>NC_138896.1:99705035-100972776 GCF_965194825.1 Balaenoptera physalus | reverse complement strand
AACCCTCAAAATTGGAAAAGGCATCAATAGTAAACCCAGCTAGACAGAAGAAGGTTATCTTTTATCAAATATTATTTGAGGGAGTTTAGAAAGCGGGCTGTTCCTCACTTCTCCCTACTCCATAACTTCTTTAAAAACCTCTCTCTATTGCCACTACTTATCTTCTTAAAGATTGAGTCCTTGCTTCTACTAAGCATTGAGATCTCAGAAGTTCATGGCCAGAATGAAAATACATCTCTTGGGGACCATATTTTTCCAATTGTATTTTATTTTACTGAAATATAGTTGATTTACAATACTAGGTTCAGGTGTACAACACAGTTATTCAATATTTTTAGAGATTATACTCCCTTTAATGTTATTACAAAAAATGGCTATATTCTCTGTGCTGTAAACATATCCTTGTTGCTTATCTATTTTATACACAGTAGTTTGTATCTCTGAATTCCATACCCCTATTTTACCCCCCTCCTTTCCCTCTCCCCAGTATTATCCACTAGTTTGTTTTCTATATCTATGAGCCTGCTTCTGTTTCATTATATACATTTGTTTTATTTTTAGATTCCACATATAAGCAATAACATATAGATTCTGTCTTTCTCCATTTGACCTATTTCACTAAGCATTAATACTCTCTAGGTCCATCCACCTGCTGCAAATGGCAGAATTTCATTCTTATTTTATGGCTGAGTAATATTCCTTTGTGTATATACATATACCATATCTTCTTTATGCATTCATCTGTTGATGGACAGTTGGGTTGATTCCATATCTTAGCTATTGTAAATAATGCTGCTATGAACGTGGGGTATATAAATCTTTTCAAATTAGTGTTTTCATTTTCTTTGTATACATAACCAGCAGTGGAACCACTCAGTCATATGGTAGTCCTATTTTTAGTGTTTTGAGAACCTCCACACTTTCTTTCATAGTAGCTTCACCATTTAAAGTCCCATCAACAGTTTACAAGGTTAAATGCCCATAACAAGGGAGACTATGTTCTAGAATTACAGAATCATACAACTGAACCAAACATAAATCTGAAAATTTGTCTCACTTAGCTTCTTAACCAAGGCCAAAATCTATCGCATACCACTCTCTTTATCCCCCTCTCCTTGCTTCATTTTTCTCCAAAGCACTCATACCATTTGTTATACCATCTATTTTACTTACTTGCTTATTTTCCTTCTATGCTATTATATGTAAATACAAGGGCAGCAATTTGTCCATTTTGTTCACACATACCTCCAGTTACCCAGAAGATTCCCTGATACATAACAGACTCTCAATAAATAGTACTGAGTAAATGAGTTCCATACAAAAAAGCTGACAGCTGCAGATACCAGTTGAACATCTCTTGAGAATGAGCTCACTGTCTCAAAAGGCATGGCACTCTATTGATGACCTGTTTAAAAAAAATAAGGCTCCTTTGTACTACCTCAAGGTGTAGGTGGAAAGTAATATGCCCAAGTCAAGAGGAAATGCAACTATAGCTCTGTCTACATGTGCTAACTAACTAATCAGTGAATGCTTTCTTTCATCATGGCATACATTTCTCACTGTCCCCATTTTACTGAGCAGAAGCTTCAGTCAGTCACTCAGGAATCTAAATACCTACAATATGAAGAGTCAAAGCATGAGTTCTCTAAGAGCAAGAGCTGGAAGGTATGTTCACCACAAGTTTCAATGACTAAAACTCAAAATAAACATTGAAAACATAACTGGATGGGCAAACTCTGCATTTCCCCACTGTTAGGGATAAACCTTGACATCTCACTAGCTTAATAAAATTAACATTTATTTCTTGTCACACATATTTAGTTGTGTAATAGATGGTCTCCTTCCATCTTGTAGCTCAGAGATGTCCCTGTAAAATAACCAGGTTGATAAAAAGAGATATCCTTTGGCTTCTTCCCCTGCATTCATATTTCCTACTTCCTCCAGCACTGTGAATTTCCATGTGTAGTGAGGCCATCTAGTTTGGCTGGTATTGGTGTACTGCCAAATGAAGGAGTGGACTCTGATTGACTAAAGTATATCAGTGCATTCCATTTGCTTGTGATAAAAACCATAAAGAACCTGAGAATGAAGCAAATATTGTAAAGAAAGAGTGGAGTAAGAGAAAGTGATGCAGTCCTTAAAGAGGTTTTTTAAAACCACTAGATCAAGCCTTACCTGAAGCTTGAATTATATTTGGATTTTTACAGAGACCATTAATTCCCTTTTTGCTTAAGTGAGTTTGAATCATGCTTTTCTGTTGCTTGGAGCAGAAAGAATCCTGACACAGATGATCTAAATGATAAAACTTCCAAAGTCCTTTTCAACTCTAAAGTTCTGAGCCTCTGTTTATTTGTCTTCTGATTCAGGATTACTCAGAATTAAAAACAAAATAAATTCAAAAGTGCTGCCAAAGACACAGCAAGAGTACTCCAGAGAGATATGGCTGAGGTGAGGAAACCTTGGCAGAAAGCCTCTCCGAAGGCACATTCATCTGAAGGGAACTGATTTATGTTAGGCTGATGTCTGCAGTATTTTACAACTGTAATGGCCAATAAATAAAAAAAAACTGAGTTCTGTCAACTTATCACCGCTCTTATCATGAGTGGAAGAAATGGAAGTGCCTGATCTTCTAAAAATTATATACAGGTCAACTGGGGCTCCCATTCTGCCTTCTCTAAGGAGGAAAGTAATTCCGCATTTTCAAAATAGGATATAGCATCATGTTAACATCACTTAGATTCAGTGATGCCCAGGATTTTTAATTAGCTTAAAAGTACATTTCAATTGTACAATACAATGATGTTCACATTTTAGGCATGCAACTGGGGGGTAGGAGGCACTTGTCTTTTTGTGTGCTTGGGTGCTAATGACACCATAGCACAAAACTTCCTACAACACTATTACAGGCGAAACTGTATAATAACTGGAGGTATCTCTTTTCCTCATTTTATACGCAGATTTTTAGAGTTTTTTTACTGAGCCAATTTCTCTTCAAACCTCATCACTAGCTCACTGCTGCATTCAATTTGTATTTTTTTCAATTAAATAAAATTGGATTCTGCTTACTAAATTATTTACTTTAGGTTAAAAAGAAACATCTGAGAACCCTGAAGGAGGAACACATTGGGATAGTGTAGTGCTTCACCACCAAAGGTACTGCTTAAAAATAACAACTTCTGGGATGAATTGGGAGATTGGGATTGACATATATACATTAATATGTGTAAAACAGATAACTAATAAGAACCTGCTGTATAAAAAAAAATTTTTTTAATAACAAATTCTGAAGCCCGTTTTCAAATACTGATTCTACTGCTTACCAATGACAAGTTATTTCACCCCTCTGTACCATATTTCCTTTATTTATAAAACAGAGATGATAATAATAATGTTACAAAGAGGATAAAGTGTGTTAACACAGATAAATACTTAAGAGCACTGCCTTGTAGAGCTATTGCTCTTTTGGCTTCTGATACCACGTTTCCATGTCTGGTAGATTTTTATAAATTTATTTGAGTTAAATAAAATACAATTACTGTTGGAAAAATGTGAAGTGGACAATCATACAGTGGCATGTGGAAATGAAAAAATGTCAAGTGCTATCTTGTTCAGAAAGAAAATAACAGAAAGAATACAGGGGAAGCAGAATCTGGAGAGCAAATATTAAAGAATGACATGAAACTGATGAAAAATATATATTTTATGATTCAGAATGTAAAACACATTCCAAGCATGAAAAACAAGAAGTAATTCAAATCTAGGTTCATTACAGAGAAACTTCAGAATATTTCATGGATCTTAAAAAAGAATCAGAAAAAGTGGAGTTGAACTTCAAAGACAAGAAAAGTAAACTCACCTCAGACTGCATCATATCTCTACCCCAGACACTTTGTAAATCTGCAACACCCACTGGATGGTACCAGTAGCAATGAAAACAAAGATACCGATTCAGAAAACAGTTTAGAGGTGAAATATCAGGATTTGGTGGTTCATTACCTGGGGAGAGTGAAGAAAGAAGAAGGGACCAAAGATGACTGTAGAGTTTTTTGATCCAGCAAACTCAAGAGGCTGTTCTTCAAGACAAGATGAGAGACAGTGTGTGGTCAGAAGGATCATGAGTTCTCACATGAACTCAGGAGTTTAAGGACATCTATGAAAACCCCAAGCTAAGGTGTCCTATGAGAAGTAGAAAGTCGAGCCTGAAGCTAAGTTGAGAAGTCAAAACTTTAGACAAGACTTCGTAGTTATCAAAACAGAGTTGGTAAAGTAAAGCTGTGAGATGAATAAAGTCACCAAGAACAGCCAGTGGAAATGAAGGGTACCAAGAAAAAAACCTTGGGAAAAGCCTACAAACAAATCATGGGACACACAGAGAAAGCTGCAACTAAAGAATGAGAACACCAGGCAAACCCAATGTCATATAAATCTGGAGAATGAGGAGTTTAGAAAAGTGTATGGTTACATATCAGTTAGACTATAAGAAAGTGGAAATTTAACTTTAAATTAATTTAATCATAAGAAACTTTATAGAATTTGCAGATAGCTCAGTTCTGTAATTGATTATTTAAATAGCTTAAAAATGGCAAAGATGCAAGTTTTGCAAAATTTCTTCTCTGCCATCTATAGCATGTGAGAGTGCCTTTCAGATGCCCCAGTTCCAGATGTAACATGGATTCACAATGATTCCCAGTAGGAAAAGAGGCATGTTTCATTTATGTCCTTCTAGAGTCACAGAAAATCTTCCCTAGACACAATCCTCCCAGCTGTCCACCTTCAATCTGTTTCACTGCTCACTGGTCACAGCATAGTGAAATGATTTTTCCCAAACCAGTCACTGGTAAGGAGAACAGATATCACCTATGGTTAACTTAAACTGGTAAAGATCCATCATCTTTCCTGGTCACGTGGTCTTGCGGGACTGAACCAAACTGAGATTCTGCCAAAAAGTTAAGTTGGGAGCAAGGAAACGTTTTAGGTAGGAACCAAGAGGGTCCCCTAAAATGGTCAGTAGTATTAAATAATACACAGCAGTAAATAAGTTGGAAATAACAAGAGGTCATTTGACTAATTCTTTAGACAGATGCTGTTTAGATTCCTTTTATATTCCAGGCACCTTTGTATGGGATACAAAGATGAGAACAGCACAGCCCCAGCCATTCAGGTGTCTATGGTTCTGACAGAGAAGCGCACAGAAAACAGCTGGGACTGAAGGTCATATGGTAGAAATACAACCTACATACTTTACCAAGAGTATCACACCACAACAAATTTCCACGGAAATGAATTTGCTCAAAGACAGTATAAAACTCTAGTTGAGTATATTATCTTACCCAGAAAGCCAAACTTTTATGTAACTATCTTTCTGGTCCTAAAATATTTAGGGTTTGGATTATACACATTTGATTTGGATGAAGGTAAAATCAGATGGAAATTTCTCTTTGATTAAATTACTTTCTAGGTATAGTATTTGAGACAGTGGAATTAAATTTGAGAATCTATACCTGTAATTTCTGCAAAGTTTATTTTAGTTAAAAAAATAGCTCGTCTTAATGATACTGAGCCTAATCTTACAGTAAAGCAGGGTAAGTAACACATTTGCTGGAAGCAGGTTTATAGGAGAGGAAAAGGAAAGCATGTTAACAGCCATGCGTTATGCAAAGTTTCTCAACTTATCTGAATTGATAAGTATAGACCATTATGATACTAAAATTGAAAAAAAAGAATCAAAATTCACAACCTGGGATATTCTGTTGTTGATGTTTTCTGTAGACTCACAGGATCCTCATTGTTTTGGCCATTAGACTAACAAACACTTTATTGACAATTAATTTTTAATCTCCTCCTATTAATTTAAAAAAATTATCCCTATTACCTTAAACTATCCAGAGATGGTTTGAGAGTAAATTCTCTGTTTTCTCCTTAAAGTTTAATGTTCTTTTTACATCTTTGCTACATTTTAACAATTCCCAATATGTTAGCACAGTCACTCAAATTTGTCAACATTTATAAATGTGCCAAAGATAAACTATTAGGCAAGTGAGAGACAACGTGGTGTTCTTTTGGAAAAAAATCAAATAAGAAAATCCTGACCTCAATATCCATAATTGTTTTTCCTTGTTTTGTTGGATGAGTACACAGAAGACTAGCTGAAGTCTCTGTGAGTGGAGATTTCATCCAGATACCTCTCTACGAGTCCAATAAGGAAATTATAGATCACTGTGGACATGGAACCACAACCAACATATCAAAGGGGAAAGAGAGCTAAAAGTCAGGTGTATGGAAATGGAAAAAGTCACTTTTACCTTTGTAAATCAGATTGGTTAGTGTTAATCAGAATAAAGTCCTAAGTATGGTCATGAGCTAGTTACTTTAAATGAGATATGTTGGCAGCTGTCCTGCCACTATCCATCACCAAAATTCATGAATATATAATAACTGGGCTAAAATGTACATGATAGGTGGATATTATTTATAACTAAATTTAAAAAAAGAAATTCCGAAGCCCTGTGCTGGGAATTCATTAATTCAAGAAATAAATATTTATTATGGGACTTGCTTACATTCATTTTAATACCGCTGAATTCTATACAATGATTCCCAGTAGTGAAGTGAGGTTGAAGGGCAACACTATGTAAATAATTCAGGCTCCTCCATTATTACCTCTGTAGAAAGAACTGGTCATATGAGCGTATGTGTAATTAGCAATGTGCAGAGGGAATAAGGTCAGTGGGCTTGTATATTCCTTCATTGCTGAGAGCCTACCATGTGAAAGGCACTATGCAAATAAAATATCCATGTGAAAGGCACTAACAAAGCAGAGAAAAATAGGCATCCAAATAATGTTCATAAGGTAAACAATAATACCGCCTAAGAGAGGTAGGCGGTAGATTACATTATTGGTCCCCAAACTTCACGTGTTTCTGAATTCACAGCCTTGCCATGGCCTCATCTTGGGGCCGTATGACTTTGGGCTCTTGATTTTGTACTTGGCCTGTGACCAATAGGCCAAAGATATGTGAGCAGTAATGATAATACGACAATTCTGAGCAGACGCTTTAAGAGGAGTTTTACGGTTCTACGTGTCTTCTTGTGCCTCATTTAGAACCACACTTAGATGGCAACCCAGTCATGATCATGAGAAATACATGCAATAGTTATATAGTGCCGGGAGCAGGAAGACCAGGGCCACATGTGCTGACCTGTAGACGTGCAGGAAGAAGAAAAATGCTGTCTAGACTGGCTGAAGCCCAACCAACCCACAGACATACGAGCAATAATAAATGATTATTATCCTAATTAACTGTGTTGGGGAAATCTGTTATATAGTGTTATTTTCACAAAATCTAACCAATACAACGCACCAAAAAAATTACATAATTTAAAAACCAGTTACGTCAACCTAAGGAGAGGATTATGGGTGCCTTTGCTTTTAAGGATGGGCAAATAAGAACTTAGCCATTTGAAATAGGTGAAGTTGGGTGTTTCATGTTTGAAGAGAAGTGTGTGAGAAAACACATGGGAAATAGACTATCTATGCCTTTGCAGACACAGAAAGCAATCGGGGAATAACATGCCTCAGCATAATTCTCTGGCCTGCAGATGCTGTAGTGGTTTCCTTGTTCAAGTTCATGAAATGAAGCTGGAAGAGGAGAGAACTGAGAAGGATCTGGGATAATCCCCACACCCCCTTTCCTCCTGTCATGATGATCTAGAATGGTGACTTTCCCATTCAGTCATTTCAGTGGGATCTGTCTTATACCCTGGCTGGCAGGAAAAGGAGAAATGAGTAGTTCCAAGATTAAGTTGTAGATTTGTAATAGTGAGAAAAATCAGACATTTAATGTGGAGATATGGTATTAATGGTAATTATATCATATTAAAATGGTACTAAGATGGTGACAAAATTCAATTTATAAAATATTTTGTAGAGACTATGAAGTTAGATATGATTCACCAGCCCATCGGTTTGAAAGGATGAATATCTTTTACTGTTTCATAATACATGTTGCTAAGCACTCACAAGATTCTCCAAAGAATTTATATATAATTATGCCATTAAGGTAAATATGATGATAATGGTAACATTAAATTTGGGGAAACTAACACTGACTGTTTTTATAAATAATTTTCAGTTAACTTACATTGGATTTGTTTTCATTTTCATTAGTTTAATTTTATTGACAAAATGCCTGCATGAAGTTAACTGGCTTTAAGTTCTATGAATGTCACAATATCACTAACATGCCATTTTTTGTGTGTGATGTAGCACCTTTAACGAGAATGCTGTTCAAACAAGGCCTCAGATACTCCTGTGTATAGACTACACACTGAAAGTAAATTAGGCAATTTAGAAAGTGTTTTCTACCCTCTTAGGTTGCTCTCGAATTTGGAAGTTTGAGGAAGCAGTCTTGTTTATTTGTGACCAGGTGTAAAAAAATGGGCAGATAATTTCAAATGTGTTTTTGGCTACTACTGTCAATTTTCTTCTTCTTTCTCTATGGCTCCCCCAGTAGGCAATAAATACTTGATACAACTGTAGTATAAATATTTTAGATTCCCATCAACCCAACCATCAAATACAGAGGAAAAGTGCATTTTAGCTTTTCTTCTCCAGATTCATTGTTCAGATTGCCCTTTCCCTGTGAACTGCTCTGCCCAGTGTTACATGGGCAGAAAAGGTAGTGTGTCAGTTTCAAACCTTGGCTATGGGAAGTATCCTACAGAGGTCTTTTATTACTAAATTTACTTAGTAATTGCCTATTTTTCATTTTCATGCCATTTGTATATATCTTCTTTGGATAGTTATACATATGCTAAGGAACACTGTGTCTCCCCTTAGACACGCTTTTCCTTCTGCCACAAAATTTCATGATGACATTCAGTGACATAAGGCCACACATATGCATTACACCAAGCATGGGAGAGGCCAGAGGCTGGGGACTGTCCTGGGTCATAGAGAACACTGAGAAGAGGTGAAAGGAGAGGACCCAACTCAATGGCCCTCTTTGATTGCTTTCATATTTCTTGCCACTGGCACAGCTATATGGCAACTCAAATTACAATTAGCATTTGAACCTTCCTTAAAATCTGCATCTCTGTATTTGCAGTCAGAGGCTGTGCTGCACTGCTAACAATTATCATTTTCAAAGAAGACTCAGTGCTAAAGCAACAACAGCACAGAAGAAAGAAGAAACTTTGATGGAATAACCTTATTTTCCCTTCTGTAAAATTTTTCAGGAAGGAAGTAGATACCAATATGTACTCCACTGAATGGGGTGAGCCCCTGCGCAGCTCTCAGACTTAAGTATTTGGCATCCCCAGGGAGGAAAGAATGGTCTATTAGGACTCAGAATCACAGTAATTTAGACGTCTAAATAATATCACCTTATTTTGTAACCAAAGATGGTGAAGGAGAACATAACTACAGCAAATGCCAGCAGGTATTTCAGCGGCAAATCTTGTACTGCAAAGGAGGTGAAATAATGCAGTTTCATCTCACTAAGAAAATATGTGATTTCAGCATGCATTTTACCAACATGGCAGCCATTTTTCTTACTTCAGGAACATTCTACATCCCACACCTGAAACAGATACCACTGCTGCACACAATGAAAAATAATTTATCCTCTTGAAAAACCTGCGGTTTCAGAAGTAAAAAAAAAAAAAAAAGAGAAGAAAATGTGAAGAAAGCTGGTTTCAAGGGCCTTGTCCAAGACAGATCTGTGAATATATAGCGATATTTCTATTTATTCCCCAAATCCCTCCCAATCATCAACCTTCCCTAAAATAATTCATTTTTTTTTTTGTTACTCTGAATGAAATTCCACCAAAAATAGATTAATCTGGGTTAATAAATAGTTTCTTTAAAAAACACTTCTGGCAGTTTGTCAGGCGTTTATTCACATATTCATGACGCTTACCATAAATGCTTATTTAGAATTTTGACACTTCCAACTGCTAGACAGGACAAGAGGTAACTCAATCAGATTATTTTTCTTCCCTCCACTGCATGAAGAAAATAACTGTTTGGTTTTGTCATTGTTTGCTTCTTTAACGCCCATGGATAATATAAAGACAGGGACTGTATTACTTATCTATGGCTCCATAACAAATTGCCCCCAAAACATAGTAACTTAGAGCAACAGCATGCATTATCTTATAGTTTGGGCAGGTCAGAGATCTCAGTGTGGTTTAGCTGAGTATTTTGGCTCCTGATCTCTTGCAAGGCTGCAATCAAGGAGCTGGCTATGGCTACTGGTTCATCGTAAGGCCAACGGGGAAAGGATCTCCTTTCAAGCTCCCTTCCGTGATGTTTGGCAGGATTCAGCTCCCTGAGGATTTTCGCACTGGCAGCTTAGAGTGCTCACTGGCTGGCTGGAGCTGCTCTCAGTTCCGTGCCTCGTGCCTTCTGCACAGAGCGGCTCATATCACAGCAGCTTGATTTATCAGAGCAAGCCGGTGAGAAGATTCACAGAGGGCACACCCAAGGCTTCAGTCAATAGTTTTTTTATAACCTAATATTTGAAGTGGCATCCCATTATTTTTCCGTATTCTATTCAATAAAAGCAAGTCACTAACTCTGGCATACATTCTAGGGCAGGGGATTATAAAAAGGCAAATAATTTGATATTATTTACAAAAATACCAGGGGGCAGGATCATTGGCAGCCATTTAAAAGGTCTTCTACTACAGAGAAAGATATATTTTGGAGGATGAGGGGACAGACAAAAATGAGTGGTTGAGGAGTCTTGGTGGAGAATTTAGGAAAATGCATGGAACTAAGCATGAACATACCATAACCACATTCCCAGAAATAATTTGTTACAACTGCTTTCTGAAGGGGATACTCTTATTATTTCCAGTTTCTAATGGAAAAACCTGGAACTGCCCAGGATTTCACAGCCCTTGAGTGATGCGAGAATATTAACTGAGACATTTGAACCCCAGAATATACATTTTATCACTGTACTATACTAGAAGGAAGAAGGTTGGAAGTGCCATAAAAGGAAGCTGTACAACTGCCAATAATAAATAATTGTTTTTTAAAAAAGTTTAGATATTATCATAAGTCTTATCAGACAAGAGGAGAATTTATTTTTTCCTCTCCTTCATCTTTCTATTTTGTTTTCATGCTTCAAAACAACTCAAATTGGCATTGCTCATATGAGGGATCACATTCATAATAGTTTTAACTGAAAGTTTTACTCTGATAATTGTAGATTTACATGAAATTGTGAGAAATAATACAGAAGACTAATAAGAATATATGCACTTCAGCCAGTATATTAATTTCCTATTGCTGCTATAACAAATGCCCACATAACTAATGGCTTAAAGCAACACAAATTTATTACTTATTCATTCTGAAGGTCAGAAGTCCAAAATGGGTTTCACTGAGCTAAAATCAAAGTGACAGCACTGCTGTGACATGACTGCTTTCTGGAGGCGCTAGGGAGCTCTGTTTCCTTGTTTTTTCTAGCTTCTAGAGGCTGCCTGCATTCCTTGGCTTGTGGTCACCAGTCAACAGTTGCATCACTCCAACTTCTGCTTCCATCATCACATCCCTTCTCTGACTTTCTATCTCCCTCTTTCCCTTATAAGGATCCTTGTGATTATACTGGATCACCCAAACAATCCAGCATAATCTCCCCATCTCAAGACCCTTAACTTGAGCACACATGCAAAGTCCCTTTTATCATGCAAGGGAATATATTCAGAGGTCCTAGGGATTAGGACATGCATATTTTAGGGAGCCATTTTTCAGCCTACCGCATCTGGTTTCCCTCATTGATAACATTTCACAAAACTATAGTACATTATGACAACTAGGTTATTGACATAGGTACAATTCACCAATCTTACTCAGATTTCCCCAGTCTTACTCATACTAATGTGTGTATTTAAGTCTATACAATTTTATCATTTATGTAGGTCTGTGTATCCACCACCACAGTCAAGACATGGAATAGTTCCTTCACCATGGGGATCCCTAGTGTTGCTCATTTATAACCAGGAGGGGGGTCTCTCCTGACCCCCTCTCCCTCTCATTTTTAACTCCTGGGAACCACTAAAATTTGTAACCATTTAAAAAATGTTGTCATTTCAAAAATGTTATATAAATATAATCATACAGTATATGATCTTGTAACCTTGTGGGATTAGCCTCCTTCTATTCATAATTCCCTAGAGAATCATGTAAGTTATTCGTATCAACACCCCTTTCCTTTTTATTGCAAAGTAGTTGTTTATGGAATGTATGTGCCACAGATTTTTGTAACCACTCACTTGCTGAAGGACATCTGGACTGTTTTCAGTTTGAGGGTTATTATAAATTAAGCCGCTATGAATACTTGTGTACAGGCTTTTGTGTGAACGTAAATTTTTATTTCTCTGGGATAAATGCCAGGCATACAATTAATGGATTTTATAGTTATATGTTTAGTTTTATAAGAAACTGACAAACTTTCTCAGAATGGCTGTACCACTTCTCATTCTCACCAGCAATATATGAATGATCCAGTTTCTCTGAGTTCTTGTCAACATTTGTTGTTGTATATTTTTTGTATCAGCCATTCTGCTAGGTGTATAGTGATATTTCACTGTGGTTTTAATTCACATTTCCCTGTTGGCTAATGATGTTGAACATCTTCTCATGCTCTTACTTGCCATCTGTATGCCCTCTCTAGTGAAATGCCTCATGACTTTTTTTTTTTATTTGAACTGTTTTGTTGTTGTTGTCTTGCTGTATTTTAATGTTGAGTTTTTGAGAGCTCTTTATATATTCTAGACACTAGTCCAGTGTTAGATATCTGTTTTGCAAATATTTTTTCCTGTCTTTTCATGTAGCATGTCTTTTCATCCTCTTCATATGAACTTTCAAAGAGCAAATGCTTTCAATTTTAATAAGGTCTAATTTATAAATTTTTTCTTTGATTGGTTGTGATTTTGTTGCCAAGTCTATGAACTCTTTGCATAGATCTAAATCCTAAATATTTTCTCCTATTCAGGTTTTTTTTTATACTTTGTTTTACCTTTAAGTACACCATCCATTTTTTTTTTGGTAACTTTTGTTTAAGGGGTAACACTCAGGTTGAGTTTTATTATTTTGTCTATAAATGTCCAATTACGCTAACACCATTTCAAAGGCTATCCATCCTTCATTGATCTGTCAAAAATCACTTGGGCATATTTGTGTGGGACTATTTTTGGATTCTCTATTCTGTTCTATTGATACATCCATCAATCCCTCTGCCAATACTACACTGTCTTGAATACTGTAGTTATATAATAGCACTAAATACCAAGTAGAGTGATTCTTCCCACTTTCTTCTTCTTTTTTAAGAATGTCTTAGCCATTCTAGGACCTGTACCTTTCCATATACATTTTAGAACAAGCTTGTCCATTCCTATTAAAAAAAAGTGTTGGAATTTCATTAAGCCTATAGATAAACTTTGGGATAACTGACATTTTTACTATGTTGAGTCTTCCCATTCTTGAATAGAGAATGTCTCTCCATTTGTTTAGGTCTTCTTTGATTCCTTTTAGCAACATTTTGTAATAATCAGAATACAGAACCTGCACATGTTTTGACATACACCTAAGCATTTCCTTATTCTTGGGGTGAATGTAGATAGTATTGTATTTTTTATTTCAATTTCCTCATGTTCATTGTTTATATATAGAAATATGATTGATTTTTATGTGTTCATCTTGTATCCTAAAACCTTGCTGAACTTACTTATTAATTCTAGGAGGTTTTTTTGGGGTTTTTTTGCAGGTTATATTCTACGTAGACAATAACATCATCTGGAAACAGGGGCATTTTTTTATCTCCTTTTTTGATCTGTATGCCTTACTGCAGTGGCTAGAACCTCCAGCACTATACTGAATAAGAGTGGTGAGAAAGGAAATCTTTACCTTGTTCCCAGTCTTAAGGGAAGCACATTCAGTCTTTCACCATGAAGTATAATGTTAGTGTAGGTGTTTTACAGCTGCTCTTAATCAAGTTGAGATAATTCCCCTCTATTCCTAACTTTCTGGGAGTCTTTAACATGAATGGATGTTGAATTTTGTCAAATGCTTTTACTGTGTCAGCTAATAGGATTGCATGATTTTTCTTCTTCAGTGTGTTGACATGGTGGATTATATTGATTGTGCTTCTTCTTTTCCATTTTTATTATTCTTCCTCTTCCTCTGATTCTGCTTATTTATGTCTGTTTTATGTTTTTCTTTTTTCAAAAATTTTTTATTCAAGTACAGTTGATGTACAATATTATATAAGTTACAGGTGTACAATATAGTGATTCACAATGTTTAAAGGTTATATTCCATGTATAGCTATTGTAAAATACTGGCTACATTCCCCAGGTTGTACAATATATCCTTGTAGCTTGTGTTACATAATAGTTTGTACTTCGTAATTCCCTACCCCTATATCGCCCCTCCCCGCTTCCTTCTCCCCACTGGTAACCACTAGTTTGTTCTATCTGTAAGTCTGCTTCTTTTTTGTTATATTCACTAGTTTATTGTATTTTTTAGATCCCAAATATAAGTGATATCATATAGTATTTGTCTTTCACTGTCTGACTTATTTCACTTAGTATAATACCCTCCAAGTCCACCCATGTTGCTGCAAATGGCAAAATTTCATTCTTTTCTACAGTTGAGTAGTATTCCACTGTAGATATATACACCACATCTTTTTTAACCATTCATCTGTTGATTGACACTTACGATGATTCCATATCTTGGCAATTGTAAATAATGATGCTGTGAATGCTGGGGTGCATATAACTTTTTAAATTAGTGTTTCAGTATTTTTTGGATATATACCAGCATTGGAACTGCTGGGTCATATGGTGGTTCTATTTTTAGTTTTTTTGAGAAACCTCCATACTCTTTTCCACAGTGGCTGCATCAATTTACATTCCCACCAACGGTGTACGAGGGTTCTCTTTTCTCCACATCCTTGGCAACATTTGTTATTTGTGGTCTTTTTGATGACAGCCATTCTGACAGGTATGAGGTGATATCTCATCATGGTTTTGATTTGCATTCCCCTGATGATTAGTGAGGTCGAGCATCTTTTCCTGTGCCTGTTGGCCATCCACATTTGGAAAAATATCTGTTCAGTTCTTCTGCCCATTTTTTAACTGGGTTATTTGTTTGTTTGTTGTTTTACTTGGGTGAATAATACTGATTTGTCCTCATGTTTACTGATTCCTCTGTTTTCTCCATTCCATTTTTATTTCCGATATTGTATTTTTCCTTTGTATAATCTACTTCTGTTTCTTTTAAAAATAACTTTTATGTTTTTGGTGAGATTTTCTATTTTTTTCATTTGTTTCCAGAGAATTTGCAATTGGTTGTTGAGGATTTTCATGACTCTGCTTTAAATCCTCATCAGATAATTTCAACATCTGATTCATTTCAGTTTGATGTCTGTCAGTTGATTGTCTTTTCTCATTCAAATTGTCATTTTCTTAGTTCCTGGTATGATGGGTGATTTTCACTTGTACCCTGGACATATTTCCTATTGTGCAGCAGAGTCCGGACCCTATTTAAGCCTTTCATTTGAGCAGGTAACCCCCCTGTTTAGATATAACATGCTGCTCCTAGTGTGCTTTGTGGGCTGGGTTCCTTAATATTCTAATTTTCAGATCTTTTGTGGTATTATTTTAGTCTGATGCCCCTGGGGCTCCCACTGGCTCTTGCTGGTATTTCCTAAGGAGGAATCTAAGAGATTTACTCTGGTGGGACAACCAGGTGTCCCCTGGTGAAGGAAAAGTTAGCAAAGAGAAGGAATTCCCCAGCCAGATGCCCATTGGTGGCTGGAGCCTTCAATCAGTGCTCCTCCATCTACAGCTGCCCCAGTATCTCTGCTATGGGTGGAAGAGGTGAGTTTCAATCCCAAAGTGAAAAGGAGACCTTGTGAGTTTGACACCTTGCATGGCTGAGTCCCTCCTGCCACTTCTGTATGACTGCACTGGCATCTCCCGGTGCAGGTAGGAAGTCTTGGGCATGCAGGGCGCATCCCTGTTGGGAGTTCCCTGTGTTAGGATCACCATGGCTTGGGGGATCTGGAGAGAACTTCCTAGACCAGGTGATGGGATGTGCCCCACACTTTCTCTGGTGTCACTGGGAGAAAGTGACAAGGAGGCTTCTCCACTCAGCCTGCTTATTGTGGTCTATCTTGCAAATGCCATCAACAGCTTCAGCATCTCTCTGCGGAGGAGGGAGCTTCAGGTCTGGGGGGAAGGAGAGTGTTCTATGGGTTGCTTATTGTTAGTGGATCTCCAAAGAGATCCTCTTGCCAGTTCGGCCAGTTCTGTTGTCCATGGGGCTCTGGTTCAGTCTGTGCGAGGAATGTGTCGACTTGTGCTGCCATCTGTTGCTAGGCTGGGGGTCAGAAATTGCTGAACCCAGGTTCCCTTCTTCTGTTGAATGGGGGTTATAAGACACTCTGTGGCTGTGTTTATCCTTTATTCCTGAGGTTCCTAATCAGCTTCCCTTCTTACAGCGTTTCAGAAATCTCCTTTGGTTGCCTCTTACACTGTTTCCACCATTTATAACTGTATTTAGTTGTACTTAAAAATTTTAATTCAGGGGAGAAGCAGGAAGAAATAGATCTATGCCATCTTCTCCTGACCTTAATAAATTCATAATAACATTTTTCAAAAACACTTTCCAGTCTGAAAATTGTTCTGAGTGTTTAAAATTGAGTGTCAGTAAACATGACATGTAAGCTGGGTAGGGAAAACCACATAGAATTAGCTTTTCTCCCTCACCTCCATCAAATTTTAGGGTTGGCAAGACAAACAGAATTCATATAATTAAATCCACAATGAAGAATCTTAAAATTCTTTACAAAAAGCAGCTAACTTTGTTACCATGTGATTCTGTACATATTTTATTCTCCTACATGACTGAGGCAAAAATTCTGACAAAAGAAGAGATCGCATGAATTTGTGGAACAAGTTAATGTGCTACATAAAATACACCACAATTAATTAGTATATCGCTGGCAATTCTAACTGACTCTAAAAGATGGCCACATGTAAGCAACCCAGCAAATTTCATTTGAAAGCACTACTGAAAGAGCTGCATAGAAAAGGTTTTTAAGAAAAATATGTGTGTGTGTGTGAGTGTGTTGTGTGTTTACAAATAGAGGTATGACACCTAATGGCAAATGTAAAGGCGTTACATGCATCTGTTGATTTTAACTGATGGATGTTTTGACCTCCCTGCTCAAGATGAAACGAAGAATTTCTTCCCTGATTGCAATGTTATCTGCAGCAGTGCAAGCAAAGGGTGATTCAAGGGAGGTTTTTAGAGCCCTCAGGGAGTCTCAGGCTTCAGAAGTGGCATCCATGACCCTTACAAACTTGCACCACACAAACAAGCAAATATTCAGGTCAGAAGCTGAACATTTCATAGAATGCATCCGATTAGGCTGTTAGGTTGAATAATGGGGTCTTGACTCACTCTGTCCTGAGTTAGCAGGCCTAGGCATCTTCTGAGCTCAAGCTCACCAGCTAAATCTAGTTCTTCATTCTTTTAATGAATTATCTCAGGCTGACTTTGTGACTTGTAACTCAGAATTACAATCTAATACATATGGTTTTGGGAGGCCTTTAAAAATTTAATTTAGCTATATGCTTATTGTTAATAACTTTCACTTGGTTGGGAAGCAAAACAGAGGATAGATCCACATTGATAAAAACATGATGAGTATTTCCTCTATAACTGTGTCAAAGCAGTGGCCCACGAGGAAGCAAGATACAGTGGAGTACATCCCAATGTTTTTAGGAGGGAGGGATTAAAAACTCAATATTGACTACATTATGAAAAATTGACATAGATCAAATCCCATTACATCTAAACCTTTAGGGCAACTGGAATGTTTGCTGTGATCAAAGTCTGTCGTGAAAACACAGCTGGATATCACGTTCCCAGATGGAGAGAAGCTAAGATATTATCACCCTCTCTGGTGAATTTACCAACATAAAAGATTCATTTTACAGTATAAGGAAGAGAAGGGTTTTATACATAAGCATGCATTCTTTATCTCCCTTCCCTTCTCCAAGCTCCTGAATCATTTTAGACAGGCCCACTGCTCTTTGCTTTGGGTGATGGTAAATCTACTACTTCTTTCCCAGATAGGTTCTTGGAATTTCAGAGGTGAGAGGAAAGAGGAACAGGGAGGTGAGAAGCAATTATTAACTTACTGAAACACAACATGTATTGTTAAATACTATATTTAACAATATTATACTATAAATATTATTATACAATAAATACTATATTTAACGGTTTTTTTCCTTCAGCAACTTTTACATTGACACTAGAAACATTTACAAAAAAGAGAGAAAGAGAAAGAGACTGAGAGAAAGGAGTAAAGAAAAAATAAAAGAGAAAGCATTTGTAGAGGTTATTAAGTCAAATGATATAAGTACTTTATGGTCATTTGTATAAAATACTTTTATGGCGGCTTTATTTAGTTCTCATCCTAATTATATATTTAAAAGAAGGATTGCAACTACTGAAGATATAAATTCATTTATATACTCTTAAAAATCAGTTAATCAAAATGTCTTGATTTATATATATATAATTTAATACACACATAAAGTGTTCTGAAATATCTTCCCAATTAAGATGACAGATTTTAAATAAATATTTTATTCAATGTTATTTTGCATTAAACCTAATGTTGCAAGAAGTTGGATTTTTCTCAAACATTATAATTATCACATTCTCTTTCTGCCCTCCCTTCAGTGGCTTCCTGGGATGTTCAGGTAAAACAAAAATGACAAACAAACAAACAAACAATTTAACCTGCCCTTCAAGGCTTCACATGTTTTCTTATTTCCTTTCTTGCTCTGTTGCTTCCCTTTATCTCTGTCTCTCTCTGTCTCTGTCTCTGTCTCTCTCTGTCTCTGTCTCCAGATATACATTTAAGTCCTTCCCATGTGGTAGGCACTATTCTAAGTCCTGGTGCCACTACATGGGACAGGACAGTCAGGCCCTCTGCACTCAGGGAATACCTGTAATGAGGAAGGATGTTTAATAGAATGAGCAATGCTAAGCTTAAGCCAACAAACCCCAAAGACAGGAGTTAAGAGCGTGATTTCGGAGCTGAGTTTTAATCTTGGCTTCACACCCAATCAATCACTAACTCTTGATAAGTTACTTAATCTCCCTGAGGCTACATACTTTTCAACAACAGACAAGAAATAATAATAATGTGATGAAGAAGAATGACAATGGCTGATTTATAGTTTCACTGTGAAGACTAATTGAGATAATACTTTTAACTATACAACTGGATATTGTAAGAACTCTACAAATGTTAGTTGCTATCATTACCATTACTCTTACTGTTGTTGTTAAGGGTTGGGCTACATAATATACATGTGCTTAAGGAGTTCAGCTATTTGAGAACTGCCAACCATCTTCCTGTGACTTGTGACAATTAATCGTTTTTAATAACCAAAAATTATTCCCCCGGAATCAAACTGACTTGGAATAGGTAACCAGGATACCTGAAAATGGCCAATAGAATGATTTTCCTCCCAGTGCTCTTCCAAATTAAGGGGATAGAGTGATGTTCTTATAAGCCAATATGTGACCTCATGTACGCGTACAATCTGCAGACAAGGGAGAAAGCAATGCCCAGGCTGGCAGCCCACTGCTCCCCCAGAGCCAGGTGGCAGTCACACAGCACATGCTGCCCAGCCCCTGGTTGGCTGCTTGTCTTATCTGCTTCTTTTCAACCTGACAGGGGTCGATAAACCATTGCAGAGAACAAAATGGATGTGCAGAATAAAAATGGTGATGAAGAAATTGAGAATCTTGAATCATACTTCATTCTGGTGAATAAAGGACAGGCCATTCATTCTAGGATATGAATTTATTTTAAGCTCTAATTATTATTATTGAGACTCATGCAAGAGGGGATATATGAAGCAGGGATTGTAACTTGGTTAACTGTGAGGGTGTCAATGACCCAGGGAACAAGAATAGGGGGAAATAAAGACGGCTTGTGAAATGAGTCACTTCTAGATCTTATGTTGGTATTTCCACACAATTTTTTGTCCAGATACTTTTATGCTCATTACTGAAATTACAATGAAAGATAAATGAAGGGTGCCCACACAAAGAGCTTCAGGATCAACAGGGTTATTACTTAAAGAAAGTGATTTATATTTCATTGTAGGAATATAATGATTCCATCAAAGCAAAAAGAAAAAGAAAAGGGAAAAAATGTAGGTCATAGAGGAAATGACTTAGTTTGAGGAACATGCCCTGTAATACAAACAGTCCTATACCAGGAATTAGGGATCCTGGTGGAAGTTCCAATACATTTCTAACTGGCAATGCAACCCTAGGCCACTTACAAAAGAAAACCTCTGACGCCCAATGCCCTCGTGTATCCAGTGCAGGAAACCTTTAAAACCTACCTCGTATTTCTCAAATGGAGTTGTGTGGATTAAAGGAGAACCAGATGTGGTTCTCCTCGCACGCTGTAACTACAAGCAGCCATGAAGGCATCCATAATTCACTTAACTAAATCCTACAGATGTTTTGGTTTGGATTTATGCTTTTACCAGAGTATTGTTTTACTTTTTAAGCTATAGGTCCTGACTCTCGCTGGACTTGTGACTGCTATGATTTTGTATTGACAGAGTCACCACTTCTTCCATCCCCTTCCTCATCTGTTCTCTTCTCTGGATGGAATTCGTTGGAAACATACTGAACTCTAAACCTTTCTACTCTTAATGTGCAAAGTATGAACTGGGAATGGGCAGCATTGGTATCAAGGGGGAGTTTGTTAGGTATGCAGACTCTTGGGCTCCCCTCCAACTCCAGTGAATCAGACAATGAATCTTTCATTTTGACAATACTTCTGAGTGATCCCTTTGCACATTACATATGAGGAGCACTGACCTAATACCATCTCATGGGTTTCAATCATCATTTGTTCCATACCTCGGTTGCCGAGACGGGGGTAGAGATCCCAAACAAAGAACGCAAGACACTAAAGCTGAAATGGCCCTCTCTGGTGATTTAATCCAGACACCTCATCTTACAGGGAAGGAAAAAGCCTAAGGTCATAGTCTTCCGGAGCCAATGCAGAACTCATGATCAGGCATGAGTCACGGGTGCTTTTCAACAATATCATTTTAGTAAAAATTTACTTTGCGATTGAGCTTTTCCCTTTTCTTCCTCCAGCCACAGAAAAGTTAATCAGTGGTTCCCAGGGACACCCTTGGTCTTCAGAGTCTCAGGCTCCTGTGTGCGTGTACTTATTTATAGTAGAAAACAAACATAAACCACTCACTGGAGACCAAGGCCATCTGGGTAGCCCTAGGAGTGGATTGGCTAATTCTGAACACTTTGCCTCTCGCTCCTCAATTATCCACTAGGAGATGATTCATCTCTACAGAGACTTTTGACGGTCTCAGCTGAAAAATCTCTGAGAAGTGCAAAGCATTACTGTGCCCTGCAAGTGAAAACTACACCATTCTCTGAACTCTCCCCATATCTGGAACTGAAACTAAAATTAGCAGCTGCCATTTCTATGCCATACATAACCCCTTGGCTTATTCCCAGGGACACAGCCAAGGCTGCTCTGCAGACTATCCACTCCAAGCACGTGGTTCTCTGCGGAAGTAACAGTACATAGTAGACAGAGCAACAGGTTGGGGGTTAGAATTTCTGGGTTCCAGCCCCACTTCCTCCTCTTACGAGTTGTGTGCACTTAGGCTGCTACTCCACCCCTCCGGGCTTCTGTTTTCCCATTTTACATGGCCTTACTACTATTTATGTCACTGGATTTTTTTCCTACATCCTTGCTGTTGACACAGTATTTTCCATGTGCCTTTGGCCTCAGTGTAGTGACCACCTTCCTACTTTCCCAGTTTCCATACCTTTTTCCCCCTCCTAAGACCACTAATTCTCTATCCTGGTGCCCACAAGTCCCCAGGGAAATGACTCTACTCTCAGCTCCTCCAAGAGAGTGTGTGACTTAGTCAAGTCCATGAGCACATGCAGTGCTCTCTGGCC
The DNA here is from genome assembly GCF_965194825.1 of Balaenoptera physalus. NCBI lineage: Eukaryota > Metazoa > Chordata > Mammalia > Artiodactyla > Balaenopteridae > Balaenoptera > Balaenoptera physalus. The sequence goes on along the minus strand of NC_138896.1, from coordinate 100,950,707 downwards.
ATAACGACTGAGTTTGGTAGCTGGCATGTGAACGAATTTGCTAGCCCGACAGAGTGAATCTCAGGGCTGTCTCGGAAACACTACAATCAAGAAGTTCTCCTCCTCTTCACTGTGCCGAGACAACATGATGTGTAGAATTGCTACGGACATCAGAGGAGCCAGCTTGAGCACAACGCTGACCCACTGAGGCAGCAAAGACAAAAGAACTGCTGAGCTGGAGCCCTAATGACACAATAAACTTCTGGATCAAGCCACACTTAAAGCAGCCTTATCTCTGTACATTTCAATTATCTGACCTAATTCTCTTCAATGTTTAAACTAGTTTGAGTCTGGTTTTCTATTTCAGGAAATTCAATCATACTGACGTAAAACATTTTGGTCTCAACAAAACTTCCAAGCAGTCAAGTTTTTCTTATGTTACTTATAATTTGCCCCACTCCAAAAGACTTAAGCAAGTGATATCTGAACAGGATTCTTTGAACAATGAGGTAAAATATATATCAATGTTTTGTAAATTACAAAGTACTACAAAAAATCTAAAATACTATATTTCACAAAGCAGTGAGTCATGAGTAAACTATTTGATCTGTGATTTTTATCTTATTTGGGGTCAAGAAGCCAAGGAAATCTGTGAACCTTATCCCCCAAAATACTGAGTATACCCATACATGCAAATCTCATGGAGCTCATACACAAACTACACAGGACATTTATGATCTCTCCAGAATTATCTCTTGGGAATGGTCCTTAATTTGTGGACCGTGGGCCTGTGGGTTACCAAAAAGATTGAGAACTACATATTATCTTAAATGCCAATGAATATTAAGAATTCCTGTATTGAATATATCTTATTAGGAAACTCCCACATCTATGCTATATTAGAATTCAGTCAGAACTCGATTTCATAATAATTAAAGCCATAATGAGAGATGTTCTGCTGAAGTCAATTGTTTCATGCTTTCCTTCTGAATTCCATCTACATCCATCTTTAAACTATTTTGTAACGTTAAGGATATCAATAAAAGGAATGACCCAGATACCAGTCAGATCATTTTTCTCACACTGGGAAAAACCTTCGCGTTTGGCTCCACAAAATCAATTCGATTGTTATACAGTTCAATATGTGAAGATAAAAGCAACTCCAGAGATGTCTATGGCCCTTTCTTAGAATCAAACCAGAGAAAGGAGAGGGCAGCAGGAAGGTAAGAGAAAAGGAATCAGGGGCAGGTGCAGTCTGGGGAGGAGTATCCCCATCCTTCCCCACCTCAAACACTATAAACCTTGAGACACAAAAATTCTCGGCACAAAAGAAGAACAATGAATTTATGATCCAACCTTGTGCAAAGAGCTGGGGTTTGGGTGTCAGGAAAATCTTGATCTGAATTCCAATTCTGCTATCTTCTTGCCGTGTGACATGGAGAATTTACCTAACTGATTTCTAATCATTGCCCGTGCTGTTATTCTTGCCCTCACTCCACAGTCTACTCTCAGAACCCTCCCCCTCGTCCATGCCTCCCCGGCCACGCCCAAACGCACGAGTTCTTCCCTCATGGACTCTGCCTGTAACAGTCGTCCCCAGACAAACGCAGGGCTAACCCCACACCTTCTTCAAGTGTTCGCTTACTGCTCATACGCTTGCCACTGAGGTCTCCCCCGACCACCGTACTTAATACTGCAACATGGTCCCGCCCCACTCTCTTACCTGGGCTGCTCTAAGTTTTCTTTTTCTTTCCTTAGCACATATCACCTTTACACACCACATGATATTAATATATATGTAAATATTATGTTTACTGTGCCTCTCCCCACTATATTATAAACTCTACAGAATTAAGAGAGCTTCATCTGTTTAGTTCTCTGGTGTATCCCCATTAACTAGAAGATCAACTGGCACATAATAGGAACTCAATAAATATTTGATTTAAATAATCAAACAAATTAATCTCTGTGACTTTTTTAGACCTGGAAATTGTACAGAAAAATGTATTCTCATAAAGTTTTCTATGCACTAAAATATTATTTTATTTGCCTAACAATGTTTACCAAATAGTTGGTTAGTAAATGTTATTTTCCTCTCTATTCTCCCTAAGCATCTTACTGGAAATTTAACAGGCTGATACTAATTATGTTTTAGAGGCTAGGTTCTTTATTCTCTGCCATCTTTGGTATTTGGGCAACCAAAATCCCATGTGATCAGGTGAACAGCATGTGTTAGATCTTGGAGACAAAGTCAGCATATGATTATTTCAAGGAACAGTCATGCTGGAATATGAATATAAAGGCAGATCTAAAATGAGGGGGCCAAGTGAAAAATGAAAAATTAAAATGAAATGGATACAAGTGCTATTTGACCAGTGTTTAAGCTGAACGCCTAATTCATGTTACCCCATGAAGCAGGAAGATGACAGATGAGCAACCAAGATCAAGGAAACAGTTGTTAGAACCCAACATGGGAGCTACTTGGGTCTAGGTTTTCACTTGAGGAAATTCCATTTCTGGAGGCGTATGGATTCTCATGGCTTCTAGGAGAAGTAATGAAGGTTTGTCTACCTTTTCCTCCAACCATTTTCTTATTTCTATGCAAGGATGGAACCGGACCAGAGGAAAGACACACAATCCCTGATAATTAGGAGTTCTAACACAGACTGTCCCAATTTCTGGAAACGTTTTGAGTCAAGGGCAAAGGGCATGCTACTTATAAAACACCTACCAATTTAGTTTATTTTGGGGGGAAGGAGGATATCCAGGTGAGAAAAGAGGTGGACACAAGTCACTTTACGAAAGAGAAGAATATAATGTACAGGACTGTTCCAGGCAGACAGAAGAGGGAAGAGAGAAGCACGTGGGTGGTAGGAAGAAGCATGGAGTAAAAGGAGGTGATGCATGTGGCTACAGGTATTCCCTGACCACAACTATTTTTTCTAGTTCGTCTTTTTTTATTTGCTTGTTTGTTTTAACTTTGTTTATGCTGATTTTTGTCAACTAAAGGTTCTTTTCTTCCAAGTGTAATGTCATCTTTTTTCTTATTGTTTTTCATTTTGAGTCAAAATTAGACAGTTTTTCCTTCTCCAAGATTAAAGCAGAATTTACTCATTTTTCCTAATACTAGTATTATTTTATATTTTACAATTAAATCAATACTAATAATTATTTCTTTCAAAATAATAAAAATTTACCATGTACTAAGACCACTACATGAACTAACCCACTTAGTCCTTGCTATAATACTGAGATGGGGATTTTATCTATGTATGTATAAAAGGGGGAATTGAGGGTCAGAGAAGTTGCAAGGTCATACAGCTAATAAGCTGCAGTGTGACACAGCCAGGAGTTCAGCCCACCCCTGATTCTGGAATATTTAAATACCACTGGAAGGTTGGTTTACTGAAAGACACACAGTCGGAAGAATAAATTTATGGGGGTGAGGTAGTGGTGCCTGAAAAAAGCAATAGGTCGTGCTATTTTACGAAAAAAGAGAGATACAGTAAGACAAATTACGTTCTACAGAATATTATATTGCTTGGTTTTGGATATTTTCTCCCACCAATGCAACGATTTATGAAAGTGATTTTTCTTTTTATTTCAGTGAATCTAACAATTTGCTGAACAATTAGGATTTGTCATTTCTACTATTATCTTCCACTAATATCATTCCCATCTGTACATTCTGATAAGTACTACCTATGTTTATTTTACAGAGGAAAGTGATCTTATGCATAACAAAACCTCAAAACTAATTAAAGAGTGTCTGAAGGCATATCTCAAAATACAGGCTTAGACACTATGCTCAGAATTTTAGTGTGATAAAACATACATAATGCAAGAGCAAAAGAGTTAGGAGAAAGTTCAGCAAAAATTATTTGAACTTCCATTAAGAGAGTGTTCCAGCTGTCTCTCTCCTCCATCACACCATTAAGCACCCCATTATCATTAGCTCTCTTTGTCAGTTTTAACAGTTTTCTTTTCACCTAAACACCACTTTATTCTCTGACTCAACAAATGCAATTTTGACCTCATTAACGTGGTTGGTGTTAACCTTCGAATAACAAGTTAAAACCTCCTTTCATGTGCACCGTGAGCTTGACTCTCATTTAAATCAGGTAGCTGAGTTTCTTTGTCATGGTCAGAGGCTGTTCCTTCAAACAGGTCAGCGAGCATGCCTTGGGGACCCAGAATCTCAGTAAAGTCACCAGTCACCGAAATGAATAAATGGGTATGCAGTCCCATTCAATAACAGAAGATACAAAGAAGTAAATGATCTTTTCGGTAATGCAAAGAGCTCCTGCTTAGAAAATAGAAGACCTAGGTTCTAATTACAGATATTAATTTACAATTGGATATGGACAGATCACTTAATCATTTGTTTTTCAGCAGAAAAACAAAGGTATTAAACTGAAGGGTCATAAGTCCTCTCCAGTTAAAAGACACCAGCAGACATCTGGTGCCTGTGCAGATACTCTTTTCAGACAAGTGCACTCATCCTCCAGCTGACCTGCAAGTTATGTTCAAATCTGTAACCTTCTCTGGAAAACTGTCCTTGGCCAAGTAGGCGAGATGCCTTTTGTCAGGTTGAACAAGCCTCCCGTCTCCAGGTGGGACAACTCCAGTACAAGCTATGTTCCAGAATATCCCCTCACCCCTAGACTAAAGCAAGACTGTATGTAAGACCACATCAGGTCTCATCTATTTCTTCCCTATCCTGCTTTCCTCACTCTTAAGTGGTTCCGAAAAAGCACACTCTCCATAATCATAGTGCGCCCAAATCCCTGACTCAGGCGCTCCCTCTAAGGAACTCAAATGACAAAGGATTTTCTATTCTGCTGATGATTTGCTGAAATGAACATTTTCAAGGAAGCACTTAATAAATTAGTTAAAAAAAATAAAAAATAAAAAAAAAAATAAATAAATTAGTTACCTCATATGTAAGTTTAGAGGTTAATAAGACATTTCAGGCAGTGTCAGCTTAGACAGGAACTACTATTCATGGTAAGTCAAGGATAGATTTCCTAAAGAAAAGATATTTGAGCTGCCTGGAAAAGTGAATTCTAAGGGAAAAGGCATCCCAAGCAGAGAGAACAGCACTGGCAAAGGATGAGAGGTATCGCAGATGCATACTTGCTCCAGGAATGCAGGCATAGATGAGAGATGAATTTTTAAAGTACAGCCTTGTGGTAGGAGGGGAGGAAGGGGCCAAGTCATTATGGAAATATTATATTACATTATTAAAATATGAAAATTACATTACAGCTAATATTTCTTAAGACTTTACTCTGTGCCAAGTTCTTGCTCAGTTATTTTCAACCTACCAATATATTTCATCCATTCAGACACCACAACAGACATATATACTGGGTAGTGTTAAGTTTCATTTCACAAGTGAGGAAACTAAGGCACAGAGAGGTTAACACAGATAGCAGGTAGGAACGGGCAGACCCTGGATAAAAACCTTGTCGTTTCAAAGACTTCCTCGTAAACCTCTGAAAAGTGATGGCCTCCCATAACCATTTACAACCTTTATGCCCCAGTAATGAATTTGGAAGATGAGGAGGAAGGATTGAAGGACATTAAGCAGCACAGTGGTATGATTTTATACAAGTTTGATAAAATTCATCCTCGTAGCATGTTTTATTAGAAAGTTCCATCAAACCAAATGGAAGAATAAATGAAACTAAGGAGATTAGGAAACTACTGAGCATTTTAGCCTTAGAGATAATTCAGTGAACATTAGTTGGCTTAGGCTGCTGTCACAAAATACCATAACTGGGTGGCTTGAACAACAGACATTTATTCTTCATAGTAGTGAAGGCAGGAAATTCAACATCAATAGGCTGCAGGATGTGGTTCCTGCTGAGAACCTTCTTCCTGTCTTGAAGAGGGCTGCCTTTTCAATGTACATTCACATGGAGGAGAGAGAGAGACTCTCTTCTTAAAAGGACGCTCATCTCTCATGACAAACCCAAATCATGACCTCAACTAAACCTAAGTTACCTCCCAAGGCCCCACCTCCAAATATTATTGCACTGGGCGCTATGGCTTCAACGTGTGAACTGTGGGGGGACAAGAACATTTAGTCCATAGCAGACCCTGAAACAAGTGGCTGTGGGAATACAGAGGAGAGGAAAGATTTGAGGATACCTGTGGGTTTTTTCCTTCGGGTAGAAGTTTAAAATAATAGCCATGTGAATTTTATTGTTAGAAGGTCATCAGGTTTAGCAAATAAAGATACAAAATTCCCAGTCATATCTGAATTTCAGATAAGCGAAGAATAATTTTTAGTGACTGTCCCATGCAATATTTGGAAAATATTTATACTAAAAAAATCACTTGTTTATCTGAAATTCAAATATACCGGAGTGTACTACTGAACTTTATCTGGCAGTCTTAGCCCTGGGCCATATGTGGTTTTAGGATTTGGGCAGCGACACCTGCACAAATATCTGCGTAAGAGCGGAATAAGTTCTCCCTCTACTACCATGCAGGAAATGTAATAGAAACTGTCTTCTCTATGTTCTCAATATTCCAACATCTGCCAGGTTTTCAGAGGGAAAATGAAAACTTACCTGTAAAATAACGATGTTTTGATTTCTCCAGTTTAGTAAAATATTTAGTCCTGTTGTTCACTAAATGGCATTAATGAGAAAATAGGTCTCAGGATTGTTTCCCTTGAGGTGCAGTTAGCAATGAAAAGCATATGGCATTTTACAGCTGGAAGGGATCAAACCATAGTCTTGTGCAATGACCTTCTTTTCTGATGAAGAACTGGAGACCCCAAGCAGTTAGGGGACTTATCAAAGGTCACACAGTGAGCAGCACTGATCTGTGACACCCACTGTGCTAAGTCAAATATAAGCACTTTATCATTTAATCCTCACCACAATATAAGAGGTAGTGATATTATCACAATTTTAAGGCTAAAGTGAATTTAACTCATTTTGCTTGAGGAAGCAGGGCAGAAAACAGCAGAGCTGAGATTTGAAATGAAAACTGAATCATGAGTCTACTGTCTCTTAATCTTTACAAAATCAATCTCTCTCCCTCTCCCTCCATACCCCTCTCCCTCCCTCCCCCTCTTCCCCTCCTCTCCAAACTCCCCACCTTACACACACACACACACACACACACACACACACACACACACACAGAAAACACATTCACCACGCTACCTTCTCCTACTGGTCAGAACATAGTTCTACTGCATAGTGTACCTCCAAAGGGGTTAAAAGTATTGTGCATTTCTTGACACAAATTCAGTGCCAAGACAAAAATAAACAACGTGAGCTGCACTAGGAGTATCATACCCACACAGTTATATCAGACTTCAATACCAAAGCATAATGATAAGATTACCCTGTGACTTCTCCACTGGGACACCTGTATTCTGTAATGTTTTTCCTCATCCAGACTTCTATCTCATTAGCGTAGTTTTCCATAGAGTATGTGAATTGTAACATTGCCTGCATTTTTATTTTTTTTATTTATTTTTTTAAGGGAACTTTATTATTTTTACTTATTTATTTATGGCTGTGTTGGGTCTTTGTTGCTGAGTGGGCTTCCTCTAGTTGCGGCGAGCGGGGCCTACTCTTCATTGTGCTTCGTGGGCTTCTCATTGCGGTGGCTTCTCTTGTTGCAAAGCACGGGCTCTAGGTGTGCGGGCTTCAGAAGTTGTGGCACGTGGGCTCAGTAGTTGTGGCTTGCGGGCTCTAGAGCTCAGGCTCAGTAGCTGTGGTGCACGGGCTTAGTTGCTCTGCGGCATGTGGGATCTTCCCAGGCCAGGGTTCAAACCCGTGTCCCCTGCATTGGCAGGAGGATTCCTAACCACTGTGCCACCAGGGAAGCCCACCTATATTTTTAATAGACTTTTATTTTTTAGAGCAGTTTTAGGTTCATTCCAAAAGTGAGCAGAGAGTACAGAAATTTCCCATATACCACTCTGCCACTCCCACAGCCTTGTTCAATATCCCTTACCAGAGTGATACATTTGTTACCATTGAGGAACCTACGCTGATACATTATTTTCACCACAAAGACCACAGTTTACATTAGGGTTCACTCTTAGTGTTGTACATTCTATAGGTTTTGACAAATGTATAATGACACATATTCATCATTATAGCTATTGTCTGAATTTCAATTCTATTTCTGAGTTAGCAATTAAAAATCTGACTAAAATTTGTTTTAGAAAATAGAGTATCTTTACAGAGTATCAGAAATCTTGGGCCACAATAGAGTTAATGAAATGTTTGAGTAGGAATTCATAAAAGTTTGTAAAGCAATCAATACTAGCCAGCAGCTATATAGCTTTGACAACCTCTGCAAGATTTCCAAATACTATTTCAAAATTTGCTTCAGGAAATGTATACAATGTTACAATAATAAGTAAAGATACTTAAACATATAAATAATGACTTCTTTTGGGAGTCCAGAGTGAATCTAAATTGTTTCTATGTTACATATTGACTTGTTTTACTAAATATTATCTTGTTCACTACAGATGTGTGAACATTAATATATCAGGGAAAAGACTGAATTTTATATTTACTACAAATGGAAGGATGACCTTTTCATTATGCTTCCTTCTGAAAAATAAAACACTTCAACTAAGGAGGTTAATTTGTAGCAAAATGATCTTCATTAATCTAAAATCTCTTAAGGCTAGGTCACTCAGGCAGAGCATTCTAGCATGCTCACATTGGTCAGCTCACTTTCAATATGTGAACATAGCAAAAGAGACAACTTTCTTGGTACTGGATTTAAAAAAAGTTTTGAATTTTCTCAGATATTCACAAGGAGTTATAGTTTCTCAAGCTCCTTTCTTCCCCTAAAACATCAAAAAAAAAAAAATTGTATTGACTTAATGACCCAGTGCCTGAAATATTTGGAGTGCTCAAGAACTTTAAATGAACCTACGTCATGCTTTAATGTGTGTGACTCAAGATTCTTTGAATAAACTAAAGTGATATAATTATAGAATGCGAGTGCTGGTAGAATCAGTGGTATTCACTATCAGTCCAATTATTAACAAACAGCTATACTCAAGCCGTTGAAAAGTCCTATTGATTGTACCACCAGAGAATATCTCAACTCTTTCCATTTTTCCCCATCACCACTCCAACTTCTCCTGTCCAAACCTATCATTCCCCACCTGCCTTCGAGGGTCTCCACTCCGCCTAGTTTTGAGTCCATCTCCCCTCCCGCAGGTTCACTCCTTCAATATCTGCTGCTAGTGCGAGCTTTCTAAAATACATTTAGATCAAGTCTCTACCTTAAATGGCTTCCCATTACCCTTAGAATAAAGTCAAAAATCACTCACTGCCCTACAAGCCCCGACAGAGTCAGTGAGCCCCTGCTTAGTTAACCGCAACCATTATACTACACCAGCTCTTCGTTCACGGGACTTCACCCACACTGGCCTTCTCTCTCACTCATCACGAGCTTTTCAGTCCCAAGGCATGCCTTCCTTCTTCCTTTCCTTTACCACTTGGTTACTTTCTACTCATCCTTCAAGTCTCACCCTAAATATCTCCTTCCCAGGGTATCCTCTTCTGACCCCTTAACAGGAAATTTAGGTAACCATGCTGTAAGTTCTCTCCTGAACTCTTCCTTTAAAGTACTTGCTGTAATTTTCTCCAAACAATTATTATCCTGAGTATTTGTGTAAAATGTTTCTTCCTCCACTAAGCTCTCTGAAACCACATGTGCATTTTTCATCACTGATTCCTCTAACTATCATGTGGTATTCAAGCTTGGCAGAAAATTAAAATAGAGATTTAAAAAACGCTGATGCCTACGCCATGCCTCAGATCAATTAAATCAGAAACCCTGGGGGCTGGCCTGGCTAGCATTTTTTTTAAAGCTCCTTAATATTTTATTTTTAAAACTCTCAGAGTGATTCAAATGGAATTCAAGTTTAAGAACATGTGAATTCACACAATATTTGGCATAAAATAGATACTCAAGAAACACTCGTTCTACTAAAGCAAGACTAGATTAGGAATATGAGATAACCAGAGACAAGGGGCTCACAAGGAAGCAAAGCAAGTAACCAAATTTAAATGCAACAGAAAATTTTTGAAGAACCATCTATGCATAAGGTTAAGCTTTGGTCTAAAGGGTGGAGATAAAAATAATAATTAAGCATTACCCCTATCCTCTAAGAAGACACAGCTAAGTGTAGTTATTCTCTAGTTATACTCGAATATAACAAATTTGTTACAAAGGAAAGAGTCATCTCCCAAGAGAAAAGAGAAATCTTTTGTTGGATTGGGAAGCCGGAAAATTACAGAGGTATGAGAACTGGGGTCACCTGCATCCACAGAGCTTAACTCACATGATTGTGAACTGAGGACACCTCTGTCAACAGAGCTAACCATTTGTTCCTGGCACATTGCCCAGAAATGTTAAGACTGCAGAACAATAGATATCTTCCCTGTTTGCGTTAGTAAATTCCTGCAAACCTATATATCTGAACAAACAGTTTGCTCATCTTGGCAAAAATGTCTCCTACTGGGACTTTAGATTCCTCATGTGGGCAAACAGCTCATTTGTCAAACTCACTTCAAGACTCTCATCATGCTATGATCACCACTGGTGAACTATTATATTATGAACTTTGCCCTATCCTAATTAGTTTCCCACCTAGAAATACCTGCCTTAAGCTAAGTGAGCCTAGAGATCAAAACCCTCTAAATCCTCTGCTGACCTCCCCATTTTGAAGCCCTACTAAGATTTTTTCAGTGAATCCTAAGAACAAGAAATCCTTTCGAAAAATCCTTTAACATAGATCAGATTTCAAAATCTGTATCCTTGGTGGAAACTGGCCTTGTTGATAATAAAACTGTTTCTCTATATGTCTGCAACACAGACAAATAATAAGACAATGCTTATGGTCAGGGTTTGTATTTCACTTCCAAGCCAGGGCTTTAGTGCATGTATATAAAAATTCAACAAGATGGGTATCATGACATATGAAAGGTGACTAACTGAAACCAAGAGAAGAGATCTCATCCCCAATTCGAAGACCCTTCTGCCCTACAGAAAGTAGAGTGGTCCATTTTAGAGAGTGTCTCAAAGCACGCCTAACCTTTCTACTTGAGAATGCTTAGGCCATACAGAATGCTACTGTCTGTATTTCTTTTTAAAAGCACTTTTTTGGTAAAGATTACTTAAATAAAAAAAATCATAACAATAAAAATACAAAAAAGTAGAAAAAACAAAATCCCTCTACTTAAAAAAAATTACTAATATTGTTTACATCATTTCAGATCTTGCTTATGCAAATAAGGAAATAAATCTATTTACATATTGCATGTATTTACAGATAGATGGGTGGTGAATGAATGGATGGGTGGTGGATAGATAAGGAGAGAGAGATAAAGAGATAGATTGATAAAAATAGGGTCTTTCCACAATGACTTTGAAAGTTTCTGAGTAAATTTTGTTTTGCTTGATTTTGAAGAAGGTATTGAAGAGAGGATCAAGTAGTTACTGAATCATAAGTACTCTTCACCGTAAGAAACAAACTTTCTTAAAGTATCCCTCTAAATTAATAAAAATGTGATTTAAAACAGCAAGAAATCATCTCCTTATTTTTACTAATGCTATGTGATTTATTATTGGAAGATATTTGTTCATCCAGCAATTGGGCAAGAATGGTGAGCGCTGAAGATCAAAAATGGTATTGCTTATCTGTGTCTCAAGTGCATGCTTTGTTTCCTGGCACACAGTAGGGGCTGAGAGAATTCTTAGAATGAATCAATGAGCATCTGGAAAGAGAAGAGATGTGACTATTGTAAGCTGTATGTTGTTTTGTTGAATTAATTTTTTACACTTAATTTGACCTCTAGGGGTGACTTACTTTAGGGGGTCCACTGTTCTAAGTACTTACCAACAAAATGTGGTAGGAAGAAAAAAATTTGAAATTTAGGATTTTTTATCTTCTTTCTGCTATTTTATACATGTGACCTTGGGTCAATCAACTTAACTCATTAAGTGGTAGTTCCCTCAACTTCAGAACTGAGGGCTACTGGGAAGACTGAATTCTATTACAGACCCTAGAACAAGTTCTGGAATATAAACTAATCTCAGTAACTATTATTTTAAAAGAGTGCTATGGATAATCTGAACAAGTATCTATCTTTATAACGTAATTGATGAAATACCTTACAATAAAGTTCTATTATATCTGAAAGTGTAGGCTTCTCAACAGGCTCTTTGAATTATGAATTGAGTGAGCATCATGAATAATTCCAAACAAAACAGATTCATTTCTTTCTCCACACTGGGGATCAAGAAATGTGTGTTAAAACAGGTGAAACTTTGGGATCCTAAAACTATAAAGTATGTTTTAGAGTTGCTTAACACAAGGAATTCAGTATATGAACATTATGTGGAACATTTATAGACAAATTCCCTCTTGCTACACTGGTATTTTGCAAATAAATTGGCAAATGTCAGCAACTTGTATGTTAGAAATGTCTTCTTTTTTTTTAGAATAACAAATAGTTTGGTTATGAACTTACATTCCCCCCATTCTGTGAAAACTTGGTATATTTAGTTTAAACATGTTACAGTTTGAAAAGTATCTTAAAAATCTAGGCAAAGCTTATATTTTCTGACCTTAGAAGCTAAAGATGTGAAAACACTGCCAGGTATATGAATGTAAGTAGAAGATGTCATAAGATTTCCCTCTGGAAGAATGGTTCTATTTTGCCCCACTGGCAACTCGTATAAAGACACGTACAAAATAATCTCTATCCTCCATCCCCCTACCTCCTGAAAAGTCCAGAGTCCAGTGCTAGTTGTGGTAAGACTGGAGAGGACTAAAGAGTACACTGGGCTGGGGAGAGAAGGAAGAAGAACTGGCATTCACTACAGAGCTAGGATGTACCAAGGTTTGATTCTTTACCTTCACAGTCTCCCAAAATCTTCACCACAGTACTGTGGATTTCTCCAAAATGCAGACAGGAAAGAGAGCTATAGAAAAATTAATGACCTTCACAGAGACAAAAGGCAAGTTGTTCATGGACCTGAATGAGCACTCAAGTCTTTCGACTCCTAACCCAGTTCACTTCTTACTATTCTGCTCTGACTCTATAATAGGAAACAATACTCATAAAATGTCCATGGCTGGGGCTTCCCTGGTGGCTCAGTGGTTGAGAATCTGCCTACTAATTCAGGGGACACGGGTTCGAGCCCTGGTCTGGGAAGAACCCACATGCCGCGGAGCAGCTGGGCCCGCGAGCCACAACTACTGAGCCTGCGCGTCTGGAGCCTGTGCTCCGCAACAAGAGAGGCCGCGACAGTGAGAGGCCCGTGCACCACGATGAAGAGTGGCCCCTGCTCGCCACAACTGGAGAAAGCCCTTGCACAGAGACGAAGACCCAACACAGCCAAAAATAAATAAATAAATAAATAAAAATTTTAAAAAAAGTCCGTGGCTACCTATCATAATAAAAAATTAAGAAAATAACCAACTAAATGTATTTTATCCCAGTTAATAATTTATGGAATCACAATCTGATTTCTGGCCTGGCTGATTATAAAGCTCATTCTACATTACTTATGTATCCTTCCTTTTGGATTGTAAATATATAAGCCCCATTAAACTAAGGAATGTATTCCTGTGTTCATTGTTGAAACTCTGGTGCCTGGCACTATGCTTGTCATGGAATTATTATTTTTCAGGCAAATGCATATTAAGTAAATATAAACCATTGAGGACATGGCATCATTGGGTCCCAACTGGAAATGGGTTAATGTGGTTGATGTAATGTTGCATGAAGTAATTTTTACCTCAATTGATTGACCTGTCTCTCTCTCTCTCCCTCTCTCCCTCTGCCTCTCTCTCTCTCTCTCTCTTTCTTTCTCTCCCACTGCTTACCTGACCGCAGGCCCAAACTGGTTCATAATCTGGAGGGAAGGAGTGATGCTTAGGCTCCCCTGAGATCCCAACCCAAGTGAAACAACAAATAACAGGGAGAGGGTGCCCCATTTTCAAAACAGGACTTTCATTACTTGTAGAGCTGGATTTAAGAATGTACCTTGGAGCATGGACAAAATTGGGTTTGTTACTTTTTCTTTACCCTCAAATCCAGAATCCTGGGATTCCTTTCTGGAAGTAGATCTGAAGGCCTGGAAGACTTTGAGCTGCCTCTGTTAGCAGGAAAGGACATGAGGCTGAATCAAGTCTACCTTTAGGTACTTTGGTACCATGGAGAGGGAGCGGGAGGAGGAAGAGAGTGAGGACCTCAACTTTAACTGTAGAGAGACCACTGAATCATTCTCACTGGTATTACTCATTCCTCTTCCAACAGTAAAAAAACATGTGAGGAGCAGGAGCCACAAGGGGATCAGAGGCCTTCTCTCCAATGGGGAAGAGTAAAAATCCTGTGCCTTCCATAGGCACGTGCAGAGGGAGGTACTAAGCTAACCACTGCCCATAATGATATGAGACGAGAAACACTGGAAATGAATGAATGGGGAAACAGAATAGCAGAGAAAGCATGTGACTTATTTTGAGTGCCTTTTAAAGCCGGCACATCTACGTATGTTTCCCAGCTGTATCGTTCAGCTATTTTTTGCGTCTTTTGTTATGTGAGCTAACAGCAAGACAGCATGTCAGAGCTCAGAGCAATCCCAGCACCACTGGTTGGGAAATTTAACTAGGTGTCCTCAAACCCTGCTGTTAACTAAGATTTCTGTGATGCAGTAGGCTTGAAAGCCAAATAAAGCAACCCCTTTAATTTACACTAAGTAGGGTGAATAGATTTTCAAGTGCAGCAATTTGGGCCTGTGGGCAGGCAGGTACCACCAGAGAATGATAGAGATAAAACAACAGCAGCTGGAAAAGGCAGCCTAGAAAATATCTCCCAAAATAGCATAAAACCTTGGAAACAGCAGTCTCAGGGGAGTCTAAACCTAAGATAGGATTCAAGGTGAATCAGAAGTGGGTATTCAAATAACAATCTATTTAGAAGATTAGCACAGAATTAGTTGACAAGAGAAAAAAATTATGGATTAAATAGGTATTATTTAGAAGATATTCCCATAATGAGTTATCTACTTTATTATTCAATTACATTTATGTTCTGCTACTTTAATAGACTTATTTTATGCCTAACAGAAACTCAATACATGGTTGATGAGTAAATCTCCAATCAGAATTCATCCCTCCTTTACCTCTATGCCTAAGGAACAGAGTCTGAATCTGTTGTAACAATATTCCCTGTGTGGAAGTCTGGAAAGAAAGTAGAAAGATTTTTGACAAGGACAGTGATTGAAGAAAGAAACAGATTTGAGAGATTCCAGAGGAAGAAGCAAGGACCACAATGACTTAGGAGGAGGTGAAATCTTGGGGGGATTTTGGGTGGGTGCAATGAGGAAGGAGGAAAGCTCCAGAATGATGGCCAGGTTTGGCTTGAATAAATGGCTAAACTATCAGTTCTCCCAAAAGAGGGTTACCTGATTTATAATGTTTGACACATCCCTTATCACACAAAAGTACTCGATTGCTTGAATTGTTTTGAATAGTATGTTTTCATAAGTGCCAATAATGAAAACATAATTAAAAGCATGTTTGCAGTGAGAGGCAATAAGTTCATTTTTGCACATGACAAATTTAAGTTCTTATGGGACCACTAAGCAAAGAGGTCCCATTGCTTGTTGGATATGTACGAGTGGAGCAGATGGGAAATAGGGTCTAGATTTGTAGATGTGGTGCTGATGAGGTTATTTAAAGCAACACACTAAAAAGAGAAGATGTAACCTGAGAAGAGAAGAAGTCAGACATTGGAATATCAACATTTAGTGAAGTGATAGTTAACTATGATGGAGAGAGGGGTGGAATAGCCAAAGATGTAGGAGAAAGACCAGGGCAATCTGGTTTCACAGAATTCAAGGTGGGAAAAAAATCATGTAGAAGAGAGTACTCAACTGTGCATTTCACTGGATATAAATTTTTTATCAATTAAAAAAAAAGCCACTTAGCCTCAGACATCCTTTACTAATTTGCTTTGGCCTAGATTGTTTTGCTTCTAAAGATTCACTGCCTCTGTTGGTGTGTTGAAACAGCAGCCTCCAGTGGTTATGGTTGTGGAGAACTAGGATTTATGGACTAGATACCGTTTTTTCACATAGTGCATGCTCAACAAAAGTGAGTTGAACTAAATTAATTGTTCTTCAGTCACAAAGAAACAAATGCTTTGCGTGACGCTCTCTTAGGGCAAAGAACATTGGCTTAAAGTGAAGATCCTGGGATTATGCTGGTAAAACAGTCAAGATTGTTTGCTTGAAATACTGATCCATGGTCCTATCGTTGTTTGCTGGCTGCTGTGGCAATCTGAAGCTCACAAGATCAGCATCTCTGCTCCCCCTTCCCCTTAATTTTTGGTTGTTATGGTAGGGACAGCAGGCCAATAGTTATGCTTAGGTCTGAGTTTATGATCAATTATTTCTTTCTTCATAGTCTGCTTTCTTAAAAAGCCAAAAAGTGCATTTTTACCCTAACAAGCCTTTTAAAAGTTGCTCATAGTGTGCCACTGACAACAATAGTCCTAAATTTCAATTTCGACTCCACCTCTCAGACTTGCTTTATATTTTTTAGATCTTCTTTTCTTTTCATCCGACGAGAACATGTTTTTCCAGACCTCAAGAATCTTGAGAACTCCACTGAGTCTACAACACCAGGCACTGGGGTCTTGCAGAGGCGCACAGTTACTAAACAGTTGCTGACCATTCCTTATAGCTCTCTATCACTTTCTTGTTTCCACTCGTCCAACTTCGGAGCTCTCTTGAAAGCCCATCTTCCTTAAGCTACATTAAGCCCCTCTCAATTCCACCCAACATTTTTCAATGGCTCCCTGCTTCCTTAATCTCTACTTTCCATCTATTCCCCTGGTAAAATTTAGCTTCTCTAAATTCTTCACTTATGTTTTGCATTGACATGCCTTATGTCCAGTCATTTCAGTGAAAGGAAATATCCTAAAAGGGAAGGATTCACCAATAAGAATGAGGACCATTGATGGATTATATTTTTGCGTGTGTCTTTGAAATTCCAAATTCATTTTCATTTTCAGCACGGGGTTATATCATATGATGAAGTGAAATATCAATATGTTTAAAAGTATAATTTTGTATTTGTGACTAAATCTAATTTATTGAAGCTATATTTCTACATATATATACACACACATACACACACGCACACACAAATGGCTATGTTCACAGTTCCCTAAATCTACCATATTTTAGAAATGTAAACATTTTTATATTGGTAGCTACATTACCCCACTGTTTTACTTATTTTACTTAAAAAAAAAAATTTGCCTTCTTGTTAAAGGAAAGCTAAGTAAGGAAAAAAAAGTTACTTTAAAACTATAAAAAGATATATCAGAAGAAAAAAAAGTATGAGAGGCATCTAGGAATTTCAGAGTTTTCTCATGGGCATGGTGAAGTGAACACTGGAATCGAGTTAGAGTTCTACCACATACTATTCCCATGTTTCTGGAAAAGTCATGGAGTCTATATTCATGATCCATAGGGATGCTGTCAGAACCAACAAGATAACCTACCTAAAACTGCTTTGCGTGCTGTTGTGTTCTCCCAGAATTGTAGTGAATGGGAATTATTTGGCTGGGTGGAAACAAGTATATAAAGCAAGCTCCAGAAGAATTTTGTTTTATTTGTTTTTCTGATCAGGTTTGATACTTTGATCAGATGCATTATATAACCTCCAAATGCTCTTGTTCACTGTAGAATATAACTAAGTACTTTTATTCAAAACCAAATCATGTTACCCATCTGACTATAATAACTCACACACTGGGTTGGCCAAAAGTTCCTGCGGGTTTTTCCGTGGATGTTACGAAAAACCCAAAGGAACTTTCTGGCCAACCCAATATTTTGAATTCAAAAATCTTTGGATTAGAATGTTTACGTGCCAATAACTCTAGCCATTGGTGTTGACATATAAAATGAAGGTAAATGCAGCATCTTTCTTACACATTTCACTACTGCTTAGCAAATGACCAACACAAGGAGTATAATATGTATACTAAATTTGATGGCATAAATCAACAGATAAATGAATGACCGAATGAATGACATACAGAAGCTACGGCACGTTGAGGCAATGAATGCACTGAGTGACTGACCCGAGTCATGGGGTTGTGAAGTTGCTGGGAAGCCCACCTCACACTTCACATCTGGCAAAGCATCACTCATTTTTGAAGCCCCAACAATGAAAAAGAACTTCCAGCTACACAGCTTCTGAACCTCAGGCAGGACTGCTCACTCAGAACTGTGTCTACCCTCCTTAAGATCACCTGCCATGCTGCATGACAACTGGCACTGGCATTTGGCCTGTTAGACCACAGACCCCTGGAGGAGGAGCTGTGCATTTCTGAACACACAGAGCCTGGGACCGTGCCTGACACACACAGAAGGTCTTAATAAGAAAGTAAAGAGCTAGTTGAATAAAAGAGTACTTTACATTTCACTTGAATTCCTTACTGAATAAAGACATTAATAATTTACTCTTCAGGGAAAAAAAGAAGACGAAAAACCCATCAATTAAGTAATAAGCTCAGTAGAGCTGGGAAGGAAAACAAGTAAAACAGGCAGTCACAGCACAGCTGAAAAGCAGACTCGACCATTTATTTTTCTTCTGCACTTAAAATATTTGAGAATGCCATTCTCAGAAAATTACTATAAACATTCTCATTTATATAACAGAAGCCAGTGCGTGTTTTCTTTCTGTAATTAACGGTTATCCAAGAAATCCCATTCAGTGCACTCCCCCCACCCATTTCCTTCCTAAAACCACAAAGATTCTCAATGACCATTTAGTAGGTTTCCTTGTATATGGGCACTAGATGATGAGAAAGTAAGTTCTACCCCTTCCTCCTTCGAGCATAAATAAAATGAGAGCAGGGGTTTCTCATTTACTTTGCTCTCTGCTCCTTCCTCAGCACTTCGAATTGAACCTGGCACAGAGCAGATACTCAATAACTAACTGTTGCTTGAATGACTGACTACATATTTGATAATAAAGTCATATGTTCTCTCAGCTGAAAAATCTTTGTTTTCCATTCTTAGTATTTGCTTTTTTTTGGCATGATATCTAAATGTAACCAAAGAAAACTAATAGAAAAAATTTTAAAGATACCTATTAACTTTTTATACATATTCTTCATTCATTCTCTTTACTCCAATTTAAATCTGAAAATTCATATTAAGCAGCCAGAAGTGTCCTAACTAAACTCAAGAAAATGGAGGCAATGTCTTCAGATTTACTGATTTTAAAATCAATGTGTGAGTTGACTAAATTTGTTTATAGCATTTTTTTGTTGAGCAGAAAGTTTTAAGCATATTTCTTAATGCTTTCATTGTGCAACTTAACTGTTTTCCACTGTAAACATATAAAAATGTAAATATGCAGTGAACCCATAAATGATGAGTCCTCTTAGTTCACTCAGCCTTCCCACAGACGTGCATTCCTCTAGCGCTAATCTTTGAATTATATTCAAAGCAATGTTGATCAATATAGAAGTCCTGAACTTAACTACTTGGCTACTGCAGAGTTTACAGAGGTGAATTCTGGGTGAAATTTCTAAATTATGCCTTGTTACCATTGGAGATATTAAGTATAGGGCAATTTACCCTGTGTTGCCATACATTTCACAAAGCTTCTAAGTTAAACACATTGCAAAAATAACTGCAGTGGCAATTTTAAAATTTCTAAACATTTAGAATATTTCAAATAGACTAAAAGTTACCTACGGGAAAAAGTAATGTATATTCATATATTCACCACATCACAGATTCACTCTGCCAAATTTGCCTCAAAACTTTTTTTTTTAATGGACTAGATCTTCACAGATATAGCTAAAGCTTTCTGTGAACTGCTGCTCAATCTCCCACGTCCTTCCCCACCATCCCTTTCCCAGGCACCCCCTCTAATGACTTTTGTGATTATCATTACTGTCCATATTATTCTTTTACAAAATACTCCTCCTAAACAATATTTGCAATATTTTCCCTGTTACTTTAAACTTTACATAAACTGTATTTACAATATGCTCAACATAGAATAACACCCAATAAATGCTGTTAGTCTTTCGTCTTTTTGCCATGGCACATGCTTTTTATTTTCTCTTGACACTGCATTTGAGATTTACTATGTTGAGACGTGTAATTATGATTAATTCCCTTTAGCTGTGTCACTGGGCTCTAATCAAACCACTCCTGTCTGAAAGCATCTTTTTCTTTCTTTCCCCCAGCAGCTCCTGGGAGCCAGCCACCAGCACAGGAATGCCCCTCCCCCAAGACTACTTACTCCCTTTGACCGGCTCATTGGTTTTTTAAAACACTGTGTTGGTATAGAGTGATTTTTTTCTTGTAATTTAAATAGGCCTGGCATTATTGTTTCCATTTAATGGACATGAGGTAATTTAGAGGTTTTAAAGTGATTTTATGTATAGACCATGTAAACTGAATAAATAAATACATGAAAGAACAAGTAAAGACCTTGTAATAAACATTATGGACTGTATTTAATTTTTTAAGGCAAATGAGTCCATAATTAAGTCTGTATATGTTTCCCTGCTCATATACTAGGGAGTTTTTCTAAAATCACAGCTAGTAACAGAACTGCTAGGTTAAAAATGGGTACAATTTTACTTACTAGATACTGCACAATTGTTCTGCAAATTAGGTTTATCAAGCTGTGCAAAAGACAATAGGGTTTAAAATTTTCCCTTTCTAAACACCCTTACCAACATTTGGTATTGTAAGAATTTAAAATATTTTACCAATTTCCTAGATCTCGTTATTTCTCATATATTTCACCCATTTCTAGTGAAGTTGAACATCTTATCAATTCTTTATCCATCAGTCCAGTATGGTCTCTTCTAGAAATTGCCTGCTTCGATCCTCGCTTGTCCATTTTCCTATTAGTTACCGTCCTGCTAATTTATAGAAATTCTCTATAAATATGAAATATTGATCCTACATTGTTTACATGTGTTGCAAACATCTACTCCTAGTTTGTGACTTGGCTGTTTATAGTGATTTTTATTGAACAGGATATTTTTATGTGGATCAATATGTCAACTCTTTTCTTCAAGGTTTGAATTTTACATTTCATTAAAGAAACTCATTCTTATTTTAAGTTTATAAGAAATCATCTTACATTTTATTTTTTTAATTTTAATATTTTACTTACATAATTAGGTATTTAACCTAAATGCAATTGATTTTTTTATATTTGAATGGTATAGATTTTTTTTTTCCTATATGGATAACATAGTGCTTCCAGGTTATTTATTTACCAGTGCATTTTTTTCTTCAGTGATCTGTAATGCCATCCCTATTATGTATCACATTTACATTCACATGCATGCAACAGCATTCTTTCCCTGGTTTAAAAAATCTAGATCAAAAAGACAGTAAGTTGTTTTAGTCAGCTCAGGCTGCCACAACAAAATGCCGTAGGCCAGGTGTCTTAAACAACAGACATTTATTTCTCACAGTTCTGAAGGCTGGGAAGTCCAAGATCAAAGTGCCAGCAGATTCAGTGTCTGGTGAGAGCTGATTCCTGGCTGCAGAGGGCCTCCTTACAGCTTGTGCGTACATAGCCTTTCCTCCATGTGTGCTTGTGGGGAGGGAGTTGACTCTCCTGTCTCTTCTTAGGAGGACACTAATCTTATCATGAGGGCATCACCCTCATGACCTCACCTAAACCTAACTACATCCCAAAGGCCCTCCAACCATCACACTGGGGGTTAGGGTTTCAATATATGCATCTGGAGGGGGCACACAACACACTGAGTCCATAACATAGGTGCTCAATAAATGTTCTTTGATGCATCAAAAAGTAATTTAAACTGATTCTCTGCAGCAGCCTATTACTGAAACATCTTTTAAACCATCTTTTCCCTCTATGAATATAGAACTAACCCTAGCTATAGAGGAGCCACATCATTTGGGTATTTAGCTTATTAATATTCTAATTGTACACACCTGGGGAGATAAAGAGAGAAGGAGAGGAACAAGAATTTAAGTAGCCTGAGTGAGTCTGCCTGCCCTTCCATGCACTAAATATAACCAGGAGGGTAGTGAACAGGAAGACACAAATTAACTGTGTCTACAAGGGGTGCCGGTCCCTGGGAACCTCTCTCAGAGTAATCAGCTTGCAGTGTGTGCAGTGTGGTTCTAGTTTAAAGATATGCATTTTTCATATATGTATTTTACTTCATAGAATTGTACACAAATCTATTTACGCTGCACTTTATGTCAAACTTAATGGATTTCTAAAGGCATTATTTTTACTATACATGGTTTTCGCCCTAAGTGCTGACTAAACCCTAACTGCTGAGTCAGACACTACTCCACTGTAATCAGTGTGTCAATAGAACATCAAAATACTCTTCTTTAAACAAGAGGTCAGAAAAAAAGAAGCTGTTAGTCTTCATTCACAGGTGAACCAAGAGGTGCAGGGATAAAAGTGATTTCTGAGATAAAGCCAGCATGAAATAGAAAACTAGTGAGGATCTGCTGTATAGCAAGGGGAACTCTACTTGGTGCTCTGTGGTGACCTGGATGGGAGGGAAATCCAAAAGGGAGGGGACTATGTGTACACATATGGCGGGTTCACTTCACTGTGCCGCAGGAGCTAGCACAACATTGTAAAGCAACTATACCCCTGATTAAAAAACAAAAATAAAAACAAAAACACCCAGCATGTCTTAGTTTGCAAGGTAAACGCAGGTGTACCAGGACCCTGACAACCTGGAAACAGAGCCCCTGGCCACCAGCAACAACTGGGCAACAACAACTTGGCCCTTTCCTCCTGGATGAAGAAATGAGTTTGCTGACACTGTGTTTGTTTCAGGACCCAGAAAGTGCCAAATACTATGAAGTCACAGAAATGAACATGACATGTTATGGTGTAAGCTCTTCTCAAAAGATGGCAGACACATTGAATATAAAAGGGTTTGGCTGAAAGCTAGGCTATCTATCAAGCCCTTTGCCACCTACAGAAGAGAAAAAAAAAAAAAAAAGGGTTTGGCTGTACCAAGAAGTGAGTTTCTCAAAGCTACAGAGAGAATGACTTTGCAGGGACAGTGGCATTGCTGAGGAGGTGATTCCTTTAGGAACACTGTTGACAAACAAAGCTTTGCTGACAGTGGCTGCACCTGCCAATTCTCTGTGTGGCTAACTCACTTCTGATAATCTTTTGTATCAACTTGTTATGTCAGGAACTTAATCCAGCCCAGCAGTGGTTTTGTGGTGCTGTCCAGACAACCTATTCTCACCTGAAATGCTTCAATGGTTTTATTTATCCAATGGCAAGTAAAATTAGAATAATTTTCCCAACAATTTATTATACCATAATAATAGTTTACCTGAGGAACTGGGAGCAGAATTCATCCCCCATTCTTTAAAGCATGATTCCTTTCTGAATCAATCACAGGATATTAGCTCTCATAGGTATCTCAGAGATTACCAAGTCCCATAATTTGGATAAGAATCTGAAAAGTAGAGGCACTGAGTAGTCCATAGTCACAATGCTAAGAGGAAGAGCTGGTCTTAAACACAGCTTTCCTAAATCTTTGCATCCTAAATCTTTGCTCAGCATTTGCATCCACAAAGCCAAATGCCAATAAACTAATCAGGATCCTATCAATGCAGCGATTTTCTTGTTTAAACAATTTACTACTTTAAGAGACAAGAGACCTAAAACTTTGTGCTCCTAAGAGCTTAAATGGAATGACACAAGAAAAACATCTGTATAACTGGGGTTATCTGTAATGTTGTTTTTTTAAAGTTAAAAAAAAAAAAAGAAAGAAAATGGCTGTAATTATTCTCCACTGACTGGGTTTACCTGGGGTTGGTTATTATTTCAGAGAGTATCAGGTTTTAGAGGGACACTCAGGTCTCAACGACATGGAAGACAGGTGCACAATTTTTTCTGAAGCTCATCAAATTAATAATGACAATAATAATAAGATTAATAATATGATAGCTAGCTTTTATTGAGTTTGTGGGGGTTTTTTTTTGTTTTTTTTGGCCACACCACACAGCATGCGGGATCTTAGTTCCCAGACCAGGAATTGAACCTGTGCCCCTTGCAGTAGAAGCACAGAGTCCTAACCACTGGACTGCCAGGGAATTCCCTATTGAGTTCTTATTAGTATCTAAGTTCTATCTATCATTTAATCCTCACAATAAACTATATGGTAGATATTATTTACCTATGAGAAAACTGAGGCATAGAGGAATTTTAAACGTTATGGAGAAAGGAACTGAATCTAGGAATGCCTCCTTAAAAATCACAACCTTAATCATTCCTTACTGAGATGATCCTCTTACAAAGATAGGGAGATGGACTTCAGAACTCTTATCGTCTTTTCTGGATTTAGAATTTTAATTCACAAAAGGTGAATCTGCTACCTGGTTTGCTGGTACTCTCAAAGAGTTAATGATCCTTCCAAGGTAGAAATTCCCTGGAAGGGAGTAATTCACAGCCTGGGGAAATGCAGACCAATATGTATAAGATGGTAAGCAAATGAGTTCTTTCTATTGCAGTGTCGTGGCTGACACATTACATAGCAACCTCTCTGCATCCTGTGGACAGCAGCATCTATGTAGTGTACTCAAAATAAATAAGGCTTTGAGTGTATTAGGGAAAGATAATCATACATCAATTTACACAGAGACATGAATCGCCTACGTACGTGACAGTGACTGCTCAAGTTCTCAAAGAAAACATTCGTTGTTCTTCTTTCCCGAAGAGCATCTTGCTTATCTACTAACTTCATATTTCCAAATACAGCTGTTTCCCTCTCAGATGTCAGAAATGCCACCACACACACAGGATCCCCTTGAAGGGATCAAGAGAGTCAATTTCTCAAAAGTGCCTCATGAGCACAAGAAGAAGGTCCAAGTAGTGTACGAAGGGGGATGAGACAGTTTCCATTCTCTTGAAAGATGGCTACTCTCAACTGTAATGGACTGTCAGAGAGTTGCTGGTGAAGAGGGACCGACACACTGCTGCGGCAAGGCACACAGGTGCAGAGTTTTGGAGTATCTACAGGAGAGCCTTCCATCCCTCAGAGCCAACAGTATGGCAGTGATTCCAAACATACAGGTAAAGCTCCACCCTCAGCCGTATTACACGTACTTGGCTAAAAATGGAAACTTTCCTACTGTCCAAAAATGGGAACGCTGTTAAACATATATGGTGCATTCAGGAATACTATGTAGGCACCAAATACCACACCTAAAAAGCGCAAACCGTAAAAGATAACAATAAATATTAGATTCTACTACTTTTATAAGTTTTGTAGTTTTAATTCTCATTCTCTCCTTTTTTTTCTCTCTCTTACTTTCCTTTCCTTTTCTTCCCCATGAATTCAAACAAAAAACTACATTGAAGGGGCCTCCCTGGTGGCACAGTGGTTGAGAATCTGCCTGCCAATGCAGGGGACACGGGTTCGAGCCCTGGTCTGGGAAGATCCCACATGCCACGGAGCTACTAGCCCGTGAGCCACAACTACTGAGCCTGCGCGTCTGGAGCCTGTGCTCCTTAACAAGAGAGGCCGCGAGAGTGAGAGGCCCGCGCACCGCGATGGAGAGTGGCCCCCACTTGCCGCAACTAGAGAAAGCCCTCGTACAGAAACGAAGACCCAACACAGCCAAAAATAAATAAATAAATCAATTTAAAAAATTTAAAAAAAACTACATTGGAGAAAGTCTGGTAGGGAATATACCAAAATGGTGAAAGGAGTTCTCTGTGAACTGGTCAACATTATTTCACTTTAAAGAGGGGAAATGTAAGGATCAAAGCGGTCCAATGTCTTTGACGCCGGTATACAGTACTGGTAAATTTGGGTGATATAATACCATGCTGCTTCACACCTACCCACTGAATTTAACACCCCCCACCCATTCCTCAGTTGTGAAATGATGACCTTTCTGATCTCTTCAAATGCTGGTGTAAAGGGGTCCAGACGCATATGACTGTGAGACTTGCATGTTCTTACCATAAAAAGTTCACCGAGTTAAACGTATTATAATTCCATAAGTCATATTATTAGAATTAAAATTATCAGGTCTTTAATATGTGTATATTATGAGAACAAGTTCTAATTGAAATGAATTATTTTAAATTAATGAGCAGACCTGAAAATCCATCTTCATTCAGTCATTCATTCACTCATTTGCCATATATTTATTGAGCACCTTTGGTGTCCCAGGTCTTGTGCCTGACTCCAGGAATACAAAAATTAATAACATAGGCCCTACTTTCAAGAAGATCAATGTCAAGTGAAACATGACATACACACACACTAAAGTTGCACACACATGCTATGGTAATTATAATGGTAGGGATATTCCCAGGTATGAGTTAGAGAGGCATGAAGAAAAGTAACAGCCTGTGAAGGATTCCTGAAGAAAAGAAGGGAATGCCTTAGTCAAATTATATAGTATTAATAGAGATATCTAGGGGGACACGGATAAGAAAGAACATTCCAAAGAGCTGGAAAACACTGAGTTCAAAGTAAAGAGAGCCAAAGGATGAATTTCTCCAGCTGGAGCAGATGACAGCAAAACTTGTTCACCCGCTATAGTTCAGAGGCCAACCACTATAGGGAATTGACAAGATAATCAAATTAATGCTTATATTCATCTTTACCATGTATTTTCCATAGCTGCTAGAGCTCTCCAATGGTTATATAAAAGATGGCTTTAGTGGGCCAAGCCATGTCCCCCCCCCCTCCGCCAAGTACAACAAACCAATTTGTGTAAGACATGCTGAAGCCTTGAATTAGGGAAGTGGTGGCAGGGATAGAGAAGGAAGAACAAATTCAGAAATTAATTAGATTAATCTATATGATCAAGGTATGGACCATCCCAATATATACACAACTGCAGGATTTGCATAATATTTCTGGTAGTCAAATAATTTAAAGCTCATCCTAAGTGTCTACGAATACTCAATTAAGAATCCTTCATCTATAATAAGTAAAACTGTGATGAATACCTGTGGAAATTACTTTTCACTTCAAATTATCAAACTACCATTGCTGTTAAACACCTACAATGAAGACTGGCCTACTTCTCAAACTGATTCAGTGAAATTTTATTTTAGATATGGTTTATTAGGAAATAAAAGTATACTGCTTTTTTTTTTTATTTAAAAAGATATCATTTTGGAGATAAATCCCTCGACTGTGGCTTTCTTTGCAAATATTTTCTCCCATTCTGTGGGTTGTCTTTTCCATTTGTTTACGGTTTCCTTTGCTCTACAAAAGCATTTAAGTTTAATTAGGTCCCATTTGTTTATTTTTGTTTTTATTTTCACTACTCTAGGAGGTGGATCTAGAAAGATATTGCTGCGATTTATGCCAAAGCGTTTCTGCTTATGTTTTCCTCTAAGAGTTTTATAGTATCAGGCCCCACATTTAGGTCTTTAATCCATTTTGAGTTTATTTTTGTGTATGGTGTTAGGGTGTGTTCTAATTTTCTTCTTTTACATGTAGCTGTCCAGTTTTCCCAGCACCACTTATTGAAGAGACTGTCTTTTCTCCCTTGCATATCCTTGCCTCCTTTGTCATAGATTAGGTGACCATAGGTGCATGGGTTTAGGTCTGGACTTTCCATCCTGTTCCACTGATCTATATTTCTGTTTGTGTTCCAGTATCACTCCACAGCAGTCAGAATGGCCACCATCAAAAAGCCTACAAACAATAAACGCTGGAGAGGGTGTGGAGAAAAGGGAACCCTCTTACACTGTTGGTGGCAATGTAAATTGGTACAGCCACTATGGAGAACAATATGGAGGTTTCCGAAAAAACTAAAAACAGAACTACCATATGACCCAGCAATCCCATTCCTGGGCATATATCAAGAGAGAACCATAATTCAAAAAGATACATGCACCCCCAATGTCCATTGCAGCACTATTGACAATAGCCAAGATACTGAAGCAACCTAAAAGTCCATCGACAGAGGAATGGATAAAGAAGATGTGGTACATATATACAATGGAATATTACTCAGCCATAAAGAAGAACAAAATAATGCTATTTGCTGCAACATGGACGGACTTAGAATTTATCATACTAAGTGAAATAAGTCAGACAGAGAAAGACAAATATCATACCATATCACTTATATGTGGAATCTAAAAAAAAGATACAAATGAACTTATTTAAAAAACAGAGACAGACTCACAGACTTCGAAAACAAACTTATGGTTACCAAAGGGGAAATATGGGGTGGTAGGGACAGGTAAGATGAGAGTTTGGGATTAACATATACATACTACTATGTATAAAACAGATGATCAACAAGCACCTAGTTTATAGCACAGAACTCTAGTCAATATTCTGTAATAACCTATATGGGAAAAGAATCTGAAAAGGAATGGATATATGTATATGTATAACTGAATCACTTGGCTGTACACCTGAAACTAACACAACTTTGTAAATTAACTATACTCCAACATAAAATAAAAATTAAATTAAAAAAAGACATCATTGATTATGTCATCCTCACAAGATACAATATATAGTGGCTTGTCATTCCTAATATACAAAACAAAACACGTGACTGATACATGAAAAACCTAAATGAATTTGAACTAGGCTATCTATTCAGTGGTATATCTTTAATACCTAGTTAATTGAGGACTTGCTATATAACACTTGTGTATCTGATTCAGTAGAGACATTTTAAATTCTGAATCATGTGTATATTTCAACTCTATGAAACACATTTGTTTTTCATATCACATAAAATATATCTATACATTTTATTACAACAAATTTTGAAAGTGGCTTCAAAGTCAAATTGACCAAATCTTGTATTCATAAATAACGAGGCCATATAATTCAAAGAAAGAAAAAATAATGATATGGGTGAAGATTTGTAGAAAAGAGAACTCTCACAAACTATTGGTGGGAATGTGAATTGGTGTAGCCACTATGGAAAACAGTATGCAGGTTTCCAAAAAAATTAAAAATAGAACTACCATATTTCTGGGTATTTATATGAAGAAATGAAATCACTACCTTGAAAATGCACCCCCATGTTCACTGTAGCATTATTTACAGTAGCCAAGACATGGGAACAACCCAAGTGTCCATCGATGAATGAATGCATAAAGAAAATTTGATATGCATATACAACAGAATATTATCCAGTCATAAAAAAATAGCAAATACTGCCATTTGCCACAACATGGATGGAATGTGAGGGCATTATGCTAAGTGAAACAAGTCAGACAGAGACAAATACTGTATGATTTCACTTACATGTGGAATTCAAAAAAAAAAAAAAAAGTTGAACTCATACACACAGAACAGATTGATAGTTGCCAGATATCATAATGGGGAGGGGGCAATGGGTGAAGGGGGTCTAAAGGTACAAAATTCCAATTATTAAGATTGAGTTCGGGGATGTAAAGGACAGTATGGTAACTACTGCTAACAATACTATATTGTATATTAGAAAGTTGCTCAGAGAGTAGATCTTAAAAGCTCTCATCAGAAGAAAAATACTTTGTAACAATGTGTGGTGACGGATGTTAACTAAACTTAGTGGTAATCATTTTGCAATATATACATATATCAAATCATTATGTTACACACCTAAAAATAATACAATGTTATATGTCATTTAAATCTCCATTAAAAAAAAAATCAGACAAACCCCAATTGAGGGATATCCTGTAGAATGCCTGACCAATATTCCTCAAATTGTCAAGGTCATCAAAGACAAGGGAAGTCTGAGAACCCTGTCACAGCCAAGAGGAGCCTAAAGGGTCATGAAAACTAAATGTAATGTGGTGTCCTGGGTGGAATCCTGGGACAGAAAAAGGACATGAGGTAAAAAATAAAGAAATATGGATTAAGTATGCACTTTAGATAATATTAATGTCTCAGTGTTGGTTCATTTATTGTGACAAATGTGTTATACTAACGAGATGTTAATAATAAGGCAAACTGGGTATGGAGTATATAGGAACTACTCATAGTACCTTTGTAACATTTCTGTAAGCCTAAAACTATTCTAAATTTTTTTTAATTTTATTTTTAAAAATGCACATGCCTTTTGACTCAGAAATTCCACCTCTAGGAATTTTATTCTAAGGAAAAATTGGAAATTGGCACAAAGATGTTAAACACAGATAAATTTATTTTTGCCGAATTATGGAAAGAGGGGTCAGATGACTAGGTAAAAAGCCAGAAACCTGCAACAGGAGTTAGAAAACTAAATCATGGTACATCTATGGGATGGAATACCTTGCAGCTTTTTAAATTGTGGAAGAATATTTTTAATGACATGCAAAGTCCCTGATGTCGGATTACATTTCTGTATGACTATTATACTTTGAAGAAAAGGTTACTCTAAAAAAATTAATAATATGGCTGGCCATTCTCACTTAGTGTGTGGTTTTATCGTTTAGATGTGTGGTTCAGATTTTCAGAATATGGAAAGCTAGTAAAAACTAACAGTCAAAGAATTAAACTGTAGAATATGATAACTTCAATTTTTTATTATTTGGCCTTTGTCTACACTCCCCTCAGCTCCATACACATCTCTAAACTATGGCTAAGGAAGTGAGAATTAATATAATTAACAAAGGAGGCCAACATTATGAGCATCATGAAGGAAGAAAATAAAAGAGAAAAACTGATAATTAAAAAATTGTCTAAATATTTCTTGAATAAACCAAAATTTACTCAGTGAAACTTTAAATTTAATCACATAAAAAAAACAGAAAGAACCTAAAAATCTACTCTTTCAAAAACATTAATTACTCAATAAATATAATTATAGCAAAGGATATTCTGTTTCTTGACTTTAGTTAGGGTCCATGTACGGGTTCACTTTGAGATGATTTATTGAGCTATAGGCGCTTTTCTTCATGTTAACTTCATATGTTTTATGTTAACTTCAACGAAAACATTTAAAATCTAAGTATTGAGAAGTAAATATGGTTGCAAATGCTTTGTATGGTGTGGATCCCACGTGAAGAAGAAAACTTTGAAGGAATTCATATCTAGCTAAGACAAAAAGAACTGAAATTCAAAGACTGAACGCTTAAAGTACAATAACGAAAGAAAAACTTGTCTGAATGGGTATATGACAAATAACATCTATTTAGAGAACTTAACAGAAATGACTTTACTGTAATTAATGCAACTGCCAGTCCTTTCCAAGATAACACTCTCTGATGGTGGAAATGTCCAAATCTCCATTGTCCAATGCAGTAGCCACTAGCCACATGTAGCTGTTGAGCACCTGAAGTGTGGCTGGTGTGACTAAGAAACTGAGTTTTCAAATCAATTTAAGTTAATTGAATTTTAATAGTCATATTTTGCTAGTGGCTACAGCACAGCTAAGAGTAAGCAATGTGAAACCAACTATTTAGCTTTAATTTTCAAGTTAATAAAATTGTATGTACTGGAAAAAATAAAATGAAACCCCACTCTTCGGTCTCTATGTCCCCTAGTCTGAAGTGCCTCGTTACTGCTGATAAGACCTGCACGGCTCACCATTTACTCCCTAAGAGAAGAAAACTGACACTGCTTATAAGTTCAAAATGACACAAAAAGCCAGTGAGCTTTATTTTCTAATGGAACAACTGTTTTCTAGTTAAATGGGTTTCTCAAAAGGTCTAATGATTTGCTGTCATGAAAATATATGTTTTGTCACCATCTTTCTCTCGCTCTTCTTTTTTTTTAAGTCAATAATAGGCTACAACTACTAGAAAATTATTTACTTTTTCTTGAAAATATTGAGACAATAATCACAGTGTCCCTGTTTATGGCTCTATGAAGCTAGAAATTTGGTTATAAATGTCCAGCTTTCCAACCATGCACTGTATCATTTTCACCCTAGAATGGACCATTTCTCTACAACCCTGGAAACTTACATAAGCTGCTTCCTCTCCCTATATTTCTCCTACATTTGGACAATTTCAAGTTGGCCTTCAGAATGCAGAGTTCAAGTTCTCCAAATGCCTTCCACGGTATTCACCATTTGATTTTGTCTCTCCACTATGACGTGCTCTACGTTATGTAGTAGTACTGAATATTATGAAAAGGGATTGTGATGCCTATTTAATTTTCTGTCTTCACAAACTATAAGCATGTGAGGTCAGGGGTTGTATCTTATTTGCTGTACACATATATAGTTTATTAATATTTGCTGGGTAAAATGAATGAAATAAATCAAATATTACTAAATTAACTACATCACTAGAGGGGTGAAAAACAAAGGACATGTGTTAATTGTATTTAAATTCATTTGATTACACACATGAGCAACAACACACTCTTCCCTAGTGCCCATGGCACATGAAACAAGAGAGGGTAATAGGCTGCAAGCCTAAGGAAAAAATGTAGGAGCTGAAAATGAGAGATTTAACAAAAGAGAAACATTTTGTATGTTTGCATATATAAATGCCTTCAGATACAACAGGGATCTGCCAATTTTTTTTTCTTAAATGGCCAGACAGTAAATAGTAAATATTTTACGCTTTGCATGGCATAGGTCGCCATCACAGATTCTTTTTTGGGGGGTAACAACCTTGTAAAAATGTAAAAACAATTCTTAGCCTACAGGTTATAGAAAAATAAACTGCAGCCTTCATTTGGCTGACAGATCATAGTTTGACTACTCCTGACATAGAGGATTAGCACTACTAATGTGAACACTTAAATGATTTGTTATGCTTTGCCTCAAAGAAGAAAATTGGCACATATGGATGATAAATGTTACGTTAGTATGAATCTGAGTCTTCACATCCCATGTTTAAAAAGGAAAGACAAAGAAAGAAAAATAGTCATGGTAATTTAATCAGAACAATGTTGACCCAGTTACAGATGTGTTTGCAGATGGCAATCTGTACACATGGTCTGATTAATAAGGCCTGACATTTGATAACACCAGGAACCCACATTCCACAGGATGTTGAAAATATCTAAAAATGCAAGTTGCAGAAAAGGGCTCTTCCCCATAGGCTCATGGAGCTTCACTGAACTAGATGAATCCTTCTTTGGAAAGTCTTATCACCATTGCTGGTTATGAAAGATATTGTATCCCATATCTATATTTTGTTTTTCTTTTGATTTTACTTAATCAGAGAAGTAAATATTTTAAAAGGGAGGCAATGTACCTTTTCTTTGTTCTGCCTCTAGAATTAGTGTATTATTCTCCAAATGATGCCAATTATTAGATTTTAAAAAGTGAACACAGTGTTATACTTAATAAATGAGTAAAAAGAGAATTCTCTCTCTTCTTATAACTGAGCAGGACCTTATGGGGCCTTCCCAGGACTAACGTCTCCACCACCCCCACCCCAGCCACATGTCCTCCGCCTGCCTCTTGTTTGTAGAAAATCTTTATTCCCGCCACTGAGTCACAAAAGGCTGGCTCAAGAACTAATGACTGAAAGAATGTGAACACGTAGCAACAAAAAATAGTAGTCGGACCAGAAATGGTAACAATTTACAGTCACAGAATCTTTAGTTCCTCCCTGAAGGACATAGATAACAGCATCTGACACACACTCCTGAGTTGTTTTGCATATACTAAAACTCCCACTAGACAGAAGAAGCTAACTGCATGATGACTATAAGCACGTAGGCCCCAGACCAGCTGGGGCCTGAGGACTGATGATGTTAATCCCTTGACACCATCCTGTTAACTCACCATCAACCAATCAGAGAATTATGCAGAAGCTTACCAGGCACCCTGCAACTATCTCCCTCATCTTGCCTTTAAAAACCCTTCCCTGAAATCCACGGGAGAGTTCAGGTCCTTACTTAGCCTTGCAATAAAGGCTGCACTTTGCTTCACCAGAGCTTGGCTTTACTGTGTGTGGGCAAGTGGACCCAAAGGTCTAGTTTGGTAACACTCTTTCTGGCTTACTGAGTGAATTCTCCATTTACATCTTCTTTGTAGCTGCGTCGTACAGGCTTAAGAACAACAACTCACTACAAAGCACTTAAACAGAATGTACCTATTATCTCAATACCTTCAGACATGGTTAGTACTTACATATTCAAGTACAGAACAGACAGTCTCCTAGAGAACTGTAGTTTTTCAAGAAACACTGTAAAATGGTTCTAAAATAACCCCTTAATTTTGAGGGAGAGAAATGTCTAGGAAAAAAAAATAGTGTTGCCCACAGAATAAAAAAACAAACTGGCTAAACAGAAATCAATCTTTTTTTTTTTCCTTTTAGATTGCAAAAATTGCTAAAGTGGTTAAGGTAGCACACGATTTTTCTTTGTGAAGAATTTTGTCCAGTCTGACAAGTAAATAAATGTGTAACTCTCTCTCTCCTTTTATTGCTGAAACAAGAAATGGAGAATAACTGCAGCACATTTATGACATATTAGTTTCTTTCTCTACATGAAACACACAATGACAACACTTTATAGATGAACCGTACCTTTGATTGAACACAGAATGGTGGACTAGCTTCAGTTTTCTGGAAATGGATAATCTGTCACAGTTTCTGCCCCTGGAAAAAATGACAACCCAAAGGAAAACTACTGGAAAGCCTTTTTTTCTAATAGTGATAAAATATGAAACTGGTATTTTTGGTGCACATAAAATATTTTCAAATATTTTTTTTAAATTCCTAAGGAATGCTATCATCATCAAAGAATGCTTGAAGAATTTCATGTTTCAACACATACCACTTCTCATACTTCAAACCATATTATTTACCAAAACATCATTTTGAGATTGCTTCATGGTTATCATACTCTTGTCTGATCATCGATTCCTTATTATTACTTACTATTACCATTACTATTACTTTTGAAATAAATATGTTTTATTAATGAAAATCTGCTTTATATATGGTATATATGTAAACTTAATTTTCCTCTCATACCTTGTAACCTGTAATATGCCAGATCAGTTAAAAGAGCATTTAAATGTTAAATGCTCCTATCACAGGCGTATAAAGTAGAAGAGGTAAATTTTCCCCAACCTCAGAAGAAAACCGTGATCAACTGATGTCCTTTTATGGAATTATAGCAACAAATTCCAGCCGAAAAATTTTAGATCGGTTATTTAAAATATATTTTTCAAAAAAATACAGAAAAAAGAATTTGTTTCACAGCATTGCTAAACAGTTTCATAAATCCAAATTTGAAAATAATGCCAAAAATCATACTGATTTTTTCTTCTTTAAATAATAGTGAAGTTCCATTGAAACTGTTTTTTAAAGATTAAAAAAAAATACTTTTAAAAATGCATGATTTTACTTTCAATACCAGTTTAACTAGTCAAGAAATTTCGGTGAATTTTGGTATGAGAGTCTTTCTACTTCCCCTGCTCCAAAAAATTAGTAAAATAACAGGTTACAAGATCTGAAAAGTCTGGGTTTAATAAGCCAAGGTTTCTAGATTTAATTTACTCTGAAAAATAACTGTGCCTACAATACATTGGGTTTTTCCAAAAACTTCTGGAGTTGCCATTTGGGAAATTATTAGAGGAATATAATTTTTCTCAATCCAGTTGAAATTTAAAGACTAGGTATATATAATTTTGATAATTATTCTTTGCTTTTTCTTGGTCTCTATCTCATATGCTAACACAAGCTGATTAAAAGTATACCAATCTTAAAGGAAAATTTGATATTCTACAATTTCTTCAATACTCTTTGTATACAACTCGTTGTCAAATTTTCTCTTTCCTAAAATTAACCCTGGGCCACTTCATTGCCATGAAGATTAAAATTACTTTTAAATATATTCATTAGGTATTTTCTATATTTAAGATACATAGTCAAAATCATTATTTTTCATATTTATAAGTCATCCTTAAGTATATATTGGGTCTAGTTATAAATCTAAATGATTAATCTCCAAAATATACAAACAGCTCATGCAGATCAATATCCAAAAACAAACAACCCAATTAAAAAATGGGTGGAAGACCTAAATAGACATTTCACCAAAGAAGACATACAAATGGCCAAGAGGCACATGAAAAGATGCTCAATATCACTAATTATTAGAGAAATGCAAATCAAAACCACAATGAGATATCACCTCACACCGGTCAGAATGGCCATCATCAAAATATCTAGAAACAATAAATGCTGGAAAGGGTGTGGTGCAAAGGGAACCCTCCTACACTGTTGGTGGGAATGTAAATTGTTACAACCACTATGGAGTTTCCTTAAAAACCTAAAAATAGAACTACCATATGACCCAGCAATCCCACTATTGGGCATATACCCTGAGAAAACCATAATTCAAAAAGAGACATGTACCACAATGTTCATTGCAGCACTATTTACAATAGCCAGGACATGGAAGCAACCTAAATGTCCACTGACAGATGGATGGATAAAGAAGATGTGGCACATATATACAGTGGAATATTACTCAGCCATAAAAATAAATGAAATTGAGTTATCTGTAGTGAGGTGGATAGACCTAGAGTCTGTCATACAGAGTGAAGTAAGTCAGAAAGAGAAAAACAAACATCGTATGCTAACACATATATACGGAATCTAAAAAAAAAAAAAAATATGGTACTGATGAACCTAGTGGCTGGGCAGGAATAAAAACGTAGACATAGATAATGGACTTGAGGACACGGGGAGGGGGAAGGGTAAGCTGGGATGAAGTGAGAGAGTGGCAGGGACATATATATACTACCAAATGTAAAATAGATAGCTAGTGGAAAGCAGCCACATAGCACAGGGAGATCAGCTCCGAGCTTTGTGACCACCTAGAGGGGTGGGATAGGGAGGGTGGGAGGGAGGCTCAAGGTGGGGGGATGTGGGGATATATGTATGTGTATGGGTGATTCACTTTGTTGTACAGCAGAAACTAACATAGTGTTGTAAAGCAATTATACTCCAAATAAGATGTATTAAAAAAATAAATAGGGGAGCCGGTCTGAGGAGCAGGGGTGGGAGCTGCGAGACCAGGGTGGTGAAAAAGGAAGTGGAGTTTCTGAGTTATCATTAAAGTGAAGAAACGTCATTATTTATTTGAACCTTCTTTTTGTCATAATCTTTGGAAAGATAGGTGTTTCCAGTAAGGGATCAGGACTCCCTCTTGCGAGAACACCAGAATCACAACTAACTGCCGAACAATCATCGACAGGAACACACTGGAACTAACGAAAAAGGATACGCCACAACCAAAGACAAAGGAGAAGCCACAGTGAGACGGTAGGAGGGGTGCAATCACAATAAAATCAAATCCCTTAACTGCTGAGTGGGTGACTCACAAACTGGAGAACACTTATACCACAGAAGTCCACCCACTGGAGTGAAGGTTCTAAGCCCCATATCAGGCTTCCCAACCAGGGGGTCTGGCAATGGGAGGAGGAATTCCTACAGAATCAGACTTGGAAGGCTAGCGGGATTTGATTGCAGAACTTCAACAGGACTGGGGGTAACAGAGACTCCACGCTTGGAGGGCACACACAAAGTAATGTGCGCATCAGGACACAGGGGAAGGAGCAGTGACCCCATAGGAGACTGAACCAGACCTACCTGCTAGTGCTGGGGGGTCTGCTGCAGAGGCAGGGAGTGGCTGTGGCTCACCGTGAAGACAAGGACATTTGCAGCAGAAGTTCTGGGAAGTACTCATGGCGCGAGCCCTTCCAGAGTCCGCCATTAGCCCCACCAAAGAGCCCAGGTAGGCTCCAGTGTTGGGTCGCCTCAGGCCAAACAACCAACAGGGAGGGAACCCAGCCCCACCCATCAGCAGACAAGCGGATTAAAGTTTTACTGAGCTCTATCCACCAGAGCAACAGCCACCTCTACCCACCACCAGTCCCTCCCATCAGGAAACTAGCACAAGCCTCTTAGATAGCCTCATCCACCAGAGGGCACATAGCAGAAGCAAGAAGAACTACAGTCCTGCAGCCTGTGGAACAAAAACCATATTCACAGAAAGATAGACAAGATGAAAAGGCAGAGGGCTATGTACCAGATGAAGGAACAAGATAAAACCCTAGAAAAACAACTAAATGAAGTGGAGATAGGCAACCTTTCAGAAAAAGAATTCAGAATAATGATAGTGAAGATGATCCAGGACCTCGGGGAAAAAAATGGAGGCAAAGATCGAGAAGATGCAAGACATGTTTAACAATGACCTAAAAGAATTAAAGAACAAACAAACAGAGATGAACAATAAAATAACTGAAATTAAAATTACACTAGAAGGAATCAATAGCAGAATAACTGACGCAGAAGAATGGATAAGTGACCTGGAACACAGAATGATGGAATTCACTGTGGCAAAACAGAATAAAGAAAGAAGAATGAAAAGAAATGAAGACAGCCTAAGAGACCTCTGGGACAACATTAAACACAACAACACTCACATTATAGGGGTCCCAGAAGGAGAAGAGAGACAGACAAGACCTGAGAAAATATTTGAAGACATTACAGTCGAAAACTTCCCTAACATGGGAAGGGAAATAGCCACCCAAGTCCAGGAAGCACAGAGTCTCACACAGGATAAACCCAAGGAGAAACACGCTGAGGCACATAGCAATCAAATTGGCAAAAATTAAAGACAAAGAAAAATTATTAAAAGCAGCAAGGGAAAAATGACAAATAACATATAAGGGAACTCCCATAAGGTTAACAGCTGATTTCTCAGCAGAAACTCTACAAGCCAGAAAGGAGTGGCATGATATACTTACAGTGATGAAAGGGAAGAACCTACAACCAAGATTATGCTAGCTGGCAAGGATCTCATTCATATTCGATGGAGAAATCAAAAGCTTTACGGACAAGCAAAACCTAAGAGATTCAGCATCACCAAACCAGCTCTACAACAAATGCTAAAGGATCTTCTCTAAGTGGGAAACACAAGAGAAGAAAAGGACCCACAAAAACAAACCCAAAACAATTAAGAAAATGGTCATAGGAACATACATATTGATAATTACCTTAAACGTGAATGGGTTAAATGCTCCAACCAAAAGACACAGGCTCACTGAATGGATACAAAAACAAGACCCATATATATGCTGTGTACAAGAGACC
The DNA here is from genome assembly GCF_965194825.1 of Balaenoptera physalus. Lineage (NCBI taxonomy): Eukaryota > Metazoa > Chordata > Mammalia > Artiodactyla > Balaenopteridae > Balaenoptera > Balaenoptera physalus. Next base: position 100,911,649 of record NC_138896.1, on the reverse strand, counting down.
CACTTCAGACCTAGGGACATACAGACTGCAAGTTAGGGGATGGAAAAGATACTCCATGCTAATGGAAATCAAAAGAAAGCTGGAGTAGCAATACTCATATCAGGTAAAATAGACCTTAAAATAAAGAATGTTACAAGAGACAAGGAAGGACACTACATAATGATCAAGGAATCAATCCAAGAAGAAGATATAACAATTATAAATATATATGCACCCAACATAGGAGCACCGCAATACATAAGGCAACTGCTAACAGCTATATAAGAGGACATCGACAGTAACACAATAGTGGGGGACTTTAACACCTCACTTACACCAATGGACAGATCATCCAAAATGAAAATAAATAAGGAAACACAAGCTTTAAATGACACAATAGACCAGATAGATTTAATTGATATTTATAGGACATTCCATCCAAAAAAGGCAGATTACACTTTCTTCTCAAGTGTGCACGGAACATACTCCAGAATAGATCACATCTTGGGTCACAAATCAAGCCTCAGTAAATTTAAGAAAATTGAAATCATATCAAGCATCTTTTCTGACCACAATGCTATGAGATTAGAAATGAATTACAGGGAAAAAAACGTAAAAAACACAAACACATGGAGGCTAAACAATATGTTATTAAATAACCAAGAGATCACTGAAGAAATCAAAGAGGATATCAAAAACTACCTAGACACAAATGACAATGAAAACATGATGATCCAAAACCTATTGGATGCAGCAAAATCAGTTCTAAAAGGGAAGTTTATAGTGATACAAGCTTACCTCAAGAAACAAGAAAAATCTTAAATAAACAATGTAAACTTACTCCTAAAGGAACTAGAGAAAGAAGAACAAACAAAACCCAAAGTTAGCAGAAGGGAAGAAATCATAAAGATCAGAGCAGAAATAAATGAAAAAGAAACAAAGAAAACAAAACAATAGCAAAGATCAATAAAATTAAAGCTGGTTCTCTGAGAAGATAAACAAAATTGATAAACCATTAGCCAGACTCATCAAGAGGGAGAGGACTCAAATCAATAAAATTAGAAATGAAAAAGGAGAAGTTACAACAGACACTGCAGAAATACAAAGCATCCTAAGAGACTACTACAAGCAACTCTATTCCAATAACATGGATAACCTGGAAGAAATGGACAAATTCTTAGAAAGGTATAACCTTCCAAGATTGAACCAGGAAGTAAAAGAAAATATGAACGGGCCAATCACAAGTAATGAAATTGAAACTGTAATTAAAAATCTTCCAAAAAAGAGAAGTCCAGAACCAGACGGCTTCACAGGTGAATTCTATCAAACATTTAGAGAAGAGCTAACACCCATCCTTCTCAAACTCTTCCAAAAAATTGCGGAGGAAGGAAAACTCCCAAACTCATTCTATGAGGCCACCATCACCCTGATACCAAAACCAGACAAAGATATTACAAAAAAAGAAAATTACACACCAATATCACTGATGAATATAGATGCAAAAATCCTCAACAAAATACTAGCAAACAGAATCCAACAACACATTAAAAGGATCATACGCCATTATCAAGTGGGATTTATCCCAGGGATGCAAGGATTCTTCAATATACGCAAATCAATCAATGTGATACACCATATTAACACACTAAAGAAGAAAAAACATATGATCATCTCAATAGATGCAGAAAAAGCTTCTGACAAAATTCAACACCCATTTATGATAAAAACTCTCCAGAAAGTGGGCATACAGGGAACCTACCTCAACAGAATAAAGGCCATATAAGACAAATCCACAGCAAACATCATTCTCAATGGTGAAACACTGAAAGCATTTCCTCTAAGATCAGGAACAATACAAGGATGTCCACTTTCACCACTAATGTTGAACATAGTTTTGGAAGTCCTAGCCACGCCAATCAGAGAAGAAAAAGAAATAAAAGGACTACCAATTGGAAAAGAAGAAGTAAAACTGTCACTTTTTACAGATGACAAGATACTATACATAGAGAATCCTAAAGATGCCACCAGAAAACTACTAGAGCTAATCAATGAATTTGGTAAAGTTGCAGGATACAAAAGTAATGCACAGAAATCTCTTGCATTCCTACACACTAATGATGAAAAATCTGAAAGAGAAATTATGGAAACACTCCCATTTACCACTGCAACAAAAAGAATAAAATACCTAGGAATAAACCTACCTAGGGAGACAAAAGACCTGTATGCAGAAAACTATAAGACACTGATGAAAGAAACTAAAGATGATACCAACAGATGGAGAGATATACCATGTTCTTGGAATGGAAGAATCAATATTGTGAAAATGACTATACTACCCAAAGCAATCTACAGACTGAATGCAATCCCTATCAAATTACCAATGGCATTTTTTAAGGAACTAGAACAAATCATCTTAAAATTTGTATGGAGACACAAAAGACCCCGAATAGCAAAAGCAGTCCTGAGGGAAAAAAACGGAGCTGGAGGAATCAGACTACCTGACTTCAGACTATACTACAAAGCTACAGTAATCAAGACAATATGGTACTGGCACAAAAACAAAAACATAGATCAATGGAACAAGATGGAAAGGCCAGAGATAAACTCACGCACCTATGGTCAACTAATCTATGACAAAGGAGGCAAGAATATACAATGGAGAAAAGACAGTCTCTTCAATAAGTGGTGCTGGGAAAACTGGATAGCTACATGTAAAAGAATGAAATTAGAACACTCCCTAACACCATACACAAAAATAAACTCAAAATGGATTAAAGACCTAAATGTAAGACCACACATTATAAAACTCTTAGAGGAAAACATAGGAAGAACACTCTTTGACATAAATCACAGCAAGATCTTTTTTGATCCACCTTCTAGAGTAAATGAAATGAACAAAATAAATTTAAAAATGGGACCTAATGAAACTTCAAAGCTTTTGCACAGCAAAGGAAACCATAAACAAGACGAAAAGACAACCCTCAGAATGGGAGAAAATATTTGCAAACAAATCAACGGACAAAGGATGAATCTCCAAAATATATAAACAGCTCATGCACCTCAATATTAAAAAACCAAACAACCCAATCCAAAAATGGGCAGAAGACCTAAATAGACATTTCTCCAAAGAAGACATATAGATGGCCAAGAAGCACATGAAAAGCTGCTCAACATCACTAATTATTAGAGAAATGCAAATCAAAACTACAATGAGGTATCACCTCACACCAGTTAGAATGGGCATCATCAGAAAATCTACATACAACAAATGCTGGAGAAGGTGTGGAGAAAAGGGAACCCTCTTGCACTGTTGGTGGGAATGTAAATTGATACAGCCACTATGGAGAACAGTATGGAGGGTCCTTATAAAACTAAAAATAGAAATACCATATGACCCAGCAATCACACTACTGGGCATATATCCAGAGAAAACCATCATTCAAAAAGACACATGCACCCCAATGTTCATTGCAGCACTATTTACAATAGCCAGGTCATGGAAGCAACCTAAATGTCCATCGACAGATGAATGGATAAAGAAGTTGTGGTACATATAAACAATGGAATATTACTCAGCCATAAAAAGGAACGTAATTGGGTCATTTGTTGAGACGTGGACGATCTAGAGACTGTCATACAGAGTGAAGTAAGTCAGAAAGAGAAAAACAAATATCGTATATTAACGCATATATGTGGAACCTAGAAAAATGGTACAGATGAACCAGTTTGCAGGGGAGAAATTGAGACACAGATGTAGAGAACCAACTTATGGACACCAAGGGGGGAAAGTGGTGGGGCAGTGGTGGTGGTGTGATGAATTGGGCGATTGGGATTGACATGTATACACTAATGAAAAAATAAATAAATAAAATAAAAATCTAACCACTTATGCTTTAAATAATGCCAAGGGAAAAAAATTGCTTAAAAATATTCATTTAGAGCAGCAGTAACTGACCTATGGCCATTTGCTGGGTACCAGGGAAGCTGATATTTATCATTTCCAAGAATGTAATAGATAACTAATATCACAAACCAGACATCTATTCTATTCTGACAGTAGCACCAAGGATTTTATTCTGCAGAAATCTTGGACCAGCTTCCCTCCAAGTTTTCAGTCTCAAAATTTTAGGCTGGATAAGCTACCTCTCTCCCAGAGAAGTCACTGGCTCTGAGACCGCCACAGAAACAAAGCATACTTTTCTCTACTCGTCTATTTGCCATCCAGACTGTCCTGAAACTTGAGATCATTGCTGGGAACAAGTGAGAAAAGGGTGAAAAAACTTCTTATTCCTCCCTCTTCAGAAATCCATCAAACATAAAATCTTTGTTATACTGCTTTAGTAAACTTATGTCACCCCTATCTGTGGAATAGGTTAAAAATAAATATGGTAGAGATTACTGAAATAAAATCATAAACTAAACATCAATCTTTAATCTTCAATTAGGAGAAAGTTTCCATAAAATACTCATTATGAGCTTGAGACTCTCTGGACACTCCAAGAAATGAGTTAATTTTTCCTTATGGGAAGTAAAGCGGATTGACCAAACATGACTTTTTCCTTTTAAGGAAGAAGCACATGATTTGATATATGTGTACCTTTCCAGAAGGTAGATCTTATGTACTGTCTCAAAGGAAAAGAACATGTACATTTTGAAGAATTCCTTTGAAAAACATCTCTTTGATTAGAAGTGATGTTTGCTTCTTTTAAAAATATTTCTTATACAGAATAAAGAGAAATCTACCTCTTAGGGTACCAAATGTGGTAAGAGAGTTGTGATTCTCTATCACCATGGGTCCTTGAGAAATGTTAGGGACAGGGTCAATCACTTTCCTTTTGACCTTGGAATTGTACGCTATAAGCCGTACAAAGACTCCCCAGTAAGGCAAAGACACCTCTATGAGATCTACCCTCAACCATCAACAATGTAGGTTCTGGAGGTAAAATGGTTAATACTACAAGGGATCTCTCCTTCAAGAAGAGAGCTTATAGAAGTATGAAAACATCCATTTATTGCTTGTTGCTTTATTTGAAGGAACTATAAGGTCAATTCAAAATGTAGTCTAACATAAGGAGGAGGGAGGCAGCCCCAAGTTTCCAGAAACCAAATACTTTCTCTTTCACAAATGAGGAAACGTAAATGAGAGGCCTCACCAGGATAGCTCCCACGTTCCCCCAAGTCTAGTGTATAATCTCTCAATGACACATGAAATATTTTGCCTTAGAACTGTTAAAAATATACCAAAAATGTCAACCCAGTATGGAAAAAAGTAAGTTCACCTAAGATTTTTAAAGTACGCATTTTACAGATGGTAACCTAAGGAAGATGCATAGTTTTCCATGCAATACGTCTTTCTTTTCCACACATGACTGCTAAACAAACCACTGAACCTGAGACTGATATAACAGAAATAAAGGCTCAAGTCCCAGGAAGACTACAGTCACCCTCTACTGCATGCAAGTAAAAACACATCTACAATAAAATGTGAATTCTAGAAGTAAGTTTGTTACAAACCGAACTGTCCATTCTTACCCCAGCCCCAAGACCTTCCCCCTCACCACAAGTCTTTCCTATTTCAGGTCAGGACAACAGTGTCCACCCAGCTACTGAAATCCCCAAACTAGAAAGCATCTAATTATTCTTTTTCAATAACCATCTACCCCAACTCAAAGAATAAGTTTTGTGTAACATTTGAGTTTTTATTATCATAACGTCAGAACAAAATTGGTGATCATCAACCCATCTCACAGTCTACCTATATATGTCGTTCTCATAGATGCCATAAACATATTAGCTATATCAATAAATAAATCTATGCTTCTTTCTTTGTGAAGTTTTCAATTTGTCAACCAAAACTCTGTTTTCATCTATAATTCCTCTAAAATAGTCACATTCAAAAAATGATTTATAAGAAATTAAAACATTTGTTAAAGTTTGCCAGGCTTGGCATAATATTTTTTAAAAGGTATTACAAAATAAACGTTAGATGAATTTATTTTTTGTAAATTAATTGTGTCATTTAATCTTCATGATTTATATCTTCAATGTTAATAATAACTTATACAAATGATACCCTAAAATCAATTAATGTTATATGAGTAGAAAAAGTGCTTGCACAGATACAGCTCTGGAAATGATATTATATCATTACCTTTTTTGACTTATGAATCACAATTTTCTAAATATTTAAACTGCACCTTTGCCAACGATGCAATGTTTATTTTTCCTTGTCAGTGAAGTACGTTTTCTTCTTCCTTGACAAGACAAAAAATGAACCACTCCAACTTATGAGTCATGAGCTAATCATTTTTAAAAGATAGTTTTAGAATATAACTTCAAGTAAGTTTCCTCTAAAAAATAATGAATTACAATCTCTCAGAACCTTAGTCACTAAAGTATACACTTCTGAGAATAGAGGCAAGGTATGAACTTGCTTGGAAACACTCAGTGATATCTTTCATTACTGACAAACTTATTCTGTTGTACACAAAGTGTCTAAAATTTTACTAAATGGCTTGTGGAAGCTCAAAGACTGATCATTAGAAATTCTCCCTTCCACTAGGATGATGTAATGTTGTTGGTGCTGAGGTATAAAATGAATCATTTGACATTTGAATTCATAATTGTACTGGCAAAATTGATTCTGGGTATTTCACATGAGAGTCCAGAATTTTTCTGGGAAATTGGCATCATATGAAATGAAATGTGTTAATGTCACATTATTAAATACAGAATTGGGGAGCACAACTTTACAGCAGTTTGTGTGAAAAGGCATGGGTGTTCATCTGACCAGGAGAGCGATATGAGCCATTGGTGAGAAGTGTGTTAAAAGATAATTTTTAGGAAAAAGTAAAGCTATGATTCTCATACAGATATAAAAAGGAATGCACATTAAAGATTTTACTTTACTTATATGAGATGAGGGAATCAGGCAGATGTTCTAACTGAATGAAGGGAAAAGGAACAAAAATTCATATGGAGTAAAGGAATGTTGGAATTAATTGCAAATGTGGACAAAACCAGTTTTCCACAGAAAAAAGGTACTCAATTAAAATCACTACTGCACAGAGAAGAACGTATATACCTATCAGTTACCTGCAACTTACAAAGAGTTGCAAAATAGCTCAGAGACAATAAACAGAGCTAGAATCTGATAACCAAGAAGGGAAATCTAAGAAGGCTGCATTTAAAAAAAGTATGCGTGTGTGTGTGTATATATATACATATATAGAAAGAGAGAGAGAGAGAGAGAGAAAGGATGCATACTTTTTCACTGAATACATTTTTTTCTACACATGACTGCTTAACAAACGACTACAACCTGAGGCTGATATAATAGAAATAAAGGCTCAAATTCAAGGGAAACTACTGTTACCCTGTACTGCATATAAGTGAGAACACAACTAAAACAAAATATAAATTCTAGACATAATTTTTTTTAAAAACAGAACTACCCATATTTCCCCAGCCCCAGGACCTTTTCTCTCACCCTAAGTCTTTCCTACTTCAAGTGAGGACAGCACTGTCCACCCAGCTCCTCAAATCCCCAACTAGGAAGTGTCCAATTCTTCCCTTTCAATCACCATCCACCCCAACTCTAAGACAAGACAATGCATCATCAAGTCCTGGGACTTGAATAACTTATCCTGAATAGATCTATTTTTCATTTCTACTATTCCAACTCCAGTTCGAACATGATCATCTCTTTTGGTTTACTGGAAGCCTCTCACTAGTCCCCAGACTCTACTCTTGCTTCCCCACAATTCATTTTTCTTAAAACAGCCAGCGTATTCTTTTAAAAATGATATCAGATCAAGTCCCTCCACACTGAAAACCAAGAGATAGCATTAGGATTTAGAATAAAATCCAAATCCCTTTTATGGGGCATCCTAAGGCCCCAGAATATCTGTCCCTGCCTATGTCCCTAACTTCAATTCTTCTCATTTGCCCCCTTATTCAGCTTAGTCCTTATTTATTGGAATCCTCTCTATCCTTTGACCACACCAGCCTGGCTCCCATCTTTGCACTAACATTTTCCTTTATTTGGCTCTCTCTTGTCCCAGATTTTTGAATGCCTGGCTCCTTTTTTGTCTTTCAAAGGCAACTTCCTCAGGGATAACTTCTTGCTATAAAACACTGTTTTTTATTTTATCTTTTTCATGGCAACTTACTGCTGAATAAAATTTTAAATTATTTAATTTCATGAATATCACCTATCTCCCTGCCCTAATAAGCAAATTACCTAATTTCAAGGACTGTACCTTTTTTGTTCATGACTGTACATAAACACACTATAAGATTCTAATACTGTTGGCCATCAGTCAATATTAGTTGAGTGAATTATACTTTTTTTCTTTCTTCAGGGAAGTGGATAAAGTACATTTTTCTGGAGGATGATGAAAGTTCTAGAATTTGTGATAGGTAAGTTCAGACTACTGAGGGAAGTCTGATTTAGAGAAAAGAGTAACTTAGAAGATCTGCAGGTATGTTAGCTTTAGGGCTAATGGGGAAGAGGAATTAGACTCATTTTCTTAGGTCTATCAGCATCTAATTCAAGACAGACTAGCAGGAGTTTACTTTTAAAGAAATCAGAATAAAGTCAATGCTAGGGAAATGCTGTAGGCTTTACAATGATAGCAGGAGAAGCTCCCCTACATAGCAGTGAGAGCTGGAATCAATGACTCCAGTTTAGCCTGAGTATACATCTGATAGAGAAACATCAGCTTTCTAATTTGTTATATGGAGATAACAGTCTTATATTCTTGTTTATATTCTATTTAGTTGTATAGATCCAAGGAGATTATTTATGAGGATATACTTTGAAAAATGAAATACTGTACTAACATGAAGCACCACTGTCATTAAACCCATCACTTAACCTCTAAATCTCCATTTCCCTATTTAAACTATCTCAAAATACCTCTCCCTCTGCTTTTTGAGTCAGAGGTAAATGGAAAACATTTTATTTTGCTGCTTATGGTAGCAATACAGGTTGCATTAGAAATGAATGGGATGGAAGGACTCTGTTGATTTTGTTTAACCCTGCAATGGGATCCACAAATGCACAGGACATTCACAGAGTGGAAATTTATGCCTCCAACTAACAGTAATAAGGTAAGTTTACTTTAAACATTATATTTGGGGAGTGTTCAATCACTGTGAAGCTATGCCCCCAACCAAAACGTCATCCAGTTCCCTAGAATCATCCACATGTCTTCTGAAAAGGTTTCCTCATTTGCCTCATCCTTCCGGCTTGACTGATGGCTCCCACCCAGCCTAATCACTATCACAAAGCATATGTTGGTTTAGGCAATAACAGACCTTCATAGATCATTTACTGGATTCTCCCTTGCCGTAAATCTTTATTTTTCTTTGTTTCTAGCAATAATAATACCGGGCATTGTATAAAAACTAGCTACCATTGACTGAATGATTGCCAGGTTTTCAAGCACTGAGCTAAAAGCCCAACGTGCATTAACAATGATAGTAACATCTGAGACAGACACTGTTACAAGTGCTTTGCAGGCATTATTAGTAATCATTTCTTTCTCAAAAAACCCTGTGAAGCAGATACAATCTTCCCAAATTTACAAAAGAGAAAATTGAGGCACGATAATATTCCAGAACATAACAGCATTCACAGAACTGGTTAAGTGGTTAAGTTGCGGTAAAGCTGTGATGGAAGCTCTTAAATGTCTTGCCACAGTGCTGGAAAGCAGTTATTGTCTTCAATAGAAAGATACTGAGATTAATTCTCAAAATTCTGAAGTGACTGGCCCTATTTGCATAGTAAAGACTATGTGATAGACCAAGGACTCTGTCAAAGTAACCAGATTAGGTCCAAGATGGAATCACTCATACTAAGCCCCACATCAGCAAACCAAAATTTACTTAAGTTTCCCTACTGGGCTCTCCAAGAAAAGGAAGCCCCAGGTCAACCAACCAATCATGCTTGCCTGCTTACCTAACCCTTATCCAGCTCTAAGACTTCCCCTTGTTCCATATAAGGAAAGGAACTCTCCTTTAACCCATTACCAAATGCCCAGTACATCTTCCTTGACCCTGCTCACTTTGGTCTATAAAAAACTCTCACCTTGTACTGCTCTTCAGAGCTCCTTTCTACCTGCTAGATTAAACAGTACCCAAGTCATGAATCACTGAATAAAAGTCAACTAGATCAGTAAGTTATCTGTGGAAAATTTTATTTTAACAACTCTACGGCGATCCTTTCCAAATCCATGATCTCAGCTCTTCCACGTACCTCATGAGCTTTCTATTGTGAGAGAACACTGTGACCTCAGTTTCCTCAGGAAAGTGACTCCTCTCTGCCTAATCACATCATAAGGGAAACCAGGGCTAGAATCAGTAAATGTTTCCCAACAAATAGTACTAAACAGTGAAGTGTTTTAATCCCAGCACATCATTCATTCTAATCACTATATTCTCAGGGGCAAGTACTCAGCAAGCTGTGTGGGAATGACACGCACTGTTTCCATTAAAGTCATAACAGGATCTGTGTGCGACACTCCTTCTCACTCCCTCGAAAACAGCTCCCTTGCTCCTCTACTAGTGAATATTAGCATCTACAATGTGTCCTGCTTTGCCTCTGCATTCCTGGTCTGAAACTCTTTTCCGGAAAAAAGGCTTACAAAGAGTTCCTGGAAGTAAGAATTATGGACCCCCAGGGTACCTAAGGACTAGGAAACTCACAAATTAATCCAATATGTAATTAGCTTTTTCCTTTTTCTCAGAGATAATAAAAATTAAGTGTTCTCACAAATATAGTAACTGAATATCCAAAACAATATTATTGAATCATATTGGCTTAAAATATACATGATAGAAGACTCACTTGATTTTTGTCATCAATTAAAAGTTATTAAGTATTAAGGAAATTTTATTTTTTTATTCTAAACATGTTTTATGATTCCTACCTAATCACATCTCGTTCTAAAAAAATTATCTACCTTTTTTAGAGACAAGAGCTAACATGTCCATGTTTTATTTTATAATCACAGCTGATTCCTTGTGAGTCATAGTTGTTCGGGTTGGACTAAGGAACTTGAACCCTTGGACTGGCAGAAGTCTGTGCTTTGTGGAGCCTAGTTCAAAAATAGGCTTCACCATTCATATCTTTCCCTGGGAATCTGGAAGGGTGTAACTGAGAGATTAGATAGTTAGAAAAGGTAATAAAATAGTTTTTCAATATAAAGGTAATAATTAATCTCAAACCCTTTACTTCTCGTATGGCAGAATTTTTCAACTTTGGCACTACTGATATTTGGGGCTAGAAAATTTTTTTTAATTTTTACTTTATATTGGAGTATAGCTGATTAACAATGTTGTGTTAGTTTCAGGTGTACAGCAAAGTGACTCAGTTATACATATACATGTATCTATTCTTTATCAAATTTTTTTTTCCCTTTTAAGTTATTACAGAGTATTGAGCAGGGTTCCTGGTGCTATACAGTAGCTCCTTGTTGGTTATCTATTTTAAATATAGCAGTATTATTATTGTTATTTTTAACACGGGTTGTTACCTGGTGCATTGAATGATGTTTAGCGGCATCCTTGAACTCTACTGACTAGAAGCCAGTAGAATCTCATTCTTCAGTCCTGACAATCACAAATGTTTTCTGACATTGTCAAATGTCCCCTATCAAAATCACTTCCAGTTGAGAATCACTGCCCTATGGATCTTGAACCAGTAGATCAATATACATGGAAATCAAAAGGGAAAGTTTAATAGCTATCATTCTGGTAAAGCCAGAATACAGCTTGGAATTAAAAATCAAGATTCCTTTCAGGACTTTCCTGGTGGTAGAGCACTTAAGACTATGCACTTCCACTGAGGGTTCAATCCCTGGTTGGGGAACTAAGATCCCCCAGACCGCGCGGGTGCAGCCAAAAAAAAAAAAAAAAGGATTTCTTTCTTTCCCTCTGAACTGAAACTACTGAGAAACAGAAAGAACAAGAGAATGAGAATAAGAACGAGTGGTAAATTCTTGGCAGCCCAGGTCCCACTTCCCTCAATCATATTAGTTACATATTCCCAAATGAAGGAAGTTCATTCCCAAATGACGGAGTTGCTCTGAGGAGAAAAGAGGAAAATGCTTTCCTTTCCCCAACAGAGGCAAGGCTTCCTATGTTATACATGAGATTAAAATACAAGTTAGAGAAAAAAATGCGTGCTGTAGAAAGGGGACAAAGATAATCTAGAAGAAGTAAACTATGCAAATAGGCAAGCTGGACAATGAAGATGTAGAAAATCAGAGTCAGCAGGTAAGTTCCAGAGGTTGGAATGGGGAATAGAGTAGATGGACACAGAGTGTCAAAGACTCAGAGAGGGAGCAAAATATTTCTCTCTAGGCCTACGCTTCCAGTTCCAGTCAAAGTCCATATGTAATTATAACAACCATCTGGCCACTGAAATAATCTGACTGAATTCTTCCTCGTAACCAAATGGGCCAGATTCAAACATTGATACTGCTATCATTTGTATGAAAAGAAGAGTAACTAGTCAATAATGTCAATCCAAATCTGAACCCATGTCATTTTTTTAAATTCAATTTTAATAGCTAAAAGGCAGGCTTGATTTTTTCATGGATTTTTAAAGCAGTTTCGCGAGAGAAAGAAAAAGAATACATGGCATTTTGCATCTTTCCTGGCATCCACCAAGACCTTAAACAGCTTAAGACTAAGAGATAACTTCCTTTCCTCTACTGATTTTTCCCTTTTAGTTAGGTGCATTTATAATAACTTCAGTTATCTTTCTCTATTATATTTTTGTGAAAACTGCTTTTCTCTGCCAGAGGTTGTATCTACTTCCTACACCCTTAAAAGATTCTATTTTCTTCTACATTTTTCAGTTCCTCAGAGTGCCTTTTCTAAATTTTCTAAATTATAGCACTGTAATCAAGGTTTCTAACTGTAAAAAAAACAAAAACACAACAACAACAACCAGGCCTCAAGTTTCATATTTTTAGAACAATGACCAGGTGTTACTATGAAAAACCAGTTTCAGTTTGTCACTGATAAAACAAACTAAACTAAGAGGACATTTTTCTTTACCCTCCCAAATGCGTTAAATGTACTATCCTCACCTCTATTTTTTTTCTTCCTTGCATTGCTTAATTCACGTTTTATGATGGCAAGCATCAGGCAAGTCTTAAAAAACAAACAACTTCATCGTTTGCTATCATACGCCTTAAACAATGAGTCATCTAAAGAAGTGAACATTCTAGTTATTTCAAATCATTACTGAAAATTAGAAGCAAATGAAGCTAGAATATAAGTCTCAGAATTTTAAAAACTTCAGAAACATTAAAGATAACCCAGTTCATCTCCCTCTGTAGATGGAACAAATAAGTTCCAGAAAACTTTGCTCAAGGCCAAACAATAAGTAGGTCTGAGAGTTGAACCTAGATCATTTTACTCTAAATATTGTTCACCACTCTCTGGCCCTACCATTATAATACACTGTCTCTATGTCCTTCTCTATTGAGTCATACATAGCCACCATGTAACTAAAAAGTATACTGAGGATTTAATTTTTCTATCAGGCAGGTTCACATTGAACCACCCTAGGCATCATGAGGGGAAAAATAGAAGCTAATATTTATTATCCACTCTGTGCCAGGCACTTGGCTAAGGAAACTATATGCAAGTATCCCATTTAATCACCAAAATGTTTGCAATCTATGAAGTAGGCACCAAGGCAGTCTTACTCAGGGTTTAGCTGTAGAGCATAGAATCTTTCCTAGATACCTGACGTTGAAAAAGCTTATAATTAGACAGAAGGGAAGCAACAGACTCTAGACTGAGGGTCTGGCCACACCAGGCTGCCACAACAGCTACTGCCTCTGCAATGGTGAGGAAGTAGATTCTCAAATCAGGAAACGCCACTGTAGCTGGTGACTCCAGCAACTGAGCACCTCTGCCACCATCTGCACCAGAAAATTCCAAATCCACGTCCCAGTGAGAATGTGTGACTTGCAGAACTAAAATCACATCCAGAACCATAGCTGTAAAGGAGCCGGGGAACATCCTGAAGAGACTGGAAAGGGAAGAAGTATGGGAAGGCACACAAGAAAGCAGTTGGAGTGGATATTGCAAAAGTCAATATAAACAAATCTATAGAAAACTCCAAATGCCTTCTAAACAATTTCTGATCCTCAGGATCAAAATCCCAAAAAGTATAATAACACCAATTTTATAATAAAATAATGAAAATTAATTTGAAGACAATATTAGATTGAAAGTCACTGTAGGAGAGAAAGGGTTCCCTAAAAGAAAATTGTAATCTGGAAAAAAAAAAAGAAGAAAGTGTTTCTTTTCTGAGTTAATGTCATGTTAATATAAGTCTAACTTCTGGAAGTAACTTGTAATTACAATCATTTATTTTATTTATTATTTTCTGCTTTTACTAAAGTGAATTTAGTACATAGTTAGGTTTTGGAGAGCTGCCATCCACACTAAAATGAACAGTAATGAAACTTGCTATTAGTGCTTTTAAGAGCATGCTAATGTTACTCATTAAACACTGGATGGATTGTTTCTCAGCCCATGTTCCATGGTGGCTGCATTTGATTATGTATATGTTGGCCGGAATGCTGGCAAATGACATGGACCCAAAATACTCATGGAAATGAAATGTGTGCATCCTGAGGCGAGCTGGGTGAGAAAAGTCTGGCACTTAATGAAATCAACAAAGAGCCTGTTTGTCAAGGGTGATTTTAAGTGTGTGTAAATGATCCTTGCCTCCATAAGCATGATGAGGTGATTTTACCATCAGTGATTTTAGGTGATTAAACACCTCTGGTCTGCTGCTCCCGTTAAGGGAGATTATTCTTACTTTCATCCTTGCAACAAAGCTAAGGTTTATGCTTCATTAGGGAGTCTGTGGTGACTAGATGATGTGTCATTATCTGTCCTACCATCCACCACTCGGTTTAGAATTTTTACTTCAAAATGACCACCATCCACTCTTTCAGATTACTTCTAGTTTACTATTTAATGTGTGTTTGTTCTGCACTATTCTCGATGGAGCTCATACTGTTTATGTTTCCAGAGTTTTTTAAGACTCATCCTTGAATGAAGATTAGGGAAAAGTCATTCGCATTTCCTCCAAAGAACAGCTATTAGATGAGTAATGGATCCTGGAGCTCAGATTACTAAATATTCAACTGTCCTTCTGGATCATCAGGAGGTGCATACCCCAGTTTGACAGGGACAAAGTTAGCCTATAAAAGGACCCAATTTCTCTGGTTAAGGCCTGTGAATCTCATTTTATAGGGTATGCAAGAATGATCAATGACTTTATTTTCATTTAATCAAATTATATTCAGCCTCAAAAGCCTATTGGGCTGGTAGGAAATTCTGATCTCTGCCACTGATGGGTGTATCACCTTCAGGCTTCACCCATAATTTAGGACATTCTAGAGAAAAAGCTTCATCTTGCAGTCTTCTGTGGCCACAGCGGAAATCCTCATTATGCAAGTCTATAATCTAAAAGCTATTTGATTTTACGCCATGTATGTACCTGGGGATGTACGCTGAGATGAGGAGCCTCTAGAAGCCCACCTTCAAACTGCTTCCCATTCCTTACAAAATCCTGTCACCATCAATGTGCATCCTCCAAAATTCCAATCCGAAACATAGGTACTTAGTATCATCTTTTCAGGATGCTCAGCCTTTAAAGATCAAAACCCAGGAGAGGAATATATCTTCCAGGAAATTTCTGCAAGTTAGCACTGAAATACAAGCCTGCCCTGAGACAAAAGAGCATAAAAGGTGCTAAGATACTTTTGTGAAATGTGGCTGGGGAGGATTCAGATGAGGAGAAAAAAATTAAGAAGAATTATTTCCATAAATCATTCTGAGTACTTACTGTGTGCCAGGTACTGTTTTAAGTACTGTATTTGAATGATTTTTTACTAAGCTCTCAAGATAAGTTCCCAGTGAGGATTAAATGAAACATCACTAATACGTACCAAGCATCTATTTTAAGCACATTCTAAATATCACTACCTCATATAATCACATAACAACTCTATCAGGTAGGAACTACTGTTATGACCAAATGAAGAACTAAGGCATAGAAAGATCAAGTAAGGTGCTGAAAAGGGGTCAGTGGACCTGTATGGAAGAACTTTTTTTAAACGGGACATTGGCCTTAAGCACTTAGAAAATAGAAAAAGATAAAGGCACTTTATTTTTTTTCCTAAGATAAGCATTTTAAAGTTATTCCAAACAGGGCTACATGAATGGCCAGAGTGGACAGCTTCTCTGTGACAAAAGATACATAATCATAGATCAAAAAACAATTACCACTTTCAGTGTGTAAGATATTTTAACAGCTATTTTGTTCTAACAGTTATTAAAGTGAATACAGAACTGACATCATATCAGTGGTTTCACGTTTCATATTTAATTACACAGTTACCCTTATAAAACACTAAAGAAAATATGGGGGAGTCAAGATGGCAGACTAGGAGGACGTGGAATTCACATCTTGGCACAATTAGGGCACCTACCAGGCACTGGGGGACCACGGACGCCTAAGGGGATGGGAGGAGCCCCCAGCAACCGAGTAGGACATGGGGCGTGGGGGAGAGTGAGGGGGGAGGAGAAGTGGAGGTGGGACTGGACTGGCGGCCCTGAGGGGCAGCTGCGCTGCGGGAGACGAAGGGATCCCACACCTGGAGGGGGAAACTGGGGGACCGTTGGGAGGGCAGAGGATCAAAAGGCAGGGTGGCTAGGCTTCCCCTCCCCTCTTGGGCCCCGGGAGCCTGATGAGATCCCGGACCTGATCCTCTGCCCACCTAGGCCCCCTCTAGCTGCGTGGGTCCTGAGGGAGTGGGAGGGAGGAAAGGGGGAACAAAAGTAAAGGCCGGACCTCTGGGACCTGCACCCCTGAGGGGCAGCTGGTGGGGGGAGGAGTTCCTACACTCAGTGGGACCCACCCACGGTTAGGCGTCCAGCGGCGACTAGGGAGACCCTGGGGGATACCATGGGGGAGGGTGCAGAGGAACAGAAAGGAACACGGCCAGCGCTTTCCCTGTCCACTTAGGCACTGGGGAGCCTGTTGGGCTCCCAGGCCTAATCCTCTGCCCTGGGAGCCTCCCTCCTACCAGGTGGAGTCCAAGCCCCGCCCCTAGACCCCCACCCAGGGCCTCACCTCTACACTCGGAGACCCTCTCTAAGACCACCCTGGGCCTAAACCCCACCCACACACCCTCACCCATGGCCCTACCTCCAAACTCCCGAACTCGACACTCTGGAGAACCCCTTTGGATGTGCTGCCTCTCCCATTCTGTGTAGGTCCTAGGCAGAGGTCCCGCCCCACACTTGAATGTTGGCCACCCTAGGCCCCACCCCCAAGGCCTTTTCCGGCTGTGTGGGTCCTGAGCCTAGGCCCCGAGCCACACTGAAACGTCACCACCCTGCCTAGGCTCCGCCCAACCCTAAACCCCACCACTGCCTAAGTTCCACCCCCCACCTAAATTCTGCCCCCAATAGCCAAGGCCTTTTTTTTTTTCCTTTTCTCTTCTTTTAGGTTTGGGTGCTGTTTTACCTTCTTCTTGTTAATTCATTAATATAATTATTTTTTCTAATAAATCTTTTATTTTTCTAATTTTCTTTTATTCTCTATACTTTGTTATTGTTCTGCTCCTTTTGGGTTCTTCCCCCCCTTTTTTTTACTTTTTTCTGGTGTGGTTTTGTTTTCCCTTGTTGCAGTTGCAGTTGTTTCAATTATATTTTTATTTTTCCTAATACATTTTTTAGTGTTCTAATTTTATTTTTATTATTTGATATTGTACTGCTGCTTTTATTCGTTTTTTTTCTTTTTTCTTAATCACGCCATGTGGCTTGCGGGTTCTTGGTTCCAGGCCGGAGGTCGGGCCCAAGCTCCTGTGGTGGGAGTACCAAATCCAAACTGCTGGACTAACAAAGAACCTCAGATGCCAGAAATATTAATTGAGGTGAGGCCTCCTGGAGGTCCTCATCTCGGCACCAAGACCCGGCTCTACCCAACTTCCTGCAAACTCCATTGCAGGAAACCTCAGAACAAACAACAAGTAAGACAGGAATATAGCCCCTCCCATCAAAAAAAAAATGAAACAACAAAAAATATGTTACAGACAAAGGAGCAAGGTAAAAACCTACAAGACCAAATAAATGAAGACAAAATATGCAACCTACCTGAAAAGGAATTCAGAGTAATGATAGTAAAGATGATCCAAAATCTCAGAAACAGAATGGAGAAAAAAAACAAGAAATATTTAACAAGGATCTAAAGGAACTAAAGAGCAAACAGTGATGAACAATACAATAACTGATATTAAAAATACTACAGAAGGAATCAATAGCAGAATAACTGAGGCAGAAGAACGGATAAATGAGCTGGAAGATAAAATGGTGAAAATAACCGCCAGGGAGCAGAATAAAGAAAAAAAAATGAAAAGAATTGAGGACAGTCTCAGAGACCTCTGGGACAACATTAAATGCACCAACATTCGAATTATAGTGGCCCCAGAAGAAGAAGAGAAAAAGAAAGGGTCTGAGAAAATATTTAAAGAGATTATAGTTGAAAACTTCCTTAACAAGGGAAAGGGAATAGTCAATCAAGTCCAGGAAGTGCAAAGAGTCCCATACAGGATAAATCCAAAGAGAAACACACCAAGACACATATTAATCAAACTATCAAAAATTAAATACAAAGAAAATTATTAAAAGCAGCAATGGAAAAGCAACAAATAACACACAAGGGAATCCCCATAAGGTTAACAGCTGATCTTTCAGCAGAAACTCTGCAAGCCAGAAGGGAATGGCAGGACATATTTAAAGTGATGAAAGAGAAAAACCTACAACCAAGATGACTCTACCCAGCAAGGGTCTCATTCAGATTCAAAGAAAAAATCAAAATCTTTACAGACAAGCAAAAGCTACGAGAATTCAGCACCAGCAAAGCAGCTTTACAACAAATGCTAAAGGAACTTCTCTAAGCAGGAGACACAAGAGAAGAAAAAAACCCACAAAAACAAACCCAAATGAATTAAGAAAATCGTAATAGCAACATACATATCGATAATCACCTTGAATGTAAATGGATTAAATGCCCCAAACAAAAGACACACACTGGCTGAATGGATACAAAAACAAGATCCTTATATATGCTCTCTACAAGAAACCCATGTCAGACCTAGGGACACATACAGACTGAAAGTGAGGGGATGGAAAAAGATATTCCACGCAAATGAAAATCACAAGAAAGATGGAATAGCAATACTCATATCAGATAAAATAGACTTTGAAATAAAGACTGTTACAAGACATAAGGAAGGACACTATATAATGATCAAAGGATCAATCCAAGAAGAGAACATAACAATTATAAATACTTATTTACTCAACATAGGAGCACCTCAATATATAAGGCAAATGCTAACAGCCAAAAAATGGGGAAAATAGAGTAACACAATAATAGTGGGGGACTTTAACACCCCACTTACACCAACAAACAGATCATCCAGACAGAAAATAAATAAGGAAACACAAGCTTTTAAAGGACACAATAGACCAGAGAGACTTAACTGATATTTTTAGGACATTCCACCTGAAAGCAGAAGAATACACTTTCTTCTTGATTGCACATGGACTGTTCTCCAGAATAGATCACACCTTGGGTCACAAATCAAGTCTTGGAAAATTCAGGAAAACTGAAATCATACCAAGCATCTTTTCCAATCACAACGTTATGAGATTAGAAATCAATTACAGGAAAAAAAAAACAGTAAAAATCACAAATACATGGAAGCTAAACAACCAAGAGATCACTAAAGAAATCAAAGAACAAATTAAAAAAATATCTTAAAACAAATGACAATGAAAACACGATGGTCCAAAACCTATGGGACACAGAAAAAGCAGCTCTAAGAGGGATGTTCATAGCAATTCAAGCTCGCCTCAACAAACAAGAAAAATCTCAAATAAACAATCTAACCTTAAACCTAAAGCAACGAGAAAAAGAAGAACAAAGAAAACCCAAAGTTAGTAGAAGGAAAGAAATCATAAAGATCAGAGCAGAGATAAATGAAATACAAATGACAAAAACAATAGCAAAGATCAATACAATTAAAAGTTGGTTCTTTGAGAAGATAAACAAAATTGAAAATCCTTTAGCCAGACTCATCAAGAAGAAAAGGGAGAGGACTCAAATCAATAAAACTAGAAATGATAAAGGAGAGATTACAACTGACACTGCAGAAATACAAAAGATCAAAAGAGACTACTACAAGCAACTATATGCCTATAAAATGGACAACCTGGAAGAAATGGACAAATTCTTGGAAAAGTACAACCTTCCAATATTGAACCAGGAAAAATTAGAAAATATAAACAGACCAATCATAGGTAATGAAATTGAAACTATAATTTAAAATCTTCCACAAACAAAAGCCCAGGACCAGATGGCTTCACAGGCAAATTCTAACAAACATTTAGAGAACAGTTAACACCTATCCTTCTCAAAGTCTTCCAGAAAATTGTGGATGGAGGAATACTACCAAACTCATTCCACAAGATCAGCATCACCCAGATACCAAAACCAGATAAAGATACCACACAAAAAAAGAAAATTATAGACCAATATGACCGATGAAAATAGATGCAAAAATCCTCAACAAAATACTAGCAAACAGAATCCCAAAACACATTAAAAGGATCGTACACCATGATCAAGTGGGACTTATCCCAGGGATGCAAGGATTCTTCAATATATGCAAAAGAATCAATGTGATACACCATATCAACAAATTAAAGAATAAAAACCATATGATCATCTCAACAGATGCAGAAAAATCTTCTGACAAAATTCAACACCCATTCATGATAAAACCTCTCCAGAAAGTGGGCATAGAAAGAACCTACCTCAGCATAACAAAAGCCATATATGACAAACACACAGCAAACATCTTTCTCAGTGGTGAAAAACTGAAAGCATTTCCTCTAAGATCAAGAACAAGACAAGGATGTCCTCTCTCACCACTATTATTCAACATAGTATTGGAAGTCCTAGTCACAGCAGAGAAGAGAAAGAAATAAAAGGAATACAAATTGGAAAAGAAGTAAAACTGTCACCGTTTGCTGATGACATGATACTATACATAGAAAATCCTAGAGATGCCACCTGAAAACTACTATAACTAATAAATGAATTTGGTAAGGTTGCAGGATACAAAATTAATGCACAGAAATCTCTTGAATTCCTATATACTAACAATGAAAGATCGGAAAGAGAAATTAAGGAAACAATCCCATTTACCATTACAACAAAAAGAATAAAATACCTAGGAACAAACCTACCTAAGGAAGCAAAAGACCTGTACTCAGAAAACTATAACACACTGATGAAAAAAATCAAAGATAACAAACAGATGGAGAGATATACCATGCTCCTGGACTGGAAGAATCAATCTTGTGAAAATGACTATACTATCCAAAGCAATCTACAGATTCAATGCAATCCTTATCAAATTACCAATGGCATTTTTCACAGAACTAGAACAAGAAATTTTACAATTTGTATGGAAACACAAAACCCCCAAATACCCAAAGCAATCGTAAGAAAGAAAAACGGAGCTGGAGGAATCAGCCTCCTGACTTCAGCTTATACTACAAAGCTACAGTAATCAACACAGTATGGTACTGGCACAGAAACAGAAATATTCATCAATGGAACAGGATAGAAAGCCTAGAGATAAACCCACGCAAAGAGTGGAGCTTCAAGATGGAAGAAGAGTAAGATGCGGAGATCACCTTCCTCCCCACAAATACATCAGAAATACATCTACATGTGGAACAACTCCTACAGAACACATACTGAACGCTGGCAGAAGACCTCAGACCTCCCAAAAGGCAAGAAACTCCCCACGTACCTGGATAGGGCAAAAAAAAAAAAGAGAAAAAAACAGAGACAAAAGAATAGGGATGGGACCTGCACCAGTGGGAGGGAGCTGTGAAGGAGGAAAGGTTTCCACGCACTAGGAAGCCCCTTCGTGGGCGGAGACTGCAGGTGGCAGGGGGGAGGAGAGCACAGGAAAAGGGGTGCGGAGGGAAAACCGGAGAGATTCCCACACAGAGTATTGGTGCTGACCAACACTCACCAGCCCGAGAGGCTTGTCTGCTCACCCGCCAGGACGGGTTGGGGCTGGGAGCTGAGGCTGAGGCTTCAGTTGGATTCCAGGGAGAGGACTGGGGTTGGCTGCATGAACACAACCTGAAGGGGGCTAGTGCGCCACAGCTAGCTGGGAGGGAGTCTGGGGAAAAGTCTGGAGCTGCCGAAGAGACAAGAGACTTTTTCTTGCCTCTTTGTTTCCTGGTGCGCGAGGAGAGGGTATTTAAGCACCGCTTAAAGGAGCTCCAGAGACGGGCGCGAGCCGTGGCTATCAGCGCGGACACCAGACACGGGCATGAGATGCTAAGGCTGCTGCTGCAGCCACCAAGAAGCCTGTGTGCGAGCACAGGTCACTATCCACACCTCCCCTCCCGGGAGCCTGTGCAGCCCGCCACTGCCAGGTCGCGTGATCCAGGGACAACTTCCCCGGGAGAATGCACAGCGTGCCTCAGGCTGGTGCAACGTCACGTTGGCCTCTGATGCTGCAGGCTCGCCCTGCATCCGTACCCCTCCATCCCCCCAGCCTGAGTGACCCAGAGCACCCAAATCAGCTGCTCCTTTAACCCCATCCTGTCTGAGCGAAGAACAGACACCATCAGGCGACCTACACGCAGAGGCGGGTCCAAATCCAAAGCTGAACCCCTGGAGCTGTGCGAACAAAGAAGAGAAAGGGAAATTTCTCCCAGCAGCCTCAGAAGCAGGGGATTAAATCTCCACAATCAACTTGATGTACCCTGCATCTGTGGAATACCTGAATAGACAACGAATCATCCCAAATTGAGGAGGTGGCCTTTGGGAGCAACGATATATATATATATTTTTCCTTTTTTCTCTTTTTGTGAGTGTGTATGTGTATGTTTCTGTGTGTGATTTTGTCTATATAGCTTTGCTTTTACCATTTGACCTAGGGTTCTGTCTGTTGATTTTTTTTTTTAACCTAAAAAGACTTTTTTTCTTAATAATTATTTTTTATTTTTTATATTAATTATTTTATTTTACTTTATTTTATCTTATATTATCTTCTTTCTTTCTTTCTTTCTTTGTTCTCCCTTTTATTCTGAGCCATGTGGAAGACAGGCTCTTGGTGCTCCAGTCAGGCGTCAGGGCTGTGCCTCTGAGGTGGGAGAGCCAACTTCAGGACACTGGTCCACAAGAGACCTCCCAGCTCCATGTAATATCAAAGGGTGAAAATCTCCCAGAGATCTCCAACTCAACGCCAAGACCCAGCTCCACTCAACTCCCAGCAAGCTACAGTGCAGGACACCCTATGCCAAACAACTAGCAAGACAGGAACACAACCCCATCCATTAGCAGAGAGGCTACCTAAAATCATAATAAGGCCACAGACACCCCAAAACACACGACCAGATGAGGACCTGCCCACCAGAAAGACAAGATCTAGCCTCATCCACCAGAACACAGGCACTAGTCATTATGCAGGACACTGTATAATGATCAAGGGATCAATCCAAGTAGAAGATATAACAATTGTAAATATTTATGCACCCAACATAGGAGCACCTCAATACATAAAGCAAATACTAACAGCCATAAAAGGGGAAATCGACAGTAACACAATCATAGTAGGGGACTTTAACACCCCACTTTCACCAATGGACAGATCATCCAAAATGAAAAGAAATAAGGAAACACAAGCTTTAAATGATAAACAAGATGGACTTAATTGATATTTATAGGACATTCCATCCAAAAACAACAGAATGCACATTCTTCTCAACAGAATGCACTTTCTTCTCTTGTGCTCATGGAACATTCTCCAGGATAGATCATATCTTGGGTCACAAATCAAGCCTTGGTAAATTTAAGAAAATTCAAATCGTATTAAGTATCTTTTCCGACCACAACGCTATGAGACTAGATATCAATTACAGGATAAAATCTGTAAGAAATACAAACACATGGAGGCTAAACAACACACTACTCAATAACCAAGAGATCACTGAAGAAATCAAAGAGGAAATCAAAAATTACCTAGAAACAAATGACAATGAAAACACAACGACCCAAAACCTATGGGATGCAGGAAAAGCAGTTCTAAGAGGGAAGTTTATAGCAATACAAACCTACCTTAGAAATAAGAAAGATCTCAAATAAACAACCTACATGTAAATGAATGAAATTAGAACACTCCCTAACACTATACACAAAAATAAACTCAAAATGGATTAAAGACCTAAATGTAAGGACAGACACCATCAAACTCTTGGAGGAAAACATAGGCAGAACACTCTATGACATAAATCACAGCAAGATCCTTTTTGACCCACCTCTTAGAGAAATGGAAGTAAAAACAAAAATAAACAAATGGGACCTAGTGAAACTTAAAAGCTTTTGCACAGCAAAGGAAACCATAAACAAGACGATAAGACAACCCTCAGAATGGGAGAAAATATTTGCAAATGAAGCAACTGACAAAGGATTAATCTCCAAAACATACAAACAACTCATGCAGCTCAATATCAAAAAGACAAGCAACCCAATCCAAAAATGGGCAGAAGACCTAAATAGACATTTCTCCAAAGAAGATATACAGATTGCCAACAGACACATGAAAGAATGCTCAACATCATTAATCATTAGAGAAACGCAAATCAAAACTACAATGAGATATCATCTCACACTGGTCAGAATGGCCATCATCAAAAAATCTACAAACAATAAATGCTGGAGAGGGTGTGGAGAAAAGGGAACCCTCTTGTACTGTTGGTGGGAATGTAAATTGATACAGCCACTATGGAGAACAGTATGGAGGGTCCTTAAAAAACTAAAAGTAGAACTACCATACCACCCAGCAATCCCACTACTGGGCATATACCCTGAGAAAAACATAATTCAAAAAGAGTCATGTGGGCTTCCCTGGTGGTGCAGTGGTAGAGAATCCGCCTGCCAATGCAGGGGACACGGGTTCGAGCCCTGGTCTGGGAACATCCCACATGCCGCGGAGCAACTGGGTCCATGAGCCACAACTACTGAGCCTGCGCGTCTGGAGCCTGTGCTCCGCAACAAGAGAGGCCGCGATAGTGAGAGGCCCGTGCACCACGATGAAGAGTGGCCCCTGCTCGCCGCAACTAGAGAAAGCCCTTGCACAGAAACGAAGACCCAACACAGCCAAAAATAAATAAATTAATTAATAAATTTATAAAAAAAATAAAAAGAGTCATGTACCAAAATGTTCATTGCAGCTCTATTTACAACAGTCAGGATATGGAAGCAACCTAAGTGTCCATAAAGAGATGAATGGATAAAGAAGATGTGGCACATATATACAATGGAATATTACTCAGCCATAAAAGGGAACGAAACTGAGTTATTTGTAGTGAGGTGGATGGACCTAGAGTCTGTCATACAGAGTGAAGTAAGTCAGAAAGAGAAAAACAAATACCATATGCTAACACATATATATGGAATCTAAAAAAAAAAAAAGAAAAAAGAAAAAAAAATGGTGGGAAGAACCTAGGGGAAGACGCGATTAAAGATGCAGACCTAGTAGAGAATGGACTTGAGGATGTGGGGAAGGGGAAGGGGAAGCTGGCACGAAGTGAGAGAGTGGCATGGACATATATACACTACCAAATGTAAAATAGATAGCTAGTGGGAAGCAGCCACATAGCACAGGGAGATCAGCTCGGTGCTTTGTGACCACCTAGAGGGGTGGGATAGGGAGGGTGGGAGGGAGGGAGATGCAAGAGGGAAGAGATATGGGAACATATGTATATGTATAACTGATTCACTTTGTTATAAAGCAGAAACTAACACACCATTGTAAAGCAATTATACTCCAATACAGATGTTTAAAAAAAAAAAAGATGTTAAAAAAACACACACACACACACACAAATGGTCACCTTATTTTTGATAAAGGAGGCAAGAATATACAATGGAGAAAAGACAGCCTTTTTAATAAGTGGTGCTGGGAAAACTGGACAGGTACATGTAAAAAATGAAATTAGAACACTCCCTAACACCATACACAAAAATAAACTCAAAATGGATTAAAGACCTAAATGTAAGGCCAGACACCATCAAACTCTTAGAGGAAAACATGGGCAGAACACTCTATGACATAAATCACAGCAAGATCCTTTTTGACCCACCTCCTAGAGCAAGGGAAATAAAAACAAAAATAAACAAATGGGACCTAATGAAACTTAAAAGCTTTTGCACAGCAAAGGAAACCCTAAACAAGACAAAAAGACAACCCTTAGAATGAGAGAACATATTTGCAAACAAAGCAACTAACAAAGGATTAATCTTCAAAATATACAGGCAGCCCATGCAGCTCAATATCAAAAACAAACAACCCAATCCAAAAATGGGCAGAAGACCTAAAAAGACATTTCTCCACAGAAGACATACAGATGGGCAAGAGGCACATGAAAAGATGCTCAATATCAGTAATCACTAGAGAAATGCAAATCAAAACTACAATGAGGTTATCACCTCACACTGGTCAGAATAGCCATTATCAAAATATTTAGAAACAATAAATGCTGGAAGAGGTGTGGTGCAACGGGGACCCTGTTGCACTCTTGGAGGGAATGTAAATTGATACAGCCACTATGGAGAACAGTATGGAGGTTCCTTAAAAACTGAAAACAGAATTACCATGAGACCCAGCAATCCCACTACTGGGCATAAACCCTGAGAAAACCATAACTCAAAAAGAGATATGTACCACAATGTTCACTGCAGCACTATTTACAATAGCCAAGACATGGAAGCAACCTAAATGTCCATTGACAGATGAATGGATAAAGAAGATGTGGTGCGTATATATACATGGAATATTACTCCGCCATAAAAAGGAACGAAATTGAGTTATTTGTAGTGAGGTGGATGGACCTAGAATCCGTCATGCAGAGTCAAGCAAGTCAGAAAGAGAAAAACAAATACTGTACACTAACGCATATATATGGAATTTTAAAAAGCCATACTGATGAACCTAGTGGCAGGGCAGGAATAAAGACATAGACATAGAGAACGGATTTGAGGGCACGGGGGAGGGGGCAGGTGATGCTGGGATGAAGTGAAAGAGTAGCACTGACATAGATACACTACCAAACGTAAAATGGATGGCTAGTAGGAAGCTGCTGCATAGCACAGGGAGATCAGCTCGGTGCTTTGTGTCCACCTAGAGGGGTGGGATAGGGAGGGTGGGAGGGAGACGCAAGAGGGAGGGGATATGGGGATATATGTATACATATAGCTGATTCACTTTGTTATACAGCAGAAACTAACACAACATTGTAAAGCATTTACACTACAATAAACATGTGAAAAAAAAAAGAAAATATGGGGCAAACTAAATAAATTATGTAAGTTACAGGTTGCACATGGATTTGGAAAAAACAATGGCAGTGGTACACAATCCCTGCCGTTCAGACAATTCTGCTCTTGGTATCGGTAGGCAGGAGTGTTAGGTATGTGAAAACATGATGGAAGAACACATGCCAGCATGTAAAGGAGGCCAGGATTCACCCCTGTGAATGGAGCTGTTCAGAGACATTACTATACATTCACATGAGGCATTTTCAGGAAAAGGGAGATTGCTTTGGCCAAAACAGAGTTAGTAAACCAGAAGCAAACTGCAACTGACCCTAACAAAGTGAACAGTAATGGCGGAAATATCAGCAGAGGCTAAATTATGAGGAGCCTTGAATATTATCTTTAGACTTACTTATATAGTTACAAAGCCTCATGGTATATGTCATTCTTTTCTTTCAACTTTGCATATAAGAGTGATACAAGCTCCTAATGAAAATTTCTATCAGTAATTAAATGTATAAATTTTTAAAAATCTATTTACATTTACTACTAAGAGGTAACTGCTTTAATAAAATAGGGCACAGGCTTCCAAACTTTGTCTGTACATACACATGTACATATGTAAACACATACTTATTTTCTCAACTAAATTGTATATCTACTCTAAAATCCCTCATAGCTTGCTTTCTTATTTGACAATCCATCTTGGGCATTTTTCTATGTTAAGCCAGGTAGATTTATCTGTTTTAATAGTTACATAGTATGCTACTTTGCAGATATAGCATTATTGATTCAACTAAGCCCCTGTTGATTGGCATTTGAGTTCACTGATGATTTCGAATAGACAACAAAAATTTTAAAGAAAAGAAACTGTTTAAATATAACCATTAAAATATCTCACATACTAAGAGTGGTAATTGTTCTTTGATCTAGAATAAAACACTCTATTGCATAGATGAGCTGTCCACTCGGAACATCCATGCAGACTTGTATAGAATAACTTTAAAAATTTAAAGCAATGTGCCAGAAGATGATTTACAGAAGGAATCTTTAACTTTTTTCTAATCATAGATTTCCTCTAAAAATCAGATCAAAGTCTGATTGTAGTATTTTGCATTCAACTTCAGGGGCTGAACCTTTGAAATTTATAAGTGGAGAACATCATGTATTATAGAGAGCCAGGACTGCAGACAGTGAAAATAGCTGATTATTCCAAGTGCTTAATTGTGGTAGCAACAATTAGAATAACGGGGAAAAGACTGATGAGATATCAAGGAAAACTATCAATACAGCTTGATAACTAGTTGCACAAGAAGAGTAAAGGGGAGTGTATACTCAAAAGTGGTTTCACGGTTCTGATTTGGGGTGAAATAATGATGGTTTTGTCACTTGACAATTTGGTCACATCAGAAAGATAGAAAGACAGAGAAAGGAAGGAAGGGTGGGAGAAAGGGAGGGAGGGAAGGAGGAAGAAGAAAGAAAGAAAGAAAGAAAGAGAGAAAGAAAGAAAGAAAGAAAGAAAGGGAGGAAGGGAGGAAGCAAGGAAGGAAGGAAGGAAAGAAAGAAAAGAATAGAATAGCTCTAATGTCACTTGGTCAAGAAAAGTGGGAACGGTAGTTACATGATTAAGGCAAATTCATATTAAAAGAACCAGGACCCTACAAGAATCTGATACAAAGGGGTAATACTACTGCACTGAACGGAAAGACTTTCCTTCCAAGGAGACACTTTTATTTACCTAAAATATCAAGACGCAATAGAATCCTCTTCTAACAAGTACTGTGTGAATCATTAGGTTTCAGGGAAGTCAAACAAAGACAGTCCTACAAACAAAACCTGCATTCTTTGAAGGAAGTGTAAATTGAGACAAGCTGAAAAGAAACCATTTCATTGATCTAAGGGTATCAATAATTCACAGGTAATGATCAAAAACTGGCCACCCTAGTTGATGTGTAAATCAAAGCTGTACCACACAGCACTCCATTGCTCTTCATCAGCATTTTTATACATTAAAATGCAACTTTTACTCTGTGCTTTCAATAATCAAATCTACTGATATGAGATCTGGTTGCAGTTTCTAAGAACAGAAACCCATGGTGGTTCTAAATTATTAAATGAAATTTTAAAATGCAAAATGCAAAATGTTCATTTTTCTTTGTCCAAAAAAACCCTTACATACCGTGCTGAGAGCAAAATGGATGGTATTAAAGTTACAAACTCATGATTAAAACCTCAAAAGCAGATAGAATGGACCTGATTCTGGTTGTTATGAGGAGAATGTTAAGGAGATGGGGCATGGAGGGCTTCAGAGTTTATGGCTCAGCACCATTTGTTGGAAACAAGCAATCAATAGGATATATGACTCTGACAAAGATGGGAAACATTTTGAGCCATTATTTTCACCCTCTCTCGCAGATGAACGGGATATGAGCAAAGAAGTGTGGGTCTGTATATTTCCCAATGACTTACAAATTTAATAAAAAAGAAAGAAAATCCATTTATCCTTTTTATGGGTGCTAAAGTATGGATGTTCATAGAGAGAATTGTAAGAAATAAAGCATCACATCTTTACTCACTACTTTAATTGCATGCTTCTAATAGCACATTTGCTTGAATCAATTTTTAGACTGCTGTTCCTTTTAGTAGTATTTCCTTCCCTCACTAGCAAGATTCACTTGGAAAAATATTAACTATTTCTCAAGTACTTGCTATATTATAGCATGAAAAGTCCCCAAAGGTATTTTGGGGGGTAGAAATTGGTTTAAACCCAGCATGTCTTATCCTATCCAATTGCTCTTCCTTACCTCCCACTAACTCATAAAGTCAGCAATGAGGTAGTAAGAGCTGCACCCAGAAAGCTTTCTCCCAAAACTGCCATTAGGCTACCTAGTGGAGCAGGTCACATGGTGTATGTCCTCACATCTTTTGGAGACAACTATTAAAATACCCTCAGAACAAAAGAAATAGGCCTGTGTTTTGAGAGCAATCTGTTGTTTGAGATTAAAATAATCAACTTAATTACAGAACCCACCCAGTAAAGGCAATTTCAGTGTAACCAAACTTAAATCTGGTGACCTTTTCCAGGTGTCTGAGGTACCACAGGGCACTTCTGATGGCGGGGGCAGGTCAATGTAATACTGTGATGCCAGGGAACTGTCCATAATACCGCCCTTTCTCCTGACACCATCTAAAGAGTCTGGGCATTTCCCTAATCACCCTCACTTTTGACACAAATTACAAGTTCACAGATCCCCAAGACCACTTGCAAGTTCGATAATTTTCTAGAAAAACTGACAAATATCACTGAAAGCTATTATACTCATGGCTATAGCCTATTACAATGAAAGAATACCAATTAAAATCAGACAAGGGAAAAAGTGCAATTGGTAGAGTTTAGAAGGTCTCCAAACACAGATCATCCAGCTGTCCCTTCCTGGTGAAGTCATGGACAGTGTTAACTCCTCTCATCAATGACGTGTGCTAATAGACATGAAGAATTTGCATTCAGGAAGGCTCACGTAAGCTTTGGTTTCTAGAGTTTTAACTGGGGCTTAGTCACAGACCCAGGTGACTGTCTCCTGGAGGAGTTGGTCGGGGTTATTCTATAAAGGACATTATTAAGAAACTGACAAAATTGAAAGATGCACTGTAGATTAAAGGATTATATTCATGTAAATTTATAAAGTTGATAACTGTACTATGATGTGAAAATGTAACAGGATATCCCTATTCTTAGGAAACACACACTGACATATTTAGGGATAAAGGGTCAAACTATTATACATGTGTAACTTACCCTAAAATAGCTCAAAATATTATGTGCATATGTATATATGTATATATATAATTACTTACATATATATTATGTGTGTTTATATAGATACACCTATAAACATATACGTGTGTATATATGTGGTGTGTATATATGTGGTGTATATGTGTGTATATATATACACAAAGACATATATATGTTATAACATGTTATAATATATATGTTAGAGAGAGAAAGACAGAGAAAAAACAGGAGAGAGAGAGGGAGATAAAGAACAGATGGCAAAGCAAACTGGCTAGAGTGTTAAGACAGGTAAAGCTGGGTTGTCTGTGTAAACAATGATTTTTCTTCACACTTTTTATTATTGCAAATTTTGTAAATTTGAAACTATTTTGAAATAGTAAAAAATAGTGAAAAAAACCCATCTAAAACTGAACAGAAAACACTGCTCCACTTCCAATCCTGTTTCAAGATGAGGTAACAAAACATTCTTGTATGAGTGAGGCTTTCAGTTGCAGGTAATGCTGAAAACTCAAAGGAGCTCACACACTAAATGGAAATAATAGAGAACAGGAGCAATGTCAGGCATTTTGAATCTATGGATTCCAACTATGTCACAGAACTCCATCTCTGTCTTTCTTAAATCCGTTTTCCTCTTTGTTATCTTCACCCTTTTAGATACTCGAAATCCTTGTGGTAATAAAGGTGTTCCCCACTGACTCTTAGATTCAAGTGATTCTTACAGCTAGTGATTGCAGCAAAAAGATTCAACATATTTCCTAATAATTCCGAAAAAAATAAAAATTAAAATGAATTCTCTAGGTTTTCAATGGTTTTGCTCGTATTAAACACCGAGGATTAAGCACCATGGACAGTGTGTGGTACTCTGATTGGCCAGGTCTGAGTCACATGACCACCTGTGGGCCATGCGGGGTGGGGGCTGTGGGTGTCAAGCATGCAGGAACCACCTGACTGAGAGATGGAAGAGTGGTTCCCAAAAGAAAATAAGGAGTTCTGTTACTATACAAGAAGAGGCAAACAATAAAAAAAGAAAATCCCCATGACCACCATTCAATGAACTTTACTACCCTATCACACTTCATGTTCCCCTACCCCTTAACACCTTTCCTCACAGCAGCGTCTTTTGTTGAATCGGAGAAAGAGGCTTTGTATTACAAGGCTGCCCACAGCGAGCGCTCAGGGTCTACTTACACATTCAGTGAAGACCCACTCTGTGAACACAGTAGCCTCGGGGCTATAGGGGTTGGCACTGCAGGAGCTGAGGAGTAGGCCAGCCATTAACTCCACAGGCAGAAGCACTTGAACAGTTCTTCCCAGTGAAATTTATGACATTCACGAATCCACAAGCACTCTGAGATTTTTCCTCTAACATGGGCAATCTATAAAACCAAAGCTTCTGGATGAGACCTGCAGGCAGTTTATTTCAACTGAAAGTTGTATTCATTTTAACATGTATTAAATTTATCACACAATGAATGCATAATATATGAATATTTAATGAGCATTCAAAATATATTTAAACTATCAAATATTCATGAATAAATATCCATATACCACCAGGAAAACAGAATACATTTGCCAAGAGAGTTGATATCCTTTATTTGGGGGACTGCACTATTCATCTCAATACTATAAGGATATAAACTGATTTAAACAAAAACAACTTTTTGAACTTAATGCTATCAATGAAAAAAAATGTTGCCTTCCATATCAGTAAACAAAGGATATTGCAGCCTCAAGCCATTACATTACAGCAACCTGAGGGTGAGCCCTGAGGGAACTCAGGATAGAAACAGGATACCTGCCATCTAGCAGTCAACTGCTACAGCCACCCCCTAAAGGTGCATCCTGAGGACACTCAGGATGAGAAAGCACAGGACTGGCCCCAGATAGCTGAGATGCATATCAAAGGAATAATTTCAATGAGCCCTGACTTTTGCATGTTCCCATACACAGAAAAGCACTAAATTCCTTAACTTGAGGTACCTGGTTTTCTTTAATTAACAGTAATCTTTTCATACTCCAACTGCCTGGTCTTTGTTGCAAACTCCTATATCTCCTGGCTCCTCCTTGACCTCTTCTGAGCGGTCTCTCAGAGCTACCTGAGATGCTGTGTCCCCAGCTTAAGTCCTCAGTTTTGTCCACCAAATAAAACATAATTCTCAACTTTTAGGCTGCGCATTTTTTTTTCAGTTGACAATGTTAACATGACACTTTTGTCAGATAAAAAATGATTTAAAAACAATTCTTGTAGAGTCTATTATTTGCTGGCAGCAAAGCCAAAGACTTGGTTCTCAGCTAACTAGTAAAATAATTTTCCGAAGGAGAAACTAGTAAAATAGCTTTCTAAATGAAGAAGAACCAACTCTAACCTGCAGTGCAATAATGTGTTTCTTCTTTCACAAGAGAGCACTTAAAATGAAATCTCTACCTAAATGCCAGTCATATGATAACAGTCACTGGCTTTATAAAAGTAATTGTCCAAATACAAGATAATATCTTAGGTCACTATCCATCCAGAACCAGGGAAACAAAATTATTCCTATCTCCACCTAAAATATTTTTTGTCTCAAACATTTCATATGAAAGTCCACAAAACAACAGGGTGTAAGAGATAAATAAATAAAAATAAACAAAAAATCTGTGGTTAAAAAAAAAGGGAAGGCAAATTTTCCCACATCACAATTGGAGCCATGTTTATTTTTCCTCCGTCTGTAACTACAAAATTAAAGTATATATTCCTGCTTTCCTTTTCTCCATTTTAGCTAAGCTCTGGGGCAGTAAACAGGAATATTTGTGGAACTGGGGAAGTATGGAAAAAATGATCAGTCTTTGATATTTTTCTAGCCAGTTCCCATATCCCATATCCTGAAATTAATATTTCACCTGCTGCTCCGTTCTACATCTCTGCAAGACTTCAGAAAGATGCTCACTGATCACTTCTAGAATGGAGATACAGGTGAAAAGAGAAGGACAGAAAACGTCTGACAGCTGTGATTTGGTACAAATGGAATGGTGGCTTATCCAGAAGAGATTAAATAATTTCAATTCAATAAATACTTATTTTACTAGACCTATCACTTACATGCTATGTGCAAAGTCTCCTTGTAGCTAAACAATCCATTTGCCCACGCAAAGGATACCAAGCTACTCTATAACCTGGTTTACTTATTTTATGGTTCGAGTCATAATCAAAAATTATTTCGATTACATAAATATATGTTTGTATCTTGCACACAAGCTATGCCCTGTAAATGCAGAATCTTGTCTGTTTTGTCCTCCCCTTTCCCCCTGGGTGCCTGTCACCTAGTGGGTGCTCAGTAAATATTTGTTGATTAAATGAAGATAAGGTGTTTAAGAATTAGGGTACACCAATAGCTTTAATAAGTCACCCCCACATCTCAATGGCTTAACCCCAAAATAGATTTATTCCTGGGTCACATAGGAGTCCAAAGCAAGTCAGTGGGGATGGTAGATACCCCATCATCCTCAACATAGAGCTGCTGATTTTTTTTTTTTTTTTTTAGGAAATGACATCCAGCTGGCAGATGAGGGAGGCGGCTGGGGGTGGGCGGGGTGAGGGGAGAGAGAGAGAGAGAGTTAAAGGCACTCCCTCTGTTAAATTATCTAGGCAGAAGCAACACATGTCACTTGTGATTTTTATATAGAAATATAGTAATTGAAGCTTGCATAAGGGTTTCTTAGAAATAAAATAACCCAAATAAAAAAAATTGTGTTTTGAAAGTGAAACTATATTATTTTTATGTGCTCATATATAAGGACTTTTTCAGGAAAGTTCTTGCTCCATTTAAAATAAATTTGATGGAAATTCTCACAGTTCAATGCCCCCCAAAACAATCATACTCTACCTTTTAATATGAGAAGGGTTCTATTTACTGAATACAATTATCCTCTATTAATACAACACTGTTAAATTGGTTATATTATAATCAGCATTTCTGACATAGAATTTTGTTTCTATTAACAACTTAAAATTACTTTGCATGATTATGGTAGTTTCATTTATTTATTTCATTACTGACATCAATTATAAGAAAGGCTCATGGTAAGTCCAATAAAATGTGAATCCTAAATTTCAGAACCTAAACTCCAATATGTTTCAACCATACTATGGTATTCTTAAAAGGTTTCATATTAAAAAAAGTAAGATAGATTTACAAAGTAATGTTTTAAAGTCCTATAATTTTTAGAGGACACTCACATGTTACTTCATATGATCCTTACCAAAAGCCTGAGTTAGGTAGCATATACAGGTGGAACTTTTTTTCCTGTGTCCATCTTAAAAATTAGGAAAATTTTGCTCAGAGAGAATAGATGATGTGCCCTATACTTCAGCATGCAACTGTGAGTTATCTATTATTGTTTGACAAAACATCCTAAAACTGAGTACCTGAAATAAAATATGTTTTGCTCCTGATTCTTAGGGTCGGTAATTTAGTCTGGGCTCAACTAGGTGATTCTTCGGAGCTTGGCTAGGATTATTCATACGTCTGCAGTCACCCACAGATAGGTCAGGAGGCATTGCAAAAAAATGCAGTCATGTGATGTGTACTCTTCTTTGCTGTTGCATACATCAGTAGTTCATTCTGCTTTACAGTTGCTGAGTACTCCATATATGGATAGGTTTATCCATTTGTCTACTGATTTACATTTGAGTCGTTTCCAATTTGTACAAGTACCTGCATGAATGTATGCTTTCTTTTCTCATGGGTAAATATCTAGGAGTATAATGGCTGAATCATATAGTAGATATAATTTTAACTTTTTAAGAAATTGGCTGTTTCCAATACGGTTATATGATTTTATATTCCCACAAGCAATGTAAGAGAATTCTGTTTGCTCCATATCTTCCCAAACACTTAGTTTCGTTGATATTTTCAAAATTGTGGACATTCTAATAGGTTTACAGTGGCTCTTCAATGGGTTTTAATTTGCATTTTCCTAATGATGTTGAGAATCTTATTTGCTTATGTGCCATTCACATATTATCTCTGGTGAAGTGTCTATTCGTATCTCTCATCATTTTTAATTTTCTTGTTTGTCTTACAATACTGAAATTTAAGAGTCTTAATATAATCTAAATACAACTATTTTGTCGATATTTGCTTTTAAAATATACAAAATTATTTGTTTCTCCCAATCTGTGGCTTACCTTTTCATCTTTGTAGGAATGACTTTTGAATAACTAAAGTTTTTAATTCTGTTGAAGCTCAAACTGTTGATTTTTTTCTATTGTCATGCTCACTATTTACATCTTATTTTAAGAAATTTTTGCCAAACTCAAGGTGACTAAGATTTGCACCTATGTTTTCTTCCAGAAATTTTCTACTTTTAGCTCTTAAACATATCTACAATCCATTTGAGTTCACTATTGTTTATGGTGTGAAACTGTAAAACTACCCACATCAATAATTATATTTATTTAAGTAGTCTAAAAGCTCCACATAAAAGACAGAGAGAATCAGACTGAATGAAAGAATAAGAAAGAATTATATATTGTCTATAAGAAAGGAAACTTAAGTATAAAGACAGAGAGATTTACTAAAAGTAAATGGATGGATAGAAGATATACCACATAACTAAAGGACTGTGTAAATACCAAACAAAATAGATTTCAGGAAAAAGGATACTACTAGAGACAAAAAAGAATATTCCATAATGATAGAAGTGTCAAATTATCAACAAGACGTAACAATTCTAAATGTGTATAGACATACTAATAGGATTTTGAAACATATTATGCAAAACCCAACAAAATTAAAAGAAGCAACAGATAAATCTGAAAACACATTTTCAAATTTATATGAAAATTCAAAGAACCAAATATAGTCAAAAAAATTTAAAACAAAAGTACACATTTGGATCACTTAAACGACCTGAACTAAGACGTACTATAAAACTACAGTAGGGCTTCCCTGGTGGCGCAGTAGTTAAGAATCCGCCTGCCGATGCAGGGGACATGGGTTCAATCCGTGGCCCGGGAAGATTCCACATGCCGCGGAGCAACTAAGCCCATGCACCACAACTACTGAGCCTGCACTCTAGAGCCTGTGAGCCACAACTACTGAAGCCCGCATGCCTAGAGCCCGTGCTCCACAACAAGAGAAGCCACAGCAATGAGAAGCCCACGCACCGCAACCAAGAGTAGCCCCCGCTCAACACAACTAGAGAAAGCCCGTGTGCAGCAATGAGGACCCAACACAGCCATAAATAAATAAATAAACAAACAAACGAACCCCAAAAACTATAGTCATCAAGACAGGGTGATATTGGCATAAGGATACACATAAACCTCAATGGAACAGAAAAGAGACCAGGTATATCCACACATATATTATGAAGGTACTCGACAGAGTGTCAGGGTAATTCAATGGAGACATGATAGTACTATTCACCAAATGGTACAACAACCAATGTCTGTATGGCAAAAATTGAATCCTGAAAGTAACCTCCAACCATACACAAAAGTTAACTCAAAGTGGATGTCAAAACAGTACTTCGTATTTGCAAACATTGTCATTAACCTATTAAATACACATCATTCATCACTCCAGTGAAGATCATTCTGCTTCTTAGTGGCCAGGTAATTTGCTATCCCTCCAAGTTTGTGGGAAAATGTACTGTTAGGTCTGTCTTCCCAGAACAAAATCATATTTGTGAGGCGCTATGTCTATTCATTATGACAAAGTCGAAAAATGTTTCTTCTGAAAATGTGGGTAAGTTAACCACAAAATCTTTTATTCATTTATATTCTACTGTCACTGGTGCCTTTTATTTAAAATAACAGACTATTTTTTTTTCAGTTGTATATATTTTGTTTTTCAGATTTTTTTCCATGATAGGTTATTACAGGATATTGACTATAGTTCCCTGTGCTATACAGTAGGTCCTTGTTGCTTACCTATTTTATATATATTAGTTTGTATCTGTTAATCCCACATTCCTAATTTACCCTTCCCCCTGTCCCTTTCCCCTTTGGTACCCATAAGTTTGTTTATTACTTGTAGATATTTTGACAAAAGTCATTCTGACTGGTATGAGGTGATACCTCATTGTGGTTTTGATTTGCATTTCTCTAATAATTAGCGATGCTGAGCATCTTTTCATGTGCCTGTAGGCCTTCTGTATTTTTTAAACTATTTTATATGTAAGGAAAAATTGTGCAGGTAGTACAGAGATTTCCATATACTCCTCTCCCCTCTCAATTTTCCCTGTTATTAACATGTTGCATTAGTGAGACATATTTGTTACAGTTAATGAACCAATACTGACATATAATTATTAACTAAGGTCAATAGATTCAGTTTCACTTTTTGTGTTTAGTTCTATGGGTTTCAACAAATAATATAATGTTATTTATCCACCACTACTGTATCATACAGAATAATTTTACTACTCTAAGATATTTTCACTGTCTCCACAGTTGTCTTTTATAAGATGTTGTTAACTGGAATTATACACCATGTAACATTTTCAGGCTAACTTATTTCACTTAGCAATATGCATTCAAGGACACTCCTTGTCTTCTTGTTGTTTAATAACTTATTTCTTTTAGCACTGAATAATATTCCTTTGTACAGATACATCAGAGTTTGTTTATTCATTAACTTACTGAATGAAATCTTGGTTGTTGCCAGGTTTTGATGATTATGAATAAAGCTGTTATAAGCATTCATGTGCAGGATTTGGTGTGGTCATGTTTTCAACTTAATTAGATAAATATCTGGAATAACAATTGCTGGAACATACAGTTAAAACTATGTTTAGCTTTGTAAGAAGATGGTAAAGTGTCTTCCAAAGTGGCTGTAATGCTATACATTCCCAATAGCAATAAATGGGAGTTCTTGTTGGATGACATTCCCATCAGCAATTGGTCCTGACAATTTTTTAGATTTTAGCCATTCTAATATGTTTGTACTGGTATCCCATTGTTGCTTAAGGTTTCAGTTCTCTAATGTCATATGATGTCGAACATCTTTTCATATGCATATTTGTCATGTGTGTATCTTCTTTGGGGGGGTGTCTGTTCAGACTTTTAGTCCATTTTTTAATTGGGTTATTTTCTTATTGTTGAGTTTTAAATGTTCTTTGTATGTTTTTTTAACAAGTTCTTTATCAGATAAGTGTTTGGGAAATATTTTTTCCAGTCTGTGACTTGTCTTTTCATACTCTAATAGTGCATTTTACAGAATAGAAGTTTTTAATTTTAATCAAGTCCAACTGATCAATTTTTTCTTTTATGGTTTGCATATTTGGTGTTGCATAGAAAAAAACATAACCAACCCAAGGCCATCTATGTTTTCTCCTATGGTATATTATAGAAGTTTTATAGCTCTGTGTTTTATGTTTATGTCTATGATCCATTTTCAGTTAATTCTTGGGAAATCTACAGTATCTGTGTCTAGATTTCTTTTTCGTATGGATGTCCAGTTGTTCCAACACTGTTTGTCAAAAAGACTATTCCTTCTCCATTAAATTGCCTTTTCTCCTTTGTCAAAGATCAGTTAACCATGTTTGTATTCGTCTATTTTGGGGCTCTCTAGGCCACTAATCTATTTGTCTATTTTTTGCCAGTACCACATTGTCCTGTTCACTGTAGCCATAGAGTAAGTTTTGAAGTTAGATAGTGTCAGTCCTCCGACTTTGTCTTCTCTTTAATATTGTGTTAGCTACTCTGAGGATTTTTATTTCCATATAAACTTTAAAATCAGTTTGTCCATATCTATAATAACTGCATGGGATTTTAATTGGGATTGAACTGAATTTATAGGTCAAGTTGGGAAGAACTGACACCTTGATAATATTGAATCTTTCTGTCCATGAAAATGAAATATCTATTTAGATTTTTGATAGCTTTCATCAGAGTTTTATAGTTTTCCTCATATAGATCTTGTGCATATTTTGTTGCACTGATACCTCATACTTTGTCATGCTAACATAAATGGTATTGTGTTTCTAATATTCCAATTGTTTGTTGTTGGCATATAGAAAAGTGACTTTTGTATATTAACTTTGAATTCTGCCACCTTGCTTTGCTAAAATAAAATCACGTATTAGTTCAAAAAGTTTTTGTTTTGTTTTTTTTCCTTAGAACTTCCAGAACAATGTTGAATAAAAGTGGTGAGAGGGGGACATCCTTGCCTTGTTCCAGATTTTAGGATAAAGCAATATATTTTCTCACAATAAGGTATATCAGTGGTAGGTTTTTGTCAGTGTTCTTTCTCAAGTTGAGGAAGTTCTCCACTATTTTTAGTTCGTTGTTTTCATCACAAATGGGTGTTGGATTTTGTCAATTTTTTTAACGGATCACTCGATATGATTAGAGTTTTTCTTCAGCCTGCTGATGTGGTAAATTACATTCACTGATTTTTGAATGTTGAAGCAAGCTTGCATATCTGGAATAAATCCCATTTAGATGTGACGTGCATTTGTTTTCATACATTGTTGGATTGATTTGTTAATATTTGTTTGAAGATTTTACATATATTTTCCTGAGTGATACTGGTCTGCAGTTTTCATTTATTAGAGTATCTTTACCCAGTTATAATATTAGGGCAATGCTGGCCTCATAGAATGAGTTAGGATGTATTCACTCTACTTCTACGTTCTGAATTGGTACCATTTCTTCCTTATATGTTTGGTAGAACTCATTTATGAAACCATCTGAGTCTGGTGCCACTGGGTTCAACTATGCTCTTACTGCTTTTGTGCCTGCTGTACCTGTAAATTACTCATAGAGAGGTACTGAGGTCTTCAAATATAAAGATGGATTTAGCTATATACCCTTGAATTCAATCAGTTTTGCTTCATGTATCTCGACACTGTTTTTAGGTGCATACACATTAAGAATTATCATGTCTTCTTGGAGAATTGACCCCTTTCTCATTGTTTAACTCTCCTCATTTTCCATGATAATTTTCTATGTTCTAAAGTATGCTTTGTCTGAGACCAATATAGCTACTCTAGCTTTCTTTTGATTCATGTTACTATTGCATATTTTTATCCATTCCATTACTTTTAATCTGTGCCTTTATATTAAAATGGGTTTATTGTATGTAATATATAGTTGAACCTTCTTTTATCCACTATTGACAGTCTTTGTTTTTAATTGGTGGGAGACTGACTATTCACAGTTAAAGTAATTATTGATATAGTAAGATTAACATCTAACATATTTATAAATGTTTTCTATTAATTGCACTCATCCCCTTTTATAATCTTCCCCTCTTTTCTGCCTTGTCTAGTTTTAACTAAACACTTTATATGAGTTCATTTTCTCTC
The DNA here is from genome assembly GCF_965194825.1 of Balaenoptera physalus. Classification (NCBI taxonomy): domain Eukaryota; kingdom Metazoa; phylum Chordata; class Mammalia; order Artiodactyla; family Balaenopteridae; genus Balaenoptera; species Balaenoptera physalus. The sequence continues at coordinate 100,870,112 of NC_138896.1, read as the reverse complement.
CTCTCCTAGCATATCAGTTATATTTTTATTTATGCTTTTAGTTGTTTCCTTAGATTATGTGTAATAGGGAAGAACAAATCTGACTCCATATTGGATCTGTTCCTTTTACTTCAACCTTTGTATTATTTTGCTGTTGCTACAAGTTAAGAATGTTGCCTACAGCCTGAAATATACAGGATAGCCCATATTCAAGGCTTTGACCTTTAAAGTTATAACACTTTTCCATTCATATAGAGATAAAAAATTGCAGAACAGAGAATAACATTAATCTTGTTGGAGGTTTATAGGAACATTGTGACCAGACCTACATGACAGCTGCAGGAACAAAGGATTCTGGCACCAAGAGGTTTGCAGCAACCAACCATACCCCCTCTGCCTTTTAGAATAAAGGAACCCTGAATTCTAATTTGGGGAAGATGGTTCTTTGGGAAACTAGTCCACCATCTTCTCAGTCTGCTGGCTTTCCAAATAAAGTTGCTATTCCTTGCCCCAGCAACTCATCTCTCTCAATTTATTGGCCTCTTATGCCGTGAGTGGTACAAGCTTGGACTTGGTAACATATGCAATACACATTTGCAATGAATGTAAGTCCACTTGAAAATAATATTACATCACTTCATGGGTACTACAGCTTCCTTGCAATAGGGTATTTCTACTCCTCCCTCCCATCCATTATAACATTACTACCATTTATTTCCTTATCTGTAAGTTATAATCATCTAATACACTGTTGCTATTATTACTCTGAACAATTAACTATTACATAAATCAAGACTATGAAAAATAAAACATTTTATTTTATATATATTTACTCCTTCTGTGACACTCCCTCGCTTTCTTTAATAAATCTGAGTTTCTCACTTATACCATTTTCCTTCTCTCTAAAGGACTTCTTTAAACATTTCTTGCAAGACAGATCTACTGGCAACAAAACCTCTCATTTTTATTTGTCTGAGAATATCTTTATTTCTTCTTAACTTTTGAAGGATAATTTCACTGGAAATAGAATTCTACTTCAGTTCTTTTTGGTTTTTGTTTTTTCCTTTCAACACTTTAAATATTTCATTCCACTCTCCTCTTGTTTCCATGGTTTCTGACAAAAAGTTTCATGTAATTCTTATCCCTCCCCCTTTTTTTATCAATAAGATGTTGTTTTGTGGGAGTTTTTTTGTCTTTTGCTTTTTTCTTCCCTTTTAATTCTTTCAAGATTCTCTTTGGCTTTTCCCGTATGAATATGCTGTATACAGAATTTTATTCTTTAGTATTTAGATTCCTTGTGACTCTCCAGCTTCCTAGATTGTGATTTGTTGTCTGTCATTAATTTTGGAAATTTCTTGGTCATTATTAGTTCAGGTATCTGTTCTGCTTCTTTCTCTTTTCCTTCTCATTTTAATGATGTATGTTACATCCTTTGCAACTGCCTAACAGTTCTTAGATATTGTTTCATTTTTCATTTTTTTCTATTATCATTACAATTAGGAAGTTTCTACTGACACATCATCAAGTTCACTGATTCTTTGCTCATCTATGTCAAGTCTACTGAAGAGCCCATTAAAATAATTCTTCATTATGTTACAATGTTTATGATTACTAATGTTTCTTTCGTTTCTTTCTTGGAGTTTCCATCTCTCTGCTTATATTGTCCATATGTTTTTCGTGTTACCTGCTTTTTCCATTATAGACCCTAACATATTAATCACAGTTACATTTAATTCACTATCTGATAATTCTACAAACTGTGTCATACCTGAATGTGATTCTGTTGTTTTCTTTCCTCTTCAGACTGTGGGTTTTTGGGTTTTGTTTTGTTTTTGTTGTTTTGTTTGGTTTTTGTTTTGTTTTGTTTCATTTTTGATTTTTTAGCATGCCTTGTAATTTTTTATTGAAAGCCGTATATGATGTATTGGGTAAGAGGGATTGAGGTAACTGGTATTTAAGTGTTATGTTTTATGTTAATATAAATAGGAATTGCCTGTGTTTTGCATTAGCTGCAGCTACAAGAGATTTCAGTTATTCTCCCTTCTGTGTTTGGGTTTCCCTAAGAAATCCTTCTTAAACAGAGTTTGTGTCTTGTAGCTCTCTTAGTCGTAATTTACTGTTATTATACTAGAGCTCCAATAATGTTAGTAAAATGTTGGGGAAGGAAAGCACTGTTTAAACTATGAGTAAATCTCAGTTTGTTAGTGGGATTAATCCTGAGCTGCAATCTTCAGAAGGTTTTTTTTTTTTTTTTAGAAAAAAGATAATAGTGGTAAAATATGCATAACATAAAATGTACCATTTTAGCCACTGTTAAATATACAGTTCAGTGACTTTAAGAATATTCACATTGGGCTTCCTGGATGGCGCAGTGGTTAAGAATCTGCTTGCCAATGCAGGTCACACGGGTTCGAGCCCTGGTCTGGGAAGACCCCACATGCCACAGAGCAACTAAGCCCGTGCGCCACAACTACTGAGCCTGCGCTCTACAGCCTGGGAGACACAACTGCTGAAGCCAGCATGCTTAGAGTCCTTACTCCGCAACAAGAGAAGCCACTGCAATGAGAAGCCTGTGCACTACAATGAACAGTAGCCCCCACTCGGCACAACCAGAGAAAGCCCATGTGCAGAAACAAAGACCCAACTCAGGCAATAAATAAATAAATTAATTAATTAATTTTTTTAAAAAAAGAATATTCACATTGTTGTGCAACCATCACCACCATCCATCACCAAAAATGTTTCATCTCCCCCAAATGAAACTCTATACCCATTAAACAATAACTACCCATTTCCTTTGCCCCCAGCTCCTGGAAATCACCATTCTACTTTATTTCTCTATGAATTTCACTACTCTATATATACTACTCATATAAGTGGAACCATACAGCTTTTGTCCTTTCGTGTTTTCCTTATTCCATTTAGCATAATGTTTTCAAAGTTTATCCAAGTTGTACCATGTGTTAGAATTTTACTCTTTTTAAGGTTAAATAATATTCCATTGTATGCATATAAACACTAAGTTTATCCATCTACCCAACTGATGGACACTTCAGATTGTTCCACCTTTTGGCTATTGTGAATAATGCTGCTATGAAAATGGGTGTACAAATATCTGTTCAGGTCCCTGCTTTTAATTATTTGAAATATATCCAGATATGTACCCAGATACGGAATTGCTGGATCATATGCTAAGTCTGTTTAATTTCTTGAAGAACCACCATACAGTTTTTCAAAGTAGCAGCACCATTTTATAATCCGACTAACAATACGAAAATTTTCCAAAGTTTCCAATTTCTCCATATTCTTGTCAAACTTGTAACTTTCTGCTTTTTGTTTGTTTGTTTTTAATAATAGCCATCTGAAAGAAGGTGATGTTTCAATTTGCATTTCCCTACTTAGTAGTTATGTTGAACATTTTCATGAGCTCAGTGGCCAGTTCTATATCTTCTTTGGAGAAATGGGATTAAATTAAAATGATTTAATTTGTTTATTTATTTTAACATCTTTATTGGAGTATAATTGCTTTACAATATTGTGTTAGTTTCTGCTGTACAACAAAGTGAATCAGCTATACGTATACATATATCCCTATATCCCCTCTCTCTTGCGCCTACCTCCCACCCTCCCTATTCCACCCCTCTAGGTGGTCACAAAGCACCGAACTGATCTACTTGTGCTATGCAACTGTTTCCCACTAGCTATCTATTTTACATTTGGTGGTGTATACATATCAATGTTACTCTCTCACTTTGTACCAGCTTACTTTCCCCCTCCCCATGTCCTCAAGTCCATTCTCCACGTCTGCGTCTTTCTTCCTGTCCTGCCCCAGGTTAATCAGAACTATTATTTTTTTTTAGATTCCATATAAATGTGTTAGCATACGGTATTTGTTTTTCTCTTTCTGACTTACGTCACTCTGTATGACAGATTCTAGGTCCATCTACCTCACTACAAATAACTTGATTTTGTTTTTTTTTATGGCTGAGTACTATTCCGTTGTATATATGTGCCACATGTTCTTTATCCAGTCATCTGTTGATGGACATTTAGGTTGCTTCCATGTCTTGGCTGTTGTAAATACTGCAGCAGTGAACATTGTGGTACATGTCTCTTTTTGAATTATGGTTTTCTCAGGGTATATGCCCAATAGTGGGACTGCCGGGTCACACGGTAGTTCTATTTTCAGTTTTTTAAGGAACCTCCAGACAGCTCTCCCTAGAGGCTGCATCAATATACATTGCCACCAACAGGACAAGAGGGTTCCCTTTCCTCCACACCCTCTCCAGGATTTACTGTTTGTAGATTTTTTGATGATGGCCATTCTGACCAGTGAGAGGTGATAACTCATTGTAGTTTTGATTTGCATTCCTCTAAAGGTTAGTGATGTTGAGCATCCTTTCATGTGTTTTTTGGCAATCTCTATGTCTTCTCTGGCGAAATGCCTATTTAGGTCTTCCACCCATTTTTGGATAGGGTTGTTTGTTTTTCTGATATTCAGCTACATGAGCTGCTTGTATAGTTTGGAGATTAATCCTCTGTCAGTTCCTTCGTTTGCAAATATATTCTCCCATTCTAAGAGTTGTCTTTTCATCTTGTTTATGGTTTCCTTGGCTGTGCAAAAGCTTTTAAGATTCATTAGGTTCCATTTGTTTATTTTTGTTTTTAGTTCCCTTGCTCTAGGAGGTGGGTCAAAAAGGATCTTGCTGTGATTTATGACATAGAGTGTCTGCCTATGTTTTCCTCTAAGAGTTTTATAGTGTCTGGCCTTACATTTAGGCCTTTAATCCATTTTGAGTTTATTCTTCTGTATGGTGTTAGGAGGTGTTCTAATTTCATTCTTTTACATGTAGCTGTCCACTTTTCCCAGCACCATTCATTGAAGAGGCTGTCTTTTCTCCACTGTATATTCTTGCCTCCTTTATCAAGGATAAGGTGACCATAGGTGTGTGGGTTTATCTCTGGGCTTTCTATTCTGTTCCATTGATCTATATTTCTGTTTTTTCTGCCAGTACCATACTGTCTTGATTACTATAGCTTTGTAGTACAGTCTGAAGGCTGGGAGTCTGATTCCTCCTGCTCCATTTTTCTTTCTCATGATTGCTTTGGATATTCTGGACCTTTTGTGCTTCCATACAAATTGTGAAATTTTTTGTTCTAGTTCTGGGAAAATTGCCACTCGTAGTTTGATAGGGATTGCACTGAATGTGTAGATTGCTTTGGATAGTATAGTCATATTCACAATGTTGATTCTTCCAACACAAGAACATGATATATCTCTCCATCTGTTTGTATCGTCTTTAATTTCTTTCATCAGTGTCTTACAGTTTTCTGCATACAGGTCTTTTATCTCCTTAGGCAGGTTTATTCCTAGGTATTTTACCCTTTTTGTTGCAATGGTAAATGAGAGTGTTTCCTTAACCTCTCTTTCAGATTTTTTGTCGTTAGTGTATAGGAATGCAAGAGGTTTCTGTGCATTAATTTTGTATCCTGCTACTTTACCAGATTCATTGATTAGCTCTACTAGTTTTCTGGTAGCATGTTTAGGATTCTCTATGTATAGTATCATGTCATCAGCAAACAGTGACAGTTTTACTTCTTTTCCGATTTGGATTATTTCTTTTTCTTCTCTGATTGCTGTGGCTAAAACTTCCAAAACTATGTTGAATATTAGTGATGAGAGTGGGCAACCTTCTCTTGTTCCTGATCTTAGAGGAAATGGTTTCAGTTTTTAACCATTAAGAACAATGTTGGCTGTGGCTTTGTCATATATGGCCTTTATTACGTTGAGGTAGGTTCCTTCTATGTGTACTTTCTGGAGAGTTTTTTTATCATAAATGGGTGTTGAGTATTCTCAAAAGCTTTTTCTGCATCTATTGAGATTATCATATGGTTTTTATACTTCAGTTTGTTAATATGGCTTATCACATTGATAGATTTGCGTATATTGAAGAATCCTCGCATACCTGGGATAAACCTCACTCGATCAAGGTGTATGATCCTTTTAATGTGCTGCTGGATTCTGTTTGCTAGTATTTAGTTGAATATTTTTGCATCTATGTTCATCAGTGATATTGGTCTGTAGTTTTGTTTGTGACATCTTTGTCTGGTTTTGGTATCAGGATGATGGTGGCCTGGTACAATTAAGTTTGGGAGTGTTCCTCCCTCTGATATATTTTGGAAGAGTTTGAAAAGGATGGGTGTTAGCTCTTCTCTAAATGTTTGATAGAATTCACGTGAAAAGCCATCTAGTCCTGGGCTTTTGTTTGTTGGAAGATATTTATTCACAGTTTCAATTTCAGTGCTTGTGATTGATATGTTTATATTTTGTATTTCTTCCTGGCTCAGTCTCAGAAGGTTGTGCTTTTCTAAAAATTTGTCCATTTCTTCCAGGTTGTCCATTTTGTTGGCATATAGTTGTTTGTAGTAATCTCTCATGATTCTTTGTATTTCTGCAGTGTCAGTTGCTACTTCTCCTTTTTCATTCTAATTCTGTTGATTTGAGTCTTCTCCCTTTTTTTCTTGATGAGTCTAGGTAATGGTTCATCAATTTACTTTGTCTTCTCAAATAACCAGCTTTTAGTTTTATTGATCTTTGCTATTGTTTTCTTCATTTTTGTTTTCATTTATTTCTGATCTGATCTGTATGATTTCTTTCGTTCTGCTAACTTTGGGGATTTTGTTGTTCTTCATTCTCTAATTGCTTTAGGTGTAAGGTGAGGTTGTTTATTTGAGATGTTTCTTGTTTCCTGAGGTAGGATTGTATTGCTATAAACTTCCCTCTTGGAACTGCTTTTGCTGCATACCACAGGTATTGGGTCGTTGTGTTTTCATTGTCATTTGTTTCCAGGTATTTTTTGGTTTCCTCTTTGATTTCTTCAGTGATCTCTTGGTTATTTAGTCACGTATTGTTTAGCCTCCATGTGTTTGTATTTTTTACAGTTTTTTTTCCTGTAATTGATATCTAGTCTCATAGTGTTGCGGTCGGAAAAGATACTTGATACAATTTCAATTTTCGTAAATTTACCAAGGCTTGATTTGTGACCCAAGATATGACCTATCCTGGAGAATGTTCCACGAGCACTTGAGAAGAAAGTGTATTCTGTTGTTTTTGGATGGAAGGTCCTATAAATATCAATTAAGTCCAGCTGGTCTAATGTGTCATTTAAAGGTTGTGTTTCCTTATTTGTTTTCATTTTGGACGATCTGTCCATTGGTGAAAGTGGGGTGTTAGAAAGTCTCCTACTCTTATTGTGTTACTGTAGATTTCCCCTTTTATGGCTGTTAGCATTTGCTTTATGTATTGAGGTGCTCCTATGTTGGGTGCATAAATATTTACAATTGTTGTATCTTCTTCTTGGATTGATCCCTTGATCATTAGGTAGTGTCCTTCTTTGTCTCTTGTAATAGTCTTTATTTTAAAATCTATTTTGTCTGTTATGACTACTGCTACTCCAGCTTTCTTCTGATTTTCATTTGCATAGAATATCTTTTTCTATCCCCTCACTTTCAGTCTGTATGTGTCCCTAAGTCTGATGTGGGTCTCCTGTAAACAGCATATATAAGGGTTTTGTTTTTGTGTCCATTCAGCCAGTCTGTGTCTTCTGGTTGGAGCATTCAATCCATTTACACTTAAAGTAATTATCGATATGTATGTACCTATTACCATTGTCTCAACTGATATGGGTTTGTTTTTATACGTCTTTTCCTTCTCTTGTGTTTCCTGCCTAGAGAAGTTCCTTTAGCATTTGTTGTAGAGTTGGTTTGGTGGTGCTGAATTCTCTTAGCTTTTGCTTGTCTGTAAAGGTTTTAATTTCTCTGACGAATCTGAATGAGATCCTTGCTGGGTAGAGTAATCTTGGTTGTAGGTTTTTCCCTTTCATCCCTTTAAATATGTCCTGCGACCCTCTTCTGGCTTGCAGACTTTTTGCTGAAAGATCAGCTGTTAATCTTATGCGGATTCCGTTGTATGTTATCTGTTGCTTTTCTGTTGCTGCTCTTAATATTTTTTCTTTGTATTTAATTTTTGATAGTTTGATTAATATGTGTCTTGGCGTGTCTCTCTTGGGTTTATCCTGTATTGGCCTCTCTGTGCTTCCTGGTCTTGATTGACTACTTCCTTTGCCATGTTAGGGAAGTTTTCAACTATAATCTCTTCAAATATTTTCTCAGACCCTTTCTTTTTCTCTTCCTCTTCTGGGACCCTTATAATTCAAATGTTGTGCGTTTAGTGTTGTCCCAGGGGTCTCTGAGACTGTCCTCACTTCTTTTCATTCTTTTCTCTTTATTCTGCTCTGCTCTTTATCTTTCAGGTCACTTATCTGTTTTTCTGCCTCAGTTAATCTGCTATTGATTTTTTCTAGAGAATTTTTAATTTCATTTATTTCGTTGTTCATCATTCTTTGTTTGCTCTTTAGTTCTTCTAAGTCCATGTTAAACATTTCTTGTACTTTCTCCATTCTAGTTCCAAGATTTTGGATCATCTTTACTATCATTACTCTGAATTCATTTTCAGATAGACTGCCTATTTCCTCTTCATCTGTTTGGTCTAGTGAATTTTTACCTTGCTCCTTCATCTGCTGCATATTTCTCTGTCTTCTCATTTTGTTTAACTTACTGCCTTTGTGGTCTCCTTTTCACAGGCTGCAGGTTCGCAGCTCCCATTGTTTTTGGTATCTGCTCCCGGTGGGTGAAGTTGGTTCAGTGGCTTGTGTAGGCTTCCTGGTGGAGGGGACTGGTGCTTGTGTTGTCGTGTGTGGGGCTAGATATTGTCCTTCTGGTGTGCAGGGCCACATCTGGTGGTGTGTTTTGGAGTGTTTGTGAAGTCAGTATGACTTTAGGCAGCCTCTCTGTTAATGGGTGGGATTGTATTCCTGTCTTGCTACCTGTTTGGCATGGGGCATCCAGCACTGTAGCTTGCTGGCCATTGGGTGGAGCTGGGTCTTAGTGTTGAGATGGAGATCTCTGGGAGAGTTCTCACCAATTGATATTATGTGCGGCCGGGAGGTCTATGGTGGTCCAATGTCTTGGACTTGGCTTTCCCACCTCGGAGGCTCAGGCCTGACACCTGGCCAGAGCACTAAGACCCTGCCAGCCACACGGCTCGGAATAAAAGGAAGAAAAAAAAGGAAAAAAAATGAACAGATAGAACCCCAAAGCAAATGGTAAAAGCAAACCTAAACAGACAAAATCACACAAAGAAATATACACATACACACTCACAAAAAGAGAAAAAAGGAAAAATATTTTTAAAATTTAAAAAATTTTTAAATAATAAAATTTAAAAAATAAAAAATAAAAAACAGAAAAAAAAGAAGACAGCAACCAAACCAATAAACAAATCCACCAATGATAACAAGCACTAAAAACTAAACTAAGATAAACATAAAAACTGGAAACAAATCAGACGCAAAAGCAAACCCCTAGTCTACAGTTGCTCCCAAAGTCCACCACCTCAATTTTGGGAACATTCGTTGTCTATTCAGGTATTCCACAGATGCAGAGTTCATCAAGTTGATTGTGAGGATTTAATCTGCTGCTTCTGAGGCTGCACGGAGAAATCTCCCTTTCTCTTCTTTGTTCACACAGCTCCTGGTGTTTGGCTTTGGTTTTGGACCCACCTCTGCATGTAGGCTGCCCTCAGGCATTTCTGTTCCTCACCCAGACAGGAAGGGTTAAAGCAGCGGCTGATTAGTGCTCTCTTGCTCACACAGGCTGGGGAGAGGGAAGGGTATGGTAGTCATAACTGGAATGTGGGGCGAGCCTGCGGTGGCAGAGGCCAGTGTGATATTGCAACAATCTCAGGGGCACTGTCTGTTCTCCCAGAAAAGTTGTCTCTGAATCTTGGAACCCTTGCATTGGTGTGCTGCACAGGTTCCCAGGGGCGTGTGTGTAGTGACCTGCACTTGCACACAAGATTCTTGGTGGCAGCAGCAGCAGTGTTAGGGTTTTATGCCTGTCTCTGGGGTCTGAGCTGATAGCCGTGGCTCGCGCCTGTCTCTGGAGCTCACTTAGGCTGTGCTCTGCCTTCTGTGGGCACACGGAGGAGGAAAAGCCTCTCCTCACGCACCCCAAAACAATGGTCTCTTGCCTCTTCGGCAGGTCCAGAGTTTTCCCGACTCCCTCCTGGCTAGCTGTGGTGCCCTAACCCTCAGTTGTCTTCACACAGCCAACCCCAGTCCTCTCCCTGGGGTCTGACCTCCAAAGCCTGGGCCTCAGCTCCCAACCCCACACACCCCAGCAGGTGAGCAGAGAAGCATCTCAGGGTGGTGAGTACTGGTCGGCACTGATCCTCTGTGCAGGAATCTCTCCGCTTTGCCCTCTGCACCTCTATTGCTGCGCTCTCCTCCGTGGCTCTGAAGCTTCCCCCCTGCCCACACCCCGTCCCTGCCAGTGAAGGGGCTTCCTAATGTGTGGAAACTTTTCCTCCTTCACAGCTGTCTCCCAGAAGTGCAGGTCCCATCCCTATTCTTTTGTCTCTGTTTTTTCTTTTTTCTTTTCCCCTACCCAGGTAGGTGGGGATTTTCTTGCCTTTTAGGAAGTCTGAGGTCTTCTGCCAGCGTTCAGTAGGTGTTCAGTAGGAATTGTTCCACATGCAGATGTATTTTTGATGTATTTGTGCCGAGGAAGTTAATCTCCAGGTCTTACTCCTCCACTATCTTGTAGGTCTCCTTCCAAAAGGATTTAAATAGTTAAATCCTTTGTCCATTTATAAATTGGATTATTTAATTTTCTGTTGTTGAGTTACAGAAGTCTCTAAAAATATATTCTAAATATTAACCCTTTATCAAATATATGTTTTGCAAATATTTTCTCCCTTTTGATAGGTCACCTTTTCACTCCATTGGCTGTATCCTTTGGTACACAGAAGATGTTAATTTTGATGTAGTTCAATTCATGTATTTTTTTTTTCCTTTTCTTACCAGCACTTTCAGTGTCATATGTAAGAAATCATTGCAAAATTCAACATCAAGAGGCTTTTCCCCTATGTTTTCTTCTCAGCATTGTATAGTTTTAACTCTTACATTGAGGTCTTTGATCCATTTTGCATTATATTTGTGTACATGGTATCTGGTAACAGGGCAACTTCATTCTTTTGCATGTAGATATCCAGCTTTCCCAACATCATTTCTTGAAAAAAACTGTCTTTTCCCCAATGAAAGGTCTTGACACTCTAGTTAAAAATCATTCAACCATATATGCAAGGATTTATTCCTAGGATCTATATTACATTCCATTGGCCTATATTTCTGTCTATATACCACTCTCATATTGTTTTGATTACTGTAGTTGTGTAATAAGTTTTGAAATCAGAAAGACCCCAATTTTGTTCTTTTTCAAGTTTCTTTTTGCTATTCAGGATCCCTTAAGATTCCATCTGAATTATAGGATGAACTCTTCTATTAATTTCTGCAAAAAAAAAAATGCTGAGGTTTTGTAGGGATTGCTTTTGGGTCATATTGACATTTTAATAATAATTATTCCAGCCAATAAACATAAGATGTCTTTCCATTTATTTGTGTCTCCTTTAATTTCTTCCAGCAATATTTTCTAATTTTCAGCATACAAATCTTTCATCTCCATGGTTAAGTTTACACCTAAGTATTTTGTTATCTTTGATACTACTGTAAATGAGATTTATTTTAAATTTTGTTTTCAGATTATTCACTGTTAGTGTATAGAAACACAACTAAATTTTGGGTGTTGATTTTGTATCCTGAAGTTTTGCTGAATTCACTTATTAGCTCTAACAGTTGTGTGTGTGTGTAATTTTTAGAGTTTTCTATAAATAAGGTTATTTCACCTGCTGAGATAATTTTATTCCTTTCTTTTTAATTTGGATGCCTATTCTTTCATGTTTAATTACTCTGGCTAGGACTTCCAGTACAATTTTTTTTTTTTTTTGGCTGCGTTGGGTCTTCGTTGCTGTGCACTGGCTTTCTCTAGTTGTGGCGAGTGGGGGCTACTCTTTGTTGCAGTGCATGTGCTTCTTATTCCAGTGGCTTCTCTTGTTGCTGAACATAGGTTCTAGGAACGTAGGCTTCAGTAGTTGTGGCATGTGGGCTCAGTAGTTGTGGCTCAAGGGCTCTAGAGCACAGGTTCAGTAGTTGTGGAGCCTGGGCTTAGTTGCTCTGCAGCATATGGAGTCTTCCCGGACCAGGGCTTGAACCTGCATCCCCTGCATTGGCAGGCGGATTGTTAACCACTGCACCACCAGAGAAGTCCCCCCAGTACAATTTTGAATAGAAATAGGTATCTTTGTTTTATTCCTGAATTTAGAGGAAAAGCCTTCAGTCTTTCACCACTAAAACTGATGTAAGCTGTGGGATTTTCACATATGGCTTTTATTATATTGACATGGTTTCTTTCTATTCCTAGTTTGCTGAGTATTTCATAATGAAATGATGCTGAATGTTGTCAAATGCTTTTTCTGCATTAATTGAGATGAATATTTTTTTCCTTCATTCTGTTAATGTGATGTGTTACATTGGTTGACTTTCATATATTGCACATACTTTCACTGCAGGAATAAATCCCACTTGGTCATGGTGTATAGTCCTTTTAATGAGCTGTTGAATTCTGTTTGCTATTTTACTGAGGATATTTGTATTAATAAAGATAAGGGATATTTGTCTGTAGAATTTTTGTAGTGCTTTGTCTGACTTTGGTATCAGAGTACTGCTGGCCTCACAGAGTGAGTTACAAAGTATTCCCTCTTCAATTTTTGGAAGAGTTGGAAAAGTATGGATCTTAGTTATTCTTTAAATGTTTGCTAGAACATAATGGTTAAGCCATCTGGTCATGGGTTTTTCTTTGTTAGGCAGTTTTGATTACTAATTAAATCTCACAAGTAGTTAGGGATCTATTCAGATTTTCTGTTGCTTCATGGGTCCATCTTTGTAGGCTGTATACTTCTAGAAATTTCTCCATTTCATCTAGATTGTCCAGTTTTTTGTGTATAGTTATTCATAGTACTATCTTGTAATTTTTTTTATCTCTGTAAAATTGATAGTGATACCACAATTTCATTTCTGATTTTAGTAACAGGAGTATTGTCTTTTTCCTTCCTAGTCAGTCTAGTTCAGAGCTTGTCAATTTTGTCATTTGTTTTTCAAAAAACTAATTCTTGTTTTCAATGATTTTCTCAATTGTTCTTCTATTCTCTATTTCATTCATCTCTGCTCTAAGCTTATTATTTTATTTCCTTCTTTCTCCCAGCTTTGGGTTTAGTTTGTTCTTTTTTATAGTTTCTTTAGGTTGAAAGTTAGCTAATTGATTTGAGATCTTACTTCTTTTTAAACGTAAGCATATACAACTACAAATTTCCCTTTAAACGCTGATTTTGTTGCATCCCATGTTGCATTCTTACCTTCATTTGACTAAAGACATTTTTTTTTCACATCTTTATTGGAGTATAAATGCTTTACAATGTTGTGTTAGTTTCTGCTGTACAACAAAGTGAATCAGCTACATGTATACATATATCCCCATACCCCCTCCCTCTTGAGCCTCCCTCCCACCCTCCCTATCCCATCCCTCTAGGTCGTCACAAAGCACCAAGTTGATCTCCCTGTGCTATGCAGCAGCTTCCCACTAGCCATCCATTTTACATTTGGTAGTGTATATACGTCAATGCTACTCTCTCACTTCATCCCAGCTTCCCCTTCCCCCGCTCATGCCTTCTTGTGTGACCCAATAGCTGCTTATGAGTGTGCTATTTAATTTCCATATATTTGTGTATTTTTCAGTTTTTTTCTGATAATAATTTCATTACATTGTTATAGAAAAGATACTTTGATTTCCATCTTTTAAAATTTATTATGACTTGTTTTGTGGTCTAACAAATGGTCTATCCTGGAGGATGTTCTGTGTACATGTGAAAAAAATGTGTATTCTGATTTTGCTGGATAGAATATTCCTTATATATCTATTAGGTCCAATGGTCTAAAATGTTCAAATACTCCATTTCCTTATTGATCTTCTTTCTCATTTTTCTATCCGTTAGTGAAATACTGATGTTTCCTACTATAATTGCAGACCTAACTTTTTGTACCTTCACTTCTGTCTATATTTGCTTCATGTATTTTAGGACCTCTGATGTTTGGTACATACATATTTATAAGTGTTATATATTCTTGGTAAATTGATCCTTTTTATCAATATATAATGCCCTTCTTTGTCTCCTGCAAGAGTTTTTGACTTAAAGTCTGTTTTGTCAGATATGAGTTTAGCCATCCTTGTTACTTGTTTGGTTACTATGTGCATGGATTATCCTTTTCCATTCTTTCACTTGTAACCTATGTATGTCCTGAGATCTAAAGTGAGTCTCTTGCAGACAGCATATAGTTGTATTTTGTCTTTTGCTTTATTTCAATTCATGCTGCTAATCTGTGACATAAGAATCTGAGACATATGAATGATGTGCATTGTGGTTAAGATTAAAAGATAAAAAGTATCTCAAATTATACTCTAAGGCTTAGAAAAGTATAATATCACAACCTGACAAATATGACACTAAAAGGAAACAATATAAGGTAGCAATATATTCATTTAACCTAGGAGTATGAATAAAAATTATATGTAAATACAGTGAATAACATGAACATCTAATGAAAGAATAATATGCCATGAAAAAGAAGAGTTTGTTCCAGGAGTGCAGGGATGAACCCACATTAGGAAATCAAGTAATACAGTCCAACATGCTAATAAATTAGAGGAGTAAAAATACCTGGCACCTTTTTTAAGAGTAAAATAATTTATAAAATTCAGCATTTATTACTGATTTGACTAAATACAGAATAAAACTGTAATTAAAAGTATTCATGCAAAACCAGTAGACTATATCAATTTCAACAGAAAAACATTAAATGAAAAGTACTGGGAAAGACTCAGATCATATTATTATTTTTGTTCAACATTATTCTGACATGTCTAGCAAATGCACTACCAAAGAGTAAGATATAGATAAATAAGGTAAGAACGTGTAAATATTTTCATATCAGGTCCATTAAGTCCATGGAAATAACTGAAAAATGCATTAGTATCGATAAGAATAAAGAAAGTTAGCTATCTTGAAAAAACATTCACAACAGCAATAACTTTTCTATAGAGCAGCAATAAAAAATGAAAATTTATGTACTAGAAAAAATAGGATTGAAAGAGTAAGTAGAACTTCAAAATACACAGAATTAAAATTAACCACAAAATACTCAAATCAATATGTGATTTTTGATAGATACAGCATAATCCTAAACAGGGATCTTAATAGCATAGCAATGTAATTTCTCCTCAAATTTATTTATGAATTTAATAATCTTTTAATCAAACTCTCAATGAGGACTTTTTGGCAAATTTAATTTAATGTTCACTTCTAAACAAGGCACATTCAAGAATAGTAAAGAATATTAAAAAGTGGTTATGTCCAAGAAAGTAACAAAAAAATCTATAAAGCTACAATAAGTAAGCATTAGGTTCGTGTAGATACACAGACATAAATGTCAATAAGACAAGAAAAAATAGAATAGAATAAGTATTTATCTATCACAATAATTTAATCTTATGAAACATATGCTAACTTTCCAACCACCAAGGAAGAATAACTTTTTGATACATAGTAAATGAACAGTTGGTTATTAATTTTGAAAAAAAAATGCATGTACACACACACACACACACACACACACACACACATACCTCAGTTCTTTCTCCATGCCATAAAATTTCTGAAATTCAGATAAAATGGAGTTTGAAAAGTAAAAAGTAAAACCATACATATTTTAAGTTATAGGAAAATTTCGGGAGACATTATAAGCTGTCTCTTTAAAAAAATACTTGAATTGAGGAAAAAAAGTATAATTTTCCATTAAAAATGACATAAATTACTGGAAAAACTATTAATATTTGCCTTGTAAGACTATTGTGAAAATTAGATGAACTACTGTAAGGCTTAATACAGAATTTCAAAAACAGTAAAAAATACCTGTGACTTCTCTTTTACAAGTCACTTCTTCATTTCTATGATGTGTCCAGGAGGTAATTTTCCCAAAATAAGGTAATCTTTGCCACAGCAGCTGAAAAACAAACAAACAAAACCTGTGTTGGCATACTGGCTTAAAGAGATCCCTATGCCCCCAAAACAAAGACTTCCTCGTATTACCAGTTCTCACTCATTTTTCACACCCAAATTTTTTTCATTAAATATATATTATACATAGTATATATAACATATACATTTTATTATATATATATATATATATATATATATATATATAAAAAACACCACAATAAAATTACTTAACAGAGCTAACGCTTTCTACCTAATATTTGCCACCATAAATTCCTGCAAATAATTACTGTTATAGTTCTATGGACCTTATGTTCATCATTAGTGTTTCATTTGAACACAAAAACTTCAAGTTCTGCACTCCCTAAGATCCATTTTGATTTGTTATCTTTATGGATGGTTTCTCCCTCTAGGGGGAGAAAATGTTTCCCCTAGTTTCCCCTAGAAAAACTCATGACTGTTGCATTCCCAGTGTTCCCTGATGTTTGATAATTTCTGTTTGTCACTCACATTAGAAAATAACTGAGCTTGTTGTAATTTTTGTATGTCTGGTAAAAAATACATAACATTAAAGTTACCATGTTAACTATTTTAAGTGTACAGTTCAGTAGTGTTAAGCATATTCACAAAATTGTGCAAGAGAACTCTAGAACTTTTCCATCCTACAGCCCTGTAATTCTATACCAACCAAATACTGATCCCCCCATCACTGCTCCCAACCCTTGGCAGTCATCTTTCTACTTTCTGTTTCTCTGATTTTGACTACTTGAGATACTGCATATGAGTGGAATTACACAGTATTTGTGCTTTGGTGACTGGATTATTGTGCTTAGCATAATGTCCTTCAGGTTCACCATGCTGTAGTATGTAACAGAATTTCCTTCTTTTAAAAGGCTGTATGAGATTCCACTGTATGTATATACCATATTTGCTTAATCGATTCATCAGTTAATGGGCATCTGAGTTTTTTCTACTTCTTGGCTATTCTGAATAATGCTGCCATAAATACTGATATGCTCATATCTCTTCCAGATCATGATTTGGATTCTTCTGGATATGTACCTGGAGGTAGGATTGCTAGGTCATATGGTAACTTTTTTCAACATGTTGAGGAACCTGTACTCACAAGAATATTTTTTTAGTTCCTTGTGTTGTTTTATTCCAGACTGAAATCTTTATACATTATTGGCATACTATGTAAATTGTTTTCACTCCCCTACCCCTCTGCCACATCATGTTTGCTTAGTTTCTGTGATATTTCATTTCTTCTTGCCTAATGTGTATAACTTTGTCCAGATTTTTTTCTCTCTTCCGATATAACTGAGATTAACTTTCTTTACTACATTTACAACTTTCCTGGCACTTACTTATCTTTTCTGAGTTATAATTGGATAGATGGGTTTTGCAGCCAGTTTGCTCTACTGTTGTATGTGGGGTGGATAAGAGAAAAGGGAGAGTTAAGAGCTCTTTTTGGCATCTTGGATATTCTTTTTGGGAAGACTAAATCTCTGACACCTTTTCCAATGACTTAGATACCTTCTGACAACATATGTTCCAATCAAATGTAGCTCTGCTCTTGGGAGAGGAAACCCATTGCCCCCACCCCTGCCTATCATCATTACCACCAAAGCTGTGACTAACTGAAGAGCTTAAGCCATGATCAGGAATATTCAGATACTCTTATTTACATCTATTTTTATACTTCTCTTCCCAACAGCAGTTCATACTAACCCCTCACACTCAATATAGTAAAAAGGGGGGAAATAACGCTTCTTTTGAGATCGAAGGTTATTAGAATTTTCCAGATTTTGTCAACTCATCAATGCAGAAGCAAAATATGATATCTATGACTAAATACAGCACAATACTCCCCTGAAATTTCCTTTATAGCCTTGGTCACTGCTATGATCTGAATGTTTGTACCTACACCTAAATTCATATGTTGAAATCCCAAAGCGCAATGTGATGCTATTAGAAAGAAGAGTCTTTGGGAAATGTTTACGTCATAAGGGTGAAGCTCTCATGAATGCGATTAGTGTTCTTATAAAAGAGACCCCATCAAGTTTCCTAGCCCCTCCTGCTATATAAGGATACAATGAGGATAAGCCTGTAACTCACAGGAGGGCCCTCACCCAACAATACTAGCACCTGATCAATGACTTCCAGCCTCCAGGACTATGAGAAATAAATTTGTTTTTTCATAAGCTACCCAGACTGTGGTACTTTGTTACAGCAGCCCAAATGGACTAAGATAATCACTTTTAAAAAATATTTATCACGGGACCTCCCTGGTGGTCCAGTGGTTAAGACTCCACGCTCCCAATACAGGGGGCGCGGGTTTGATCCCTGGTCGGGGAACTAGATCCCACGTGCCACAACTAAGAGCCCGCATGCCACAACTAAACATCCCGCATGTTGCAATGAAGATCCCGCATGCTGCAACTAAGACCCAGCGCAGCCAAATAAATAAATAAATTTTTTTTCAAAAATTTATCATAATACGTCATACCCTACTTCTTGCTTGACGGTTGTTATTCTTTATATTTATTTGTCTGTGTGCACCTTTGTTTGTAATGGTAGGGGAAGAGCTATCTCATCCTCACCATTTAATTACATATTTTTGAGGAAAGAAGAGTGGAGACCCAAATTTTATATACCATTAGTACTTAGAAATTAAGACTCCCTTTTGAATCAACAATCTCAGACAAAATTGTAGAATGATCTCAAATGAAATGGGCTGTAGTTATTACTTTTTTCATATAGACAAGTTTGCACTTCTCTAGTAATTGTTTGCTTTGAAATAAATAGAAAATAAATTGTAGGAAGGTCAACAATACTTTCCTGAGTAAATATATGACATTGATCATAAATTCATTCTTACACGTGCTTGACCTGAACCATTTCAACTGCCCTCCACTACAGGCATAGCTTGGAATATTGCAGGTTTGGTTTCAGACCATCACAGTAAAGTGAATATCATAATAAAGTGAGTCACACAATTTATTTTTTTTGCTTGCCAGTGCATATAAAGGTTATGTTTACACTATACTGTAGTTTATTAAACATGCAATTGCATTATGTCTTAAAAATGCCCGTGTTAATTAAAAATACTCTGTTGCTAAAAAAAAAAATGCTAACCATCATCTAACAATGTAGGGCTGCCACAAACCTTCAGTTTGTAAAATCAACAATATCTGCAAAGCACAATAAAACGAAGTGCAATAAAATGAGGTATGCCTGTATGTCTCCCCAAAAACTTTGCTTGACACATTATAGTACAAATATTTACCTAAAGCCTATACCAACTTCGAGAGTACCACATTCTTATCCCTTGGCATTAGGAGTAAAATATTTATTATCACATTCATCTTTTATTAGTTTGAAATCTGACATTTCTATCTCAGAAGATCCTTAAAGGTAAGCTCTCCACTATTTCTGAAATCCTTTTCTCATGATATTTCAAAAACATAAACTTCATTAATGAGAAAAAGAAGAAAATTAGATAATTGCTCTACTTATTATTTGTATAATGATTTATTATATTTGCTTATAATGTAACTCCTTTTAGAGTTTAATTAATCCCACTTAGTGTTTAAGTATCCCATATATCTGCCAACAGGAGTTCAATTTCTAGTTGCTGTTTATTAGCAAGATAATTGGGCTTATTACTTAAGCATGGTGCCTCTCTGGCATTCAGCCCAGATGGGATATTTTGTATGTATTATATCTGGAAAGGAAAGTATACATTTCCTCAAAAGCAGATGTTGAAACAACATTAAGAACTTGAATTTTTTTTCAAACCACCATAATGCACCACATTGGAGCTAGGACAATGTACAAGAACCAAATGCATTAATCTCATGAACTGGAACACTTTATCTTAAACTGTTAAGTTTATATTTACTGTTCTCTCAAATAATTCTACAGTTTTATTTATCTATGCACATTCATGTAAATATTTCTAAAGGTGTTTTACATTTCAAGCTTAGTTGGTTGAACTATATTTTGCCTGTTTGTAACTTTTTTTTTCTGAAAAATAATTTTCAAACTTTTACTAAGTTTTCTTTCTGAAGAGCTGCCAAGTTTCCAGTTTTTAATACAAAATTTATTTTGAGATACATGGAGTAACAGAAGACCCCAAGCAAAATCTTGGAGAAAACTATACAAAATTTTAAGTCTAGGAATTAAAAGTGGAGGACTGACAGATCAGCTGTATCATTTCTTCTTTGCTAACTCCCTTTCAACACTTGATGACAAACTAGGTTTTGAGAACAAGCTTGAAATAAAATTTATGCTAAAAATGAAAGTACATGAGCATGAGACTTGCATATACTTTACCATGGCCCATAAAACTCAGGACAATCATATTAACCCCAAATAACCCAGGGAGAAAGGACTTTAGAAAGACTGGGATGGGTCTTGATTCTACTGTCAAAGGAAGGTGTCAGTATGCACAGGTATATAATCCCTAGGACATACCAGTGACAAAATCTTCACTTTCCTAATATAACAAGCACTTCTTACTAAACCATAAGCTTTTATAAGATGGGAAAATATTAATTTATCATTATATTCCCAGCATTGAGCAAAATATCAGGTTCCTGGAATAGATTTACCAAATGATTGCTGAATGGATAGATAAACAAACGGTGAGGAAATCGACTAATCTAGCAGTGGTACATTAAACAGTTACTACTTAAAATCTTAATTGACTTATAATAGTACTCAAATCACCAAAATAAATGTCATTTTTACCATGAAAATGAAATCCTTTTAATTATATAATACCATATGATTATTTTAAGCTACACACTCTCAAAGCAAAGAATAATGAAAAAGGCACATTTTAAATATTATGAGGTCTCAAAACATAACAGTATGCATTCACAAAAGCATCCAATGTAATGTTATAGTAATTTCCAGTTTTTAAAAAATGTCTCCTTTTAGAAACCTACTTTATTATTGATGAGATGGAAATAGAGCTTGGGAAAGAAGCTATTTATATTTTCTTTTAAAACCCACTTGCCCTTAAAATGTGATGATTCTTTTGGCCATTGTGCTGCATTTATATGTACCCAAGAAACAGACTTCAAGAAGAAAAGAAAATACAACTCTCTGTTCTCTCCTCTAATCTTCTTTTTCTTCTTTGTTAACTCAGAAGCACAGGAGATACATATAACATAGGAAGTTAGAATAAAAAGTCTCCCTAGGACTTTGAAAACACTTCATCAAAATTAAATAGAATTTCTCTTATCCAGTATGTGTTTTTTCTCTTCTTTGGCTTCAATTTTATTTTCATATGTCCTTGTTTTTACATGTTTTTTCCAAACTACTTAAAATATCAGTAAGAATCTTATGACACCTACAGTTTAAAAATACAAATGGTAATGGTACCTTTTTCTCAAAGCTGTTTAGTAGACCTTAATCCTCTACATTTCTGTCACACCTGAGTAGATTCCTACCACATATAGTGTGGTTTTACATCATCAGTGATCTTCGATAATACGTAACAATATGTTTTTATAAATAGCATAGACTGATCCAGAAAACAAGAAGGTTGAATATGGAAGACAGGGATTAGGAGGCTCAGACTAGATAGTGAAGGGTTAACAGGCATCAGGATTAAACTTTCCTATGAAGGAGAATCAGTTGAATATCAGACCTAAACGTAAAATTGGTCTGACATAAGACTGCATAAAAGGTCAATGTGTACCTGAACTTACATACATGTGCTGTAAGTTCAGTAGGTCCCTTACTGGTTTCTATAATCATGTTAGTTTATAGACATAGACCATGGCATGGAATACCCGTGTGTAATGTGACTACTGGAAGAAGTGTGTGGTATGTGGTCGCTTACTTTGCACATCCTGCTTTACCACCGGTGATTTATATTTGCTGATGAATAGTTTTCATATCACGGCACCTGTGGCAAATTACATCCTCTCTTTCAAGGGGGTAAAGATCTCAGTACAACAAGATGACAAGCTTAGCAACTTCTGATAGATAAACCTATGCAGAGGATAGTCCTACTCATTTCGACTAAGCAATAAGAATGGAAGGGAGCTCTGAATTTAGATACACTGGGCTCAGACATCACTTACTGGGATTGTGGGTAATTCTCTAGGCCTCTGTTTGCTCATCTGCTTGTTATGAAAATTAAATGAGAAAATACACAAAAGTAGATGTAACAAAAACTCAAAAATTCAGTAATGGTCTTCAGCATCAAGTAGCATTTATGATGCTTACATTATGAAATTTAAATATCTACTACTCTTAAGGTGTTGAATGTATCAAAAACAAGGAAACATTTCAAACCCAGAAGAATCTTTTTTATTGGAAGAGAATATTTATCATGTGAAATGAAGAGAATGGACTCTGTGGCACAACATTTAAATATAGTCATTTGTTACCTAGTTTTATTCCTCTAAATCACAGTTCTGAAAGCCTGTCAGCTAAAAAATAAACTTTCCAGAAACTTAATAATGAGAAGTAACAGTCAAAATGAATATGGAAAATACAGCTGGCCTAACAGAGTAAGCCATTTTTTCCAGTTGTGTTTAGATATTTCAATAAATAGCCTACAACACTATTGCTATTCTTATAACAAATAACATATGATAACATAATCCACTAGCGGTATTCAGCTGTAGGATGACTTATGTGCACCGTTGACACCATTTGTAGTGAAAATAAAATTGTCAAATGGTATATGGAGAGAATTCTTTACATTATATTGTAACCATCGTATTTGCTTTATAACTATTATTTTCATACATGTGATCAATTGTAGTAATAAACTTGGGAGAAAACAGGAGTGTCTCTTGAAAATCTTTTTTTTTTTAAATTTTGGTTCCCATGTCATATTCTTATTTCTGCCTTGCCCTTGTGTTTGGCTTGTTGACATTCCTTGCTATATTCCGTGACAAACAAGATATTTACCTTTCTAATTGCTATAAAACAAAGGTAAGTCAGACTGCTTGAATTCTAAAGAGCTGGTTTTAATGTAAGAATGGCTCCAATGGAGATGAGCATGTATTCTAGGCTCTTATTTAAGCCACAGAAGTTCAGGGCCAGGCAATGCTGTCACTCTTGAACTCCCATTTTCTTAAAGTCACAAAGTGATCACCTCCTAGCTATTCACTCAGTTGACATGAAGTATTTTTACTGAGGCTGGACATGAGTGGGGTAGAGGAGGAATAGAGATTCTTAAGCTAAAATGAAAATTCCTTATTGAACAGAAAAGATGCCAAACATTTAAGTAGCAAGAACTCACAAGGAAGGACAAATAAATATTCTAGGATAAAGAGTAGCCGATTTTAACAACTGAAGTTATTTCATGGTTCCAGGTATAGGTGGGGTGGAGCAAAATTAAGAATTCCATTGAGAAGTAATAATGATTTGGGTGATTATAAACTCTTCACTGAATTAGTTTGGGCTTTGAACAATATCTGATTACAATACCTGTGGTATCATCAAAAGTTTAATTAAAATCATTTACAATCTGTGTTAAATTTAGAACCTACAGGAGCAATGTGGCAAAGCAGGTGATGGTGCTGTTTCTTAAACATTTTCATATTCAAATTTGAATCTACAGTATACTTTAATATGGTAGATCATCAGTACCAGAGATCACTAGCGCATCAGCTCATACAACAAAAACATAAAGCCCTTTTTTTTTCCTGCCCCATAATTCTTATACCCGTCACTGTGGCAGCGAATTGATCCCTTATTTCCAGATCAGTCTGAACGCAGGTTCTGGAATGCATCCTGTCTTTAGGCAGATGTAACTTAAGGATTCTGAGGTCAACAGTTTAGGGACTCATCATCAAGTCAAATTTGTTCTAACTTCATGTCCACTACTGGTAACAGAATTGTTACCCTATTTCTGTTAATTAGCCTCCACCTCATACTGGAGTATTATTTTTTAATCTATGAAATATTTTGAATAAAAGAAAAATGATCATTTTCATGCATTAGAAAGATATCCATGAAAGCAATGTGTAGAATGAACTGAAAGCAGGAAAGCTAAGGGGCAGAGACCACTGGGAAGAACTTACGCAAAAACATAAGGTATAAATCAGAACAATGTAGCAAGGCACAGAGAGAGAGGAGGTGGGTCTGTCAGAGAGACACTGAATAAGGGTGAATAAAAAGAAGCTATTTAATTGGACACTAAAAGATTGTGGATCAATATAAAACAATAGTTGTTTCAAACCCAAATTGGAAAAGGTTGCAAAAGGAATGAAATGGGAGGAAGGAGAATGAGCCAGTACTTAGCAACTTACTGACAAGTGAGCAAGTACTCACACACAACTTGAACTAGTGTTGTTTTAGCTCTACAGCTTGTTTAAAGACAGTTTAATTTGATCGTGAATTGATTCACTATGACAAAAAATATTTTTATTTAACAACTGTGTTTCTGTAATGATTCTAGATGTTGGAAATTCAAACGTGACTAAGTTGCTCCAATGCGGATATCACAATCTTCTGCAAAATGGTACAAACTGAGGCATTTGTCCACATAATTCAGACAAAGTGAGTTTCAATTAAAGTCAGGATTGTGTTTGGCTAAACTGCTCACACTGGCTTTACTCTATCAATCAGGCTTACTGCATAATTATTTGACCCTTGGCTTCACTTTGCTTGTGTTAGACACAGTCAGTAACTTGGTGGCAGGACCTGCAACCAAAGCTTTGAAAATAACGGTGCTGATAGATCAAAAGTGCTAATGTATATGAAAGTGCCTTGCAAATTGTAAAATACTACATAGACAAAACTGCCACCCATTCTCTTCAAAAAGAATTTAGTCTTCCAAACACCAGACTACCATTCAAAACATGATCTTGTGTCATTTGGAACTGGCTTCATGAGTTGTGGTGCCAGAAAATAAAATATTTCATTGCTTTCTGGCAGACATGTAGCATGTACCGGTAATACCATACATTACCTACTGTGATGGTTAATTTTATATGTCAACTCGCCTGGGCCATGGGGTGTCCAGATATTTGGTCAGACATCGTTCTGGGTGTTTATGTAACTGTGTTTTTAGGTGAGCTTAACACTTAAGGCAGTGGACTTGGACTAAAGCAGATTGCTCTCCATAATGTGGGTGTGCCTCACCCAAGCAAATGAAAGCCTGAAGAGAACAAAAAGACCAGCTTGCCCTGAGCCAGACAGAATTCTCCAGAAGACTGCCTTCACACTTCATCTGCAACATGGCTCTTCCCGTTTCAATAGCAGACTGCCTTCACACTCAAATGGGAACATCAGCCCTCCTAGGTCTCCAGCTTGCCCATCTTCAGACTGGAACTGAAACATTAGCTCTCTTCAGTCTTCAGCCTACTGGCCCACACTGCAGATTTTATACTTGCCAGCCTCGATAATCACTTGAGCCAATTCCTTATTATAAACCTCTTTACATATAGTCTATCCACTGTGATTTTGTGATTTATAATAAATATATATTTGGTCTTCATCTTTGAGCCAGTTTTTGTCACAGAGCTCCTAAAACCTTCGAAATTTCCTAAGTGATTAAGAGTGATAAAGGTGTCTTGATCTTTGTAACAAACCCCTTTCAACCACAACTGGGTTTATGTTAATGAAGTGACTTTTGGAAAGCACTTAAGGATGAGGGCTGGTTGCCAGGGGTAGAGCCATGTAATTGGAGAGCAGGACTTCTCAGTCCCATTCCCCTAACCTCCAGGGAAAGGAGAGGGACTGAAGGTTGAATCAATCACCAAAGACAAATGATTTAATCAATCATGCCTATGTAATGAAGCCCCCATAAAAAACCAAAAGAATAGAGTTTGGAAAGCTTCTGGGTTGGTGAACTTGCAGAAATTTGGGGAGAGTGGCAGGCTCAGAAAGCATGGAAGACCTGCAACCTTTCCCCCATTCTTTGCCCTATGCATCTCTTCCATTTGGGTGTTCCTATGTTACATCCTTTTACCAAAATACAGTAAACTAGTTAGGAGAATGTTTCCCTGATTTCTGTGAGCTGCTCTAGCAAATTAATCCGACCCAAGGAAGGAGTCATTAGAACCTCTGATCTACAGCTGGTCAATCAGAAGCTCAGGTAGCCACCTGGACCTGTGATTGGTGTCTGAAGTGTGTGGGGAGGTGGAGGCAATCTTGTGAAACCTAGCCCTTAACCTGAGGGGTCTGACACTACCTCCAGGTAGTGTTAGAACTGAGTTAACTGCTTGGTGGTGTGAACACACACACGTCATACCCATAGATCTTATTGTTTCTGTTTCTCAAGAGAACCTTAATACATCTACTCATCCCAACAAATCTAGGGCATAGGCATATACAAAAATAATAACAATACATAATAAATACAACATTTTCAGTGTGAAAGATTAATAATTTCAGAACCAATACAAATAAGCAATTAAAACACATGCAGCCACAGCGCTGACACAGGAAGTCAATGTTTTTAAAACCCATTTGGGGGTCCACCTAAGCCAGACCTGTACTATTGTGAGTTTTCCAAAGACCATTTATTTTAAGTTCTATACTCAGTAGCAGTTTAAATTTTAGTGACACATCAAAAATGGTTTATGAAATTAAAAAAAAAATTATAATGGGCAAATATAAAAGGAAGCATTGGCATTTTATTCTTATCTCAACACTTATTTCCTTTTTGTCACTGGACTTAGTTTTCTTCCCAGCTATAGCAATATACCATTTTAGCTTCTTGGAAACTGCCAAAAAATGTCAAATACAAATGGAAACCACATCATGGAATACACGCAAAATAAAAACCATCGTTTTTCTCTGAAAACACCTGTTATGTACACTGAAAAGCACCATAGTACTCCTAAATAAAAATAATTAGTTTGATTCATTAGTATTATTCTTTAATATTTGTTTTATTTTATTTACTTTATTATAGATGTAACACTATAAATGTCAAATTATAGCTTAGAGGGACTTGCATATATTTATTTTATTTCTTTGATACAAAACCTTGTGAGTAGCTGTTATTCCCATTATAAAGATGAAGAAAATAGGAATTAATTTTCTCAGGCAGCATATAGTTGGGCTCACACTGTATTTCAGATTTTTTAACCCAAAAAATCAAATATTCACTACAGTCATTATTAGCACCTTAGCCTCAACCCGCACTAACTGAGCTCCGGCTTCCTACAAGGTACCACAGTGACGTTGGGAAAATATGAAGACGCGCAAACCATCATTCAGGGTTTCCAGTGATATACAATGAAGGTGAGGAAAGTAAATCCTTTTGAGAAGGTAAAATCATTAACAATACAAAAACTAAAAAAAAAAAAAAAATGAGGATAATGTTTTAAAAATTTCTCCAATATATTTTCATCCTTCAGTAATGTGACTTTATTCCTTGATGTTTTGAGACCATCTTTATCCCATGGGATGAAAGAGAGAGAAGAGAAGCAGAGGGAGTTCAAAAACAAGCATTTCTGGGGCTTCCCTGGTGGCGCGGTGGCTAAGAATCTGCCTGCCAATGCAGGGGATACGGGCTCGAGCCCTGGTTCAGGAAGATCCCACATGCCACGGAGCAACTAAGCCCCTGCGCCACAACTACTGAGCCTGCACTCTAGAGCCTGCGTGCCACAACTACTGAGTCTGCGTGTCACAACTACTGAAGCCCGCGCGCCTAGAGCCCATGCTCCGCAACAAGAGAAGCCACCACAAAGAGAAGCCCGCGCACCACAACAAAGAGTAGCCCCTGCTCGCCGCAACTAGAGAAAAGCACGCGCACAGCAACAAAGACCCAACACAGCCAAAAATAAAATAAAGTAAATAAATTAAACACACACACACACACACACACACACACACACAAACAAGAATTTCAGCTTTGTCTCTCAGTTTCAAAAATTAGGAATGGAGCATATCAAAATCCTTAGATGAGATAAAGAAGGGGCCAAAAAAGGATGCCCTAAGAAATTAGCCTGAACTCAGTGAAATCTGAAGCTAGGAGATGGATTATGGACTTCAGAAGCAGGTGCCAACCTGAAGCCCCCCAAAGATATAACACAGATAGACAGATATACAGATAAATGAGTAGTATAGATTAGTGGTTCTCAGACCACTCAGGAGTGCCAAAGCAATAGGCTTTTGCTTTATTTCTCTCTCCCCTATCAAGGGTTGGAAGGGAAGATCCGTCCTTACTGTTCAGACATCAATTCCTTCCCCTAAATCAGGCTTAGAAAGAACCAGCCAGCTCTTTCCTTCTGGTTGTTTTTCTCCCACCCCCAGCTTATTTTCTGTTTTCTCTCTACTCCCACCTCTGAAGCCATTTTACGAACTGTCAGGTGTCACCTGAGCCTCCAATAAAGCAAAAACAGGCCTTCCTGTTAAAAAAGAGAGAGAGAGAGAGAGAGAGCAAAAGAGCAAAAGCGAGAGCAAGAGAGACCAGAGCTGGTCTACGATGAAGTTCTCATTGGTTTGTAGCCAAACGACAAACATAAGATCAATGTTGTAAAATTTTTATAATATAAAATTTATTCTATGTTTTCCATGATAATTTTAGTGATGAAATAATGTATTTCACAAAGTCGTGGAAATACTATATAACTGTTTCATCAGAAATGATCTTTAAAAGAGTATCATCAACACTATGTGGTCCTCGTATTTTTATGTGTGTGTGTGCATGTGAGAGGGGTCTAGTTTTGGCAAATTGCATTTGTTCATTAAATCACAAGCTCAGGGAACCAGTGATTCAGCACAAGTGCTATGCTTCTTAGGAGGTAAGGGCTGTTTAGATCTGAGGAGTCAGAAGCAGCATCAAGGAAAAGATAGGAGGGAAGTAAGATAGACTGGATTTAACTATGTGGAAACTAGGCAGAGGGCATTCTAGAAGGAAGAATGCTGGTAGAAAACACACAAGGGCTAGTTTCCTATCTTAAAATAGGAAAAATAAAAACCAGCCTAGTTTAGCTTGAGTAAAGGATGTAGTAAGATTTAAAGCTGGTGAAAAGTATGTCCAAGTTGATTAAAAAATTTTGAATGTCAAGCATCAATAATTAAACTTTTAGATAGAGTTAGGCAACTCCACAGCACACAACTGAGAAAGAAACAGGCTCTAAGAAAACAAAGGCATTAACTACAACATGCTCTTTTGAGAAGTTCAGTAATTAAAAGGAAGGGGTTAAGATGGAAATTCAAAAGATACAAGAAGATTGAGAGAAGGCACTGATAAAATGAGGGAACCACCGTCAAGAAAGGGCACCACTCAAAAGCGCGAAACTACAAAACTACATTTATTGCTTACATAAATAAGGGTCAGCTATAGTGGTTAGGAACTGTCTCATTTAGCAGAGCAAACTGATATCTTATATGGAGTTTGGGGGAAGAGTTTGTTTTGCAGTTGAGTTGCTTACAGATGTGGAAGTGTGGAGGCAGAAGTATAAGGACTTTAGGAACATGTTTTTTGTTGGTGTTAGGTAGCTCTCATTGACTGAACATGTTTCATGTGTTTGGTTGGCAGTTTACTTGTTATCATGGCTGTAGAAAAAAATCAGCCTTGCCCTAACTATATGACAACTTCTTTATTCTCACCATTTAATAGCCAAGACTTCATGTCTTTCTTCCAGGTGATGGATGCTTGGTTCAATCACCTCTCTTCCTTACCATCGCTGTATCACACAACAGCTTAGCTGCTACCACACTAGTCCTAGTGCTGTCCCACCATAACTTGTTCTCTGCGCCATCCTTGGATTCATCCTGCTACAAGCAAGATTCCGTGATGTCACTGTCCTGCCCAACCACCTCTAATAATTCACAGTTCCTATAAACTAAAATTCTCTATTTCTCCTTTCTATACTTTTCATGATGAAGCCTAATCCAAACTGTCCAGGTTTATCTCCTACTACTCCCACTTCATACACCAAACTCTTACTAGGCCATTTTTATCACTGTGCCCTGAAATCAGATATTGTAAATTCTAACTTCAAATCTTTTTTTATCATTCCCTAAGATAATTTGCAATGACATGCATTTTAAGAAATAAACAAACAGAAAAGCCACAGAATAGAATACAAATTTATGGTAATGAATACACACACACATACCTTATTAAAGTTTCTCTTTAAATACAAGGATCAAAGAGTTATCCATTACCTTAAAACAATACTATTCTCACTAGCTAGTGCTCTGGCTTGAATTAATCTGAAAATTACCTTGAATCATTGCCTTAATTTCTCCTTAAATATATAATCTGAGTCAACAAATATCAAGTGCCCTTCTAAAATCAGAATTCAATTAAGTTTAAATCATTTTAGAATAACTCAACAAAGGCACCTATCTACCCTCCTTCCAATTAGTAAAACAGCTTAATTCAGAGATAGAGCACCTCATCTCAATGGATGAGTATGAAAATAAACTGCTCTGAGTCTTGTCTCCCTTTCTTTCTTCATGCTCCACTAGGATGCAACAAGAAATACATTTTCATTTTTCCAGTCATTAAAAAAGAATGAGTGTAGTAGAAAATGAAATTTAGCATATTTGGATTGAGCTCAATTTAACGCGGCTGACCTTTTCTGTTCATTTTGATATGTTTCTTGTTTCTAAACAAATACAAACTTTATTTTGATAAAATATCTTAATGATCCCTCATTCATAAACAGCAGGTCTTAAGCAAAAGAACTGTAGAGGTGCCACCTTCACAGATATTCTATGCCTTTCAAAGTACAAACATGAAGTCTTAATTAACTTTAATTAAAAATATAAAAATCAACACATAGGTGTTTATATAAGTTAAGTTGAATGACAAAGACTCATTGTGGCTAAATTTTGGTTTCACTGTAGACTAGCCCAGCTTGGTAAGGCATACTTATTTGCATATATAGTACATGGGACCTTTTATGTTTTTTCTCTAGCATCTAGGTCTCCCTCTCAAAGCTTCTCAATATTCAAACTATCTTCATTAAGTGTCCAGTATATAGCACATATTGCATGAGACATTGAGGCAAAAACAAAATAATTTTGTATAATTATGTTTTGGTTGGAAAATAGTTACATGAAAAAGGAGCACTTGAATTAACTTAGAAAGCATAAGACAATTGAGCCAATAAACTCACTTAAAATTTCAGAATACAGAAAGTCACAGAGTCAGAAAAACCCCAAAATGAGATCCAAAACCCATATACACCAGTTTCACAAAATCAGAAGAGTTGTGTAGTAGAATGGCAAAATAAATGGTTAATAATTGGGGGAAGATATTGGGACCTTAAATTGGGGGGCCTGATAGACCACTTTGTAGAATTTAGACTCGGTCCTTAAATAACACAAAAAATAAGCCAAAGTTCTCAGAAAGGGGGACTCAAATTACTTAAGTCACATGTCAGTCACTGAGACTAATCTGGCTCAATTCTTAAGCTTTAAAACTATTTTCAGGACACCCCAAAGACATCAAGCTAAACTTTTAAGATGCTAAATACTATGCTTTATACTTAATTTCTTATGCTGTATCTGGTTTTACTGGCATTTAAAAGACAATGGATTAGAGAAGAAAACTTATCCCAGCTTATAAATTAATGCATTCATTAACCATATCTTTTGAACCTGTACCATTCTTTACATTGACATTATAATAGCAACCAAGTCTGAATGGTAATCAATTAATCTGTTGCAGAACCTCGGCCCCAAGGACAAGAAAAGAATACTGCTCAAATAAACCTCAAAATGTAGTTGTTAACAAGAAAAGATTGGAGGAAGATCTTCAAGATGGCGGAAGAGTAAAACGTGGAGATCACCTTCCTCCCCACAAATACCTCAAAAATACATCTACATGTGGAACAACTCCTAAAGAACACCTACTGAACACTGGCAGAAGACCTCAGACTTCCCAAAAGGCAAGAAACTCCCCATGTACCTGGCAGTGTGGCTGACAGGGTCTTGGTGCTCCGGCCGGGTGTCAGGCCTGAGCCTCTGAGGTGGGAGAGCCAACTTCAGGACACTGGACCACCAGAGACCTCCTGGGCCCACATAATATCAATCAGCAAGACCTCTCCCAGAGATGTCTGTCTCAACACAAACACCCAGATCCAATCAACGACCAGCAAACTCCAGTGCTGGACATCCCATGCCAAACAACTAGGAAGACAGGAACACAACCCCACCCATTAGCAGAGAGGCTGCCTAAAATCATACTAAGTTCACAGAAACCCCAACATGCACCACCAGACGTGGTCCTGCCCAACAGAAAGACAAGATCCAGGTTCATCCACCAGAATATAGGTACCAGTCCCCTCCACTAGGAAGCCTACACAACCCACTGAACCAACCTTACCCACTGGGGGCAGACGCCAAAAACAACGGGAACTATGAACCTGCAGCCTGCAAAGAGGAGACCACAAAAACAGTAAGTTAAGCAAAATGAGAAGACAGAGAAATACAGAGCAGATGAAGGAGCAAGGTAAAAACACACCAGATCAAACAAATGAAGAGGAAACAGGCAGTCCACCTGAAAAAGAATTCAGAATAATGACAATAAAGATGATCCAAATCTTCAAAATAGAATGGAGAAAATACAAGAAACATTTAACAAGGACCTAGAAGAACTCAAGAGCAAAGAAACAATGATGAAGAACACAATAAAATTCTCTAGATGGAATCAATAGCAGAATAACTGAGGCAGAAGAACGGATAAGTGACCTGAAAGATAAAAAGGTGGAAATAACTACCACAGAGCAAAATAAAGAAAAAAGAAAGAAAAGAATTGAGGATAGTCTCAGAGACCTCTGGGACATTAAACGCACCAACATTCGATTTATAGGGGTCTCAGAAGAAGAAGAGAAAAAGAAAGGGACTGAGGAAATATTTGAAGATATTATCATTGAAAACTTCCCTAACATGGCAAAGGAAGTAGTCAATCAAGACCAGGAAGCACAGAGAGGCCAATACAGGATAAACCCAAGAGAGACACGCCAAGACACATATTAATCAAACTATCAAAAATTAAATACAAAGAAAAAATATTAAGAGCAGCAACAGAAAAGCAACAGATAACATACAACGGAATCCCCATAAGATTAACAGCTGATCTTTCAGCAAAAAGTCTGCAAGCCAGAAGAGGGTCGCAGGACATATTTAAAGGGATGAAAGGGAAAAACCTACAACCAAGATTACTCTACCCAGCAAGGATCTCATTCAGATTCGTCAGAGAAATTAAAACCTTTACAGACAAGCAAAAGCTAAGAGAATTCAGCACCACCAAACCAGCTTTACAACAAATGCTAAAAGAACTCCTCTAGGCAGGAAACACAAGAGAAGAAAAAGACCTACAATAACAAACGCAAAACAATTAAGAATATGGTAATAGGAAAATACATATCGATAACTACCTTAAATGTAAATGGATTAAATGCTCCAACCAAAAGACACAGACTGGCAGAATGCATACAAAAACAAGACCCGTATATATGCTGTCTACAAGAGGCCCACTTCAGACACATACTAGGGACACATACAGACTGAAAGTGAGGGGATGGAAAAAGATATTCCATGCAAATGGAAATCAAGAGAAAGCTGGAGTAGCAACTCTCAGATCAGACAAAATAGACTTTAAGATAAAGACTATTAAAAGAGACAAAGAAGGACAATACATAATGATCAAGGGATCAATCCAAGAAGAAGATATAACAATTGCAAATATTTATGCACCAAACACAGGAGCACTTCAATACATAAGGCAAAAGCTAACAGCCATAAAAGGGGAAATCAACAGTAACCCAATAATAGTAGGGGACTTTAACACCCCACTTTCACCAATGGACAGATCATCCAAAATGAAAATAAATAAGGAAACACAAGCTTTAAATGACACATTAAACAAGATGGACTTCACTGATATTTACAGTACATTCCATCCATAAAGAACAGAATACACTTTCTTCTCAAGTGCTCATGGAACATTCTCCAGGATATATCTTATCTTGGGGCACAAACCAAGCCTTGGTAAGTTTAAGAAAATTCAAATCGTATCAAGTATCTTTTCCAACCACAATGCTATGAGAGTAGATATCAATTACAGGAAAAAACCTGTAAAAAATACAAACACATGGAGGCTAAACAATATGCTACTAAATAACCAAGAGATCACTGAAGAAATCAAAGAGAAAATCAAAAAATACCTAGAAACAAATGACAATGAAAACATGACAACCCAAAACCTATGGAATGCAGCAAAGGAGTTCTAAGAGGGAAGTTTACAGCAATACAATCTTACCTCAAGAAACAAGAAACATCTCAAATAAACAACCTAACCTTGCACCTAAGGCAAACAGAGAAAGAAGAACAAAAAAACCCCAAAGTTACCAGAAGAAAAGAAATCATAAAGATCAGATCAAGAATAAATGAAAAAGAAATGAAAGAAACAATAGCAAAGATCAATATAACTAAAAGCTGGTCCTTTGAGAAGATAAACAAAATTGATAAACCATTAGCCAGACTCATCAAGAAAAAAAGGGAGAAGACTCAAATCAACAGAATTAGAAATGAAAAAGAAGTAACAACTGACACTTCAGAAATACAAAGGATCATGAGAGATTACTATAAGCAACTATACGCCAATAAAATGGGAAACCTATAAGAAGTGCACAAATTCTTAGAAAAGCACAACCATCTGAGACTGAACCAGGAAGAAATAGAAAATATAAAAAGGGGCTTCCGTGCTGGCACAGTGGTTAAGAATCCTCCTGCCAATGCAGGGGACACAGGTTTGAGCCCTGCACCAGGAAGTTCTAACATGTCACAGAGCAACTAAACCTGTGAGCCAAAACTACTGATCCTGTGCTCTAGAGCCTGCGTGCCACAACTACTGAAGCCCATGCACCTAGAGCCCGTGCTCCACAACAACAAGAGCCACCGCAATGAGAAGCCCGTGCACCACAACGAACAGTAACCGCTGTAAGCCTCAAGTAGAGAAAGCCCGCACGCAGCAACGAAGACCCAATGCAGCCAAAATAAATAAATAAATAAAATAAATAATTTTTTTTAAAAAGTCAAGTTTACCGAGATACAATATATAGAGAGTAAAATTTACCTTTAAAAAAAAAGAAAATATAAACAGACCAATCACAAGCACTGAAATTGAAACTGTGATTAAAAATCTTTCAACAAACAAAAGCCTTGGACCAGATGGCTTCACAGGCGAATTCTATCAAACATTTAGAGAAGAGGTAACACCTATCCTTCTCAAACTCATCCGAAGTATGGCAGAGGGAGGAACACTCCCAATCTCATTCTACGAGACCACGATCACCCTGATACCAAAACCAGACAGAGATGTTACAAAGAAAGAAAACTACAGGCCAATATCACTGATGAACATAGATGCAAAAATCCTCAACAAATACTAGCAAACAGAATCCAGCAGCATATTAAAAGGATCATACTCCATGATCAAGTGGGGTTTATCCCAGAGATGCAAGGATTCTTCAATAAACGCAAATCAATGAATGTGATACACCATATTAACAAACTGAAGGAGAAAAACCATCTGATCATCTCAATAGATGCAGGAAAGGCTTTTGACAAAATTCAACACCCATTTATGATAAAAACCCTCCAGAAAGTAGGCATAGAGGGAACTTGCCTCAACATAATAAAGGCCATATATGACAAACCCACAGCCAACATCATTCTCAATGGTGAAAAACTGAAACCATTTCCACTAAGATCAGGAACAAGACAAGGTTGCTCACTCTCACCACTATTATTCAACATAGTTTTGAAAGTTTTAGCCACAGCAATCAGAGAAGAAAAAGAAATAAAAGGAATCCAAATTGGAAAAGAAGTAAAACTGTCACTGTTTGCAGATGACATGATACAATACACAGAGAATCCTAAAGATGCTACCAGAAAGCTACTAGAGGTAATCAATGAATTTGGTAAAGTAGCAGGATACAAAATCAATGCACAGAAATCTCTTGCATTCCTATACACTAATGATGAAAATTCTGAAAGAGAAATTAAGGAAACACTCCCATTTACCACTGCAACAAAAAGAATAAACTACCTAGGAATAAACCTACCTAAGGAGATAAAAGACCTGTATGCAGAAAACTATAAGACACTGATGAAAGAAATTAAAGATGACACAAACAGATGGAGAGATATATCATGTTCTTGGATCAGAAGAATCAACATTGTGAAAATGACTTTACTACCCAAGCAATCTACAGATTCAATGCAAACCCTATCAAACAACAAGTGGCATTTTTCACAGAATTAGAACAAAAAATTTCACAATTTGTATGGAAACACAAAAGACCCCGAATAGCCAAAGCAATCTCGAGAAAGAAAAATGGAGCTGGAGGAATCAGGCTCCCTGACTTCAGACTATACTACAAAGCTATAGTAATCAAGACAGTATGGTACTGGCACAGAAACAGAAATTTAGATAAATGGAACAGGAGAGAAAGCCCAGAGATAAACCCACGCACAAATGGTCACCTTATCTTTGATAAAGGAGGCAAGAATATACATTGGAGAAAAGACAGCCTCTTTAATAAGTGGTGCTGGGAAAACTGGACAGCTACATGTAAAAGAATGAAATTAGAACACTCCCTAACACCATACACAAAAATAAACTCAAAATGGATTAAAGACCTAAATGTAAGGCCAGACACTATCAAACTCTTAGAGGAAAACATAGGCAGAACACTCCATGACATAAATCACTGCAAGATCCTTTTTGGCCCACCTCCTAGAGAAATGGAAATAAAAACAAAAACAAATTGGACCTAATGAAACTTAAAAGCTTTTGCATAGCCAAGGAAACCATAAACATGTTGAAAAGACAACCCTCAGAATGGAGAAAATACTTGCAAACGAAGCAACTGACAAAGGATTAATCTCCAAAATATACAAGCAGCTCATGCAGCTCAATATCAAAAAAGCAAACAACCCTATCCAAAAATGGGTGGAAGACCTAAATAGACATTTCTCCAAAGAAGATATACAGATTGCCAACAAACACGTGAAAGAATGCTCAACATCACTAATCATTAGAGAAATGCAAATCAAAACCACAAGGAGGTATCACATCACACTGATCAGAATGGCCATCATCAAAAAAATTTACAAACAATAAATGCTGGAGAGGGTGTGGAGAAATGGGAACCCTCTTGCACTCTCGGTGGGAATGTAAACTGATACAGCCTCTATGGAGAACAGTATGGAAGTTCCTTAAAAAAACTAAAAATAGAACTACCATATGACCCAGCAATCCCACTACTGGGCATATACCCTGAGAAAACCATAATTCAAAAAGAGTCATGTACCACAATGTTCACTGCAGCACTATTTACAATAGCCAGGACATGGAAGCAACCTAAGTGTCCATCAACAGATGAGTGGATAAAGAAGATGTGGCACACATATACAATGGAATATTACTCAGTCATAAAAAAGAAACGAAATTGAGTTATTTGTAGTGAGGTGGATGGACCAAGAGTCTGCCATACAGAGTGAAGTAAGTAAGAAACAGAAAAACAAATACATTGTGCTAACACATATGTCTGGAATCTAAAAAAACAAAAAAAAAACCAAAAAAAACCTGGTTCTGAAGAACCTAGGGGCAGGACAGGAATAAAGATGCAGATGTAGAGAATGGACTTGAGCACATGGGGAGAGGGAAGAGTAAGCTGGGATGAAGTGAGAGAGTGGCATGGACATATGTACACTACCAAAGGTAAAATAGATAGCTAGTGGGAAGCAGCTGCATGGCACAGGGAGATCAGCTCAGTGCTTTGTGACCACCTAGATGGGTGGCATAGGGAGGGTGGGAGGGAGACACAAGAGGGAGGGGATATGGGGATATATGTATACGTATAGCTGATTAAGTTTGTTATACAGCAGCAACTAACACAACAATGTAAAGCAATTATATTCCAATAAAGATGTTAAAAAAATTAATCCTTTGCATGTCTAATAAGTGCCATGTATTTTGCTAGAATGGGGATAAAATAATGAGAAAAAAGGCATACAAAAGCAGTTAACTAACAAACAGCACAATAAAACAAATCATTCCTGTCTTCAATGACTTGTATCCTAAAAGATAATAATCTTAAGAATTAAATAAGTAAGCATATAAATACATGATTACTATGAATGCTGTGAATAAGAAATAAATCACGCATTTCAGGAATTGACATAATCAGGGAATCTTTCCTGGGAATGTGATGCTTAAGGGGAGAAATTAAGAACAAGAAATAATTAAGTGAAGCAGAAGAGCAAAGTCTTCTCCTTGACCAAACTCTAGGGTAGACTCTTCTGAACCTCACCAGGACCTGACCTTGAGTATATCCTTAAGACCCCAGTTTTAGAAAGTATCGTGCTAAGTTAGTTTAGCCAAAATCCCCCACCTTGACATCTAGTCAAACTCCTCATCCTTCACCATCCTCTAGGCCGTGTCTGAGTACCCTAACCTGCTTTCAGCAAGAATTCTGTTACGTTGGTTTAGCCAGAATTCATCCTTACTCCAAATGCTTCCCTTTAATAACGTTCCATCGTCTGATCCCCACCGTGCTTCTGGTTTTTAAATCCCCACTTGTCCATTCTGTATTCAGTATTGAGCCAAGTTCTACACTGAGTCTCTTTTCCCCTATTGCAATAGTTCCTAATAAAAGCTGTTTTTACTTCTTTAATTACCGTCAGACTCTCTTTTTTCTTTAACAATGTACATAGGTCCTGAGAAAGGAGGGGTCATTGTATCACATTGAAAAACCGTCCCTATATTTTTGTAATAACACAAATATGTTTAATGTGATTGACAGGAATCTGCACACTATTTCTTCAGGTTACATGGGGCCCTTCCACTGTTTTTGTAAATAAAGTTTTCTTGGAACACAGTCACACCCATCTATTTACATATTTTCTGTGGCTGCTTCACCTACTAAAAAGGCAGCTGGGTAGTTGTGACAGAGACTGTATATCCCACAAAGTTTAAAGTATTGGGTTGGCCAAAAAGTTTGCTTGGTTAATGGATACGTTGTTCAATAAAGTTCTTCGTGAAAATGAAAAATGTGTCTTTTATTTTTACTTAAAACCAAACAAACTTTTTGGCCAACCCAATAATTACCATGTGGCCTTTGCCAAACCCTGTTATAGACTCCTAATCGGGTATACAGTACAAAACACTGGTTTTATGTGATTGCCAAATTTTGCAAAACCTTGCCTATTTTGGGACAAATTTCATCAAGGAATTTGTGACTAATTTTAAGACTTGCTTTCTAGAGTATTACAATTTTCTTGAAGGTTACCGGAGCCTTTGCTCAATCAAAACTGTAAGCAGAGTTCCAAAATATAAATCAGAATGAAATCTAATTGTCTTATTTAAAGCAAAGCAAGGGGTCTCAGATCTCTCTGCCTAAATATTGGGCCAATCATCCTGGGCAAAACAAATGCTTCAGAAAATACTTCTCTAGACTGAAGAGGGTATCTTACATTTCCAAAGGAGCCATAGTCATTTACTTTCCTGGAAAACTTTAAAAAAATTTTCCCAGGCAGAAAAGTTGAATTAATAATATGATCACCTATATACTCTACAAATAAATTCAGGGCAACATTTTGCCATATTTGCTTTATCTAGATAATGTGTGTGTGTGTTTACAAACTTTTCTTTTACAGAATTAATTCTACATGAACTGTAGGCATCGTGACCCTTCGTCCCTAAGTTCTTTAGGATTGCTCTCTTAAGACATTCTTTTACATAACAAAAATAGCATTATCACATCACAAAAATAATTAGCAACAATTTCCCCTAATATCTAATATACAGTCCACATTCAATTTTCTCTCATTTGAATTACAACAACTCTCAAACTCATGCATTCAATTTCTTTATGTCCCTTTGGTCTTTATTATTCCATGAGAGGTACCCATTTGCCTTTTTTTTTTTTTTGGTTTTGGTTTTATTTCATTACATTGATTTTCTGTACAGACCAAGACAGTTATTTTGAAGAATATTCTACATCTGGAATTGTCTCATTGTGTGTGCCTTTTAATGTGTTCATTCCTTTTTGTATTTCCTGGAAGTTTAATTGATTAAAACACACTGAATAAATAAAATCTCATGAGACCACAGTAATACTTCTGGGGAAAAAAAAGATGGAGAAACACAAAAAGAAAACAAACTAACACTCTTCAGTCTCACTGGAGTGATTATTACAACCATTTTTTACTCTGAAAATTTCTAATCAAAGGGAAATAAGCATTCAACCTGCTTTTAGAAGGAGCTGTATTTTATCCCAAGCAGATGAGAAAAAGTGTTTCTTCAGAGGAAATTCCAGTCAATAAATACAGAAAGAAAGAGAGAATTAGAAAATCACCATGCTACAACACCTGGAGAATCATTAATTGAGGAAAGGACAACCAAGAGAAGCTAAAACTATTAGATGAAAGACTGTTGCAGAGCCAGTCATTAGCCTAATACCAAAAAAATCTCCCACCCACTTCTAGGGTACTTATTCATCACAAAGGGAAAACTACAGCTTTAGATACAAAAATCTGTTGGTATCACTTTAAATTATATGATCAAACCTATCACCACTAAAATGAGGCAACCTGATTTTATGTCCTTTTGATATGACACGATGTAAAATATACAGGATCACCTATGAAAGGTTCTTGCCAAAAATTTTTCTTTTTACCTGAATGCAGTTAAGTCTTTAGACTTAACTACCAATTCTTCTAATTAGGTGCTTAATGAAATAATCTCATAATAACAACTTGATAAAAATAGGTTTTTTAGGTTGTAAGTATTCTGCTAGTGGGTGTGAATATCGCAGCTGACCTGGGAATTAACCTGCACACTGCAGAGGCAAGGACAGTGGACTGTGTGTAAGGAGCCTCACTTCCATGCTCAGACCATTTTTAACTCCAAAACCTCAGTGACCTTGGCTACCACAGCTTCTTCTCAGGGCCTGTTTTTCCAGTGACAAAATAAGTTTGAGTAACATACTTCTCATGTTACGCACCAAAGTTCTATGAATTTTTAAGTCACAGGAAATAGTCTTGCACATGCAGTTTAGCACAGTGATTAAGAGGAGGGACTTGAGATCCCTCCCTCTGGGCTGTGAAATCCCAGCTCCACCACTGCCACATCCTTTCTAAGCTGCAGCCATTGACCCATAAAATGGAGATACTGCAATTACATTACCTACTTCATAGGGATGTTGTGAGGATTTATTTGGTTAATGCATCTAAAATGCTTAGAAAAATAACTACTGTACTGTAAGCGTCACATATATATTATTACATTATTATTGTTTATCTAACTTTATTTGGAATCATTACCACATTTTACTTGAAATGAGGTCTGAATTAAGACCATGCTGGTGGCAATTACATTGTAAAGTTACAAATTTTGTTGTGGTCAATGTGTTTGTCTTAATAGGCATTTGACACATTAGTGAAAATACTGTGCCAGGCTCTAGGCTGATTTGAAATCTGAAAGCCATTTACAACCCCTTTCTCCCTTTTATTCGTCTGTTATAGAGTCTGTAGCAAGAGATGGCTAAGTGACATCTTGCTATAAGAAGTTAGTGGAAATCAACTGGTAGAGCATCTAACAAAGCTTCTGAACAGGAGAGACTCAGCTGGCATGACTGCTTTTGTCCCTTACAATTGGCCATTCTTTCTGTCTGAAACACAGTATCTGGAAGCAGCCATGTTGAGAATGTGAAGTCAAAAGCTACAGTCTTTAGGATGGCAAAGGAGACAGATATAAG
Organism: Balaenoptera physalus; assembly: GCF_965194825.1. NCBI lineage: Eukaryota > Metazoa > Chordata > Mammalia > Artiodactyla > Balaenopteridae > Balaenoptera > Balaenoptera physalus. The sequence continues at coordinate 100,828,349 of NC_138896.1, read as the reverse complement.
AGCTGGGTCCCCAGTGGTACCACTGAACACCTACGGCAGTCAGCCTGCTAGACTTCTTGTTATATGAGGAAAGTAAGTCCTTGTGTGTTTAAACTGCAATTTATCTGATTTTGCATTGCTTGTTACCAAGGACAATCCCAACTGATATACTTGCTCTATTCATGTTGTAAAAACAATAAGAGGGAGGCAAGATTATTACTATCTGTTAGACATGTGTAGTAAATACATTCTTTAGAAGCCTTGTTTTGAAAAGAGCCTTGTTTTGTTAAGATTGAGTTTCTTTTAAACTTTCATCCAGGCTTAAAACTTTATTTTGCTGAGGTTAGGAGATTATTATCTTGCATTATTATCTTGCATTCTAATTTGTACTCAACAGAAACTATACCAGGAGCAAACTGAGATGGGCTAATACAAATGACTGATCTTCTTACAAGAAAGGTCCATTGAATTAATGGAGTATTTGTGGGAAGATAAGAATTTTAATGTGGCTGATGGATTGTGAAGACTTTAAGAACTGTCTAGAAGATAATCCCCACCCTGATAAAAGTAATCCGTTAAGGCAATTTAACAAAAGGAAACTTCAACAGTGTGATAGATAATAAAAGTATCTGTCATCGGGTCCTGGAATATGGAGTCCACTCTCTGGTATGCTTTGGGTAGCAGGTCTATCTCTTACTGTTAAATTAATATGTTAGCCCTCTTCATTTTCCTTATGCTGCCAAGTAAATATAATAAAACATGTTAGTTGAAACTCATTTTTGAATAAAATTCAAAGCGATTCTCACTACAGAAGATGCCAAAAGGAATGCAAGGCACCTTCTGTTGCTTGAAGCCTTTGGGGGGGGAGCTTACTGAGTTTCAAGGAAATAGCCTTATAGCTGAAAATCTTCCTCTACTTCTTTTCCTTAAAGTTTCTGTCCTCAATATTTTACTCTAAACCATAGATTTAAATATAGGTACAGAAATCCTGCCCCCAGTCAATTCACTTCAAGACCTATAAATAACAGAATCACCATCTAAGTATATTTGCAAAGCTCTTTTGATGTTAACTTTTCAGCAGTGTCCTAAGTCTATACACCATAAAGTTTACAAGGAATTATTTCAATTGTAGAGCATCCCAGAAACCTCAGAAAAGCCATTGAGCTATTTGCCTTCCTGAACACAAGAGTCACAATTAAGATAGCTTTTTCATCGTAAGAAGGTGTTTTGTCAACTTTCCACAAACAACCAAAATAGAATTTTTATATTCAGCTACACACTTTCATGTTACATGGTATTCAGAATACATAAAAAGAGGAGAGAAGAACATCCCAAATTTAAAGGCAACTGGATTTACTGATTAATTCCACCTGAAGGTATTTCAAATGTTAAGCAGGAGCAATTTTGAAAATTTGTTTTTACCCATGGAAGTATGCAGAACACATGTATTCCTGACACCAGCACAGCAAGGTAAATGCAAGTATTCAAGCTGCCTACCCTCCTTTCCATCATCTTTCTTTCTCTACACCACAGTGACACTGAGATACAACATTCGGAATGATCAAATAAACTCCCTTTCTCTATAATCTACCCTTTTGATCCTGAGGAATATGCTTGCTCACATTGGAAACTTGGCACATTTGCGCTCTCCCAAGGACTGTCCCAAATGCACACCCAGACATGCATGTAAGCCTGGGTCCTGACTGAAAACCATGATAATCAAGGACCAGCACGGACTCTGAGGGCAGCAAATACACCACCTCGCTGTGTCAGCTTGTTAACTAAGCAAATTAAGTCCCTGCCCTCCAGAAGCTCACATCCTAGTGGAGGATAAAGATGTCAAAGTAAACAAGTAAATGACTTAAGTTTAAACAGTTCTAACTCCTATAAGAAAAGTTAAGAGCACTAATGAGGGTAGAATGTTACGTCAAAAAGTAAGGTCTAGAGGAAGGAAAAATTACTTTTATTATCCTTCTAGGTTCTCTGGCTGGGGCCCTGTGAATTGGACTGACAAGACAGATTAACAAGAGAAGAGCATATAAATGTATTTAATATAAGTTTTATAAAACATGGGAGCCTTAAAAAGGAAATGAAGACTTGAAGAAATGTTTAAACCTGAGCATTTTTATACTCAGGTTTGATGAAAGTTTGATACTAGGTTTGACTTTCCATGGAAAGTCATGGAAAACATGATAGGAAAAATAGGTATGACCTAAAGGTACTAAACTCAGGGATACTTAGCACAGCCTGCTTGCTCAGATTCCTCTTGGGAATCACTCCATCTTTGGAGGTAAGAACGCTCCTTTCCTCTGGGAACAGGAAAGTTCTCACCTGAGGGTCTACTGACCTGCTTCAGGGGAGAAGGATGAGGTCAGACAGTCTTCACACAACCTCTGTTTCTCAAATTCCTTCATTTTAAAAGATTCAACATGCCAAAGTGCCTACTGGCACTATTTGGGGGTAGTGTGTTCTGAATCCTATCAAAGTCTATTTTTGAGAGGGCCACAATTGAGCGGGTATTTAAATTGTGCATGTTGGGAAGGTAGATTATTCTGGCAGATGCAGTAGTTAGTTCAAAGGCTCCAAGGTGAGAATGCTGCTGATGGGATTTTAGGAACAGAACAAGGTCATTGCAGCTGGACCATAGCTAGCAAGAAACAATATGGTAGAAAACAGGCAGGGCTGGCATCCACCAGACCCTGCAGGCTATGAAGAGGTGGGTGATTACTAGAGTGTCTCACACACAGCAGAAATGAGAACTTATATGTGTACCGGAGAAAACCTCTCCCTGCTGCATAGGGATGCTGTATCGGGACTAACTTACAGGGCTATCTATGCTGAAGATCTGTGTGTGAAAAGGACTGTACCCAATGTTTGGTATAGAGCAGGAATCCAATAAATATTAGCTCATTGCTATCTCTTTCCGTTACAATGATGTAAGACCACAATGTATCCCAAAACAATACAGAGGCGAGTGACTGCACTTTTCAAGTCTATTTAACTTTAAACTGCTTTGCCTTACCACAAAAGTGACACACACTCATTTATAGAATTCATAAAACTATGAAGAACTATCATAAAGAGGAAAACCTGCAATCGTAACTCTTTCTCCCACAGACAACTGCTAATAGTAGTTTTTTTCTTCTAGATTTTTTCTATGCAATCATGTCCATGTAATTGACCTCACCTTATGTGCACACTCTTGTATGCCGTTACATTTTTCTCTATTAATTAAACAAGTTAAGAGTTTCTTAGAGCTCACAAAATCTCCTTCCAGAAGCAAGGTGCCATACAAAATCAATAAGATTGCCTCTGCACATTTGTTTAACTCTCTAACATGTCACAAATTGAATGTGCGTGTATTCTCAGTTAAGCCTCAGTTCAGCTAGAAATTTTATACCACTTTAACAGATGGGTAAACTGAGACTTCAGTGGCTAATGGGAGAAGCTACATTTCAAATGATTAGGAAAGTTCAATCTAAAACCTAGCTCTTTTTGTTTCTGGCCCATCGAAGTTCCCACTAAACCCTCCTATCATCTCCTTCCTCCATTCATTCTTAAATCCTTTCTGCTCCATGCACTTTAGCCCACATTTGTAGCTTATTAGAAATATGGACTCTCAGTTCTCATACCAGATCTACTGATGCAGAACCTACATTTTAACAATATCTCTAGATGATTCCTTTAAATATTGTCATTTGAGGAGTGTGAAGTAATACACCTTCAATTCTTTGTAGAAAGAGGCTAGAAGGACCAAAATAATTACATGATGACCACTCTTAGTCTTATTCTACAAGCTGAACACAAGAACTTATTGGTTTCATACAGAGGACAGGAAAAACAGTAATTCTGAGCAAAAATAGTTCTATCAGCCATGTATTTATTGTCTTCTAAAATGCAGCATAAAAATGAATCACTTAGCAGAAAACCATTAGCTAAAGGGGTCAGCAAAACTTACATTTTAAAAATAATTTTCACCTGCAGACAGACTAATTCATGTGAAAATGACATGTGTGAATATCAGTCAAAAACTGATTTGAGAAAATTAACAAAGATGAAAGTCAAACTTAGCGTCAGTTAGTCTGTCTAGAAGAGTCAAAGGAGAATGAAAGCCAGTAAGTGCTGCAATTTTGGGAGAAATTACACATTTAATTCATAATCTCTACATTTATTTTGAAACTGTTTCAGTGAGTTATGTTAAAAGGCACCAAAACGTATAGATGGTTCTTTTGTTTAATATAAAGACAGAGTTAGCACGCATCAAGTCTCCATGTTGAGTTGCTGAACAGAGATATGTGATGCATACCTGACCCTCACACAGTTTCATAGCTTTTATCATGAGTGACTGAATGGGCTTCATAATAGACAAATGGAGAATTAAAAAGAACTCCAGCCAACAACTCCTACTACCTTGGCTGGCTATGATTTTACTCCAAGCTTTCACCTGGCCATATGCTTGGCCACCACCTCACTCCTTCTAAGCTTCTAAGGTTAGTCATAAACCCGTTCTTCAACTTCCCTTTTCATTTGAATGAGGAAGTTATTCCATTCCTTACAACAGAAAGCAATACTAATTAACTCCAGTCAGCAAAAAAATTTATTGTTAGGAAAATGTGGAACCAGGCTCTGAAAGAGTAGAACCCTGACTGCACTGGCCTTCCAGGAAGCAGAAACAAATAGATGGTCTTTTTGAGGATACAGCCCGCTTGCTGAATGCCTCCATCCCTGGCCCATCCTTGTGGATTTCTGGGAGAGAGGACCTGGTTATCCTAGTTGTTGTCTCCCGCCTAACGCCCTCAGCAAAGTCAAGGCTGCTTGACTGAGGGTTAGACGTCTATCCCACTTTTAACAGGGACGAGAGCTTCCAAGCTGGGTGAGGAGGGGAGGGGAAGGGAGCGGAGGGAGAAGACAGGCGTTTACTTTCTCTCTGACCCAAGCCCCCCCACCATTTCCTCAGAACCTTTCCTCACAGGCACACGAGGCTCAGATTACCAATAAAAGAAACTTTCAGACTTAAGGTCAAGAAAAATAGCACCTAGTGTCAGGTCTCCTTGCCTTTGCTCACATGGTTCACTCTGCCTGGAAAGCCCTCAGTGCTGGCTCGGTGAATTCCACTCCTGCGTCCGAACCTAGTTCAGATGCCACCTCCTCGGAAATGATTTTCCCAGCCTCTCCAGGACGAACTCCCAGTCCTCCTCCTGAGTTTCCCAGTGCATCCTTCCTCCCCGCGTGGATCGCTCGCTCCGTGTTACACTCAGTTGTGCAAGTGCCCGTCTCCTAGGCGGGACGGTGAGCGCACTGGTTACACTCGGCTTCGTGACCTTGTACAGCTCCAGAGCATCCACTCCGACCGACCAGCACGACTGCCACAAATGTGCTCTGAATACAAAACTTTGAGGGTCAGGTTGAAATCAATTCCACGGCCCAAGATAGGGCCGCTCCTGCTCGGGGCACGTCAGCAAACAGAGCTGCCGAGTTCCTTTAAATGCTCCGCTTGACCAGAAATGCAGCGTATCCAGTCTGCCAACCCCCAAAGCCAAGCCAACTCTGGGCTTTGTTCTTCCTTCCGTATTCCTGGAGCTTTCTAAAACACATCTGAGAGCGACACCAGCCTCTCAGACCGCTCTGGCGCCGCCACTTCTGAGGCGCTAGAAAACTCGCGCTGGCTCAAAATCCCGCGAGAAGAGCGCTGCGCTGCTCGTGAAATGCCGTCCCTCCCCAGTCCACGCGTGGTCTTCCCTTGAATAAAGGACTTCAGACTCATTACTATATTGTTTTGGTGTCCTCATTTGGCGGTAGTAAACTGATAAGTTCATTCCAGACGTTCTCTGATTCTAGCCTGTGGGAATACTATGTATAATTACAAAATCAGCACAATTTTAAAAACTGAGTGATGAACCAGAGACCATTTTGAGCCTTAGTTTGAACTACTTTTAACAGTTCTGCATGATTAATATCATGATGGTCCTTAAACAAGGAAAGAAAAATAACATGTATCAGGAACTCAAAAGTCTGTAGGCTAGATTTTACAAAAAAGAAACTCAAATATTCTTCTTACCTCCTACAAACTTAGTATCGGATATGAATGATAATGATGTAGAGACAATATGCAAAGGAAGAATAATGGAGACATAATAATAAAGAAAAAAAAGTAAATTACCCATATGTCCAGGAAGTAATATGCGAATAGCTAAGAAAGGAGTACCGAAAACTTTAGTTGAAAAGAGAGGAATTTATATCCAATAACCTAATGCAAACAGCCACTTTCCTACCTGCTTAAGGTAAATTGCAAAGTGTCCAGTTCTTCAAAATTCTTAGAAATATGACTGCCCACTTATTTGATATTTAAATTTCTTCACTCTTTAATATGTTATTTAATTTTTACTTGGCCTGTTTTGTCTCCCCAATGAGATTTTAAACTCCGTGAAGATAAGCATCATCTCTTTTCCTTCTGTGGTATTCTGTGATATTCTGAAAATCTGAACATTCTAAATGAATATAAAGCACACAGAGTTATCATTACCTTATTTCCTCAAAATGTTACCAATATGAATAATATTATCTATACTTGATGTTTAACATCACCTCCAAGTAACATGAACTGCACTAAAAATCCTGTGTTTGTAGTATACGCATTTGAAATTATCCCCAAGGCAGGCTACCAAAATAGTAATAATAATAACAATAATAACAAGAACAATATTATAAAAAAGCAGTATAGAAAACAGGAAAGCCAATAGGACTATCGAAAAGGAATTCCAAGTCTATATTTGTAGCTTATTTTAATTTAATAGCAGATTAGACTTTGAGTGGTTATTGTGTGTTTCAGCAATTCTGCTGATAAACATTAAGAGGGAAAAAGCAGTTTTCTTCAGATAAACATAGATCTTTGATACTAACTACTTTCTTACTTGCACATGCATGGCTTAAATTAACTGAAAATGCTCTTACTCTACTTAGTCCCTTAACTTAAACAGAGGTATGAATCACTTTCGCAGGAACTCACAATGAATACCTGCTTTGAGGTGGCCAGTAACTCAATTAGTTTTTGAGTTTTATTTCATTTCAGTGACACAGTAATTGAAGTACAATAAGTCCCTCTGACTGTGGAAAATAATTTTGAGTTTCGTATTAGCACAACTTTTAAAAATTAAATAAATCAAATATAAATAAATAGAGATGTGCAAATTAATTTAATTCTAGAGAAGGCTGTAAATTTTTATGTTCAAAGCAAACATACAAAGTTGAGTCCATTCTATATTGCCTGAATCTAAACACATCATAGGAGGAAAATTTTTTTCTCTGACCATTTATATATTAGCTAGCCCATTTATTGAGTACCTGTTAGATGACCAACACCATACTAAACGTGAGCCCAGAGCAGGGTGGATTGTAGAGGAAATGAAATGTCAGTTTCCTGAAATTTAGATTATCTACAAAACAGAAGATAAAAATAGAAAAAAAATTATACTAATGAAAACATTTACAGAGCTTATAACAAATCCTTTTTGAGAGTTTTAACAAAGCCTGGTAAATTAGTTTTTAGTATTGCTCTTTACTAAATGTATTCACATCTTTCCATTTGAAACTCATAACAGCAGGTGTGGATCATTACTTCCATTCAGCTTGGCTGCTTGGACATGGGGACCATGCAGTGCACGTGACCCCAGGCTCAAAACAGCCCCGGGCTTGGTTTAATGCTCTGATGTTGCTGTCTTGAAATTCAGAATAATATTTGAACAAAGGGCTCCACATCTTCATTTTGCATTTGGTCCAGCAAATTAGGTAGCTGATCCAGCTTGCATTTGACAAACAAGAAAAGACACCCGGAGGAGAGGAGTCATCGTCAAAAGAATGGAAACAATTAATGGAATTGTCTAAAGAAGAAAAAAATGGTATATCATTGAGTCTTTAATAGGACAATGGGAATAGATGTGATTTGGGTGACAAAGGGGAGGGAAATGGATGATTTCCAGGTAGATAAATATATATTACATGGCCTCTGTTAGGATGCTCATATTGTAGTAGGAAACTAGGGTCCACCCAGACTCAGGTTTATCTGTGCCTGACAAAATGCTGACAAAAATCTCTTGTGAGAACTTTAAAAGAAAAGCTGAGAATTGGAATTAACTAGATTGCACCATGAATAAGAGACCTACGGCCAACCTGATGTCGTGTGCCTACTGCAAAAGCCAACCTCCCTTTTTTATAAAATTTTTATTTCATATTGGAGTATAGTTGATTAACAATGTTGTATTAGTTTCAGGTGTACAGCAAAGTGATTCAGTTATTACTCAACTGTTAAAAAGAATGAAATAATGCCATTTGCAGCAACATGGATGGACCTGGAGATTATCATACTAAGTTAAGTAAGTCAGACAGGGAAAGACAAATATCATATGATATCGCTTATATGTGGAATTTTTTAAAAAGGGATACGAATGAGCCTATTTACAAAACGGAAACAGACTTACAGGCTTAGAGAACTAACTTATGGTTACGGGGTGGGGGGGGAAGGGTAGTGGGAAGGGACAGATTGGGAGTTTGGGATTGACATGTACACACTGCTATATTTAAAACAGATAACCAACAAGGGCCTACTGTATAGCACAGGGAACTCTGCTCCATATTCTCTAATAACCTAAATGGGAAAAGAATTTACAAAAGAATAGATACATGTATATGTATAAGCAACCTCCCTTTGATCAATGGGCCTAGGCTGTCTTCTTGGTTGGAGGCCATTGACTCTGTGCTGCTTCTGACACTGTGGAAACCCAGATGCTCTGTGCCTTTGAAAGGACTTTATACAATGCTAGTTTTGCTCCATGTGCCCTTGAAGTGTGACCTTCCAGAGTATTCCAGGGTCTCCTTCCACTCTCATTCCTCACTGCATCCTCCTAACCATTTGTTTTTTGAGGCCACATAGACTTTGGGTTTGAAATGCTTCAGATTAAGGGCTGGTAAACTATGCTCTGAGGGCCAAATCTAGTCGAGGGTCTGTTTTTGTAAAACTCTCAAAGTAAGAATGGTTTTCACATTTTTAAAGTGTTGTAAACAAAACAAAACAAACAACAGAGAATATGCAACAGAGGGAGTATCATTAATATATGTGGCCTGCAAAGTCTAAAATATTTACTACCTAGACTTTTACAGAAAAAGCATGCGAATCCCTGGTCTAGATAGAGTCAACCATTTTCAAAGAAACATGTTACACTCTTCAGTCTTTTCCTGACCAAGGACAGTTATTAGGGTATCTTAGATTTTTCACAGCTAGACTCACTATTCACAAGGCATAGTAGGGCCTTAAGAACTCTGTCAAGGTGATTGTTTTGATCTTGGAGAGTCTGAATTACATTAGCCTCACCTCAGAGCAAGACTTGATTCAGACCTCATTCCTTTCTGATCTTGACTGAACCTTGGCTGCCTCTGGTTGGATCTCACGCAGTCAGACTCAGCAGTAAGCGGTAGCCTGCTTGTAATCTCTTAACTTTCATCCTGTCCTCTCCCTTTTCCCTTTCTTCTGCTCCGAAAGAATAGTCTGCTCATAACAACCAAAAATAAGTACATTTTCTCATCATTTACCTCTTTCGTAGGCCTCTTCCTACTGGCTGTGGGCCCATATCGTATTGAAAGCCTTATGAGAAATGCCATCAGTGGAATTCTATGGCCCACACCCCAGATTCTAAGCCAGCCCCTGTGACTACCTGCAGACCTCCGTGCTGGCAGAGGCACTTCCTTTCTGCACTCACCTGCATAATGGCAGGTACTTTCCCAGGAACAGACAGAGCTCATCGAGTTCAGAATCCTGGCCATCACCAAACCTTCCCTGGCTGCTTCTGTCTCTAACAGATGGGTACCCAGCCATGGGCTGTTCTATGTCAGCAGCCAAACCATCTTGGCCTGCCTCAACATGTTGGTGTAGAATATTGGAGAACTGACCGACTGCATTGCAGCTGAAGAAGGCTGGCTGGAAACATGCCTGTTTTCATCATTGAAGAGATTTTCACTTCACAGCAAAGAGATATTTTTGGATGATTTACTTCAATAAAAAGCTGCATTTGTTTTTTCCTGTCCTAGTATGTCTTAAGGCATGGATGGGAAAAACAAAAAAGTGGAGTGGGGGCGGGGGGCATAAGTGAAGTTCAGATATGGATAAATAACATAGTTGTAAATAGTCCAGAAAGGAAATATGAACTATTAAGCATGATGCTCTTATTATATTCTAGTCCTGTGAAACTTGAAACTTGACTGAACCAAATGTTCTTTCCTTCTCTTTCTTCTCCTTTCCTGACATTTATGTTTTTGTGCAAGAATAATTTGCTGGGAGATGTACTTGTACTAGTTCTTCCTTTCTTTTTCCATTCCTTCATTGCAAGCTAGAAGGCAGGCCCTTAGTCACAGATGTTTACAGAGTGGAAAACAGAAGCCACTTAAAGTTAAAATCTCTTTTCCTGTCTTTCATAAACACTTTAAAGCAATTATGCTAGTGAGTGTCTCCAAGGGCAGGAAGAGGAAATATAAAGAGATTTTCTTAAGGCTAAAAAAAAAATGGAGCTTGTAGAAATAAGAAAACAAGCCAAAGAAAATGGGTTCCTTAAGTCTCAGTATCAGTATCTCAGGGAGTTAGTTGACAAGATCTGAAAGGAGATGGTTTTCTGGAGTTTATAAGAAGGTTGGAGCTCAGGCACAGGAACTTTTGGTTTTCCCATAATTGCCTTTTCCCCAAGCAGAGCACCAAAGCAGAAAAGTTATGACTAGAGATACCAAGGAGACTGGTACAATGGGCATCTCACTGATACCATGGATGGATGACCAATGACCAATGGTCCTATGGATGTGCCCAATGTCACGATGCTAAAGAGTCTCTGGGACTTTTGCACAATCCTGAGCAAGTCAACCTCAACGATACTTACTATTATGTTTCCCATCATTGGAATCAGAATGATTTTTAATTTTAAAAACATGGATAAATTGGGCTTTCTTGAACATCTGAGTTTATGGACTAAGATTTGAATTGGGCACATCTTTCTGCTTATACACGATCACAATACAGGTCTTGAAACAATGGGGGATCCTGTGGCCTTTGTCATGAACAAGGTCAGTAGCCCTTGCTCACAGAACATCCCTTCATGTTTTCATTATCATTGAACTTTATTGTCAGTGATGGTTTATCAAGAAAGCTGCAGTTTGGAGCCTGGCCCCTGGAAGAGCCCCTCCTACTAATTTCACAGGGTGGTTGCTCTATGCAGCAGAATCTTCTTCTAAATGAAATGTATGTTGGGTAGAAAAGGGAAATGGTACCATATGAATTGATGTTGCAGAATATTCAGAGAGAACGCCCCCTTTTTCATACACACTGATGTCAGAGGATTTCACTCCCTCTAACCTTGTTATAAAACTTTTACATCCTTGGCTAGCTGGTGCTTCTAGCTCACCTAAGTTTGCAATTAGTCCAAGTGCCGAGTATAAAAACATGAAGCTTCGGCTGGAGGATTCCTTCTGAGGTCACCCTGCCTCCAGGCAGATTAGGACCTAAACCAAGCAATTCACAAAAGTAAGGTCTGTTTTTAAACAGCTCAAGAATCAGCATTATGTAACTTCACTTTGGTAACACAGTTTAATGTTTACCAAGCTGTCCCTATATCCAGCCTTCACATAATCTAAAATAGTAAGAAGGAGAAGGAGAAGAAGGAGAATGGTAAAATAAATAAACCAAAAGAAAATGTGCTCTAACTTAAGCTCAGGGTTTTTTCTTTTTGTTTTTTTCCCCTCACTCAAGGAGACAGCTTATATTAAAAGTGCCCATCACTCCATTTTAAGCTACTCTTTTTTTTGCGGGGGTGGGGGGGCGTCTCCTGGGATTAGTGGTGCTTTGACTCTGTCCATTACAGTAACCACGCCCACCCTCCCTTAGTTGGTTGAGTGCTGCCACTTGGCCTTCACCACCCCATGATCCAATTACTCACAATGCACTTAGATTCCCAGGCCACTCATTCATGCACATATTTATTTATTTTTTCACATTAACCCTAAATTTTCTTTCTAACTCTTATACTGTCTGAAATTATCTTATTTATTTTTCTTCTACTCCCATCTCACTTCACTACCATTGAATGGAAGTATCCAGAACACCAGGGCATTGTCAGATTAGTTTATGACTATCTGTCCTGTTGCTAGATTATCAGTAGGAATATGGCAGGTGTGCATCAAATATTTTTAAATGAGAGAATATATTGCATAAGAAGTTGTTACATTTCTCAAGCATTATTAAGTGTCTACTTTGTACAAAGGACTTTTGGATTACAAAGATGTGTTTAGGTCAGTGGTTACAACCCCAGGCAAAAGTTAAAACATGACTTGGTTTGTTCTAGGAGAGAGATAAATAAGGAGTTTGTGGAAGACATAATCCTAATGAACTTATCTTAATTCTTATTCTTTTTCTTATAGATATTGCTTTGACACTCAATCCCATTTTTTGCCAATGAATATGGCAGCATAAGCCCTCAATCTCTTAAGGAGCAACAAGGCTTGTCTTTGATTACACAATTACTGGTGAGATTTCTGTGAGGGTTGTCCAGAAAGAAGAGATTCTATCTGGGGCAGATACTATGTCATCTTCCCCTCGTAAAGAAGGGAAAGTATAGCTAGTTGGTCAAACCTCCAGGAAATCCAGAGTCTCAGGAATGCCCCATGGTGGTACTTCAGAACAATTCATAACACCTGATGTGTACATATTTCATATATCAGACAATCCACAACTTGGCCAATAAAACGACGGTTGTGAGCTCCATCCAGAACTTATTTAGCTTTAAAAAGAACTAGTTTAGCTTTAAAAATAATCCAGAGATTATTTAGAACTCAAATTCCAGGAATCACTGCCAACACTTTCCAAAACTAATATATATATTATTTTCTCACAGCTCTGCACTGAATAAGCATTGACAACAATAGCAAGTTAAAAGGGGTTAACTTTTTATGCAAACTGTTACTGTGATATGTCTCTTGGTTGTTAACGACAGTAACCCTAGTGAAAACTCATGCCAATTTTAAGGAAATGTTAAACACTCTTCCCAAGGTCTATGAATGATACATCCTGAAACATGGAAACTGTCAAGTTGCTCTTTGAGGATTCCAGTCACAAAGAGGCTGGTATTATAGTCAGCACAGTATTTCCACCAGAGGGATAAATCAGTGATACAAAGTGAGTGTGCATGCATCCGCCTAGAAAAGCAGAGCAACAGTGAAGGAAGCTAATCATTTTTAATCTTCCTCTTACAGGAGATTTTACGTTCAATTCTTATCCCATTAAATTATTTTCCTAAAGTGAGACCATAAAGTAGACTTCTGATTCTTGCATTTCAAGTGTGCCATTTAATTCATTACTTCTCTGAACATGAACAAACAACAAAATAAAGAGATACTGATATTCTAACCCTGTATGCTGCAAACAGTCAGGAGAATAAACGTCTTGCATGACATTACAAGGAGTACAAAAAAATATACTTCTATTTCTTCCACACTTTATATCAATAGCCACTGCTTATCAGTTATGTGATATAGTTATATGGACTTTCTGATAGCTTCTCTCTTTTGTTATATGAATTCACAATTCAGATGCATTTAAGGGTCACTGTGTATCCCATCCATCTTTTTAATCAACTGTTTCTCATGGTCCAAAGTTAAAAAGGGGTGGGGGGTGTTTTAAAAGTACCTTTTTGGAAAATACATTTTTATCTATTGATTTTTTCTCCCTGTGTTCGTGAGGGAAACTCATCCAAACATTTGATTTATTTACGAGTTTTTTCAAATGGTGTGCCATGTAATATTTAGTTAAGGCTTTTGACTCATTTTAATCATTTTTGATCCTTTTTTCCTAAAATGTTATTTTGTTGGCCAACTCTTCATTGAAACTTTCCTCTCCCTTGCCCTCTGCCTCATAAACATCTGGACTACTCGTAAATAAATCAAATGTTTGGATGAGTTTCCCTCACGAACACAGGGAGAAAAAATCAATAGATAAAATTTTAAAACACCCCACCCTTTAACTTTGACATGAAACGTTGATTAAAAAGATGGATGGGATACACAGTGACCTTAAATCATCTGAATTGTGAATTCATATAACAAAAGAGAGAAATATCAATTTTAAGTGTGGAAGGCAAGAGACTGTTTTTTTGTTTTTGTGGGGTTTTTTTGCAATCTTAGGTGTTATCCCAGGCTTTTTGTTTGTTTGTTTTTACAAATGGCTTCTTCAGTTTAGATTCCCAAATTCAGGTCTTCAAGCCTCATCCCTAATCTAAGTTCCAGCCTTCATTTTCAAAAGTGTACTGGACTCATTCATGGGACTACACTCCTAACCCTTCAAAAGAATATATTGGGTGTGTATCATACACCAGGTACTGTGCTACCCTCTTTACATACATCATCTCATTTAATCACTGTAACAACCCCCCCAGGTAGTGGTTATTAGTTGCATTTTCCAGATCAGAAAACTCTAACTCAAAGACGTTCCAGGACACACCCTACATTATACAATATTAAAGGAGCCAGCTGACTGGACGGCTCACTTTTTTTCCTTTCCATTAAACACCACTTTAGACACAAACATAAATTTGATTCTGAATTTTCCCTTCTTCAAATTGCTTCCTTTTTCTGAATTCTATTTTTCTGTGCATATTCCTACAATTTTTCTAAGTGTATACCACAAACATTATTATGAGCTAAGAATTATGCTATCTCATGTCATCCTTCCAACAATATTATGAGCTAAATACTATTTTTACAGATGAGAAAATTCAACTCAGAGAGCTTGTGCATTACCTCCAGTGGCAGAGCTGAGATCTGCCTGAACTCTCAGCTATCTTTCTCAACCAAAATGCTACACTCAGTAGAAACTAAGGACACTGCTGGCCATCAGGGGTGATAATGAGCAACAGTCAAGGGTGCCTGACCTGACTCTGAAGGCAAAATGTTAAAAAGCCGCCACAGTTTCATAAGATTGAATCAGTCCACATTTGGGAGGAAAACATGCCACACCGTGGAATTAAAACACAGCATTAAACTCACTCAGTTTATTAGACCCCATGTGTGTATGGCGGCTGGAGACGAGAAAATGAGCTCCAGAAATTTTTCAGGATGAATAATTCTTATTGTAATTGAATAAATAGTGATGTAATCACTGTAATATTTTCCAAATAGAATTGTCAGGAATGATACACCATAAATATTTTGATCACAGCAGAACTAATGATGACAACTGAATATTGTAATAAAGTTTCTGATTCTGTTTGTGCTTGAATCTTGAAGAAAAAAAATCTGATGACAATTAAGAGTAGTCATATGTCAGTTAGAAGGGCAATTGATTTTTAATGAAACAACAGTAGAAATGATTTGTTCATAATGATAGACTAAAGCTCATTCACAAGTTTACCATGTAAAGAAACCAGGCTATTTTAGAAAGTTTATTATGTGCTAACTTGTGAAATAACTTTAGGTCTTAAACCATTGATCAAATTACTCAACCTTTGAAATCTGGTATGCCAAGACAAATTTTTTTTTCGAAAATTCCCATATATGCTTTCTTGTAAATCTGGAATTATTCCCAAATAAAAAAAAATCTCATGGTTAGGTCCATTAGTACTATCTTAGTAAGTGAGAGGACAGATAATATAAAAAAGAAAAACACTTTTAGTCATTTTTCCTGTTTTGCAACTAATCTTGATATAATTTATTCCTGGAGAAATGGAATTCTTTTATCCCCCAAAACATAATCATTTAATTTGGCCCCTTATTAGTATTTTGGCATCTATTAACATTTTAATTTGATGGGGGATTTTGTTGTTATTCTTATTTATACCCAGAACATTTAGAAATTGAGTATGAATGGTTTGCTGGGAGGAAGGAGCCGACCTTGTCCAGGAAGAACAGGTAGGAGTAAAGGAGGAATGAGATGTTACAAGGCCAAAGGGGGAAAAAAAAAAAACCATGCAGAATGTTCACTACCATACTGAAAAATCTATGGCAAGGGGGAAAAGAAGAAACTAACTAATGCTGACAGTATATGTTACTAGGTTTTCCCTTCTTAAGGAAGTGGCCATGACTTGTTTTTCTTTGCATTTCAAGCAGGTAGCTGTGCTTAGCAAACGCTCAGTAAATATTAGTTGAAATATTTAAAAAAATACTATGTGTCTTATGTATTTTCTGAAGCTCTATAATATTTTAATATTATTACATAAATGAGAAAAACTACTATAAGAACAAATATATAAAACACATGTAATACGATGGGTTCAGTATTAGGCGGCCATCAATAACTCTGTGAAAGGGCTGTTATTAGCCTTTTTCAGATGAAGAAACTGAGGAACAGAGAGATTCAGCATCTTAGCAAAGTCCCACACCTAATCCCTGGCAAAACAAGGGGTACCTCTTTTCAAAACTGTGCTCTTACTTTATAAATTTGATGTCCAAATAATTTTAAGAGTTTTTTGTTTTTGTTTTTTTAAGGATCTTTCTCTTTTATCTCTGGCATCCAGGGGCCATATTTCTTAGGCTGAAGACTCCTCTGGTGATGGATAAAGGAAAAGGAGACCCAAGCAAGCCGCCAGTGCTGGTGTGTTGCTACCGAAATGTCAAACTACAAACTTCTTCTTGCCTGTCTCTCCACAGATCCCTCATCCCCCAACATCAGTTTTTCCTGACCTCCCTTCCTTTAAATGTGCCTCCCAATCCCCCTATCCTTACACTCATAAAACTCTCACACTCATCATCTCCATTCACTAAACAAATATAGGCCCCAAATTTGCTGAGCTCCCCAAATGAGTATCCTTCGGAAAGAAGAGAAGCAAGACAAAGCATTGCGCTTCTCTACACCCAAGGAAAAGATTTACTGCATCATACCAGGCCTGAAGGGGGAAAAAGTCCTTCACCCAACAGCACCAAAACAACTGGAGTCATTCTGCCTGTTTCAAGATGAGACACAAAGGAATACGTGAACAGTTTCTTGTCAGTGTGATTGTCCCCTGCATTCTGAAACCAAGTGCTGTGCTGGTTCTAAATGTTCAAGAATCAGCCCGGCTGAGGGGTGTGAGGTAAGTACAGTAGCCCCTAAAGGAAACATCTATCATTTTCCCTTACAAGTGGAAGGATTTGCCAGCCCTGGCCTCCATTCAGAGGAGTGTATAGTTTGACCCTCAGAAATTATTCCACCACTGAAACCTCCATGCTTCTCTTTGAAATAAATGAGTGGCGATCATGGATGCTCACCTAACTTTTATGATGAAGGATTCTCCAGGAATTAAGAAATCCGAACTTCCTATGACCTATATAATATGCCTTGTGCACCATTGTGTTTGTAAAAATTACCTCCTACTTCCAGCATCACAGAGACCTATTCACAAATGATAAAACTTGACTTTCTTAAGGCAAAATACCTCTATCATCTTTTCTGTTACTCCTCCCTCTAGTTTGTCCTAAATTTCTTAACATAAAATTATCTTCCTTAACCCCCTTGAATGTAACAGGAGAAAGGTCAATTAGCACTCTATGTACAAGACAGGCAAGTGTTGTTTGGATTCTATTTTCTGCATCCTAGTTTGATTTTCTGAATGTGTTTTGAGAATTATCAGAGAATTAGCCAATCACCTGGCTACAATGAGAACAATCTAATCAAATAATGCAGTGATCAGCTTTGTCCTATTTCAAAAGGGCCACTTATTACCTGTGTACAAAATATAACTGAGCCTATTACTAAATTTACCTACCCTATTTTCTAAGGGTTTCCATTTTTGTCATGGCGTGATTATACCAGACTGAACAATACAAAATATTATCTTCTTGTTGAAAAATGGCTCAGCAAGATTTCAAAGCAAAAATTCAGAGATAGCCCACTCACCCACTGCTTACTACAATCACTTCTGAGATGGGTTACTTCTCATGTCTGTTAGGTCATGATTACACAGGACAGAGGAAGGGGTGCCGAGAAAAAAAAGTGGGGGCTGCCAAGACCTCTGTCATCAAGTGCTACTGGATAACAAGAGGAAGCGATAAAAACAGAATACAAATAGAAAGTAGCATGACCAAAACCAAAGTCGTGCCAGACGCTACATAGTACATATAACAGATGGAGCAGGGCCCAGAAAGACAGCCTCACAAAAATTAAGACTTTCTGGTGGGCTTCTCATCTTTGTTGGAGGCGCACCATCTTCTAGAAAGCAATGGATATGTGTTGAACTGAATTAACACATATAATATCCTTGCACTTAATTATGTTTGACTGATTTTTCGTACCTCTTGCTTCAAGCAAATTCCTTGCAAACTTTTGTTTGCTTGTATTTAGTTTAGTTTTTTTTGTGTGTGTGTGGGTAGAGTTATTAAAGTGGTAGATTAGAAGGGTGACATAGACCTGGTATGTGTGAATTTGATAGTGTTTTCTTATTCATATGTGAGATATTATGGCATGGAGGAGGACGCAGATAGGGAGGTGAATTAATGATGTGTTGAATGAACGTATCCAAGTACTGTTGATGACTCAGGTGAGGATGAAGGAGGTTTCTAACTGTAAACTGACTGTAACCTGACAGAGTTCTACCACCACGCCTGTCTTCTTCAACATGACCTTTTTGCAAGGCTCATCAAATGGGAGAATAGCATACATTTGGGAGAGATACAAACAAGTTAGATACAAGAGTTAAAAACAGACCTTGCAAACTGGGATGAATGAGACAAACACAGTAAAATAACATTTAACTGAGGGAGAATAAAAGGAACAGCACATTAAGCTTCTAGAAGAGAATAGCAGTGATATTAGCAGCTACTATCAACTAAGGGAAAACAAATGGATTAATTCTTGTAACAACACAGTGAGGTGAGTATAGGGTTTATATTCCTACATTTTATGTATGCATGCTGACAGCATATCTAGGAACTGATGCGAAGAAAAATATTCCCTTGGTCAAAAAGCAGAGCTTACATGGTGATTTATCAAATTAAGAACATACTTAGCAAAGTGTCTTTTAAAGCATTGTAACTCCCTGATCAAATCACTACTAAAGAAAAAAAAAAGACATTCCTATTTACTTTCCATTTGCTTTATTGAACTTGTTTAGTTCAAAAACATAATAAAACATGCCCTTCATAAAATAACATTTTTGATGTTCCCCAATAAAATGTGAAAAGAAAAAGTGTCCCTTGCCTTAAGGGCATTTATTTAATAATTCTAATCTTATGCAAAATTGTGTATGTGTGTGTGTGTGTGTTGACCTGAAACTCAATGTTCGTTGAGAAATGTGAAATAAAATTTGGTATCTAGAAACCAAGTACTATTGTCTTGTTTGGGGAGAGAAGCATCGTTAGTGGATCTTGTCTGGGGAGGTGTTAATCACCTGCCTCTCAGTCACTGGCATAGAAATCACAAGTTGTTTTTTAATTCACTTTACCTTTTTTATTACAGCCAAAATGGCAGGGGAGGTTTTCTGATCATCAAGAAAAACTAGCAAGTCTCTTGTTTAAATGTCTTTCCCTTTGTCTTCATAAATGAAATAAACCCCCTATGGGAAAATGTTGGCTCTTTGGTCATAAATCATGTCTTCCTCTTCCAGAAGCAACTTTACGTGAAGATGTAGCCAAATTTCACTCTGAATCCCACGTGCTTACCAATGGTGGTGGTGACATTTTCTCCTGGAGGAAATTAAATTTGCCTTCACCTAGTCCTTCAAAATGATGAGCTTTGCCTCTCAGCAACTGGTTGTCCTGGCGGAGTTCCATTCCTGAAATAAGGTGATGCATCACTGTGACATATAGAATGGGTTTTCAAGAGCTGTCTTCCAAACTGTACAGGGTAGCTTTCCATTGCTGGCTGGGGCTGCTGAGAGCTTGCCGATGGAATATGGACAGGATCCTTTTGAGCAGGGAGCTGTTTTCACAGCTGCCATGTTGACTGAGATGTGTTCTAAATCAAAGCTTTTTTCATTGCACTACAATCTGCCAAGGAGTTGGGCCAGTGAGGAGAGACCCATCCAGTTGGTATTGGGAGAGCAATTCCTCCCCATCTTGGTGGGCAAGCAAAGAGTGGACTCACCAGGGCTGAGCTAGATCAACAGAAGATGAAACCGGCACAGTGAGAGCTCAGAGCTTTCTCTTTACTAATGAGGTCACTCCCTTAGCTAAAAAATTTTTGTTTCTAACACAGTTGACTAGAGGTGCCCTGTTGCCTTATTTCCCTTTCAATATGAGGAGCTTGATGAGGTGGGATCTGTCTGCTGGAGCTCTTTCCCTGCTGCATCCAGCTCAACCACACCCTGCCTAAGCACATCTTTGTGTGAAATAATGAGACCTCAGGGGAACACGTGTAGTGTTTTCCTGCTTCGAAGTTTTTCCTCACAATAAATTCTGTTTTATATTTATACCTTATGGCACTCTGCTGTGTATAGCCATACCTACCCACACTGCCCAACAGGTTGACTTTCAGGCTTGTGAGCATTTTAAATTCATTCCACTGGTTGGCTTTGCCAGCGACCTGGAAGTAAGCAATGGACGCAGAAATCTCTCAAAACCCCTTGGGGTGCTGAACAAGGGATATCCACCTCAGGGCATTTGACTTGAATATTCTCCCCTACTTTTTCTCTTTTGATCCATCTTGAGCTCTTCCTTTTCCTAAGTGAAGGAATGGCAAAAAAGCAGTCAAATTGGATTTAGAATTAGCCTTGGAAAAAGAAGCAGAAAATGACCCCAGTTCCTCTTCTTTTCCCTCCAGCCCTAAAAAGAAATACCACATACACCCAGAAATTTGGTACTATGCTAATAAACCGGTCATGCCCATTGCTAATTGGGCACTATCCACCTGATTCATGATTATAAAGGACATATTTGTCTGTTTCTGTCCCTGCTGCTATCGTTGGATGCCTCTTTCCAACATTCATAAGACAGACCTTCACACACAGTCATCTTGCCTCCATTGGTACCTGCCTGTATCTGAAGCAGATTTCAAACCTGTGAAGAAAACTGATGACCTGCTGGGCAAGTGTGGAAAGACTCCAGATAGTATCAACAGCAGGAATACTGGCCAAAATTATGGATATTGTGGTTGGGAATTTAGGTCCTCTCTGCAGATATTTTGTTTTGATTTATTCTGCAAATAGGTAAGAATTTTTATTATTTAAGGTAAGATAAAGTTTTTACTTCTAGCCCTCTGGTTGCAAAGGTAGTGTTGCCCTGTAAATCAACACAGTATTATCAGCTTTCCTCATCAGACTGAGTCTGAGACAAAATACTCTAGTCCTCACTGAAGACAGCGCCAACAATTCATCTTAATTTTGTGTACTTTAAGTCAGTTTTCCAAGGAAAATACACTGAAAAAGATATGATATGGAGAGGAATCATTATGTAGTTAAATATGTGAAAATAAATTCTGCATATTTATTTGATTTATTTTCTTAGATGTTTGCTCTTTTTCATAAGTAGATTTTATTTTGAGAAGTTTGGTATTCACACAAATAGCTGACCATTTGTTTCTAAATTGGTCTTCATATTTTTCCAAACTGAAAACAAGTTTTATATTTACAAGAATGTAAATATATAAAGCATTATTTCTGTCCTTTACATCAAGTTTACATTACAGAATTTAGTAAAAGTTAAATTTTATAGTCGAATCATGTTAGTCAACAAATGTAGGAGACTACTTGATTCTTAACGTCCAGAAACTTAATAAGAGAAGCAAAAACTGAGGTAAGCTTGACAGCTAAATCTGAACTTGGCTAATGTTCACAGAAATGTAAATTATCTAAGTTCTTGAACTAGTTTTCTACTTCTCTGTCTATTTTTTGAATCAGTCTCAGTTTAAATAATTTAGTATGCTTGCATTAGGTAAGACAGTGCTTAAACATATATGTTGTGTTGGATTTATAGTGAAATGAAACAAGCCAGTATGTAAAATTATGCATTTGAGGATCTTTCTATTAACCTTAGGAACAGAATGGTAAACAGATGCACACAAGACAGATTTTCTTATTGTCTTTCTTGCTGTGGGCATTAACTAGCCACTGGTTCTTTACCACTGATCTGTATTTCATAGATAAGATATTATATTTGGAAGGGTTAATAGTCTCTATACAAATTAAAGATGACTACGGATATGGGCTAGGGATTGTCTACAATGCCTGAATTATACACTTGCTTGTAACGTACACACAATGATAAGAAGTACCAATGCCTAAATATTGTAATACTTTGCATTTAGTAGAGACATATGCATAATTCCATTTCAATTAGACAAGTACTGAAATTTATATATTACCATTGACCAATCTACAGAAAAAAATACAAGATAATAAAGAATAGAAATGAACAAATAGTTCAAAAGTTCTGAGTAACTGGGAAACTTGACCAACAGACTAACTCATTTCATCTAGCAACTTTAACTAAAACTGAAAATATAACAAAGTGTTTTTTTGTCCAGCTAAATGCAGCTAAATGCCACAGAACTGGGTCTATATTTTTTTACCAGTTCATTGCCCTGAGGATTTGTACCCAGTTCTTATTTCACTCAGGACAATGAATTTTTACATAATAATGCTTATACATACTCTGGTATGAACCTCTTATTTATTTGAATAAGTTTTCCATTTTTTCATTCTCTTTCAACAAAAATAGACATTTAACAAACTTTCGAATGCTTGGCACCCAGTCCAACATAGTCAAGCTGAGAACGAAATCTTTATCAGACTGAGTGGAAAGCTGAGCCAATATCCAGAGAATAAGCACAGTGTAGATAAATATTTAGAATAAGTCAGGCCTCGAATTTAGGCACGACTATATACATAAATGTTGTATTCCTTTTGAACGTTTTTAAATAATTATTTTTAACTCTTTACTTTAATAGTAAAAAGTAACAGATTTCTTTCCTCATTTAGTGATTTTCTGCCAATGTAAGTTTTCCTGTTAGTTACAATGTGAAATCATTTCCTTAGTCTTTGTCATCTGTTCTTGGCAAACAATAGCTGCCACTTGCCACTCAATAAAGATGCTGAAAACCTCATATTATACATGCACACATATACACAGACCAAAGACCAGATATGAGCTCATGTTGATACCATAAACATACAGATTCATAAATCATATATATATATATATATATATATATATATATGGAGAGAGAAAGAGAAGAAAAGGATATGTGGCTATTTGGACAGACTATGTGTGTTGAATACTGATGACAGAACATCAGAACATTTGATTGCTGCTTTAAGCCCAGTCTTCCTGGTGAAATATAGGACATAAAAAATTAAGGCATACTTGAAGAAATGGAAAGTACTAAAAACATGCATGGCTTCAACCAAAGCTAAGAAATATTACATTCTTCCAAAAAAGAAATTCTGTTGGTGGACATGTAAATACAATCCTAATTTGTGAATTTCATAATTGATCTTCATGTTTGACATTACTAACAGTCAGGGCAGGAAAACATGCCTACTTATTTCTGTAGTCAGAAAAACAAATACTGAGCACTTACTGTGTACAGTTATTATTCTGGAATACAAAACATAACAATAAATCAGACTCTCACCCTACCTTGAGGAGGATCATGGTTACATGCAAAACAATAGAAATGCAGTACAATGTGGTACAAGCCAAATGTCCAAACCTTAGAAGATAAGTTAGGACATTATGATATCTCCATATGACGGACAGCACAGTAGTCAATACAAAATCATGTTTTAAAGGACACTGTTACATTAAAATGTTTCCACTAATTAACACAACATACAAAACCACATTCACAAAGTGATACC
This sequence comes from Balaenoptera physalus, assembly GCF_965194825.1. Lineage (NCBI taxonomy): Eukaryota > Metazoa > Chordata > Mammalia > Artiodactyla > Balaenopteridae > Balaenoptera > Balaenoptera physalus. The sequence continues at coordinate 100,804,584 of NC_138896.1, read as the reverse complement.
AGTTCTATTAGATAGATAGGTAAATAGCTGAAGAAAATAAAGAGGGAAGGGAAAAAAGGAGAGAAAAACGAAAGAAAAAAGAAAAGAAACAACTGGAAGGAAGCAAGCAGTGTTAGCAGTGTTTATAACTAAATTGTGATTATGTGGATTTTTATTTATTCTTTATACTTTACTGTCTTTATAAATAATGCACATTATTACAAAAGTAAATTAAATAATAAATTCTAGACAAGGATTGCTTGCAATCCCTTTACCGAATAAAAATCAGTAGTTTCCTTTTTCATCTTTTGTCCTTTTCCATATGAATAATTAACTTCATACATATGTGAAAAAAATTAAAATTAGAGCTTTACATTCTTCATTTTTATTTAACGTAGACCTTGAGTTTTGTTTCTTCCTGAGGATTTTGTTGTTGCTGTTGTTTGCTTTTTCTGTATCTCCTTCCTACCACCTCCATTTCCACGCCATCACTACCAAGCAATTTAGCAGTCTGGTATGGGTTCTTCCTTCCAAACCATTAACTCTCCTAGTATAGACATCTACACATGTTTATGAAGTACATAGGATCACTTGCCAATTTTTACATTTTAATGCAGCTCCCTTTTTCACTTTTTTGGACATTATTTTTGATCAAAAGATATAGATTTAACTAATTAAATTTAATAATCACAAAAAATATTTATTGAGCTTCTACTGTATACTGGAAACTCTTGTGGCCCTGGGGCTGCAGTATGCCAGGATGGTGCTTCCTACGCTCCACTGCATGAATGAACCACAATTTACTCAGTGATCCCCTTATTCATGGACATTTAACTTCTTCCCCAAATTTCCCCTTTTGTTTTGCCCCTACACACAGCACTGCACTAAACATCCTTTTACATACATAATATATTATATTCTTGTATTCTCCACATCTTACTTTATAGTGGCTTTATATTATTTACTTACTCAAAAATACCAATTATCATTCTTTTTAAGAAATACAATTTCAGAGTGTCCTAGAGCTATAAAGAATGTGTTATAGGACCTCTCAGGAAGTAACTAAAATCAATGTACAGTTTTTGTGGTTATTAGGTTCCCATCTGCAAATGGTACCAAGCATGGCAATTTACTGTCAGTCCAAGTAGAGGAAGCATTAAACCTAAAGCAGACAGCATCCACCCAGGTGCAACAAAGAAAGGGTGAGGAACTGACTGAGCACAAGGATAAAGTAGCAGCAGGTACAATGATCGAATAGTTGAATATAGAAAATACTTTAAATATATATAATATATTGAGTTTACATGGTCTGTATTTACGCTGTGGTGTATGAGTTGGGTAATAGTGGAAAATATTATTCAACTCTATCAAAAAAGCATCTGTGATCCATTTCATCATTTTGACACTTTTAATTGTTTAATTGTTTAATTGTTTCATCATTTTGACACTTTTAATTGTTTAATTGTTTAATTGTTTCATCATTTTGACACTTCATTAATTGTTTTTTTTATTATGACTATCAAAGAGGGAGAAAGAATGAGATCAATGCGTTTTCCCTCCTAAGTGCCAGGTACTTTATTAGTCCTTTTAATTTCATCATTTTATCTAATAATTACCAATTGCATTATTATGATATTGGTGTTATAATCACGACTACCATTTTACGAATAAGGAAACAGGATCTCAGAGGTTAAGAAATGGCAAAAGAACAACAGAGTTGAGATTTAAAATTAGGTTTTAATTCCAATACCCCTGTCCCTCAGGCTACACCTTCTAAGAAATTTTCTCAAACCCTTGGGTAAGATAGATAGCAAAAATAATTCCCCAGTAAAAGAAATAATAGGGTGCATGGCATCATGGATAGCCATGAATATTTGTTATTTGGGGAATGCAACTGTGTCTTATGTATAAATCTCACTACCTCTCTCATTGCCCATGACACATGCCAGTTGATATACATGGAGCTTAATTTAAACTTTAACTTCCCAGTCAAGCCTTATAATTCCTTGGAAACTGTTTACCACTGCTACCACTGGAATGGTCACAGTGAAGACTTTTCCTATATAAAGGAGATGCATTTTATTTGTACATTAAATAAATTAATCACACACATATGCATACCTGTGTAAACCTACACCAGACCCAGCCCCTTCTGCAAATACAAAGAGAAGACCAGGCTATGTAACTTCTCAAGCCACATGCAACAGGAAGATTCTAGAATCCCTTCCCCCAAGTTATTTTTTTTAAAAAAACCTCTATAACCTTGTGGAAATCTTCTTGATATTTAGATGAAAATAAATAAAATGCAAGAGATGGATAGATGGGACTTGCAGTTTTCTCACTTTTCATGAGAAGAGACGCATTCACACTTTATATCACTATATAAATCCCTAAAAGTAGAGAACTTTAAAGTACTCAGAGTACTCATCAAATCTCTGTAGAGAAAAAAAATCCCTGACACATGTTATGCGTACAGCTTGAGACCTTTGCAAATCATCACATTCAATAATGCTCCAAAGCACCTCATTTTACTCACGAAATACAATAAATTATGGCAGGAGTGAGCTATAAATGGTCAGAGGTCAGCTAGAATCAATGACTAGCCACATATAAAATCTAAACTCACCCTTAGCAAGACTGGAAAGGGTGGAAGATTGGGGCTTTCCAGTGCCTCATGTATACGTGAAAATGGGAATGTTAAACCCAGGACACCTACCGGTCTACAGCTGTTCACTCCTTCCCCCCCAACACGTAATGAGTTGTTAGATTGTGGGTCTGGGGCTGTTTCTACTAGAATCTCTGCAATATTTAACACAGATCCTGGCACAGAGAAGACAAACAATGCTCGGTTGAATGGACTAAAGATAGAGATCAATTAGACAGAGCTTATAATTCAATAAATGTTGGGATACTCCTGAACTGTCCAAGGAAAATACAAAACGTGTCATTTTAGGATAATGTCTCAATAATTTCACCAACATAAGACTAACAGCTAGAGATAGTAGAACATGTATGCCTAGGAAGCTTTCTATTTGATTGAATGTTTTCTTTCATTGAGAGGAAGGAAGTAGAGTTTTAAAAAATGAGAAATTAGGTGAAAAAGACTGCTTAAACTTGTTACTGTAATTCCATGTAAAATTTATAGTCTATTTCATAATATACCCATGCTTGTTTTAATATAACAATTCCATTTAAAATTATACACAAGTTAAATGATTTAACAACCCCTTAATACAAAAAATTTAAATGATGATTGGCCCTTCAAGGCTTCTAGAAGACAAAATATATTTCCACAGTGGGATGTTTACTCATGCTCTGGTACCAGTATCAGGAGGTGGGAGTTTGCGATCTACAGAACTTAATATTAGAAGTACAGCGTTAACAGCTGAAATCTAGAGGAGTGAGGGGTGCCTTCATCAAAGATGATGGGCATCAGCATGGGGCTAGATTAGGCAGTTTGGCCAGTGTGGTTGACTGGCTCACAGCTTAGTATTTTAAAGGGCAATGGATTTGAGGGCAATGGCTAAGCCACTGTTGAAGTTGGAGATAATACAACAGCTTAGGATCTATGGTCTTACATTAGCTTTACTCTTTTATGTTACCTACCTCTGTGAGTATTTAAATCTAAAGTTTCTGTTTTAAAATCCCCCACTACATGTAATGAACTCACTACATGCATATCTTTTAACAAGCTGAAAAATGTTCACAGTACTTCTAGGCAAGGCATACTTCTAGGCACAGTGGGGAATAGGACAAAATACAAGGTACAGTCAATAAACAGCATCTATTATGGCACTGTAACCATTACAAATTGGAAATGCTGGCCAATAGCACAATATATAAATGATAGTTAAAAAGAGTATTAGAAGGATATCACAGAATATACAATATAAGTAACTCATTATCCAAATCTAAGTGAATGTTAAGTTCAGAAAGCAAAATAAATAATACAAATGCAAAATAAATAATTCAAAGTGAAAGAAAAGGCTCATACTGGTGAAATGTTAGAGTTGGGAGGTCAATGATGTGTTTAAGAAAATGTTAAAATACATTTCAGACACAGGTATTTCATGAAGAGTATTGATATATGAATATTTAGACATATATAAACTGGCATAATGAAAAGAGAGAGAGCAAGAAATAAAGATAGAGATGAGAGAGGGAAATTATTAGATCATGTAAATTAAAAATTGGAAGACTCCACCTTCAGGTATGGCTTGATCAAGAAGCTAAATCAATGTTATCAAAGCCAAACCTTATTTCTATCCATCTCTCTGATCTGCTTGTCTCTTTATTGGTTTCATTCTCAGATATAGCTTTTCCCCTCATGAAGGCAAGATGGTAAGGTGAATTAAAGAGTTCCAGGTTTATATTTTCAAAATTCTAAGTTCAGGGATAAAGAGAGTAATCTCTCTCTCAAAAGTTCCATAATTGGCTTTTGACAAGCTTTGATCTTACCCTTCCCTGGCATAACAAACATGGACATCTGGGGATGTGATGGTCTGATGGCCTAAGCCTGAATTACATATGTACCCAGGAACTGGTGGCAGAGTCAACCATGAAAATAAAAATTGTATCAGCTGAAAGTTGAATACAATTAGTTCCCCAAATGGCATTCTTTTTACTGTTACTAGAAAAAGAAAAGAAGGATGCTTAGCAGGAATTCAAATAAATATTCACCACTGGCATTAAATTTTAGAAAGCCTTGAATGTTATGACAAAGAAGTTGTGGGTTTTGTCCTACATTTAATAGTAAACAAGGAGAAGATGGGCACAATAATAAAAGGTGAATTAAAGAGAATGAATCAAATAGAAACTGGAAGATTGAATCACAGACAAATTCACTGGATGTTCTTTCTAGCAATTTTGGTCACACTCGTAAATTTTAAAAAGATGGGAAATTGTGGAGAATAAACACTGCATAAAAGAATATCTTTGACATATCACTCCTGACAGGGCTAAGCCAAAGGTTGTGAAGATAAGTAAGTCTGGAATAAAATATTAAACCAAGTTTCCTTATTTGGTTTTGATTTAAAGGTACACTAGGCAAAGTGATTTATCTTCTGTCCAGAAGTAATAAATCAAATAATTTTAATGGGATAAAAGAGGAGAAAACTGGGAGATTCAGAGGAATCAGTTATTTGTCAAAATGTAATCTTAAGCAATAATATTCCAAATTCTATCCGCATTGGCTGCTTCCACTATATTCTGTCAAGTTGAAAAACAAATCAACACAACAAAGCAAATTTGTCTAATTAAAATTGGGCATTATAATGCCAGGAATTAATGGAGAGAGAGAATAATTGTAGTACATCAAAGAGAAAACTAGTTCTGTATTGACGCAACTTCTAAACTGGAAAAGCTCAGAGGGGAATGGAAAATGAACGTCTGCCAACTTTGTGTCTGACAGAGACTGCCTATTTTTCTTTGAGGTGCTTATCATGGAAGGAGCTCAGAAATATTTTCAATGTATCAAAAAAATGCATAAATAAATGCATTTATTAATAAAAGAGTTAATAAAAGAGGATGAGAAGTTACCTTAAGGAAAAAAAGAAGCACAATACTGTTGACTGTTGAATTCCAGCATATTGTCTAGAGAATGTTAAGAATTTCTTCTTATTCATACCTTCACTTATATTCTGAAGGCATCAAGGGCTTTCCCATGTACTGTATGTGCCTTAAAAAACTCTTCCACTCTACCACAAGGTTTCTGACTGCCCTCATGACTCAAGTTGACTTCTTTAGCCTTCTCCCTTGGCTGAATATCAATGCAGAAAATATTTTTTATCCAAACCTCTGCTATATGGGGGAAAATAGATCATAGACTCAGAAATCTTATGTAAGTCTTTGATGAAAATATTGGGGTTTTTTGTTGTTTCATGGATGAATGCTAAACTTCTAAGTGATTAAAAATGATAATCATCATAACTGTTTAAGCCTAAAGAGCATCAGCTAAAGTGATAGTAGGAAAAGCAAGAAATCAGAGTGTCTCAGGAGTGAAAGGAGGAGAATGCTACAAGGAAAAGGCACACACATGTTGAGTGTCCCTGAGAGAGTCAACAAGACAACAGTACTGTGATCCTCATAACCGACCATGTGAAGGTTGTTGGGATTTGACAAAAGTAGTTTAATGGAGTCCCAGGGAAAAGCCAGATATTAACAAGATTAGGAGTAAATGAAAGCAAAGAACTTGATATATATTATAGAGAATTATTTCTGGAAGTGCAGTTTTAAATGAAGGCTGAAAAATTGCGCAGATGCAGAAGAGGGATATAAGATCAAGGGAAGGGTAAGATCTGCTTCGGTTGATGTATTGTCATTTACTGTTGCCTTTGTTTAGATGGGGGAGGTAAGAGTCTTTGTTTTCTGATGGGAATGATCCCGCAGAGAGAGGGAAGATTCAGAAGACAGAAGATATGAGACTTTCCTAACTAGGAAAGTCTTCAGGGAGGTTGTAACTGGTGGTAGAAGAAAAAGTGAACACAATAAGGGAAAGTTTGGGGACTTGGTGGTGGAGAGATATGGAAGGCAACAGAAGATTTCTTTTCTTACTGAAAACATATAAGAAAGGCTGATAAGCTGAGGGTGAGGAATGAGGAAGAGGGAAAAGGAGTTAAAGATAACCTTACATTTTAAAATGGTAAAATGACCATAAATGAAAATAGAGAACCAAGATTTCATTCTTGAAGAAGAGAGAATAATCTTTCAATGTATTTAGTTGGCAGTGCATGAGTGACATCCAGCTATAGTAAGCCAAGTTCTCAGAAATGAAATACGACAATGCAAGAGAATTACCAGGACTAAAGATTCAGATTTGTGACTATCAAGGCAGAGATAATAGTTGAAGCCAAAGGACTGGATGATACACACAAAGAAGAAAGTAGGGAAAGAGTAGCAAAGACGAGCAAGAACAGAGCCTTTGGGAAATTTCTGTACTTATGGAATAGAAGCAAGAAGCTGATTCAAAGGACACACAACAGTGGTGCCTAGAAAGCAAAGAGGACTAGAATTGTGATATGACACAGACACCACACAGTGAAGTCCAAAGGCTAAAAAACCGTAGAAGGAAAGACCAGTTAGGAAATCCCACTGGATTTAGCAGGTGGGGGGTCATTTCAAGAAAGCTCTTTCAGTAGGTCGATAAGGGTAATGTGCCCAGATTCCACAAATAAACCAAAAAATTGAAAGAAAGTAACAGCTGTCAACTTCTTTTGAAAACTTTAGCCTTGGCGAGAATGGGAGAGCTAGACTAGTAGTTTGAAGAGGTGGCAGAATCAAGGAATGTAATGCATTAATGGGAATGAAAGACATTAACATAATTATAGGATGAACTGAAATGTCAGGTAGAAAGACAGAAATTGAAAACACTAGTAAGAATGAAGATAATGGACAGAGTGAGCTTTCCTTCCCTTCCGACAAAACATGCTTTGGCCCTGTCTTACCTGCAAACTCTTCTCATGCCCTTTCCCCCACATTTGATGACTCACTGATGCCCTTAAATTCCCCCAAGTTAGAATGAGACTCAGCACATATCTGCATGCTGGTCCCAGCTTGGATAATCTTCATGCCTCAGGTCCTGTTTCAAATGTTTCCTTCTTTAAAAAATTTTTTCCAGCAACACTCTCTGAAGCAGTCTGCCCAGGAGTCATACCCCATCACAGCATACCATTTATTTCCATAATAGGACTTAACAAAATAAAAAACCATCCCGCTTTCTTGGTGGTTATCTCTAAGCTTTATGAGGGGGATCTGTTCCAAACAGCCGTGTAATTTCTCTGCTGGGCATTATAATAAGCAATAAATCAACATTTGTAGAATAAATCAACAAATAAAGGTAGAGAAATAGGATTTAGAAAACTAAAGAAGGAGTTCTCTTTAGAAATAAACAGGAACATTTTCTTTCCATGAGAAAGTTGATAGTTATAAGAGAAATTTTGTGGTGGAGAGGAACAATTTTGAAGTAACTCAATTTGATAAGGTAGAAAGCAAGGTCATCTGCTAAAATAATATCCTAATACCACCACTGAACTTAAACTCACGGAGCTTTTATGATGTGCCAGATACTATGTTCAGTACTTTTTAGCAATATCCCACTTAATCCTCACAGCAGCCCAGTGGGTGGCCCACTGTCCTCCACACCTTACTGGTCAGGCAACTAAGACTCAAAGAAGAAGAGAGGCAGCCACGGTCATACAGTAAGAAAGACACAGGACTGAAATCCAGGTTTATCCTAAATCTCCCCCTCTTATCCCTGATGATATACTGCCAGACGTGAGGGGAATCAGGTTGGACTTTGAGACATAAGGCAGCAGAAAACCTTAGACATAACTGCACAGGAGTGTGTATCCAGAGTCGGTACCGAGTTAAGATAAATGAAAGATTTTGAGTGGTTCTCCTAGAGCAGGACCACCAAGTTAGTAAACTGGGGCTGTGTTTCCCAGCACTCCCTTCCCTACAAAGCGCTGGCCACAAACAGACAATGCGTATGAGATGTGGAAGGCGGGAAAGAAGCACCAGCTGTATCCTTTCTCACTCCAGCGATCACAGCAGCGCACCAGCCACGCCCAGCTCCACGCCCGCTGCCCCTGACCTGGGGCTCTGGGGCTGCTGTGCGGCCACAGCCCAGCACCGCCGCAGCACGCCAGCACCCCAGCGCTAGACTTGCCTCTCCAAGTGCTGAGTCACCAAGGACAGCCCCTGAGGCATCAACCAAACCTACAGCTCCTCCTGCCATCACGTCTCCTCCTCCTGCTTTTCCAGCTCCTGGGCCAGTGCGTGTCGATCTTCACGACACAGAAAACCAGCCTCTCTTGCAGGTCACCTGAAGCACGAAAGGTGGAGGCTTTGATGGTGGCAAGAGAGGCATGTGGGTTCCAGCTTTCCTCCCTGATTGGTGCCACTTTCTTCTTGCTCCCCACCCCGCTTTCCCTCCACCATTCCTTCCTGACCACTTGCTCTGCCAACTTCAGCCCCAGCAGGAGACACAGAAGCAACAGGCATACCTGAACTGTTTAGTCAGCTCCACAATGGCCGATGTCACAGCCCCGTAAGAAACCCTGTCTTGTATAACATTCTTAGCGTTTTTGCTTCTTGGACCATATCCTCTGGGACTAAAAGGGCCTAGCTGATAGAAAACAGCATGGAGCCAGCTGGCACTTTGTGCTGCTATCCAACAATGATTAAAAAATACAAGTAATAAATAAATAAATAAATAATTAAATAAATGACAGAAGCCCTGTGAGGGGATTAGACATACAAGAATAACTGAAGGGGGCTTCTCTGGTGGCGCAGTGGTTAAGAATCCGCCTGCCAATGCAAGGGACAAGGGTTCAAGCCCTGGTCCGGGAATTTCCCACATGCCGCGGAGCAACAAAGCCCGTGCGCCACAACTACTGAGCCTGCGCTCTAGATCCCGTGTGCCACAACTACTGAAGCCCGCGCACCTAGAGCCCGTGCTCTGCAACAAGAGAAGCCACTGCAATAAGAAGCCCGCACACCACAACGAAGAGTAGCCCCCGCTCGCCACAACTAGAGAAAGCGGACACGCAGCAAGGAAGACGCAACGTAGCCAAAAATAAATAAATAAAATAAATAAATTTATTTAAAAAAAAAAAGAATAGCTGAAGGGCAAAGTGAGTTAAAGAATTCTGTATACATTTCTTCATAGCCCTGTGTGGTGTGAGCTCCCCTGTTATATATCACACCCTGACTTTCCAGACTTAGATATCTCTGCTTTGTGCCAGCTTAGGACCCTCGGCTCATCTCTCCTGAAATCCTAATACACTGAACTCAAATTGCACATTTACTTGTCTGCAGCTTACACCCTGTTCTTCTCTAGCACCTGCCCTAGAATCTCTAAAAGGAGGGAGGAAGGGTGCTATGTCAATTATATCTCAGTGAAACCAGAAAAAAAAATAAAGGAAGGGAATTTTTTTTTTTCATTTCCCAGTCCTTCCATATCACCTTGTAGAATATTATACAACTAATAGGTACTCAATACATTTTTGTACTAAATTAGATATATCCAGAAATTATAGTAACAATGGGCTCTTGTTCAATATTTCATAGCTATCTTTGCTTTATATGTTATTACTTTCCACGAGATACTCTGATCACAGTACACTCTTTAAAAGTACTTCACTGTTTTACAAATTTTCTTCTCAAATGTTTCCTAATTCTCACTGAAAAACAAAGTCAATTATGTGTAACTCACGGCAATGAAAATGAAGTACTCACCAGAAAAAAATAAATATACTATAAAGGGAGGATTTAAGTATATATTTTATACAAAGTAAATATAATAGACTTTGTGTAGATAAGAGAGGATACATGAAAAGCAAGGCATCTGCAAATGTCATTAATCACTTAAGTAAAATTAGGAAATCATTTATTATAGCAAACAGATTATACTAGGATATATAATCACAGAAATCCAAAATGTGAAAGTATTATAATTCTAGCTTAATGTATGAATTTATGGCCAACTTTATATGATGTTTTAGTAGAGTTAAGCAAAAACAAATAGCCTAGGTGAGACTTTAATGTTATCTCTATATATGTCTACATAAATTTATAAAATACATATTGTTAAATACATAATATGTTATTTAAAAGCCCCAAATTGATTACTCACACTATCTCCTTCTCCTTAGTTTAACTCCAAATGCCACAAATGATAGATTCTTAATAGTAGAAGTAACCATAAAGCAAAAGGTGCAACTTGTCAGACAAAATTGAAGTTAACTGACTGATGTAACTTGGAAGAAGAAAAGCAGGCAGGTTTATGTGGATGAAAAAAACACAAGGGAGAATATATACCTGAAAGATGACTCTGCCAGGTGGAGTCACAAAAAGCAGCCAAACAAAAATGAGCATCTAGGAACAGAGGACTTACGGAAACATCTCAGGATGGTTCCCTGGAGAATTATCTGCAGGTTGTCTTATGGATGGTCCTGCATAACTGGGGAGACACTTCTTTCCTCTGCCTATAGAATTTGTTCCTAGTCAGTGATCTAAAGAGAATGCTCTTTAAGCAGAGTAAATTATTTTCCTGGGAGGCATCCACTGTGTGCGTGATGGAGCTGTTGAGAGGAAAGTAAGCCATGATAACTTCAAACCTACAAAAGAGATTTAGAGAAATGAAGGGAGCTCCAACTTGGGGGGAAAAACATGTTAAAGCCCTCCACTCATAGAGAAAATACTTCTTACTTGGGTAATTATACGAGTCCCAAGCAAATCCTCCTACGCCAAACTCAAACACCACAAAAAAAAGAAAAATTACTAACAATGGGTCAGATTTTCCACTTACATAGAAACCACAACAACTTTTCCATTCAGTGAAGTAGTATTTTAGGAAAATAGACACACACAACTGCCTAAAACAAACTTCTACTAGTTGTCCATAAAAATAGATATAAATGATGAACCAAAAATTAGTAAGTATTTGAGGCATACAATTGAAAGATAATAATAAATATAGAGGACAATTAATATAAGAAGAAACACACAATGAAACAGAAAGGAACTTAAGATTCTAATTAGTTGTTGATCAAGATGATGTTGTCTAACTAAAAAAGCATATTATCATGAAATTGAAGAATGCAGACAACTAGATATAGTTTTGGAAATTAAAAATATGTTCTTGCAGGTGATTTCTACTTCTAGCTGTAAGAATATAGCTTGTAGCATATGAACTCTCCCAATGGAAACTATCATGAAAGAGGTACAGAAATGAATCTTTCTGAAAGTATAGAAAAGCTGCTAAAGCAGCCAGGACATGAGGGGCTATAATCTGGAAGTAAGGGAAGTTCATTGAGTTGAGCCCAACTTTCTGTACACTGCTTTTCCCTTTGGGGCATTTACCTATTTTTGGTACATGGCTGAGAAATAGGAAAATGGACAGCTTCTAAGGGGCAAGAGACCATTAAAAATTTTGTAAAGTACTCTAGAGCAAGGAGAAAAAAAATGGAGTTCAGAGATGTGAAGGTAACTAAGGCCTTTTCACAGAGAAGGGGGCACAAAGAAGTTAGCCCAATCCTTGTCACACAATTTCATATTGACGCATTTGCTTATATTTAAGATACACAGGGCAAAACGTTAAGAAATCATGCAGAAAGTAGCTACCCACAATAGTGGACTTTCTGGCAGACCCAAAGTACTGGACACAGGAAAACTGAAACTCAATATTTATCGTTAAGGAGAATCCTAGTAAATACTACATGCTCACATTTGAAACACCTAGAGGATTACGCCATCAGTTTAGTAATAAGACTTGAAAACACTCCCCAGTTCTTAGTTGGACTCAGGTAATCTATTGATCTACTATTTGCCAGATAATAGAGTAAATCCTCTCTAGAGGAATAAAAAAATCATCCATACTATCTATAATTTCTATATGAAATACTGGCATTTAATCAAAAATTACCAGGCATACTAACTAAATGAATAAATGCATATATATGTATATGCGGATGAATGAATGAATGCACACATATGCATACACAGATCAATGAATGAATGAATAAATGAATGAATAAAGTGGGGAAAAGAGTGAGCACAAATGGAAATGCAAGTGATATACACACTGTAGTTATCAGGCTTAATTAAACTAACTGTCATCGCTTCAAGAAAATAGATTTAAAAAAAAAGGAATTCACTGTGAATCAGATTCTATATAAAAGGTTCCAAGTGGAAATTGTAGAAATAAAAACTAAAATAGCTGAAATTAAGAACTTAATAAATCAATTTACTTACAGATAGCAGAAGGAGTAAGTGAACTGAAAAATAAGTTGTCAGTAAATGTCCAGACTTGACATGGAAAGCAAAAGAGATGGAAGATGCATTAAAGAGTGTAAGAGGCTTATGAGATATGGTGAATACATTTAACATACATGTGATTTGAGTCTCAGAGGAGGCAGCAAAGAATGGTAAAAGAAACACTTAAGGCGGAGTCAAGATGGCAGTGTGGGAAGACACAGAGTTCCCGTCTCCCCACAACTAGGGTGCCTGCCTGACGCTAGTCGGGGATCTCAATGCCCAAGGAGAGGGTAGGAACCCCCAAGCGAACCTGTAGGATGTGGGGGGACTGAGGGGGGAGGAGAAGTGAAGGCTGGACAGGACCGGCACCCCTGAGGGGTGACTGAGAGGGGGGAGGGGTTTCCACTCCTGGCGGGACCCTCAGGGGCTGGGATCAGTGGGAGCGGGCCCAGCCTTTCCCCTGCCCAATTGACCAGGGAAGTCTGCCCGGCTCTCAGGCCGGGTCCTACACCCTCAGAAGTCCCCTCCGGGCCGTGTTGGTCCTGGGGGCATAGGAGGGAGGTTGGGGGGAGATCAGGAGAGGCAGGCAGGAGGGGCCCTCCAGGACCGGAGGAGCAGGAGAGGAGCTGAGGGCATTTGCCCCACCCACTCAGGCCCGGGAAGCCTGCTGAGCTCCCAGGCCAGGTCCCCCACCCTCCAAAGCCCCCCCTGGGCCGGGTAGATCCTGGGGGCATAGGAGGGAGGCCGGGGCAGGGGAGATCAGGAGAGGGAGGCAGGAGGGGACCTCCAGGACCGGAGGAGCGGGAGAGGAGCGGAGGGCATTGGCCCCACCCACTCGAGCTCCGGACACCTGCTGAGCTACCAGGCTGGGTCCCTCGCCCTCTGAGACCAGAGGCAGGAGGCATGCCTGGGCCCCTCTGTTCCATTGAGCCTAAGCCCCATGCCCCACCCCCCCAGGGCCTTTTTCAGCCCCGAGGGTTCTAAGCATAGGCCCTGCCCATGCGCAAACCCTGACCCTGCTTAGGCCCCACCCTCCACAGCCATGGCCTTTTCACCTTTTTTTTTTCCTCCTCTTCTTTTTCACTATTGTGGCTCTGTTTTACCTTCCAGTTGTTGTTTCATCTATATTTTTATTTTTATATTCTTTCTAACATATCTGTTAGTTTCCTAGTCTAAATTTATATTTTATTTTGTTATTGTTCTCCTTTTTTTGTTTTTTTTTTCCATCCCACACTGCTTGCAGGATCTTGGTTCATGAGCCAGGGGTTGGGCCGAAGCTCCTGCGGTCGGAGCTCCGAGTCTGAACTACTGTAATAACAGAGAATCTCAGACCCCAAGGAATAGTCATCAAAGTGAGGTCTCCTGGAGGTCCTCATCTTGGCACCAAGACCCAGCTCTATCCAACAGCCTACAAACTCCAGTGATGGACACCTCAGGCCAAACAACCAGTAGGACAGGAACACAATCCCACTCATCAAAAATAAATAAATAAATAAAATAAAATGAGACGGCAAAAAAAAATGTCACAGAGGAAGGAGCAAGGTAAAACACTACAAGACCAAATAAATGAAGAGGAAATAGGCCATCTACCTGAAAAATAATTCAGAGTAATGATAGTAAAGATGATCCAGAATCTCGGAAATAGAATGGAGGCACAGATTGATGAAATACAAGAAATATTTAACAAAGATCTAGAAGAACTAAAGAACAAACAGAGATAAACAACACAATAACTGAAATGAAAAATACACTAGAAGGAATCAATGACAGAATGACTGAGGCAGAAGAATGAATAAATGAGCTGGAAGACAACATGGTGGAAATAACTACCAAGGAGCAGAATAAAGAAAAAAGAATGAGAAGAATTGAAGACAATCTCAAAGAACTATGGGACAACACTAAAGGCACCAACATTCAAATTATAGGGGTCCCAGAAGAAGAAGAGAAAAAGAAAGGGTCTGAGAAAATATTTGAAGAGATTATAGTCTAAAACTTCCTTAACATGGAAAAGGAAACAGTCACCCAAGTCCAGGAAGCAAAGAGAGTCCCATACAGGATAAACCCTAGGAGAAACACACCAAGACATATATTAATCATACTAACAAATATTAAAATCAAAGAAAAAATATTAAAAGCTGCAAGGGAAAAACAAACAAACAAAAACCATACAAAGTAATCCCCATAAGGTTATCAGCTGACTTTTCAGCAGAAACTCTGCAGGCTAGAAGGGAGTGGCAGGATATACTTAAAGTGATGAAGGAGAAAAACCTACAACCAAGATTACTCTAACAAGCAAGGATCTCATTCAGATTCCACGGAGAAATTAAAACCTTTACAGACAAGCAAAAGCTAAGAGAATTCAGCACCACCAAACCAGCTTTACAACAAATGCTAAAGGAACTTCTCTAAGTGGGAAACACAAGAGAAGAAAAAGACCCACAAAACAATCCCAAAACAATTAAGAAAATGGTAATGGGACCATACATATCGATAATAACCTTGAATATAAATGGATTAAATGCCCCAACCAAAAGACACAGACTGGCTGAAAGAATACAAAAACAAGACCCATATATACGTTGTCTACAAGAGACCCACTTCAGACCTAGGGACACATACAGACTGAAAGTGAACTGATGGAAAAAGATATTCCATGCAAACAGAAATCAAAAGAAAGCTGGAGTAGCAGTAATCATATCAGATAAAATTAACTTTAAAATAAAGACTGTTACAAGAGATAAGGACACTACAGAATGAACAAGGGATCAATCCAAGAAGAAGATATAACAATTATAAATGTTTATGCACCCAGCATAGAGGCACCTCAATACATAAGGCAAATGCTAACAACCATGAAAGGGGAAATCGACAGTAACACAATCATAGTAGGGGAGTTTAACACCCCACTTTCACCAATGGACAGATCATCCAAACAGAAAATAAATAAGGAAACACAAGCTCTAAATGACACAGTAGACCAGATAGATTTAATTGATATTTATAGAACATTCCACCTGAAAGTGGCAGGAGACACTTTCTTCTCAAGTGCACACGGAACATTCTCCAGGATAGACCACATCTTGGGTCAAAAATCAAACCTCAGAAAATTTAAGAAATTGAAATTGTATCAAGCATCTTTTTTCTGAACACAATGCTATGAGATTGGAAATCAATTACAAGAAAAAACTGAAAAAACACAAATACATGGAGGCTAAGCATTTTGCTACTAAATAACCAAGAGATCACTGAAGAAATCAAAGAAGAAATTAAAAAATACATGGAAACAATGACAATGAAAACACAATGACCCAAAACCTATGGGACACAGCAAAAGCAGTTCTAAGAGGGAAGTTTATAGCAATTCAATGTCACCTCAAGAAACAGGAAACATCTCAAATAAACAATCGAACCCTACACCTAAAGCAAATAGAGAAAGAAGAACAAAGAAAACCCAAAGTTAGTAGAAGGAAAGAAATCATAAAGATCAGAGCAGAAATAAATGAAATAGAAAAGAAGAAAACAACAGCAAGGATCAATACAACTAAAAGCTTGTTCTTTGAGAAGATAAACAAAATTGATAAACCTTTAGCCAGACTGATCAAGAAAAAAAGGGAGAGGATGCAAATCAGTAAAATCAGAAATGAAAAAGGAGATATTCACAACTGACACCACAGAAATACAAAGGATTATAAGAGACTATTACAAACAACTATATGCCAATAAAATGGACAACCACGAAGAAATGGGCAAATTCTTGGAAGGGTACAGTTTTCCGAGACTGAATCAGCAAGAATTAGAAAATATAAAGAGATCTATCACAAGTAATGAAACTGAAACTGGAATTAAAAATCTTCCAACAAACAAAAGTTCAGGACCAGATGGCTTCACAGGTGAATTCTACCAAACATTTAGAGAAGAGCTAACATCAATTCTTCTCAAACTCTTCCAAAAAACTGTGGAGAGAGGAACACTCCCAAATTCATTCTATGAAGCCACCATCACCCTGATACCAAAACCAGGAAAAGGTATCACAAAAAAAAGAAAATTATAGACCAGTATCACTGATGACCATAGATGCAAAAATCCTCAACAAAATACTAGCAAACAGAATCCAACAACACATTAAAAGGATCATACACCACGATCAAGTGGGATTTATCTGAGGGATGCAAGGATTCTTCAATATATGCAAATCAATCAATGTGATACACCATATTAACAAATTGAAGAATAAAAACCATATAATCATCTCAAAAGATGCAGAAAAAGCTTTTGACAAAATTCAACACCTATTTATGATAAAAACTCTCCAGAAAGTGGGCATAGAGGGAACCTACCTCAACATAAAAAAGGCCATGTATGACAAACCCACAGCAAACATCATACTGAATGGTGAAAAACTGAAAGCATTTCCACTAAGATCAGGAACAAGACAAGGATGTCCACTCTTGCCACTCTTATTCAACAAAGTTTTGGAAGTCCTAGCCACAGCAATCAGAGAAGAAAAAGAAATATAAGGAATACAAATTGGAAAAGAGGAAGTAAAACTGTCACTGTTTTCATATGACATGATACTATACATAGAAAATCTTAAAGATGCCACCAGAAAACTACTAAAACTAATCAATGAATTTGATGTTTGCAGGATACAAAATTAATGTACAGAAATCTCTGGTATTCCTGTAAACTAACAATGAAAAATCAGAAAGAGGAATTAAGGAAACAATCACATTTACCATAGCAGCACAAAGAATAAAATACCTATGAATAAAATGACCTAATGAAGCAAAAGACTTGTACTCAGAAAACTATAAAACACTGATGAAAGAAATCAAAGATGACATAAACAGTTGGATAAATATACCATGTTTTTGGATTGGAATAATCAATATTGTGAAAATGACTATACTACCCAAAGCAATCTACAGATTCAATGCAATCCCTATCAAACTACCAATGGCATTCTTCACAGAGTTATAACAAAAAATTTTACAGTTCGTATGGAAACATAAAAGACTCTGAATAGCCAAAGCAATCTTGAGAAAGAAAAACGGAGCTGGAGCCATCAGGTTCCCCGACTTCAAACTATACTACATATCTACAGTAATCAAGACAATATGGTACTGGCACAAAAACAGAAATATAGATCAATGGAACAGGATAGAAAGCCCAGAGATAAACCCATGCACATATGATCACCTAATTTACGACAAAGGATGAAAGAACATATAATGGGGAAAAGACAGCCTCTTCAATAAGTGGTGCTAGGAAAACTGCACAGCTACATGTAAAAGAATGAAATTAGAACACTACGTAACACCATACACAAAAATAAACTCCAAATGGAATAAAGACCTAAATGTAAGACCAGACACTATAAAACACTTAGAGGAAAAAATAGGACACTCTTTGACATAAACCACAGCAAGATATGTTTTGACCCACCTCCTAGAGTAATGAAAATAAAAACAAAAATAAATAAATGGAACCTAATTAAACTTAAAAGCTTTTGCACAGCAAAGCAAACCATAAACAAGCTGAAAAGACAACCCTCAGAATGGGAGAAAATATTTGCAAATGAAACACAGGACAAAGGATTAATCTACAAAATATACAAACAGCTCACAGAGCTCAATATCAAAAAAACAAACAATCCAATTAAAAAAATCGGTGGAAGACCTAAATAGACATTTCACCAAAGAAGATAAACAGATGGCCAAGAGGCACATGAAAAGATGCTGAACATCAATAATTATTGGAGAATTGCAAATCAAAACTACAATGAGGTATCACCTCACACCAGTCAGAATGGCTGTTATCAAAAAATCTAGAAACAATAAATGCTGGAAAGGGCGTGGCGAAAAGGGAACCCTCCTGCACTATTGGTGGGAATGTAAATTGATAAAAGCCCTATGGAGAACAGTACGGAGGGTCCTTAAAAAACTAAAAATAGAACTACCATACGACCCAGCAATCCCACTACTGGGCATATACCCAGAGGAAACCATAATTCCAAACGAGTCATGTACCACAAGGTTCATTGCAGCTCTATTTACAGTAGCGTAGCCAGGACATGAAAGCAACTTAAGTGTTCATTGACAGAAGAATGGATAAAGAAGATGTGGCACATATATACAATGGAATATTACTCAGCCATAAAAAGAAATGAAATTGAGTTATTTGTAGTGAGGTGGATGGACCTAGAGTCTGTCATACAGAGTGAAGTAAGTCAGAAAGAGAAAAACAAATACCATATGCTAACGCATATATATGGAATCTAAAAAAAAAAAAAAAAAGGTTCTGAATAACTTAGGGCCAGGACATGAATAAAGATGCAGACGTAGAGAATGGACTTGAGGATACAAGGAGGGGGAAGGGTAAGCTGGGACGAAGTGAGAGAGTGGCATGGACATATGTACACTACCAAATGTAAAACAGATAGCTAGTGGGAAGCAGCCGCATAGCACAGGGAGATCAGCTCGGTGCTTTGCGACCACCTAGAGGGGTGGGATAGGGAGGATGGGAGGGAGACGCAAGAGGGAGGAGATATGGGGACATATGTCTATGTATAGCTGATTCACTTTCTTATAAAACAGAAACTAACACACCATTGTAAAGCAATTATACTCCAATAAAGATGTTAAAAAATATAAATAAATAAATTAGACCCTCTTGCACTGATGGTGGGAATGTAAATTGATACAGCCACTATGGAGAACAGTATGGAGGTTCCTTAAAAAACTAGAAATAGAACTACCATATGACCCAACAATCCCACTTCTGGGCATATACCCTGAGAAAACCATAATTCAAAAAGAGTCATGTACCACAATGCTCATTGCAGCTCTATTTACAATAGCCAGGACATGGGAGCAACCTAAGTGTCCAGCGACAGATGTATGGATAAAGAAGATGTAGCACATATATACAATGGAATATTACTCAGCCATAAAAAGAAATGAAATTGAGTTATTTGTAGTGAGGTGGATGGACCTAGAGTCTGTCATACAGAGTGAAGTAAGTCAGAAAGAGATAAACAAATACTGTATGCTAACGCATATATATGGCATCTAAAAAAAAAAAATGGTATTGATGAACCTAGTGGCCGGGCAGGGATAAAGACATAGACATAGAGAATGGACTTGAGGACACGTGGGTGGGGAGGGGGAAGCTAGTGAAGTGAAGAGTAGCAGTGACATATATACACTACCAAATTTAAAATCGTTAGCTACTGGGAAGCAGCAGCATAGCACAGGGAGATCAGCTCGGTGCTTTGCGACCACATAGAGGGGTGGAATGGGGAGGGTGGGAGGGAGACGCAAGAGGGAGGGGATATGGGGATATATGTATGCATATAGCTGATTCACTTTGTTGTACATCAGAAACTAACACAGTATTGTGAAGCAATTATACTGAAATAAAGATCTATTAAAAAAAAAAAAGAAAGGAAAAAAAAACTTAAGATGATGGTTGTTGGACTTCCCTGGTGGTCCACTGGTTAAGACTCTGTGCTCCCCTTTCAGGAGGCCTGGGTTGATCCCTGGTCAGGGAACTACATCTGCATGCCACAACTAAGAGCCCGCATGCCGCAAAGAAGATCCCACATGTGGCAAAGAAGATCCTTAATGCACCGCAACTAAGACCTGGGGTGGCCAAATAAATAAATATTAAAAAAAAGAAAAAGATGATGGCTGTGATTTTCTAAAGCTGATCAAATACATCAATCCACAGATTCAAAAAATGCTAGGAGCCCATGTAGACAGAATAAATAGAAAGTAAATGACAACAAGGCATGTCACATTAATATTTTAACTTGCTTAAATTAAAGATAAAGAAGCACTCTTTAACAGAAACAAGCTAAACAATATCTATTACCTTTTAAGAAGCAAAACAAAAACTGAGAGTTGACTTTTCAACATAAAAATGGAAGCCAGAAGACAGTAAAACATCACCTTTAATTGAAAGAAAATACTTGTCAACCTCAAAACCTATATTTGTGATATAACAACATTTCCAGGCAAACAAAAACAAAGACTAATTTTCTTCATCAATCTTATTGTTAAGTATTTCAAGCAAAAGAAAATTATTCCATATGGAAAACCAGAAATGGAGGAGGGAATAAATAGTGATTGAAAGACAATATTTTGTGGATAAATCTAAATGAAAATTGACTGTACAAATGCTTATGTCTACTGGGGTATAAAATATATAAAATTAAAATGCATGACAACAATGACAGAAGCAGCAGGAGGACGCTAGATGGAATTGTCTTGGAAATGAGTACTAATTATATTAATCTATGTTAATTCAAGAATGATTGTTTTAATATGTAGGAAGTCAAGGAAAGAAGAGTAAAAGAATATATAAGTAATGAGAGAATAGAGCAGAATGGAGGAAATAAAAACAATTTATACAAAAGAAGGCAAAAAAGCGAAAACTGAACATAAAAGAAGTTAGGGAGATTGAAATTGAATAGTGCCTATAAATAAACACTCCAAATAAAACATGAAATTTTCTTACTGGATAAAACAGTAACAACAAAACAATCAGAGAAACAAATTACATGTTTCTTAGAAAAGATACAATTTAAATATGATGCACTGGACGTTGAAAGTAAAAGAATGTAAAATGATATACTATGCAAATAAACACTAAGAACAGCAACAAGAAGCTGATTTAGCTATACTAACATAAATCCAGTTGACATTAAGGTCAAAATCATTACTAGAGATAAAGAAGCACATTTCATGTAATAGAGTATGTATTACTTTTTTATTACTGTGTAAAAATTTACCACAAATATAGCAGCTTAAAATAAGGCACGTTTATTTATTTCACAGTTTCCACGAATCAGGAGGTCAGGAATGGCTTATCTGAGTTCTCTGTTTTAGGGTCCCAAGACCTAACCACTATCAAAATGCTGTCAATATGTTCGCCAGACTTCATCCTCACTCATCAGTAAGACTGATGAAGAAAAACTGCCTTAGTTTTGTTTGTCTGGAAATGTTATTTCACTGAATATGGGTTTCTGGGTTGATAGGAATTTTCTTTCATATAAAGGTGTCTGTATTAGTCAGAATTCTCCAGAGAAACAGAAACAAAAGGATAAGTGGATGAATGGATAAATAGATAGATAGATAGATAGAAATGTAAGAGGAGATTTATTATAAGAATTCATTTGGTTATGGGGGCTGACAAGTCCCACAGGCTAGAGAACTAGGAAAGCCAGTGGCATAATTCAGTCCAAGTCTGTAGGCTTGAGAATCAAAGGGCCATTGGTGTAAGTCCTGATCTGAGTCTGAATGCCAGAGAACCAGGAGCATCGACATCCCAGGACAACAGAATATGGATGACCCAGCTCAAGCAAAGAAAAAATTTGCCCTACTTACATGTTTTTTTTCTCTTTGAGCCCTCAGTGAATTGGACGATGCCCACCAGCATTAGTGAGGGTGATATCCTTTACTCAGTCTACTGATTCAAATGCCGATCTCTTCTCAGGGTACTCTCATAGACACACCCAGAAATAATGTTTTACCAGCTGCCTTGGCATCCCTTAGCCGAGTTCAGTTAACACATAAAATTAACCATTACCATGCCATTTCGTTATCTTCTGGCCAGGGAGGAACTTGCTCATGTTGTTGGCAGAATTTATTTCCTTCTGGAATGAATATAGGACTGAGGGCTACAACTTCTTAATGGCTGTTGGCTAGTGGCTGCTGGCAGTTCCCTGCTATGTGGCCCTCTCCACAGGCAGTTCATAGCATTACTATTTGCTTCTTCTGGGAGAAGAAAGAACCTCTCTTTTATGGAAGAGGTCAAAAATTCAGTATAATAGAGACTATATGTATTTGAAAAAATAATAAAACACTCAGAGACCATGCAATACTAAATAATAACTGAATATGTGTTTTAAAAAATGGATATGAATTTTAAAATTAGACTTTTGTTGGCTTGTAAAATAATTTTCAACAACTATGAAGACACTGGAAATGTTCAGAGTACTGTCTTTGTGTGGAGATGAATTAAGTTATAAATCAATAACATTATCATCATCATCATCATATGAAGAAGGAGATGAGGGAGAGAAGAGAGGAATTTGGACGGAGGAAGGGGGAGAAAGAAGGAGGAGAATAAAATGATCCCCAAATGTTTAGAAATAACACATTTCTAAATGACAAATGGATCACAGAAGAAATAAAATGGAAGTGAAAAAAACATTTCGCACTTGAATCATACTTAAAACACAATATCAAAGCCATGGAGACAGAGAGAATTCTCTTTAGAGGGCTATTTTTCACCTTAAATGTATACATTATGGAGGAAAGGATGAAAATCAATTATGTCAATTCCCATCTCAAGAAATTATATTTATAAACAGCAAATAAGTCCATGTAATTTGTATAAGGAAAGACATAATAATGGTAAGAGTTGAAATTTATAAGATAGAAAACAATAATACAATGAAGAACATTAATACAGACAAAAGATGCATGCTATGCTTCAATAAAATTCTTATGTAAAATGACATTATAAAATAATAAAAATGATAAATAATATATCACTCAAAAAGGTAACATATCTATAGTAATTCAATTATTTTTAATAGTCTTCATTGATTGCTATAAACTAATATATTCTTTGAAACTTGAAAAATTAAATGAAAAGGAAATTCCTAGAAAAATACCAAATTGCCCCCTACAAGAGATAGAAAACCTTGCAGAAAACTGAAATGGTAATGAAAATGTATCTCCTGTATATTCCCTTTACCCACAAACGCAAAAGTCATCAGGCCATTTTACAACTTAATTTTACCAAATCCCCCAATTTGGTAACTGCTTCAAAAAAGAGGAAGGGAAAGAAAGCTAACTCCTCCCACAATCATTTTGTAAGTCTAGCAATACTCTGAAAGCAAGATTGGACAAAGAATGTTAAGAAAAGAAAATATAGAGCAAACTCACCTATGAAGATTCATGTAAAAATTTTTTTTTATGTAAAATTTTAAAATTTACCTGTGCTTTATTTAAAATCCAAAATCTTTACACTGAAAAAAAGACCGACAGAATATAAGATGAAATAATAAAAAAATGACCCCACTAAAGAATTGGAATACTGGGAAGAATAAAATCAAGTTTCCTTCAAAGGAAGATAAATATCTTCAGGATTGAGTGCCTATAAGGATATCAGGAAATATTACTATTAACCTAGAATTCAGTTCTTAGGAACATTAGCAATCAAATGTGGAAACAAGATAAATACATTTTCAGGAATTCAATGATTCAGAAAGTTTAACTTTTTAAAAATAATAGTTGAGTCTCTCGTGGGAGGAACCCTGGAAAAAGAGTAAGAGAATGAAAAGACATGAATTACAAAGTATGTACTTATATTTCCAGGTTGTCAGCTTTATAGCCAACCTAGGAAATAGCTAGTCCAAATGAAAGTAGGAAACTAGGGAGGGAGATCCATCACATAATGAAAAGATAAACACACATTTCATACAGGTTTTGTGATTTAGGATTGATTTTCATTTTTTGCAAGTACTATCATACTTCTTGTTTTGAATAATTGTCACAAAATAATAATACTTTCAGTATTGCTAATTTACTTCTGTTTTTAGAATCAGTTTAGAACAGAGCATGAAGGAATCATAATTACAGAGAAACGATGGAGAGAAATTTCTAACTTTCTTATCTTAGGTATTGGGAAGTTGATAGAAAGTGTTTAAAATTGATAGCTCAAGAAATAACTCTAGGGGCTTCCTTGGTGGCGCAGTGGTTGAGACTCTGCCTATCAATGCAGGGGACACGGGTTTGAGCCCTGGTCTGGGAAGATCCCACATGCCGCGGAGCGACTAGGCCCGTGAGCCACAACTGCTGAGCCTGCGCTTCTGGAGCCTGTGCTCTGCAACAAGAGAGGCCGCGATGGTGAGAGGCCCGCGCACCGCGATGAAGAGTGGCCCCCGCTTGCCGCAGCTAGAGAAAGCCCTAGCACAGAAACGAAGACGCAACACAGCCAAAAATAAATAAATAATTAATTAAAAACGAAAAACAAAAAACAAAAAACCTCTAATTCTGTTGAAGTACATTGCTTAAAGTTAAAAATAGAATAATATACTACTAATATAAATAAAAATCATTATAAAACTAAAAATATTTATGGTGTGGATAAGGGAAAAGAGGTCGGGAATAAGGTAAATTTACTAACTCATCTTTCTCGGTGAGGAAATGATATATATTGAAAAAGATGAATAAACCATGTGACCAGAAGTTTCTTTGTATTTCTTATTGTCATTGGTGACTACCAGAGAAAATAATACATTATTTCTGGGGAATGAGGTAGAAAGCACTTGGAGGGAATACATTACTTTTACTTTTGAAACCTTCAGCATTGTTTACACTTTTTAATTTTTACTCTCCAAATAAAATTAATGAAAACAAATCCTCTCTAAGATATACTAAGTGCTTGAATACCTCTAGTGAGTGACAGGTAAGTAAACATATCCCGAGACAGATACAAAACTATATTTTCCCCTTATACTGCTCTTCAAGTAACTTTATTGATACTACTTTTGTTCTCTAGACATTTGTAGGTAAATACCTACTAAGACTCTTCTTCTTTGTACTAACCACTGTCTCATTCTTCATGTATCTTTTGTGTTACCTTATTCTTAGAGCAGTTACAATGTTGTAAACTCTTTCGCTACATTAACTCAATCCTCCCAGGAATCTTTGAGGAAGGTACTCTATTAGCCCCACTTTAGAGAAGAGGCAGTGAGGCACAGAGCTTACTTAAATGACTTATTTAATAACACCTCAAAGTAGGAAGGCCAGGATTTGAACCCAAGCAGACTAGTTCCAGATCCCATGCTCCTAAAAACTGTACTGCTTTTCTTATTACAGAACAAAATCTAATGTCAAATCTGGGTATTCTTATTGCCTAATTACCATTCCAACTCCCATCAGTTTGCCAGTGTTAGTAAAATTGATGCCCAAAATAGAATGCATGCTATTCCAGGGATAGTTTAATTCAGAAAGATTAAAATTAGACACTGTTGTCCTCACTTTGACCACTTCTTATCTCTGATGGACTTTTTTTTTTTCCCATAGTTTTACTTGCAATGAACTCCATGTTGCTAATTTCTTTTTTTAATTTATTTATTTTTGGCTGTGTTGGGTCTTCTTTGCTGCACGCGGGCTTTCTCTAGTTGCGGCGAGCGGGGGCTACTCTTCCTTGCGGTGCGCGGGCTTTTCATTGTGGTGGCTTCTCTTGTTGCGGAGCACGGGCTCTAGGCGCGCGGGCTTCAGTAGTTGTGGCTCACAGGCTCTAGAGCACAGGCTCAGTAGTTGTGGCACACGGGCTTAGTTGCTCCGCGGCATGTGGGATCTTCCCAGACCAGGGCTCGAACCCGTGTCCCCTGCATTGGCAGGTGGACTCTTAACCACTGTGCCACCAGGGAAGTCCCATGTTGCTAATTTCTTTCACATGTTTTCTATTAAGAGTCATCTCCTTGATCCTGTCCTTTTGTAATATTCATATTTTGTACCCAAGTGTGGTCATCTTTCCTTAATATATTCTTTTCCATTTTCAGCTGAGGAAATAAAATCAATAGCTAATCAAAACAGCAAAAATTCAGTTTTTTTGGTTAAAACGTTTGACTCTCAATGTAGACTGACCTTGCTCAAATTCCAACTCTGTTTACCTCACTGAACCTCCGTTTTTCATCAGCCAATCACTGCTAGTAATTTTGTATGAGACCTATCTAACGGCTCTGTTGCAATGTTGTAAATACTTAATAGATAAGCTATGTGCCCACAATTGCACAGTTAATCATTGCATTTCTTTCTTTTTGTGGCACTCTGTTGATGTTATAAGTACAGTGATAATATAGCCAATGGGTATTTTTTATTATCATTTCTAAGCCAGAAGAAATTGGTGCAGCATCTGACATCAAAAACCATGCCATAAAGTACATAAAATATTGACTAATCATACAAGATGCTCAGTGAACACGTCCCAAAGAAATAAAACCAGAAATATGTGGTTGATCTAATTTCCTCTGTCTTTTTCTGTGTCCCTTCTTCTATTCCCCAGGTTTAGTAGCAAGGAGGAAGGAACTGCTCTCTGTTCCTGGGCTGGCTTTATTTTGAACAGTTTCAGTAGCAGGTCTAGGAAACTCCCTTTCCTCAAAGAACCATCAACTCTTTTTCATTGAAAGGGACCTCAAAGGGTTCTCTAGTTAACTCTCTACTTTATGGATAAGAAGGTTGAGGCCTCCTCAGCAGCTGTCATTCCCATGACATCACCTATTTCTCTTTCTCTGTACCACACCACACAGCCTGGGATATTAAGTCAGACTCTTAAAAGTGAAACAAAATGGCAAGTTTTATTCGTTTTGTAGCAAAGATGATAGAAGAAATGCAATTTTACAATCTGAATATAAATTTGTGGTTCTGACTTTTTGTTTGTTTGTTTTGCCTCACCCTTTTGAGAAATTGATGACTACTCCAGACTTCCTTCCCACAAAGAAAACCCAAACACATTTACATACAATTTGAGGGAGTTTATGGAATCCTTTTAGCCCACCTATGGACCTCAGATTAAAAAAACACGACCTGCAGCTCTTCTCAGAGCAAATGTTTGTCTGCATACCCTTCAGCATCTTTTAGATAAAAACATCTAGTGTAGGTTATTACTTTGTATTAAAATACCTCATTTCGCTTAAATTGCACAAGGAGCTTTATAATATCTGGTTAATGGACAGAAACCTCAAGCTGGCTCCATCTAAGGGAAAAGCACATTAGAAATACATTGGCTGATATGAATGGTCTTGTAGAGCTCAGTAAACAAAAAGACAGTGGCGCATGCCTAATATTTAGGTTATAATACAATCATGCTCTCCCAACGCTCTCCCACATTGAGAGATCCCAGTGATCTCTCACTTATCTCAACAGACTTATAAAAACATCCTTATGTCCTCACATAGTGGCCTGTCAATTACCATCAAATAATTTACACAAAATTTTAGATAAATGCCAATGAGATTCAGAAGTGACACTGAACTTTACTCCCTACCTTAGAGATTGTGGAAAAATAAAGTTGCCTTGCTAGTGCCTTTTTTTTCTTTTGTTGTTGTTATTGTTTTTCACTGTTGGTTTTAGAAGAGTCAGGAAACGCATAATTAATTGTGTTCACAACATTTGGGGAAATTCTAATTTGTAGGCAGATTGCTATGTTTTTTGACTTGAGATGCTGTGAGCCTGACTGATGGGAAAGGGAGGATGGGCTAAATATCCCTTAATGGGTGGCAGCTGGGAATGTAACTTTCCTCTTTGTGTTGAGTATGTCAAGACATCCCTTGGACCTTGTCAAACTTTCCACTCCACTTATAATTAGGATAGGTCCAAAGAAACCCACATGCAATAAAATTTTATATTATTGTATTGTGCAAATTTATATGAAAATCAAAGCATGGGTCCCTATAAAAATCTGGCAAGGTGACTTTGATACCTATTGGTTTACCATCCATCCAACTAACAATGCCTTCAGAAATTGTTTTCAGAGCATTTCTTCATCACACCTCAGTCAATGATAATCAAATAAATAATAAAATAACTTGCATTCATATATTTTTCCAAAGTGCTTTTAAATATTTCTATGGTTCCATTTGATCTTTACACCAATCCTACAGGATTATCAATATAGGTTACATTTTCCTTTGGATAAAGAGATTAGGAAGGAATACTGTACTTTGTACAGAAGTGCTCTAATGATTTATTTCCTATGACGTAAGTCATATTATAAATAAAATTATCATAAAATTATTTTGGAAGGGGGATCAAGATGGCAGAGTAGGAGGATGTGGAGCTCACCTCTCCCGACCAACACATCAAAAACACACCAACATGTGGAACAATTCTCTTGGAAAACTAACTGGAAACTGGTAGAAGAACTCCTATACAGCCAAAGCTGGAAGAAAGATCTCCATGTAATCAGGTAGGATGGGGAAAAAGGCACTGGGCTGAGACCTGCGCCCCTGGGAGGGATCTGTAAGGAAGAGAAGGTCTACATCGGTGGACCTTTGCCCTGGGGAGTTAGAAGACTGAGTCACAATCTGGGCACCCTATTTCTGGGATCCTGCACAGAGGAGACAAACCCCTTGCCTACTGGGAATCCATTGAGACAGAGTGTTGGAGAAACCTCGACTTTACTCGCAAGGAGTATGCACATATTGGCTTGTCAACAATCAGGGCGGAGAGAGCTGAGCCCTGGGGTTGCCTCCTTGCTGCTTTTCCCAACTCAGGCCCAGGTCACCCCACACCACAGCTTGGGGTGATATCTGGGTAAAGACTCAGTCTAACCATGCAGAGACAGACTGGGGTGCCTGAGGTATGATCCAGGTGGAGCTGTCAGTGCGTGCATAGGGCAGCGCCACAGAAGGCACAGTGGCTAAGCACTGAATCTTGTCCAGAAAGGCCCCGGGACAGGACTCATCTAGCTATGCAGGGACAGCCCGGAGGGCCTGGGGTGTGGTCCAGGTGCGGCCACAACGGCCACTGCCCGCACCTCAGTAGCAGTGGTTGGTCTCCCAGCAAGAGCTCCCTGTCTCGGCTCACTCCACACCACAGCTTAGCGCTCAATCTGGGGCAGACGGGTCCTGGAAGGGGGCCGCCCATATCTCAGGGGCAGCACAGCTGCCTCAATTCCTGCAGCCACAACACCCGGACCCCCAGTCCCAGCCTACTCCACACCACAGCCTGGCACTAGATCTGGGACCAACACAACAGAGAAAGGGAGGCAATTTTGGGTTGCTTCTGAGCAGAAACATGTGGCTGGTGTCCATGCTGAAACCAGCCCTTGTGCCAAAAATACTGGAGTCACACAGTCTGCACAGGGAAGCCCCCACATAAAAACACGCCTTCAAGACCAAAGTAGATAACTGTTTCTCCTAAATTCATGAAGTTACGTAAAATGAAAAAGCCAAGGAGCTACTCTCAATGAAAAGAACAGGATAAATCCCCTGAAAGAACAAACAGTGAAACAGACCTCATCAGTCTACTAGACCCTGTTTTCAAAAAGGAGGTAATAAAAATGCTAAAGGAATTAAAAAATATTATTGATAGAATGCAGATCACCTTAACAAGGAACTAGAAACTAGAAAGGAGGAACCAAGCAAAATTACACAACTCAGCTGCTGAAATAAAAACAAATCTAGAAGCAATGAATAGCAGACTAAATGCACAGAAGAGCAAATAAGTGATCTGGAAGGTAGAATAATGGAAATCACCCAAAAAGAACAGCAGACAGAAAAACAAATGAAAAAAAAAGAAAAAAAATGAAAGCAACATATGGGACCTATGGGATAATATAAACCACGCCAACCTATGCATAATAGGGGCTCCAGGAGAAGAAGAAAGAGAAAAGGGAATCAAAAATGTATTTGAAGAAATTATGGCTGAAAATGTCCCAAATTTAAAGAAGCGAACAGATATCCAGATACAGGAAGCACAGGGGGTCCCAAACAAGATAAACCCAAACAGACACACCCCAAAACATAACATAATTAAAATGGCAAAATTTAAACATAAAGAAAGGATTCTAGAGGCAGCAAAAGAAAAACAAAGATTCATTTACAAGGGAACCCCCGTAAGTTTATCAGCTGATTTCTCTGCAGAAGCTTTGCAGGCCAGAAGGGAGTGACATGATACATTGAAAGTCCTGAAAGGGAAAGACCTGCAACCTAGGATACTCTACCCATAAACATTATTATTTAGAGTAAGAGATCCACCTGTTGGTGGGAATGTGAATTGGTGCAGGGACTATGCAAAACAGTATGGAGGGTCCTTAAAAAAGTAAAAATAGCGCTACCATACAATCCAGAAACCCCACTCCTGAGCATATATCTGAAAAAGATGAAAACTCTAATTTGAAAAGATACATGCACCCCAATGTTCACAGCAGCACTATTTATAATAGCCAAGACATGGAAACAACCCAGGTGCCTGTCAACAGACAACTGGCTTAAGAAGATGCAGTGTGTGTGTGTGTGTGTGTGTGTGTGTGTGTGTGTGTGTGTAATATTACTCAGCCATAAAAAGAATGAAATATTGTCATTTGCAGCAAAATGGATGGACCTAGAGACTACCACATTAAGTGAAGTAAGAGAGGCAGAGAAAGACAAGTATTATATGGTATCACTTATATGTGCAATCTAAAACTTTACAAATGAGTCTATATGAAAAACAGAAACAGACTCGTAGACATAGAAAACAAACTTATGGTTATCAAAGGGGAAAGGGGAGGGACAGATAAATTAGGAGTATGTGATTAACAGATACAAATTACTATACCTAAAACAGATAAACAACAAGGATTTACTGTATATACAGGGAACAGTATTCAATATCTTGTAATAACCTATAATGGAAAATAATCTGAAAAAATGTATATATATATATGACTGAATCACTTTGTTGTACACCTGAAAACTAACACAATATTGTAAATCAACATATTTCAATTTAAAAAAAAACTTAAAAATCAAACTGGTAAAAAAAATTATTTTATGAACCTGTTGTTCTTTTCCTTAAAACTACTGCAATAGAAAGGAAAATTAAAAGAACTACACAAATGTTGGGGGGAAATCTATTTTTAGGGACAATAGATGTTTAGAAAATTAAAAATAGGACAAGATAAGACATCATAGTAAACATATCTATCTCAAGGAAAACGGAGAACGATTTTTGTTCGTGTTAGTCCAAGGAAATGAAAACCTAGAGCCTACTTCTTGGTAAATCAGTTACTCTTCATAATGAAATGGTCCTGAAAGACTTAGAACAGGCATGCCTTCATTCGTGGCAGCCGTTCCTAATTACCACAGGCACTTCTTCTTACAGAGCTCAGATCTTCATGGTTCTGTGCAACAGAGGCAACCGTCATCAGTGGATGAGAATTTCTAGGTGAGATAAATCTATTAGGTCATTCCTTAACTAAATGCAAGTTTGCAAGTTCACACAGTGTGATTGATTGTCCCTAGTTTGTATAATTCACCCATACTCTGGAGAAAAGAAAATTTATCTTATAGAAGTTGATATAAATATGGGTTTTGTGAATGCTGATATTATAATGGACAACAACTTGACTAATTGACTGAAACAAAAGGAATAATAGGAATTTTTTCTTTGAATGTGTGTTTTTTATTTCAAATCCAGTTGGACAATGGAGCATGGATGTGAATAAATAAGATTCACTTATGCACCTGTGTGTCCTACTACCCCATTTTTATATTTCTGTATAGCATTCATAATACTATACGGCTCCCATAACACACTAAGCAACAAAGCTTAGGTCAACAAGATATAGCTGCTCCTTTATCACACCAAACTGAGGGGATTTCATGAACACGGATCATGAAATTGTTTATTTTTTGCCACAGCAGAAATAAAGAAAGACTAGCCGAAGGTGGACAGATGAATTTAGTCACTCTCTAACATTTTCATCACGGGGATCAGATCTTTCAAATGCAAATTTAATGCTAGATCACTCCTAACCTTATCACTAATGAGAATCAGACCATACACATTCTTTTTCCTTGAATGGCATTAGTGATGATGCTAGGAATAATCTAGTCAAAAACTATATTTTTATTTACCCTTGTGAAAAAAAGTCAAAGAAAAGGCTAATGCTAATAAGTGCTTTTAAGCCCTAGTGAGAACCATCCATAAAGATAAATAATATGGTCCGTTAATTTGTTTAATAAAATGTATTTGTGAATTAAAGTTCCTTGGTTTGAGTTATTTGCTCTGCATTCTGTTCTCACAGCACCCTACACATAGTCTAGAAAACCTCCTTAATTCATTGGTTAACATATCTTCTGTACAAGACAGTAAGCACCAAAAAGGAAAAGACAATATGATGTTTCCTTTTGAAGTTCGAGCACTTTGACTAGTTATGACATGCAGTCAAATTAAAAAAAAAAAAAATTAGTTACATGAAAGATAAAAGAACAGATTTAAGGACAAGTTCTAAGTAGGCAGTCACTTCTGTTGTATTTGTTTTCTCCTTCATCAGGAAAAGCAGTGCTTAACCTAGAGAAAGAACCCAAGATATTTTAAAATATTGCTTAAATAATGATCAAAAATTAATTATGAAAGAGTCTGTTATTCATTGGGATCACAATGTGCAAAAAGAATGAATGCTCTGGGTTAAAGGGAGGTGACTTTGTACCTCCTCTTCCACTGAGTTGTAGAGTTGGATTTTCTTGGGATATTATTAAAAGATAAGATGTTGCATTTCCTTGTCAGAGCAAGATGGATGAATGTAGGATTTACTTGTTGGGCTGTGAAATGACCCACAGCATTAAAGCAGCCCAAGCACTGATTTTTGAAGCGGCCTCATTGCCTTGAATGTAGGATGTGATGAATCGCTGCTTGATATGTCAGTATTTTTTTTCCTAAAATGCTAATCTATAATTCAAAATGCACACATAAACATGCATATGATCAGAGGGATAATATAAGCAAGAAAGGAGTTGATGAAGAAAGAAAGACAGCCGGTATAAGAAACAGGGCCGACTAGATGACCACAGGGAAATTGCAAGTGGTTTGGAAGTCGTAAAGCAAAATCAAAGAACATAAAAATAAGCACAATGAATCAAATGATTCACATTAAAAATCCAGCGTCCCGGGCTTCCCTGGTGGCGCAGTGGTTAAGAATCTGCCTGCCAATGCAGGGGACACGGGTGAGAGCCCTGGTCTGGGAAGAACCCACATGCCGCGGAGCAGCTAGGCCCGTGAGCCACAACTACTGAGCCTGTGCGTCTGGAGCCTGTGCTCCGCAACAAGAGAGGCCGCGATAGTGAGAGGCCCGCGCACCGCGATGAAGAGTGGCCCCCGCTCGCCGCAACTAGAGAAAGCCCTCACACAGAAACGAAGACCCAACACAGCCAAAACTAAATAAATAAATAAAATTATTTAAAAAAAAAAAAAAATCCGGCATCCCTCTTTCTAAATGTCCTCAAGTCTAATCTTAGCTAAATTATCAGGTTGGCTTTTCTATAGAGCACCTATTTGAGAGTTAATTGTCAAACTTTATTGTTTATCAGAGAGATGATTGGATTTGTGCAGAAACATAAGAAATGCA
This sequence comes from Balaenoptera physalus, assembly GCF_965194825.1. Taxonomy (NCBI): domain Eukaryota; kingdom Metazoa; phylum Chordata; class Mammalia; order Artiodactyla; family Balaenopteridae; genus Balaenoptera; species Balaenoptera physalus. Next base: position 100,770,714 of record NC_138896.1, on the reverse strand, counting down.
ATCACCTTCATTTTTGTTATTAGCAGCCTACAGCAAAAAGAACAAAGGAATGTTAGCTAATATTTTTGTTTTTCATTTTAAATAGTGATATTGACTTCAGATATACAAAGCAGAGATAGCATGCTTATTTGTGTATATAACAAAGTGATAATTTTGGCTTATGAATACCACATATAAATGTATATCTGTAAAAGAGAACATTTGTAATGCATGAGAATATTTGTTGTAATACTTTTAAAAGATATTTTGGGACTGAGCAGGAACTGTGAACAAAGTCATAGGCTACAAGTAGAAGGAAAAGTGATAAAAATGATGACCTACAGCAATTAAACAAGAAAGAGTTTTAGAGAACTTATAAGACTCTCTAAATTGGGGTCCAACCAGGAAGCTTGTTAAAAAGGAATGATAGTGTAGTAGAGAAGGTCCTGGACCTTGGGTAAATTTTGGACTGGATGCTAAATCCAGCACTTAGAAATTGTGAGACCATTCACAATTGCTTCATTTGTCCATCTCATGGAATTTAGGTTCAAATAAAATAATATGTAAGTAAGACACATAAACTCTAGGACATATGATAAATGAAGGGTACAGTATATGAATATGGAGTAGTAGTCAAGAATGTGACTTCTAGGGCCATTCTGTCTCCTTCATCCCCTGCCTTCACCATACAAAAGTAAGGAAGCTAGTTAGTGATGAAGTTAGTTAGTCAGTGCCTTAAATTTTCTCATCTGTCATCTTTACATAGATTGTAATCAGTTCAAATAATGATTAAATGAAATGTCATGTAAAGCATTTAGAATAATATCTGGTATAATCAGTATTCAATAAATATTAGTTACTATTATTCATTTTGCTATAGGCTGTTAAAAGCAAAAATGAATCTGATTATATTTTGTGAGTCTCTGCGCAAATACAAATTTCTCTACAATAAACATGAAGATGCTTGACGATTAGCTCTCAAATGGGAGCTCTATAGAAAAGCCAACATAATAATTTAGCTTAGGATTGAGGACGTTTAGGAAGAGCGGCACTCGAGTGCTAATATGGGCTATCTGATTCACTGTTCCTTTCGTTTTGGGTAATATTTGTTTTGTTTGATTCCGGTTTAACTAAACTTCCAATTCACTTATTATTTTTCTGTTCTGGCTGAAGGAATGTCTAATTGGGAAACATCATGATTGAGCAGTAATTAACTCAGGCATCAAATACTGCAGCGATAATCTCCGATAATATAGATATTGCAGGAGGAAGTTATGATTAGTTCTTGGTTCTGTGTCCAGTCTTGGGTGGGAAACAAACGAAAAGGAGAGAAGACAGATGCATACGATGGAGAACTTCAAGGGAGAACCTGCAGCTGTGCCTTGGATCCCTAGGTCCCCTACTTGGGAAACAGTTTGTACTCTCAGAACTTCCTGTAATACAGTTATCTTTATGTTCTGAGGGTCTGGAAGAGAGTGTGTTGCTACTGCTGTTTTAGCAAAGGGTGGCAAACCAGAAAAAGGAAAAGGTTGCTGGGCCTTGGGTTTGAGAGCCACGTGCTGGCTATGGGTCTCTCTTTAGGTTTCCACTCTCGACCCTGGAGTTGGTTAAGTCAGAGTCATCACTGCCTTCCATGGTGACAGTCATGCACACATAAACACACGCTCTCGTGCATCTGTGCATGGCCACGGCCACATACATTCATGTACTCACATGTGAACACACAGAGCCATGTGGACCTGGAGCTGCTTCAGCAATAAACTATTTCCATAATATGAGACAAAGAAATCAGTTTGTTGATGTTCTATTCTGATACCTTGACACTCACTGACCTGCAAACCAGATGACTTTTTTATTCCAAGAAACCAGTAGTATGTTGGTAAATTTTATGTAAATTATCATGATCATTGCATTTAAGGTGAACACTCCTCAATTTCCATTTTCTTCTTCACAGCCAGTCTCCTACCCACCGCCACGAGTGCTACACATAAGAGTTGCAGGATACCCAGGGGAACAAAAATAAAACACCTTCTCAAGGGAATGTTTTGTAATAATAAGAATCAGTGAGAATCTCAGTCAAGCCATTGAGGTTTAGAGAAAAATAAAGGAATTCAATATATTTAAAAAAAATCAAAGTGCCAAATGACTGTTTCAAGTTTCCATTTCCTCATGCAGTGTAATCAGTGAGCTGTGAATGACTGATTTATCAGTCTGTCAGCAAGCTTCCCTGTATCACAAACAGGGAAAGTCAGGTAGGGATATAACTTTCTTACTAAAGCATTCACATCCTTACATTGAAAAACAAGTATTTTTATATGTCACAGGTATGTATTTTGAAAGGAGAATTAAAATAAAACATTACTAAAATATAAGACATATTAGACCTGGCACTAACCCAGCCCAGGTTTTCTTTTCCTCCCTCCCTCCCTCCCTCCCTTCCTTCCTGTTTTTTCTTCCCTTCCTCCCACTCTTTCTTGATAACGAATGTGAAAGAGACAGTATAACGAAAGAGAACATGACAAACATAATCCCTGGAGTCAGATGGTCTTGGATTAAAATCAGTGCAACATTGACTAGTAGTGAGGTCTTATACAACTCCTTAAACTCTCTAAGCCTTGCTTCCCATTTATAAAATGGGACCACCCTACCGGATTGTTGTGAAAATTGGATGAGCCCATGCTTACAACTTACTTAGCATCCCATCTGGCACATGGGAAGCCCTCAGAGCATTTCAGTTTATATTGCTCTCTGGATTAAGAAGCTCACTCAGAGACACCCTGGGATAATATTACATTAACTTTGATATCTTTGTGATCATTATAGTCATGATTAGAATGACTCAAACAATATATTCTTGTGTGAAAAGACACAGATATCAAAGGAAAGGAACATTTTTGAAAAAGTTTACACCTGAAATTTTGTTTTATATTTAGATAAGATCTGACAAGAACAAAGAACAAAAGGCAACTTTATAAGTTACAAAGAAATATGAACCCAAAATTTGGCAGATATTCAAAAAAAATTCCCAGCATCTAAAGCAAAATCTCTCTTCATGAAGCCTTTGATGTTTTCATCATTCAAACCCAGGATCCTCTGTAATGGAAAAGTTGTGAGGAAGATATTACATAGAAGCAACTGTCAAGAGAGCTCAAGTGACACTTGAGTAATAAGGCAATAAGGAGAGATGTTGCTTGAGCTGTCTACCATTTGGCTGAACTGTTGAAACAGGAAGATAGAATATTTCAGGGAGCTGGACAAAGCTTTGACTGCTGACTGATTAATGTTTACAACTGTTTGCATCACTTGAAGAGAATCTACACCCAAGTTTGCATTCCCTGAGAAAGTCATGTGAATTTATATTGATGGCCTTTTCCTCATTCTGTTTTCTTCGCTTTGAGGGATGTTCTCCTTCCACCGTATGTAAATTCTTCTTCATTTCTCAAATGAAAGTGAAGATGTCCTCTTTCCTATATTACATTCTAAGAGCATATATTCTCGCTGCAGTAAGTTACTGTTTCATCTGTGTCCCAGAGAATCCTATACCAATACTTGTTGATCATCTCCAAGAGTGAGAACAGGACAGGAGCTATTTTCCCCCAAAGCTTAGTTCCCTCATGCTTGATAGTTTACTGAATAAAAGAATCATAGAATTAATGAATGAAGAAATGAATTAGATGTCAGAGGACATAGAATACCAACTGTGCCCACAATCAAATCCTAGATTCTCTCTTCCACTGTAGGTCCCAGGACACCTATTCCTACGGTTCCCTTTCCTGTAGATGGGATTAGGAGAGTGACAAGATTCCTAATGCTTTTCCAGGAATCTCCTTAACATTTCCTTTATATTCTTCTTAAAAAAAGCTACTGCACTAGACTTATGTTGTCTACAAAAAGAAAATCTCCCAGTAAAATGAAACTTGGCCCCTACTAAACACTGCATTTTTGTAAAGATTCATGAAGATTTTTAAGAAAGAGCAAGAACGTAGCACTTATAAATAAATAGCCACTTATGGTCCTTAAAGAAAAACTTGAAATAATTTGATTTAAATTGTAAAAATTATGTTGCCATATTTTCATAATGTGTTCTGTAACACAGCCTTGATGACAAGCATGAAGTATTTATCAGCCCGAAAATCTGTTCCACACATTTATTGTGTTCCTCAAGAAATTCACATGTAGAAAACTAAATGAACTAAATCATCACTGTCCTCACACCTGACATCAAAGTAATAAACAAATTACTTGATATGAAACATAAAAACTCTGGAGTAATAATAAGAATATGATTCTTAACTTTTGCTTCTCAGTTGCTTTCTCTAGATCACTGAATTCTGAGGGTCCTTGATCTAAATTCCCTCTGTTTGATTAACAAAATTTAATTAACAAAAATTTAAAAAGATACTAGAGATCTATGATTTTTAGAGTCTCCCAAACCCTATAGTTATCTAATATTTCTGTATATTTGTAGCTCTTTACGTGTGAACTCTTTCTTGCTCTCAAAACATATCATCCCAGCTTTGCTTTTAGAGAAACATTGGATTCTGTGTCTGGCTAAGCAGCCATTTCTACTTCAGTAAACAATTTAGCTACCTGTCTTCTCATTGGCAAACATTATCTTCCTTTCAGCCTATTAACTGCGGTCTAATGCTTCCGAACTCTAGTAATAAAGTTCATTCTGACTGCATTCTAGGAAGTAAAGGAAATAATTGGCAACTCTTCTTTCTGCCAGTTTTCTGATGAGCTGGAATCTAAGCTAATGGTCTCAGTGCATGCTTTCTTCTCCCTTGTTGGTTCTTTTTCCAGAGCCATAAATTAGCACTCTCTTAGCTCCATGGTCCCCTGAGTTGTTACTTTCTCACCTCTGAAGTTTTTGTAGATCCAAAGTATTTGGCCATTAAGTAATATATACTGGCTTCAAGAGCTTTTCTCCTTGGTTAAACTCATGTTTTGCTTACAAATTGATAGTAAGGGCAGCTGCTTGATTCATCTCATCAAATATAAATTCAGTATCCAAATGTCCTTTTGCCCTAGTTTCTCTACATAAATAATTCTGCTTATATCTTCATTGAAAATTAAAGTAGGCTTCCATGATTGGGTCTCATTTTTGTATGTCAATGTTATTAAACATGCTATTAAGTTCAAATCCATTTTTTTTCCTTATTAGTTTGCCAATGAAAGACTGAGTTAGTGATTCAATTAACAAACTACTGTTGATATTTAAATAATATTTTGGGAATTTTAAGCTAGATTTTGAAAGTGAAATACATTATGATCATCTTGCTAAGAATTTTATTTTTTATTCTTATATTTTATTTTACATATAATTGATTTCAGTGAGCTCTTGGTAAAATGGCTTTGGTTGATTTTCTGTGCTCAACTCAAAACTGTACTAATGAAATTAATCAAAGTCCAAAGTATGCTACACAACATGTTGGTGGAATGGTCCCAGAAATGGAATCAAGAAACTTGGATATCAGCCTTAGTCAATAATATCAAATATATGATATTTGTTTATTATTAAAATGTATGTGTTTCTGCACCCCAATGTTCATAGCAGCATTATTTACAATTGTAAAGGTATGGAAGCAACATACCTTTGCTTGTTCCATCAACAGACGAATGGATAAAGAAAATGCAGCATACACACACATGCACACACACACACACACACACACACACACACACAATAGAATACTACTCAGTCATAAAAAAAGAATGAAAATTTGCCATTTGCAACAACATGGATGAACTTGGAGGGTATTATGCTTAGTGAAGTAAGTCAGACAGAGATATACAAATACTGTATGATATCACCTATGCATGGAATCTAAAAAATACAACAAAGTAGTGAATACAATAAAAAAACAGACTCACAGATATAAAGAACAAGTAAGTGGTTACCAGTGGTGTGAGGAAAGGAGGGAGGGGCAAGATAGGGGTAGGGGATTAAGAGGTACAAACTATTATATAAAAAATAAGCACATAATACAGCCAATATTTCATAATGATAAATATATTGGAATACTGCCAATATTTTATAGTAACTATAAATGGAGAATAACCTTTAAATATTGTGAATCACTATATTGTACACCCATAGCTTATATAATATTGTACATCAAATATACTTCAATAGAAATAAAATGTACATATTTCAAAGATGAAAAATCTAGTTTTTTTCAAAGTGTGATGCACCTTCTGGCAAGAGTCCCCAAGACACTTGCAGGGAGGCTGGAAGGTCAGGGTTATTTTTTATGACAGTACTAAGATGCTCTTTACTTTCTTCACTCTCATTGTCTCAGGAGTATACAGAGGAGGCTGTGAGTACAGGAAGACAACATACAGAGGCCGCATTACATATGATAATATTATCACTTTGATACCTGAAGGTATACACGTTTGAGTTTTGAAAATTTTTATTTTAATTTCTAACGAGGAGGAAGAGATCCATGCCTGGGATGACACTATGAGGAGCTCCTTCCTCCTCCCTGCTCTCCACTGAAACTGAAAATTACAAAACAACAACAACAGTAACAACACAACCACTGGAAGCCTTTGGAAATAGCCCTAAGAGCAAACAGCAAATGAAGAAATATCTATTCATGAAAAATTAGTAATAAAGTTAGAGTTTGTGGTATTTGAACCAAGACTGCTCCCTGTCTCATCTCTGTCACCTCTCCAGCTCAGGGAGGTTGAAACTCCACTTCAGACTGCTGTAGCCAAAAGCACAGGGCACCCTCTCCCCCGCCCCCACCCCGTTCCCAGCCAGAGGGCTTGCTTTCTGGCATGAGCAGGACTTTAGCATTCCTCATCCTGCCCCCAGGTGCCTGATGCTGGAGTCATCATCATAAGTTCCACATGATTGCAAAGAAAAGGTGAAGAGTCCCTTCTTCTACCCAAACCCCACTCATGGAATGGAGGCTCTACCTTGGACACAGTACCACTGAGAATACTAAGACCCTGCTAGCCTTTCCCCTGGCTACTGAGGAAGTAGTTCCTTACCAGGAGAGGCAAGTTGAGAGGACCTCTGTCTTCTGCATCCCCATCCTATCACTCAGGTCCTGAGTAGGAGTGTCACTAAGAGAGAAGCTTGCAATTATTCCCACTCCCAGCTTCAGAACCTGGCTCAGAGGTTTTACATCGGGAGAAATAAGCCTCAAAATAGATAGTTCTCAATCTCTTCCCAAAGGAACTGACATCATTTGCAACAGATTGTGGAGAAGTTTAAACTCCATTCAACAACAGTGGAGGTTGTGTTGAAAAGCAAACGTGGATCTAATGAATTTATAGCCTAAACTCTCGGCTGACTAGTTTGCAGGAGAATCAAGGAAGAAGACAGATTGGAGGAGTGTTCCTGGCATCAGAATAAATAACACTGAAGTTTGAAGCTATTCCTTTGAAGGGTCATAATTTGACTGGATTTATGTAGAGAGGAATTTATGCTCCAACAATTTATTAATGTTGAAAATAATAGTAATCTCAGGCAATTAGTGAATTTTAACAACTGGGTGTATTCAGGGAAGCTAGAGAGATTTATCATTACCACTATTTTCCCAGGGTGACAATGTGCAGACCATAAGCTGAACCTCCCTGAGGGAGCAGTATCACAGACTTAATTAAAACTGTGGGGGTGAGGTGGGCAATCAACTTTACTAAAAGCATCCAGCCAGTCACTAAACAAATAAACAAGTAAATAATAATAATAAACCTAGCACATATATACACTACCAAATGTAAAATAGATAGCTAGTGGGAAGCAGCTGCATAGCACAGGGAGATCAGCTGGGTGCTTTGTGTCCACCTAGAGGGGTAGGATAGGGAGGGTGGGAGGGAGACGCAAGAGGGAGGGGATATGGGTATATATGTATACGTATAGCTGATTCACTTTGTGATACAGCAGCAACTAACACACCACTGTAAAGCAGTTATACTCCAATAAAGATGTTAAAAACAAAAAACAAACAAAAAATAATAATAATAAACCTAGCGATGGGGTGAGACCAGTATCCAGAGTTATTATTATATGTTATTGAAAATGCCCAGTTTATAGCAAACAACTTTAGGGATATGGAAGAACAGGAAAAGCCTTGGGGAAATGTAGGACACCACTAAGTGCACTAATATTTGCATAATTGGAGTTCCAGAGGGAGAAGAGAGAAAGAAAGGAGAAAAAAAAGCTATTCAAAAACTAATGGCTGAAAGCTTCCCAGATTTAATGAAAAACAATAACATACAAGTCCAGTAGGCTCAATGAACTTCAAGGAGGATAACACAAAGAGACCTCAAAACATACACATCATAGTAAGACTGATGAAACTCAATGATAAGGAGAAAATATTTAAAGTAACAAGAGAAAAATGATTCTTCACTAACAAGGGAACTCCAATATGATCAACAGCTGACTTCTCAGCAGATATGATGGAAATCAGAAGGCAGTGGGATAACATATTGAAAGTGTTCAAATAGGGAAAACAAAAACAAAAACAAAAACAAAACAACAACATGTCAAACAAGAATTCTACACTCATCAATATTATCTTTCAAAGATGAAGGCCAAATAAAGATTTCCTCAGATATAAAAATTTTAAAAAATGAGAGAATTTGCTCCCAGCAGACTTACCTTACAAGAAAAACTAAAGAGATTTCTTCAGTCTAAAAGCAAGTGACCGCAGAAGAGAATTTCAATCTACATGAACAAACAACAAAGAACACTGGTAAATGTAATTATGTAATTATAAAAGACACTATAAATACATATTTTCTCCTTTCTTCTCTTAGCTTATTTAAAAATAATTGTATACAATTATATGTACATAATGTGTTGTACTGTTGGGTCTAAACATATACAAATGTAACATATGTGTAATACATTTGTCAATAATGGCACAAAGTAGATGGGTAGGAGCAAAGCTGTGATGGGCTAAGGAAATAATGACAGATGGCAAAGTAATAGTTATAATAATGTGCTGTTTGGTTTTTAACAGTAATAGATGTAATATTTACAAAAATAATACCACAAAAGGGGAAAAGGGCAATAGAGCTATATAGGAGTAACATTTCTATAAATAATTGAAATTAAACTAGTATAAATCTGAAACTGATTCTTATAAATTAAGATGTATTTTGTAAACCCTAGAATAATGACTAAAACTATACATTCAAAAATATAGTGAAATATATGAAAAGATTCTCTACATTATTAGTCATCAGTGAAATATAAAACAAAACCAAAAATAACCACATGAGATATGGCTTCATACATAATAGGATGTCTGGATTCAAAATGTGAGATAAAAACAAGTGCTGTGGGAGATCAGCTGGGTGCTTTGTGACCACCTAGAGGGGTGGGATAGGGAGGGAGGGAGATGCAAGAGGGAGGGGATATGGGGATATACGTATATGTATAGCTGATTCACTCTGTTATTCAGCAGAAACTAATATAACAATGTAAAGCAATTATACTCCAATAAAGATGTTTTAAAAAAAAAAGTGTTGCTGAGGACATGGAGAAATCAAAAACTTCATACACTGCTGGTGGGAGTGTACAGTGGTGCCGCAGGCTTTGCAAAACAATCTGGCAGTTCCTCAAATGATACAGTTTCCATTTAACCCAAAAATTCTACTCCTAGGTATGAAATGAAAACATAATACCCACACAAAAGCTTGTTGATGCATGTTTATAGCAGCATTATTCATAAAAGCCAAAAGGTAGAAACACCCTAAATGCCTATCAACAGACAGACAAATGGAGATATTAATTGACCATAGAAAGAATTTATGTAATAATATACTACAACATGAATGAACTTCAATAATAATATGCTAAGTGAAAGAAGCTACTCACAAAAGACCATATACTATATGATTCAGTTCATGTTGAAGTCCAGGGTAGGGAAATCTATCCATACAGACACCAAGTAGATTAGTGGTCGCTTAGGGCTGGGGCTGCTGTTGGTGATGGTGAAGGGACAGAAGCGCAGTAGTGAGAGGTTATGGGATTTCTCTTTGAGATGATGAAAATGTTCTAATATTGACTGCACTGATGGATTCCCATATTTGTGAATAAATTTAAAAACATTGAATTTTACATTTCAAATTTTTTCATTGCTCAAAGAGATCCTGTGGACAAAAAGTTCGAGAACTGCTGACCTAAACTATTGTGAACCTTGTAAAACTTGGCTTCAAGCATTTAGGCCGGCCATTGTTAGAAGCACAAAACAATGACAATTAATAGACGTTATTTTCCAAGGTGGAGTTTCAGTCTTCTCCTTTTTAAATTTTTCAGTAAATACTGATCAGCTGTCAAGAGAATTGAGAGTCACTTTTTGGCACCAGGTCTGCCCTCAACATACTTTTCTGATTTGAAGAAAAGACTTGTCTTCTCTGAATCTCAGTTTCCTCTTAAAAAATAAAAGAGCTGAATTCAGAGACCTCTCATACCCCTTCTAGTTGGCAAGTGCTCAAGAAATTATTGCTTTTAATTGACATACACTTTGACAACTAATATCTCTAGATTTTCCCTCAACCTCTTGTAACACACACAGATCTAATGATACTAACTTCTTTGTCCTATGATTTACTCTTTAATTATACTTCACTGACCCCAACTTTAATTCACATAATGAAGACAGAATTTCTAGCTCTATATCTAACAAATTAGTTCAGAATATATTTAAGTAAAAAGGTCATGGTAATCACAACTAAAATCTAATTTCTGTCACTGAAGAAGGAAATATTCATATACATTCAGAAAATAGTGGCTCATTCAGTGCTTTAGCAGTGGGTGTCATATTAGGTCCTTGACAATCCAGTGTAGGAACTTGCCTTCTATGCATGTAAAATTAAATGCCGTATAATTAAAAGAAAGCAGAACATGGCATAAATATAGGACTAATGTTGGAAAGGTTATGATAGAAGTGTTTTCCACTTACTTGATGCTCATTTACATGTGCTCATGATTTGAAATGTGTTCATGAAAACATATCATTTATTCACAGCAACAACTTTTTAAAGTAGGCATAAAAAATGCTCCATTATCCATTACCTATAATGGAGATTATCGAGATTAAAGAAGTAACTTATGATGGCATGGACAATAGCTGAATTGGAAATACCCTAAATTTCCTGAAACCAAGTTTTACACACTACAGCCATTTTTGCTGCTAAAATCTAAAATTTAATATATAGTATATATCTGAAATTATAGCTAGTAGAGACTCTTCCATCAAGAAGCTTAGATGCTAGATTAATAGACATAAGATAATGTTGGCTCACTGAAGGAACTGGTTTAAATCTATAAGCATCATTTAGCAAACTGGCTTAGTTTATATTTATTCTCATATTAATTACCAAACTTTCAAAGTTTTAGCTAGAGTCATTTTATTTTGGTTACTGTTGTAAATAAAAGATAGTAAGTCTGGGTGAATTATACCCACATTGATGTTTCAAGATAGTTTCTAGATTTAACATTTTTTGGTTACATGGCAATACTAATCATGCAAATGTAGTGTAGCACAGTCAATTAAGTGGCACTAGAGTTGTCAAAAACATTTGGGAAAACACTGAATTTCAGTGTAGAAGCTAATATGTATTAACATTTTAAAGACTTCAATATATCCTCATTTTAATAAATTATTTATTTACTTCATGGTTACAAGACCTAGCATGATCTGGTCCCTGCTCGCTTGCCACTCTCCCCCTTGCTAAAGTAGTAAGCTTGTTACACATGGGACTCTTGCTGCCTCACTTCTGGCCACAACACCAGAGGCCAAGTATATCCACATCTTGAAGTGAGAAGATGCAAGACCATCCACGTGGGACCTGTTCAGAGTCTGGTTTTTGTCAGCCTAATCTCAGCACCAGCAATCATAGAGGAAAACGGAAGTTTTTATCGGAAAGGATTACTGGAGTGTTGAAAGGTCCACCACACTCCCCAATGAGGGAAAGGAGTTAGGTGCTTTGATTCCTCACTTTCACTTTATAAGCCAACCTGTAACTTCATGCCCTGAGCTTCATACCAGTCTTTGGATTTGGAAGATCCTAGTTTACAAACTGTTTTTATATGTGCAACAAACTCCTACCAAATGCTATTTATTGATTTGGTGATTTTGATTTTGCTATTTCTGGATTTTTGACAGTGGAAAAAACACATATCAAAAAGAGATGTAGAAATCTTTCCTTCCTATTTAGTAGTGACTAAGATATGAACTGTCCTAAACACTCAATTTCTGTAATGAATAACTCTTACCTCCATGATATTTCTTGCCCTAGAACTGTGAATATGCCCAATATGCCCTATGATGTTACCTCTTTTGGAGAGGTGAGAAATGGTCCCTTTAACTTGATTGGTAAAGCTGAATTTTAGGACTTTATCCCTGGCTTCATAAACCCTTCAGGAAATCTGATAGGAACTCTGATATAACAGTACAGCCTGACTCCAGTAAATCCAGTCCTCAAAGGTAAGAGTATGATAAAACTCTAAAAAGAGATACTGCCTTTTCCAGGCCTATTTGGCTTTTAGATCAAAGATAAAACTCAAACAGACTTTTAGTGTAAAAACCGTTTCCATAATCCTGTCCACTAGCTTGATTTTAAAACATACTAATTGGTTTGTCATACAGCAAACCAAAATAGCACATCACCTTATTAAACTGGTGGTAATCAGCTGGGTGACATTCTATTTCGTTTTCTAAATTATGCCTGGCAATGCTAGCTCAGATTTTTATATAATTATGCAAGCTGACATCTAATTCTGCAACAGGAAATCAGAAAAATTGGCTAAACTTTATGTTTTGTAATTTATCACCAGTATGAGTTGAGGCGAATTTATATCCCATCTGAGTGTTAGTTTTCTTTTGTGTACACTGTGAAAATATGACTATCCTAAAACAGGGTTTCTCATCCCTGGCACTACTGGCACTTTAGGCCAGATAATTCTTGACTGTGGGGAGCTGACTTGTGCATTGTAACATGATTAGCAGCATCCCTAGCCTCTACCCACCAAATGCCAGTAGCATTTCCCATAGTTATGACAATGAAAAATGTCTCCAGACATTGCCACATGTCTTCAGGGGGGCAAAATTGCCCATGGTTGAGAATCACTATTCTAAAGGGTTGTTAGGAGTGCTTGTACAATGTGTCTCCTTACCAATGAGAGTCTATTATGTATTTGGCCCTGAGACAGCACTGGTGAGCATACACAGACAGACCTCCACCATGATGGGACTTACAGCCCAGGGAATCAAAGTTGATAATTAAAACATACCTATCCCACCCATATCTGGCATATAGTACATAGTCAATAAGAATTTGCTAAAGCTTTTAGGTTTTCTGTTAGGAAAGAAATACACCTAGCATTTATAACGCTAGTGATTCACTGGAAAGAAAAAGAATGAATTATATTTAACATACTATTTTGATACCTAACGTTATATAAAGCCCAGTATCAAATATAAAACGAGGATGCATAGAATAAGTGAAGAAAATCCTCTTCCCATCTTCAGGTAGTGTATCATCTCCTAGGGCACTAGACTAAATATACAAGTATTTATAATTCAAGGTAGAATGTGGTAAGTGCCACACGCAATCTTTAATCAAAGTGCCAAGAGAGTTCAAAGGTAGAAAAACTGACATCTAGTCAGGGCAAACAGAAAATGAAAACTACAATTTCAGAGAGCTTTTACAGAACTGTGTTTCACAGAGTTACAAAATGATCATGCTCCCTTTTTGTTGTTTGGTTTAAAGCCTTTCACGTCACACAAATTGCAGGGTAAGTGCCTTTGAATCTTCTACCGTTTCTAATCTAAAATAATGAACTAAAGGCTATTTCAAAACATGAAATAGGCTAACTTGAAATAGTTCACGTGATTTAAATGTGTTCTATTTTTCTGATACTGGAGGACAATTTACAAAATGAAGTAGCTATAGGTCATATTTCTAGAAGAGACAGATTTTTTTTTCCTTTTACCTAGCATCTTTTTATGGAACCACCTCTACCCCCCTCTAAACCCATGTGGTTTAGATGGAGCTAATTTTACTCTTGGGTTCAACTGTTAGACATATAATCCCAACCTGGCCCATTGGACTATTCCACCCTCCTGAACTTGGTATTCGAGCTTAGAAGAACATTTAAGCCCCAAGAGAGATCTAATTGGAGTGGAGCCCATGAAATTTGCTAGAAGTTTGGGGGGACACTGGTCTCTTTTCCTTAGAGTTGGAATATGTCTAAAGAGTTTTTCTGGGAATAAAAAGCCAACAGAGTGGAAAGCACAGGCAAAAACCAGAGAAAAAAGCCTCTTGATGATACATGATGATACAGATCATGGATTTGGTATTGCCTGAATGGGAGTTATTCCTTGAACTGTCTAGTTATATGAAACAAACAATTCTCATTTTGGTTTGAGTTTGGTTTCTGTATTTTGAAATATAAAGAGTTACAATTAATAAATACCATCATTATGCTAAACATTCACTTAAATAGGTCACTTTTCAACATAATATAATGTCATGATTTTGATGAGACTCTAAATAAAAAAATTAGAGCGAATAATATCTGACACTCAGTAAATCTTGACTGAAAGAACAAATGCAAATTGTGGATAAAAGAATGAAAATTAAATAAATCAAGCAATAGGCTTCTGAAACACTATAAATCATAACAGAAATTCTTGAAACCACAAACCCCAGAATACCACACAATATAAGAATTGTGGATACGTGTTTCCTCTGGTGTGCTCCTTTTTGACTGCACAGTTCAGTTAATAAATTTACATGATATTTTCTACATTCTGCATGATAATGACAATGACACTTGAACCCATATGGGCACACCAGTTCTTTCTCAGCTTTTCTCACTTAACATTCTTCACAGGAAAAACAATCCTAAGCTTTTTCGGAACCGATTTATCATCCTTTCTTACATGTCAATAGGTTACCTTGCTGAAATAGATCTTTCGATTGTTCTTTGCATTTGAATCCAAATTAAGTCAAATAGCTTCTTCTGGTGATAGGCTGCTTACAACTTTGCTACAAGTCTGCAAAACACAGACTACATATTCAATGTTTTGGAGACAGCTCTATTTCTACATGCTGACATTACATATTAAAATGCCAAGAAATAGCCAGAAAAGGATGTCAAATATCACCCTACCCTATATCGCTGGAATAGATTCCATTCTAATGACAACAGATCAGTCATTTGTTGTCCAAGTTTTATGCTGGGGGATGTGGCAAGATAGGAGGCTATAAAAATTGCATAACACGTTGTCCCAGTCTTCAAAAAAGTTAAAAGTTACCGGAAGAGCAGGATTTTAAAGATGATTCGCCAGTAGAATTACCTGGTTAATTGCAGTTTGTTAATGCTGTGTCTCGAAGCTAGTAGCTGATGAGCATATTAAACAACAGAGAAACTGTCTTTCTCAAGCCTGGGAAGGAATAATGGAAAATTTCTACATTTTGGCATTTAAAATGCTGCAACATAGCCTGGCTAATTGAAGAATATAGAATGACACTTCTGTTTTGTTCTGTTTTGGCTTTCCCTTTCTCTCTTCTTTTCTGACATCATTCTATTCATTTCTTTAGGTATTCAATGCACTTATGAAGCAACTAAGCATTTGCAGTGTGCCGGGAACTGTGATAGGCTCTGGAGATGTAAGCAAGAATAAGGCCAGGGACTTGTGTTCAAGAGTAACAGTTTGACTGGTACAACCACCAGAGAGACAACTAATTATACTGCCAAGTGTTAGAGGCTCCCACAGAGGAGTACACCAAACTATCATGGCAGCACCAAAGGCAGAGTGATCAGTTTGACAGAAGATGGGGTGGTGGCTCAGAGTGAGAAGTGCTGAGAAAGACTTCAGGCCACAATTTATATCAGGCCCTGAAGTCTGGAAAAATGCTCAGTGTGAATCACAATAGCAGTTCAGAAAAAGGGTAAGTCACAGCCCGCTTACATGGGTAAGATGGCATTTGAACCAGCCTTTAAAGGAGGACAGGAATATAGGTCTGTAGAGATAGGATAAGAGGAATTTCAGGCAAGGAATTCAAAAGAGAGTCAGGAAAGGACAGAACCTTTAAAAGACGTAGCAAAACTTTCCGTTTGGCTGGGACCCAGAGTTTGTGAAGTGTGGCAGCAGAAGTGCAGGGTGCACAAAGGGTGCACTGGGGCCAGTCTGTGAAGAACATTCAATGTCTTTTGATGGAGTTCTCAAGGGTCATAGGGAGCCATAGAAAGTTTGTAAGAAGTAGAGAGATATGCCCAGGTATGTTTTATATAGATCACCTCAGCAACCTTTGGAAGGAACAAAGAAAAGGAAGGAACTGGGATGGGAAGGCAAGCTAGCTGCAAGCTCCAGGAAGAGCTGATGAGAGCATGGGCTGGAGTGATGGGGATGAAAGAAGGAAGGTCCCATGCAGGGGACATGATGGTGGGAGGCTGCACGTGTGGAATGACTGCATCCAACAGGGATGGAGAGAGCCCCAAGGTTTCTAATGTTGGCAAATGAGTGGATGATTTTGCGCTTAGGAGAGATGGCGTACCATGAGGGAAGCACGTTTGCGGTAGGACAAGCAGAACAATAGTTTGTGGTGCTCTACTAACATGATGAGCACAAAGGGACTCCATGATATACATCCAGATTCATTTGGTATCTCAGATAATTTGGTCTGAAAGCCCCAGGGCTGATTTCCTTAATCATCTCTCATCTGTTTTGCAAGAGCATCTGCATGTACCACCTTAGTTTTTAGATTATTTCAGACAACGCCCCTCACTCATCTCATACTCTTAATCAGTTAAGTTGGTTTAGACTAGATTTCAGAGTCCACCAACTTCCCCCAGCCTCTGGCCCCAACCCCTTGCTCTGCCTTTTTTGCTCTTCCTCTGTCCTGGAAGTAAAGCCAAGAACAGATCCCTTTGTTTCACACAAGTAAGTGACAACATCCTCTGGTTTCCTGAGTCTCTCAGCTTCTCTTCCGGGAAGTTCATTCATAATTTCTACTGCACAGATGCAATGCTCTCCCAGAAAGGAGTCTGCGGTGTAGATTTTTCTTCATCTGGTAGCTCACGAGGGTGATAAAGGAAGGAAGGGCACCACTCAAAGTGATAATCCACAGACAGTTTCACCATTGAGAATTCCAAGCTCCCTTTCTTAAAAAGCCTCATAAAGCTTTATGGGGCATTAAGTGGACTGATAGGTCAGATGCATAAGTCTAGTTTTAACCATTTCAGCCTATAGGGAAAATGAAAATTTTTATATTTTCAAAAGGCACCATTTTATTTAATCATTTTTTCTATTTTGTGATCGTATATGATTTTACCATACCTATATGCCTGTTTATTGGTGGATCTGGCACCCAGGGGCTAAAGGGTAGTGATAAGTACCTGTAATGTACACACATACATAATATATATGTGTATATGTGTATATACATAAGTGTGTACACCTATCTCTCACAGACTATTACTTGGAACATCATAAGAATTCAATAAATATTAGCAATGAACTCAATGCTTCCTAGGATCAATTCTGATCCTAGAAAACATAATAGAATTATGTTAATATTGAAAATGATATGTTGCTAGGATTACCGGACACTTTTTCCCTATGTCACTATACATGCTCAGTCCTTGTTTCATCCAAGTAAGCACAGAGACCAGAAGCTAAGTGTCCAAATTACACAATTTCAACAGTCTTTTAGTCTGTTATTTTATTTTAGATAGTGTGATGTCTGTCTCTCAGTTGCTGAACTCTCAAAATTCAAGACAGATTGTCAGACTCCTGGAAGACTGGCTGGCTTGCAGTCTAATACCAGTTATTTCATGAAGTGAAGCTCTTCTTAAACTTGAAGAAGTCAACCCTAGTAAAGGAAATGACAATGCCTTCCAAAAAACACTTGATAGCCCACAGCCTACCTGAGTACATTTTTCATAACTCAGACAAAATCTATACTCTTCCCTGCTCCCAACCTCCTCAATAAGAAGATTTAATCTTATTTGATGACCAGATGGTATTTATGGCCACCTGAAGAAGAATACAGAATTTCTCCTCAAGGTCACAGCTGCTTGTGTGTAGTCACCTTAGGTGTGAAAAGTCATTAATCCACCCAATACTTAAAAGAATAAGGATCATGCCTGAGATCAAAAATACCTACATTATTTTAGCCACTTAACTACAAAAGAGTTTGGAAAAACTATTCCAGAGCATGAGTTTTCATTGCCTACTCATCTACCCACAAAGTGAGAAGCAATTTGTTGACACATTTGTTATCATATAGAGAAGACATTTTTATGAGCTGAACAGGCTATTATTGTATGACGTAGACCTTTGTAACACATTTCTGTTTGTATTTTAAGTATCAAAATGTTGTTTAGTTATCCTAGGTGATCAAACAACCTTATATTTTATGTCTCATTGTGATATATTTTTTGACAGATCTGTAAGATATTTGATGTTGAGTCTTTGGTCAGAAACACAACTCCTAATGTTAATTCTTTTTCTTTGGGCAATGAAATCATTTTAAGTGTGTAGCCAAGGAATTAACTATATAAAAATAAGAGAATTTCTACCCTGAAATATAAATATAGCTGGGTGGTCACAGAGACACATCAGAAAATTCAAAGAAGACCTGATGAAGATGAAAAATATATTCCACCCACTGGACTTTTTATTCAGTTGAATAAACAACACACCAAGCTTATAAAATGTCCATGGACTGAAAGTACCTATGTGAAATACAGAGAGAACATAAAAGAGGAAAAAGCAAAGGAAATGTATTTTGAGATATGCACTTAGCTACAGGTGATAAACAAATTAAAAGTATCCTGTACAACAAGACAATACTATCTATCTTAAATGCATTTAGATGTGACAGAAATTACTCTCAATGGCATTATGCAGTCTATATGAGATTACAATACTACAAAACATTTCAGACCTTTAATTACACTCATTGACACTAAAGCTGTAATTGCTTGCTCTGCTGTGGAAGACTGGAGGGAGAAGCGGGTGAACAGATGGACGGGATTTCTTTTCTATGCTCCACTGGCTGCTGTTCAGTGAATGGTAGCATGCTAATAAAGTGCTCAGAGGACTTCTGCCTCCATCTGCTCTTAATAAAAATAAACGTGGCTCTGAAGCAAGCACGTGCTTTTGGAGTTCTTGTGTGGAACCCTTCAATGACGCTTGAGGAAGTGGATGGGTTGATCTAAGACGACTGCTTACAGGTTGTGACAGCCCTACCACCCCATGGCCCTTGTCTCCCTTTCCCAGGTAACTGAGCAGCGCTCCCTGTTTCCTGGCTATTTATCATGAGAAATTATCATGCTTGGGCAACCTTAATAGCCTCTTAGCCCCATTATTCCATGGCAAGTAATGAAATTAGATGAGTGCTGCTCAGTTTACTGAGCAGGGACTTTATGATGCTCTTATGTTTGGGGAAATAAATGTTTATGAAACTCTGCTGACAGTCCACAAGTGTGCAGCAAATTTCATTAACAGCCTGCATCTTTTGCCTCCATTGCTAGGTTTTGATTGCAGTCTCTTTGCCATGTCCCCAACCCTGGCAGAAACTAAACACAGAGAGAAAGAAAGAAACTGCAATTCCCCCATTACAACAGGTCAGACATTTAAGGCAGGGGATACGGATCACCTTCTTCAGAGGAAAGTTTGGTATTGTCATTGTGCAGGGCATTGAGGTCCGACTAAATTTTACCCAGCTAGAGAGGGAATAAAAGCATTTCTCCAAAATAAAATGATGAAAGTCCTTGTGGTAGAATATTTTGGGCAATTTCTGTTTTAGAGTTGCTGCTTTTAAATGGTCTGTCTCGGGCTTCCCTGGTGGCGCAGTGGTTGAGAATCTGCCTGCCAATGCAGGGGACACGGGTTTGAGCCCTGGTCTAGGAAGATCCCACATGCCGCGGAGCAACTGGGCCCGTGAGCCACAACTACTGAGCCTGCGCGTCTGGAGCCTGTTCTCCACAACAACAGAGGCCGTGATAGTGAGAGGCCCGTGCACCGCGATGAAGAGTGGCCCCCACTCACCGCAACTAGAGAAAGCCCTCGCACAGAAACGAAGACCCAACACAGCAACAATAAATAAATAAATAAATTTAAATGGTCTGTCTCCCAGGAATCATTGTTGAAGGTTAATGAAGAATTGCAAAGATGCTTTAATGTGGGTCTGAAGGTAGACACTTCCCCTATTCAGTGTGGATAATAATCCTTCAATTAGCATTTATCTCTTCCCACTCTGGAGGGAAAGTGATGAATTAGCATAAAAGCAGAATAAATGGATACACGTTACAAGAAGATAGTTCTGAACTCAATATTTGGAAGAAATTTCCACTATTCGGATTTTGTCAAAGATACATGAGCTGGTGAATTCCCTTCATTAGGAGAAAACCAACACAGAGTCACCGTTCACTTGAAGTTATAAAGGGTGCATGTTTTCTGCAGTCCTTCCAACACAAGATTGTTTAAATTTAGTATTAAAATATCTATTCCTATTACTCAGCCATAAAAAAGAACAAAATGCCATTTGCAGCAACATGGAGGGACACAGAGATTATCATACTAAGTGAAGTAAGTCAGACAGAGAAAGAGAAATTTCATATGATATCACTCATATGTGGAATCTAATTAAAATTGATACAAATGAACTTATTTACAAAACAGAAACAGACTTACAGATATCGAAAACAAACATGGATACCAAAGGGGAAAGGTTGAGGGGAGGGATAAATCAGGAGCTTGGGATGAACACACACACACTACTATATATGATAGATAACCAACAAGGACTAGCAGAGGGAACTGTACTCAATATTCCGTGATAAATTATATGAGAAAAGAATCTGAAAAAGAATGAATATATGTATATGTAGAACTGAATCACTTTGCTGTACACCTAAAACTAACACAACATTGTAAATCAACTATACTCCAATAAAATTAAAAACAACAACAACAAAAATATATATATATCCCTCTCTTTTCCCCTAACACACACACACACACACACACACACACACACACACACACACACACACACTAGTGTGGATTGACTTAAAACTGGAATGTGGTAAAGGCAAAGTGAATCATCAGGGCCAGGTATGTTTCTTTAATTTGGAAAGGTGTTGACTCCAAGCTTGGGCTCAAATTTCATCCAGCGGTCAGGGAATAACAAGTGGCCCTTCTGTGATTAGGGGTCTAATATGGCCCTCTTTGTCCATTCATGCAGTAAGAATGTATTGAGACCCACTATGTGTGATGCACTGGGATAGGTATTGGATATACAGATGTAAAAATAACTCCATCTATCACTTTATCTATCTATCTATGTACCTATATATCTATCATCTATTTACTCATGTCTCTATATGTCCAATTCTCTATGATCTATCTATGGTCTAATTATATCTATGTCCACATTATCTATTCATATGCGCATCTAAGTACACATGGCTAGAGCTACAGAATCAGAGACAGGATATACAAATACAAAGGGCTGCCTTAGTTGCTACTGGTAATCATCTTGATACCTGAGAGAAGTCATGCTAAAGTCAAAGCTAATTTGTTGAAAAGAACAGAACTGAGAAAAATCAAAGAGAAATCGAGCTTGTTCTCTGATGGTACTGCACGTAGAGTTCACTCCTCCTCTGCACTTGTGGAATGGTACATTGTATTAATGTTTAGACCATTGTTAGTAGTGTTTTTGGTGATAATCAAACAGAAAATTTTATCCTGACATAACTGATGAAGTGCAAAGTAATTTTGGTGGCTGGCTTTCATTTGTTAGCATGGAGAGAGGAAGAAACAAAGGAGAACTATACAGGAACACTAAATAACATCCTCACATTTTGATGTGTTGCAGGATGCCCCTTATTGTAGGCACAAGGGAGGGTATTAAGAGACAGAAATTATAGGAAAGCAAGTAGAAAATTGCAAAGAGTTCCAGTACAAAGTGGTGATTGAGAAGAATTTTAGCAACAGAGAAAAAGCAACATTTCCCCTTGTTACTAAAAGGGCTTTTTTTTCTTTTTTAAACATACTCTCTTTTTTGTTGTCCTTTGTAGGAAAGCAAAAACAGAGAAGATGACATAGAAAAAAGAGAGGAGAAGGAGAAAGAATGATAGAGGGAACCAATGGCCATTCTTGGATGTAGACAGGGACCCCTGAAGCCTCTGTATTCTGACTTTCCATACAACCTACATTCCCTTAATCACTTGGCAGTTATGTATCCCCAGCGCCAATCCCAGGAACTCTCAATACCCCGGAGAGAGGCCTGGTATTAGATGCTGAGGAAGAAGGGTTGTTGTTACACACAGGGCTGGGTTTGCACATCAACTTTACCCCAGTGGGAACCCAGATCCATAGGCTCTATGCATCCTTGTAGGGAGGTAAGGAAACTCACTTGGTTTTCAAAATAAACTGGTCATATTACATTATACCGTGCATTTCTAGCACAAAGAAAACAAAACTTGTTTAATTTTTGCTTTAGTATTACCTGCGCTACTGGATCATTCTGCTGGTATGCATGTGTGCTAGTTTCATACACTGAGACCAATATATATAAGTCCATATTTTACAGGATTACAAATCAGGTATGTGCATTTTACCTAATCCTATGACATGCTTTTCAAATATAGACTAATTTCTTCTTCAAAGAATCTAATAATCAACAAGCTACTATATTATATACAAGTGTTTAGAAAGTAGAGAGGAATTAAGATCCAATTTTTTCATATCTCAAATATATCTTGAGCAGGTCACAAAATCTTGCAAAATTTGAGATTCTCCACTCATAAAACAGGGATAATACTAACTCCCTCCAGAAATAAAAGAAGTAATGACAAGAAGTAATGACATATGGCCGAAATATATTTTGCAAAAACATACTACAGTACTTAAAAGCTAGCGTTTGGAGTCAGACAAACCAAGTCACAAGGTAGAATAACTAGTAATTTATTTAGCATCCTTAGGTTAGTTTCTTCATCCCCAAAAGTAAGTCAATAGTACCTAAATTGTAGAATTACTGTGACAATTCGAAGAGGCAAACACTAAAAATGCCTAGTAATAGTGCCAACTTATAATAAAAGCTTGATGAGTGGCCACAATCACTGATGGGACTCTCCAAGCTCTCTCCTTGCTTTCAGTTAACTTTCATAATGCCTGAACCAAAGGCTGGAAATAACTGGGAAAAAATCAATCCCCAGAACATGTAGGATAACACTTTTCCTAAAGCTTGGATATATGTAATTTGAAACAGCTGAGATAGCAAAGCTCAGAAATTGAAAATAAATTCTTGGCAGGCTTGGTGTTAGAACCTAATTATAAGTTCTCAATATGGCACCAAGGCCTGGAAGGAAGATGAGAAAAGGAAGTTCTGTGTGTGCTTGATAGCAGACTTCCACCCTGAAATCCCCCAACCATCCCAAAGCTGGTATTTATTTGTAAATAGTTAACTAGTAGTATATAGGAAAAGTATAATCCCTACAAAGTTTTGTATTTCAAAAATCACCCAGTTGTGAAAAATCCTGCAAATATGACAGATTATTTCCCATTATACTACCAAATAAATAATAAAGTCTTATACTTAATGAATATTCTTTGGAGTTAATACAGATTTGTTCTCATTTGCTGATTACAATGATTGAATCATATATGAGGCTGTTTACCCTGAGTCCATAGGAGTGATCTGAAACATTAGATCATTAGGATGAAGACACATTTAGACACACATATTATATTTCCTAAATAGAGGCTTCTTCAAGAAATATCTGGCTGTGAATCCAGAATGAATTAGAGAAGGTTGCATTTATAAAGATGGCTAAGGAAATACATTTCTCATTTATTTATTTGATATCATTTGTTGACCTAAAACAAATAGATATTTCTCCAGCAAAGATAGGTTTATTCAGGATTAGCAAAGAATTGCTATCTGAGGTCTGCAACTGTGGCCAGTCATGTGCAAATTCCCTGCACAGCAAGAGAAGGAGAATGCTTTTATAGAGGGGAAAAGGAAGTTGGGAGGGGGATAGTAAACAAAGAGTTCACAGCTTTTCATTGGCTGAGTCCTTGCCAGGAAAGAGGAGTCTTCCTTCTTCCTGTAGTGTATGAGAGTTCCCCCTTCTGGTCTTCCAACTCTATTTAATTTTGGTTTCTCTTTATTAATTTTTTACATAGTGGTAGATAGTACAGGTTAATATTTAAGAATATTGAAAGACCTTAAAAGACATGAGCTAAAACCCCAGCTTTGTCTTGTGCTGGCTGAGTAAACTAGGCAAGTTATATAACCTATGAACCTCAGATTTCTGATCTATAAAATAAGGATAATAAAACACACATCATAGGGTTATTGTGAATATCAAGTTGCATGATATAAGTCATGTGCTCAGCATGGTACTAGTATAGAGAAACCACTTAATAAATGATCATTACAATTCCTATTACCTCTTGCCAAAGAAAAGTATCCTTTCTCAGGCTTGGCTTTATAAAAAAAAAAAAGAAATATATAAAAATAATTCAGAACCATAAGACCGTTTCTCTCCTTTACTATTTCATAAAACATTGTAAACATTATGACTACCTGAGAGAATTTGAAGGTAAATGTTTGCCTTTAGATCAGTGCAAAATAAGTGAACCAAGATTGAAAATTAAGCACATAAATGAATATCGAGATCTGAAAGACTGAATGTGGAAGGGGAGTACAGATAGAAGGACAGTCTCTTCCACTTTTAGATAAATGGGACTGAGAAATCACATCCAGAAATGGTATGAGGACAATGTGTATAGGACAAAATTACTAATGTGAGATAAAATGACAATACTTGCAGTTTAAAACTTCCTCCTAAGCACAGAGGGCTAAATCCATATGGATATTTCCTCTTATTCTAGCTGAAGAAGACCCTTTCTCTCTTTAAACAAGAATTGACCAGTTATCTACTGTGGGAAGCCACAAAGGGCACAGACCTCATTAATTTCTAAAGATCCTGCCTGGTTTGAGGCAGAAGACCTATCTAATAACGTTGTCTCTGGAAAAATTAATTCACTGTGAACAAAGAAAGTTTGAACAAATAGCATAAATGAGTCCAACTTCAATATATGTTAAGAGAACCCCACAGGAGTGAATATGCCCTTCTGTAAGGAGTTTAGATAATATAATTTAGGGTGCATGTGACTGAGAGATGACCCATGGAGGAACTGTCATGTACATGTGAAACTAATGTGAACAAATTCACTCCAGGCAATAAAAGGATGGCAAATGTACATAGGGACCCTACATTCTGGGTCACTGGGACCTGCAGCTTTGAGAGGGCAATTTAACACCCATACCCACACTCTATAGATTTTCTCTTGAGGTTCTGAGCACTAAGAAGCTTTGCAAGGTAAAGATCTCAAAGAGTCTTAGCCTCAAGTCCTCAGGCCATCCTGAGTTGCTCTTGATAATAACTTGATATTGTTCTATGGATCAGTGCTACTTTAATACAGTTTCACCAGTCACTTGTTACTGTTCTTTGACAAGAAGTATCTCCAGTTGAGAAGATAAATCAAGTACATCACTGAGCACACTGCTTAGTGCAACTGGAATGTTTCCTGATGAAGCTAGAAGTGCACTAATTTATATTTTGACACAAATTCTTTATCTGGTGGAGGGCCAGTAACAGTTCGGGGATCAGCACTTTGAAAGCAAAGCACTAGATTATTATTTAGGCAGAAGTCAGAGAAGAGAATAGATTGAGGATAAATGTTCCACGTAGTAACTGATGAAGACTTCTGGAATGGTACAAAACAAACGGTATGGGATAAAATAAGTCTAGCCATTGACCTCTTTTTACTCTCAAGGAAGCAATTCAAGAAGAATCTGCCTTTGGGAGCTCAACCATGTAAGTTAAATTCTGATCATTTACTACATGCTGGGTATTACGCTAGGCAATGTACCTGCATCATCTGTTTTGGAAAAACACCTATTAGCCTCCAAATGAATCAGAGATCCTAGGAAAGCACTTTGGAAAATGTTGGCTAACATATTATGTTTGGTTATGCCTCCATTTCTTCAAATAAAATGAAATCACACCATCTTACACCCTCTTCATTGATCCATCTCTTTCCTACTCAAACTTTCAAAGCTCATGCAATTAATTTGTTCATCAAAAGAGTTATGGAGTAATGACTATATGCCAGGCTCTTTGCATGTTGAGCACTGCATATATAAAAACAGATAACTAGTTATCACCACTTTCAATGAACTCAGAATTTAGTAGGCAATGTCTGTGTATGAGAGACAAGTTTGAAAACCAGTTTCATTGAAAGTGTAGTTGACCTTCACCATGAAAGAGTTTACTGAATGCACTTTTATATTTGACTCCTATATTAGTCCAAATGCTTTAACTGTAAATGAAAGGCACAAAGTCAAAAATATTTAAGGAAAAAGGAAATTTATTGATTTATACAATTCATTGGCCAGTGTTGGTCTAGCCTTAGTTAAGGCAAGATCCAAGTTGTAAACAACGTCTTCAAGGCAATTGCTTCCTCTTCACACTTCTTATACCTAAATGGCTTCATTTCCCATCAGGCTTTTTCCAACTATTATGTACAATGGCTGTGAGAGCACCACCAGATAAACATCCTCCCAGTTGAGAAACCCAGTCATAAAGAGGCTTTCTCTCTCCTGGAATTCATATGCAATCTCAGGAAAGGAACTAATCAGCCTTGCTTGGTTCATAAGCCCATCTCTGGATCATCTCTGTGGACAGGAACAGGCGGATTCTGACTCGGCGGCCTGACTTGTATTTCCACCCCTCCGGCGGCACAGTGTGAAGGGGAGTCAGTGGGGAGTGGATA
Source organism: Balaenoptera physalus (assembly GCF_965194825.1). Classification (NCBI taxonomy): domain Eukaryota; kingdom Metazoa; phylum Chordata; class Mammalia; order Artiodactyla; family Balaenopteridae; genus Balaenoptera; species Balaenoptera physalus. Next base: position 100,743,898 of record NC_138896.1, on the reverse strand, counting down.
GCGTAGAGACTATAATTAGCAGTCACATCAGAACCATGAAATTGTGCACACATCCCCAAAGACACTCAAAAAGAGTAAATCAGGTATTATAGACTTAATTAATCTTGCTTATACTATTTTTATAAAGTAATAAATTATTATTATTGTATATAAAAATGCACAGCTATGTATTATTGAATATCTTTCTTGTTGCAAAACTACTTTGACACTATACCTATTAACATCCCAAGAAATTCATGTTAAATGGTCACTGATCTAACCGAGTCTTCTCCATTTACAGATAAATAAGTAAATTAAGGCTTAAAGGCATAACCACATTTCCTTGATTTTTAAGACACTTTTTTTTTTACACCTTTAGCATCTCAGAAATTTCACCTTACAAATGATGATGTGCCATGGTTTGTATGTTTTTTTTTTTTCTTAGTGGCACATGATATAATGGCACATCTTACATTCAATGGTATCTTTGGTGAGATAAAATTCACTAAATATCTTGCCAAAGGTCCTAGTAGGAGCACAGCTAAGTGACAGAGGCTGGAGCATGACATGGGATTTGTGACTTTCATCCAATGCTTCTTCCATCTCCCCACTCTAGTGAGTGATGCCATTTGATAAATGATTCTTGCCAGAAGCCAGGTTCTTGCTAAAAGCTAATGCTGACAGGGTATTACCCTATAAGGCCTACAACCCATGCCTGAGGCCTGACAGGTGTAGGTATACTTATTGTTCTTTGAGGTTTTAGGTGAGGTGAATTTACAAAAAAATGCTATTAACTTACTACCAGTGTGCCTACTTGAAATCTCAAGAATGCATCCTAAAGCCTTCCACTGGCAACTGCCTTGGATTCTTCTGGCTTGTTCCTTTTGGAAACCACTGCATTCTCTCCTCCAGAAATGATTAACTACTTAAATAAAATGTTGTATTCTGTTCTGTTGACTGTCAGTATAATCTTTTGTACCTTTTGACAAGTTTTCAAGAGAGCCTCAAGTTGGGTATTACACGTCCAAATGGATCCAATCAATATCTAAAATGCTGAAGTGACAAGTGAAGAGAGAAACTTGTTTGTGAATAAACATGATAATTAATGACAATCAATGGGACAGTTCAGTCAAGTAAATCTTGAGAGTATAGCTTTTACTAATAAGCATTTGTCAAACTGTATTGCTCAGCAAACTAACTTGCTTTAGGGAGTTATTAATGACCCAGGTTTAACAAAACCATTGTCAAAAGAAAGCAAACAAAAAATATAGCTTCCCAGAAATTCAAGGAAATGGTGTCTGCTTGGAAGAAACAGGAACATAGTTACTGACAGAACTGTTAATACATATCCATTCTTCATATATAACACTCATCAGCTAATAGGGGAAAAAAAAAAAGAATCCCTTTCCCTTGTTCTTTTCTCTCACTAAATATAATCTAAGTATCAGCCTTACAGATTTCACAGTATGCATCTTTATAGCCCACAGAGTTTAGAATTATGGACATAAAAATGCTTTGAAATCAAGATGGTACAGAAACAAACTGCATGTGAAAAATGAATTGATTCTAATTGGATTTAATTAGAAATTTAATTAGAAATCAGCAGCACACTAAAATAAAATTATCCAAAAATTATTTAAAATTTTTCCATAATGAAAGATACTTATGTGTTTTTTAAAAGTCATCTATTTTGTTTCTAATGGATGTTTACCATAAGAATAAATTACAGCTAGTTGATCAAAGTCCCTTTTTGAAGGAGTCTTTTCACAATTATAATATCTTTTTCCAGTTGGTACTTTAAGAACAATTTGTTCTTCGTATCCCTAATGTTAGCACAGGATTTTAAATTTGAAGATTTGATTGGGTAAAATGCATCTCCATTAATATTAGACATCAGGAAAAAACTCTGAATCCAAATGTACTTTTCAAATTTCTAACAAAGACAAAGCAGTGACTGTCAATTACTATCCTAATTACTCAAAAGCAATAAAAGTTTTCTTTGGGGTTCCATTTTTATCTCTCCAAGGATTGGAATTTTCCATGAAAAATGGCCATTTAATGTTTCACTGGCCTTATAAATACAGTAATACACTCTCAGGACCAAAACTTGGGACATGAATCCTGGCCCCAAGACAGAATGGTGGCTAGGGGTCAGGTCAGATAGTTTACGTACAAAATGTTTTTACAGGCTCACAATAACCCATAGACGTCCATAAAGTTATACCATTTAGAAATAAAGCTCAGGAAGGATAAGTCACTTATTTAAAAAAAACCCAAAACTAAAAAGCCATACGAGCTAACTTTTTAGCATTTTCTACAGGCCATCATAAGGTTCGAGGGAAAATAACACTCTTCAGAAAAAAGGGTCAAAATAGCATGTATTAATGTCAATATCGGTGAAACGACTGCCCAAGAAGCTGGTCTATGTCATCAGGCAAACTGGCCCCTCATAAATGTTCACAATATGGGACACCTGCAGGCAGCTTGCTCCCCAATAAAGAAAGAGGCTAGCATCTGTATGCCCAGTCTCTCCTTTTGAGGTCACAGTTCAGATGTGTATCCCTCTACTGCCTGTAGGGTCCTCTTACTATGCAAGAGGGCAAAGCCAAGCCAGGAGTTTTACACTAAGGACACATGCCACAGGAAGGAAACAAGGGCAGTGGGGAAGAAGCATTCTAGGCACTGTGCTAAGCTGTTACACCCTTCTCATATGTAATCCTCACCAAGCACCATGAGGCGCTTAACAGTATCTCATTTACTAATTAGAAAAATGAGGTTTAGAGAAGTTAAATAATTTGCCCCAAGTCATACTGCTAGTAAATAATGGAGCTGGACTTTCAATTCAGTATCCAAAGTAGTATCCAGAGCCTGAGAATTTGCAGAATGATAGGAAGTAGGATCCTGAGGAAGCATCCATCCATCCATCCGCACGTCTATTGTTTTGTATATAATCAACACTATCGATTCTGCAGAGATGGACGTGAAAATAAATTCTCTCATAATTGAATATTCATGGATGGGTCCTAGCGTTTGATGGGAAGATACCCAGCAGCAATACTGTCTTATATATACTACCAAAAAGAAGAACAGCAGACCTCTGGCCAGTCGCACAGCAGCCCTCTGTCTGTGAGCTGACAGACAATGTAAAGAAAGAGTGTGGAGGAAAAAGAACATGAATTCAAATCTGCCACTAACTAGAAAAATTTTAAATAAAATTTTTTATGCCAATAAAGTACCCAAAACTTGGAAATAAAGGAAGAAGATGAGTGTCCATACTTTTAAGTTCATACTGGAGCACTGCCCATAATGGAGAGCATAATATGCCACCCCTCAAAACGCCACTTTTTAAAAGTTATTTAAGAAACAGCTGGTGCATCAAGGACACTCTGACCTTCCTTTGTCCCCCTGAAAACAGAAAATACATCTCCCATATGAAGAGTACCTTCCCTGTACCAGGAGGTTAGAAGGCATCCTTATCACCAGAAATAGGGAATTTAGGTTGTTAAAAAACAACAGCAACAACAAAAAACTTGCTATTTCTCCATTAATTTACTACCCCAAACCCAAACCCCTTTGTCTTGTCAATTCTTCACAAATTTATTGCTTCCTTGTCTAAAAGGTATAAAATCTGCCTGCTTTGATCACTTCTTTGAGTCTCATATTTTATGGGGATAGCATACATACAAAATTAATTTTTTTCTCCTATTAATCTGTCTTACACCAATTTAATTGTTAGACTAGCCAAAGAACTTGGAAGAAGGGAATACTTTTCCACCTCTACACCCAGTTGACCTACATAAGGCTTCTCTCTTTGGGTTCCTATTTAGTATCCACCGCAGCTCGTATTCTGAAAGTAGATTTAAATTTGTAGAAGGTCAACATGTTGCAAATAATTTTTATCCAAGGGAAAAGGAAATGATTTTTGTGTGCTAAAAAGACTCCCTAAATGTTACAGTCTTATCCTACAGTCTTGTAGGACATTCACTAGTTTTGTAACTATTTTTACAGTCTTATTTTGACAGTTAAACTGATTGTAATAAATTTGGTCTCATGATTCCTCCTTTGAACAAGCATTATCCTCCTATTGGTTCTGTTATTAATGAGTTAAAAAAAAAATCTTTACCAGGTACTCATATCTGTATTAGGAACATGAGTTTTTAACTTTTTGAAAATTGTACATTGACATTATTTAACCCTCGGAATCAGTTTCCTCCTTGTAAAATATAAATAATAACTTCCTCAGACTGCCTGGGTTGATTAAATGAAAGAAGCTCCCGATTCAGTAGTTGGTGCTCATTAAATGTTATAAAACAATAAAAATTGTAATATCAATAGCAACAATTATGATTGTAACTGTCATTGTTACTATTACTTTTGTTATTTTTCCAATGTAAATTATGGATGAATATATCAAACATGTATATACTTATGGTTTGGATGAATAAATCTTTGCTAAGAATTAGTTGGGTAAACAAGAAGAGATTGAATTTAAGTTATGTGATAGCTAAGTCAGGGAATATCAAATGCTCTGTAGTCAAAGATCATTTTTTAAAAATTCTACTCCATCTTTGGCAATTTTGTACAAAACAATAAAAATAAATTACTAGGAAAATGAGATTAAAACCAAAGACATAAAAATGAATACTCATTTTAAAATTTATTCATTAGACATAAAACACCTGTCGGTTTCCTATAAACATCTAAATCTTTGCTCTCAATTTCTTAACTTCTCTTGCTGTAAACCACTTGCAAACAACTTGGGAACTAGCACTGGTTCACAGACTATACTTTGAGTAGAAATGGTGTAAGATTCACCAGCTGATAATGAAGTGATGCTCCTTAAGACAAAATGATCGGCTGTATGACATTAACCTCCAGCTTCTGCAAACACTAACTCAATATGCTAGGATCATTATATTGTCTCTGAATTTCACTATTGGCACAGACAGTCACTTTGGAAGCCTGTGACAAGTAGAAATTACCTCACATATCAGCAGCAACATATTCTTTTATGTTGCAGCATAAACATGTTGCAGCAGCAACATATTCTTCGTAGTTTTAAACTACGAAGTCAGAGTAAAAAGGAAGATGGTTTACACAAGTGAGAGCAAAGATAAATGAATGATGTTGCCCCTTTAAGTCCTGCAGGCACGAATGATAAGCACACCTCTTTCGCCTGGAGAATCTAGCCTTGAAGACCAGAGAATCCTGCAAAGGAAAGCTTAAAATTTGCCTTGCTTTATACTCTCCTTTAAACTTTGAAACTCCAAAAGAGACTAATCTGGTTCCAATTTCTGTTTGCATTGCTTGCTTTGTCATGCAAATGTAATGCTGGCCTACTTCACCTTTTCTTAATTAGGGGTGGAAGAGCAAATGTTTCCTCCATTCTAATGCTACCAGCTTGTCATTCACTTTTTCCCGTTTCTTTCTTAAGGGGATTTTTCTCCTTTGGGCAAAGTGTTTCGTTAATATGTTAATAGTCACCAGCCTTTAAACAAAGTGCAGCTGTATAATGGGTTTGTGAAAAGAGCAAAGGGTTTTGCCCCTGGGCCAAGAAGTGGACTTAGAAGGAATCCTAACAGGAAACTCTTTGGCCAAGGCAGTGAGCTGGACCTTCAATGGGCCCCTAGTCACTGAACTCTCCACGGAAAAGCAATGCTGAACAAAGCATTCTGTGAGTTAGGAGACTCTCTATGAACTTCTATTCTAGGTACAAATAAAGAAGATCCAGGTTTTTCAGAGTTGATATCAGAAGCTAAGTGTTCTGTGGCACAACCAACCTCATTTTTACTACATTAGAGAAGAACCATATGTGGTATTTTATCTTTCCCTGGAAAGTACCCATTCATAAAAAAACAAACAAAAAAAGAGAACAACCTCCTTGTATTGAGTTAAAATTGATTTCCAAATACCTCAATTTCTGCCCATTGATTATATATCTTTGCTCATAAGTAGCCCTAACAGTCTAATTGTTTTGGAAGTAACTCCTAGCACTATGCTTCCCTCTATCATTAAATCATTTTTCTTATCTTAGATAATCATCCACTTCTCTGGATCCTCTATTAATAAAAGAATTATGATACAAAATAGTCTTGACTGGTCTGCTTACATAATGCTAGAAATGAAGGAGATGCAGTTTAAGTAGGAGCAATATAATTTCTTAGGATTGAGTACTATGAACAAAGTCTGTTTAAGTTTAGGACAGGAGACATCTTAATTTTTTATTATGAATGTTAACTTATCATACACAATAAATCACATAGCAGATCATGGCTATTTACAAATACTTAAACATCTATTTCAGGTGTTTAGCTCAGATACAAGGAAGGGTTTTTTTTCCTTAATTTTATTTTTTTATTTTTTATTTTTTTATTATTTTTTGGCTGCATTGGGTCTTCGCTGCTGTGCACGGGGCTTTCTCTAGTTGTGCCGAGAGGGGGCTACTCTTCGTCTGGTACGTGGGCTTCGCATTGAGGTGGCTTCTCTGGTTGCAGAGCATGGGCTCTAGGCGTGTGGGCTTCAGTAGTTGCAGCATGCAGGCTCAGTAGTTGCACCATGCGGGCTCAGTAGTTGTGGCACACGGGCTTCAGTAGTTGTGGCTCACGGGCTCTCGAGCGCAGGCTCAGTAGTTGTGGCACAAAGGCTTAGTTGCTCCACGTCATGTGGGAGCTTCCCAGACCAGGGATCAAACCCTTGTCCCCTGCATTGGCAGGCAGATTCTTAACCACTGTGCCACCAGGGAAGTCCCTCTTAACAATTTTTAAAGTATTGAATTTTAGAACTGGAAGAATCTTACAGGTCATTTAGTTACTCCAACTTTCAGGGTATCCGTAAAATAGGAAAACTTTTAACTGAGGCCTTCTTTAAATTTCAAATAAATATTTTGAAAAGGACTGGGTGTAAGGCAGAGCCCTGGGGCCTATCATTACAGACCTCTGTCCTTCACACTGCGGATTTATTTAATTAAATTAATTAATTTATTTATGGCTGCATTGGGTCTTTGTTGCTGTGCACAGGCTTTCTCTAGTTGCAGCGAGCGGGTCTTCGTTGTGGTGTGCGGGCTTCTCATTGCAGTGGCTTCTCTTGTTGTGTAGCACGGGCTCTAGGTGCACGGGCTTCAGTAGTTGTGACACGCGGGCTCAGTAGTTGTGGCTCGCAGGCTCTAGAGTGCAAGCTCAGTAGTTGTGGTGCACGGGCTTAGTTGCTCTGTGGCATGTGGGATCTTCCCGGACCAGGGCTCGAACCTGTGTCCCCTGCATTGGCAGGTGGATTCTTAACCACTGCGCCACCAGGGAAGCCCAGATTTATTTTTTAGATTTGGTCATTTAGGAAGTTTTTGAAAGACCTACATATATTTATTCAACCTTATCCCAAAAGATAATGAAAGATTTAGGCAAATGAATTTTATAGGTCAATGGGGAGGACTACCATAATTTTCTTCTCTATCTTCAATATCTATTCTTTCTCAACAAAGCCCATTCTCTCTTTTCCCATGTGACAGTCTGAACAGAGAAGATAGGACATAAAACAAGCGGAACAACCCTGCTTTCTCTTTGTTTTCTGTTACAGCTTTACCATCTGCCCCAAGCAGTAGGCCTCTTCCTTTCTTCCAGAGCTCACTAGGTTTACACCATACTTAACAGTTTTTGCTGTTATACACCCTTCACTAGCATGTGTGCTCTTTAGAGTTTATGAGGTTTTTTGGTTTTTTTTTTAATCCTGAAACCAGTTTTATCTCCAGGTTAATCCTGTGAGGTAAGCAGACTGTTTTATAAAAACAGCTCCATTTTATAAGAGGGAACCATGACACACTATCACAGGCATCTATACAGATGACATTCATTCACTACCTTGTTTAAGTTCATCACTCTTTCCATATATCTAGCTAGCAAATTACAGGTCCAGGAGCCAAATCCAGCCTAAAGTGTGTTGGCCAGTAAACTAAGAAAGGTTTTTACATTTTTTAAAGTTACATCAGTAGCTACACAATAGCCTCAATTTTGCATCTTGGCCTACAAAGTCTAAAGTATTTACTATCTGACCCTTTAAGCCGAAGTTTAAGCTGATGCCTGATCTATATCATAAGCTCTAGAAGAGAAGAATCTTCAAAGTAAATACTGATGACAGCTTAAGAAACATGGATCAGTATTAACTTTTAAAAACAGGACAACTCATAAAAATAAAGAAAATAGAAAAGTGAATAAGTCACTGAAATTCAAAGACTGGACAGAGAGGGAAACTCCACAAAAAAGCACACAAAATTTCATCAGCAAAGACTGAAGAAACTTAAAGTGGGAAAAAAAAGATTTTATTCTTTAAAATAGTTTTTGAATGTTTGCTTCATGGGTTATTGTCCTAAACTTAGGTTTCAAGTTTCTTGAAGAAAAAATGAAATATTCTTTAGTTTAAATTTGATATGGTCCTCATCCTGTGAGCCTTCGATAAAATGCCACTCAAACATTTGAAAGGATCAAGCTGGGCTTGAGAGACTCTTCTGGGCCAGAGGCAATCTGCCAAACTCCCACCCAATGCAGCCTACTGGATGAGGTGAGGGAATGAGACAAGAGCCCTGATAAACCCAAGTCATGATGCGGGTCACAGTGCAATGCACCAGCAATTCCTCACCACCATCAGAAAAAGCCTGAAAGCCTGCACTGGGCTTATTTTGAGTAGGGCAGCTGGGAATTTCCCTCTTGTCCACTGTATCCTCTCAGAAATGAGCCTGGCAAAGCCACTCTGTCTACCTAGTCGAGTAAGGTGGGTATGATGACTACCTGTTTCTTACTTTTCTTGTTTGGCTTCTCTGCCCCTACTGGGAATAGAAATCTAAATGTCAGAGAGAGACCAGGAACAAACAGGCTGATCATGACTTGATGGAAGGAGAAACGGTGGTTATTGTCTACCTGGCAACTGTATAAGCTTTAATAAAGCCAGACTGCAAATAGCTACCTAATGAGAGAAATTATTAGGAAGTTCTTATCTCCTTGGGTGAACCTGGACTGAACCCAGACTAGAGGGTTCAATATGAAGCTGATTATGATAATCAAGTAAAATATATTAGCAGATTTGTTGTTACTTGTCCCTGGACCCAAAATAGTTTTATAGCTCAAAAGAGCAGTATATGTCAAACCTATTTTTACTTATTCTCCCATCAGTATAAAGAGGAAAAACAACAACAACTCTGTGATGGTTAATTTTATGTGTCAACTGGACTAGGCTATGGTGCCCAGTTGTTTGGTCAAACACTGAATTTTCCTGTGAAAGTATTTTCTAGATATGATTCACATCTACGATCAGTTAACTTTAAAACAGATTACCTTCCATAACGTGGGTCTCATCCCAACAGCTGAAGCCCTTAGGAAAGAAGAGTTAGGTTTCTGGAAAAAGAAGGAATTCTGCCTTAAGACTGCGACATAGAAATTCTGCCTGAGTTTCCAACTTTCAAACTCAAGACTGTAACAACAATTCTTGCCTGAATTTCCATCCTGCCCTACAGATTTTTAACTTCCCATCTGCTACAATTGTGTGAGCCAATTCCTTAAAATCAAAATCTCTCTCTCTCTCATTCATATTAAATCGGTTTTATTTCTTAGAGAACCGTAATACCTCTTGATTCTCTTCAAACTGAGTTATGAAGATAGGACAAACTGCCCAAAGATAGGGAGAACAATGCAATAAAGTCTTCCAAGACAGAACATCTGGCCAATCTGAGCCAAATGGTGGAGGAGAGCATGCGGTCATCCTGTGAAAGACTGTTCCTCCAAGCTTGCTACATTCAGCTGAGCTACTGTACTTCATGTACAGTTACACGAATCCCTTATCTACCAATCACAGGTGAGCTCATTTGCATAAAGAAACACTTGTAACAGAACAGTGTGCATACTATAAACTGTAAACAGTAACATGGCAAAGAAATTCAGATGGCATTGCAAGCATCAAATACAGGTATCTGACCTTGTCAACAGTTCAGGTGAGTTTCTCCAAGGAAGAGAAATTTGAACTGAAATTTGAAAAATGAACAGTTCATTCAGTGAAGTTAGTTGACTTTCAAATCTGCATAAGAAATGGTGACTTTGCTCTTGGATTTCAGATCTACATGATGAACTGCCTTCAAGACTTTCCTTTCAGACCTTGAGCTCCTAAGCCCAAAACGACTCTTTATACACGAAGTACAGCTCCAACTTGCTCTTCCCTTATCATCATACTGCTCTTGACTACTTGGAGCATCGTTCCTAAACTTTGCTGCATATTACAGTCACCTGGGAAGCTTTTAACGTTCTTAATGCCCTTGGCATATCCCACACCAACTGAATCAGAATATCTGAGAGTGGTAACTAGGCATCTGTTCTGTTTAGTGATTATCAGGTGATTATAATGTGCAGTAAAGCTTAGGAAACACTGACTTTAGCCTATGATTTAAGTAAAAAGTTTTCACGTGCGCATTCAAGACATTCCACTTGGTATCTCTCACTGATCTTTGAAGACTTATCTTCCAAACGATCCAAACGCCACACAAACTGAACTACTCACATGTCTTTGCGGATGTCTCCTGTCATTGTGCTGATTAAGCTGATCTTTCCATGTAGGTCCGGTCCTCCTGCCACATGCACCTATTGGCATTCTGTCTTTCTAGATTCACCTTCTCCAAAAAGGTCTCCCCAGGGTCACAGCTAGATGAGAATGATCCCTTTGGAAATCTCACACAGCAGTCTGCATATCTCTTAGGGACTGTACTGTGACCTGTAATCTAGGTTAGTAATTTTCAATTCAACAAACCTATATTGAGCACTTTTTGCTATTCACGTAGCTAATGTTTAGGGGATGCCACCATTACTGATTACAAGAAGCACATGCCTATCCCCGAGTTCAAATTCAGGAACTGGGTCTTTCTAATTTTTATTTACACTCTAACACTGAGCCCAATGTCTCTTTGAAGTAGACACTAAATAAACATTTTTTGAACTTAGGAAATGATATAAGTCTAAGTGTAAAGAAAGTACTACAACATAGTGTGAGCAAGAATATTATGCCTAAAGTGAAAAATAGTAATTTTCATTGAAAAGTGAAATGTGATATGTCGGTGGTGTGAAATATGATAACCTCAACTTTGGATTCCAGAGTCAAGGAAAATATTTCAGGATATCTCAGTGAGCAAACCTGTTGCCTTCTGAGACAATGTACCATTACCATCCTAATATCTGTTTTAAAATACAAAGTTACCAACAGGGAAGCAGGGGGAGGGATAAATTGGGAGATTGGGATTGACATATACACACTACTATACATAAAACAGAAAACGAATGAGGACCTACTGTATAGCACAGGGTACTCTACTCAATACCCTGTAGTGACCTATACAGGAAAAAAAAACTACAAAAGAGTGGATACGTGTATATGTATAACTGATTCACTTTGCTGTACACCTGAAACTAACTCAACATTGTAAATCAACTATACTCCAATAAAAATGAAAAAAGAGAGTAAATATGCACTTACCATAAAATGTAAAAAAATACAATCTATGTTCATTTATTCCTTATTTAGCAATTACTAAGCATGTACTCTCAGAAGCTAAGCTAGAAACTGAGATCCAATACTGACTAGGAAAGTAATTCATTCATTCATTTTGTCAACTAATATTTGTTAAGTGCTTATTGCATGTCAGGTAATCTTATAGGCACTGGGGATACTGCAGTGAATGAAACAGACCAAAATTTCTGCCCTCATGAGACACGATCACAAGTAACTTTGGAACCAGACTAAAAGCATTTTTTTTCTAATTTAATTGCAAGCAACTGGAAAGGGTATCAGTATTGTTAAATTTAAATTTACTAGATTCTCCTAAGTGTAATTCTATATTTGGATCCCACCTAAAGGACAGTCAGCCAAAGGAAAACTCAAGGATAACTTTTCATGGACAACTTGTTCTATTTTCAAACAACCAATGCTCTTCTCAGGCACATACATATCTTGCACATAAGAATATGTGTCTCTGGGCAGTGCATTTGGTGCCACTTCAGGCAGAAACAATCTATTTCTCTGCATGTTCCTCATCTGTCACGTCAGAGACAGAAAATGAGAAGAAGACTTGTAAACTACCAAATGAGCACGTTTTCTAAATTTTCGGTCATTCTTCTGCTGGAGGCAATACATATTTCCATGCTGCCCAGAGACGGCTTGAGCAGTTGTAGTGGACGCTGTTTCAGGTCCCTTTCCGTATTGAAAGTCTATGATTCAAGTTGTTATCGTAGGATTTTTCATACTGTATATTATTATTCCCCACCTATGAGATAAAGATTATCTACTAGGATGCTTTCAGTCAAAAGTAAGAAAAGACTCAGCTAAAAATGTCTTAATAAATAAAAAAATTTAGTATTTTAGATAAGAGATCAGAGGTAGTTATTAGGGTGTAATTCAGCAGGTCAACCATAACAGTTTCTTTTTGGCTTTCTTCCCTAAATCTCTCTCCCACTGAGTGTGGTCTCAGTACTCAAGGTCATGAGCTACCTGCAGTGGTTTCAGGTATTGCACATGGAAAATTTAAAGGCTGGGAAAAAACCACAAAGAATACAGCCCTTCCTGATGGTCCTCTTTAAGAGTGAGGAAAGCTTTCCCAGAGGTCCTAAACCCATATCCCTTCCTGCATTTTGGTCAGAAGGATACCACGTGCCCATTTTTAAACCAGTCACTGGCAGAGGAATGAAATTACGAGGGATTGGCTTAGAATGTGAATGAAGATCCAGCCTGGAGGCCTCTGATTCCTGGAAAACAAGACATTAGAAAGCTTTCTGAGTATTACCAAGGACATGGGAAGATTGGGTGCCTGGGTAGGCAACAGTGTCTTCAGTTGAATAACATGTGTTCCTAGAAAATAGGCATAGATACTAACTGGGAAATTCCTTGCAATACAAATGGCTCTCAGAGTTAGCAGCACCAGTGGTGGAATCTCCTGGGCGGAGGAGGTGGTTAAACACAAATACTGAAAAATAACAAACAACAACAACAAAAAAACAAACAAATACTGAGGCTGGGACCCACTCGCAGAAAATCTGAGTTAACAGCATTTAGGCACAGCCTAGACTTCAGGACTTTTAAGTTTCCAGGTGACACTGATATGAGCAAAGTTGGAGAAATACTGCTCTAAAGCAGTGTTTTTCAAACTTTAATGTGCACACAAATCACCTGGGGCTCTGGTTAATCACCTGATGATCCTGATTTGGTTAGTGGCATTTCTAACCATCTCCTAGTGATGCTAATACCGCAGGGCCATGGATCGTGCTTTGAGTTACAAGACTCTATCATGGGCTCCTGTAACCCGTGGTCCCATCATAATTACTGCAGTGTATGTAATTTGGCTGGTGCATCTGACTTTTCAACTCACCCTGACTTCTTCCAAAAAGCTAGAAAACTGTCTACCCCAGAGTAGGTTATTTCATAACTGTTCATTTGAATTCACATCGTTGAATTTTACAGAGAGCCTGTTTCTAAGTGGTAGTGTGTTAAACAGGTGGACCACGTCAGAAAATGGAACTTTGAGGGTCCCAGATGAGAAACTGACTAGCCGTATGACTGACTACATTGGACTGCCTGTGGGCCTTTGGTGGGGGGCAATTGGTTAAGTTCCAGAGACTGTGATGTTATGTGCAAGGCCAACCTAAGTGTTCACACACAGATCTTACCTTCGCTTAGGGGACAAGCTGCCAAAAGTGATGAGGTGAGAAGCAGCAGTTAAAGCCAAGTCTGGATGCAGACAGCTGCCTCTTCTTCCTCTGGCACTTTTACAGGAGATAACTTTTTATTATTTTAATTTTTATATTTGAAGGCATACACTAGCCTGCATGAGACCCAGGAGGGACAATGAAAAGCTATTTTATATTAGGATGTCCATGAGCATGCTTCTGTAGCTCAAAAGAGCAAGGTTGGATTTTAAGCATAAGGAGTCAGCTCCCCTTTTCACAAAAGTATAAAAATTGTAGTCCACAGCACAAGGAAGCCAAGGAGAATATGGCCATTAGAGACACCTGTGAGTGGCAGTGAATTATTCTCCCACACTACAAACAATAATCATCCCAGAATCTGGATCCTTGCTGCTTGCCTTTTTCTGGTTCAGAGCAATGTAGTACAGAACAGGGTATCCAAATATTTCATTCTCACAGGAGTGTCAGGAATGAGATGCTGTCCTAATATGTAATGTTGCCACCTGCACAACAGGCTGCTCCTGAACCATGTTTAGCAAGCTGTGTGGGGAAATGCATGAACCCTTGAGTGACAGGTGTCTCCAGTTCCATGGTTGCCCTTCTAAGCTGTCTTTGTCTTGGCCACCAGAGACAGTGCTGTTGTCATTTTTTAATTGAAAAGAAGCCTGGGCTTAAAGAAGCTGGGATACTGTGCAAAAGTTGAAATGACAATTAAACCACAAAAGTATATTTATTTTTAATGGTGAGGTCATCCTTTCCCAGAGGTAACTGGATGAGTTCATTAGCTTGCCTCCTGCCAAAGTGGTAAATTCTTTCTTTGCACAATCGAGTCTCTAGCCCTGCTTTAGTCGTTTTGCTGTCTCTCTCTGGAATGCAGTTCCTCCATCTTCGCGAACCCACATTCTGCGTGGTACAGTAATACGTGGAGGTCAAGGGGCAATAATAGAGACTAAAGAGAAATACAGTGTCTGAGCTGGACAGAGAGGCCATATAATGGAAGGCTTGGAGGCAGTGCAGCTGGAGCCACCCTTTCTGGATTCAATTCCGAGTTTTGACCCATACTAGCTGTGTTACTGCAACCTTTTATGATTCAATTTCCCACAGTTGAAATCTAGGTAATAATCTGTACAGGGCTGTTTGAGTATTAAATTATTTAATGCATGTAAAGTTTTCTGAAGAGTGCCTCATACACAGAAAATGGTATTACATGTAATGTAATACGCATTACAATTTTATATCACAGTGTTTACTTCAAGGTGGTGGGATTTGGTGGTTTATTTTTTCTCTTCTTAATACATATTTTTGCTCTTTCCAATGAAAAAAATGAATGCATAATCCTTTTTATAACATGAAAAAATATATATGTAAATTATATACTATATATTTAAAATATATGTAAAATATATAATTACATAGTATACAAAATATACAATACGTATAATTACATATTACATATAATATATATAATTACATATATATACGTGTGTGTGTGTGTGTTGGTTAGCTATTGCTGCCTAACACACTATCCCAAAATCAGTGACTTAAAACAAAAACCATTTATTATCATAGCCCATGGATGTGCGGTCTGACCTTAGCCAGGCTGACGCATGCATCTGTGGGTTGGCTGAGGCTTCCGTCCCAGGGTTGGCTTGGTTGTGGGGCAGCTCTGCTCTGCGTATCTCTCATCTCCTTGGGACAAGTGGGATAGCCCAGGCAGTCCTCCTCATGGCAGTGGCAGAAGCAAAAGAGAGCCAACAGAAACATGGAAGGCTTTCCGATGCCTAGCCTCAGAAGGGGTACAACGTTTGCCCCATTGCTATTGACCCAAGGAAGCCACATGACCATAATCATAGTCAAGATCCAGGGATGGATAACCTGCCTTTTATGTGGGAGAAACTGTAAAGACACATAGCAAAAATGATGGATTGTATATGTGGAAGAGAGAAAAACTGGGACGGGGACTACCATCTTTCTGAGCCCTTTCAAAGCACTAGTTTCAGTATACTCCTAACCTATCACGGTGACTGGAATCATGACATTTGGAGGCGGATACATCTGGCTTCAAATCCCAAATCAGCAACTGAATAACTATGTTAGTTTGGCAAGTCACTTCACCTCCCTGAATCAGCTTTCTATTTGTAACGTGGAGATAAAAATAGTGCTAGCCTCATTATATTTTTAATAATGAAATGAGGCAATCCGTGTAAAGATCTTAGAAAGTACTAGGATAAGTACTGTGAGTACATAGTAAGCAGTTAATATTTGTTGATAGGCTTGGTGTGGTTTAACATCCCCATCTTCAATAAAGCTGTCGTAAGCTTCCCAAAGAGAAGTAATCTCTTCCTCTGAAGGCCTTTACTTCTGTAATCACCTCTACTGGTCATCTGATGTGCATCACACACAGCGTGGCTTTGTGGTTATTTAGGTACCTCTCTTACTGGACTGTAAACTTCTGGATGGGCACAGACCATGCTTAATGTATCTCTGCATTCCACAGCCCTTTGTATGTCTTTACCACCGTGACAATGCCATGAATAGTTTATGCTTTTACAGTGCTTTGTAGCCAATAAAGTGTTTTCTAATTTAATTTTCTCAATGTGAGATAACAGGGGCAGACTTTATCCCCATTTTATAGATGAGAAAACTGAGGCTCAGAGACTTTGACACTTGCCCAATATCACATGATATGTGATATAAACTTCATTCATTTTATATATTTGACTTTTACCCTGTTAACATTCATTGTATGTATGTAATATGGATTTACTAATGGAAAAATTGATGTAAGTTCAACAACACTATAAAAACAGTTTTCAATAGCCAACACTAAAGACCACCATGAAATCCAAGGTATGAGTTATTCTGACCAGTAATTTTTTTTTCCAGCAATACGTTGGAAAAAAAAAATGAGGAAAGCAATAATCTTAGGTTTTACCCTGATTTTTCTTTTTTCTATCTTTTGCCAAAATCACATAATTTATTAGAATTTGTATAAGGGATAAAGTGATGGTTAGGTTTCTAAATGCCATGGTTTTTACTTAGCTTGGGATAGAAAAGGAAGACAAATTTTAAAAAATTCTCTTTAAATTGCAGGTGTCATTTTTAAAGTGTACAATCATCCAACTGAAGGGAGGCACAGGGTAGGGGGAAGGGCAAGCTTAAATCTGAGATGTGAAAGGTTGGCACCTCATGTAGAGTCATTCCTTCCCATCCTTAACCTCATGAGTTGAAAGGCTTCACACTCTAGAAAGAGAATGACAATCTTTCTGGGGTCCATCTCTTCCTACCGCCTTCTAGAATTTGCTTTCATGTTTATTATAAATCATTTGACTATTAAATCATGGCCAAGCACATATATGTCCAATTGCATGTTCAGGGTTTCAGAACAATTCCTCTGAAATATATACTTATTTATTGGGGGAATACTGTTGAAGCCTAAAGAAGTCTAAGCTTCAATATCTAAAAACCACTGAAAAGGTTTTGTGATTTGTAAGGTTCAGTATAAGCAAGAATCACTCTGAAAATTAATGAAAAATGAAAATATTCTGTATAGATGTATTTTTATGTTGAAGGGCCTGTTCACTGGAGCAATGGTTACATAGGTTAAATTAATTTGCAAATTAAATATTTATCCTCTCCCATTCACACTGCAAAAAGCTGATAAAACGTATGTTTAATCCCAGAATCCCAGAGAGAATCAGAGAATGAAAGAGAGAGAGAGAGAGAATTTTTACTCTGTGTAGCTAATATTCTAATTTATAGAATAAGACCTCATTTTAGATTATGATTCACTCTTACACCAAAGCAATAGACTGGTTCCTTTTTCAACAAAAAAGTTCTACTCTGTTGGATTGGGGTAGTATCCCAGAAAATTACTGAAAAGAAAAGTTAAATGGTGAAAACCAAACTCTGTGATCTCAATCTAAGTCACCTGCTCAGTATTGTGGATGATCCTGGCTTACAAACACTCAGTTTTCTTCCTGCCAAGTTACCTGATCTTTACTCCACACCAGTGACTGCCACCCCCTCAGCCACAAACTCGTGGTGGCTTATGGAATTAGGGCAAGTAGTTTGTGAATCTACCTGCTTACCAAGTAAAATCTATAAGAAAAATAAGTTGTATATTCTACTTATATATATATAATTTTTATAATAATTAATTAAAATGTCTTTTGAAATAAATAATTATAATCAAAATGTATCTATGAAATTACTTGATATTAAAAAGTGGTCTGGGACATTACAGTCCAAAAATTTGGATTGTGACTACCATAGACACCACTACCTGCTGCTCTAACCAACTTCTGATCTGTGGAAAATGGGGTTAGTATAATGGCCCTACACTGTTAAATCATTTGTGTTCTATTTTTCACAATCAAATAATTGTATTATTTATTTATATTTTTCTTCTACCTTTTCTCAAAGACTTTTTTTCCCCTGAGCAAAGAAGCAGTAGGAACTTTCTACTTACCACATTATCTCAGTGGTGTCTTAAAACTTTAACGATGTGGCCTCAGGGATGATGAGATTTCATAATATCCTACATTCATCTTCAAAACCACTTTTCACTTATAGTTTTTAATAATCAAAACTTGACAATTTTCAGATGATATTTGCATTAGTTACAGAACAGAAATATGTATTTCTTCCTTTAAAATTTTATTGGGCATTTATCATTTTATAGTATCACATAATTTTTTCCGACTTCTGAAATTTATTATTCTCTAAGTACCTATAAAGCAATTTTCCTGACATTATTGTCAAAAGATTTTTAAAGCTATATAACAGATAGCATTTTTATCAAAGTAAAAATCAACACTTGTTCAGAATACTACCACAAATAAGATTTTCTCCTGAAATTCTCTTACACATGAAGATTACCCTAAACTCATAGATTCATGTAAATAGCTAATAGTAGTAACAATAATAAAATCATATGATCATTTGAATAGATGCAGGAAAAGCATTGGACAAAATTCAACAACCTTTCATGATTTAAAACTCTCAATGAATTGAGTATAGAAGAAACATAACTTAGCATAATGAAGCCCATTATGACAAACACATAGCTAACATCATACCCACTGGTAAAAGGTTGAACGCTTTTCTTCTAAGATCACAAACAAGAGTTCCCATGTTCACCACTCTTATTCAGCATAATACTGACGTCTTAGCTAGAGCAGTCACGTTTAAAAGAAAAAAAAAAAAAAGAAAAAGAAACAAAAGGCATCCAAATCAGAAAGGTGAAGTAAAATTGTCTGTTTGCAGATAATAAGATCTTATACATAGAAACTTAAAGACTCCACTAAGAAAAGTTAGAACTTATCAATGAATTCAGTAAATTTGCAGGATATGAAATCAATGTAGAGAAATCAGTTGTATTTTCATACACTAACAACAAACTATCTGAAAAAGAAAAAACAATCTCATTCACAATAGCATCAAAAACAATAAAGTACTTAGAATAAATTTAACAAAGGTGAAAGAACTACACACCAACCAATGGAAAGATATCCATGTTCACGGATTGGAAGAATTAATATTATTAAACTGTCTGTACTTCCCAAAGTGATCTATAGATTCAAGGGAATTCTTATCATAATTCCAGTGGCATTTCTCACAGAAATAGAAGAAACAATCCTCAAATTCATATAAAACCACAGAAGCCCTGGAAGCCCTGGAATAGCCAAAGCAATCTTGAGAAAAACAAAGGCAGAGATATCGCATTTCCTAATTTCAAACTATGTAACAAAGCCTTAGTAATTAAAACAGCATTGTTTTGTTGGAAATGACATAAAAACAGATACAGAACAATGGAACAGAAGTGAGAGCCCAAAGATAAGCCCATGCTTATACTGTGAACTAATATTTGACAAGGGAGCTGAGAACACTCAGTGGGGGAAATGATAGTGTTTTCAATAAATGCTATTGGGTAAACTGGATATTCATATGCAAAACTATGAAGCTGGACTTCTATCTTACATTGCTTGAAAAAATTAACTCAAAGTAGATTAACGACAAATATGAGACTTGAAGCCACAGAACTCTTAGAAAAAGACATAGGAGAAAAGCTCTTTGACACTGGTTTCATAATGATATTTTTTTGGATGTGACACCAAAAGCACACGCAAGAAAAGCAAAAATAAATAAATGAAACTATATCAAACTAAAAAGCATATGCACAGCAAAAGAAATAATTAACAAAATGAAAAGGCAACCTCCAAAACAGGAGAAAATATTTGCAAAGTATATATCTGATAAAGGGTTAGCATCCAAAATATATATGAAATCATACATCTCAATAAAAAATACATATATGTTTATATAAATATATGTATATAGATATGTATATCCCAATTAAAAATGAACAAAGAACCTGAATAGGCATTTTTCCAAGGAAGATATACAAATGGCCAACAGGTACACGAAAAGATGCTCAACATCACTAATCATCAGGGAAATGCAAATTAAAACCACAGTGAGATATCATCTTACACCTGTTAGAATGACTATTATTAAAAAGATAAGAGATAAGACGTACTGGTGAAGGTGTGGAGAAAAGGGAACCCTTGTGCACCATTGGTAGGAATGTAAATTGGTGCAGCCACTTTGGAATATAATATAGAGATTCCTCAAAACTAAAAGTAGAACTATGAGATGATCCAGCAATCCCACTTCTGGGTAATATATCCAAGAGATGAAGTCACTGTCTCAAAGAGATAGTTGCACCCTCATGTTCACTGTAGCATTATTCATAAAAGCCAAGACATGGAAACAACCTAAGTGTTTAATAAATGGATAAAAAGGATGTGATACACACGCACACACACACACACACAATGAAACATTATTCAGCCATGAGAAAAAAGGAAATTCTGCCATTAGCAACAACATGATGGATTGTGAGGGCATTATGCTAAGTGAAATAATTCAGACAGTAGAAGACAAATGTGATCCCAGTTATACGTGGAATCTAAAACCATGGAATTCACAGAACAGAGTAGAATGGAACTTGCCTCAGGTGAGGGTGGGGTAAATGATGAAGGTCAAAGGGTAGAAACTTCCATTGATAAAATGAATAAGTTTTAGGAATCCAAGGTACATTGTGATGACAATAATTAACAACATTGTATATTATACCTGAAAGTTAGTAAGAAAATAGATCTCAAAAGATCTTACCACACACACACACACACACACACACACACACACACACACACACACACGCACAAATGGTAACTCTGTGAGGTGCTGGATGAATTAACTATCCTTATTGTGGTAATCATTTTGCAATAGATATGTGTATCAAATCATCACACTGTACATCTTAAAATTACACAATGTTATAAATCAATGATTTCTTAAATAAGCTAGAAAGAAATAAAGTGATGAGGATTTTTTTAAACAAGGAGTATCAAACCAGGAAGATCACAACGTGAAGGAGATCTGACTGAACTGAGGAAACCTAAAAAGCCCCTGTCATCGTATAGGAGAGAGAAGTGTCCTGCTGTGTTTCAGCTAAGTGTTTTTAGAGCGTCTGATTCTTCAAGATAGTTCATAAACTCAGTATTCATATAAAAAGAAAAACCTTCATTCTGGAGAAATTATATCCATATAATTCAGGCTGCAATTCACCAAATTCTCGCTGTTATTTTCTACACTAAAAGCTCCAGGATTCTATGTAGGACCAGCTAGCTAGTCAGATGGGAGTTCACATAGATCACTTTACCGCAGGATTAAATCTGGACACTTTGGAAAAATCTTTTCCTTCCAGCTTATAAGAGGAGTAAGTCTATAAGCCAAAATTATGCTTAGAAAACATTTGCTTGATGCTCTAAGCTTTGACATCACTGAGTTACATAAGACTGTGCTGTTTTTTTTTATTTCTACTCTATCTGGATGCCTTCTGGTGATTTTGCTAATCATTTTATGAATTAACTAAGTGGTTCAGAATAACAAGCTGTGTAAAATCAGAGGAAAAAATTAGAAATACAAATTAAACCAATAATTTCCAAAACTTGCATGCCATGTATGCTCCTTCCTGCCTACAGACACAGTAAAATTATTTTAGCTTATAAAATAAAAGCCATCTTTGTAACAGCCTTTATATGTCACGGATATTATTCAAGGAGGACTTCTTGGGTATGTTGACAAATGATGTATTTTGCATCTGTCCAATATAAAAATTTATAAAAAGCTAAAAAGTAAGTTATTCGTTGTCACCACAGTAAATGTTTTTTTAAAGTTATTTTTTCTCATCAAATAAGAAGTCTTTATGTCATATGAATAATAATGAAATATCCAATGATCCAATGAAGCATTTGCCCTACCTATCTTCAAATAATCAGACTGTTGTACCCTCCTTAAAATAGTTAGTTAATAAATTGCTCAAATTAACTGTTGTATTTACATCGCAAATAAACTTATTGGCATAGAAGGGAATACTGTCTAAATGATGGATTCTTCATTTTAAAATGAATACTTGGCAAAACTTTAAAGCAGAAAAAGGAAAAAACAAAGTTCAGAAACATTTAAAAGTATCGAAATCTGATTATTTTGAAGATTCTATTGTCACTTAATAAAGTATACATCTTTTATATCTCCCAAACCACTGCTGAATATAAAGAAATTCTACACATATTTTGGTCCAGAAATAAAAAAGAAAAAATTATTCATAAATAACTGACAGCTGCTTTCTTAGTGATTTATTAGAAGACAAGGAAAATAAAGTCTTTTATCTTCCAGATTTTTTTCCAAGTCTTTTGTCTCCTTAGGTAGGTTTATTCCTACGTATTTTATTCTTTTTGTTGCAATGGTAAATGGAAGTGTTTCTTTAATTTCTCTTTCGGATTTTTCATCATTAGTGTATAGGAATGCCAGAGATTTCTGTGCATTAATTTTGTAACCTGCTACTTTACCAAATTCATTGATTTGCTCTAGTAGTTTTCTGGTAGCATCTTTAGGATTCTCTATGTATAGTATCATGTCATCTGCAAACAGTCACAGCTTTACTTCTTCTTTTCCCATTTGGATCCCATTTATTTATTTTTCTGCTCTGATTGCTGTGGCTAAAACTTCCAAAAATATGTTGAATATTAGTGGTGAGAGTGGGCAACCTTGTCTTGTTCCTGATCTTACCGGAAATGGTTTCAGTTTTTCACCATTGAGAATGATGTTGGCTGTGGGTTTGTCACATATGGCCTTTATTATATTGAGGTAAGTCCCCTCTATGCCTACTTTCTCGAGGGTTTTTATCATAAATTGGTGTTGAATTTTGTCGAAACCTTTTTCTGCACCTTTGAGATGATCATATGGTTTTTCTGCTTCAATTTGTTAATAAGGTGTATCACATTGATTGATTTGCACATATTGAAGAATGCTTCCATTCCTGGGATAAACCCCACTTGATCATGGTGTATGATCCCTTTAATGTGCTGCTGGATTTTGTTTGCTAGTATTTTATTGAGGATTTTTGCATCTATGTTCATCAGTGATATTGGCCTGCAGTTTTCTTTCTCTGTGACATCTTTGTCTGGTTTTGGTAGCAGGGTGCTGGTGGCTTTGTAGAATGAGTTTGGGAGTGTTCCTCCCTCTGCTATATTTTGGAAGAGTTTGAGAAAATAGGTGTTACCTCTTCTCTAAATGTTTGATAGAATTCACCTGTGAAGCCATCTGGTCCTGGACTTTTGTTTGTTGGAAGATTTTTAATCACAGTCTCAATTTCAGTGCTTGTGATTGGCCTGTTTATATTTTGTATTTCTTCCTGGTTCAGTCTCAGAAGGTTGTGCTTTTCTAAGAATTTGTCCATTTCTTCCAGGTTGTCCATTTTATTGGCATACAGTTGCTTGTAGTAGTCTCTCATAATCCTTTGTACTTCTGCAGTGTCAGCTGTTACTTCTCCTTTTCCATTTTTAATTCTATTGATTTGAGTCTTCTCCCTTTTCTTCTTGATGAGTCTGGCTAATGGTTTATCAATTTTGTTTATCTTCTCAAAGAACCAGCTTTTAGTTTTACTGATCTTTGCTATTGTTTCTTTCATTTCTTTTTCATTTATTTCTGATCTGATCTTTATGATTTCTTTCCTTCTGCTAACTTTGGGGTTTTTTGTTCTTCTTTCCCTAATTGCTTTAGGTGTAAGGTTAGGTTGTTTATTTGAGATGTTTCTTGTTTCTTGAGGTAGGATTGTATTGCTATAAACTTCCCTGTTAGAACTGCTTTTGCTGCATCCCATAGGTTTTGGGTCGTCGTGTTTTCCTTGTCATTTGTTTCTAGGTATTCTTTGATTTCCTCTTTGATTTCTTCAGTGATCTCTTGGTTATGTAGTAGCGTATTGTTTAGCCTCCATGTGTTTGTATTTTTTCAGATTTTTTTGCTGTAATTGATATATAGTCTCATACTGTTGTGGTCGGAAAAGATACTTGATACAATTTCGATTTTCTTAAATTTACCAAGGGTTGATTTGTGACCCAAGATATGATCTATCCTGGAGAATATTCCATGAGCACTTGAGAAGAAAGTGTATTCTGTTGTTTTTGGATAGAATGACCTATAAATATCAATTAAGTCCATCTTGTTTAATGTATCATTTAAAGCTTGCGTTTCCTTATTTACTTTCAGTTTTGGATGATCTATCCATTGGTGAAAGTGGGGTGTTAACGTCCCCTACTATGATTGTGTTACTGTCGATTTCCCCTTTTATGGCTGTTATCATTTGCCTTATGCATTGAGGTGATCCTATAGTTGAGTGCATAAATATTTATAATTGTTATATCTTCTTCTTGGATTGATCCCTTGATCATGATGTAGTGTCCTTCTTTGTCTCTTGTAATAGTCTTTGTTTTAAAGTCTATTTTGTCTGATATGAGATTGCTACTCCAGCTTTCTTTTGATTTCCTTTTGCATGGAATATCTTTTTCCATCCCCTCACTTTCAGTCCGTATGTGTCTCTAGGTCTGAAATGGGTCTCTTGTAGACAGCATAAATAAGGGTCTTGTTTTTGTATCCATTCAGCCAGTCTATGTCTTTTGGTTGAAGGATTTAATCCATTTACATTTAAGGTAATTATCGATATGTGTGTTCCTATTACCATTTTCTTAATTGTTTTGGGTTTGTTATTGTAGGTCTTTTCCTTCTCCTGTGTTTCCTGCCTACAGAAGTTCCTTTCGCGTTTGTTGTAAAGCTGGTTTGGTGGTACTGAATTCTCTTAGCTTTTGCTTGTCTGTAAAGGTTTTAATTTTGCCGTCAAATCTGAATGAGATCCTTGCTGGGTACAGTAATCTTTGTTGTAGGTTTTTCTCCTTCATCACTTCAAATATGTCCTGCCACTCCCTTCTGGCTTGCAGAGTTTCTGCTAAAAGTTCAGCTGTTAACCTTATGGGGATTCCCTTGTGTGTTATTTGTTGTTTTTCCCTTGCTGCTTTTAATATGTTTTCTTTGTATTTAATTTTTGATAGTTTGATTAATATGTGTCTTGGCATGTTTCTCCTTGGATATATCCCGTATGGGAATCTCTGTGCTTCCTGGACTTGATTAACTATTTCCTTTAACTTATTAGGGAAGTTTTCAACTATAATCTCTTGAAATATTTTCTCAGTCCCTTTCTTTTTCTCTTCTTCTTCTGGGACCCCTATAATTCGAATGTTGGTGCATTCAATGTTGTCCCAGAGGTCTCTGAGACTGTCCTCAATTCTTTTCATTCTTTTCTTTATTCTGCTCTGCAGTAGTTATTTCCACTGTTTTATCTTCCAGGTCACTTATCCGTTCTCCTGCCTCAGTTATTCTGCTATTGATCCCTTCTAGAGAATTTTAAATTTCATTTATTGTGTTGATCATCACTGTTTGTTTGCTGTTTAGTTCTTCTAGGTCCTTGTTAAACGTTTCTTGCATTTTCTCCATTCTATTTCCAAGATTTTGGATCATCTTTACTATCATTATTCTGAATTCTTTTTCAGGTAGACTGCCTATTTCCTCTTCATTTGTTAGGTCTGGTGGGTTTTTGCCTTGCTCCTTCATCTGCTGTGTGTTTCTCTGTCTTCTCATTTTGCTTACCTTACTGTGTTTGGGGTCTCCTTTTCACAGGCTGCAGGTTCGTAGTTCCCGTTGTTTTTGGTGTCTGCCCCCAGTGGCTAAGGTTGGTTCAGTGGGTTGTATAGGCTTCCTGGTGGAGGAGACTAGTGACTGTGCTCTGGTGGATGAGGCTGGATCTTGTCTTTCTGGTGGGCAGGACCGTATCCGGTTGTATGTTTTGGGGTGTCTGTGACCATATTATAATTTTAGGCAGTCTCTCTGATAATGGGTGGGGTTGTGTTCCTGTCTTGCTAGTTGTTTGGCATAGGGTGCCCAGCACTGTAGCTTGCTGGTCGTTTAGTGGAGCTGGTTCTTGGCGTTGAGATTGAGATCTCTGGGAGAACTTTTGCCGTTTGATATTATGTGGAGCCAGGAGGTCTCTGGTAGACCAATGTCCTGAATTCGGCTCTCTAACCTCAGAGGCACAGGCCTGACACCCGGCCAGAGCACCAAGACCCTGGCAGCCACACGGTTCGGAAGAGAAGGGCGAAAAAAAGAAAGAAAGAAAAATAAAATAAAATAAAATAAATGTATTAAAATAAAAAAAAATTATTAAAAATAGAAAAAAATTAAAAACTAATAAAAAAAAGAAAGAAAGAAAGAAAGAAGAGAGCAACCAAACCAAAAATCAAATCCACCAATGAAAACAAGTGATAAAAATTTTACTAAAAAAAAAAAAAAGAAAAAAACAGAGACAGAATCCTAGAACAAATGGTAAAAGTAAAGCTATACAGATAATATCACACAAAGAAGCATACACATACACACTCACAAAAAGAGAAAAAGGGAAAAAAAGTATATATCTATAAAAAAAAAAGAGAGCAACCAAACCAATAAACAAATCTACCAATGATAATAAACTCTAAATACTAAACTAAGATAAACATAAAACCAGAAACAAATTAGATGCAGAAAGCAAACCCCAAGCCTACAGTTGCTCCCAAAGTCCACTGCCTCAATTTTGGGATGATTCATTGTCTATTCAGGTATTCCACAGATGCAGGGTACATCAAGTTGGTCATGGAGATTTAATCCATTGCTTGTGAGGCTGCTGGGAGTGATTTCCCTTTTCCTTCTTTGTTCGCAGAGCTCCTTGGGTTCAGCTTTGGATTTGGCCCCACCTCTGCGTGTAGGTCACCTGAGGGCATCTGTTCTTTGCTCAGACAGGAGGGGGTTAAAGGAGCAGTTGATTAGGGGGCTCTGGCTTACTCAGGCTGGGGGGAGGGAGGGATACGGAATGCGGGGTGAGCCTGCGGCGGCAGAGGCCGGTGTGACGTTGCAGCAGCCTGAGGTGCACCATGTGCTCTCCTGGGGAAGTTGTTCCTGGATCTCAGAACCCTGGCAGTGGCTGGCTGCACAGGATCCTGGGAGGGGAGGTGTGGATAGTGACCTGTGCTTGCACACAGGCTTCTTGGTGGCTGCAGCAGCAGCCTTAGCATCTTGTGCCCGTCTTTGGGGTCCGCACTGATAGCCGTGGCTCGCGCCTGTCTCTGGAGCTCGTTTCAGCAGTGCTCTGAATCCCCTCTCCTCACGCACCCCGCAACAATGGTCTCTTGCCTCTTCGTTAGTTCTAGACTTTTTCCTGGACTCCCTCCCAGCTAGCTGTGGCGCACTAGCCCCTTCAGGCTGTGTTCATGGAGCCAACCCCAGTCCTCTCCATGGGATCTGACCTCCGAAGCCAGAGCCTCAACTTCCAGCCCCCACCCATCCCAGTGTGTGAGGAAACAAGCCTCTCAGGCTGGTGAGTGCTGGTCAGCACCAATCATCTGCATGGGAATCTCTGCGCTTTGCCCTCTGTATCCCTGTTGCTGCGCTCTCCTCCGTGGCTCCAAAGCTTCGCCCCTGCTACTCCCCGTCTCTGCTAGTGAAGGGACTTCCTAGTGTGTGGAAACTTTTCCTCCTTCAGAGCTCCCTCCCAGAGGTACAGGTCCCATCCCTATTCTTTTGTCTCTGTTTTTTCTTTTTTCTTTTGCCCTACCCAGGTACGTGGGGAGTTTCTTGCCTTTGGGGAAGTCTGAGGTCTTCTGCCAGTGTTCAGTAGGTGTTCTGTAGGAGTTGTTCCACATGTGGATGTATTTCTGATGTATTTGTGGGGAGGAAGGTGATCTCCACGTCTTACTCCTCCGCCATCTTGAAGCCCTCCCCCTGCAATTTATTTTTATGTATTAACTTTTTATTCTGAAACCTTTCTAATATCATTTATTGATTCCAATAATTTTTTGTCCATTTTTGAAGCTTGTCTACAGAGACAATCATGTCATCTGTGAAAAAATAGTTTTATTTCTTCTTTATCAATCTATCTACCATTACTTCCATCTGTCTTCTTGCAGTAGCTAGTACTTACAGTAAGATGCTGACTTGTAGTGGTGGTGGGGTATCCTTGCCTTATTCCTGATCTTAGGGGAAAGGGATCCAGTTTTCACCGCTAAGTAAATGTTAGCTATAAGCTTTTCCTAGATGTTCTTTATCAAGTTGAAGGCATTCCCCTCTGTTCCTAATTTGCTGGGTTTTTTTTTTTAAATCATGAACGGATGTTAGATTTTGTCAAATTCTTTTTCTGCATCAATTAATATGGTTTTTCTTCTTTCCCTGTTGATGTGATGGGTTACACTAATTGATGTTCAAATACTGAACTAGCTTTGCAGGCCAGGAGTAAATCTCTCTTGGTGCTGGTGGATAATTATTTTTATACATTGTTAGATTAAACTTGTTAAAAATTTTTGAAGACTTTCACATCTCTGTTCATGAGAGGTATTGATGTGTAGTTTTTTTTTCTTGTAATGTCTTTATCTCGTTTTGATATTAGGGTAATGCTGGCCTCATAGAATGAGTTAGAAAGAGTTCCCTCTGTCTTCTGGAAGAGAGTTTAGCAAGTTGTGTCATTTCTTCCTTATATTTTTGGTAGAATTCACCAATGGAACTACCTGGGCCAAGTGTTTCTGGGGGGGAAAGTTTAATAATTATTGGTTTAATTTCTTTAATAACTATAGGCCTCTTCAAAATCCCCACCCCCTCTTGAATTAGCCTGAAGAGAGGTTTATCAATTCTATTGATCTTTTCAAGAAACAGCCTTTGATTTCATTAATTTTCTCTATTGAGTTCCTGTTTTTAATTTTATTGGTTTCTGCTCTAATTTTTATTATTTATTTGTTTTCTGCTTCCTTTAGGCTTAAAATTGCTCCTCTTTCTCTAGCTTCCTAATATGGAATCTTAGGTTATTGATTTTAGATCTTTTCTAATATATGCCCTCAATACTATAAATTTCCCTCTAAGTACTGCTTTTGCTACACAAATTCCACAAGTTTTGATAAACTTTCATTTTTCATTTTTTCATTTTCATTTTTTCAGTACAAAATATTTTAAATTTCTTTTGAGACTTTTTTGACCCATGCATTATTTAGAAGTATATTGTTTAATCCCCCCCCTCCCAATATTTGGGTTTTCCAGTTAAGTTTATTTCCACTTGTAGTCTGAGGACATACTTTGTATAATTTCTACTCTTTTTTTTTTTTTTTTTTTGAGGTAAAGAATACGACTTTATTCGGAAAGCCGGCAGACCGAGAAGATGGCTGACAAATGTCTCCAAAAAACCATCCTCATTTCTACTCTTTTAAATTTATTCTGGTGTATTTCATGGCTCAAACTGTAGTCTATTTTGATGAATATCCATGTAAGCTTGAGAAAAATGTGTATTCTGCTATTGTTGGGTGAAGTATTCTATAAGTTTTAATTAGTTCCAGTTGTTTGACAGTATTGTTTAGTTCAACTATGTCCTTCCTTATTGATTTTCTGCCCACTGGATTTCTCATTTACTTCTAGATGTAGGTTGCCAACTATAATAACAGATTTATCTATTTCTCCTTGCAGTTCTAGAAGTTTTTGCCTCACATATTTTGACACTCTGTTGTAAGGTGCATACATATTAAGGATTGTTATATCTTATTGGAGAATAGATCCCTCTTTCATTATATTGATATAAAGGCCCTCATTGTATCCCTAATAATATTTTTTGTTGTATAGTCTGCACTCTCTGAAATTAATAATAGCTACTCCAGCTTTCTTTTGATTAGTGTTAGCATGGTGTATTTTTTTCTATCCCTTCACTTTTAATCTATCTGTGTCTTTGTATTGAAGTGGGCTTCTTCTAGACAACAGATAGTTGGGTCTAATTATTTTGGTTGTTTTTATCCACTATCACATTCTCTAATTGGTGTATTTAGCCTATTCATATTTAAAGTGATTATTGACAGAGTTGGGCAAATATTTACCATGCTGTAGCCGTTTTCTATTCATTAAACTCATTCTTTGTTGCCGTTGTTTAATAAATATCCTCTCTTTTCTGCCTTCTCTTATTTAACTGAACATTTTATATGATTCCATATTCTCTCTTCTGTTAGCATATGATTTATACACTTTTTTTAAAAAATTTATTTATTGATTTATTTTTGGCTGTGTTGGGTCTTCGTTTCTGTGCGAGGGGTTTCTCCAGTTGCGGCGAGCGGGGGCCACTCTTCATCGCGATGCACGGGCCTCTCACTGTCGCGGCCTCTCCCGTTGTGGAGCACAGGCTCCAGACGCGCAGGCTCAGTAGTTGTGGCTCACGGGCTTAGTTGCTCCGCGGCATGTGGGATCTTCCCAGACCAGGGCTCGAACCTGTGTCCCCTGCATTGGCAGGCAGATTCTCAACCACTGCGCCACCAGGGAAGCCCTCATTTATACCCTTTTAAACGTTTTTTTTTTTTTTAGCGGTTGCCCTAGACTTTGCAATATACATTTAAAACTAATCTAAGTTGACTTTCAAATAAGACTATACCACTTCACAGTATAGGTATCTTAAACACAGTATTCCCAGTTTCTCTCTCCTATCTGTTATGATACTGTTGTCATTCATTTCACTTATCCGTACGCTATAATCACCCAATACATTGTTGTTATTTTTACTTACAACAAAAATTTACCTATTAGCACAATTAAGAATAAGAAAAATAAGAGATATCATATACTTTTATTTATTCCTTCTCTAATGCTCATATTTTTCTTTAGGTAGATCTGAGTTTCTGATTTATATCACTATCATTATTTCTCTGAATCCTCTTTTAACATTTTTTGCAAGGCAGATCTACTGGTAATGCAATCTCTCAATTTTTGTTTGCCTGAAAAAGTCTTTATTTGTCATTTACTTTTGAAGAATAATTTTGATGAATACAGAATTCTAGGTTGGTGAGGTATTTTTTCTTTCCCCACTTTAAATATTTCACTTCACTGCATTGTTTCTGGTGAGAAATTTGGTGTCATTCTTATGCTTGTTCTTCTAAAGTTTTTGTTTTTGTTTTTGTTTTCTTTTCACTTCCTTCAAGATTTTCTCTGTCTGGTCTCCTGAAATTTAAATATGACTTTCCTACATGTAGATTATTTTGGTATTTATCCTGCATGGTGTTCTCTGAGCTTCCCAACTGACTGAGGTTTAATGTCTGTCATTAATTTTGCATAATTCTCAGCCATTATTACTTCAAATATTCCTTTTGTTTCTTTCTGCTTCTTCTGGTATTCCCTTTATGTGTATGTTTTACATTTTAAAATGTTCCACAGTTCCTGGGTATCTTATTTTACTTTTCCTGATCCTTGCTCTCGTTGCTTTTTAGTTTGGAGATTTTATCTTGACACATTTTCAGGCTCACTGATTCTCTCCTTGGCAAGTCCACTCCACTGATTAGTCCATCAAAGACATTCTTCATTTATGTTACAGGGGTTTTCATTTCTAGTATTTCTTTTTCATACTTTCTTAAAGTTTCTATGTCTTTGCTTATATTACTCACCTGTTCTTGTAGTCTGTAACTTTGCCCATTAGATCTCTTAACAAATTAATAGTAGTTATTTCAAAATCACTATCTGATAATTCCAAAATCTGTGCCATGTTTGAATCCGGTTCTGATGCTTGCTTTGTCTCTTCAGAATGTTTTTTCTTGCCTTTCATCATGCATTTTAATTTTTTGTTGAAAACTGTGGACATGATGTATCAAGTAACAGAAACTGAGGTAATTAGGCATTTTGTTTAGGTTTTATTATAACCCAACTAACAAGAGTTGGGCTGTGTTTAAAATTTGCTGTAATTGTAGGTGTCAGAGGATTCAGTTTACTTTTCTTATTTTTTCCTCTCCTATTATTTTTGAATGTCTTAAGAACTTCTTAAATAAAGTCTATGTCTTGCAGCTCATTCTGTTTTATTTCACTGTTATTGTGCTGCAGCCCTATTGATGTATTGATGATGAGCGTTTTGGGACTAGAAGCATTCTATACTCTTATAATTAAATGTCAGTGTTTAGTACATCTGAGTCCTTGACCTGTGATCTTCAGAAGTGTTTGCCCTTGTATTTCTCAAATCAAATGAAAAAGGAAGGGGGGGGGGGTTGGAGTGCTCAGACTGCCCTTCCCCTTGGTAAAGTAGTTTCCTCTGGAGGGTATCCCTCTGTTACAGAGCCCACACTGGGGTGTTTCAAATGGTTACTTTTTCTCTCCCTGTATTCTAAACAAGAGGGTTTTTTCCCTCCAGTCTTTACTGGGAGAACTATACTACTTCTGTGGTATAGTTCCATGAAAATGTGCCCATGCCCCAAGACTGGGGCCCCAGGAGTTTTTATCTCTCAAGATAATTTATACTCAGGCTCTAGCAATTGTCAATTACCATTTTAGTGTCCCTACCAATTCCTCACTCACTCCAGTGGATTATCCCTCAAATAAACTTATCTCAACTGTGATTTTCTGTTTTCAATTGGCTCTTCAGATATCAAGGTGGGGGTCTGCTCTGTGACCTCAAGGCTTTGATGAATCTAAGAACGTCATTGATTTTCTGTTTGTTCAGCTTTTTATTTGTTGTAAGAATGGAAGTGATGACTTTTGAATACTTTACATGTTGGACCTCAAAAAGCAAGATTTGGTAGATTCTATTTTTATCCGTAACTTTCAGGTAAGGAAACTGAGCACTATAAGTGTTCAAACTTACCCAGGATACATATTTACTAAGTGAAGTCTTATTTGAAAGACTGTTTTCTCACCTATTGTATTGATTTGCTTTCTTATAGAAGGAATCCATTTGATGAATGCTGGACTATGGTCAACTTAGGTACATGGGGAACTACATTTCCTGGAATCACCTTCATCACTTTGGTTGCAAGTTAGAAATAGCCTTTTTCATGGTCCTCCAACAGCTGGCTGTGCATAGCTTTCACATTTCCTTGTAAGCTCCGTTTTGCTCAGGTGCTCTAGGGCTGGATAGTGTTTTTTTCTTTGATCCTTCAACTCCTGCTTTTGGACTTTTGATTCTCTAACTCCTCTTACAATAATGTAAAGTCAAATTTCTAATAAATTCCTTATTCGGTAACACTCATTATAGTTTTGCTTTTCTAACTGAAAAGTGACCAATTCATTTATTGGTACAAAAAGACATTCTCTGGCCAACAAACCTTAAGGGTGGGAACCTGAAATTATTATCTGATTAAAGTTTCAAAGGTACGAATGATCCCACTGCCAGTAGAAAAGGAGATACTGGCAGGGCATGGCATAAAGTGACAACATAATTATTTAAATTATCACCTAAAATCAAGTGCTTTAAAAAGGCAAACTGCTTGTTGCCATAGAATATTTTAGCAGAAATAAGAATATAATGGGGTTGACTGTATGTTTCCGTTTTTCACAGAAGTTGGAAAAATAAAATGATGCATTTAGGTTTTATCTCAGCTCAGGAATCTGTAGGGGACCAAAAAAAAACTATTATTACTCTAAAATAATACTAACTTCCTGTAGCTCTGGGGCCAAAATTTCTGAAAGGCAAACCAAAGTCTAATGCTGCAGATAGTTAAATTATAATGCACCTTGAATTCACAACCACAGAGGGTCTCTTCTGTTCAAATTAGGATAATGAGCAGAAAGGAATAGGGCCATGAAAACTGGGATAACGACATTGGAAAGATTACTGTGAAGATGAGAACTTTGAGTCTCTAAATTTTGTCAATTCTTCTTTGCCAGCAGAACTAGCATTTCCTCTCCTGTCTGAGGAGGTTAGTCTCTCTTTACCTGAAGCATGTGTAATGGCCTCCCCAAGGCAGCTGCACTGCAGGGGAGAGCTGATCCTTTTCTAGTTTTACTCCTGCCATCAAACGCATACCACCTCTCACTGAGTCTAGACCTACAATCATACTCAACTCCTGGAATTCCTCAAAGGATCAGCAACACGCTGTGACCATTAAGTAGGTGCCACAGAGTCCAAAACAGTCTCAAAATTTTGCCCAATTATAGCAACATAAACCTGAAAGGTATGTAGGGGAATGAAATCTATGGAGGTTCTATTAGGGTGGAAGGGGTGTAATGTTTGACTGGGGTGAGTTTATTAGTATCTATGCATTAGGAAGAGATTTCATGTTTTATGTGATGTGTCACCTTGAGTCGCTTTGTCTGAAGTGTGACCTACACTGTATGAAACTGAAATGCTATAACTTCTTTAGTTTCCCAAAACTTACAGAGATTAGAGCTAGAGTGGATTTATTTTGCAACCTTGCTTACCCACCCTCTCAGGAGGGTCCAGAGATGCTCCCTTCATCTAGGAGTTGAGATGTGCATGGAAAAGCGTTGCACCAGCATCCAGAACCCTACGCTGGCTATTGCTTGTAGGCCAGAAATGGCAGTAACAGCCGCCACAGTTTCAGTGGGAACAAAGGATGGCATGGTCCAAGTGGTAGCATCTAACTTCCCAAGACAAGGTGAGCATAGTTACCATAATGGATAGTGGAGCTCAAGCCTTAATCACTGGTCTTACCCACAGAGACCCCTGGTGTTGGGTAAATGAACAATGGTGGCACTAGGATTGAAATAGATGGGCAAATGTTCACCCTTTGCTTATTCAGCAACATTCTCAATTCAGACAACTGCATGGCAGTAAGGTTTTTCTTTTCATTTGATCCTTCATGTTCCAATTAACATTTTAGCACACACGTTTATTAAAACCTTTTCTGGTTTTCCCTGTATCCAGCAAAGGCTGTCATCCTTCTGTGACTGGCTTCTTCTATTTTCTCTTCCCCACAATCTCATGTATCAAAGTTTCCTGCTTCCCTTGTTCATTTGGGAATGCTATGTCCCCTTGAGTATCAATTCTTTTTACATTTCTGTGTGCAAACAGCTCTCTACTGTCTGTAACAAAAGAATGAATTTTGCTTCATCCTGTGCTTTCTTTTTTCAGGAGCGAGGGTCTCTATCAACCTTTTCCAACCTGACTGAAAGTAGAATTGTTGATTGATTCTTGAATTATGAGATTTTTGAAGAAACTGACAGGTGATTTCGAAATTTATATAGAAATGCAAAGTACCAAGAATAGCCCAGGAAATCTTTTTTTTTTTTTTTATTCATTCTTCCAATCCAAGAACATGGTATATCTCTCCATCTTTTGGTATCATTTTTAATTTCCTTCATCCGTGTCTTATAGTTTTCTGCATACAGGTCTTTTGTCTCCCTAGGTAGGTTTATTCCTAGGTATTTTATTCTTTTTGCTGCAATGGTAAATGGGAGTGTTTCCTTAATTTCCCTTTCAGATATCTCATCATTAGTGTATAGGAATGCAAGAGATTTCTGTGCATTACTTTTGTATCCTGCTACTTTAGCAAATTCATTGACTAGCTCTAGTAGATTTCTGGTGGCATCTTTAGGATTCTCTATGTATAGTATCATGTCATCTGCAAACAGTGACAGTTTTACTTCTTCTTTTCCGATTGGTATTCCTTTTATTTCTTTTTCTTCTCTGATTGCCGTGGCTAGGACTTCCAAAACTATGTTGAATAATACTGGGGAGAGTGGACATCCTTGTCTTGTTCCTGATCTTAGAGGAAATGCTTTCAGTTTTTCACCATTGAGAATGATGTTTGCTGTGGGTTTCTCGTATATGGCCTTTATTATGTTGAGGTAGGTTCCCTCTATGCCCACTTTCTGGAGAGTTTTTATCAGAAATGGGTGTTGAATTTTGTCAAAAGCTTTTTCTGCATCTATTGAGATGATCATATGTTTTTTCTTCTTCGATTTGTTAATATGGTGTATCACATGGATTGATTTGCATATATTGAAGAATCCTTGCATCCCTGGGATAAATCCCACTTGATCATGGTGTATGATCCTTTTAATGTGTTGTTGGATTCTGTTTGCTAGTATTTTGTTGTGGATTTTTGCATCTATATTCATCAGTTATATTGGTCTGTAATTTTCTTTATTTGTAGTATCTTTGTCTGGTTTTGGTATAAGGGTGATGGTGGCCTCATAGAATGAGTTTGGGAGTATTCCTTCCTCTGCAATTTTTTGGAAGAGTTTGAGAAGGATGGGTGTTAGCTCTTCTCTAAATGTTTGATAGAATTCACCTGTGAAGCCATCTGGTCCTGGCCTTTTGTTTGTTGGAAGATTTTTCATCACAGTTTCAACTTTGTTACTTGTGATTAGTCTGTTCATATTTTCTATTTCTTCCTGTTTCAGTCTTGGAAGATTATACCTTTCTAAAAATTTGTCTATTTCTTCCAGGTTGTCCATTTTATTGGCATAGAGTTGCTTGTAGTAGTCTCTTATGATGCTTTCTATTTCTGTGGTGTCTGTTGTAACTTCTCCTTTTTCATTTCTAACTTTATTGATTTGAGTCCTCTCCCTCTTTTTCTTGATGAGTCTGGCTAATGGTTTATCAATTTTGTTTACCTTCTCAAAGAACCAGCTTTTACTTTTGTTGATATTTGCTATTGTTTTGTTTCTATTTCATTTATTTCTGCTCTGATCTATATGATTTCTTTCCTTCTGCTAACTTTGGGTTTTGTTTGTTCTTCTTTCTCTAGTCCCTTTAGGTGTAAGGTTAGATTGTTTATTTGAGATTTTTCTTGTTTCTGGAGGTAGGCTTGTATAGCTATAAACTTCCCTCTTAGAACTGCTTTTGCTGCATCCCATTGGTTTTGGGGTGTCATGTTTTCATTGTCATTTGATTTTGATTTCCTCTTTGATTTCTTCAGTGATCTCTTGGTTATTTAGTAACATATTGTTTAGCCTCCATGTGTTTGTGTTTTTTACGGTTTTTTCCCCTGTAATTGATTTCTAATCTCATAGTGTTGTGGCCAGAAAAGATGCTTGATATGATTTCACTTTTCTTCAATTTACTGAGGCATGATTTGTGACCCAAGATGTGATCTAGTCTGGAGAATGTTCCGTGTGCACTTGAGACGAAAGTGTAAATGTTCCGTGTGCACTTGAGACGAAAGTGTAATCTGCTGTTTTGGGATGGAATGTCCTATAAATATCAATTAAATCTATCTGTTCTATTGTGTCATTTAAAGCTTGTGTTTCCTTATTTATTTTCATTATGGATGATATGTCCATTGGTGTAAGTGAGGTGTTAAAGTCCTCCACTATTATTGTGTTACTATCGATTTCCTCTTTTATAGCTGTTAGCAGTTGCCTTATGTATTGAGGTGCTCCTATGTTGGGTGCATATATATTTATAATTGTTATATCTTCTTCTTGGATTGATCCCTTGATCATTATGTAGTGTCCTTCCTTGTCTCTTGTAACATTCTTTAAAGTCTATTTTATCTGATATGAGTATTGCTACTCCAGCTTTCTTTTGATTTCCATTTGCATGGAATATCTTTTTCCATCCCCTCACTTTCAGACTGTATGTGTCCCTAGGTCTGAAGTGGGTGTCTTGTAGACAGCATATATATGGGTCTTGTTTTTGTATCCATTCAGCTAGTCTATGTCTTTTGGTTGGATCCTTTAATCCATTTACATTTAAGGTAATTATTGATATGTATGTTCCTATGACCATTTTCTTAATTGTTGTGGGTTTGTTTTTGTAGGTCCTTTTCTTCTCTTGTGTTTCCCACTTAGAGAAGTTCCTTTAGCATTTGTTGTAGAGTTGGTTTGGTGGTGCTGAATTCTCTTAGCTTTTGCTTGTCTGTAAAGCTTTTGATTTCTCCATCGAATCTGAATGAGATCCTTGCTGGGTAGCGTAATCTTGGTTGTAGGTTCTTCCCTTTCATCACTTTAAATATATCATGCCACTCCCTTCTGGCTTGTACAGTTTCTGATGAGAAATCAGCTGTTAACCTTACGGGAGTTCCCTTGTATGTTACTTGTTTTATTTCCCTTGCTGCTTTCAATAATTTTTCTTTGTCTTTAATTTTTGCCAATTTGATTACTATGTGTCTTGGTGTGTTTCTCCTTGGGTTTATCCTCTATGGGACCCGCTGCGCTTCCTGGATTTGGGTGGCTATTTCCCATGTTACGGAAGTTTTCGACTATAATCTCTTCAAATATTGTCTTGGGTCCTTTCTCTCTCTGTTCTCCTTCTGGGACCCCTATAATGCGAATGTTGTTGCATTTAATATTGTCCCAGAGGTCTCTTAGGCTGTCTTCATTTCTTTCCATTCTTTTTTCTTTATTCTGTTCCACAGCAGTGAATTCCACCATTCTGTCTTCCAGGTCACTTATCTGTTCTTCTGCCTCAGTTATTCTCCTATTGATTCCTTCTAGTGTAGTTTTCATTTCAGTTGTTGTATTGTTCATTTTTGTTTGTTTGTTCTTTAATTCTTCTAGGTCTTTGTTAAACATTTCTTGCATCTTCCTGATCTTTGCCTCCATTCTTTTTCCGAGGTCCTGGATCATCTTCACTATCATTATTTTGAATTCTTTTTCTGGAAGGTTGCCTATCTCCACTTCATTTAGTTGTTTTTCTGGGGTTTTATCTTGTTCCTTCATCTGGTACATAGCCCTCTGCCTTTTCATCTTGTCTATCTTTCTGTGAATGTGGTTTTTGTTCCACAGGCTGCATGACTGTAGTTCTTCTTGCTTCTAGCCCAGGAAATCTTGAAGAACAAAGCCTACTAACACAATCTTGGATGATATCCAGGATTTCTGATTATGTTTGCTATTTCCAAAGGCCAGAAGATGATTTTTGTCATGGTGTAAAACTCATTTGCCATCAGAGACCCAATGATTCATAGAACCTTTCAGTTTGGGAATGTCCAGAAAGGCTAATATCAATGCAAAGTCAAATACTAAAGTTCCCCAAAGTCCATGTGCCCTCACTTCAGTAAAACTATTTTCTCTTTTACTTATTCAAGTTTTCTCAAGCCATCAGAACAGTGTAAGGCATGGGCACACATACAGTCATTTGGTTTTAGCTTTCAGTGTTTCCCAAAAGAATTGCTCTAGCTTTGGAGATGCATGTTTTGGATCAGAAGTCCACATAAACTCAGTAGAATCACATGAACTTATTCCAACTACTGATCACTACAACTTTTGCCTATTACAATTTATAAAGACAATTCAGACTGTGTTCCAAACTTCCGTCATCGTTAGCAACTCACAGTAACCAAAAGTTTAACTTTATAACCATCAATTTCAGTAACAAGGTATGTCACTGACTTACATATCAGCATATAGAAAAATAAAAGGTACTGGTGGAAATACCCTAGTTTTAAATTCTTCGATTTGACAGTAGAAGAGAAAGCTAGATTGCAGACATATGGAATGAACGTTGATGAATTTACTTTAACATCTGTATAAACATATTGAGGCTATTATATTCTGATTATAATTGTACTTTGCATTTGTCATCAGAAAAATGATGAAAGTCTTGTAAACTCTGTGATTTATAGTGCTCATGGAAAAACAGAATGGAAAAGGCACTTAAGTTAAAAATTAAGAATCACAGATTTTCCCGTGAATTACTTAAGAAAATGAATGTGACTGTACCTCTATCCTCTTGACAAAGCTCTTAGAATTATAATAACCATTTAAATAGCTCAATAAATAGGATGATTAGCATGAAATTTAAGATCATGAGTCAATAAGAAGACCTGCGATAAATAGTTTATACTTTAGATATGCCTCTATTTTGCATATTTATATGCAAACATAAAAAATCATTCTAAGTGAAGCGATGCACGAATAATGCAGGCAACAGTTTCAAGAGGGTCTTTACATCTAATCAATTTAGGTAATTAGTAAATAGAAAATAATTAACACTAGTTGTTGGGTATTATGTAAACCAAAGAATAAGCTGATTCACTTTGCAGGTGAGCAGTGTAGAAACAAACCAAATTAAAGCATAGATTCAGCTTAAGTTATAGAAGATTGTGGTTAGAGAAGTATCATCTCAGGAAAATCATTTATACTCGTTAGGATTCAGTCACATTATCTGTAAAAGTGGATGACGGGAATGAGAACAGATATATTTTTATTAGTTAAGACTCTGGGTTGCAAACAACATAATAAATCAAACTTGCATTGCTTTACTTACAAAAGGGAATTAATTACTTTTTGAACAGCAAATCCAAGGGTCCAGCTACTTTCCAAATCAGCTGGCTCCAGAGCCTAGAATAATTTCGTGAAGAATCTGCTCCATCTCTCTCCCTTGGTTTCTAGTCCCTCCCAATGTCATTCTTCTGTTTTTAAAATCCCATTAAAAAGATAGCTGCTGTTTCCAAATGATCCCACAAAAGACATGAGGTTGTTTCTCATTAAACATTTCTTGAGGCATGCACCTGTATCTGCACCAGTCTCAGTAGCCATGGAGATGCTATAGTCTAATGGCTTTAACTCTGTATACCCTTGGGCCTGGATGGGGCAAGGATTTGCTCTCAACATATTGACTGAGAGTGATGAAGAGATGATTTATTAGTAGAAGACGCGGGCTCATTGTTGTAAGAAGGAAAGCTCAGGAGGCAAAAGCAGCTACAGTTCACTACTGTCTCTAAGAACTCTTCCAGATTTTACATCCCAGGTTTCTGTCCTCTTTATTCTG
Source organism: Balaenoptera physalus (assembly GCF_965194825.1). Lineage (NCBI taxonomy): Eukaryota > Metazoa > Chordata > Mammalia > Artiodactyla > Balaenopteridae > Balaenoptera > Balaenoptera physalus. Next base: position 100,703,341 of record NC_138896.1, on the reverse strand, counting down.
AACCTCCTGCTTCCAATCCTGCAGTTGAGTAAGGAAAACAGAGGATAGGGGTGATACTAGCAGAACTTCTTCTATGTGATATCGACCGTCCTTGGATCATCAAGGGCACGTGGATGTTCCTACATATTTACTAAATCAGATTTTCTATCAAGAAATATGTAGTATTTTCTATCAAGTAATATGTAGTATTACATGGGCTATGCAAATCATTATATAACTACTAAATCCCTAGTTTAGTGAAGTACTAGGATTTTACAATCCCAACCCATCAACTTAATACCAGTTCCATTCCACAGAACTGGTTTACAAAACATAGTTCTTCTATGTGTGCTAAACAATTCATAATACACCTGGAAAAAGTAGGGAAATGTCTAGGAGAACAGTGCTTGGGAAAATATATTAGACTTAAATCCATTAAACTTACCTATCAAGAAGTGGTCTACTCCAATTATTTGAAGACTGAGATTCTTAAGGGAGCAATTTTTATTATTCCTGTTGGTTCTTACTCAGTGGTTCATAATGGGGTGAGAGGGAATTTGTGTCTATCGCGAAGACATTTGTCAATATCTGGAGAAACTGTTGGTTGTCACAACTGTAGGAAGCCCTACTACTGACATGCAGTGGGCAGAAACCATCATATGGTTAAACATCCTACAATGCACAGGACAGATCCCCACAACAATAGATTATCTTGCCCAAAATGTCAATACTGCCAAGGTTGAGAAACCCTACTTAGTACTATTTTTAAACCCTCAAGATACTTCTCACTGATCCAATCCATTTTTATTGTACCCAGTACTAATTATTAATTCTGTCAACGGAAGATGGTCCCTGGTACTGCTGACCAACTCAGAAAGCAATGTGTGTGTGCCCTTAACAAAATAACTAAAGGGACTTTTTATTTTAAAGTACTGACAAATGGGAAGAAATATTCCAGGTTCTTGAGTTTTGATGATCAGAGGTTAGCAAGAAATTAAAGGGATAAAACCTTAGTTGGAAAACTGTCAGCTCTTAATAATCTAAAATTGATCATTAATTCTCACACAGGATAGCAGTGGCTTATAGGGAGCAAAATTCTTATGACAGAGGCCCTGAATGGGGTAATCAAACAGCTTTTATTTTAAACTCACATTATTTCTAAACTCCTCATATTTCAGGCAGATCATAGGGTATAGAAATTATTTCTGTGAGAGAAAAATTTTTCAGAGCTGCAACTGCCATTTTGGATTAACTCCACCATTGACTGCCTTCTTTGGAAGAAAGGTAAAGAAAGGTTGATACTTAATAAGGAAACAATGCTCCAACAACTTATCTTTAAATACCTAAAAATGAAGAGTTAATTCCAAGGAAATTTTAACTTCTCCTGTAGGTCCCAACCTCCACACGACTCACCACAGAGTCTCAGTAATGATTCCCCAAATCTCATCAACCCAGCTCTTCACACAAAACTTTGTGTTCACTGAGAACATTTTTGTAAGAAGTAACATTGTACTAGTAAACGTACAACTTTATGTTCCTGTTTTCTCAAGTAATGGGACCAGTGCTTGGACAAAGACGTTCACAACTACGTATAGGTGTAAAGCAGTGAATGGGATCCTAATGGTCGAAAGAGGAAATGAACCCAAATTATTACCGGAAATCTATCCAGGCATGATGTGTCTAAGAATTCTCTTTGTTTCTCTTCAGTATTTTTTATTCTCTTTCAGACTTTTTAAATGAATTGGCTTTCCCAAATATTTTATAGGTAATGCTCACTCTTAACATAAATCTAATAGCCAGTTACATCCTACAGTGTAGAAACAATTACCTTTAGAAAGCAGTGAGTACAGAAGAGACTTAGGAAGATGGCGTAAGAGTAAGACTTGGAGATCACCTTCCGCCCCACAAATACATCAGAAATACATCTACATGTGGAACAACTCCTACAGAACACCTACTGAACGCTGGCAGAAGACTTCAGACCTCCCAAAAGGCAAGAAACTCCCCACGTACTTGGGTAGGGCAAAAGAAGAAAGAAAAAACAGAGACAAAAGAATACGGACGGGACCTGCACCAGTGGGAGGGAGCTGTGAAGGAGGAAAGGTTTCCACACACTAGGAAGCCCCTTCTCTGGCAGAGACTGGGGGTGGCAGAGGGGGAAGCTTCGGAGCCACGGAGGAGAGTGCAGCAACAGGGGTGCGGAGGGCAAAGCAGAGAGATTCCCGCACAGAGAATCGGTGCCGACCAGCACTCACCAGCCCGAGAGGCTTGTCTGTTCACCCGCCGGGATGGGTGGGGGCTGGGAGCTGAGGCTCGGGTTTCGGAGGTCAGACCCCAGGGAGAGAACTGGGGTTGGTGGCGTGAACACAGCCTGAAGGGGGCTAGTGCACCACAGCTAGCCAAGAGGGAGTCCGGGAAAAAGTCTGGAACTGCCGAAGAGGCAAGAGACTTTTTCTTGCCTCTTTGTTTCCTGGTGCGCGAAGAGAGGGGATTGATTCAGAGTGCCGCTTAAAGGAGCTCCAGAGATGGGCGTGAGCCACGGCTATCAGCGGGGACACCAGAGACGGGCACGAGATGCTAAGGCTGCTGCTGCAGCCATCAAGAAGCCTGTGTGCAAGCACAGGTCACTATCCACACCTCCCCTCCCGGGACCCTGTGCAGCCCGCCACGGCCAGGGTCCCGTGATCCAGGGACAACTTGCCCAGCAGAACGCACGGCGAGCCTCAGGCTGGTGCAATGTCATGCTGGCCTCTGCCGCCGCAGGCTCGCTCCACATTCTGTACCCCTCCCTCCCCTGGGCCTGAGTGAGCCAGAGCCCCCGAATCAGTTGCTCCTTTAACCCTGTCCTGTCCGGGTGGGAACAGATGCCCTCAGGCGACCTACACACAGAGGTGGGTCCAAATTCAAAGCTGATCCCCAGGAGCTGTGCGAACAAAGAAGAGAAAGGGAAATCTCTCCCAGTAGCCTCAGGAGCAGCGGATTAAATCTCCACAGTCAACTTGATGTACCCTGCAACTGTGGAATACCTGAACAGAAAACGAATCATCCCAAATTGACGAGATGGACTTTGGGAGCAACGATATATATATATATATATATATATTTTTTCTCTCTTTTTGTGACTGTGTATGTGTATGCTTCTGTGTGTGATTTTGTCTGTATAGCTCTGCGTTTACCATTTGTCCTAGAGTTCTGCCTGTCCTTTTTTTTTTTTTTTTTTTTAGTATAGTTTTTATCACTTGTTATCATAGGTGGATTTGTTTTTTGTTTCGGTTGCTCTCTTCTTTCTTTCTTTCTTTTTTTTTAATTACTTACAAAACTTTTTTTAATAATTATTTTTTATTTTAATAACTTTATTTTATTTTATCTTTTTCTTTCTTTTCTTTTTTTCCTCCCTTTTATTCTGAGCTGTGTGCATTACAGGCTCTTGGTGCTCCAGCCAGGCGTCAGGGCTGTGCCTCTGAGGTGGGAGAGCCAACTTCAGGACACTGGTTCACAAGAGACCTCCCAGCTCCATGTAATATCAAATGGCAAAAATCTCCCAGAGATCGCCATCTCAACGCCAAGACCCAGCTCCACTCAACGACGAGCAAGCTACAGTGCTGGACACCCTATGCCAAACAACTAGCAAAACAGGAACACAACACCATCCATTAGCAGAGAGGCTGCCGAAAATCAAAATAAGGTCACAGACACCCCAAAACACAGCAATACACGTGGACCTGCCCAGCAGAAAGACAAGATCCAGCCTCATCCACCAGAAAACAGGCACTAGTCCCCTCCACCAGGAAGCCTATACAACCCACTGAACCAACCATAGCCACTGGGGGCAGACACCAAAAACAATGGGAACTACGAACCTGCAGCCTGCGAAAAGGACACCCCAAACACAGTAAGGTAAGCAAAATGAGAAGATAGAGAAACACACAGCAGATGAAGGAGCAAGGCAAAAACCCACCAGACCTAACAAATGAAGAGGAAATAGGCAGTCTACCTGAAAAAGAAATCAGAATAATGATAGTAAAGATGATCCAAAATCTTGGAAATAGAATGCAGAAAATACAAGAAACGTTTAAAAAGGACCTAGAAGAACTAAACAGCAAAGAATCAGTGATGATCAACACAATAAATGAAATTAAAAATTCTCTAGAAGGGATCAATAGCAGAATAACTGAGGCAGAAGAACGGATAAGTGACCTGGAAGATAAAATAGTGGAAATAACTACTGCAGAGCAGAATAAAGAAAAAAGAATGAAAAGAATTGAGGACAGTCTCAGAGACCTCTGGGACAACATTAAATGCACCAACATTCGAATTATAGGGGTCCCAGAAGAAGAAGAGAAAAAGAAAGGGACTGAGAAAATATTTCAAGAGATTATAGTTGAAAACTTCCCTAATAAGTTAAAGGAAATAGTTAATCAAGGCCAGGAAGCACAGAGATTCCCATGCAGGATAAATCCAAGGAGAAACACGCCAAGACACATATTAATCAAACAATCAAAAATTAAATGCAAAGAAAACATATTAAAAGCAGCAAGGGAAATACAACAAATAACACACAAGGGAATCCCCATAAGGTTAACAGCTGAACTTTTAGCAGAAACTCTGCAAGCCAGAAGGGAGGGGCAGGACATATTTAAAGTGATGAAGGAGAAAAACCTACAACCAAGATTACTGTACCCAGCAAGGATCTCATTCAGATTTGACAGAGAAGTTAAAACCTTTACAGACAAGCAAAAGCTAAGAGAATTCAGCACCAACAAACCAGCTTTACAACAAATGCTAAAGGAACTTCTCTAGGCAGGAAACACAAGAGAAGGAAAAGACCGACAATAACAAAACCAAAACAATTATGAAAATGGTAATAGAAACTTACATATCGATAATTACCTTAAATGTAAATGGATTAAATGCTCTAACCAAAAGACACAGACTGGCTGAATGGATACAAAAACAAGACCCCTATATATGCTGTCTACAAGAGACCCACTTCGGACCTAGGGACACATACAGACTGAAAGTGAGGGGATGGAAAAAGATATTCCATGCAAATGGAAATAAAAAGAAAGCTGGAGTAGCAATTCTCATATCAGACAAAATAGACGTTAAAACAAAGACTACTACAAGAGACAAAGAAGGGCATTACCTAATGATCAAGGGATCAATCCAAGAGGAAGATATAACAATTGTAAATATTTATGCACCCTACAAAGGAGCACCTCTATACATAAGGCAAATACTAACAGCCAAGAGGAAGCTATAACAATTGTAAATATTTATGCACCCAACACAGGAACACCTCAATACATAAGGCAAATACTAACAGCCATAAAAGGGGAAATCGACAGTAACACAATCATTGTAGGGGACTTTAACACCCCACTTTCACCAATGGACAGATCATCCAAAATGAAAATAAATAAGGAAACACAAGCTTTAAATGAGATATTAAACAAGATGGACTTAATTGATATTTATAGGACATTCCATCCAAAAATAACAGAATACACATTCTTCTCAAGTGCTCATGGAACATTCTCCAGGATAGATCATATCTTGGGTCACAAATCAAGCCTTGATTAATTTAAGAATATTGAAATCATATCAAGTATCTTTTCCGACAACAACGCTATGAGACTAGATATCAGTTACAGGAAAAAATCTGTAAAAAATAAAAACTCATGGAGGCTAAACAGTATACTACTTAATAACCAACAGATCACGGAAGAAATCAAAAAATACCTAGAAACAAATAACAATGAAAACACGACGGCCCAAAACCTATGGGATGCAGCAAAAACAGTTCTAAGAGGGAAGTTTATAGCAATACAATCCTACCTCAAGAAACAAGAAACATCTCAAATAAACAATCTAAACTTACACCTAAAGCAATTAGGGAAAGAAAAAGTATGCAGAAAATTATAAGACACTGATGAAAGAAATTAAAGATGATACAAATAGATGGAGAGATATACCATGTTCTTGGATTGGAAGAATCAACATTGTGAAAATGACTACACTACCCAAAGCAATCTACTGATTCAATGCAATCCCTATCAAACTACCACTGGCATTTTTCACAGAACTAGAACAAAAAATTTCACAATTTGTATGGAAACACAAAAGACCCTGAATAGCCAAAGCAATCTTGAAAAAGAAAAACGGAGCTGGAGGAATCAGGTTCCCTGACTTCAGACTATACTACAAAGCTACAGTAATCAAGACAGTACAGTACTGGTACAAAAACAGAAACATAGATCAATGGAACAGGATAGAAAGCCCACAGATAAACCCATGCATATATGGTCACCTCATCTTTTATAAAGGAGGCAAGTATATATAGTGGAGAAAAGACAGCCTCTTCAATAAGTGGCGCTGGGAAAACTGGACAGTTACATGTAAAAGAATGAAATTAGAACACTCCCTAACACCATACACAAAAATATACTCCAAATGGATTAAAGACCTAAATGTAAGGCCAGACACTATCAAACTCTTAGAGGAAGACATAGGCAGAACACTCTATGACATACATCACAGCAAGATCCTTTTTGACCCAGCTCCTAGAGAAATGGAGATAAAAACAAAAATAAACAAATGGGACCTAATGAAACTGAAATGCTTTTGCAGAGCAAAGGAAACCATAAAGAAGATGAAAAGACAACCCTCAGAATGGGAGAAAATATTTGCAAATGAAGCAACTGACAAAGGATTAATCTCCAAAATTTACAAGCAGCTCACGCAGCTCAATATCAAAAAACCAACAACCCAATCCAAAAATGGGCAGAAGACCTAAATAGACATTTCTCCAAAGAAGATATACAGATAGCCAACAGACACATGAAAGAATGCTCAACACCATTAATCATTAGAGAAATGCAAATCAAAACTACAGTGAGATATCACCTCACACCGGTCAGAATGGCCATCATGAAAAAATCTACAAACAATAAATGCTGGAGAAGGTGTGGAGAAAAGGGAACCCTCTTGCACTGTTGGTGGGAATGTAAATTGATACAGCCACTATGGAGAACAGTATGGAGGTTCCTTAAAAACTAAGAACTACCATACGAGCCAGCAATCCCACTGCTGGCCATATACCCTGAGAAAACCATTATTCAAAAAGTCATGTACCAAAATGTTCATTGCAGCTCTATTTACAATAGCCAGGACATGGAAGCAACCTAAGTGCCCATCAACAGATGAAGGGATAAAGAAGATGTGGCACATATATACAGTGGAATATTACTCAGCCATAAAATAAACGAAATTGGGTTATTTGTAGTGAGGTGGATGGACCTAGAGTCTGTCATACAGAATGAAATAAGTCAGAAAGAGGAAAACAAATACTGTTTGCTAACACATATATATGGAATCTAAAAAAAAAAAAAAGGTCAGGAAAACCTATGGGCAAGACGGGAATGAAGACACAGACCTACTAGAGAATGGAGTTGAGGACATGGGGAGGGGGAAGCGTAAGCTGGGACAAAGCGAGAGAGTGGCATGGACATATATACACTACCAAACGTAAAATAGATAGCTAGTGGGAAGCAGCTGCATAGCACAGGGAGATCAGCTCGGTGCTTTGTGACCACCTAGAGGGGTGGGATAGGGAGGGTGGGAGGGAGGGAGACACAAGAGGCAAGAGATATGGGGACATATGTATATGTATAACGGATTCACTTTGTTATAAAGCAAAAACTAACACACCATTGTAAAGCAATTATACTCCAATAAAGATGTTTAAAAAAAAAGAAAGCAGTGAGTACAAAATTGAAGGTGACATAATGTCAGTTAGAAAAGTGTTTCTCCAGATATAGAAAATAATTACTGCACTATTTGCTTTGTCTAACCCCACTTAACCAAAACACCTAGAAAGTTGAAGGTTATCCTCAGGAATTTCAACACTGAGGGAAAAGCTTGCCTTACTGTACAGACATCTATTTGTTCAAAACTTGCTGTGAATTTCTTAGAAACGTGTTACTTAGAAGTGCTTTCAAAGGCAGACCAATCAGCTAAATATCAAATATAAAACAATAGTTGTTAGTTCATCAAATATATTTTTGTTGTAGTTCTTAGAATGATAATTTCAGCATATTAATTTTAAAAAGTATTTTGAAGAAATCCCTGTTTGAGAATGTGCACAGAGAAAACTCACGGCTTTCCCTCCTCCCTGATTCCCTATCTTGCTTTCGAAAACATGGAATAAAACCAAGCATCTTATTTGTTCACAGTCCTTAATTGTTGCAGAAAACAAATCTCATGTTAAACTCTCTATTCATAAAGAAAGGTGGACAATGTGAGGTATTCTGTATCAAATTTCCTACTCCTTCAAAAAGATATGCACAGCTGGGACATCACCAAATTTTCTAGTGTGTTTCATACTGTAAATATTGTAAAAGAAACTTTATCGAGTGGAATGCTTCTGATAATCTGATAAAAGGAGAAGAAACAAGAGAGTTAAAAGTTAAGAGAATATCACTTTAAATTAGGAAACTATTAGGTCTCTTGCACTGATTTAAAAAATAAATACATAAATAGAATAAAAGTGCTGGTCTGTTCCCACTCCCAAGAGAGAACAACCATTATAGCTAAATTAATCTGGTTTCGAAAGAAAACATCCAATCCACACTCCAGTTGTATTTAATTTACTTTGGGGAAAAGAAAATAACTATCCCATTAACAAATCAATAAAATTGTTTCACTGGCCAACAAGGAGTAACCTGGCATCAGTGACTTAGTTACTGCATCCCTCATCCTTCCACTGCATTCAGTTGACCTGATATAATCACATAGCAGAATGTATTGTGATATCTGAAATGGAGATCTCAGCAGGGGAGATCTTTCTCTTCTCTTACTGTGAAAAAAACATGTAACTGTGGAAGAGAATGAAGAATAAAGATGACAGTACCAGGCAGTCACCATCCTGCCTGTTCAAGTTTAGTAACCCATTAGTTGATAAGTAACTTTGGAGGCGCTCATTTTTTTTTTTTTTTTTGACATTCAGAGCTTCTGTGTCTTATTTTGGGGGAAAGAATAAGAAGTAAAATATAAAATGATAATTTAGTTTTCCGAGTAGTGATGCAAGGACATGACCCTAAACACATTTGTGTTGCTAAACCAGTGACATTTGTAAAACAAAACAAAACAAAAGTATAATTTTGCAATGGAGTCTGAGAACACTAATGGTGAGTGAATATACAAGAAAGAAAATAAAAAATAGAGACACATCTACAGACTGATACCTGCAGCATCAGTAGTGTCTGATGCTCTTCTAACCCTGGAACTTGCTACCTAGAGTTGCCTGTGCATGAAGCAACTTAGTAAGAAATCAATGCCTGCAATTCAACTGCTAACCTTTGTAATTTTTATTTGAAGCCCATATTTGAAACCACTGATTGTTTTATTCAGCTTGTAACATGTTTAGATGATGCTATTGTTCCTTTCTAACAGTCACATAGACTGTTAGTTGTATTTGAGCTTCAGTATGCATGGAGATGACTATGTATATCTTTCAATATTCCTATTCCCAACACTTCACGAAGTGAATTTTATAAGTTACATCAGTGCTTCACAAACCATCTGTAGTCAAGGATCATTTTTTTCTTTTTTTAAAATTTATTTTATTGAAGTACAGTTGATTTACAATGTGTTAATTTCTACTGTACAGCAAAGTGATTCAGTTGTGTGTGTGTGTGTGTGTGTGTGTGTGTATACACACATCCACCTGCCCCTTGGCAACCACAAGTCTGTTCTCTATGTCTGTGAGTCTGCTTCTGTTTCGTAGATAAGTTCATTTGTGTCATAGTTTAGATTCCATACATAAGTGATATAATGTGGTATTTGTCTTTCTCTTTCTGACTTGCTTCACTTAGTATGATAATCTCTAGATCCATCCATGTTGCTCCAAATGGCATTATTTCATTCTTTTTTTACGCATGAGTAGTATTCCATTGTATATATGTACCATATTGTCTTTAAGGATCACTTTTTCTTATTTACAATTCTTTACAAACCATTATGTAATCTTCTGTGTGTGACTATAACCCAGCTCACCACATCCACATATGGCTCATCATGTACTCTATTCACTGACTGGAGTCAATTGATCAAGTGCTTAAGTGTTGTAGCAATATCGCATTGCTGTGAAAACTTCTAAAAATTTAGCCCAAAATTTTGTATTTACCTCATTAAGGGCCAGGAACAAAGAATTTGCTTACTAGGCACAGTCCACAGGATATACTCTGATTAACACTCTATCACATGGCCTATATTTTAACCCAGATTACAAAAAATAGAAAATTAATTTAAATAAATAAAAACCACAAATATAAACACATACACAATTCTAAATTTGCTGAAAATATATTTGGCTTTTAAAAATGATATGATACTGGACAAAAACTTACTTTTCTTTGTATAAATAAGATCTGCAAAGTTACAGAGAGTTCAGTAGAACAAATACGTTTTTGCTTGAAATATTCATCACTAAAAGTTACTTGACCGGTTGATATAAGATGTTGTATTGTAGTAAGATGAAATTGTCATGAAGCAACCAGTAATTTTATTTTTACATCTCTGTAGGTTTCCTTTTTTATTGTTTATGAAAATAATGATTTGCTAATATAACATATCTAAAAAAGAAAATTAATTTTTAGTAAAATGACCAAAAATTGATATAACTGTAATAAACATATGTAAATAACAGGGCTAATGACCAATAGCAAATGTTAAGTCACAGGACAAAGAAGAAAATTATTTTCTTATTTGCAGAAGAAAACAGAAAGGAGATTGTCAAATTTCCATGGTTGAAAATGCTGAATGGAGCTGGAAGCTGTATTAAAAATAAAATCATTTCATAATACTGGAAAGAGAAACAACAACGCCACCATCAAACCTACCACAGTGAACCATTACATTTGAAATAGGAAAATAAGAACTTTATTATATCTGAGAAGGAGTTAGAAACTTAACGATTAAAGACAAAGGGAGGCAAGAGAAAACAAATACGTATGTATTTCAGCAAAATCTAAAGGAAAAAACTAAAGAAGCTAGCCTGGTCTTCTATTCTATATGCTGTAGTTACTTATGAAACACATTTGAGAATAAGAAAGCAAAATAGTCACTAATCTGAAAATTAACTCCAAAGTCTAGAAAAGAACTAACATATGAGCCTGCAGTCCCACTCCTGGGCACATATCTGGAGAAAACTATAATTTGAAAAAGTACATGCACCCCAATGTTCATTGCAGCACTATTTACAATAGCCAAGACATGGAAGCAAACTACATGTCCATCGACAGATGAATAGATGATGAAGATATATATATTTAACTATATACACAATGGAATACTACTCAGCCATAAAAAAGAATGAAATAATGCCATTTGCAGCAACATGGATGGATCGGAAATTATTCAAAGCGAAGTAAGTCAGACAGAGAAAGACAAATATCATATATCATTTCTATGTGGAATCTAAAAAACTGACACAAATGAACTTATTTACAAAACAGAAACATACTCACAGACAAAGAAAACAAATTTACTGTTACCAAAGGGGAAAGATGTGGGGGAGGGATAAATTAAGGAAATTGGGAGTAAGGTATACACACTACTATATATAAAAGAGATAACCAACAAGGACCTACTATATAGAACAGGGAACTAGACTCAATATTTTGTAATAACCTATATGGAAAAAGAATCTGAAAAAGGATACATATACATATACATATATACATGTATATACATGTATATGTATAACTGAAACACTTTGCTGGACACCTGAAACTAACACAGTACTGTAAACCAACTACACGTCAATAAAAATTAATTAATTAATTTTAAAAAAAGAAAAAGCATTTTTTTGCATTAATGGGATCATGTTATCTACACAAAGTACTCTTTGTGAATTAATAAAATGGTACAGATTATGCGTTTCAAGGTTTAATTCAGGTTTAGTATGTTACCTGAAACTCTAGGTTATTAATTCCTCAGTAAGCAGAACTAAAAGCCATTACAGTTGAGTTTTATTGACACCTAGAACAGTATTTATTACAGAATCATTTAACAACTATTGACTAAAAACCTACTATGTTCCAGGATTCAAAGGTAAAGAATAAAAAGATAAATAGTTCACATTCTACAACACCAAGAGAAAGAGAAAAATATAATCCAAAAAGAATTTTAAAAGGACACAATTATTTGCGTATTTGCACTCTCTGAGTCACTTAATACTGTTAAGATTTCAAAGGGTATAAATTAAGCTTAAGCCAAGTACTAAAAATAAATTCAGAAAGAACAATAATATGCTTTAAAAGTATGAAAAAGTAAAAGATTCCTTCAGGAGACTACTAATCTTATCTCACAAAAGGATACCAAGAATATTTATTTTCTACAATACAAGTTTGACTACTGTATTTAACTTTTTGAAGTTATCATAAATGGTATTGTTAGAAATTTTGTTTTCCAATTGTGTGTTTCTAGTATTTGGAAATTACTTGAATTCTAAAAATGGACTTTGCATCTTATCACCCTATTAAATTCACTTGTTAGTTCTAAGAGCATTTTGTAGATTCTTTAAGATTATCCTTGTACGCAATTATTTCCAAATAAAGACAGTTATATTTAATCCTTTTCAACCTGCATGTCTTTCATTTGTTTTTCTTGCCTTATTGCACTGGCTGTGGCCTCCAGTACAATGCTAAATAGAAGTTGTAAGAGCAGACATGCTTATTATTGTCCCAATCATTAGAGAAAGGTTTAGTTTTTAAAAATTAAGTATCATGTAGCTTTCCATTTTACATGGGTGCCTTTTATCTGGTTGACAAATTTTACTTCTACTCTTCAGTAGTTGAGAGTTTTATTTATTTTTTTCATGAATGAGTGCTGAATTTTGTCAAATGCTTTTTCTGAACCTAATGGTATGATCATTTGATTTTCTCCTTTCCTGTTAAAGTGCTAAATTACATTGATTGATTTTTGAATGTTGAACCATACTTTAATGCCTGTGATAATTCTCAATTGTCCATGATATATTATCTTTTTACATATTTCTGGATGCAATTTGAACTTGAAAGTGTACAGTTTGATACGTATTGCTATATGTATTCACCAGTGAACAATCATCAAAATCAAGATAATGAATATATTCATCACCCTCAGAAGGTTTCCTCAAGCTCCTTGATAAACCTTCCTCCACCTTACCTGACCACTGATCTTTTGCATGCATTTAAAGTTCATTCTTTTTTATTGCTGTGTACATTTTATCATATTTTTTTACCCATGTACCTGTTGATGGACCTTTAGGTGTGTTTCCAGTTTGACCATCACAAATTATCTTTTTTTAAATCACAGTCTACTTTTTAAACATAGACCATTTTTAGAAGAGTTTTTTAGAACAATTTTTATTTACTTTAGAACAGGCTTTATATTTTAGAAGAGTTTAAGGTTCATAGAAATATGCATAAAGTATAGACAGTTCCCATATATCATCTCTCCAGCCCTCTCACCCCCATATACACAGTTGCTCCTATTATTAATATTTTGTATTATTTTAGTACATTTGTTACAATTGACGAACCGACACTGCTACATTATCATTAACTAAACCCCATAGTATACATTAGGATTTGCTCTTTGTGTTGTACAGCTCTATGGGTTTTGACAAATGCATAATACACATCCACCATTCTAATATCATACAGCATAGTTTCACCACGCTAAAAATGTCCTTGCAGTCTATTTTTAATTGATGTCACTTTGGAGATACTATAAACATCTTACAAGAGTATAATTTTATTTCTTCCCCCCTGGCCTTTTTGTTATTGTTTTCATATGTTTTACTTATACATATGTTACAACTCCACAATATATTGTTATCATTTTTTTGCTGTAAAGAGTCAATGTTAAGGAAATTTAAATAATAAAAATAACCTTTTGTATTTATTCATGTGGTCACTATTTTTAGTGCTCTTTATTTCTTTGTGTAGATCCACCTTTCCATCAGGTATTATTTTCCATCTGCCTAAAGTATTTCTTTAATTTTTCTTATAATACAGGTATTCTGGTGATAAAGTCTTTCCACTTCTGAATTTTGGAAAAAGTCTATTTCACTTTTGTTTTTGAAAGATATTTTTCAAATATAATTCTAGATGAATTATCTTCTTTGAATAAAGATGTAGCCCCACTATCTTCTGACTTACATTTTGTACAACAAAAAAACTTGCTGCTACCTTGTCTTCTTTTCTTCTACATATGATGTGCCTTTTTTCAATAGCTGCTTTTAAGACTTTTCTCCTTATCACTAATTTTAAGCAATTTGATCATGGTGTGACTTGGTGTTGTTTCCTTCACATTTCTTGTGCTTGGAGTTCATTGGGCTTCTTGAATATGTGGGCTAGAGTTTTCATCAAATTTAGAAAAATGTCAACCCCTATTTCTTCAATTTTTTTCTGTATCCCTCTCTCTCTTCTACATTCAAAGACTCCAACTGTAAATATATTAGGGTGCTTAAAGTTGTCCCACATATTACAAATTTACTTTTAGTCTTTTCTCTTGATGTTTCGTTTTGGATGATTTCTATTGTTATGTCTTCAAGATCACTAACCATTTCTCTGCAACAGTTAATATGCCTTTAATGCCTTTCAAGGGTATTTTTCATCTAAGATATGGTAGTTTTCATCTCTGGAAGTTTAACGTATATCTTTTTTTATATCTTCCATAACTTAATGTCTTTAATCTTCTTGACTTTCTTGAACATATGGAATAAAGTTTTAGTAATCATTTAAATATCCTTGTCTAGTAATTCTATCATATGTGACATGTTGGGTTGGGTTCAATGTTTTAATATTTCTCCTCATTATGGGTTATATTTTTTTACTTTTTGCATGCATGATAATTTATTGGATGTCAAAAAAACATGAATTTTACCTTTACGGGTGCTAGATATTTTTGTATCCCTGTAAATGTTTTTAAGTTTCATCCTGGGTAGTTTTGAAATTACTTGGAAACAGGTTGATCCTGGCAATACAAGAACAACATTTGTCTAGAGTTAATTCTTTTCCACAACTGAGGCAAATCCTTCTGAATAATCTACCAATATCTCATGATTTATACATTTTCCAATCTGGCTGGTGGAAATAGAAACTATTTTCAGCCTATTTGCACTTTAAGGATTGTTCCCTCTAATCCTTCAGGCAGGTCTTTTCCTGGCTTTGGGTAGTTTTCTCATATGCATGTGTTAACAGTACTCTCTGCTGGAGAGTACAGTGGGCCCCTCTGGCAATATCCAGAGTTCTCCCTTTGTAGCTCTTTCTTCTCCAGTACTCTGCCTTGTGAATTCCAGCCACTTTGGCCTCTGCAGACTCCCATGTCTGCCTTCTCAACTTAGGGAGATGGCTGGACTCTGCCTATATTCTTCTTACCCTGAACTGCATCCTATGAACTCTTTCTAGGTAGTAAGTTAGGACAATTGTGGAGCTCACCTCCTTCATTTCCCATCACTTAGAGATCACTAGCTTTGGGCTTCCCTGGTGGCGCAGTGGTTAAGAATCTGCCTGCCAATGCAGGGGACACGGGTTCGAACCCTGGTCCGGGAAGATCCCACATGCCGCACAGCAACTAAGCCCGTGTGCCACAACTACTGAGCCTGTGCTCTAGAGCCCGCGAGCCACAACTACTGAGCCCGCGTGCCACAACTACCGAAGCCCATGTGCCACAACTACCGAAGCCCACGTGCCTAGACCCTGTGCTTCTCAACAAGAGAAGCCACTGCAATGAGAAGCCCACGCACTGCAATGATGAGTAGCCCCCGCTCGCCGCCACTAGAGAAAGCCCGTGAGCAGCAACGAAGACCCAACAGAGCCAAAGATAAATAAATAAAAATAAATATATTTAAAAAAAAAAGAAATCACTAGCTTTCATTGCAAGCTATCAAATGTTTCAAAAACTGTGTTATGTATTTTGTTTCTTTTTGTGGTTTCAGGTGAAAGGATAAATCTCTTCACTGTTATTCCATCTTGGTCAGAAGCAGAAGTCCCTCTGTCTCATTTCCCCTTGAGTGTATTTTACACTCTAAATATTATCCAGTTCACCTAATATTTACTCTTACAGGCATCAAGTTGTAGATAATATTCAATAAAAGGTTTTGTTAAATTTATTCCATAACCATTAATTTATTGTCATTTTCCTTAGTGATATTAAATATGGTTACATTTGTATAAATGTTCCCACATATATTGGAGGAAAATATATCATGTACATTTTTATATTCAGGGATGGACGGATCTATGGTTTTATGATTAGCCATGAGGGAAATTTCTCTGTTGGTCAATGTAGGCATTGTTAATAATATCCCAATTTTTTCAACCAATCAGGTAAAAAACCTATGTAGCTTAATAGAGACATTTTCCAGCTGGTTAGTCAAACTAGATCTGTCTTGAGATGTCTCTTGCATAATACTTACAATATATCAATAATATACATTAAAAATGCACACACAAACACTATGCATATTGTGGAGCTTTGTCTTTAGCTGCCAACAGGTCCAAGATTTTTAAAATCTTTAATTATTTTCCCCCACATATTATTTATTACAGACAGCGTAATTTTAATGATTGATTTTTAAAGTTTTAAATCCTAAATTCTCTGATGGTACCCATTTTCTCTTTATTTCATGCACATCTGACTTTTGCCTCCAATTATACCATTGAAAATACTACTGTCAAAATCAAAAATAAACGTCATACTATCAAACCCAATGGAATTTCTTCCCTTCATCACATTTAATATTTCAGCAGCATTTGATATATTTGATCACTAATTCCTTCATGGACTATCCATATTCTTTTTGCCATGACATTTCTCATTCCTGCCTTTCCTACTAAAACTCTGGGTTCTTTCATTATGGTTTTTTAAGAAAATTATTATTAATAAGACTTTATTTTTGGAGAAGTTTTAGGTTTACAGAAAAAATGAACAGATAGCATGGAGAGTTCCCAAATACTCCATTTCCCTTTACACATTTTTCCCTATTATTAACATTTTGCATTGCTGTGGTACATTTGTCACAACTGATGAATCAATATTAATATATTATTATTATTAAGTAAAGTCCATAGTTTACATTAGGGTTCTCTCTTCCTGTTGTACAGGTCTATGTACAATATGTGATGTCATGTACCCATTTCAGTATCATACAGAAGAGTTTCACTATGCTAAAAATAAAAAATTCTGTGCTCCACCTATTTATCTCTCCTTCCCCCTGAACCTCTGGCAACCACTGATCTTTTTACTGTCCCCATAGTTTTGCCTCTTCCAGAATGTCATATAGGTGGATACATTATGTAGCCTTTTCAAATCAATCTTCATTTGAGTAAATAAATTTATTGTCCTCCCAAGTGCTGGGTGAAGAAACTTTGGAATCATATTTAGCTATAACTCTGCCTCATCATCAACATAAAATGCATTATTTGTTCTACCTAGGATACCTCCAAAATATTTACTGAATCTCTTTACTTGTGCTACTTCCTACCATACTCAAACCACTGGCACATCTCATATGTACTAATACAACACTGTTCTAAGAGTCTTAAAAGTCTTCCTTACTTAAACTTTGCTCTCTCTCCAGTACATTCTCTACTAAGTATCCAGGAAACTCTTCCAGAAATGGAAAACAGACCTTGTCCTTTCTCTGATCAAAGTACTTATATGCTTCTATTTTAAGAGCTTCCATTTGCTCTTAAAATAGAAGGTGAAACTCACAACATGATCTACAAGCTCCTGCATGACATAGCTCCTCTCATTCTCTCCAGGCTCGCCTCTCACCAACTTTTCCTTTCTTCTCAACATGCCAACTTTCTTTTCTTGCAAGGTCAGCATTTTTTTTCTAACATGGGTCTTTCCTTAGGCTGATTGCTCTGTCTGGAACATTCTTTCCCATTCCAAAAAAGATCACTCCTTTAGAGAAGACTCAAATTAATTCTCCAAATCAAATCGGGTTCTCCTGTTATCCACTCCAATGGCACTATGTACTATTCCTTCACAGCACTTACCACATTTTTGAAATTTTTAATTAATTGATTCTGAGACTCTAGGTATCTGGTATATATTTAAATAATTCCAAAGTAAATTTCTTCTCCCAAAGTCTTCTTTTCAGCTCTGTCACCCTAGTACCATTTCCTTTCTCCAGAGATAATTCTTTTCTAGCTCTTCCTGTATATCCTCTACATATATGCAAACATATGTATATGTATGTGTGTGTGCATATGTGTGTATTAGTGTCAGTCTTACCAACTATATTTTTAATTCCACATGGTCACAGCCAAATTTGTTTTGCTCAACTTTGTATCCCTTATATACCTGTATAAAGATGTCCTCCATAAATAGCAATCATGTGTGTTCATGAAGCTTTTCTTAATAGATGTTTTAGGGGAGATAAGAAGAATAAGTAACAATTAACTAAATGAGGATAGGGTAGAAAGAGATGTTATTGGTGACGAAACATTAGATAATACACAAAGGCTGCACATAAGTAAGTATTTTGGGAATGGGAATCGTGGGTTGGACTAAATCCAATGGAGAGTTAAGGGGGAGGTTTAGAGGTAAGCAGAGGGAAGATCCTGAATGACTCAATAAAACAGAAGTGAAATTATGCTAACATTCAGTTTAAATGGTCCCAATTAATCAGTTATTCATTATAATGATGCTTATTGCATGGCACGGTAGACATAATAAAATTCCAAATGAAAGTGGGAAACATGAAGGAAATTATGTCAGTGAGAGTTCTTTAAGTTTAAGAAAATAATAAAAGAAAATTGTATCCTCCTGCTAACATCATGCTAACATTTACAAATCCAATATTCTCAATGATGTTGGAAGGCAAAGTTGACACCATACAATTACCTGTGAACCATGCCAATGCGGCTGACATAAAGAAATGAGGTAGAATTAATTTGCTTATTCATGGAAATTAACTGGAAGAAAATGGTGAAAATTATGTATCGAGAGCAAATTCAAAATTTATTTCATGTGAAAACTCAAAGACGAACAGAACGACTGAAAAGATTAACTTCCTTTTCTTTCAACTTCTGATTGACAAAAGAGATACATTCAGGATCAAAGCCAAAATAACCAGTGTCAGCCACCCAGTTGGTGCGGTTCCTTGATCAGTATTATCAGATTATAATCTTGGTGAATTACATTTCACATTCATTTATTAAGTCTTAACAAGGACTCATTTTTTTCAACATTCTTGAAATCCATCCACTCCCTTGTACCCATTATCAATACCTCCTTCCATGGTACTTTCATGTCATAATTGGGACAAATGTCATGGTCCCCTAAATGCTCTAAACTCTCTAACTTCTAGTGACCTTTCTAAAGTGAAAATCTAATCATCTCACTTTCTGCCTTAAAATTCTTCAATGGCTCTTTCTATTGTTATTGTGATATAGTTCAAACTCCCTGGCTTGCCTTTAAAATCCTTTTTGAATGAGCTTAAGAGCATTTCTTCCAACCACTATGGACAACAGTATGGAGGTTCCTTAAAAAACTAAAAATAGGGTGGGGGTGGTGCTGTGATGAACTGGGCAATTGGGATTGACATGTATACACTGATGTGTATAAAATTGATGACTAATAAGAACCTGCTGTATAAAAAAATAAATAAAATAAAATTCAAAAAAAAAACAACACTAAAAATAGAGCTACCATATGATCCAGCAATCCCACTCTCGGGCATATATCTGGAGAAAATCATAATTCAAACAGATACAGTCACCCCAATGTTCATAGCAGCACCATTTATAATAGTCAGGACATGGAAGCAACCAAAATGTCCATCGACAGATGAACAGATAAAGAAGATGTGGTATATATATAATATATACAATGGAATATTACTCAGCCATAAAAAGAATGAAATAATGCCATTTGCAGCTACATGGATGGACCTAGAGATTATCATACTAAGTGAAGTCAGACAGAGAAAGACAAATATATGTTATCGCTTACATGTGGAATCTAAAAAGATGATACAAATGAACTCATTTACAGAACAGAAACAGACTCACAAACATAGAAAACAAATTTATGGTTACCAGGGAGTAAAGCAGGGGGAGATAAATTGGAAGATTGGGATTGACATATACACACTACTATATATAAAATAGATAACCAACAAGGACCTGTTGTACAGCACAGGGAACTATACTCAATATTTTGTGATAAACTATATGGAAAAAAGAATCTGGCCTCTTTACGCCTTTAGCCTCTCCTCTTGTTTCTCCTTCATTTCTTACCTTCTGCTTCAGCCAATCAGCTCTACAACCAGTAAGTATATGCATATACTGTTTCCTCTGCCATTCATTCACAGTATTTCCCCATTTCCTTCCTTAAAGTAATATTTGCTCATTCTTCAGGATTTTGCTTAGATGAAGCCTTTTCCTGAGAACCCAGGGCTTTGCCTGTTATTCCTCCTTCGTATTCCCAAGACACTCGTCAATGTCTATTCACTTTTCTCTTCTGACTTCTCACTATTCTACTAAGAGCTCCCTGAAAGTAGATACCCTGCCTTATCTATCTGTGTGGTTTGGAGATGTATCTTAATGCCTGACAGATATTAGGTTTCTTATTATTAACTAAATAATAATATAAGAATAATTCTAGCAACTACAACAAGTTGAGCACCTAATTTGTGCCAGTACTTTGCCAAATACTCTACAATTTTTTTCTAATTCCATCCTCAAACAAGTTTTATGAAATAAATATTGTCCTTTGTTTCTTAGGAGAGAAAACTTAAGTTCATAGAATTTAAAACTTCCTCAGCACCAGATAACTAATATTGGCAAAACTGGACTCAACTCATGACTGTTGAACACAGCATATTGTTACAAGCAAAATTTAAACGAATTCATCTTGAGCTGAGGTTGAAGACATGTGGAAAAATGCCAAAATGTGCAAGTTTGACTAACTGTGAGGTGCCAAACACATTCCATAAGAAGTCCTATATGCCATGTTCACTGCCACCTACTCAAATACTATGTAAGCAAATAATATGTGTTCAAATAATATGATTCATCCTATTAGCAATTTTCTAATTTTTTTCTTTTTGAAATATTTTGGCCCCATAGTTCCACAAATTTTCAAGAAATACAATAGGAAAATGTACTATTTATTCTTGCATGTTTTGCATGTTGAGGGATTGGGGCCAAAATTAGTGAATTGATAATGTATGTCCTTGACAATTAATTTGTCTGAACCACATTTATAAATGAATGAACAAATACATAAATTAACTTTTATTTCAACATTACCATCTCATTTTTCATATATATTATATTTAATTCATTTATTTTTCTCCAAACCCATTATTTTCTATTACCATCCACTTCCATAGTGCTTACTGCTGTGGCTCTGTGCTATTTTTGTACTTCTCTGTATTAACTGATAGACCTACCACATATTTCAGAAAATTAACTTGAGGCTTAGAGATCATTTCTAGTCTATGAATCTATATTTAATTTTCTAAATCTACCAGTTAAAGAGAAAACACCTATCATTCTGAAAATACTGATTTAGGGAAGAAAATTTGTAAAGTAAACTTTTTGGAGTAAGAGCACAAACCACATCCTAAAACACTTTTCAAAGCTTGGAGGAAACATTGTCTAGTTCCAGAGAGAGCTGCATTTCATTCATGACTCTTGAAAAAAAAAAGGGATTTTCAAGAGGTAGAAAATAGATTTCTGAAGTCTCCATTCACAAATAATCATTCCTCACTCTAAACCTTCTCTTCAAGAATCTGTAAAATCTAAATTGTACTAAATTTCATATCAGGTCTCATAATTCTTCTCATTCCTGTATTTTCTGCTTTTGTTTTCTCCTTCTTTCAGTTCCTCAGAACTTCTATTTGATTTCTCACAAACATCATCAGAATGATGTAGGAGAAGGGAGACAACTTTCAAATCAATTTAGGACACTTACTTCGAATCCTATGAGTAATTTATAGTGCCAAAGGCAGATTATTTGGCGAGTCTTTGCCCCAGAATTAATAACAAAAATAGTATCAATAATGATATCGATCATTTGTTGAGTTTCTTCTATGAACCATTTAGTGTATTAGAAGTTTTATGTACATTACTCCATTTAGTTCTCTGACACGCACATAAAACATAGGAGATAAATGCTATTAAAATTATCCTGATTTGTCAGATGAGGAAACTAAGTATCTCACCCAAGTTCAAAGAGACAGCAAGGGTGGAGACGGGATTCAAAATCACATTAACAGACCCTAAAACTCTTCTTAACCAAGGTCAGAATGGTTAGGATGCCTTATCTAATACTTTCAGGAGGACTGCTGTCCTAAGATTTCCTTTTATTTTGCAAATGTCTTAGATGGTTCTAAAAATAATAAATGTATGACCAAAGATCCTAGTGAACCCTAGATTAGAAATCTTTGAAAGTAAATGCGTAAAGGGAATCACCCCTCTTTTGGCAACATCTAGTGCTTACCTGCTCACTGATTTAAAATCCTGTTCCACTTGTGAAAGAGTGTCTAACATTTTTATAGCATCCTAACTAGGGCTGGACCAGGGCAAGACAAGCAAAGACCCTAGGGAGCAAAATTTAAGGAGGCACTCAACTCTCATTGTGGTGCAAGGAGAGGGTCTGCACCTGAGCACTTCCTTAAATTTTACTCCCTGGTCCCTCACTTCTCTCACCCTGATCCCACTTTCCTCCTAGCAATTTTAATTTAAAATCTGGATTTGCCTACCTAGGTTTAAAGACCCAAATGGAACTTGGTTTGCTACTAGTGACCAATGGAAAATAGTTTATTATTTACTAAGAACTTATTTTTCTTTTTCAGAATATGTCTTAGGTATGCAGAGAAGTCTCTGGATCTTCAGCAAAACATATTATGTTCTAAAATGTTTTTGGGAAAATAAAATTGATAGTTATCTTGGTATCAAAAGAGTGACTGATAGATCATGTACACATTAATTAGCCAAGTTGGGGATGAACTGCCCTAGAACCTGCTCTGTTCCACGCAGAGTGCTAATTACTGACACCCTATTCTATAAAGTTCCTTCATACATGTTGGACTACACCCTGCAGGCCTGCAAGCCTTGTAGTTGCCCAGCCTTGAGACTGAAGAAAGAGCCCAGAGACAGCGACAGAGACATCAATGGTTTTTTGGATCGGGGATCTTACACAAAGGGTCCTGGGGTGACACCACATGGTGCGTGGCAGAAAGCAAGCAGGTATGGGAACAATCTTCCCAACTTGGGGGAGAAAGAGGCTACCATTTATAGGGGGAATTGACTTCAAGTGGGCTCATCAGTTACCAGGGCCTAATTAAGCCCTATACTTGAGAGGACTAGATAGTCATGTGAGTGAAGCAGGGACTGGTCCAGCAGGGGATGTGCAGAGAGCAAGAGAACAGCCATCTTGAATGGCCTGAACCTACAATATAATAAAATTTTATGACAATAATAAAAATGGGACATGTTTGGAGGGCATAGGATTTTGCTTTATAGTTTTAAATTTAAAAGCATCTTCATGACCAGAGGTCCTCTAGAGATACCTTTAAAATAAAAAGTGTTTTACCGCAATTTTCCAAATTGGAAAGTGGAGGTGAGAGAGATAATGGGACTTTCATGAGTGTAGCCCAGTCAGGTCCCAACAAACGTTTTCTCTCTTCATGTGCATTTTGTGGGTCTTAAATCATTAATTTAATGATTTAAACATTTTCCCATCTCAGAATTTCAAAGTAGTGAAAAAATGTGCCTGGAAAATTCTACTCTTTCAGAACCTTTTGAATTCTTTAGATTTCCTGGATTTTAATCAATAGAATAAAATGATCTGGATAGATTGATATCTGTCCCTTAAAATTGTGCCAGCACAACTAGCTTGGCCAGATAATTCACAAAAAACACAAAGCATTTCTTTGTCTTCTTATGCAAATCTCCCTTATGCTTATCATCTGTTAGGGTGAGGGTTTTGAACCAGTCTGGAAAAAGAAACTAGAGACGAGAGCCAAATATAAGCTTTGATGCAGGTGATGTTAGTTGGGAAAACATGGCTTGAACCTGTGGCCAATGTGTAATTCCTATTAATCAATGAACTCGATTTCTATTAACTTAAGGCACCTGGTTTTTCATGCCTCCCTGAATCTCATCCTCTGGTAGTGCCCTTCCACAATGATTCTAGGCTTGGACATGTGACTTATTTTGGCCATTGGGACAGAACCAAAGTTGGTACAAGGGGCTAGTAAGTGATTCTTGTTTCAATAAATAATAATAATAATGATAAGTGGTTGTTGTTTTAAGTTGCTTAAATTGCAGGTAGTTTCTTATACAGTGATAGCTGTTACCCTATGCTTTCCTCTGAATTAAACTTATCTCTCAATCATAGTCAGAGAAGCTAGAAAACTGCATAGTGGTGTCTCCCTTCCCCTATCCTACTCTTAAAAGGGCAAGGAGTAGCCAGAGAAGTTTATCGCAAGGAAGGAAGAAAGAACTGAGAATAGAATTTGTACAGCCCATAGGTAGGCAATCTTAAAGAGATAACTGCATGTACGTTAGGGCACATGTAGGTATTAGCTGTTAATGCAGTAACCTCACCCAGTAGAGAAATGTTACTTTAATGGATGTCAGACTCTTAACAAATTCCTAAGCAGAAAAATCACCTTACATCAGGAAATGTCAGAGAGAGTGGAAAGTTTTAGCTTCATTTCCAGGAGTGTCTTACCTAGAACTACAAAAATTGAAGAAGGGTGAAATTTCCACTTGATGAATTAGCATCAGTATGGAAGACGGAGAGATTATGCCATCTTTCCAACACCAACACCACAATCAATTTATTGAGCACTTTCTGTGTGCAAAGCAGTCATGTATGCTAGGAGTCCAGCAGATAGTCTGACATTTGCTCATCATTTCACATACCTATTAGGCCTTACAATGGCCTGAAGTGGGAATTATAATATCTATTTACATAGGGGAAGAAATGAAGTCTCAGCAGGTTTTTAATAATCAATTCATGAACACTAAGGTAGTAAATGCAAGAAGCAGACTTGAATCAAGTGTTCTTATGGGACAATCCAACCTTCTGCTTTATACTATACTAGATAAATATAAGTCAAGGGCCCATGTACTCAAGGATTTTACAATGATGTGTGTGTGTGTGTGTGTGTGTGTGTGTGTGTGTGTGTGTGTGTGTGTGTTTCTATGCTAGGTGCTGATGGAGAAAGGATATGGGAGATGTTTCTGTTGGTTTAAAAGAGAAAGCTTTTGGGCTTCCCTGGTGGCGCAGTGGTTGAGAATCTGCCTGCCAATGCAGGGGACACGGGTTCGAGCCCTGGTCCGGGAAGACCCCACATGCCACGGAGCTACTAGGCCCGTGAGCCACAACTACTGAGCCTGCGCGTCTGGAGCCTGTGCTCCGCAACAAGAGAGGCCACGATAGTGAGAGGCCCGCGCACCGCGATGAAGAGTGGCCCCCACTTGCCGCAACTAGAGAAAGCCCTCGTACAGAAATGAAGACCCAACACAGCCATTAATAAATAAATTAATCAATTAAAATAAAAAAATAAAATAAAATAAAATAAATAAAAAAAGAGAAAGCTTTTGGAGAAATTAAGATATGCACTGAGATCATAAGCCCAAGCTAGAGACTGCACACCTGTACTTCACAGTATTTACCTGAAGTTCTTATTGTGTGGAGACCACACACTTGTCTGGTACTCATTGCCCTTTCCGTACAGTTTCTGATCTCATCATTTACTTATTACACATAGGTTTTCACCCTCAAATGACTTCCTTTTCCTTCAGGCTCTTTTCTCTTATCAAAAATTCTACTGCTTCCTCTTCTACAATTGTCTGAATAAATAACCTGCCAGTTTATAATCCAAACTTACACATCATCAACTACCTTTCTTTTTTTGTTCGAAAGGAAGCATTCAGAATGCTGATGAAGAGAGTTTGCTGAAAGGCCAGTGACCTGCATTTTTTGAGCAGAACAACAATCACAATGTGCCAAAGGCACAAAAAACTTGAGTGTTTTTTTGCTGTACATCATGACAGAGGTGCCACTTCTTCTGCCTTATTTCAAGTTGTTCTGTCTAAACTGGACATTCAACACAGTCAATGAAGCGATGAAAATAAAGCTAAGAAGATGAGCAATTTCCTTTGATAGATGTCATCAGGGTCACATACAACACTGGAAGAAACTAAATCATTCTGACTAGGAATGCAACGTAGACAGTCATGCAGATTGAGCAAAACCCAGTCAATATATTCTTCTTAAATTAATATCCTTCAAAGACCTAAAAGGTTCACGCACTAACACTGAATCATAGGTATTCCCTACGTTATCATTTGGTAATGAAAGAAATTGGAAGAAAATATAAGCATAAAATTCTTTTTGGCATCTTTATATTTAAAAAATGAAAAGTATTTTAATATATACAAATGTTACATAGTTATCATTATTTAAATAGGCTGATCAATGTCTTATTTTGTTTTGTTTTATTTATTTATTTTGTTTGGCCATGAGCACTCCACAAATATATGAAAATATTTTCTCACCCCTTCTATCCCTACCCATCCCCTGCTACCAAAAGTAGGAGACCATGGAAGGCAACCTACATTCAGAGCCCTTAAAGACTAGGGTTAAATAGCACGAAGGTGCTGATCTCAATAAGAAATGCAGGGCTGAGAAATGGGAGCTGGAAATAGAAAGGGGAGAGTGGAGTAACAAAAAGGAAAGTTGACAATACTAAAGGCAAAATTTGCCACCTAGACACTAAATAAAAGGTAGAGATTTTTTAGTCTAAAATCATTGACTTGTAAGCCTGGAATTGCCACCTCTTACCTTTGTGATTTCTGGCAAGTTGTAGACCATTTCTAAGTCCTAATTTCCTGGAAATGAAATAGGGATAATATTACCCACTTCAGAGAATTATTGTCTTCATAGCATGAAATGGGATTACAATGTGCAAAGCATCTAGTTATTGTTGGCATTTGATAGGCACTAATAAGTGGTAATTCTTATTCTTGTTGTCTTTATTACCAATTTTCTCAGGAGTGGTTGGAGCTAGTAATGTGACTCAGTACTCTTGAATCATTTCTCTATGAGTCATTGTTATTGCATAACAAGCAACTACAAAATCTCCTTGGCATGCCACTATTGACACATTTCTTGCTCACAAGAATGAAGACTGCATGGGGTGTTTCTTCCGGGTACTGCCATGGCTGGCATGGCTGTGATTTATAATTCAGTTGGCTACAATGGCTCTGTGCTCCAGAAATCCCTCACTCCTGGCCAGTGGGCCAGCTGGGCATGCTCTTCTCATGGAGGAAACAGGAGAGGATATGCCCAACTATGCAAACAATTTTCAAAAACCTATTTGCAGCATGACTACTAATATCCTTGGCTAAAGCAAGCTATATGGCCTAGCTAACCACGGAACAGGAAACTATGCTTTCTTGTCGGAAAAAGTGAAAAGTTATGTGGCAAAGACTGTCAATAAGGGTGGGGTGAGATGGAGAAATTGGGACAAATAATTCAACCTTTAACAATATCCTAGACTCAAGAGAAGACATATGGAGATAAAAGGTCAATCCCTTCTCCCTTAGGCCCACACTTGAGAAGCAAAATGGAATCCAATATCTGATGCTAAAGTCAAATGAGCAAAATGCATTAATATTTTTGATTAGAATTACTGAAACAATTTTAAAGAAGATTTAATGCAATGAGAAAAGCTCATGAAAATAGTTCTGTTGCTAAGATTATTTCCTTGAGATATAAAACAGAAACCAGTCAGGTACTTTATTCTATTATTTATTGAGTTATTTGCCCAATAAAGATTTATTGAACACCTACTATGTGCCAGACAGCTTACTGCATCAGTAGCTAATTATACATTAGCAGGAGGTTGCAATGATAAATGAAAAATGTAAATTTCAGTGAAGTAGGAGAATTAAGATATGCAAAGTTAAGAATAATGCAAGGTGGAAACTGAAAAATGGCATAAGAATGGTATTGGGAAAAACAAATACCGTATGCTAACACATATATATGGACATTTTTTAAAAAATGGTTTTGAAGAACCTAGGGGCAGGACAGGAATAAAGATGCAGATGTAGAGAATGGACTTGAAGACACAGGGATGGGGAAGGGTATGCTGGGATGAAGTGAGAGAGTGGCATGGACATATATACACTACCATATGTAAAATAGCTAGCTAGTGGGAAGCAGCCGCATAGCACAGGGAGATCAGCTTGGTGCTTTGTGACCACCTTGAGGGGTGGGATAGGGAGGGTGGGAGGGAGACGCAAGAGGGAGGGGATATGGGGATATATGTATATGTATAGCTGATTCACTTTGTTATAAAGCAGAAACTAACACACCATTGTAAAGCAATTATACTCCAATAAAGATGTTAAAAAAAAAAATGGTACTGTGAGAAGGAACAATTATTTCCAACTAAGAAGATACAAACACACATGTCAAACAAATCGGTTTTTAAAAATCTATGAATGTTGATATAAAAATCAATAAAACATGAAAAAGACTGATTGAAATTTACTTGATTTTGTGTCCAAATCTGATGTTATAATGTAATTTCTTGATATATGTTTCTAAGTAATCAGTTAAGATTAGGACTTCAAGCTTTGTAAATAAAAAGCAAATCTGGCCTGTGAGAAATGAGCTGCTTTTAATGCAATGCTATAAAGGAGAAAAAAAAAAAAAATCAGAACAGAACTCAAATGGTTACCAGTGAGAAAAGATTTGCATAAGTCATCTGATTCAGTATAGCTATTATCTCTAAGCCATTATTTCCTGCCTGCCAGTAATAATTTTATTTGGTTGGATAATCACACACAAGCCCATGTTTTAGATGAATATTTTTCATTTTGCCTAATGAGGAACTGAAGAGAAAATTTATTTTTGTCCAATGAAAAGCACTTAGAAAAACATTATAACTTTGTTTTCATAAGGTTAATCTTAGTAAAATAGACAGAAAATTGTGTATTTGATTTAGTGTTATTTCACTATTAGAAATTGACCAAACCATGACAGATTAGATTCCATGCTAAGAATTATTTGCCATTTTCTACAAACTTATTTTGCTCTTGTTTTTGTTTTTAAATTCTGATATACAGGCTCATGCATGGTAAATTTTTAGCTATGAGGTAAAATAGTGAAGCTGTGAGCATACTTTGTTTTTCAGTTCTCTTCAAAAATTTTTTGTCTTAAAAAATAAATAAAACTCCCTGAGTTCAATTTAAGTAGGTGTTATGATAGCTAAAGATAATTTCTATAAAGGGAAGAATAGTTCTTAACTTTCCGAACACAACTGCATGGTTAAATTAAATGAACCTCTTGAAAAAAAGAGTATGAAAATACTTGCATTGGAAATTTGAATACAATTCTGATACTCCTGAGAATAATCTTTCAAATTAAACATTTCAATGTCCTTGAATCATAAAATTTATGCATTCCCAAATAGATTTCTATAAGTCAAATCATATTTTCCCAGTGAACTATATAGTTATTTTAGCTTCATTTGAAATTACCTAGTGTTATCAGTGATTTTCAACATTTTGGTTAAAAATATTTCTCCCGTCATTCTGCTATTCATTGGCAATGTCTGGTTAAGCTGTTTTATGCAAAAACGTAAACTGACTGGAAATCATGATCACTTTTATACATATGAATATTTTCTTGACCATTCAGAACTAATTTGTATTCCCTGCTGGTCTCATTCTTTGGAATAAATCATCAACTTCTACGGTCACTAATCCCCATGTAGTCACATTTATTAATATCTTTTATTCTTATTTTAAAATGTTACCTTCACTGTTTATTGGCCATATTCTCTGCTTCAGTACTTGTGTTAGCCCTGGTTCTCAGTTGCAATCAACAGAAGGTGGCTCTACCTGAAATAATCAGAATAGCAACTTATTAAATAGACTTTGGGTAGCTCAGAGAAATATTCGGAAGGCCAGAGAAGTATGTTTAAGGTTAAGCAGCCATAAAAGCACCTAGATCATACTACAGATCATATTTGGTCAGAAAACTGCTGTAACTAGAGAGAGAGAGAGAGAGAGAGAGATTACAGAGATAGAGAGAGAGGATAGAGGAGGAGGAAGAGGTGAAGGAAAAAGGAGGAGGAAAGATATTTTCTCATCATTTTCTTTTTTGGGCCACCCCTTACATGTCAAAACTATGGCTGTGACTTTGCTGCAGGACAGTCTGGGAAAGGAGGTATGTAACATTCCCAACTCTTCTTGTTGTAACTGAATTCTCCCCTACCAAGCCTCAGAAGCTGGAGATTTTCTCATATGTAGAAGAAAGTTCAAATCCTGGGAGGTCAAAATGAACAGCATCCACAACCTACAGCTCTATTGTAATATTTCATAAATTGTGGAAGCCTAATGTTACATGAGTTTACAACAACAATGTAATAACAAAATTATACATGTGGTTATAATGTAACAAAGAAAAAGAAACAAATAAATAGAACAGGAATAAAATTGTGACATATCATACCCCACTTTGGAGATTCGTAATACCTACAAGCATTAAAAAGTACCCTAAAATTCTTACAATGAAGACAATTTGAAATAAAATTAAACCCAGGATTTTCTAAGCTTAGAATTATTTTTTTTAACTGCTCTGTGAGTAGACACTGTTAGGTGTTTATTTAACATCCATTTCTACCCCCACCATCCTTCTTCCTAACCTTAATTTTGTCCAGGTATCCACCATCTTCCTATGAACTTGTTCAGGAAAAGTCAAATTTATCCCAGGCCTGGGCATGTGTCCATTTTGACTAAGATAACCATGGGCATGTGATACAATTCTACCCAATGAGATGTGCATGGAAGTTGGCTAGGGTTTTGGGAAAATTTTCTTCAATCTTACAAATAATTACAAATAATAATTGGACCCTTTATTTTATGAACTTTGCCATGTTTAGATGTGATGCCTTTAATTGTTGTTGCCATCTTGCAACCACAAAGGGGCCCAGCCTGAGGACAAAATCTGTAGAAAAAGCAAGGCAGACCCAAGAACAGCAAAGAAGTAGCGTCAACATCTGTGTCCAACCACACCTAGAGTTATTTCTCATTATGTTACATGATATATTTTATTTTTTAAGCTTTTCAAAAGCACCCCAAATGAAGTATGTTGAACATCTTGAACATGTTCCACATAATATCCTTTGCAAGCTATTGCTGTATAAACTTCTGAACGATAAGCCTTGTTCTAGACACTACCTTCTTAGTAATTTTTCCCTATTATTTTCAAACAGAATATTCCCCTTCATGCATCATGCTTGATAGTCCACATGTTATTTGAATGTATAGTTGTAACTTATTAACCAGGCAAATAAAAACATTTTTGAAATCTGCTATGTTTGTTTTTCTTCTTGCACAAATGTGGATAAAACATCAAATACTGTGCTCAATTCCTTCACTCAAGAAACAGTCTAGCATTAACCTTAGCATGTGGAAGATTACATTGTTTAAATCTTAAACTGAGGTCTGATTATGCTATTTGAATATGCCTAGGGGTAGATGATATTGAAGCTACAAACTCGTGCATGGAGGGAAAGAATTCACACACATTATCGGACACTTCACTTACACATTATAAAAGCTATCTCAGAATGTGCTACCTCTCCTTAGTTCTACTTACTTCCTTGGTTATACTGTCAACCCTTCGTTGTCTGGGACCCCAATAATGGTTTGAAAACTAACTGTGGTTTACAATAAAAAATGGTGTATTTGTAAAAACAAGTATTAACGGATTAAGAATCAAAGGCATCAGTTTTTTGTAACAACACAGTAATCAACAGATGTGGTGTCTGTTGTAATAGGAGAGCATCCTCTGGCTCACCATTCCCACACACAGCCTGCCAGACTAGTGCCCTTCCCTCTGCCAGGGACTTCTGTGGCTGCCATATCCTTCAGCTTAGTAAGGGCCAGGGAGCTCGCCATAGATAGGAATCCAACACAGTAGTTAGGACTGTGAGGGTGGGGAAATTAGCCAAAGAGGAGACAGCAGAGAAAGGGAACAAGCAGGCAGCAGGGACTGCCCCAACTCCCAACAAACCTGCAACTCTACTTTATTCTAACATTAATGAAATTATAGATAGAGAGGAAGGGAGGGAGGGAATGATGGAAGAAGAGAGGAAGGGAGGGAGGAAGGGAACGTGATAGAGATAGGGATAAAGAGAGAGGAAGTCAGCCATTTTCAACTAATAGATTATTGTTGTAGTGAGTGTTCTTAAAATTCTGGATTTCAGTTTTTCTTTTATTCAAGCATTTCTAAATTGTGGATGCAAATGAGTCAATCTTAAATCCAATCAGCGTCATTTAAAAACATAGTATATGAATTTATTTGTACATTCCTTCATTCCCATTACCCCAATTGACGGTCCTCAGAATGAAACTTCTACTAATTTATATTTCCCTATTGTATCCCCCAGGTTTTCAGCACAGAACTTGATCCTAGTTCCGTGGTCATTATAGAGACGTACGATGTTATAAAACTATATATAACTATATGTTATAGAAATATATATATGGTTCTTATATTTGTCATACAACCAATTTATAATGAGGTTTCCATCTCTGAGACAGTGAAGCTTGATGGACATTTTGTGAATTTGGAATTTTTGTTCTCTGTCCTTTCATTTTATTCTTTCATTCCTTCATTCATTCACCCCTTCAATGTACAAACATTTACTTAAACGGAATTAAGAATGCTTTCTTCTTTTTCAAGTTTGGAAGTTTCTATGAGAAACCTGAGTGAGTACATTTAATGACATACTATGGATCTCCTCATACTAAGGTAATGCTCGGAACCCTTGTCACGTCTCTCAGAGTTCCAGATACTTGTGCACATGAGCCATTTGAGGAGTTAATGGGCTGGGATGCTGCAAACCTCAACAGGCACTCAGGATTTAATTTATCTTGGTCATAGGTCCTTTACTGAATCCTTCCTAGGTGTAGTAGGCTGAGCGTTGTACTAGCAATGCTCAACACCCACCTCCAGCTGAAGCCATCTCCCATGTTTCGCCCGACAACTCCAGCACTGAGAAAATGAGTGACTCTTTGTGGGAGGTTGCTGTGTAGGATGTGATCCCCAACTCCAGGTATTCATGCTGCTGCTTGAGTGTGGGCTGCACCTAGTGATTCACTCCTAATGAAGAGAATACAGCAGAAGTGACAAGATGTTTATAATACCTCTACTGTGTGTTAGATCCTCAATACTTATTTATTTACTAGCTGCAAGCATGTACAGTTAGTTAACACTATAATGACACTCATATTGCAATATTAATGTACAAATCAATATGTTAAAACCCTTAAATTTACACAATGTCCTATGTCAATCACGTCTCAATTAAAAAAGAGTGACAGGGACTTCCCTGGTGTTCTAGTGGTTAATACACGGTGCTTCCACTGCAGGGGGCACGGGTTTGATCCCTGGTCAGGGAACTAAGATCTTGCAAGCCGCATGGCACGGCCAAAAAATAGAAGAAAAAAAAAAACAGTGACAAGATGTTACTTTTGAGATTAGGATATAGAAAACTGTCACTTGATTTGCTCACCCTCTCTAGCGCCCTCATTGGCTCACTTTTATGAAGTCCAGCTGCCATGCTGTGAGCTGCCCCATGGAGAGTCCCATGCGGTAAGGAACTTAGGGCCAAGAGTCTGCTAGGAACTGAATCTGCCACCAACCATGTGAGTGAACCTAAAAACAGATCCACTTCAGCTGAGCTTAAAGAGGAGCACAGTCCTGCTTGGCATCTTGGTTGTAGCCTTGTGAGACACCTTGAGCCAGAGGACCCAGTTAAGCTACACCTGGATTCCTGAACCAGAAAGACTGTGAGTGCTAAATGTGTGTTGTTTTAAGCTGCCAAATTTGGGGGTAACTGCTATGCAGAGACATATGACTGATACATGTAACTAAAACTAATTCTCAAAAACAGAATATATATATGTAATTACATAAATAATTATATATAATATGAATACATAATATAAATAAGTGTGTGTGTGTGCACTTAGCTGACTGCATTTTTTTTTTATAGTGTTGTGGAGGAAAAAAATTTTTCCTTTACCTTTTTAGGTTCTTCTGGCTGGTCTAAGAATTCAATTGACATAGATTAACAGGAGGGAAAAAACAGATTTAATTATGTATGTACAGGGGCTCCATAGGAATATGAGGCCCACAGAGAGTCAGACAGCTGAAGCTTATATGCAATCCTGAGCTAAGAAGAAGGGAGTAGGGGTCTGAGATTTCAAAGGAGAGGAATACAGT
Source organism: Balaenoptera physalus (assembly GCF_965194825.1). Lineage (NCBI taxonomy): Eukaryota > Metazoa > Chordata > Mammalia > Artiodactyla > Balaenopteridae > Balaenoptera > Balaenoptera physalus. The sequence goes on along the minus strand of NC_138896.1, from coordinate 100,669,024 downwards.
TCACAGGGACATGGGAAGAGGAAATGTTTGGTAAAGGAAGGTTTGCCATGACATGCAGAAAAAGTCTCTCTGGTGTAAAAAAAAGTTATCTTTGGTAATTCTCTTCCTGGTACAGGCTTCTTATCTAAATTCTTTTAGGCAGTTAAGAGTGAGATAAAAAGCTTTCCCAGGTGTTTTTTGGCTTTGATTGTCTTTAGCTCAAAATAATCCACATGCCAAAATGGCTCATTCTGGGGAGACTTTTTCTGAATCCTTTCAATAGGCCCATCTTTCCTATTTAGATGGAGGAACGAGATATTTTTGGTGCCATAATACAAACTATCTGGCACATACTACACACTTAAAATATTTGAGAAGATAGGTTCTATTTCCTTCTGAACCCTAGAACCTCATTAAATCTAATAAGGCATACCCTCCAAAAACTGGCTGTATATACAACTAACTTTTCTAGAGTGTTATCTGCTTTAAGAGACCAGTAACAGTAATGGTTAAGAATTTGGATCAAGTCAGACAGATCTGAGTCTCCAGGTTGCTCCACTGTCGTACTAGCCCTAAGCCATGGGCAGGTCACTCACTCTTCTTTCAATCTTGTTCCTCATCTGTGAAATAGTATTATTTCTATTATTTCGTAACAGAATCAGAATAATTGCCTCACTGGATTTTTGGAAGGGTTAAATGAGAAGAAGGGGAACAACATTATGCCTGGCACGAAAGAAATACTTAGTGTTAACAATGGTCATGGTAGCTTTTAAAGAAGTTTTATATACATTATGTCTTTTAATCATTAGACTAGTCACTTGACAGACATTGCTTGACCTGATTTCATTACATAAAAAATCAGGACAGTTAATTGATTCATTCAACCTCATGTTGCCTAAGGGATTACTTTGGAGTCAAACAGCTTCAGCTAAATGAGGTGGTGAATACATAGGACACACCTGGTTCCAACTGTGCCCTCAACAAATGGTAGCTGGTATTATTGAGGTGTCAAGACAAAATCTAGGCTTCCGGACTCTAAGTTTCATGACTTTCTACAACATAGGCCCACTTCCATCTACTCCTTGTGTTTCCTCATTTTCCAGATGTCAACTCTACAGATGACAGTAAGAAAACTAAGACGGAAATAAGGGTAAGGACCACTGATGCAAAGAAGAGCTGCTTTTTCCAGAAGTGTCTGGAAACATTCTTCAATAAAATGCACTCTGAAAATATCCAAGCCTCAATTTCTTCAGAAGAAGTAGACGTTTTAGCCATATGTGATAGTCTCATTAGTTTGTATCACCTAATTGCATTTGTTTGCATTACTAGAAAAAAATATATTTATTGGGTATAAACAAGATTTGGGGGGATTAGAAATGAAGAGGACTTAAATAAAAAGAGACTTGATTCAAAGAAAAAGGGGAATCTATTTACTACATTCATTGGTGGATGTATTGTATTCACAGTTACTGGGAGGAATGCTTTATAATTTTAAAACCCTACACTCAAAATTTTAAAAACAAAAAATGCAGGCATACTTCAGTATGGAAACAATTGTTGCACTGTAGCCATCATAAATCCTTTCTGGATGAAAACAATACAAATCAATTCGTAAAATAAACACTGGTTGTATCAAATATTGTTTTGAAGTAATTATGGTAAAAATCTCATTGAAACATTACTCACATTTAAAACTCATTGTGTTGTTTGCTTACTTACACTATCCAAATCCCCTGCTTCTCTCCCCTCTCTTCTACCCAAGAGAAAATCTGCCCACGTCCCATATTAAAGGCTGGATATGTCATCATTAGGGTTAAAGGTAGGATTGGGATTCAGTTCTTAAGAACGTCAAACTATCCTTTTATTATGTATGTGGTTTTCTGCATATATTTTTATCTGATATCTATAAAAAGAAAAATACCTCTCAATTACTAAAGATTAGAGACTAAAGATGATGTCAGTCATTATTCTAAACTCTTTAGAGCTACTATCTCATTATTTCTTTTAAGAATCCTGTGAGACAAGTATTATTATTCCCCATTTTGCAGAAGAACAAACTAGAGGCACAGAGAGGTTAGGCCATTTGCTCAGGTGCACGACTAGTACATGGTGAACTCAGGATATGAACCCAGGCCATCTGAATCCCAAAGCCCACGCTCTTTACCTGTCATGCTCTATGATATCTGATTCCAATTATATTCAACACCGTAGAATTTTCTAGTCCAAGACTTAGAGGCAAGAATTGAAGAAGTCAGCCTGGTGAAGGTCTCTGCAGATCTGTTCAGTGGTAGGAAAATTCCTCTACCACCTACAACCTGTGGAAATGGGCATGGCAGTAAAACACTGCTCCTTCCCCACCTCAAGCCTCCCAGAGCTGGAAAGCATAGCATCAGGTTGTGGATGTCCCAGTTCTCAATATTTTAAGCCACAAGAGTGGCAGAAAAGGATAGTTATCAACAAAGCATGAATTCATGGGAAGAAAGTCACATACAAAAAATGAACAGCAACTTCTATTATAAGATTTTTCTCCAGGTGTTTAAAAATCTAAGTGTAAAAGAAATTGAGTTTTGCTGGTAAAGAGTGATGAGAGGCCTTTGTCTAAGCTGCCATTGCAAGGCTAACAAAGTGACATTATCTTTCCCATGGAGAGCCGGAGCCCGGGAGCAGTGGCAGATGACTTGTGCAGAGGAGATAGGCGTGAGTGACAGGATAGTTTCCCAAATCATCAGTGTCCTTCAGCTGCACTCCTGTTCTCAGCCCCCAGGAAGCTTTGGCAAAGCCCAGAATAAAAAGATATTTTCTTGAAAGCGTATGATGAATTATGTCAGACTGTGAATTAAGACACTGTAAGGAAGCCAAAGCCTGAGATGCATAGACTTAGGTGTAGATTAGGAAAGAATAAAGGCTTGATTATGGTTTCTGTTTTCTTTCAACTATCAGTCACACATTTCTTCATGTGAATTTCATTCTCATATTATGCCTGGTAGTTGATTTGAATTTAGCATTAATAAACCTGGCAGCCAGATATAATATCATATTTTCTTAATGTGTTCTTTATATTCAGACTTCTATTTATTTCCTTGGGTGGTTGGGCTGCAGAGGGAGTATTAAATTGAGAAAAGACCCTTTTAGGCAACACTTCCTACGTCTTAGAAAATATGAGAGAGATTTTTGCAGTTGTTAGAATAAACATTTCCAACGTCTGTTATTCTAAAATATATTAAACACATAAAAAGAAATCTCCATTTTAAAAAACTTAACTAGTTTGATATTTTTCTTAATTCAGCAAATAGTTACTGTGTACTTATTGTTTTACTTCTTCCTTTCTGATTTGGATTACTTTATTTTTCTTGTCTAATCGAGTTGACTAAGACTTACAGAACTATGTTGAATAGCGCTGGTGAGTGAAGGGACCCTTGTCTTGTTTGTGACCTTAGAGAAAAAGATTTTAACCTTTCACCATTGAGTATGATGTTAGCCGTGGTTTTGTTATATATGGTCTTTATTATGTTGAGGTTTATTCCTTTTACACCTAGGTTGCTGCGAGTTTCTATCAGGAAAAGATGCTGTATTTTTTCATATGCTTTGTCTGCATCTATTCAGATTATCACATGATTTTTGTCTTTTGTTCTATTAATGTGGCACATCACATTTATTGATTTGCATATGTTGAATTATCCTTGCCGCCCAAGGATGAATCCCACTTGATCACAGTGTATGATTCTTTTAATGTGCTTTTGAATTTGGTTCTCTAATGTTTTATTAAGATTTTTTGCACGTATGTGCTTCAGGGATATTGATCTATATTTTTCTTTTCTTGTAGCGTCCTTATCCGGCTTTAGTATCAGGGTAATGCTGACCTATAAAATGAGTTTAGGAGTGTTCTAATTTTTGGAAGCGTTTGGGAAGGCTTGGTTTCAGTTTTTCTTTAAATATTTGGTATAATTCACCTGTGATACCATCTGGTCCCGGACTTTTCTTTGTTAGGAGGTTTCTGATTACTGATTCAATCTTTTTACTTGTTGCTGGTCTGCTCAGATTTTATTTTATTCCTTCCTCCACACCTGGTAGGTTGTGTGTTTCTAGGAATGTTTCCATTTCTTCTAGGTTTTTCAATTTGTTAGTATATAACTGTTCATAGTAGTCTCTTATAATCCTTTGTATTTCTGTGGTAACTGTTGTAATGTCTTCTTTTTCATTTCTAAAGATGTCTGGCATCTTCAGATGCAAAGAACTGTAGAGTGAAACAGGTAAAATCTGTAGGAGGTCCATGGTAGCTGTGCTGGCTGTTGGTTCCTTCAGTGGCATAAGCTTCTGGGGTTATCTGTAGAGCAGATCACAAGGAACTACGGTCACTCCTGCCACATAGCTGACTTGGTAACCTCTGCCCTTCAGCCTGTTCCTAGCTGTCTTTATATGCCTCAGCTTTGCCAGTCTCTGGATGGGGAACCAGGTCCGTCAGTTTCCTTCTGGCTGAATTTTAGACTTTAGCTCTATATTTTGAAAACCTGTATAGCAAACTATTCCTTAAATCTCATTTACTCTCTCAGCCATGCATTATGTATATTTGTGTCTGTGTCTATCTAACCACCATCCCTGACCACCATAGGATCTGGCACAGTGCTAAAGACAGACAAATCCCAGTTAATGACTACTAAAGAAGTACATGCATTTATAGAGAAGAACCAGGTACATTTTTCCAGTTAGGGACACTAAATTGTGTAATGAGCACATACCTTGGTCTGTGACTCATGGACCAGTGGGATTTGCTAGACAGAGTGGGATTTTCTGGTGACAGTTTCTAATCTCTGATTTCCCTCATTTTTAACACCTCTATTTTTGGTCTTTGTTGCTGTTTTGAAGTTTTTCAGAGCTAAAATTGAATGTAATATTATGAAAGAAGAAAGCCAAAAGGGCTCTTTTATTTTTTATTTGTAAAATTATTTTCTCGTTTGAACGTCTAGGAAATGACCCCAAGGTGCCAGTCCAGGTCTTCTCAACTGATCCATCAGAGCTTCAGTTTCTCTGCTTTTTTGGCCTGCAGCTCTTTCAGTCTCAAGATGTTGGCACATCCTTCCCTTTCTAATTTTCCAGGTCATTAGACAGCAGCCTTCAGAGAATCACCAGGTATCCACAAGGGACATCATGAGATTTGCACATCACCCATTCCTAATGGAAGATCATCAGTCACCTCTTAGGTTCAAAAGTCACAGGAAAGTGAAGGACTACACACAAAACACCTGACTATTTCAGTCCAATAATTGGCTTTTTTTTTTTTTTTTTAATATCTTCGATCCTTCAAAGTATGTCTTTTCCCATGGGAAGGATTTTTCGCTCTCTCTCTTTTTTTTTTAGTTTTATTTATTTATTTATTTATGGCTGTGTTGGGTCTTCGTTTCTGTGCGAGGGCTTTCTCTAGTTGCGGTGAGCGGGGGCCACTCTTCATCGCGGTGCGCAGGCTTCTCACTGTCGTGGCCTCTCTTGTTGCGGAGCACAGGCTCCAGACGCGCAGGCTCAGTAATTGTGGCTCACGGGCCTAGTAGCTCCGCGGCATGTGGGATCTTCCCAGACCAGGGCTCGAACCCGTGTCCCCTGCATTGGCAGGCAGATTCTCAACCACTGCGCCACCAGGGAAGCCCCCAATAATTGGCTTTTATTCCCAGGATATTTTATTGAAGCCTGTAGTTTGAGATTATTCAGGTGTTTATATGGAACTTTTTTTTTTAACAACATAAATAAAAATGTGACAGCTACCTAGGGTTTAACTTTATTCCAGGCAATTCAATTCCAAAACCATTTATTAAATAGCTTTGCACCTGGAACTGTTTTTTCTCTCCTTATTTTGAGGTTAAAACCCAATAAATGCTAGTTCAACATCATGATTTGCAGGTTAAAAATGAAATACATAAGATTTGCCCAACAAAAAAACCTTGTAGACTGTGGACAGTGATGTTTTGATTTTTAAAGTAAAAACTTTAATTCTTCCTTTATTAGCAAAAACAGGAGACAAAAAGTTTGATTTAAGTGATTTGGGGAAAGATGGATGATTTTATCTAAATAAAGCAGCCTTTACTGCATCAACACTACTGGTCTAGTTTTATCTGTCATAGGCCATGAAGTATGAAAAGTGCCAAAGGTCTGATTTAGAAACCCAGATTCTAGACCCTTGCTTCTGAGTACCATGTAAGGCGAACAACAAGAGTCTGGGAAGGTACAGGGTTACAATCCTAGTTTCTCCACATATTCAGCATGTGGTTGTGGGTGAATTATTTGGATCTTAGCTCTAGTCTCTCATCTGCAGAATGGCAGGCAACTATATTTCTCTCTTGGGGTTACTGTGATATTTAGCAATAATATTTACCAAGGACAAAGTATGGTATCTAGCACTTGGTAGTTTGGAAATAATTCTACTTTTAAAAAATATGTAAAAGTGCTTATTATTCTTTGAGAGAATGTCAAACCTTCCTGGTCACTTATATATCCTTTCACATATGAACTCATCTTTTACATGTTTTCTTGATTTCATCTTGCCCTCATTTACTCTCCAGCTCTCAAAGTAGAAGAGATATGATATACTCTGGATAGACACAGTTCAGTTAAAAATTCCTAGCATGTGTCTACATTATTGTCTCTTTGAATATATGACTTAAGGTGACAAGGGAAAATAAATGGACTGTGGTGTGGTTGTAAGGCATTCCTGTCTTAGGGATCAGACAGATTTGGATTTAAATCCTAGCTTCACTTTTTATAGCTGATTAGTCTTGGATAAACCTCCTTACAGAGAATTAGTTTACTTAAGCACAAAATAGAATATATATGTGTGTGTGTGTGTGTGTGTGTATATATATATATATATATATTCATTCTTATGAATTTATATATATTATAGAGTATATACTATTTAAACATATTGTATACATATATTCTTCTATATACTCATTATGAGTATACATCCAAAAAATGCTGAATGAAAAATCCAAGATATAAACTATTGCATATGGTTTGATGCAAACATCTATAAAAAAACCCACTATTTATGGTTAGATAAATGATTTACAGTTATTACAAAGCGGATGTTTTAAAAGTATCAGAGCATATTTTAATGTTGTAAAATTATTTAAAAATGTTGCTCCCCTGTGGAGCATGTTGGAAAGGGAACAAGGGGGTTGTTAAAAGGAATTTACCTTTATGTCAAAAATTTTCTTTAAAAAATGCAAGCAAATAATGCAAAATGCTATAGGATAACTATTGGGGGTGTGGGATTATACATATTTTCTTTAATATTCCTTATGTGACCTCAATTGTAAATTTGTAAAAAAGAGTTTTTAAAAAAATTAGGATCAGTTGGGAGAATTAATATAAAATGATTAGTAAGTCATACTTTTCAAGAAGTGCGGTTCTTCAAAACCCAAAGGACTCAGGAACCCCTCATAAGGATGATGTGAAGGGCTACTGAAGTGAGAATCCTACAACCAGTTACTAGGAATCAGAGACTTGATTTATCACCCACTGTTACCATAAATGTTTGCTATGTTATTCACCCGTCAATCATATACCAAACCTATTGCTATAAAAATGTAAGATTTCTTCCTCTTCTCCTCCTTGCCTCCTCTTGCTCCTCTTCCTTCTCCTCCTCCTTCTCTTGAAATAGAAAACATGTTGACATATAACTGAACTAAGAACTGAAAGACCATGTCATTTTGATGTACCACCATCTCATCTGAGCCAGAATATCTCCAACAACACTACTTAACAAAAAAAACAGAAGCAAAGTTAAAAATGCTTATAGCAATTCACTCCATACTTATAAAAAGTAAATCTAAAACTAAAATTTAAGTTATTTTTGAGCCACCTACACAATTTGGCCATGTCCAGCCATCACCTATTTACTATTGTTTTTCTTCAACTTGATACCATTTTACTGGCATAAAATGGGGTTTTGGTAATAGTATATTCCTCCTCCATAAATAGAAAATCTTACAATAAACTGAAGGTAACAGGACAATAAACGCATAAAATAATGTTACTAAATTACAGTTAGATGCTATTTTCTGCATACTGCTCTCAGCATGAGGCCTCTTACTTGTTCCAAAAACGTAAGATTATTAAATACTATAAAACTGACTCTTTTTGATGAAATGAGAAGGATGACTTAGTGAAAAATTTGAAGTAATTTAGCATTATATCCACATATTATCTAAACCATTATTCATGCTTTCCAAGGCAAATCCCACATTAGGGAATCACTGCTATAGTCCTCCACACCGGAGTATTTGCTATTCTAGATACATTTTATCTTTTCCTATGCAGGTCCTAGAAGAGTCTTTGCAGTGTTTTCCATTTAAAGAGGCATAAGGGGCTAATACCTCTACTATCTATAAAACTCTTAAAAATTGGAAAAGAGGACAAAATATATAAACATACAATTCACACAGGAAGATATGCAACTGACCTTCAAACGTATGAAAAGATGCTCACATTTGCTTATAATGGGAGAAATGCAAATTAAAACTACAATGAGATACTAGTTCCTACCTATCAACTAGACCAAAATTGACAACAAACTCCTCTAATTACATAGGACTTTTTGCAAATGTTTACATGCACTTATACTGTATTTTTCAGTAGCATCTTATGTGACTTGGGAGTATCATTCACCATAGTTAAACAAATAATTGTTGTTGCTTTTCTGTGTGTAGCTCAGATGTGCTCAAACATTGTTGGAATCATGGGAGGAATTGACAAAATTACCGAGGCCAGGCCACACCTTACTTCCACAAACCTGAGCCTCTGAATTCTGATTCCAGTACATCATGTTTGAGAATCACTGTCATAGCCCTTAAGAGTTTTCTATGACAGAAGCAACTTAAAACTGAAACATCTGAAATTAGAAATATCTACTTTTGATATTATTGCTATGAGGTTCTTATTTGAAAATGCATCAGTATTTTTTCTTCCTCTCTCCAAAGGCAATTCTGATATGCACCATAGTTTGAAAACTACAGGTCAATCCCATTGACATCTCAATCTAAACAGAAGACACTGCAATATATATATATATATATATATATATATATATATATATATATATATATATATATATATATATATATCTCAACACCAACACCAGGGAAGCGTGATACTCATCCCATATAAGAAATCATGGAAACAGAAGAATATTCCTACATTTACTTTTTTCTCACTCCCAGTTTGAGAGTGAGTTGTTCTTCAGTAAGTCAGATACTAGACCTATCACTATAGAAAAGTGGTTCTCACCTGGGGGAGATTTTGCCCCCAAAAGGACATTTGACAATATCTGGACTCATTTTTTTTATTGTTAAGACAGCGGTGTGTGTGTGTGTCCTACTGGCATCTAATGTGTAGAGGCAAGAATGCTACAATGCCTGGGACAACCCCTCATACCAATGATACCAAATGCCAATAGTTCTGCTGTTGAGAAAATCCACCATAGAATAATAGCTATACGCTGGATATCCTGTCTTCAAATATGACCCTGATTAGTTGAAATTTTTTTTGATAACACACCACAAACGTATTCAGTCCTCTTTGCTTTTATTACCACTATCCCTATCCAGGACACTGCCATACTTCACCTGAACTATTACTAGTACCTTTTTCATAAATGACTCAATGGATACTCCTCAGTTAAAAACAAAACTACCTATCTCTCACTGTCCTTAGAATAAAATTCAGGGCTTCCCTGGTGGCACAGTGGTTGAGAATCTGCCTGCCAATGCAGGGGACATGGGTTCGAGCCCTGGTCTGGGAAGATCCCACATGCCGCGGAGCAACTAGGCCCGTGAGCCACAACTACTGAGCCTGCGCGTCTGGAGCTTGTGCTCCGCAACAAGAGAGGCCGCGATAGTGAGAGGCCTGCGCACCGCGATGAAGAGTGGTCCTCACTTGCCGCAACTAGAGAAAGCCCTCGCACAGAAACAAAGACCCAACACAGCCAAAATCAATCAATCAATCATAAAAAAAAATAAAGGAATTCCTTAAAAAAAAAAAATTCAAACTTTTAACCATGATCTATAACACCTTTTGTGATTTGACTGAAATCTACATCACCAACTAAAAACAGGACCATCTTCTTTATGTTCACTATCCTCTATCCTCAATGCCTTTGGAAATTAATAAAACATGAGAATACTTCTCCTGATTTAAAGAATTGACTCTTGCCCTGGAAAAACTCCCACCCTAACTTTTGCATGCTAATTTATAGTCAACCATCCAGAATCAGCTTAAAGCCCCCCAAAGGGGTTCTCTTTAACTACTCTATTTAAAGTGACTGCCTTTAATTATTAGTTATCACAGATGGGTTTTGTATTTAATTATACATTGACTTATGTCATTTCTCCCATCCTTACCTCAATATAAGCTACATGAGGAAAGATATCACATATATCCTCCTTATTGTTGTCCTCCCACATCTAACCCAGTGCTTGGCATAGAGTAAAAAGTAATTATTTAATGAACAAATGACCTATAGAAACATTACATGTATCCAAAACAAAATGTGCTACAGCAAATCGTGCTAAGACGAAAAAAAAAAAAAGAAAGAAAGAAAGAAAGAAAAGAAAACAGACCACTCATTGGGAACAAGACATGAATCGTTCTCAAGGAAGAAAAATTAACCCTTTCTAAAATGATATTACTTTGGAAATATAGATCAGTGTTCAAAAGTGCAAAGGCTCAAAATTACAACTCAAAACAAATCAAATCATTGGAAGTAGTCTCATTTTTAATTAAACATCATCTCTACACCTGGATTCGCTGCATACCCTGTTTACTTTGTTAATTATGTTGTGTGAAGAGCAGAGCAAGGCACTCATGGTGAATGATTTATTGACTCAAACAATGTAAATTCTGTGTTTTTGAAGATATTTTGGGCATGCTTGAGACAAAAGAGATAACTGGTCTGCTCAAAGCATTTTAGTTTCATTTGTTCTTTACTTTCACATATATAGGAACACAAAAGAAATCATTTTGTTTCATTTCTATTAATAGGTCCATAGTGTAAGCTAAATTATGTTCTTTGTTCCTTGGAAAGAAACAACTTTCAGACCATTGAAAGAAGTTTGTCTTGTGCAATTGACACAAAATAAAACATCAACCTATCACAGGAAAAAATCATATGCCACAGTACCTAACAGTAGTAGACACTCTAAATTTTCAATGGAAGCCCAATAATAGAGATCAAGTAAAGCACTAACTTAAAATTATTGATAACTTCATTTGTAATGAATTGAAAATGAATTTACTTTTCCCCTTTTCTATAGAAAAGGGAATTTTTGTACTTAAAAGTGTGTGCACTTTTGTGGGGGGTGGGGAGAAAACTACTTTGTGTTTAGGTTGCTTCCTGTTTAATCTAAATGTTTATATCAGAAGCTAGGGAAACAAAGTTTTACCCATTCCCAGGGGTGTGAATTCAGAGAATACTGAGAAACTTGTCCTGGAAGCTGCACAGAGGATGGGAGATAGTCTTTAAAGTTATCTTATGGGGTTTTACCTTTTTTCCACTTTATTTACTTGAGTACTTGATTTTTTTAAAACCTAAGCTGACTAGAGGATGAAATACACAAGTATCTATATTATTTTCACAACCAGTATGGAACAAAGATCTCCTACAAATAAAAAAGAAAAAAATAAGAATATTTCTTCAACCAATATCCATAATTCTACAAATGATCTCACCCAGCATTAGTGAACTTGTATGAAATTATTATGTTCCTTTCTCCAACAGAGATCTCTTTCATCACTGTTCTTGACAAAGTTCAGTAGTGTTCTGAAATATTTTCTTTTTACACATTTGTATTAATAAAAATACCTTCCAGAGAGGGAAATACTTTGAAGTAAAAACAGTATTTATACTTAACAGTAAGTGAATAGAATACCCAGAGATTTTCAGGCTATGGGATATTATAAGCTTGCTTAATATTCCATAAAAGCGCCAGTTAATGCACAGAATACATTCCCATTGGTATTATTTCCCACTTGGTTCCATTTCACAATTCAAACATAATTTTCAAGCAATCCTTCGTAACATACCTGTAATATTTTTTCCTTGCCTAGTACAGCACGGTAGTTATATTCCTAGGTAACTGCCATTCACTAGAATTTACATTTGTATTCCTTCAAAAGCAAACTGGCAATTATTCTTCCCACAGTATTGAAGGTCTGTGAACCTAGTTTACTACTGTGCTGTCAAGATTAGGGTCTATCCATATTCATGTAAAAAAATCATGTTACATATAATATTTTATAAACATTTATTGAATATTTGATGAACATTTTTCATATCATCAAATATTCTTCTACAACATTGTAAAATCATTTAAAATTAAGTCATGGGATGGCCAACAAATACTGTTATGATCAAAAATCCTTTCAACTTTTCCAGTTTCATCAGTAAAGCCTGGTGCTGTGTTATACACATCTCTTCAGAAGATTAAGTATAGTTTTCATAAATTGAAGGAACTGTGCTGTGTGTTTTAGAAGATGCATTGTCTCTTGTTCCTCTCATTAACTCCCTAAGTAGACATTATGGTTCACATTTGATACAGGGGGCCAAGGGATTGTAGAGATTGAGTACCCTGCTCTGTGATACCAAGTTAATAATTAGTGGAGTTTGCTATATTACCCAGACATGTCTGATCCATTTTTATAAGGGGGTGCTGATAGTTTTTTATTAATTTATTTCACTGTTTATATATTAAGCAGTTTAATCCATTGTTAATACTAATACTATACTGTTGTATTTTTAAATGATACTTTTCATTTTGAGATAATTGTAGATTCACATGAAATTGTTAAAAATAATTTAGAGAGCTCTCATATATTCTTTACCCAGTTTCCTGAACTGGTAACATATTGCAAAGCTATAGTAAAATATGGCAACCAGCGTATTAACATGGACACAGTCAAGATACAGAACATGCCTATCATCACAAGAATCCCTCATGTTGCCCTTTAGTAACCACACACTTAGTGGGAGAAATAGGGGAAAGTACATCTACTCCACCTTCCTGGAAATAGAAGTCTATCAACATTTCTTTTTAAAAAGCCTTTAATATTGAATCAAGTGCCCCAAGAATAACTTCTTTTAAAGGAATTACGATATAAAATGATCTCTATATAAAGTATAAGATTTGTCACATTTTAAATTGATCGTTGAGGGCACCTACCAGGAGTCCTGGTTAGAAGTCTTTTTCTACTTCCACACATTAGCATGCAGTTCAATATCTTGCTTGCTAATGGGACCTGGTGCAAAACAGCAGTCAAATACTTTGTAAATGTTGCTAGAGGAAAATGAATCACTTCAGTGGAAACAAATATCCTACACTCACAGTACTAAATTTAGAAACTGAACAGAGTCATTTATTTGTATCATCTACCAACCAGGAGACTTGAGTCAAGTTACTTTGCATCTCTGAGCCTCAGCTTCCCCCTGTGTAGAACTGGAAGAAGAGCTAACTCTCAAATTTATGAATGTTAAGTTGTAACAATAGTAGCAATATATTGATACCTACTATGTAAATATAAACAACTCAGGTGGCAGATATTCTACTCATTTAGCAGATTAACAGAGATAGAAATTGAGGCCGTTAAGTGACTTTGTCTAACATCAAATAGATCCTATGTGATGGGAATGCAGAATAAATACAGAACTGCTTTCCTCCAGAGCCTTACTCTTTTCGCTTGATAAGTGAGAAACCATTTTGCTAAATGGATCCAATGAATAAAAGAAAAACCAATAAATAAGAGGTTATAAGAACTTGTTTCCAGAGAAAGGCCAACAGGTATCTTTATGCATTACAGACCTTTATCACCAAGAATACAGGTTAGGAATAGAATCCATTTGCCCAATCTATATTCATTGATTGTCTAAGTACATGCCAGCAACTCATAAGTCTGTGGCTATAGATAACACTTCCAGGCTTAAGAAACAGCAAGTGCAAATGGCCTTTTGTCAGAAAAGGGAGTCTTATGCATCCAATCTTTTGACCTCCATAAGAGGGAGGCACGAAACACTTAACAAGAGAAAGAATCCTCACAGCCCATGCTAGGCTTGTCACCTTGTGTGGGAATCTTTCCCTGTTTCAGACTCAATGTGTATCCTATGTTCTGCTTAAGCATATGTGTGAAATGGCACCTGGACAACCCCACTGCTATGTCTTCCCTGGGGGTAAGGGGCATGGTCCTTTGTTTTGTGGCACAAGAGGGATATGTGCAGGCCAGTGGCCCTGCATCAGCTGCCGAGAGGGACCTGCCGGCCATGCGGGACTGATGCCAACTACTGAAGGTGATCTTGCTTTGTGCCATCGTTATGTGAGTAGAGTATTGTTTCATCCCATGCTTGAGTGCATCGTGTTTTCCTTGGCAACTCCAACACCGAGAGCAGTGGGCAGAAGTGTTCGGACTCCTACTCCTGATATTAGGTAACAGATGCCACCTGCTTGACACCTATCCAGGGAAGAGAAAAGGGAATACCAGTGTGCGGATTGCCATAAACAATGGGTGGGTGGCAAGATTGGAGAGTTAGGCAGAGGTCATATCATGTACCTACAGTAGGACAGGGTAAGTCACATGGATTTTACTCAAAGTGTGTTGTCAAATTATTTTTGAGTGTTTTCAGCAGGGACATAACCTTGTCTGATTGAAATTTGGAATGGCAACCATTGGCGGTGTATAGAAAAGGGGACAAAAGAGGTAGCAAATAAATAATTTAAGAGGCTGTATTTCAGTCAAACCAGTGGGTGTTAGCACTTTTCTATTGAGTGCAGAATAGAAGAAAGAATTAGATCAATCTGCTTACATGGGATGACTTATTTCGTATAACAATAAATTATAACTAACCTTTAATGAGCATTCACTTTGTGTTAAGCGCTATTATAAGCACTTCACTTATATTATCTTATTTAACCCACACACTCTCTGAGGTAGATGCTGCTATTACCCTTTTGATAGATGAGAAATCCAAGGCACAAAGAGGTTATGTAATTTGCTCAACGTCACACAGCTAGTAAGTGGTGCAGCCAGGATTTAAAGTTAAAAAAAAAAAATGTGGCTACAAAACCTATTCTCTGGATTAACGCTGATTGTTGCTAATGATGGGCATTTTTCAGGAAAGGAGAAATGTGATTCCAGCATAAGGAGGATTATCGTATAAGGTGATTTTAAACTTTCCTTCTAAATGAGTCCCATATTTCTAAAAAGAATATGTGGTGTGCCACCTGAAAAGAGACTTTCTGCTGATTTATTTGCCTTGGGTAAGAATTACTATTTTTCTATGTAAACAAACTTTAAATTATATTTCCTTTTGAGCTAATGTAAGCACATTTTATAAATTTAAAATATATTTTATAAATAATCTAGGAAGATGTAATTTATTTCTCATATTGCTACTGTGGGACCATAATATTCCACACTTTTATTTTTATTAAAATAATTGTTATTGTTATAGTTTAGTTATATATTCATATGTTATGATTTTATTCATATTTGCATTATAAACCTAGTGGAGCTAAGGTTCTATCTGCTTTCTTCTGCTTTCTAAAATTCTGGCTATCCACAGCAACACAATGTTTATTGAGTAATAGATGTTCAAAAGCAAATAATTAGTGAGAAACTAAGAAAATAAGTGACAAGACAGAATTCAGGAGCCTGAGTGCTGGCATGGGTGAGGCAGTGTCAGAGAAATGGCTTTGAGTCTTAAGTCTGGGACAAGGAATTATCTGTAACCAATTTAGGCAGGAAGATTAGGGGAAGCAATATGGCATAAGGGCTAGATGGGGGAATTCCCTGGTGGTCCAGCACTCTCACTGCCGAGGGCCCGGGTTCAATCCCTGGTCTGGGAACTGAGATCCCACAAGCTGCGTGGAGCAGCCAAAAAATAAAACTAAGGGCTAGATGGATTACCACAGACATCCAACTACACACCTCAAGGGGATGCGTCTGAATATTATAAAGCCAGGAAGAGAGATATAACCCAGCAAAGAACCTTGATATATAAGAAGCTATTAATCAATTTGCCTAAAGCTATAATACAGAATTCCTGCCATACTAAAGGAAATCCAATCAATAAATATTCACGAATTTACAAGTGCCTAGAACTTTGCTAAACTGTGTGAATATTACACGTATAAAATTTGCTTCTGGACTTGAAGAATCTCATAGTTATTTAGGAGAGATAGAAATATCATCCATCAACACATGGGGATATGTAAATTCAGAGACTGAAGAGACATAAACCCATAGGAATTTACCATGCTAAATGAGATTGTCTGATGGTACACTAACAAACCCAACAGCCAATTTATTAAGGTAGAGAAGATCCACAGTTACTTTGTTTGAGACTACATTTATGTTATGAGAATTAATATATAAGAGGTTAAAAACAATATTACAGTGAAATGTTAAGTTCAACAAATCTTTTCTAAATATAAGGTGTGATTGAACAAATATTTATACACCAATTATCTTCTATAATTTAGAGCAATAGAATTTAATTTCCTTTTCAGAATATCACAATTTTAAAAGGAGAATATGAAAACTAATGTATTTAGGTCTGTTAAATTAAAACTTCACTTTAAACTTTTGACTAATTTTTAATAGTTTTTTACATATTGGTAGCTCACAGCTACCATGGATAACATATATAAATTTTTGTTTTGTCATACACCAGACAGTACATTCATAATAAATATTTAAAATTCTACTTCTTACAAGCTATTTTTCTTTTCTGTGCATCAATTTAAATCATAAAAAGGACATGAGTATAATAAAGTGCTGGATATTATGTAGATTATGGAGCTAATTTTAGGAATTCAATCTAAATTAGATTTTTCACAATGATAAAATATTATTTAGTTTGATTTCAGATAAGGCTGTGGGAGAAGTAAAGTACCTGACCTTATAAAAGTATATCTCTGTGGAAAGGAAGCATTGGCCTTGAATTTCTCTGCTTTTGTACTGCTGTATCCTCACTGTCAAAATCTGCCTGATTTTGTAATGGATATATTCCCAGGACTGGGTATATAGCAGATATTCAAACTTTTTTTTTCAATTAACTTTTAAAATTAACTTTTAATTAATTAATATAATCTATAGATAAGAGTTATAGCTCATAATGAGACAGCTCAAGGAATTATCAAAAAATGAAAACACATGTAATCATCATTCAGATTCAGACACAGAACATTCCTAGGACCCAAAAGCCCCTCTTCTGCCCACCTCCAGTTACTATGCTCAGCCTCTTTCACAAAGGTAATGGTAGCACTGAATACAAGTGGTTTCAGAAATAAGATTAAGTGATCAACTTTAGGTTGATTCCATGTGCCAAAATAAGAACACTTTCTCTACAGGAAAAAAAACTGTAAGGCTTTTACAATATCCCAGCTTTGTGGCCACTATTATCTTCATTTAATTAAAAAATGTTTGTTCATAAATGGTATCATGGTTACCAAAAGAGAAGTACAACTTGATAAATCTAGAAGCTTTAATATTGTTTACTGATACAGATTAAAGGACCTTGAAAAAAAAACAAACCCTTTATATTCTACGAGCAAACAAGAATGGTGTGGAGACAGACTTACGTGGCACTGGGTGAAGAGTAAATCATAAATTTATCTTCTTACCCTTTTTTCCTTTACTTCAAGTACCTCTACTAAAATGGATTTTGGAGGCTGTAGAGAATAGGTGCTAGGAGTACCTGCCTTAGTTTTGAGAAAGACCTGGGATCAAACTTCAACTCCTCTACAGGCAGACCTCATCTGGGCCTTATTGCTTCATCTGTAAAATGGGCATAATGCTGTCCATTGCAGTATGGTTCTACAATTAAATAGTGAAAATGCATGCAAGATTATGTCTGACACAGAGAAAACAACCACTAAGTAAAAGTAACTATAATTGGAGAGAGAAAGGCAATGATGCTCAAAAAAGTTATTTTAGTGCCTTTAGTAATGAATATGGGGTAACAAGTGTGTGAATAGCTAAAGGGTATTTTAACTTTAAACCTGTGAATTCCAATGATCACGCTTTTCCTGCCCATAATCCCCAAGGCATAGTGACTATTTGCCACAGACCTCTGACCATCACTTTCTTCTCTTTTTCCTTGCATTTTACTCCGAAAGAATGGACTGAGGGACCCTGTGCATATTTTACCTGATTGTCCTCTAGATTTTCTCTAGCTATTGCAATAGATTGTTTTTAGCTCCTGGAAGGAATAAGCTGGGTATCCAAGCTGTTAAAAACAGAAATATCCTGTTGGGGAGGTGGGTGTGATTCTCTGGGAATCTCTGTTAATATACCTATATGTTCCTCAATAAAGATGCTCTAAATTTAGACTAGAGAAAAATTTGTGATTAATGCCAGATTACTTGTAACTCTTATATCCTCCTTAAAAGACTGCAACACTATTCAACAATGCAACCACGAAAACAGATCTCTACCAGGAGCAGACAGCAAAGAACGTGGCTCCCAACAGCTAAACCACACTTGTTAATGAGATTGATCATTCCTTTCGTGATGCTGTATTTTTTCTAAACCACTGTTGTACCTAAATTTGCCTCTTTACTCCTAGGGCTGCCATCTAAGGGTTCTATGCTGAATTGTCAATGTAGTCAATCATTCATCAGCTAGCTATTGAGACACTAGATCACTGTCTGGCTTATTCTGGGCACTCAAACGTTGTTGGCAAGAACATAACCTAGACCAGGCAAAATGTTTGGTACAAACATAGAGTGGTGGACAAGACATTTATGGCCCTCATAAAACTTGCAATCTAGTGGGGGGGACATATATATTAAAACAATTACATTCCTGCAAAAAGTGAATCATTTGCAATTATGCTAAATATGTTGAAGGATGTTTATTACAGCGTGCTGTGGAAGGTAAAACTGGGAGGTACCTATTCCAAGGATGCAAGAAAAGATATTTTTTGAGGAAGCAAAAGTTTAGCTAGAGATTGCCACCTCGTCACCCTACATGAACAAACAAGTGCTATACCTGAGTGAAGCTGGGTTCCAAGTGCATAGGAACACATTTACACGGGTCCTCAAGTCTCAGAATCCATTTAAAGTGTTATTCGTCAGCTAATGACTCCAGCTGCCATGTACAAACGTGGACAGAAATGTTGCCAGTTCCTCATTTTAAAAGAGATTGAAACTGGATTCTTTCTGGGTAATCTTGTCTCTAATGCATAAAACATTGTGTTGTTCAACACAGAAGTTTGTGACCTATATTTAAACTAATGCTTAAAGGTTAAGTTAGTGGCAGGAGTGGGTCAAAGAGGAGAGGGGAATTCCAAGAAAAGTGAACAGCATTAGCAAGAATCCAGAGTAGAAAGGAGCTCTGTGTACTCGAGCATAAAACATGGCAAGTTGGTAGAGATAAGACTGGCTATCTTGTTGGGTCCAGGTTATGCTGCCTAGAAGTTTTTTAGGAACACTGGATTTTTTTTTAAGAAACAGTGGAGAAGTACTTCAGAGTTTTAAGTGGGGTGTTAGGGCTGGTAATTGCTAGATGCTAGTGTGTCAAATCATGTAGACATGTATCTTCCCCAGGAGTGGCCCTCTTCTAGTCCCTGTGCCACTTAGGGTCAGAATTTTAAGTCAAGATTTCCACAGTCCACATCACACTTATTAATAATCTTAATTATGAGGTTCTATATTATTCAGAAAGAATCTAAAGTGTCATAGCTGACAGTGGTTTTGGAGATAACCTACCCAGACCCGCTATGTTAAGAGGTAAAGAACAGCTCTAAATATTTAACCTCTGTATTAAATTTATCACACACTTAGAGGCACATAGAGCTATAACCCCAGCATCTACTAGCCCCCTGCTCTTTTCACAGACCGATGCCACTAGCTATATATTTTAATTAACCTAAAAATGTCAACATTACAATGCAATAGTATCACTTGTCTATCAAAATTTGCTTTATCAAACATTCTAAAAGAGCATAACAATCATAATAATAAATGTTGCTGCATAAATAATATATATAGGCTTTATATAGCATATGAATTGACGATATTAGTATAGCTATGATTTGTTATATTCAAATATCTGCATACAGACTTATCAATTCATTTACAGTTATAGGAACACTAGAAGAATGCAGTAAAAGTTTTGACATTCACTCTATGCAGAACTATAAGATAGCTAACACAAAACTGTTCAGTGAAAAAGCACATTGGTTTGGGCAGGATCTTTAATACTATCTGGGAAAGCTATCTGATTACCTTATGCCCTATTTTTAGCATAATAGTAATATTGGTTAGCATTTTCTTAGCACTCATTATGGGCCAAGTACTATTAATGTTTTAATATTAATATTTAAAACCATTAAATGCTGTAAAATCTTGAGTCCTTAATCATTTCTACAATTATAGGAGGTGGTATTACCATTTTCATTTTACACACAGGGAAACTGAGGATCAGACAAAAGTTACATAGCTAAGAAGTCTCAGAATTGTGATTTGAACTCAGGCAGTGGAATTCCAGAGCTTGTAATTTTAACTGCTACACTATTTTACTGCCTGCTCCCGATTCCTGTATTACATCTGAAAAATGGGAACAATGTAAATGAACTCTAGAGAAAATACAGATACTTTTGCATCTAAGAAAATGAGATATTGCACTTGTTTCAGAGCACATCATGGTTATGATAGAAAGTAATTTGGAGAAGACAGAGAAGTATCAGAAAGACCTTGAAAAGTGAACAAACACAATTTTCAATATAAAGTGATATAGGTGAAAAAAAGATTCCATGTTAGTCTCATAGCAGGCTGTAGGAGATGGTGGAAAAACATAAAAGCGACAGCTGAGCATGGCTACGCACTTCCCTCAAAAATGTGCCTGGGATTTGAGGTCCTGAGGCTCACAGTGTAGTTTGGGAGCCACATTTTTTCTACTACTTAGCCGCTGTGACTTGCAATACTTTCACCTGTTAAATAGGGATATTATTTCCCATTTCACAGCATGGCAGTGAGCACTACATGGCATAGCACATGTGAAAACCATTTTGGAAACTCTAAAATGAAATGTAAATGCCTCGTATGATCATTTTTACTATTAGCAGTTAGTTATTTAAGGCCTACAGGAAAGTAGCATCAATATGAAGCAAAAAAGAAGGGAAAAACTGCCTAAGGAAAAGGCATTAATTACTAATATAAAGGATGAATATTTTAAATATATTTTTAAAGCAAAAGTGCAAATAATATATGCAGTTGACCCTCCATGTCTGCAGGGTCTGATCTGCAGATTCAACCAATTGTGGATGAAGAATTTTTTTTTTTTATATATTTTTTAATTTCAGAAAGTTTCAAGAAGCAAAACGAATTTGCCGCACACTGGCAAGTATTTACATAGCATTTACGTTGTATTAGGCATTATAAATAATCTAGCGGTGATTTAAAATATAGGGGAGGATGTGCCTAAGTTATATGCAAATACTATGCCATTTTATATAAGACACTGGAGCACCTGGAGACTTTGGTATCTGTGAGAGTCCCAGAACCAATCCCCCCAACAGATACCAAGGGGCAACCGTACCTATAAGCATAACAAAATGACTGGCCATACTAACATCTAATTGTGAAAAAAGTAGTTTTTTCTTGTGGTAACGTCATTGGAGGGATAGTAGAGTTGTAGGGTGATAATACCCTTTTATATAAATGTAAAATAATTATGTACACACATATATGTATACACACATATATGCATGCATATGCCTTTTGCATGCATACACACATATAAATCATGTGTAGATACAGATACGTGAAAAAATTATGGGTGCTTTTATTTTTTCTTTTGTATTTTTCAAAAATTTTAGAAAAAAGAAAGACTGGTAAAGCATTACATAAAGATCTACTTATGAACAGTAGAAATACATACACACACATGCTTAGGTAAGAGGAAACTATCAAGTCTTTAAAAGCCTATGTAGATAAGATGGAGCAAAAGAATACATTGATATGAGAGTATGTTTCATTTGTTTAGAGAAATAGAAACTGTGAGATAATAGAGACAACTCCAGATTTACTTGTAAAAAATAATAGGCAACATTTATTGAACACTCCTTACATGTCAGGCATAGTCACAAACACTGTCATATAAAATCCTCCAACTAATCCTATGATTGAGACACTATTATTATTCCCATTTCACAGGTGAAGAATCTAAGGATAAGAGCAGTTAATTAACTCCTGAAGGTGACCCAATCAATCAGTGGCAAAACTAGTGTTCACATCCAGGTCTGCCAGGCTGTAAAGACCTCAGTTTATCACTTCCTTATTATTATAATGCTACTGACTGGTGGAAACACCAAATACACGAAAGCACATGTTCTGGAGAAAAGGAAAAAAATAATAAGGTTTTTAAGGCAAAGCAGAAACACTGAAAAAAATGTGCTCACCACCATACATCATGCAGAGTTCGCACTGTTTAAGCAAGCTCAGGGCAGGCCATTGTGAAGACAAGGGAAATAGCAAAGTCCTTGAGATGAAGCCGATCAACTATATGAGGACTTGGGAAACACCAGATACTGGAAAGCATTCCTGTTGCTGAACTCAAACTATAAAGCCTTTGCAGAGATTGGCTTTATGACAGTCACTAAAAGAATGGCTACATGTGGCAAACAGAGCAATGGTTCTAAAAATCAAAGCATGCTTTTTAGTTACACTCCAAGGAAATATGCCAAGTATAAAGGAGGTAGACAGCATTACCTCTATGAGCATTATAGAGGTAAGTAAAGAAAGCAGTAGAGGACCATAAGCATTAAGTTAGCTGGGGAATAAGACACCAGAAGTAACTGCAAGAGTATTTCAGCAACCAGATTACTCCCTAGAAGAAGGCAAGGTGAAACAGGGAATTGAGACTTTTAAAGTAAAAGAGGTAGTAACCCTTTCTGGAGCAACTGGGCAAAAAATAAAGAAGGTGGAGCCTACAAAAATAAGTTAACATTTATGCTTCTGATTCAAAGGTTGAAGATATAGAGAAATATATTTAAGATACCTCCAAGAAATTTATCTTATGTATACTAACCTTAAAAGTATATCTCTCTCTCATGAAAGAAGTCTCAGGAAAAAAATGTGTGAAGGAGCAAGGGTTTTGCGAAAAACTGAACTCTTATTACAATACAGGAGGTAGAATCTGTCACAGCTTGAATGGCAATTGGTCTGAATAACAGACATGTCCTTTAGCACTGGGAAGTAAAATTGCACCTATTTTCTACTGAAAGAATTCTATGTTCTCCCATGGGAAACAATTTCTGCCTTTCATAAAACCAAATGTCTGCCACCTATTGGTTCTCTCAAATTATCTCTTTGGGCCAGGAGGCTCAGTTATTAAGACGGTCATTAATAGTGAGGTAGTCTCAAAGATAAGGAGGACAAAGAAGCAATTTTCTCTGGGCCTACTCAGGAGAGATAATCTACAAGTGAATTTAGTATTACTGAAATGCTCATGTGTAAAGTATCAGTTGAAACAAAGCATAAAACATGACATGACTGGGCATCAATGGAGGGAAAGAAGTAAATGAGATAAACTGACAATGGTACTAGGCTACATAGATCTCACATAATGGAAAGAAATGAATTAGAGAGATAAGACAGAAAGTGGAGGTGCGAGGGGCAAGTACTGTTTAAAAGACGGGGAGACATAAGAATCATGAAAGACAGAAATGAAATATATTGCTATAATGAGTATCAGGAACCTAGTCACGAGAGAAAGGAAAAAGATGGAAAAGTTAAAAAACTTAGCACAAGGACTGTAGAAGTTGAAAAATAAAACTCATCAACTTAAACGTAATAATTAAGGCACACATTTCTATGCAGTATCTATACCCAGCCTGTATTTGGAATTGCACAGTAAGTACTGGATTACTAGAGTGCATGAAAATGTTACTAAACCAAAAGAAAACCTGTCTTCAGACTACCAATGAAAATGGGAACACTTCTTTTTTTTAAGTGAAGTATAATTGATTTACAATGTTGTGTTAGTTTCAGGTGTACAGCAAAGTGATTCAGTTTTACATACATATATATCTATTCTTTTTCAGATTCTTTGCCCTTATATGTTATTACAAGATACCGAACATAGTTCCCAGTGCTATAGAGTAGGTCCTTGTTGGTTATCTATTTTATATATAGTAGTTTGTATATGTTAATCCCAAACTCCTAAGTAATCCCTCCCTGCCCTTTTCCCTTTGGTAACCATAAGTTTGCTTTCTATGTCTGTCAGTCTACTCCTGGTTTGTAAATAAGTTTGTTTTGGAACACTTCTATTTAATAGGCTGAGATGGATGGTAGAAACTTCAAGACACCAGATTCAAAGGTTGCATGTGATTGGGGCTGATGTAGTCAACCCTATTCCCCTCTGCATGTACCCAGAAAGACTGTGAGCCATATAATCCTTCCATGGCCTGCTCTAGACCAATCCCTCTCCCAAGTGGGAACTCCCTGCCTTGTTGGTCTGTCCAAGGCCTCTCTGCACACAGAGAAATCCCAGAAAATTCAATGGCCCCTATGGTATTCGATAAAAGTAAGATGATGATGGGGGACAGTAGAGAGGTAAGGAATATTGGAAGAGAAAGGATACGGTGGGTTGAATTGTGTTCCTCCCAAAGACATGTTCATGTATTAACCCTCAGTACCTGTAAATTAGACCTTATTTGGAAATAGGGTCTTTGCAGATGTAAATAACTTAAGAATAGGTCATACCTTATTAGGGTGGGCCTTAAATCTAATGAATTGGATACAGAGGCGTACAGAGAAGAAGGCCATGTGACAATGGAGGCAGAGATTGGAGTGATACAGTAACAAGCCAAGAAGTGCCAGGAGTCACCAGAAGCTAGGAAGAGGCAAGGAAGTATACTCCCCTGGAGCCTCCAGAGGGAACGTGGCCCTACGGACACCTTAATTTCAGACTTCTGGGCTCCAAAATTGTCAGAGAATAAATCCCTGTTGTTTTAAGCTGCCCTGCCTGTGGTACTTTTTTAATAGCAGCCCTGGGAAAATAATGTAGAGGGAGAGGAAGAGAGGGAGGGAGGGAGGACAGACTTACACTGTAGCCATAAGAACACAAATGCATACTACCTCACCCAACCATTAGTCTGTCTCTCCTGCAAAGAAAGTCATAAATTGTCTTGATGTAACCATGACAACAATATCCGTACTGCCTGTGTCAATAGGTTTTGAAACATTTTTGTTTTTTCAAACCGATCATCATAAAAATGAGTAGATATGTGTATTTATACATATTCATCTATGTATAAATAGACAAATGTACTAACATACTAACATTTATTAAACATAACTAAATAAAAATAGTGATTAATAGTGGAGAAATAAAGAACAAAGGAGTATTTTAAATACTGTTAAATTTATTAACGATACATAAAACAATTTTTCTCACTAAGCTGCTATTTATGACATTTTGTTAATAATAGCATTTCCAGTAACAGCATTGAAGTGTATGTGCTTCTAATTTTTTCTTAAGTCTTGCTCTAACACTGTCTCGTAAAGTTTTGAGAAGCCCTGGTTCAGATTCACTGTGGTCTAGTACTTGCTGGTAATGACTCTCAGAACCTTAGGAAGATGCACGGATCCAAGGCTGGAAGGGGCTTTGCTGACTCTTCTCACTAAATCATGGAACGCATTTTCCAACCTCAACCACCAGCTGATGTAAGGCTTGCATTAAAACTAGGTTGGTGAATTCCATCTCCCTTGCTCTCTGCCAGCTGCATTTTCAAGAGTCAGAAGGTGCATTTTCTCCAGTTTGATCAAAGTGATCAATTCCTTTAAAACTGTTCATGTAAAGTTATTGAAACAGCTTAGAAAATCTCAAAATCCCATTTCTGAGTGCAAGTGTCTGGATATGAGAAGTTTTATAGGTGATATACTTAATATTTTTAAAAATAAACTCACATGATGATGGAAATATTCCCACACACCTGTTTTTAAAACCTTCCTCCATTCCATGATTATCCTTGTAAAGGCAGTAGTTTTTCTCACTCACTCTTAAAATATCATTTTTACTTTGAAGATACAAATTAAGTGTGACAATAACACAATAGAGACAGCTTCCTTTATAGGAGAAGTGAGGAAAGCTTTATAAGGTGTGCTTTTGTGGATACTGGAAACAGTACTGATCTCTTCCAAAAACAACATCAAAAAAGTCCCATCGACAGAATGCCCAGTCAATATCTTTGTCAGGGGAAATGCCAAACCTTTTTATTCTAACATAGCAAGATATATGTATATGTATGTGTAGTAAATATACTCATATATATGTATACATACATCATATGCTATGTAAATACAGTATACACACTATATTCATACATATGTATGTATATTTGTGTGTATATGAATATGCACATATATGCAAATGTGTAGTTATGTATATATATATACTATATACTATAAGTATATAGTATATATATGTGTGTGTGTGTGTGTGTATATATATATATATATATATATATATTCTGGGAGAAGAAAGAGTCTGGTTGAGAATCAACCCCGCATCCCAGTGTCTTGCATTTTGCATATAATCTGGCACTTTTTAAAAAAAAATTATTTATTTTATTTTATTTATTTTTGGCTGCATTGGGTCTTCATTGCTGTGCGTGGGTTTTCTCTAGTTGCCGCGAGCGGGGGCTACTCTTTGTTGTGGTGCGCGGACTTCTCATTGCGGTGGCTTCTCTTTGTTGCGGAGCATGGGCTCTAGGCGCGCGGGCTTCAGTAGTTGTGGCTCAGGGCTTAGTTGCTCCGCGGCATGTGGGATCTTCTGGGACTAGGGCTCAAACCCGTGTCCCCTGCATTGGCAGGCGGATTCTTAACCACTGCGCCAGCAGGGAAGCCCTGGCACTTCTAATATAACATTTTATGTAGTCCTCACAACAGTTTATGAGAAACAGGTACTATTATTATCCCCATTTATAGAGAAGGAAAAGAAAATGATAAGGGATGTTAAATAAGTTAAATAGTGGGGAATAAATAAATTAGTATGGGTTATACTAATAGCAATGGCCAGGGCTTGGTGTTGTAGTCAGATGTAACTGATTCCAAAGCTAAGGCTCTGATATCAGGTCTATTCTGATTTCAGGTTTTAACGGGTTTGGAGGTAAGATGATAAATAACTCAAATATGCTGAAATCTTTATGAATGCTTAGTAAGTGTCTCAAATGGGGTAAAATTGGGGGATGTAGAGGAGTTAGGAGTGGTTAGAGGTTGATGATAAAGCCTATTGCAAAATTTTGCTTAGGATTCATTCACATTTGTTATTTCTTTATATAAATAGCTAAAATGGACATAATTGCATAAGAAATGTGAGTGCAAAAAGGACAGAACATCATCACGCTATTGTGTGAGACACTGCTTTGAGACTTTTTCAATACTCAGAGTGCGCATATAAAATGTATGCCAATGCTTTATGAACTAGAGAAACATAATAATGCAGGAAAGAAGGTTAAGTGCAGTTAAATTACTTTTTTTCCCCCCTTTTAGTAATTTCATGTCCTGATTCAGTAACTCCTGGCATGCTCTTTGGACATCCACTATGCATGTACAAGCAAAATGTTTCTGGCACCCACTCACAAAAAACGCTTCTTCTGTCTGTATGACTATAGCATTTGGTGCATTACAAACGTGAACAGTATATATAAGAGACAAAAAGGAAATTGTGTTTAAGAGAAGGGACAGTTTCTCATGTAGGGCTCTCAGTACTGGTTACCAAGAAAGCAGATGAGAAAATGAAAAATAGCTGGAAAAATTTTGTTGGAGATTTGGGTCCAATTTATAATGAGAAAATAAGGAAAAAAGAAAATTCAAACCACAGGTTGCAAGGGCATTATAGTTCAGGGCACAATAGAGGTGCAGAAAAAAAATAGATACCAACTGCATAGAGAGGTCCTGAGGAGCAGTAAGAAGGCTAAAGGTTACACCAGGCGTGTGAGGAGAAGAGGGCAGTAGCCAAGTGTGGAGCACCATGAGTGCTGGCAGAGAAACTGAGGACAAACAGCAGAAACCCATGGAAAGAGGACACGTGGGAAACCCACATGAAAAATCCTGTAGTTCTGATAGATGGGTTTTGTTTAGTTTAAGCCACTTGTACGTGGGGTACCTGAGCTTGTTTTGACTCTGGAATCTGACTAAAAGGGAGAAAAAAAGCAGAAAACACCCAAACTTTACTCTCTACTTTTTACTTTCTACTCCTTCTCTCCAATTTTCAAAGTGAAATTTTTTGACTGGAAATGGAAAACGGGTTTGAAAAATGGACCATGAAATATTACTCAATGTTCATTCCTGTAAAATAAAATTAATTCAACTTGATTATGCACCTATCACGTGCCAGGCACTGTGCTTAAGAAAATTATTTAATCTAATCCTCAACCAACCCTAATTGTAAAGATATAAAGAAAAAAAATTGACAAGGAATTGATCATTGTTTAAACTGGGTCATGGGTAGATAACCATATATAAGATCTTTCTCTTTAATTATGTATATATTTTTAAATTTCCAAAATTAAAAAAAAAATTACAAAAATTAATCAACCTTAGTTATAAATGATTAATTCCATTATACAAATGAATAAAAATGAACTCGGTAGACTTTAACTGTCTTGGTCATAGTCTGAAACAAGCAATGAGTGGCACAGGTAGAATTTAGATCCAAGTCTCACTGGTTTCAGGATGAACAGTCCTAACACTACAGCAGTGACAGCAGCATCAAATGCTCAACATTTAAACTACGAGACAGTTTCCACCTCGTAATTCTCATTTCAGGTCACAGTATAGTATCAGAGCAAGTATAGAACAAAGTCTTTCATTTTCTCTCCAGATAATGTGAAAACAATGTATTGATATCCGAATAATATTTGTTCCATGACATAAGTTTATCAGACATTGAGTGAATAAATGAGTTTTGGTCAATAATGACATCAACATGAGTCTCTCTCAGTCTTCAAAATTTGAGTTACTGTCTCACAACATCCCAAAGTAGGGAGTTAAGAGCACAAACTCCAGCATTTCTTAGACCTGAGTTTGAATCCTTTGTCTATCATTATAGCTCTGTGAACTTGGTAAACTAATTACTCTAAGCCTCATTATCCCCCTTTGCAAAATAGGGACAATAAGGACACCTAAACATAGAGGTCATGATAAGCAGCTTAATGAGGAAATGTGAGTAAAGTATGTTGCTAGGTACGTAGTCCATGAAAGCAACTTAAAAAGTTATTGACTATTTTTATTAACATAAACTCTGTACTGTAGGCTCAAGGAAGTCTCCCAGAGAGACTGATATTTTAGTGGAATCTAAAAGATTGTGAATATTTGATTAGTGAAGAAAGAGAAAGGGGAGGCCATTCTAAGAAGAGGAAATATCAAGTGGAAAGACTTGAAAGCATGGATACTGTTGGGGTCTTGTGCGATGTGGCTACAAAAAAGATGAGGAGAGTCATAGGAGATTAGTGTGGAAAGCTGGGTGGTAGCCATCTGGCAAAGCGCTTGAAAATGGCAAGCCAAGCTGTGTCAACTAGAGTACTAGAGTACATTGGCTGTCGATCTCTCTAATAAAAATCATCATGGGTAATTATTAAATATGAAGATCACCAGGACTTATTTTTGGAAATTATGATTTAGTAGGTATGCAATGGAATCCAGGAACGTGTTTTTATGTTTTTTAAAAAATGCCTTTAAGTAATTTTTATCTTCAGAAAAATTTGAAAAACACTGGGTTTAGAATATGTGTGCATGTTTTATACATATATATATTAATATATATAATTCACTCATATGTTCTTATGGTCTATAAATATATGATATTCAAATAGTCTACAAAATTAGAATATTTTTATTCTACAAATACAGAGCATATTTATAATTATATTTATGTAAATATCAAACATGCATATGCTCTATATATTAACCATAGAATGTGTCATATAGTCTATAAATAAAAATAAAATATTTATATATATTTGATGTGTAAATAAAACTGAGGAATAATATGTATGTATATTCTCTACATAAATGTAAAAACTATATTTTTGGTATTTCTACTGTACTAATCAGGATTCTCCAGAGAAACAGAACCAATATGGGATATATATGTATACATTTAAAAACACTTATCATAAGACATTGGCTCAACAGAATGATGGAGGCTAGAAGTCCCATGATTGTCCCTCCACAAATTAGAGATCCAGGAGAGCCAACGGTGTACACTCCAATCTGCGGGCAGAAGAACATCGATGTCTCATCACAAGAAGTCAGGCAGAGAGAGCGAATTCTCCCTTTCTCTGCTTTTTTTTCTATCCAGGGCTTCAATGGATTGGCTGAGGTCTACCCTCTTTGGGGAGGGCAATCTGATTTAATCAGTCCATCAATTCATATGCTAATCTCTTCTATCTCATCTGGAAACACCTTCACCTACACAACCAGATACAATGTTTAGCCAAATATCTGGACATCGTGGTGCAGCCAAATTGACACATAAAATTAACCATCATACCTACATATAAATAAAACAAAATTGCACTCATGTGCTATTTGTTTTGAGTGCGAGTGGGAAGGATCTCTACTTTGAATTGTATATTTAAACACTTGAAAGAGAGAAAGAGGCCTCACCAATAAAGGATAATAGCTGATCATTGAGTGATTTGCCAAAAATCTTCTGAAAATCCTTATTGAATGTTTGAGCATTCTTAACTATCACCCACTGACTCATCTAAGGGACACATTGGATTTGAGGCCTGCCAAGGAAAAGGAAGTCTTCTCTGAGTTTTGTAAAAATTCCTTTAAATAAGTTGGCACCTTATCCCCCCAATTGAACTGTGCATTTCTTTAAGGAAATGGACAATCTTTTACATTCCTTTCATGATCTACGTCCCTTTCATGAGCCATAGCACCTAGTATGCACTGAAGAATACATATGAATTAACAGTTTAGGAAGGGAAGAAAGGAAGTATGTTGCTAGAATTGTCACACAGTGTCTACTGAACATCTCCAGAGCTGCAGAGTTTTTCCATGATGACAAAGAATATGCTATGTCTGCAGCCTTATGAATGAATTGGAAAAAATCAGGTTCAACTCGTAGGAAGTAGATGCAACAACATGGATTAAAAAAAAAAACCCAAAAAACTAACAAAATAAAAATTCAAAAAATACCTTTAACTCCCAAAGCTACAGAAGCAGTTGGATGCTAAAATACTGGAAGTCATCAACATTAGTTCCTTTTGAAAGAACTGCATGAAAACATCAAAGATGTGTGCAAAGATGTTTTTGTGCTCAGTGGAAGAAAATGTTATTTCTTGGAGACAGTAATTTTGTGCAATTTCATTATATAAGAAACCAGCTTTAAAAACAGAATACCTTGAACAAATAATAATACTAAAACATAGCCAAGAGGAAGACAAAGGTATGTGCAGCCCATAGGTATCTTGTATGTTGATGGTCAGCATTACCAGATAAGAACACCTATAAAGGAGCAGGGTCAAGAAAATTTCTTGAAGTTGATCAGGAAAAATGAACTTTAACATCACCCACAGAAAAACACGCAACAATCGGAAAGCACTGGGGGAAAAAGGAAACTTTCTTAATAGTCTTTCTTTGTTAAAAAAAAAAAAACAAAAAAACTCTTAGAAGATAAAGCACTCTTAAAAAAAAAAAAAAAGATAAAGTACTCTTTTACCTGACAGTCTCTTACTTGTCTAACATTATCAAGTGCAGTAATTAGCTTTCTATCTCCCCTATTATTACTCTTTCTAGAGACTGGGCTGTTAAAAGGCAAAGGGGTGAGATAGGGAGGGTGGGAGGAAGACTCAAGAGGGAGGAGATATGGGGATATATGTATATGTATAACTGATTCACTTTGTTATAAAGCAGAAACTAACACACCATTGTAAAGCAATAATACTCCAATAAAGATGTTAAAAATTTTTTTTAATTTAAAAAGAAAGATCTTAACATAGGAGAAAAAATGTGTCACCTCTTTCACTAAAAAAAAAGAAAAAGATGGAGTTTCATTCCACTGTACAAAAGACAGTTTTCATCTTCCTTCAAAGAAAATCATTTTGAAACTTGAAAAAACAGAGAAATAAATGATTCAATGGAAAAAGCATACAAACAGGAAATAACAATTACATTTAGGCGTGGATAAATCATTTGAAGAAAAGTGAAAGATGCTACGAAAATGAAGGATGAAGTTGAGTTCTAGAATTAGCTACTTAAATTCAAATTAAAAGTGGAAAAAAAAAAGATTTGGGGTCGGGAAAAACTGACAATGAAACATTCTATATAATGTTACATAAAAAGCCAGAAAGAAGACAATTCTGCTATCTTTGAAATGCAACAATGAACATGATAAAAATAAGTAAATCAATGGAAGCTCTTTGTCAATTAAGTTCAACCCCATTTAGCATTGGGCCAATGAAAGGAAAACTATTTAAAGTGCATTTGTGAGATTTCTTGAAATGTAACTGTGAGTTGAAGCTAAAAATTGGTGAACATGTCTAAACTGGTAAAATAATTATTACCTGACACATACAAAAGAAAATGACTCAGAATCCTACAAACTAGAAAATTAGTAATACATCTTTAGAACCACTTAAATATTTTTTTCTGCAATACATAAATATATGATGGTCAGATAATGTACATTATGAGAAAACGGCAAAGCAATAACCAACTTTGACAACAGGAGAAGTATTGGAGAACAATGTAGTAAAGGGTAAGAGAGCCAAAAATGTTTCCTTTGGTAATAGGCACATTTTAATCTCATGCCAAAAAATATATTTACCATATACTTATGTCAACCAATTCCACATCATTATAGCAAGTTTATGCCAAGTATATCTGAGTACTTTAGATAAGGAACGTAAGAGTGAAATTAAACCCTATTTCTTGTGCTACATGTCTTTTGGAAAGCATGACTTAATTTCCCTACTTCCTGTGTTCTGACTCTAGGTGCTTAGTGCCCAGGCTAGCAGGTATATGATAGGCAGACAGACACTCTACATATGGCAATTGAGTAATAGCTCAATTAGTTGATTTCAAACACTACAGCCTACTGATGCAGACTATATTATACAAACATTTCACGCAACAATATAATTATGACTGTACAGTTATTACTGTTTTAGTTTTTCTAAGCCATTTATATCTAACATCCAGTGGTGTATAAAAATAATTCAGTATATATGAAAAATACTGACCACTTAAACCGAAAACTTCCAGGTGAAAGCTGTTCCCAATTGGGAACAAAGAGAAACAAAGAACTCAACATACACATACGAATATAAAGTAACTACTGTTTTACTTTGTTCAAACAAAATATTATATTTTTCTACAACTGGTTATTTTTCAAGGGAAATACATACATTGTATATAATGTAGCTGACCAAATACTAATCACATGCTATATTTTTATACTAACTATATACTATGCAATGCTCTATCCTAATCATTAACTATAGTGTAATTTATACTAAGGTCCAAAGAAGACATAAATGAAGATTTTTACATCTCTACTGTGTTAGAGGTCTATCTTTCCGTGACATCATATTTGACATTGTAAAAGAGAAGTGAGATGAAGAGAAAAAGTAATAAAGAACTTCCTTGAATATATACGTTAGTATTACTCTGCTGAATTAAAACAGACTCTAGGTGAAAGTAAACAATGATTAGCTGATTAATATTTTAAGCAATTGTTATTTTTTAAAATAAAAATATGCTCTTTATTTTGAATAAAGGATTTTAAAATTTCATGTGTTAAAAGAAAGCTTTTAATTGTTCATGTTTATTTGGATAATAAAACATCTTTAGTGCACTAAGACAATGATGTTGATATTTGAGGATGACAGATTAACAAAAGGAAAATGCTTTAATTTAAATGATTACACTCTCTCTACAGCCCAAGAATAGGGATGTGTGTGTATCTATATTATCTATCTATCTATCTATCTATCTGTCTATCTATCTATCTATCTATCTAACTATCTATCTATTGAGAAAGATGGTGGAGGGCAGGTACCAATACTGTACTTCACAATTTTGCCCGTCTGGTCATGTGACAGAGACTATTTGCAATTAAATAAAATTACCTTGAACCAGAGGGCAGACAGCAGAAGCAATAAGAACTACAATCCTGCAGCCTGTGGAACAAAAACCACATTCACAGAAAGATAGACAAGACGAAAACGCAGAGGGCTATGTACCAGATGAAGGAACAAGATAAAACGACAGAAAAACAAATAAATGAAGTGGAGATAGGCAACCTTCTGGAAAAAGAATTCAGAATAATGAGAGTGAAGATGATCCAGGACCTTGGAAAAAGAATGGAGGCAAAGATCAAGAAGATGCAAGAAATGTTCAACAAAGATCTAGAAGAATTAAAGAACAAACAAACAGAGATGAACAATACAATAACTGAAATGAAAACTACACTAGAAGGAATCAACAGCAGAATAACTGAGGCAGAAGAACGGATAAGTGACCTGGAAGACAGAGTGGTGGAATTCACTGCTGCGGAACAGAATAAAGAAAAAAGAATAAAAAGAAATGAAGACAGCCTAAGAGACTTCTGGGACAACATTAAACGCAAAAACATTTGCATTATAGGGGTCAAAGAGGGAGAAGAGACAGAGAAAGGACCCAAGAAAATATTTGAAGAGACTATAGTAAAAAACTTCCTTAACATGGGAAAGGAAATAGCCACCCAAGTCCAGGAAGCACAGAGAGTCCCATACAGGATAAACCCAAGGAGAAACACATGGAGACAAACAGTCATCAAATTGGCAAAAATTGAAAACAAAGAAAAATTATTGAAAGCAGCAAGGGGAAAATGACAAATAACATAAAAGGGAACTCCCATAAGGTTAACAGCTGATTTCTCAGCAGAAAGTCTACAAGCCAGAAGGGAGTGGCATGATATACTTAAAGTGATGAAAGGGAAGAACCTACAACTAAGATTACTCTACCCGGCAAGGATCTCATTCAGATTCGAGGGAGAAATCAAAAGCTTTACAGACAAGCAAAAGCTAAGAGAATTCAGCACCACCAAACCAGCTTTACAACAAATGCTAAAGGAACTTCTCTAAGTGGGAAACACAAGAGAAGAAAAGGACCTACAAAAACAAACCCAAAACAATTAACAAAATGGTCATAGGAACATACATATCGATAATTACCTTAAACGTGATGGATTAAATGCTCCAACCAAAAGACACAGGCTTGCTGAATGGATACAAAAACAAGACCCATATATATATGCTGTCTACAAGAGACCCACTTCAGACCTAGGGACACATACAGACTGAAAGTGAGGGGATGGAAAAAGGCATTCCACGCAAATGGAAATCAAAAGAAAGCTGGAGTAGCAATACTCATATCAGATAAAATGGACTTTAAAATAAAGAATGTTACAAGAGACAAGGAAGGACACTACATAATGATCAAGGGATCAACCCAAAAAGAAGACATAACAATTATAAATATATATGCACGCAGCATAGGAGCACCTCAATACATAAGGCAACTGCTAACAGCTTTAAAGGTGGAAATCGACAGTAACACAATAATAGTGGGGGACTTTAACACCTCACTTACACCAATGGACAGATCATCCAAACAGAAAATTAATAAGGAAACACAAGCTTTAAATGACACAACAGAACAGATAGATTTAATTGATATTTATAGGACATTCCATCCAAAAACAGCAGATTACACTTTCTTCTCAAGTGCTCACGGAACATTCTCCAGGATAGATCACATCTTGGCTCACAAATCAAGCCTCAGTAAATTTAAGAAAATTGAAATCATATCAAGCATCATTTCTTGAGACCACAATGCTATGAGATTAGAAATCAATTACAGGGAAAAAAACAAAAAAAACACAAACACATGGAAGCTAAACAATATGTTACTAAATAACAAAGAGAGCACTGAAGAAATCAAAGAGGAAATCAAACACTACCTAGAGACAATGACAATGAAAATACGACAATCCAAAACCTATGGGATGCGGCAAAAGCAGTTCTAAGAGGGCAGTTTACAGCTATACAAGTCTACCTCAAGAAACAAGAAAAATCTCAAACAATCTAAACTTACACCTAAAGGAACTAGAGAAGGAAGAACAAACAAAATCCAAAGTTAGCAGAAGGGGAGAAATCATAAGATCAGAGCAGAAATAAATGAAATAGAAACAAAGAAAACAATAGCAAAGATCGATAAAACTAAAAGCTGGTTCTTTGAGAAGATAAACAAAATTGATAAACCATTAGCCAGACTCATCAAGAAAAAGAGGGAGAGGACTCAAATCAATAAAATTAG
This sequence comes from Balaenoptera physalus, assembly GCF_965194825.1. NCBI lineage: Eukaryota > Metazoa > Chordata > Mammalia > Artiodactyla > Balaenopteridae > Balaenoptera > Balaenoptera physalus. Next base: position 100,632,689 of record NC_138896.1, on the reverse strand, counting down.
AAATGAAAAAGAAGAAGTTACAACAGACACCACAGAAATACAAAGCATCCTAAGAGACTACTACAAGCAACTCTATGCCAATAAAATGGACAACCTGGAAGAAATGGACAAATTCTTTGAAAGGTATAACCTTCCAAGACTGAACCAGGAAGAAATGGAAAATATGAACAGACCAATCACAAGTAATGAAATTGAAACTGTGATGAAAAATCTTCCAACAAACAAAAGTCCAGGACCAGATAGCTTCACAGGTGAATTCTATCAAACATTTAGAGAAGAGCTAACACCCATCCTTCTCAAACTCTTCCAAAAAATTGCAGAGGAAGGAACACTCCCAAACTCATTCAACCTCATTTGTTATCACCCTGATAACAAAACCAGACAAAGATACTACAAAAAAAGAAAATTACACACCAATATCACTGATGAATATAGATGCAAAAATCCTCAACAAAATACTAGCAAACAGAATCCAACAACACATTAAAAGGATCATACACCATGATCAAGTGGGATTTATCCCAGGGATGTAAAGATTCTTCAGTATATGCAAATCAATCCATGTGATACACCATATTAACACATTGAAGAAGAAAAACCATATGATCATCTCAATAGATGCAGAAAAAGCTTTTAACAAAATTCAACACCCATTGACGATAAAAACTCTCAAGAAAGTGGGCATAGAGGGAATCTACCTCAATATAATAAAGGCCATATATGACAAACCCACAGCAAACATCACTCTCAATGGTGAAACACTGAAATCATTTCCTCTAAGATCAGGAACAAGACAAGGATGTACACTCTCCCCACTATTATTCGACATAGTTTTGGAAGTCCTAGCCACCGCAATCAGAGAAGTAAATGAAATAAAAGGAATACAAACTGGAAAAGAAGAAGTAAAACTGTCACTGTTTGCAGATGACATGATACTATACATAGAGAATCCTAAAGATGTCACCAGAAAACTACTAGAGCTAATCAATGAATTTGGTAAAGTTGCAGGATACAAAATTAATGCACAGAAATCTCTTGCATTCCTATACACTAACAGTGAAAGATCAGAAAGAGAAATTAAGGAAACACCCCCATTTACCACTGCAACAAAAAGAATAAAATACCTAGGAATAAACCTACCTAGGGAGACAAAAGACCTGTATGCAGAAAACTATAAGACACTGATGAAAGAAATTAAAGGTGATACCAACAGATGGAGAGATATACCGTGTTCTTGGATTGGAAGAATCAACATTGTGAAAATGGCTATACTACCCAAAGCAACCTACAGATTCAATGCAATCCATATGAAATTACCAATGGCATTTTTTTTACAGAACTAGAACAAGAAATCTTAAAATTCGTACGGAGACACAAAAGACCCCAAATAGCCAAAGCGGTCTTGAGGGAAAAACATGGAGCTGGAGGAAGCAGACTCCCTGACTTCAGACTATACTACAAAGCTACAGTAATCAAGACAATATGGTACTGGCACAAAAACAGAAAAATAGATCAATGGAACAGGATAGAAAGCCCAGAGATAAACCCATGCACCTATGGTCAACTAATCTGTGACCAAGGAGGCAAGGATATACAATGGAGAAAAGACAGTCTCTTCAGTAAGTGGTGTGGGGAAAACTGGACAGCTACATGTAAAAGAATGAAATTAGAACACTCCCTAACACCATACACAAAAATAAACTCAAAATGGATTAGAGACCTAAATGTAAGACTGGACACTATAAAACTCTTAGAGGAAAACATAAGAAGAACACTCTTTGACATAAATCACAGCAAGATCTTTTTTGATCCACCTCCTAGAGTAATGGAAAGAAAAACAAAAATGAACAAATGGGACCTAATGAAACTTAAAAGCTTTTGCACATTGAAGGAAACCACAAACAAGATGAAAAGACAACCCTCAAAATGGGAGAAAATATTTGCAAACGAATCAATGGACAAAGGATTAATCTCCAAAATATATAAACAGCTCATGCAGCTCAATATTAAAAAAAAGAAACAACCCAATCAAAAATGGGCAGAAGACCTAAATAGACACTTCTCCAAAGAAGACATACAGATGGCCAAGAAGCACATGAAAAGCTTCTCAACACCACTAATTATTAGAAAAATGCAAATCAAAACTACAATGAGGTATCACCTCACCCCAGTTAGAACGGGCATCATCAGGAAACCTACAAACAACAAATGCTGGAGAGGGTGTGGAAAAAAGGGAACCCTCCTGCACTGTTGGTGGGAGTGTAAATTGATACAGCCACTATGGAGAACAGTATGGAGGTTCCTTAAAAAACTAAAAATAGAATTACCATATGACCCAGCAATCCCACTACTGGGCATATACCCAGAGGAAACCATAATTCAAAAAGACACATGCACCCCAATGTTCATTACAGCACTATTTACAATAGCCAGGTCATGGAAGCAACCTAAATGCCCATTGTCAGACGAATGGATAAAGAAGATGTTGTACATATATACAATGGAATATTACTCAGCCATAAAAAGGAACGAAATTGGGTCATTTGTAAAGACGTGGATGGATCTAAAGACTGTCATACAGACTGTAGTAAGTCGGAAAGAGAAAAACAAATATCGTATATTAACGCATATATGTGGAACCTAGAAAAATGGTACAGATGAACCGGTTTGCCGGGCAGAAACTGAGACACAAATGTAGAGAACAAACATATGGACACCAAGGGGGGAAAGCAACAGGGGGTGGGGGTGGGGGTGGGATGAATTGGGCGATTGGGATTGACATGTATACACTGATGTGTATAAAATAGATGACTAATAATAACCTGCTGTATAAAAAAATAAATAAAATAAAATACAAAAATTAAAGAAAAATTATTCAAATTTTTCATTCTGCTTCATGCTAAATCCATTACTATAAAGATCAGGTTTTTAATTACCACTAAGTAGAATTGACAACCGAAAAAAATAAAAATTACTTTGAACAGTAAAGTTTCTAAAGACCACTTAAACTTGTAGGAAGAAATTATCCCAAGTATATACGCTTAAAAGTTAGCTACAACTCAGCGTTTCTAGTTGTTTTTGTAGTCAGACTTCAAGATCAAATATTTTAAATTAAAAGTTCTTCATGCCAATATCTCTCCAGCTGATTTTCAATGAAGAATACAATATGATCAACTAATTTAGTATCCTTTCAGTGTCACATAATATAACATGGTTTCCTTATTCTAACCCTTTATCGTGATGTCAATCTCATAATGGCCAATTTGTTTATATTACCACCATTACAATGAATATAAATTTATAATTCTCATTTATATTCTGAGCTCTTAAAACTATTTCATTAATATTAAACACTGTGAGCACTATTTACAATAGCCAAGATAATGGAAGGAACCAAAGTGCCCATCAACAGATGAATGGATAAAGAAGGTGTGGCATATATATATATATATGATATATATTTGCAGCAATGTGGATGGACCGAGAGAATAATATTGAGTAACTGAGACAAAGATAAATACTGTATGAGATCACTTATATGTGGAATCTAAAAAATATTACAAATAAATGTATATGCAAAACAGAAATAGACTCACAGGTATAGAAAACAAATTAGCAATTACCAATGGGGAGAGGAAAGGGGGAGGGACAAATTAGGGGTATGGAATTAAGAGATATAAACTACTATATATAAAATAGATAAGCAACAAGGAAAAGCACATCTTGTAATAACTTTTAATGGAGTATAATCTGTAAAATACAGAATCACTATGCTGTATAACTGAAATTAATAAAATATAAATCAACTATACTTTACTAAAAATACTAAACACTGTGATGTTAAGAAATATATCTTTTGAAGAATTATATTTTAAAATCTTCAAATAATAAAACATTTTGCATCCTTTTAAGCAGAAAACATTATATTCTCTAGATTACAATATTGACAATGGCAGCTTTATCTACTTGTGTCATATTCCATATTGGGGAGGGAGGGGGAAGTGAGCTAAGAGATTTAGAACATAGTCAAACATCATTTGAATGGCTTTTACAACTGCTTAAGTGTTTGCACAATCACAAAGTTTGAACAACAATAGCATTAGTATTCAATAAAAGCAGGTAAATTCAGTTCTTATATTTGAGTGACTGAATAAAATATTCAACTCCCTGAAGGTATTTAAAGAACAAGTTACTTTGTGATGACTTAATAATGTCCTCTTGCAAGGTAGGGTGGTAGCTGAGCCCTCAGAGAATGAAGGGCACACATGGATTTAAAATCATGAGAAAACCCAATAAAAATCTTTCTTATTCCAAAGAAATAATAATAGTCTATTTTGTCTGTATAAAGTTGAATTGCATGAGTGGAAATATTCATATAAAAAGTCTTACATCTGTCCTGTTTAGTTCGGGTAGTCATTTTGGATGTATAAATTCCAACTGAATTTTCTATAAATTTTAGTTATTTAATAGCCATTAAAATTTGTCACAAACTGTGAAATTTCTCCTAAAGAGTATATTTTAGCTTTTAAAAAAGTTAGTATCACAGGAGTGATGCCACCAAGATGGTAGCGTAAGTTGTTCCTGACTTTGCTCCCCCTCACGAGAAAAACTAACAAGTTTTCATGGACAAGACACCACTGAGAATGAGGCTGAAGCACCCCCTTGCACCACAGTGACTAAGACAGACTATTAGAAGGGTAAGAGGAGCGGACCCACAATGGCCCTCCCTCAGGCTGGCACAGCATCACACTGAGAGGTCTCTCCCGGGCCTAAGGTTCCCCCAGCGGGGACAGAGAGCCCAGGGATGACATACAGCCCCCTCCAGCATTGTGGGTTGCTTTGTGGGAGCCCCTAATCTGGCTTTCCCCCATGCAGATTGCAGGGAAATCTGAGGTTCCACCACTGGGAATCTGACTGGGAAGGAGAAGGAGGGAGGGGATTCCAACAACCAGGAGACCAAGTCCCTGCCTGCATAGCCCAGGGAGTAGTCCCAACCCACGGCTTCGCTCATCTGCAGAATCAAGGTCAGGGCACAGGCTGACCCAGGAGCTTGGCACAGTGCAGGTCTGCCTGATTTGGGTCCCCAGATGAGGAGTGGTGCCCATCCTGTCACCTGATCTGCCCATGCCCAGACACAAGAGCCTTACCTGCTGTGGATCGTGGCTCCTGGACCCTCCTGACCAGAAAGCCTGTTTGGAAAATTTGGGGAGTTGCCTGAAGTGGGCCCTCCCTGAGACATAGCCTCACTCTTTGCAGAGCATGGCTCCCAGTCCCACCTAACAGGAAGGACTGGCAAGAACACCTAGAAGCTGCATAACCCAGCAACTCTTGAGGCGAGAGGTGGGCAACAGAGCTGATCACTGCCAACGCAGAGCCAGTGGCCCTGTTCAGTCAGGAAACGTGGGGCATGGGTTGGCTCGAGTCAAGACCACAAAGAACTTTAGTGGCCTTGGAACTAGTCCCTCTGTGCCAGGGCAAGGAAATGAATTAGTAGCCCTACTTATTGCCAAATACAGCTTTCAGACCACTGAGCCAGGGAACTGTATCAGAGTACATGGGAAGCTGCATAGCCCATCAACAGTCCTGCTTACAGTGACACTAACAGAGAGCACAGCCTGTGGCTTTCTCCGTCTGCAGAGCAAAACTGGTGGCCTCACCTGACCAGGAATTTAGTGCAGACTCTTGGCTGATTTGGATCCCCAAACAATGAGCTGTGCTGGCTCTGGGTCCTGCCCTGATCTCCTTCCAGGGCAGAAAAGGTAATTTAGAGCCCCATCCACTGCTGAGTAGAGGACCCAGTTCCTGACCAGAGAATCCAGGCAACTGCAAAGCCCCTCCTATAGCCTCCCTTGGGCAGGGAACAAAGCCAGCAGTTCTACCCAGTTAATCTCAGCCAGTGGCATATTCCAACCCCAGCTCAAACAGTTACCACACCCCAAAACAGACCCTAATAGCAGGCCCCATCTGCCCAAGTACAGTAAGTCCCCTACATATGAACCTTCAAGTTGCGGCGAACTTTCAAAGATGCGAATGTGCGTTCCCATGTCCAATCACATAAGTTAGTTCACATGTCTGGGGTACACTGTCACGTGCATGCATCCTCTGCAAGTGGTTGTGCTTTTGTGTACTTTACTGTACAGTACTGTATAGAGTACAGTAGTATAGTATTTTTATTTCAAGCCCCAGATGTCCAGAAACAAGCGTAAAAGTAGCAGTGTTGTAGCTGGTTCTGCTAAGAAGTGCCAAACAATAACGATGGAAACCAAAGGGAAAATAATTGAGAGAGTGAAGCGACAAGAGGAAGAAGAAGTAACCGCAGAACTGAAGAGATTCACGACGCAGGGAACGGCAAGGGGATTCTCTTCATTTGAGAGGCACTGTTAGTTTTTGAGGCACGGGACCCGAACGTAGAACAGTACACGAAGGTTGCAGCAGCCGTTCAGAATGCAATCCAGTGTTACCGTGTCATCTATGATGAGAAAAAAAGAGCTACTACCCAGTTATCACTGGACAGTTTTTTCAAGAGGGTAGATAGAATTGAATCCAGCAAGGAGTCAGAACCTGTGCCATCAACGTCAGGCATGAGTGAAACTGCAGCTTGCCCTTCATCTCCTACTGCTGACGACCCTTCAGCTCTACCATCTCCCACCTCCTCTCCCTCCTCCAGTCAGTAACTCTTCTTGCCTGTTCACTGGATGCCAGCCCCTGTATGCCAGCTGTTGTACTGTATTCCGTACTGTTCAAGGTACTGTACTGTAAGATTAAAAATGCTTTATTTTTTGTGCCTGTTTATTTTTTATGCATTAAGTGTGTGAAAAGTATTATAAACCTATTACAGTACAGTACTATATAGCCGATTTGTTAGCTGGGTACCTAGGCTAACTCTGTTGGACTTAGGAACAAATTGGACTTACGAACACACTCTCAGAATGGAACTTGTTTGTATGTAGGGGACTTACTGTATTTACTAGCAGACATGTCCGGAAGCCCAAAGTGAGCTGAATGGTGAAGTGCTGTCTCTGCCAAAGCAAACCTGCACAGTCTGGAAGAGGAGACAACTTACTCAAATGCACAAATACCAACAAAAGGAATCAAGGATCATGAAAAACCAGATAAATATGAGACCACCAAAAGAAACGAATAAAGCTTTAACAACTGATCCTTAAGGAATAGAGATCTATGAACTATTAGAAAAAGAATTCAGAATAATCCTCTTAAAGAAGTTAAGTGAAATGCAAGAACACAAAGACAGACAACTAAACAAAATAAGGAAAACCATGCATGAACAAAACAAGAAGCTCAACAAAGAAACAGAAACCATAAAAAAAAAAAAAAAGACACCTCACAGAAATCAGTAACTGAAAGGAAGAATTCAACAGAGAGCTTCAATGCAGCCTTGAGCATGCAGAAGAAGAAGTGACCTGGAAGATAGGACATTTGAAATTATCCAGTCAGAGGGGAAAAAGAAAAACAAAGAATGAAAATGAATGAAGAAAGTCTATGGGAATTATGAGACACAGTGCAAAGAAATAATATTCTCTTTATGGTAATTCCGGAAGGAGGAAAGGGACAGATAGTATATTTAAAACAATAATGGCTGAAAACTCCCCAAACCTGTGGAGAGAAATAGATATCCAGATTCAAGAGGCCCAAAGGGCAACAAATAGGTTGAACCCGAATAGGACTATACTGAGACATGTTATAATTAAATTGATTCCAATGGTATTTCTTACAGAAATAGAAAAAACAATGCTAAAATATATACAGAACCACAAAAGACCCCAAGTAGCCAAAACAATCTTGAGAAAGAGCAAAGTGGGAGGCATCATATTTCCTGATTTCAAACAGGATATCTTTACTACGATAAAGATATACTCATCAAAAGAGTAGGGTAAAAAACAGACACAAAAATCAATGTAACAGAGGTTAGAGCCCAGAAATAAGCCTAAGCATATACAATCAACTAATATTTGACAAGGGAGCCAAAAATACTCAATGGATAAAAGACAGCCTCTTCAATAAATGGTGCTGGGAAAACTGGATATTCACATGTAAAAGAATGAAACTAGACCCCTATTACATCACTCACAAAACTTAATTCAAAATGGATTAAAGACTTAAATATAAGACTTGAAACTATGAAACTCTTAGAAGAAAACATAGGAAAATACCTACTTGACACTGGGCTTGGCAAAGTTTTTTTTGGATATGACATCTATTTTTTTTTTTAACATCTTTATTGGATTATAATTGCTTTACGATGGTGTGTTACTTTCTGCTGTATAACAAAGTGTATCAGCTATACGTATACATATATCCCCATATCCCCGCCCCCTTGTGTCTCCCTCCCACTCCTCTAGGTGGTCACAAAGCAGCTGCTATGCAGCTGTGCTATGCAGCTGCTTCCCACTAGCTATCCGTTTTACATTTGGTAGTGTATATATGTCCATGTCACTCTCTCACTTCATCCCAGCTTACCCTTTCCCCTCCCCGTGTCCTCAACTCCATTCTGTACATCTGCGCCTTTATTCCTGTCCTGCCCCTACGTTCATCAAAACCATTTGTTTTTTTTTTTAGATTCCCTATATATGTGTTAGCATACAGTATTTGTTTTTCTCTTTCTGATTTACTTCACAGCCACTATGGAGAACAGGACTGTATTTTATATTACAGAAATATTCATTTGTGGAGAACTGTATGGCGGTTTCTTAAAAAACTAAAAATAGAACTACCATATGACCCAGCAATCCCACTACTGGGCATATACCCTGGGAAAACCATAATTCAAACAGAGACATGTACCACTATGTTCACTGCAGCACTATTTACAATAGCCAGGACATGGAAGCAACCTAAGTGTCCATCGACAGATGAATGGATAAAGAAGATGTGGCACATATATACAATAGAATCTTACTCAGCCATAAAAAGAAACAAAACTGAACTATTTGTAGTGAGGTGGATGGACCTAGAATCTGCCGTACAGAGTGAAGCAAGTCAGAAAGAGAAAAACAAATACTGTATGCTAACACATATATAGGGAATCTAAAAAAAAAAACAAACGGTTTTGATGAACCTAGGGGCAGGACAGGAATAAAGATGCAGATGTACAGAATGGAGTTGAGGACACGGGGAGGGGAAAGGGTAAGATGGGATGAAGTGAGAGAGTGGGATGGACTTATAAATACTACCAAATGTAAAATAGATAGCTAGTGGGAAGCAGCCGCATAGCACAGAGGGATCAGCTGGGTGCTTTGTGACCACCTAGAGGGGTAGGATAGGGAGGGTGGGAGGGAGACGCGAGAGGGAGGGGAGATGGGGATATATGTATACGTATAGCTGATTCACTTTGTTATATAGCAGAAACTAACACACCACTGTAAAGCAATTATACTCCAATAAAGATGTTACAAAAGAAAGGCAAAAAAGAAAAAAGAAATATTCATTTGCATGTAGAAAATTTAGAAAATACAGATCAGCTCCCAGTAAATGGAAAATAATAAGTAAGTGTAATTTCACCATTCACAGCATGTTTTAGGCTTTGTTCAGTTTCTTTAACATCTTTAAGCACCTAATCTTGACCTACTTCTCATTTCCCCTGTACCTAGGTTTCAAACTGCCTCCATTCTACTACTTTTATGTAACAATGTGATTTTTGTTTTTCAGGTCTATTTTTTAAATTCCTCCTACTCTTACCTTCTTGAACTGTTCTTTAAAAGGCAATGTAAGCTTTCTTCTCTTCCAGAAAGGCTGGAAGTCTTTCACTTTTCTGAGCCTCTTTCCCACAAAAAGCAGAGGAACCCTGTGTCAAAGCCAATTCCAGTAGATTTTCCTGGAAGCCATTCTGTTTACAGTCCACTTGGGTAGAAATGATCTTCATGAACCTTGAGGAGAGACTCTCACTTCACTCTCTATGTGCATCTTGGCTTTGATTGTAGAGACATGGACTCCACTTGAGGGCAGAGACTTCTCACTGCCACAAACATTAAGCAATTTTCACTCCTCCTTGAGATTAATCTCAGCATTATCTTGGCAAGTGGTAGTGCTATTCTTGGGTCTCTGAATAGTACTTTTTCTTAAGGGGCCCTTGCTGTCCCCTGCATGAACTTTCTGGCTCAAAGCACGATGTTATTGATTGGTTTGTACTATCCACAGGTTTAAATCGTGCGTTTTTTTGTTCTTTTTTTTTTTTTAAATTAATTAATTTATTTTTATTTTTGGCTGTGTTGGGTCTTCGTTTTCTATGCGAGGGCTTTCTCTAGTTGCGGCAAGTGGGGGCCACTCTTCATCGCGGTGCGCAGGCCTCTCACTGTCGCGGCCTCTCTTGTGGCGGAGCACAAGCTCCAGAAGCGCAGGCTCAGTAGCTGTGGCTCACGGGCCTAGTTGCTCCGCGGCATGTGGGATCTTCCCAGACCAGGGCTCAAACCCGTGTCCCCTGCATTGGCAGGCAGACTCTCAACCACTGCGCCACCAGGGAAGCCCTGGTGCGTGTTTTATAACTCATGTCAGAAAGAACTGACACAAAATCAGACAGAAAACTTATATACTGTTCAAAAGCATGAAGAAACACAACCTCACTTACTTATTCCAGAAGCCTGTAAAAGCTATTAATATGTGTGTGTGTTTGTGTGTGTGTATACATGCGCCATCTACCAGCATATCTTGGAGATACTGTGGGTTCAGTTCCAGACTACCATAATAAAGCGAACATTGCAATAAAGTGGGTCACACAGATTTCTTGTTTCCCAGTGCATGTAAAATTTATGTTTACACTATACTGTAGTCTACTAAGTGTGCAATAGCATTTTGTCTAATAAAATATGTACATACCTTAATTAAAAAATAGTTTATTGCTAAAAAAATTAACCATCATGTGAGCCTTCAGCAAGCTGTAATAGTAACATCAAAGATCACTGATCACAGATCACCACAAAAAATAGAATAATGAAAAAGTTTTAAACATTATGAGAATTACTAAATTGTGATACAGACATGAAATGAGCAAATGCTGTTGAAAGAATGGCGCTGTTAGACTCGCTTGACACAGGGTTGCCAAAACCTTCAGTTTGTAAAAAACGAAATTTCTGTAAAACACAATAAAGCAAAGTACAATAAAAGAAGGTATTCCTATACTTTAAAACATGTAAAACATACGTTAAGCCATTTTTCCCCCCCAGTGGAACGTTCATGGTAGAAATCTCAAGTTAAGAACAGGCAGTATACTATAACTTGATTTTGAAAGTGTTGAAATAAGTGTGCTACTTAGGTCTGCAAAACATTGTATAAGGCATTTTCTTTCTTTTGTAATGCTACAAGTGTCTGTTGGTCTCTTCAGTGAAGCCAATTCGAGAAGCCATGGGTACAAAACAGAACAACAGCTAGAGTCAGCCACTTGGAAGTCACTATGATATTGTCATTCAGTGTTTTCACTACAGAAAGAATTATTAAATAGGCAAAAGAATTAGGGACTCATGTGACAGATTTCTGCCCTGCTTCTAGTATTAATTAGCTCAAAAACTTTGGTCAGGTTTCAGCATGTCTGTGCCTTCGTTTCTCCAAATATAAAATGAGGAAGATTTACCAAGTGGTCTCTAAATTTTCTTCTGTCCTTAGAATCTTAAGAGTATAATTCTGTTTCTATTATCCAAGATAAAAAAAACCAAATAAATCCATCAGTTATGGTGAACTTTAATTTGAAGTTTGGAGGAAACAGGTTTTATGGGATATGATACTCTTGTGTAGGTTGATTTAAGATAATTTCTTCAAATGCCAACGCTTTCACAAGTGAAATGAGAATAATTTCATGGATCCTACCAAGCTCGGAATGTTCTTATGGTATTCTAGTGAGCAAAACTAAGTGTAAATATACTACTAATTTTAAATTTCAATGCATATATAACATCATTTCTATGTAAATGCAGGCATATATCTATCAAGTATGTACACAGTAGTCCTTAGCATTTTGGCCTTAGCTGCCAATGTGCTTGCTGGTCAGGTGACTGATTGCTACATTCTACTACAGGTACCCAATAGACAACACCAAATAAGAGCCTTACTATGGCATATAGAGGTCTGGACAGAATGTAAAATGGAAAGTTAGTGTCTGTGTGAATAAAATAAAAGTTTTCCTTTTGAGAGCAAGACTCAAACTCTGGGTTGCTTGCTCATCTGAAAAATAGAGGAGGCTTGACTTTTATGAGGAGTTGGTAAACTGTGACTCACAAGCCAAAGGTAGGTGCTGCCTGTTTATGTAAATAAAGTTTTATTGGAACACAGCAATGTCCATTTGTTTATATATCGTTTATGGCTGCTTTCACAGTACAACAGCAGAGTGAAGTAGTTGTGACAGAGACCATATCACCTGTCAGAACTAAAATATTTTATTCTCTGGTGTTTTACTGAAAATGTTTGCCCACTTTGGTAAAAATGTTCACTGTTCTTTCTTCCAGCACTGGTATTCTAGGACAAAAGTTATCTCACCAATGTGTAAATGGATCAGTTAGAGGTAGTCGAAACCATTTCTCAAACAATATCAGCTCTTAAGATAAGTGTCCACCAACTGCAGACCAGCCTTCCATGCAGCTAGGTGTGGCCATATGGCTCCCTTCTGTCCAATGGCACATGCCACTCCACATGAGTCAAGTGATGTGTGCAACTTTTGAGTTGAGTTCTTAAAAAGTTTCTGTTTGCCTCCCATCCACTCTCTCCTTCCTCCTCCTGCGCTCTGCAAAATTGTTACAGATGGATCAGCCCTTAGACTTATTGAGATAAAAGAATACAGGGCCACTCTCCATCCTTCAAACTCTTACCTCTGATTCATTATGTGAGAGAAATAAACTTCTGTGTTATTTAAGCTTCTGTATTTTGGGATGTCTTTGTTAAAGCAGCTTAGCAGCACACCAATACAGTGCCTGCTATCCCAGGTTAATTATTCACATCACCCCCTTTCATGCTCAAAAGTGTCCTGGGTTGGATGACAAATGACACAGTCACCCTAGCTCTATACACACAAGAGGTTACTTTTATATTGTGAGTTCATTCCCCTACCTTGAGAAATATTTTGCCCCAATAAGCATTACCATTCAAGAACACTGTTTATTATAAAAAAGTATTGTCACCTTTGAACAACCTGAAGGGCAGAGACTGATGCTTTTTTTATGTTTTGAAAGTGAAACAGGACAAACTCTACAAAGCCTTTGAAGATAGAGCCACAGGACAAAAAAGCAGCTCAGCACAATCCTCATTCTTGAAAAAAATGGCTTTCAGAACTGTACTGTCATCTCAAAGTTGCAGAAGCTTTCAACTTGAAGATTACCTGCCTATCAAAAACAAGAAAAGCCAACAATTCCATGGGCACAGTGAAGTCACGGCCAAGAGTTAACCAAAAAGAGCAAGGGAGGAGACTAGCCCTGGTCTGGGAGGAGGGGATGACTTTTATGTATTAGATCTCTCCTGAGGATTGAAGTACATAATTCTTCATATTGTAAAATTTCTCAGAGGTCTTGACCAGAAGGCAAAAATGAAGCTGCAAACCAGAACTAGGAACCAAATGTTGGACAAGACTGAGGTACACAGCCCTGCCCTTGTTTTGGGATGTCTGGGCAATACCACCATCCCCCCTTCCTCTCCAGCAAGCACTACCTCACCACTATCTGTCTTGCGCATCAGGACTAATTTCATCATACCTTTTATTCTTGTTTTGGTCAGTCACTAGTAGTCACATAATCCCACAGTTTCATTTCAAATTTCTCTCTACGCATCCCCTTTTCTGTGTCCTTCTCCTGCCAGTTTCTACCCCCAAAACCTTTAACTGAGGGTCAGATTCAAACAAAACCTCCTACTTCTCAACCTCTCTTATGATCATTAACTTCACCTTCTTTCTCTGTGACCTGATTCTCCTGTAAGGATGCTGCTTCCCTACAGTTCTCTCAGTCGGTGGATTTTTTTTCCTTCCGTGTCCCTGTCTCTATCTGCAAGTGTGCAAGGGTCCTCCTTGCTCCTCCTTGTTGCTCTCAGACATCTCCCTCCCTTTTACCTAAAAACAACCACAGACTGAAGCTTCATCCATCAGACCACACCACCCATCACCCATCCTTTCTTAGTCATTCTACAATACTATTTCTTGGAGATTTTATCACCTGGCTTACAGTCATTCTCTAGAATTACCCCTCTCAATTCTTTGTGAATTAAGTATGCCTGTGAATAATTCTTTTAACTCCCTGGCTTTTCAACTCCTTGACCTCCTTTACTCTAGAGATCCTGTCCTTCCCTCAGAGATCCTCTCTCACTGTTTCTTGGCCTTGTTATTACGAATAACTGCATTCCCTCAATAATATCGATGTAACCACCCCATTCACCAAATAACACCCATCTTTTAATTTTTTCCAGTTTAATTGAGATGTAATTGACATATAGTATTGTGTAAGTTTAAAGTGGACAATGTGTTGATTTGATCAACTTATACATAGCAAAGTGATCGCCACACAGCATTAGCTAACAGCCCCATCGTGTTATATAATTACCATTTCTTCTTTGTGGTAAGGACGTTTCCTATCTTTTTAAATTTGCTCCCTCTAATATGCCCACTCCAACATTTCTGCAACTACAATCGTGGTCCTTTGAGCCTCCCAACTTCTTACTCTTTTTCACCCTGTTCCTATCCTTTCCTCTTCTTTAATGAGCCTAGTTAGATTCCACTACTAATTATTGGAATAGTTTCTTTGTATACACACTCAATTCCTTTTCACCTCCCTCTACTGATTCCTCTTACCCTGCAAAATCTCAACCTTAGTTAAGCCAGATTTTCCATGTACTCAGCACAGAAAAACTGGTTGAAGAAAAACACGCCATGTATTAAATGGCATTACTTTTCTTGACCACTAATCTCAGATGGTCCCTTAGTGCTTTTTTTTCAGTAAGGACACTGTGGCCCCATCAGCCACATGCAGCCCAATGTCTGATTTTACAAATAATGGTGCATGGGGACACAGCCACACCCATTTGTGCTTATATATTGTCTATAGATGCTTTCACTGTAAGGCAGAGTTGAGAAATTGTGACAGAGTCCAAATAGCCCAGAGCTAAAATATTTACTATCTGGTCCTTCATAGAAAAAGTTTGCCAACCTCTTCTCTCATCCATTCACTCTCCCATTCTTCTAGAAGAAAATTTTAAATCTTCTCCCTCTTCTCAACTTTTCAGTGATGCCTCCCTGATCCTCACGTTGAGCTGAAGCCCTTGTTTCTGATTTTACTTAGACTAAAGAAGCAGTAAGCATGGAAGATCCACAATTCCACCACTGCTCTTTCTACCCACTACTGTCATGTCAATATAATCAGTAACTTCAATTCTAATTGACAATTTTCCTTTTGTTACTAGAGATAAATACACATGCTCACGTTTGCTCTAGATCTTCTTTCGTCTCATCCACTCAAGAGTGTCACTCTAGCAATTATCGTGTTCTTTATGAAAATTATCCAGCCATTTTCCCCTCTCCACTGGATCACTCTCATTAGCATACAAACATGCTGTGAATTCTTCCATCCTCAGAATTTCTTCCTTTGATGCCCACATTTCCCTTAAGGTATCAATTCACTTTTTAGTTCTCCTTTATAGAAAAGCTTCTCAAAAGAGTTGTCACCATCTCTACATTCTCTCCTGAACTCGCTGCAATTAGCCTTTTACTTCCATCACTCAACTGAAATTTCTCGTCAGGTTCACTAACAACCTCCATCCTGCTAAATTCAATGGTCAATTTTCAGCATCTTTTTTATTTTTCATACCTGATCTATTAGCAACACTTAGAGTGAATCCCTCATTCTCCTAAGTCTTTCTTCAGCAGGCTTCTAGGACATTATACTTTCTGCTGATTTTCTTCCTACTTTACTAGATGCTCTTCTTCCTTTCCCTGACCCTTAAACTTTAGTGTACCTCAGGCTTACTTCATGGGACTCCACACTCACTCTCTTGGTCATCTCACCCAAGCCCATGGCTTTCGATGCCATCTCTATCCCATGATTCCCATATTCTCCTCCGAGTTCCAGGCTCATACAACCAACTATTCACAGTCTTCTCAAAAAATTATGTGTGAAATCTAACTCCTGACACCTATCTTCCACCGAAACATGATCCCCCCAACAATATTCCCCATCCCAGGCAATGGCAACTCCTCCCATCTTGTTGCTTTGGGTAAAAATGTTTAATTTAGCTTGATCCTCTTCCTTTCATGCCTTCTTACCTCAGAAGCTGAGTCTTTACATTGGCCTGTAATTCTCTTTATGATCTGCTTTCCAGTGCCTCTGTGATTCACCTCTAACTACTCTCCTCCTTGCTCGATCTGTTTCAGCTATTCTGCTCTTGGTTTGAGCATCTAGGAATGTTTGAACCTCAGGGCCATTGCATTTATTCCTCACCCCTATACCCTGCTGACAATTTATAACCCCCATCTCTGCTTTATTTTTCTCCCTAGTATTTAACACTATCCGATATACTTTATTTTTTTTATTATGTATTTGTCTCCTTCCACATACTAGAATATAAACTCCATAAAACAGGATTTTTCATATATTTTTTCCTTCACTGCAGTATCCCCAGCATCTGGAATAGTTCCTGGCTCACAGCAGGTTTTCAATACATATTTCTTGAATTTAAAAATGCAATAACATTATTTAAAGATTGCAAAGGTAAGCAGACATATAAAAATTGCTGGAGGAGAAAGAAGAATCAAGAGGTTTTCTTATAGAGACATTGTCTCTTATCTGACCCTGAAATGCTAGTAAATATAATTAGTCACAAGATTGTATGTGTGTATTTATTAATTTATATTATATTTAATAAAGTATAAGCTGTCAGTTCTGAAAGCTTTTGTTAGGGGACCTGAAGTGGAAAATTGGTTGCCTTGCATATTTTCCTTCTTGTGAATTCTGTTTGAGAAAAATCCCTTATGATCACACTCTATACGCTCTGCTGGATTGACTTAGCTTACAGACTAGTCTGCAGGCTTTTGTCTCTCATTCACTAGTTCCAATCTGACAACTTTATAAACTAATCCCAGGTAAAATGGATTACAACTCAAATGTCTGCTTGGGATGGTCAGTGTCTTCAAAAAATCAAGCCAGTAAAGTCCTCACTACCACAAGAAGGGGAGTCAAATGACACAAGACAACATCCTCTATCACTCTGTGGTATGAAGGTGTCCACTGAAACGACCTAATCATCTCTGAGTACAGACTTGGGACTTGGATAGGGGATACAGCCCATGAGGCTACTAGATTAACATTTTAGCTCAATTAATTCATTCACTCAATGAATTCATTTTGACTCAGTTCTTCAACAAATACTATTCACCATGCACTGTCATGTGCCTTGGGAAAGTAGTAATAAATAAAACTGTACACGGTCAATCTTACTGTGATGTGTAAATTCTATTAGACAAAAATCTAATATAGAAACAGAAAGATAAATGTCAGGTAGTGATTATAATTATGAGGTACATGATATGTGATGATATGACAAAAGTTGTAGAGCTACTATAGAGTGGCCTGTGAGGCCTCATGAGGATGACTGCAAATGAAAAGATGAGACCTAATTTACTGGGGGTTTTGGGAAACATCATTCCCGGCAAAGCAAGCAGTTCGTTCTGGTACAAAGACGCCCAGGCAAGAATAAATGAATACCGTGTGGCCTTAGAGTTGTGCACATGTTATGGTCACAAAGTGGTCAGTTCAGAGCTGCCTTGTCCATAAAAATAAAGTTCATTGAATATTTAATAATAAAACTAACAGGTAACTATTATACAAATGTGGATAATACAGGATAATAGAAGTTAAACAAAACCCATATTTATTCCAACCACCAAAAGGTAAGTTATTTTCTATGTGCATTTCTATACAATATGTTTTAATTTTTATTTCTTTAACATGGCACTGAGCATGCTTCATTATATATATTCTCAAGAGGAAAACTCCCATAAACCAGACTTCAAGTTATGGCAGATTTATCTATTAACTCTCATTCTATATTCTTATTTAATATCATTTTTGTATACATTAAACAAACATTTAGCAAGAATTGGGGGAGTTGTTTTGTTTTTTTAAAAATCAGGCAGAAATACACATTCCAAACAGAGCTGGTATCTTAGGTATACATCTGCCAAACTAGGAAATCTGAATTCCTGTTACTGGGCGTAAGGCTGAAAAGTTACAAAGATCAGGCAAAAAGATATTAAAGAATTCTTGCATGATTCAAATGTTATACCAAGGTGGATGTCAGCTATTGAATTACATAAGGATCACACTCCTATAAATAAACTTGTGAAATACAAGAATATTATGAAAAAAAGAGTCCTATCTCTAATTATGTTCCCAAATGGATCAACATGTTATCTTGACTAAACTGCTATTCAGCTGACCGTGGGAAGAAGTACTGGCTAAGCTCTGAGAGATCTGGGGTTAGAACCAGCTTTACCAAGCTAGATGACATTGGGCAAGTCATTCAATTTCTGTGCCAGAAATCTATGATTTGTAACAAAGCGTTAATAATTCCTGTCTCTCAGCACCCAGGGATGTTACGACGATTAAATGCAGAGTTTATCTAAATGTATCAAATATAGTAGATTAATTATTATAGTATATTGATTGAACTGGGGTATTATATGTGATCATATATTAAAAAGTTAAAACATTTTATACAAGTTTAAGATATAGTACTTCTATTTTTCATAACTGTAGTGCACAAGGCAATGAAGTGCACACAAAGTCATTATCAAAGTTTTCAGAATACTGTAGTCCATCCATTTGAAACTTTCATTTTTAATCAGAATTAAAGTTATTCTTAGATAATGTCTTAGGTCATCTGGAACCTCACAGGATTAGAGGTAGAAGTACATCTGTGGTTTCCCTTCACAACTTCACAATTTCAAGTAGAAGAAAGCAAAAGAAACTTGCTTGAACTATTTTCTTGTTGTTTGTTTAATGGAAATTCTTTTTTTTTTTAAAGGTTAATGTACTTATTTTTATTTATTTATTTATTTATTTTTGGCTGTGTTGGGTCTTCGTTTCTGTGCAAGGGCTTTCTCTAGTTGCGGCAAGCGGGGGCCACTCTTCATCGCGGTGCGCGGGCCTCTCACTATCGCGGCCTCTCTTGTTGCGGAGCACAAGCTCCAGACGCGCAGGCTCAGTAATTGTGCCTCACGGGCCCAGTTGCTCCGTGGCATGTGGGATCTTCCCAGACCAGGGCTCGAACCCGTGTCCCGTGCATTGGCAGGCAGATTCTCAACCACTGCACCGCCAGGGAAGCCCTAATGGAAATTCTTTAGCAAAAGATTTAATCAGTTTTTTGTACTGATTGGCTACTTAGAATGCATTTAACCAAGTGCAAAACATGTGGTCAATTTGATTGAGTCCATTATTTAAGCTGCCAATTTTATTTTAAAGAACACCAATAACCACACTTGGAGCATTATAGGTAGACCCAAATTTCTAAATGATCTGAATTACTCCCTTTCCTCTTTCGGTGAGAATGTTTGGTAAACCTAGCACCAGCAAATTATCTAGGTAGTACCCCAAATCTATGTACTTCAAACTAAAACAAAGCCATCAGGACAAGCAAATATGTTGTCAAAATTCACTGACTCTCTTCTGGTCACTCTTGCGGATAGGCTGGACCATGGCAAGGGCAGGGAGAACAACCTGGAGCAAGCAATAGGATTTCATGACTGCTTTAATGGCAGGCCAACTCACACAAGACACCAGAAGAAGGAGCCTCTTCCTCAGCGAGTCTACGGTAATTCTGACTAGTGAACAGTGCACAATGCAGATACGCAATTAGGTGAAGTATTAACCACACATATATGATCAGTGTCAGTGCGAGAAGTGTCCCAAATATTCTCGAATACAAGCTTAAATTTATATATCAAAAATCTCTCTTTCCTTTGTTATTATCTACTAAAATAAACTTTGAACTTGAATGTACAAATATTTGTTGTCAACGTCACACCTCTTCATTTTACTCTCAACAACAACGATAACAGTAAAAGGTGCAAGTAACATTTATTGACTTTGTTTACAAGGTCTATCTTATCTATTATCCCACCTTCGGAGATGATGTTAAAAAGGCTCAGAGGCGGCTAAGTAAGTTGCCCAAGGCCAGAGGGGTATTAATTGGTGGAAGTGGATTCAAACCCATGCCATCCAAATCCAAAGCAGATATAATGACTACATTATTATGACCATGAGAATAGAGATCTGAACCAACGATAAAATCAAGAGTAAGTATGACTGTGCTCAAGAATGAACTTCTTACAATTAGATTAATCATTTTATGTCATGACCAGTTATCAAATAAAGTTGTGAAGACCACTCTATTATATTTTGAACTATTTTTGATATACCTGTCTTCCTCTATGTTGACAGGTTCCTCACACATGCTTCCAATAGGAAGGCAAGGTTATAATTTGTTTACCTACCTGTTCCTCTTTTTAGATCTTGAGGTTTCCAAAGACAGGTGTATTTCTTTATTCTTATGTCTCCAGCACAGTCTTGGAAGCATAGTCTTAGACACAATGAGTAAATGATTTTTGAGTAAATTTTTCTACTAATGCTCAGGAGGATAAGCAAGAAGACCTCTGGAGTATCTCCTAACTTTATTATTCCTCAACACAGGTCTTCACAGGGCCTTTCCTCTTCCTGGTAGCTATTTAAAATACTGAAATGCCTCATTGTAGTAATGCAGTTCAAATTTTAGAAAATATTATTATTCAGCTTTAATATAAATGAAAAATGACCATCTCTTAGCCTGATGCACAGTAGTTTCTATATTTTGGCATAGAAATGGACTTGCAAATTTAAACACATATACTAATTTTCTAATGGTAGGATTACTATTCCTAGGCAGTTAGCAGGGCCTGTCAATGTTCAAATGCCACAAGGTCCTTGAAAACAATGAGTTAGTAAAACATGTCAAACGAGCCCTCCACATGATAAATATATGAGAAAACAAGAACATAGCTGCTAACAAAATACTGTTTGAGTTTGGAAGCTAGCACTAGCAATTTCAAGATGTGGAAACTTGGGTAAAGTATATAAACCATTTGCCTTAGTTTCCTTATCTTTAATATTGGGGATAATAAAGGGATATTGTAAGACTATGGTGAAGATCAAATGCCTTAAGACACATAAAGCACTTAAAATAATATCTGGCATACAGTACTCAATATAATTTATTTAACTTCCTATGGTTTATTTATGTAGAACATCAATAATTATGAGAATTATCCCTTTCTGCATTTGTTATGGAACAACAAAAAGTAAAGATGACTAGCATAGTAGTGACATTTTTGCCTCAACATATGTTTTCTAACTACTGTTTTGTTTTATGTCTGCTCTCATTGAAAGAGAAGGCTAAGACATCTATCATTTATCAGGCAGTGTATCTGTTTATATTAACTTATCTGATCCTCAAATCATCCTAACAAATGAGGTTTAAATAAATTACTTAACTTATTCAGATTCACAATGCTTGTCAGTGGCTGAGTTCAGAGTAAAACCCAGTTTTCTTTGATTCAGAAAACCATACTCTACAGCAATGTTTTTCATTCTATGTGTTGGAAGATGAGAGAGATTTGGGGATGGTGGAGTTATCTTAAGACAAAATTTTAGTATTCTGTTAAGAATAAACACAAATTTAATATTTTAATAAATTCACAATATCCTATTATTATATAGTTTTTCAACCAACAGATCGTAAAAAATACAAATGAAAGTTTGTCATTTAAAGGGGTCATATAGCTCTACTATAGATCTCTATAGTAGAGAGGCCAACAGAACCAGAGGAGAAATGTCTTGGTATAAACTGTATGGAGCATTTACAACGGGTCTAGAGGAAAAGTGAAGCCCCATATAGTGAGTGCTTGCCTGAATTTTTACTGAATGAATGAATAAATGAATGAATGAGTCTGTGTACAGATACATATATAGTAACAGAAAGGGACTGTTAGTTTACAGTCTGGGAAGATACTCTAAGAATACTTAGGAACAGTGTTCATTAGCAAAAGAACAAATATTCCCCTTCTCCCCTGCACAGGAGAACATCTAGAATGGCTTTTTCCATCAATGTTAATTCCAGAAATGTGTGAACTGCTATTTCTTTATGAAAAGGTTTGTGCGGTCAAGTAAATTTGGCAAATACTATACTCTATAACACCTCTTAGAGATCCATCAGCCACATAGGGAAATTATAGGCTCTGAAAAATCTTATGGTACGAAAACCCAGAAAATCCCTAGTCTATCTGGTCACAGAAGTGTTTTGTCCCATACAGCAATTAGCCTCTGGAAGAACTAGTTATCCAAGGCACATAATTTGGGAAACAATCTTCTACATGATTCTTATCCATCAAGGTGTTAGCCAGTTCCCTTTTGATACTTTATGTGATTAGGTTGTTAAGTGTTCTTTCTATTATTCAAAATATAAGGGGGGTAGTTAAGGTCTTTCACAAAGGAAAAACACAACTTCTGAAATGAGTCTTTAATCCCCAGAGGCCACAAAAGCAAGACCCTTGCCCTCTGTAATGCCAGCTCATGGGCATCCAGGCAGCAACACTTCATCTCCCTAACTGCCCTTTCCCAGCCTGTTCAGTTGTGTGCTGGAAAGGGGACCCTGAGGGGGAAGTGGCCCTGGGGATTGTTAGCAGGTCACACAGCTGAGTCAACTACAAGGCTGCTGGGAGGCAAACAATGCCTTTGTGGGCTGGGGAGAAAACAAAAAACAACTGCTCCTGGGAAACTTATTCAGTTCAGTTTCTAGCAGGCAGGCAGCAAGCTTCCCACCATGGGACCTCTCTTCACACCTGCCAGGCTCTGAAAGACCCACAGCTGATGCCACTGAACAGTGACAGGGAGCCGCTGAGGCTTTGCCAGGACATACTGGGATGGTGAGAGCAAGGGTGTCTGTCTCTGCAGGGTGATCAGTCTGATACCTTCCAAATCCCTTGCAAGAAGATATGCTATCGAGGCATACGGCCTGCTCCTGGAATTGCCCTGGAACATAAAAAGCTGAAGGAAAGGCAGAGGCTGATATTCTCTGATCTTACCCACAAACCGTCACACATTTATTCATCAGACACTACATTCTGGGAACTATATCAGGCCTTCTAGGAGGTAAAAAATGAGGAACATAATGCTCTCTTCTTTGCCCCTCAATGAGCTTACAAACTAATTTGGTGAGATAAGATGGATGCATTTTAAAAAGATAAACTACCGTGCAAAGCAATTTATCATTACCATCAGGTGAATGGAATGGGTTGCACTTGCTAGAGGATGACAGTTCAAGCAAAGAGAATGGCTTTGAGCAAAAACTGGGAGGACGTAATACACTAGCTCAGTGAAGGAGAGAGAAAAGTTTGGCTGAAGAAAAGTTTGAGAGGGAAATTTAAAGTGGAAATAAATCTTGGATGTCAGGCTAAAGAATACAATTTAGGCATTAGTGTTTTCTGAAGAGGGAAGAGAGCTAGCCTCACATATCTCTAATGCTACATCTTCCTCCCCTAAAAACATAATCCCATTGCTTCAGTCATACCCACCTGTTTGCTGTTACCCACATACACCATGTTCTCGCCTGCTTTTCTCTGTCAATGCTATTCTCACTCTTTGGAATGTCTTTCCCAAGTTTGTAGCCCACTGACCTCATCCTATGGTTTATGCAATTCAAATATTCCAGCCAACCTTTCATGGAGTACAAATGTAACGTCAATGTAACATGTCACATCAGTGTTCAAACTACCAGAGTACTCAGCCCCATCTATGTGAGCAATAGATTATCAGCTCCCTCTCAACATCTTTTCAGCTATTTCTGAGGGTTTCTCGTGAGAAATATTTACAATTCAATTTCTATGACTTTGACTTCTTGTCCACAGGACAGTTGCTTCGGTGGGAATCATCTCTTCCACTGCTGCACCGAGCTATCCTTTGTGATCATTCAGTAATGACCTTGCTAAGCTCTCAAAGGGCCAGAGCCCTGTACTGGGAATAGTGGGGTTGGTGAAGGGGTGATATGGGTTGACAGGTTTTACTGTTAATTCTGTATTGAACTTTCTTGCCTAAGTCTTCTTGGAAAAACCTAACTCAAAATTATTAAGCCATGCAAATAATTCCCTGGCTTTCATATCTGAAAAGTTCATTCAAGCATGGCTGGTCCCAGACCTGCCTGACATCATGTTGATCTTGCTCACTCATTCCATGTCTTGGCTTTGCTTTTCTTTTGTCTGCTTTAGGCTCAGGCGCACATATAGCTGGCATCAGTGGCTGCAGAGGAAACTTCCTTAACCACAATCACTCCAAAAATGTACAAATGGTCTTTGTTTTACCTGCTTTGTACCATGCCCATCCCTGAACCAAGGATAGCAGAGACAGAATATATTGATGGAATAGGCCTTTATCATGTTCCACCCATGGATTTAGGGTACGTGAGTGCCCCATGAAGCATTTGGCCTGAGACTATAAGAGAGCTGCTTTCTTATAATAAAAAGAAAACTGGGAACATTTTACAGAAAATTAGTAAATGGATGTTACAGAAACATAAATAATAGCTGTTCATTACTGCTTCAGAGCAATACCATTTGCGCCCAGGGTCTCTCAAAGTTTTTTATCTTACAAGCTCTCCTTCTTCTACAGACCCTAAATCCCTTTTCCAAAGAAATTAATCAAAAGCAACCCAACAGTCTAAGAGAGAAAAGGGGAAGACAAACGTTATGTCATACTATTCATCATCGTTGTGTCTCTGTTCTCAACCCACCAAGAACAATAAAACCCTCCAAACACCATCCTCACTCCCCCTCCCCATTTCAGACCATTTACTCCTACTTCAGACAATGTACAAAAATGCCAAGGAGAACCACCATGGAAATATAAGCTCACCAGGTTCACTGACCAAAAATTAACCTGGTTCGGCCTCAACTAAAATACTCAGCTATATTTAATGGCATCTCAGTCACTGTCTCTTCTGGGAGTCTTCTCAAGTGCACCTGGCCATAGTCAAGGCCCCTTCTTGTCAGTTTCATTTATTTCTTTATTCTTTGTTATCCCAAATTTCTTGCCTCCCTTCAAGAATGAGGGTCTCAATATCAGGAACTGTGTCTTTTTTCACTGAATCATACTTAATTCAGTATCATCACTGACCCCCTCGACCTAGAATAATGCCTAAGAGAGAAAAATCCCCCATAAATATTTGCTGAAAATAATTCAATAAATAATGAAACAATAATGAAAGAGTTGGTTTAGGAATTTTAATCTACTGGCAGGATATAGGTGGTTCAAAGTAGAGAGAGGTAATAGGAAAAGGTTAATTTTAAGTGAACTCCATCTTTTTACATCCCAGAAGCCATTGTCAAAAATTTCATGAAATTCAGTGTATAATCCAATTACAAGGTAATCCACAAAGCAAGTCGATTAACATGTTCTCTGGTCTCTAGGAATTTTAAATCTATTAAAAACAAAACTGGCAAGAAACACAAGTAAACAAATAAACATAGAAACCAATGACATAAACTTGGATTGTTCATAAGCCCAAGGTAAATATATAATACAGGCTGACAGGTAGCAAAGGAATTAAGGGGTGGCACCGGAGGGAAGAAAGGGGGAAATAGAAATGGTATTTCTAAACAAGGTAAGTTTCAACAACTCTCAAAAGCCTAATTCACCTCAAACTGCTGTTTCATTTAAGGAAAGTGAAATGATACAAAGCCTCTCCATTGAATAAAACCTGTACCAAAGTGATAGACAAATTATTTTTTAAACATTTACCACTGGCATTGAATAAAGCAATCAAAAGAAAGCAAAGGCTTTCTAAATCTACTCCTTTCTCCTCTGAGAAACTCATCATGATTCAAGTAAGAAGAACTGTTGCTATGTCTGTCTCTCAGGTTCATTTGAAAATTGGAATGTCTCTTCAATTCACAGAGAGCAAAGTGGAAGAGGTGGATCGTCTGCAAGTATATAAAACTAACTGAAAAGCCTGAATGGGAGAAATTGTCCAAAATGGAACTACTAGGAGGAGATCCAAACGCCTAAAGAGTACGCAGTGGCCTATAGTGGTATCATTAGGCCTAAAATGAGTTGCAAGGGGGCCTGGCATTGAGGGGGAATCACCTAATGTCTTTCACACCATCCTTTCCTCCCAGGTGAGATCATTTTGTACAAATCCATATCCATTTGCTCAATATACATCTGTTGATGATCTATTAATGATGAAGTACCTTGCTAGGGCTGGAAATTCAAAGATAAATAAAACTTAGACCCTACTTCTGGTTCTGCTAATGGCAGTGTATCTTATGCCAGAATAATCATGTTGCAGATAACAATTATAAACTCTGGACAAAATATAAAATATAACTTTGAAGAAACTGAAGAGGGAATAAAAGGAGTCATAAATTGGAGGGTATTTAAGCCTTGGAAGAAGTGAACAGACCACTTGGGAGAGATCCATTTTTACAGGGTTTTCCCCCCTGCAAGAGCCCCCCAGTGCTCATTGTGAAGAACAGCTTAATCTTAAGCAAAAATACTGTCTTGATTTGCTTTGGATTTCAGAAAATGGGATTTGTGCTGCCAAAGTGTCTGAACACTGATATAGGAAAAGAGCCTGAAAGAAAGGAAATACAGTTGAGGGGAGCCCCAAATCCAACTTTAATCTTCCCTCAAATTCTTGACTGACACATGAACTGTTCACCTGTGGGAGACATTCTAAAATGCTCAATGGGAAACAACTAATGGAAGACAATATCCAGAACAGAGATTTCAGCTGCTACCAACCACTGTGGAAAAAAAGTATAGAGTTTGAATCCTGCCAAACTATATCATTTTAGTAAATAAGTACTGAATTGTTTTCCTAACAAATAATAAAACTAAGCTTAGTTCAAGGCGATTATCTAGTAAATTAAACACTTGAAAGGAAAAAAAACCACTACCTTTCACAGAAAGATAATATGACCCAGAGTCTTCCCAACGTTCTAAATATCTAGTAAACAATAAAGAAATTACCAGACATGTAAAAAAGCAGAAAATTTGACTCATTGAGGGAAAATGTCAATAAAAATGGATCCTAAGATTAACCACATTTTAAAATTAGCAGAAAAGAACTTTAAAATAGCTATTAGAAGTATGCTCAAGCTTTTATTTATTTATTTATTTTTATTTATTTTTATTTTGCTCAAGCTTTCAAAAGAATCATGGACAGATAGGAAACCATTTTAACAAGGAGATGAAAATTATAAAAAGAACGAAATGGAAAGCCTAGAATAGAAAAGTACACTATGTAAAATAAAAAAATAGATAAAATTATTAGCATATTGGATATTAAGAGGACAGAACAGTGAATGTCAAGAAAGAGAAATAAAGATTAAGTGATGAGAAACACAGAGAAAAGACTGAAAAAAAAATGAACAATGAGTCAGTGACCTTTAAGAAAATGTTAAATAGTCTAATACATATGTGTTGGATTCATCAAGAGACAAATGAGTGGTAGAGAAAAAGTACTGAAGAAATAATGGCAAAAAAATACAAATTTAGTGAAAAATATTGACTTCAAAATTCAAGAAGATTAGCAAACTCCGAGCAGAATAAATACAAAGAAAAGTACATCTTAGAATATCACAATCAAACTGCTGAAAACCAAAGACAAAGAATTCTTGAAAGTTTCCAGAGAAAGAAGATTCATTAGGAATAGAACAACAATTTGATTGTAAGCTTACTTCTCATCAGATAGAATGAAAGCTAGAAAATAATGAAACGATATTTTAAATCTACAATCATCAACTCAGTATTCTGTGTGCAGAAGAAAAATAACTCAAAAATGAGAGTCAAATAACAATTTTTAGATAAACTAAACTTGACAGAATCCACAACCAGCAGACCTGTAATGCAAGAAACCCTAAAGAAAATTCTTCTGGATGAAGGAAAATGATACAAAATGAAACATATATACAGAGAAAAAAAATAAAAGAAAGAAAAGCATCAGAAAGGATAAATAGGCAGTATATATAACATATCTTGTACTTTTTTCATCTCAATTTCTTTACAGATCAAATGACTATTGAAATTTTAAAAATTATACCATTTTATTATGAGGTGCCTAATGTTTGTAAGTGTAAATACATGACATAATAGTGCACAAGATGGGAGAAATAAGGAGTTAAATATTTTAAGGTTCTAATGTTTTATGAGACCCAGTATATTATTAAATCTAAGTGGACTGTGGTATGTTACAGATCCAGATTGGAATAATGAGAGAAACCACTAAAAACATACAAATAGAGGTAAAAAGCTAAAATTAAATAAAATACTTAAAATAATTAATTTAAAAGGAAAGAGAAACAGATAAACTAAGAACAGATGGAACAAAGGGAAAACACATTTTAAAAGATCAGACAAATGTCAGTCATATCAATAATTATATTAAATATAAATGAAATACACACATCTTCAAAAGAGATGAAGATTGGATAAAAAGTAAGACCCAACTATGTGCCTACTAAAATAGCTGCAATTTAATGTAAAGAACTAGAGGGCTGAAAGTCGAAGGATAGAAAAAACTAAACCATTTCAACAGTAAGTGTAAGAAAGCTGGGGTGGGTCTATTTATTTCAAACAAAATAGATTTCAGTAAAGCTGATTTTGAAAAAAATGTTTATTTTCCTGTCATTGACTAGTGTATAAATGTTAATTGAGTCCAGTCAGTTAATAGTGTCATTTAAGTGCTCAATATTCTTGCTGAGTTTTTGTTGACTTATTCCATCAATTTCTGTAAGAATAGTCTTACCTCCAACTATAATTATGGATTTGTCTACTTTTTTTTTAGATCTTATTGGTTTTGCTTCATGTATTTTGAGACTCCATTCTTCTGTGTGTGCTCATTTGGGTTTGCTATGTCTTTTTTAAGAATTGATGTTTTTTCATTACTCTTCTTTATTTCTGGCAATATTTCTAATTTTAAAATCCACTTGGTCTGATGGTCTGATGCCTATATAGCCACTTCAGTTTTCCTTTGATGAGTGTTTGCATGGTGTACATTTCCCACCTCTTTACTTTTTAATCGATCAGCAATTTTCATAGACAGAATATAGATGGATCTTGTTTTTAATCCACTCCAATAATTTCTGTCTTTTAATGAAAATGTTCGGGCTTCCCTGGTGGTGCAGTGGTTGAGAGTCTGCCTGCCAATACAGGGGACACGGGTTCGAGCCCTGGTCTGGGAGGATCCCACATGCCGTGGAGCGACTAGGCCCGTGAGCCACAGTTGCTGAGCCTGTGCGCCTGGAGCCTGTGCTCTGCAGCGTGAGAGGCCGTGATGGTGAGAGGCCCGCGCACCACGATGAAGAGTGGCCCCCACTTGCCGCAACTAGAGAAAGCCCTCGTACAGAAACTAAGACCCAACACAGCCAAAAATTAAAATAAATAAATAAATAAATAATTCCCATTAAAACAAAAGTGTATCATTCTCAATAATCTAAAAGTACTTTAAAAAAAATGTTCAGATTGTCCATATTTAATTTAATTGTTGATATGGTTGGATTTAAATCTATCATATTGCTCTTCGTTTTTGTTTCTCCTAACTGTTCAATTTTTTCTTCGCCTGTTTTCTTTTGAATTATTATTTTTATGATTCCATTTTATCTCCATGGCTGGCTTACTAATTATATTTGTTTAGGCTGTTTTTTTGTGGTTCCTTTAGGGTTTATAGTATACATAAACTTATCAAACTCTATATTCATTTATTATTATGTATCTTCATGTTTATTGATAAAACCTTACAACAGTATAATTCCACTTCCTCCCTCCCATCCTTATGCTACTGTTGTCATGTATTTGAATTTATAAAATTTATTTTAATGTTATAAACACCATAATAAATTATTTAAAATATTTATTTTAATGTATTATTATTTAAATAATGATTTGTTATATATTGTATTTATTGTAATACAGAAGAAGTGTATTTTGTATTTACCCACATATTTCCCATTTTGGGGACTTTTTACTCCTTTGGGTGGATCCAAATTTTCATCTTGTTTATTTTCCTGCTGCTTAAATAATTTTCTTCAGTATTCCTTATATAGCAAATCTTATGACAATGAATTCACCTGACATTTATTTGTTTTAAAAGTCTTCATTTAGGGTTAGAGATTTCTAAATTGACTTCTTTTTTTCATTCAGCACTTTAAAAATGTCATTCCACTTTCCTCTAGATGCCATAGATTTAAATGAGAAGTCCATAATCAGTCTTATATTTATTCCTCTGTACATAATGTGTCCTTTTTCTTGGACATCTCTTTATGATATTCTGTTTATCACTGCTTTTCACCCTTCTGAATGTTTTGCTATTTTCTTTATTTTCAACTTGAGGTTCATTGTGCATCTTTAATGTGTGAGTTTTTAGTTTACATCAAATTTGGGAATATGTTAGCTATTATTTCTTCCAGTATATTTTTTCTGCTACTCCTCAACCCCAATTTCTAGAACTCTAATTTCATTTATGATAGATCACTTGATATTGGCCCACAGTTCACAGCTCACTGCTGCTATTATTTTTTAGACTTTAAAACATTTTGTATTTAAGTTTGGATAGTTACTATTGGTATATCTACAATTGCACTGAATGTTTCATCTATATAGTCTAATATACTGTCAATTTCATACAGTATATTTTTATTGCACATATTTTTTTACCTCTAAAATTTTAATTTGTGATTTTTTCTCCTCATTATGCTCACATTTTCCTTTATATCTGTGGGCATATTTATAATAAATTCGCTAAGAACTCTGGCTACTAATTATATAGTATCAATTAAGAGTATGTTTCTATTTATTGCTTTTATTTTCCTAGATATGGGTAGTATCTTCCTGCCTGTTTGCATAGCATGTAAGATTTAATTAGATGCTGGATGTTGTAAATTTTATGTTTGGCTGCTGATTTTATTCTGTTTCTTTAAAGAGTACTGGATTTTGTTTTGGCCCTCAACTAACTAATTTGTTAGTCACTTTATTATTTGAGATTTGCTTTTATACTTTGTTGTGGTTGGCCTAAAGAATCCTTTATTCCTGAACTAATTTGGTCTTACTCGTAAGGAATGATTATTCTCAGGAATCTATTTGTTATGGATTGAATTGTGTCCCCCAAAAAGGAGATGCAGAGGTCCTAACCCCCATACCTCTGAGTCTGACGTCATTTGGAAACAGAGTCATTGCAGATATAGTTAGGTAAAATAAGATCACACTGGAGTGGAGTCAGCTCTTAATCCAGTATGTCTGGTGTACTTATAAGAAGAGAAGAAGAGACACTCAGGGAGATTGTCACACGACAACACATGCTGAGATTGGAGTGAGACACCCAAAAGACAAGGAATGCCAAGGACTGTCAGTGAACACCAGAAGCTAGAAAAGGTAAGTAAAGATTCCCTCCTAAGGTTTCAGAGAGCATCATACCCCTGCTGACACCTTGATTTTTTAATTCTATCCTGCAGAACTCTGGGGCAATACATTTCTGTTGTTTTCAACCACCTAGTTTGTGGTACTTGGTTATGGCAGCCTTAGGAAATAAATACACTAATCAATGCCCCATATATGACAAAGTTTCTCTATTCTGGCTACTGGGAATATAAATTCTTCCCAGTGCTGTGTGACAGTCAGGAAGTGTTTGGCCTACTACTTTCTAGGGGAAGTTTCTTCTCATGCCAACGACTCAAGAAGACTTTTGAATTGATCTCTGGAACTGCCCCCTTATGAATATTCTGCCTTTCAAATTCTAGCCCCCTCAGTTACCTCACACTCTGTTTTTTGTCTCCTTAAATGAGACTACTGACTCTGTTTCCCCTCCCTGTTCTGAAGCCTGGAAACTGCCTCCAGGTAGTAAGCTTGGTGAGGCATAGGGCTCACCTCCTGTTTCCCTTCTCTCAGGGATCACAGTGTTGCACCTCCTCTTGTCCAATTCCTGAAAACCACCGCTTCATACAATTTTTCTTGTGCTCTAGCTGTTTATGGTAGACAGATAATTTTCAAAGCAATTACTCCTCCATGGTTGGAATGGAAGTGTAATACATATCATTCTCAAGGGAATACTGGGAATTCTTCAGATAGGCCAAATGCCAAGTCATAAAGTAAGTGTAAATTAATTCAAAAGATAGAAATCTTACATAGTACTTTTTTTCTAGATACAATGTATTAAATTAGAAATAAGTAGGATAAGAATTTTTAAAAGCCCAAATACTTGGAATTTAAATAAAACAGATCTAAATAGCCAAAGGGTCAATAAAAAATGAACAAGGGAAGTTGGAAAATCTTTTGGGTAATGATAATACAAATTCAGCATACCAAAATTTTGAGGATATAGATAAAGCAGTGTTTAGTTGGACCATTAGAGTTTTATATGTATATATTTGAGAAGCATAACAATTTAGCATCAGTTATCTGTTTTCAATTTAATTATCTAGAAAATAAGAGCAAATAAAAAAAGCAAAGTAGGTGAATGGACGTATTAAAAATAAGAGCAGAAATCAATAAAATATAAAACAGACAAACATTACAGAAATCACTACACCAAAAGTTAGGCTTTTGAAAATAAGTAAATTTCTAGAAATACAGATGAAGAACACAACAACAAAGAAAACAAGTTCCCCAAGATCAGAAATTAAAAAGGTTATGTAACTAAAGATATTATATACAGTAAAAAGATAACAAAGATTATTTTGAACTGACTTCATGGTGATGAATTCACAACTAAAATGAAATTGATCACATTTCTTGAAAAGGAGGACTTATTAAAATTGACACAAAATGAAATAAAAATCTGAATAGCCTTATATTCTTTAAACACATTGAATTAATTACCCACCATATCACAAAGAATGACCAATGTTTGTATTTGAGTTGTTTACTCAGTTTGTTTCCTCCCCATACAAAGATGCAGGCTCCCCATACACCTATGGTCAATTAATCTATGACAAAGGAGGCAAGAATGGATGCAAGAATGGAAATACAATGGAGAAAAGGCAGTCTCTTCAATAAGCAGTGCTGGAAAAACTGGACAGCTACATGTAAAAGGATGAGATTAGAACATCTCCTTACACCATATACAAAAATAAACTCAAGGGCTTCCCTGGTGGCGCAGTGGTTGAGAATCTGCCTGCCAATGCAGGGGACACGGGTTCGAGCTCTGGTCTGGGAAGATCCCACATGCTGCGGAGCGACTAGACCCGTGAGCCACAATTGCTGAGCCTGCGCGTCTGGAGCCTGTGCTCTGCAACAAGAGAGGCCGCGATAGTGAGAGGCCTGCGCACCGCGATGAAGAGTGGCCCCCGCTTGCCGCAGCTGGAGAAAGCCCTCGCACAGAAACGAAGACCCAACACAGCCATAAATAAATAAAAATTTTAAAAATAAATAAATAAATAAAAATAAACTAAAAATGGATTTAAGTCCTAAATGTAAGACCTGAAACCATAAAACTCCTGGAAGAGAACATAAGCAGAACACTCCTTGACATAAATCATAGCAATATTTTTTGGATCTGTCTCCTAAGGCAAAAGAAATAAAAGCAAAAATAAATAAATGAGACCTAATTAAACTTAAAAGTTTTCATGCAGTAGCAAAGGAAACCATCAACAAAATGAAAAGATAACCTACTGAATTGGAGAAAATATTTGCAAATAATATGATAAGGGGTTAATATCCAAAGTATAAAAACAGCTCATACAACTCAATGTCAGAAAAACAATCTGATTTTAAAATGGGCAGAAGACCCGAATAGACATTTTTCCAAAAAAGACATACAGATGGTTATCAAGTGCATGAAGAGATGCTCAACAACACTAAATCATTAGAGAAATGCAAATCAAAACCACAGTGTGAGATCACCTGACACCAGTTCAGAATGGCTATCATCAAAGTCTACAAATAACAAATCTTGGTGAGGATGTGGAGAAAAGGGAACCCTCATACACTGCTGGTTGGAATGTAAACTGATGCAGCCTCTATGGAAAACAGTCCGGAGGTTCCTCAAAAAACTAAAAATAGAACTACCATATGATCCAGCAATTCTACTCCTGGGTATATATCCAAAAAATAAATAAATAAATACAAATAAAAACACTAATTCAAAAAGATACATGAACCTCAATGTTCATAGCAGCATTATTTACAATAGCCAAGATATGGGACTGACCCAATTGTCCCTCAGATGAATTGCATGAAGAAGATGCAGTGTGTGTGTGTGTGTGTGTGTGTATATATATATATCTATATATATATATAGATATATATATACACACACACACACTCAACCATAAAAAAGAACATTCTGCCATTTGCAACATGGATGGACCTAGAGAGTATTATGCTTACTGAAATAAGTCAGAGAAAGACAAGTACTGTATGTTATCTCTTATATGTGGAATCTAAAAAAATAAAACGAATGTATATAACAAAACAAAAGTGAACTCACAGATATAGAAAACAAACTAGTAGATAATAGTGGGGAGAGGGAAGGGGGAGGGACAGGATAGGGGTATGGGACTGAGAGATACTAACTACTACATATAAAATAGATAAGCAACAAGGATATATTGTACAGCACAGAGAATGAGCCATTATTTTGTAATTACTTTAAAGGGAGCATAATCTATAAAAATGTTGAATCACTATCTTGCATACCTGAAATTAATATAATATTGTAAATCAACTCTACTTCAAAATAAGTTGCAGGCTAACAAATGTTTTTAATTTGAACTGTTTCTGTTTACTCATTTTTTTTAAGTCCAAACTCATATAATTTGTTTTTAAAAATTGTTTTCTATGTATTAAATTATAATACACTCTATTAGAGAAAAGCCGCACCCCTGCTTCTACTTTGGGCTCTGAGTCAGGGTGCTGTGAGAAAATGTTCTTAAGGCTATCAGAAGTGCTATTTTCAGAGTGTGTCTACAAAGTACACCTTTGAGATTCTTAAAAGCTCTTTTGTCCAGCTAGGAGAAGCTTTAAAATTTTCTAAGCTTTCAACCAAGAGATTTATAACTGTAACAGTGATGTAATCTTTACCCTAAGGATGCATTTTTATTGGTAACGCTTTGTATTTGATATATGCATTGAATTTTGGAGTCTTTTGCTGGATACAATTGAGGATGAGAAAGCTTTATTTTAAAACACATCAAGCTCTGATTCTTTCCTATTTCCTCTAAATTATGCTTGAAATTTAGCTCATTTCTCTATTATACATTATTCATACATTACTATAGGCAGCTAATAGAAAGTTGTTGACACTTTCAGCTGATTCTGATTTACTAATTGTTCTTCCAGTACATCACCTCGATTCTGATCCTCTGTCTTATAATTCCTAGAGCAGTAACCATACTGCCTATCTGTTTCCACTAACAGTCTCCTGGGGGCCTTTCAGTCCTCTATCTGCTACCCAGTCATAAGCCAACACCACGTGTTTTAGATTTTTGTTACTGCAGGACCCTTGTAGTAGGTTCCAATTTCTATTTCAGTTATATGTTGTTGTAGAGCCCACTATCTCCAAAACATGTTGGCTTAATTTTATTTACTCATGATTTTGTGGGTCAGAAATTCAGACAGAGTACAGTGGGCATGGCTTGTCTCAGGTCCTTATGATGTGGATATGTGGGAAAAATAATTCCACCAATATCACGTTATTGCTTAGTGGCTAGACTAATGGAATCCATTGATTCTAGTGGAGCTAAATTGTTAATAAATTTTGATACTCTTTCCTACTGATCTCCAGAACCCACCTCAACACAACTCTATATCTAGTTCCTACTAATCCACTGGAGCTGCTCAGAAGGTGAAAGAGTTATTATATTAAATAAGTATTACTGTTGAATGGAATGTTAGTAAGATTGAGATAGAAGCTGATGTTTAATTTTGATACTACTGATACTGTGCTTGTTTCAGAAGTGAGTTCCCATGATCACCATCCTGCTTGGTTGGGTTTTTAATAGATATACAATAATCCAGAATATAAAATACTCCAGAAAAAAGTGTTCAAGACCTTGTACCACCTCTCATAGTAACCCTCAAATTACAAAAGAGCAATTTATACACCTCTTCCTTTATATTTGCTTTGATCCAACAATTCTGTGTGATTTATCCCAATTACCTGATACAATTGTAACCATCCTTCCAGATCCAACTCACATGCTACTTCTTTCATCAAAAATTTCTTGATCATCCCTTAGAATTAATCCTTTCTCTAATGTCTTAGAACATATATACTATTAACTTCCTCTTATCATCTCTTCGGGTACATTAATCTCAGTGTATTTTAAGTTTCTTAAGTGTTAAGAATCAGATTGAATACAAGAATAAATGTATGAATAAATAAAATGCAGTGGTCCTGTGTCACATGAACTAAGCCTTTAGTTATTGGTTGATTTTGGGTATTATAA
The DNA here is from genome assembly GCF_965194825.1 of Balaenoptera physalus. NCBI lineage: Eukaryota > Metazoa > Chordata > Mammalia > Artiodactyla > Balaenopteridae > Balaenoptera > Balaenoptera physalus. The sequence goes on along the minus strand of NC_138896.1, from coordinate 100,596,253 downwards.
GAAAATAAACTCTTCAGGATTTTAGTGCCAAAATAATATAATATTATCCCATAGTAATTGAGCATGTATTCCATGTCAGGCTTTGTGCATATTATTGACATGTATCTTCTGAATGAATCCTTCAAGAGAAACTCATGAGGTAATGTTAATATTTACATTAAGAAATAATAACAATATTGAGAACTTCAGGTTAAACTGTATGCCCAAAGTCTTTTAATGCCAAACCATTCAGGGGTAGAAGCAAGACACAACAGACAATTTTCTGATTACAAAATTCTTGCTATAGTGCTTAACTCTATAACCTACCAGTGGAATATTACTAGTTTCTTTATCATAGACAAAGTACAAAAGCAACTAAACAGATACCAATCATGTTTGCTGGGCATCTGTGGTAAAAGCCAGAATAGATTGCCATGTACAGATACTGTAAAAAATTGATGCATAGCTGAAAATTCACACAATAAAAATATGCATTCCTTTTATATATAATTGAGAAGATACAGAAACTCTCATTGGGAAAATCGATAAGTGCAGAGAGAGTTGAAAAGATCGGATATTTAGGTAAATGGATAAATTGTACTTTCTTCTTCCTAAGGTGATCACTAATCACTAACTATGTCAGATTATTTCATGTCACACACACAGCTCAGTTGTGTAAATAACTATACAATTCTTATTCTAAAATAATGATTCTGCAATTTATGATACTGAAAATAATTAGACAGTGTTATAAATAATGTTACAGAAACAGAACAATTGTTACATTCTAATTAAACTCAACAGTTAGATTCTACTTAGGCAGGGGAAATTGCACCTTTAGTCAAAATTCATCTAATAGGCATTACTTATTGCTAACAATACAATCATGTCACTTTGTTTGTTTTAGGATTAATTTGCTCTTCAGAACATCTACTCTATCACTGACCATTAATATTGCCTTTGCAGACACATAAATTAAAGAGATGCATCCAGAAATTCAAACCCTTTTCCTTCATATAAATTTCACATTTGACTTTGGAAAGTTCTTACTTTCTGTCTCTCCAGAAATCTCTCTTTTGTCCCATCTATGACTGTCTATTTCCTAGGACCACTCCTGTTATCAGTTTCTATATTAGTCAAGGTCCAATCAAGGCACAGAAAAAACACTGGTTATTTTAATAGAGATCATTTAAGATGAAGAATTATAACCAAGGATGCTGTTGTTTAGCAGGTAACTGAAAAGACAAACAGAGAACATCAAAATATCATAGAGATAACACCTAGAGGAAAAAAACTCTCACGCCTAGAAAAGGAGGCTGAAAGCAATAAAAAACAGAAGCTTGGAGCAGAGGTCTCTGGAGGTGAAACTCAGACCTTGGAGGAGAAGGCACAACTCAGGTTGTTCTGGTTTCTCTGAGCTCAGAGGTTGAACCCCAGGGGTCTGGGACCCACTTCCCTGAGGATGGAACATGGGCTAATGCTTCTGAGAAATGCGCAATGTGGCTAAATCTGCACGTGTTAAAAACAAGTGTGTGCTGGGTTCAAGTGCTGCTGTAAGAATGGACATACCCACTGCTGCGGTGAAGAGGCAAGCCTGGGGCGATGCTGACAGGAGCAGATTTCAGGAGCAGGGAGCAGACATGGGGTCTGCTGGAAAGAAGCAAGAAAAAAAGAGGGAATAAGTCCCTTCTCACCCGCTAGCACCCCCCAACAGTCAGAATCTAACAGGGAACCAGGCAGCAAGGCAAAAGTTTGGTTTGCAAACTTTCAGCCCCAGCATCACAAAGCTGAGTGCAAAAGCATGAATTTGGAGTGGAAACACTATAGCTTAATAACCTGGACACTTCCTTGACATCTTCATTTCCGCTTGACCAAGAAGAACTTACAGGCAGTGATACGCCTTAGTCATCCCTACTTCCTCAATATCTAGCTTGGTCCTAAATTCAAAGCGGCATTCACTTTATTCTTATACTCAAAATACAAAAAAACAAAAAACAACTCTGTGTGTAACTGACAGGCTTGTAGAGACAGAGAGGGAATTTCTACCATGTGCTGGACACTTTGTTTTAGTGATTAAACAGGGAACAAAACAAATATCCTGCTTTCATGGAGCCTATATGCTCAATAAGTACTGAATAAATAAACACTCAATACTGAGTTCTTTTCTCTAAATTGCTTTTCTAATAAGCCACCTTCTCCTCCCCCCTTCTACCTCTCAATAATGTCTCTCAGTTCCTTTGCTAGCTTCTACTTCTCCCTCCACCCCTAGACATAAATATTTCCCAAGTTTCACATGTCATGTCTGTGCTCTTTCCTTGTTCTGCTACCATCCATTGAGATCTCATCAATTCTTACAGGTTGGATTGTAACCCAAATTAGCCCAACTCAAATCCTTCATCAATTGTCTGCTGGAAATTTCTGTTTCGATATCCCTCCATAACTTCAAACTCAACATATGTAATAAAAGCTCATCCCCTCTTCCCTTGCAACCCCTTCATACATAATAAGGGTAAATTTGGGGGTAAAAAGATTTCAGTTTATATGTGTGTATGTGTGCATGTATATGTGGGTGTTTGTTTATATCAAATATGTATATGTTTATGTATGTATAAATAAATATAGATAGATGTTTATATATGACACATGAACATATATATACATATACACACACATGTGTAATGGGTCATGATAGAAAATACATTTTCTATTGTACTATGAGTTGTGGTCAAAAATACTTGAAAGCCAAAGGAATATATGAACAGAAAAATAACAGCTCATGGGAAAAATAAAAATCAGACCAGATCACTCAAAGCCTATACAATTTTGTAACTAGGGCAATAACCAAAACAATAATTTATACCCTGGTTGATAACTTAGATAACCTAGACACGCTACTGTGGAGAACTTTAAAGGTTCCCAGAAAACATGTCTTGGAATGCTGGCTTGCAGGTGTTGAACAAAAGCAGACAGAAATGGAGTCTGTACCAGCAGGGCTGCTGTTAGTGTGAACCCGGGAAGAAGTGGGTCCTGCCTTCAGCAGAGAACCATCCAAGGCTATGCGTTGCACCTCTGCGGGGAGGGGGACTGGGTGCAGGCATCTATTTTTAAACATCCTATCTTCCCTAAAGCCCTTCAGCCTGAAAGCTTTCAGCCCTAAAATAGAGCTGAAACATTTCTGTGCAGCACTCAAGCTTCGAGCTTTTTCCTTCCTGGCGAAGTATTAAACCCTGCTGCAGTTATTCTGCCTCTCTTGCCTAGGAAAAATCACATATGAACAAACACTATTTCCATATTAGAGTATCATTACTACTATCCTTGCCACATGTCCCAGTTTGTTCTGCCTTAAGCCTGCTGCCTTGTCATTCATTAACAGCACCCCTTTCACTCTCAAAAGTATCTGAGTCTGAACAGTAAATTATGTGGTCACTCTATTTTGTTATTTATCATATATTGTAGTAGAACAGACTGAAAACTATGTATAAGTTATAATAAATGTAATGATAAACGGTAAGCATGCACTGGCAGAAATAACAGGGAAGACATACTTAAGATGCTTTAGTGCTAGCCTCCATGAAGAAGTGACATTTAAGCTGAAGTGTAAGCAGGAACCAGCAGGGAAAGTGTGGCCAGCATACAAGGAGGCAGAGGAACTAGCTTATGCAAAGGCCCTGTGGTGAAAAACAGTCTAGCAAGTAGGAGGGAATAAAGGGCAGCCTAGGTGACTGGAGCTTAGGCGGAGGGGAGACTGGGATGGTGGCTTGAACTTGGGTGGTCTCAACATAGAGAGTAGGAGCCACAGGTAAATGTAGAAATCCACGTGGCAGGACTTACTGACGGATTAAATAGTCATGACGGAGAGAAAAGAGACAAGGATGACTCTCAATTTCTAAAAGAATCTGGAGAGATGCGGATTCAACTTTGAACGCTCTCTAAACTCTTAGATACCTTTAGTGAGATCACCTCTATCTGGGTCCCAGTTACCTTATCTATTGAAAAAGGAGGACCCTATGCTGTGTAAGCATCCTGCCACCTTTGTCATTCTACAATTTTAAACTGCATTTCTGTTGTTTCACGTTGGGGTATATCCTTTCACACACATTTGTCCTTTCACAGATTAAACAAACTGTTTCTCACAAGTAAACTTACCCTTCTGCACATTTTCTCAGAGTGATTCCTCTAGGTTTCTCTCTGTAGTAATGCATTTCCTCTCCTTCCCCTTTAATTCTGATTCTGCTCCTTTTTCCCTTTCAGACTTGGCAGGGCGCTTTACAGTTGGGAATGAAGATTGGCGTAGATATTGCAAAATCAATTTTTTTTTTTTTACCACTCCTCTTAAAAAAACACCACACACATAAAAGCAAGCATTCGCAAGCAATCAGGAACCCTGACATAAGGTGACCTCCCACTAGAAGCTGATGATTCTGCCCAGAGCAAATTGATTAAACACTTTCAATTTACTTTGCAGAGACAAGCTCTAATTCTACAGGCACTCATAGACTCCAAGGAGCTTCTAACATTTAAAGAAATGTGTCCATTTACTTAACAGAGCTTTATTTTCTCGAAAATATAATGTTTCTCTTCCTCTAGTGTATTCTTTCCAGGTACCTAGAGAATTTACAAAATAAAACCAAAGTGAACATACTTGCATACACACACATAAAGTATATGTATCATTGTTACTTTCAAAGCCATATATTAAGGTACATTTATACATTGTGCACCTAGTGGTGCTACTCGGCTGACCAGTAAATGCAGACATTTTAAGTTTCCAGTCTTCCAAATTTTTCCAGAAGAAATGACCACACTGTAAAGATGAAATAAGTAAATTGAGAACAGACTCCTTTACAGTGTGATATGAAGATAACCTGCCTTGTAAAAAAAAAAAAAATGCAGATTCCTAAGTCCTACTGCAGAATCATCAAATCAAAATCATACGTGTGTGTGTATGTACATATCTCCAACAGAGCTTCTCAAGGTTTTAGGTACATAGGACTCATCTTAGGATTTTGTTAAGAATGCAGATTCTAACCCAGGAAGTCTGGGGTGCGCCATGAGACGATGCCTTTTTCAAAGCTCCCAGGTAATGGCCATGCTGCTGGTACACAGACGGCACTTGGAGTAACAAGGCATTAAAGTTTGTGCACCACTGCGTGGTCTAGTATTGATGTGCTGTCATTGGCAGCTTTCTCCTGCCAGTTGTATTTCAAAAGTAATGGGCTCATTCTGAAGGCCTGAGAAACAATACACAGTGGGGAATGCTTCTACTAATAGGGCTCATTAGGAGTTCAGAAAACAACATGCTCATTTTTACAATTTGAAAACGCCTATTCAATTCACCTTCCTAATACATCAAGCACAGAGAGGCTCAGCAAGCATCATCCACCCACGGGCTGTTGGATGCCCAGTTTATTTCCTGAGCAATCTTCACTGGGCAACGCTTGTATTACCTCTCTTCCTATCACAGCAAAGTGGAATCAGCTGTCAGCAAGTCTTCCTAGACACTGATCCAGGAAAATACAGCTTCTTAACACTGATTCGCAGCTTCTCTTTGCTGAACACCCATCAACAAAGTAAGTTAACTCTTTAAACAGGCAGCCTCCTATGTTAACACTGCTGGGGATGGCTAGAGGTGCCTGTAATTTTCACATTTATTCTTAATCTAACTCATATGTAGCTCGATTGCTGAACCATTTAACCTCTGACGTTGCTGGCTTCCACCCTTGCTCAGTTTTTAAGGGAAATCATTTCATCTGAAAGGTTCACCAAACCCTTCATGCATTGGTCTCTTGCATCCCACTAACTGCTGTTGTCAAGAAATAAAGGCAGGGACTAGTATTTATGGGTTGCTAATTACATACATTCGTATCCTTATCTGGTATAATCTTCACAGGTAATACTCCAGGTATGTTTCTCTACATTTTCAAATACAGAGAAACTAGGCCAAGAGACTTAATGGAACAAGTAATGGAACTAGAATTCAACCCAGGCTTAGCTACCTCTTTTCCAAACCCATGCTATTCCTCTCCAAAACTTTGCCTCCTTAGGTGCTAGAAGTAAGTGAGGTGAGATGATACTGACCACTTGCTATGGATTTACAGGAAATATTTAGGTAGGAGGAATTTGAGCAAAGTGGTCTCAAATATTCTTTCAAACCTTAACGTTCTATCACATTGTGAATACATGAATAAAATATTTTATAAACTATCGTCAATACTGCATTCCACTGAATCATACATAAACTTAAGGAAACACAAAATCTTAATCGGATAAGTGATTTAAGTTAGAAAGCGTCAGAACAAAACATATTTCTTTCTGTAACATCAAAAAAAAAAATAAGTGTAGTAATAAGTACAGGACAGAGAAGACTTCATAGTTTGGTAGCAATCTTTATGAAGAAGACAGACTTACACAAAGCCTGAGTTTAACTAATTACAAACTCAATTTCATCCAATAATAAAATGTTTTATTTTAAAAGCCAAGAGCACCTTAGAATCATCTAATGAAAGGGCAGTATATCTTCCACTCAAAGAGGATAGTATCGCTAAATTTGAGACTGGTTATTACTATAAAAATGGGTTTAACTCGAGTAAGCTCTCTAACTGCCTTTCAAACAAAGGAATCTCTGAAATTATAAAGAGGTATTCAGTTGTTGAAAAATAACAAGGTGTATTTTTAACATCCAAATTGGTCCATCGTATCTGAAATAGCTTAAGACAAAGACTGCAAACTCAAGTGCTGACAGGGAAAAGGCAGGCAAGATAAATGAATAAGCTAGCTCAGTGGAGCCTGGGATAAACTAGAGTTTGCTACACTCATGTAGAGGAAACATGACGAGTACACCAAATAACGAACGTATTGCAAGCAATTAGCGTCAATTTGCTGAAATACCACTGAACAAAATGACCACATCTCCAAAGATTTGTCTTATGCAATCAGTTTACTAAGGAACTATTTACCACATTGCTGATTCATCAGAAATTTGTTTCTATTAATCAACTTCTAAGGACTAGAGCAATTTGTGTTGCATGTGAGGTTTTAAATTCAGTGTTTGAAATATTTTTGTGTAATTTGGGGGGAATGAGTTTGTTTTGATTTTAAATACCATGCATGTCAAAAAATGTTAAGATTTTATGAAAGGTAAGTAGGGTAGGCTTCTCTCTTCTAACTCATTTTTAATCAAATCTGCTGCACTTCCTACTTCTCTTATTCATGCGTTTGCTTTCTTGAGTGGGGCAGATAAGGAAGAGTTAACAGCAACTGCATAGAGAATTGGGGCTGGAAGTTTGTATCTCAAAAATAGAAACAGTAACAGGTCTCTCATAGGACTGTTGATTCTTACATTAGTATGTCTTCTTCATATAAATTGCTACCAAACCATGAAGTCTCCTTTGTCTTGCCCTTATTACTATACTTACTATTATTATTTGAAGCTGGAACCATAAACAACAGCATTCTAGAAAAAAAATTAAATAGGTAAACATGGCAATATTCGATTATTTAACAAATATCCTAATAGGTGGCTAGAAAGTTTTGTAGGGTACAAAAAAATGAGGAGAGAAGGAATGAAAGAGAGTGCTGAGGAAAGGTAAAAGATAATAAAATAGAAGATGGAAAAGAGAAGAGAACGCAAATTAATTCCAGATGGATTATATATTGAAATGTTTAAAAACCTCTAAAATTCTTAGGACAAAATATAGGAAAATATGCTTAAGGTATCACTATAAGGAAAGATTTTCTAAAGCATCCATTAAAAGCATAAAATATAGAGGAAAAGAATGATAAGTTTAACTACATATATAAAATAATTCTCTGTAGAACAAAGAATAGCATTTACCAGGCACCCAAACAAGCAGCAGCCTGGGAGAAGATATTTGGAATCCACGTAACGGACAAAAAATTAATGACTGTCGTGTTTGAAGAACACATACAAATGAACTAAAAAGACTAATGATCCAATAGAAAAATGAGCAAACAATGAATGAACAATTCTTAAATGAAGAATCCTGTTTCGACAATAAATATATGAAGAATATTAATCTCAGTAGTAATCAGGGAAATGCACATTTTAAAAAGGTAACATTTCTCTTCCATCAGATTGGCAAGAACTCAAAGAAACTGACAACACCAAGGGTTGGGTAAAATGAGGGAACAGTGATCATGTAAGTTATATTCCAAAGTTTTTAGAGAATATCTTGCGAATAACTAGTTTCACTCCTTGTTATCTGTGCCAGAAAAACTTTTCTAAAAGTCCATATGGAGACATGCACAAAGATATTATTTGCAACAATGTCTAGCACAGCAAAAATTTTAAAAAATATATTAATATACATTTAAGAGGAATAGCTAACCAAATAACCTAACTGTGTCAAATCCATATAGTGGAATACTAGGTAGCAATAACTGTAAAGGAATTCAATTTACATGTGTCATCTTGGATGATTCACAAACAGTATTACAGTTTAAAAAGGAAATGTTCATAATGATGTATATATATATATCAATACCATGCCACAAATTCTGAACAGTTTTCAAAAATAATGAAACAGTATTATGTGATGGTTTATGTATGGTTCCTATGGAGAAAAATCTAACACCTAGACAAAATGTAAACATTTCAACTTCAGCATAGTATTTACTAGGAGGAGTATGAAAAGGAACGAACTATTTTTCTCTATATACAAAATATTTTATTTCCTCAACAAATCATGAAAAATATATTGTCATTAATATTTTTAAAGCAAGAGGAGGTTCACGGGTGTTTTTTCTGTGTTGCTCCTTATATTTTCTATATTTGAAATACTTCATATATAAACAAAGAAGGGAAGGGGAAAGACACTGAGAGGGAAAAAAAGGGATGGGTAATAGTAAGAAAGCAAGTGGCAAGAGGAAAAGAATTACACCTAGGAAATAAGGAATAGAAGTGAGAAACAAAACTTAAAGAACATCAACAAAAGTTAGTTGAGAGGGAACAGCAACTCACACTGTATCCCCTGTCTGGCCCCATTTCTTTTCCTCTTCCTTGCATCTTGTTTTCATTTGCCCCACCTCCTCTTTCACAGGATTTAGAAATAAGCAACATACATAAAGTCAAGCTATATAACCTATCTTTTATGCACAAATGTGTTCACCTGCCAGTCTCTGAAACAAAATCCCCTGAGGAAGTGCTATACAAAGTTTTTTCAACAAGATAAGGACAGAAATGAGCATATTTAGAAATTTGTATAGCAATTGGATAAATTTATGTTCCTTGAATTCAACAATAAAAAGGGTGGGCTTGTATTTTGGGTATCCTATTTTAATTTCATTGTTCTGTTATTTTATATTTATATTTTACAAAAGTATCCATCTGAAACAGATTGGAAATTTTAAAAATAATAATAATAAGAGTTTTCCAACACAGTTTGGGAAGCACTGCTCTTGGAATCAGAAAAACAGAAGGAATTTTTCCCTTTGTTCCCTTTGTGGTGTGTGCGTGTGTGTTCTCATGTGTATGTGCTCGTGTGTGCGTGTGTGTGCATGCGTGTGTGTGCGGGTGCATGTGTGTCTGTGTGTGCATGTGTGCGTGTATGTGTGCATGTGCACACCTGCACACCTTTGAGTTTGGGGAGGGCCTGTTGCTCCCCAGTCCTCTCTAGAGTACCTCTCCTCATTCTTAGACCCAGGTTAGTAAAGAACAAAACCAAAGCAACTCAATGAATGAAAACAAACGAACAAACAAAAAACTTTACTCATTATCTCAACAGAAAATACCTTGACATTTAATTTGAAAACTACCTTTATTTAGGGTTGAGAGAGAACAAAATCATCCTCAAAGAGAAATAACCAAGCAACATGGAGAGTCACCCTGATGTCTGCTTGTGAGACAAAGTCTGTCCCATTTAGAAGGCTAGTGCTGTCCAGGTGTGGGATTTCTCTCCCACTGCACCCTGTTCCCGAGACCGGTGCAAGAAAGCTCTTACTTTAAATTTCAACATGATGCTCTTCTGGTTCTGACTTTGGTGCCTACTTCTTAGGGAGGCTGACCATACAGGACAAGATAGAGTGGTAAACACCACAAGCTTCAGCACCAGACAGGACTGGTTTCATCACCAGCTTAGGCTATTTTAGACATTATTTTGTAAGAGTTTTATAACCATCCTCTGCTTCAGTTTCCTAACCAATAAAATGAAAAAGGAGGATAATGGACACATATATCATAAGATTGCAGTTGAGAAAGAAGATGTTCATACATGAAAAGTGTTCTTCTTAGTGACTGAAATAAAGTAAGTAGTCAATTATTATTCTTTGTACTACTATTAATATTATTAATAATAATAGGAACCATGTCCATATCCATCCCTCAGGGTCATTCTCAGAAAGACAATCATTTAACTATACATTTACATGAAACTAAATAAAATATTAATTTTTGGCAATTGAAGGTTTTGTGACACATGCAATAAAAGCAACAATTAAGCCAACACAGAACTGTCTTCTAGAATTTTACCAGCTATCTTTTTGAAGAGTGAATAGACATTCTGAGCAGCTCCAGAAGTCAGAATAAGAATCAGTGGGTAATCTTCATGGGGTGGCAGATTTTGACTACAAAAATTGACATTCTTAAATACTAGAACTCCAAAACAAACAAATGGATTGGTATGTAAGAGAGCATATATATGTACTCCACTCTGTGTGTATATATATATATATATATACACACACACATATAACACACATACATACATATATATATATATATGCATACATATATACATAGAGGGAAAGAAAGCACATTAATATGCCAGGCTATATGGAATCCTCTTATGTAGTATATTGTCTCATTTGGTTTATCAAAATCATGTGCTGGTACATACAAGGCCACTACATCCCAGACATTGTAAGTAATTTAACTAAAGATTCTGAGCTTGAATAGAGGCCAAGCCAGACATGGAACCTAAGTAAATCGTAAGTTATTTATTACTATTCTGTTTGCTTTGGCAGTGGGCCTTCTTTCAGCATTTTTTAGATGCCTTTATCAATATGAGGATGATTTTGCTCTCTCCCCAGGGGAATGTGGCAATGCCCACAGACCTTCTGGTTGTCATAATTTAAGGCTAAGGGTTTTTACTAGCTTCTGACACATAGGTCCCAGGAATGTGCTAAACATCCTACAGTACACAGGGCAGCCCTCAGCAACAGGGAGTTATCTGTTGCAAAATGTCAGTAGCTCCGAGCTTTGAAAACCCTGCCAATTCACAAAAGTTCTTCGAATCTTTAAGACTGGCTCTTCCACCAGGCTCATTTACATGCCACTGTCAAATTTAAGAATGTGTCCATTGTGTTTGTATCTATACTATCACTAACTTCCTTTTTCTCCTAGTTCTCCATTTAGCTTATCTTTTTCAAGGTCTCTTTTAAATACGGCTTTCTTTCAACAGCTTGTCAGGACTTGTGTTCAACCTGTTAAAACACTGGCCAGCTTTCTTGTCATTAAAATGCAGTAGTTACCAATTCTGAGAGATCTGTTTTATATCTTCATATTTTATACTCAGAAGATAAACTTGGAGTCCAATTCCTTTGGGGATTATTTGCTCCTATTTGCATAGTTGCTCTGAGAAAAGCAATTCCCCATGTAAATGCATGTTATACAAGTCACTGGAAAACTCCAGGCATCCTGCCCTCCTGCAGCACCACATCGTGGAAACTGCCCATCACGGTGTTTCTGTCATTTGGGGAGCAGGAGCAAAAAGCATCCCTGCATCTCCCTTCCTTTGGGCTTTAGCAAGGCAAGACATTTCCCCACTGATTTCCACCTCCTCCACTAAGGCTCAAGCTCCAAGCAGCACGGGGCTATTAGAGGAAATGAGAATGATCTGAAGGCATCATCAGAGCTTCCTAGTAGGCAGAAGCATGCCTTTAAGGCAAAACTGGTAGGCACGATCTGACTTTGCCACCTGTATCATGGCTGTATCATCATAACTGAAGCATTACAATATGGGAAATGGCATACTACCTTCAGTTGATACTTCTATCGACCACTAAAAATAAGGTCTTCCTCATTTTTGAGGAAAACTGAACTATTTTAAAATCTTGAGCTTTGCATAACCCAACAGAAATGCAAAGATGGAAATGTATATGAAAATAAACATCACAGAATAAAGCAAAGAAATGTGAAAAAACAAAAGTGAAAAACACTTTTAAAGGATTTAGTCTTTACATGTGTAGAGTTTCTGAATACAATAAATGTTGAATAAGTATTTATTAAATAAATATACCCATCAATCAGTGAACTGCAAAGTTCTACCAAATTACTAGTCACTGTAACACCTATTCACACCTTCACAAAGATCCATCTTATTAAAATGTTAAAAACTAAAATGAGATGTTGATAATAGTCATAAGTAATTTATACTTTACCAGGCACAGTGTTAAATGTTTTATATGAAGAATCTTATTTAATTCACACAAAAATCCTATAAGTTAGGCTACAATATTAATATACCCATTTTACAGTTGAGAAAACATTTGCTCAAAAATGTCAAATATATACACTGTGAGCCACAACTGGAATATGAACTCAGGTCTATCTGTATCTAAAGCTCATCCTCCAAACCACTATGTAATTTCTAAATGTGTAAGTTGTGCTATTTCAATTTGAATTTGTACTTACTGTGTTAACTGGTATAGAGGTACCTGTCAAGATTTATCCTCCAGGAGTTCATTTAGTTAAGTTCCAACTCTGTAAGGCTAAATTGGCTCTAGAAGCATGTCTACTTGTCCCTAGAACATGCACAGCAGCAAGGATTTCATCTAAGGGATCCAATATCCCCACCTGCTTAGGTGTCTTCTTGTTGTTCTGCTTTATCATATACTCAAGAGGTCCATAGTTATTTTCCTGGGAATTTTGAACTGTTTTATTTTACCTAAGACTGGGCTGGATTATCCCCCCCCCTTCTTGGGATATATTTGCTTGTGGACTTTATACTCTATCTTGGACACTCAGCTCTGTAAAGGCTGAACTCAATCCCACCTACCAGGTCAAGGTAGAACTACAAGCTTAGACCTTATACTCATGAAGGGTTTCAAATTTACAATGGTGACATTATCTCCAGAATTGGAGATACACTTACAGGACTGATACACTTGCAGGAATAAAGAACAGTATGTTCATTATACATCTTTAAACATATGTTATATTACCTGACCCCTCCACTATACGAGCAATACTTTTTAAGAGTTACGTTATTACCATGTGAATTGCACAGTCATCATCATGTATTATATTTTGTGTTAAAATTGTATATATGTTAAATGTAAGCATTTAAATTATATCAGCTTTGATAGCAATATTATGGTGTTTGTTATTTTTTAAATATTTTCTCAGTCTCAATAAAAGGAAGTGATATGAGCTTTTCATTGAATTGTGAAGGGACTTGTGGACCTATCCTTGAGTTCTACATACACTAGCACATAATGTCAGGGGCAAACCCCAATGTAAAATACATTGATGTGGAAAAAGAAGGGAAAGAGGAAAACTAGTTGCAGCTCATTCTTCCCTCTCTTACTAAATTAGAAGTTCTTTAACAGTAGACACTCTAATTTTTAAATAGCCATAATAATTAACAGAATGTAAGTTTCTTAAAAACAGAGTTACCAAATGATCCAGCAATCCTACTCCTGGGCATATATTCGGAAGAGACAAAAACTCTAATTCAAAAAGCTACATGCACCCCATTGTTCACAGCAGCACTATTTACAATAGCTAAGACATGGAAGCAACCTAAATGCCCATCAATAGATGAATGGATAAAGAAGATGTGACACACATATCTATATATCTATATAGATATATATGTATATATATAAAATAGAATATTACTCAACCATAAAAAGAATGAAATAATGCCATTTGCAGCAACATGGATGGACCTAGAGGTTATCATACTAAGTGAAATAAGTCAGACAAAGACAAATATCATATGATATCACTTATATCTGGAATCTAAAAAAATGATACAAATGAATTTATTTACAAAACGGAAGCAGACTCACAGACATAGAAAACAATTTATGGTTACCAAAGGGGAAAGATGAGGGGAGGGATAAATTAGGAGTCTGGGATTAACAGATAGACTCTATTGTATGTAAAATAGATAAACAACAAGGTCTTACTGTATAGCATAAGGAACTATATTCAATATCATGTAACAACTTACAATGGAAAAGAATATATATGTTATATATATAACTGAATCACTGCTGTACACCTGAAACATTGTAAGTCAACTATACTTCAATTAAAAACAATCATCAAAAAAATAAATGTAAGTTTCTTAGTTTCTTCTTTTCTTCTTTCATTTGGTGGCTCCAAAAGATGACAGAAAGATCTTTTTTAAAATCTCATGAACTTTACAGAACAAATTCTATTTTGTTTCAGTTGTAGTTATTCCAAGCTCCACTCCCCTGCCCCCCAACTACCCACCACTCCCCGCAACAAAGTAGAAGCAACATATTGGTGTGCCAGGGCAAAGGTAAGCAACAAGGTGTTACTGAAAGTGCAGATGGTAGAACTATTGAAATCAGTCCTAAGATCTCAACAATTCCAGCATTCTGGGAATAATTAGTGGAGGGATGAACATCCTGTTTATACTTCAGTGGCTATTGAAGGAATCACTGTGTTAGCATCTGGCACAATAACTGATGTACGTAAGAATGATTCCTGGTTCTCAAAGGAAGGTTAGGTTTCACACAGCATCTTCCTTTGAAGATGAAAGGGAAGAGTTGCACTGCTTTAGGAAAGATTTTGATGTCAATGTTTAAAGTGAAAGAAAGTTGTGTTGCTTAAAGCCTTGGGTAGCTGGAAAACTCACGTAAAAATTCTCTTTCCTGGGATAAATAAAATACTTGATAATAAGACTCTGACCTTCATAGCAACTGTCATTAAATTGTTGATGTGGAATAACTTTGGAAGGGATATAGCTGAGATGGGAAGGAGCAAATAATTAATAATGTTTACTCAGAAAGTGTCATGCTGTCCATGTTTTTACCTAAAGGCCATGCATCTTTTCAAGAAATTTTAAGTGCCTCTACTTCACTGCAATACACTAAGGAATCAGAAAGCAAGATGTCAGAACCCTCAGATAAGAAGAGGGAGAAGCTAACCTGGATAAATATATGAAGCAGACAAACATTTTTCAGAGCTTCAGGTACTCAGTTATATATCTGGTGATAAAACCCAGAGGTTAAAGTGAACTTTGAACACAAACAAATATATGCACTTTTAACCGTTTGCAAGTCTTGCAAATGATCCTGATACAATAAAACAAATTCCTGTATAATATAAAAGAAAACAAATGTGGAGTCCTCAGAAGTGGTTCAAATGAGCCAGAACAATGTTGGCGGAAAGATGTGGGATGGATTTGATTCGGCACTACTTAACCGATTTTAATTCTTCTTTTTGCTCATTTATGAGTGAGAGTAATTTTTATGAAAATTTTTTAATATATCTTTTTAAAATTTGTTGAACATATTTATGCTTAAATAGACTGATAGTAAGTTAGATTGGGTTCTCTTTCTATAGTGTACTTTCTAATACATGTTTCATAATATTCTAGATTAATGGTTGGCAAACCTTTTACGTAAAATGTCAGGTAGTCATCTTCAACAAATAGTTCTGAGCAATTAGACGTACAAAGACAAAAAAGAAAAAGAAAAAACACCTTAAAGTGTAAAAATATAAAGCTTTTAGAAAAAAAATATAAAAAGAATTTTTGGGATCTAGGCCTAGACAAAGAGTTCTTAGACTTGACAATGAAAGCATGATCTATAGAGGAAATACAATATAATGAACCTCATGAAAATTACAAACTTTGGTTCTGTGAAACACCCTGTTAAGAGGATGAAAAGACATGGTATAGAGTGGGCGAAAATATTTTCAAAGAGCATATCTGACAGTACATTTGTATCTAGAATATAAAAAGAATATTAAAAAACTCAACAATTAAAAAGACAATCTATTAGAAAATATGCAAAAGACATGAATAACTATTTCACAGAAGAGAATATACTGATAGCAAAAAAGCACATGAAAGGAAATTACACATTTAACCATTACAGAAATGCAAATTAAAACCACAATGAGATATCACTATTACCTATCAGAAGGGCTAAAATAAAAAAAAAAATAGTGACAACATCAAATGCTGTCATAGATGTAGAGAAGCTGGATCATTCAAACATTGCTTATGGATTACAAAATGATACAGCAATTCAGAAAGACAGCTTGGCAATTTCTAAAAAATCAAATTTTCAGCTGCCAAAAGACCCAGCAATTGCACTCCTGGGCATTTATCCCAGATATATGAAAACTTATGTTATTAAAACAAACAAACAAACAAACAAAACAACTATACACAAACATCCAAAGCAGCATTATTTGTAACATCCAAAAGCTGGAAACAACCCAGATGTACTTCAATGTGTACGTGGTTAAACTACAGTATATACATACAGTGGAACACTATTCAACAATAAAAGGACTGAAATTTTGATACACACAGCAAATTAGATGAATCTCCAGAGAATTATGGTAGGTGAAAAAAGCCCATTCCAAAAGGTAACATACTGTATGAGTCCCTGTATAAAACTTTCTTAAAATGACAGAACTATAGAAATGAAAAAGAGATTAGTGGTTTCCAGGGTTGAAGGAGGGGGTTGGAACTGGGAGAAAAACAGATGTGGCTATAAATGGGCAACATGAGGGATCCTTTTAATGATGAAACTGTTCTTTATATTACTTTATCAACTTTATCTTTGTTGTGATATTATACTATGGTGTGGAAAGATGCTACCATGATAAAATGGGGTATAGGCTACCTGGGATATCTCTATACTATTCCTTACAACTGCATATGAATTTAAAATTAGCTCAAATTAAAGAGTTTAATTTAAAAAAGGACATAAATATGTTTGGCTTTGCAGACCATAAGGTCTCTGCTGCAACTACTCACCTCTGTCCATGTGGTATGAAAGCATCCATGGACAGCAAGTAAATGGATGAACATGTCTGTGTTTTAATAAAACTTTATTCACCTAAACAGACAGCAGGTTAGATATGTGCCATGGCGTGTAGTTTGCAGACCCCGGCCCCAATTAAATAACCCCTAGAAAAATGATTATATGTAACCCTTAAAAAGCATCACACACCTGGTCTAATCCTAGAGCCATGTTGCAATTAATGAGACAGTTCGGAAACCTGAAAATCATACTTTACTCGAATTTTTAACACTATAAAGGGAAGATTTAAAATCATACTTAACTTGAATTTTTAATACTATAAAGGGAAGATTTCTATCACAGCAGATTCATGATATCTCTCCCTTTTATGTATTTACATTGCAGTTGCTTTATCACTGCTCTAGTTTCAAATTCTTGAAAAATCCCTTCTCTATCCCCTGCCCTCATGTGTTTAACTGCTCCTTATCTCTTTCTCCCACTTTCAGTCAGTAGTCTCTCCTTCTCCCCACTCTTTTTCTTTTTTTCTTTTAGTATAACTGACTTTTTTTTTTTTTTTTTGGTCTGCGTTGCGTCTCAGTTGCGGCACGCGGCATCTTTCATTGCAGTGCGCGGGCTTCTCTCCAGTTGTGGCACACGGGCTCCAGAGCGCATGGGCTCTGTAGTTTTGCGGCGCGCAGACTCTTCATTGGGCATGGGGTTCTCTCTAGTTGTGGCGTGTGGGCTTTCTCCCTCTACTTGAGGCACACAAGCTCAGGAGTTGTGGTGTGCAAGCTTAGTTGCCCTATGGCATGTGGGCTCTTAGTTCCCCAACCAGGGATTGAACTTGCGTCCCCTGCATTGGAAGGTAGATTCTTTCCCACTGGACCACCAGGGAAGTCCCTCTTTTTTTCCACTCCTAATAAATAGATTGAAACTTATTTTGTTAAGGTCTTCCCTCTCTCTATTACCTACCTAGTCCTGTTTTCCACTCATAATCCTCACTTTTCCATTAACCGAAAGAACAAATCTGTCCAGGAAAGGTCATCTGTGAAGAATGGGTGAGAGGAAGGAAATGTGGTAGCAAAGTAAGAATTCTCATTAATGGTTGAGAGGAAGGTAAACTGGACACACATTCATACACTAATCATTTTTCCCATGCTCCATATGATCATGCCTGGATTAGTTGGGATATACTCCTCTATTTAAGGTACCTCTAGCAGGGGTAAGTAGTTCAGACATTGCTCTTTTAAAAGTTCTTTGCTGCCAAATGCCATGCACTAGATATGTCAGAACAAATTCTTCTGAAATACCTGGATTGAGAAGATAACCAATTACACATTCAGAAGAGGGCAAGGAGGTTTAGTTTTGTTTTTTGCTTTGTTTTTGTATAAGAGCTTTCCCTCTGTGAATCCAACAAATACAGCCATGAAGGGCATTTGGTGATTATTTTGAATGATGACCCCTGAAATTCTTTCCTCAATATTACAAGTCTGACTCTCACCCTGGACCTTTTGGCAGTGCACATTTTCATCCATCTTGAAACAGAATGCCCTAAACAGATGAAAGAGAAATGAGGCAATAAAATAATGCCTGTCAAAAGGTGAAATAGGCACAGCGTATTTCTCCTCATTACTGCATATTATGAGGGCTAATGGCAGAGATGAATATCTCTAGTCAGAGACACTTATATAGGAATTTACATTTAAAAGTAATTGCTATAGATCATAATTGGTTGATTAGGTGTTCTCAATGCCTAAGGCCCTTTTCAGACTTTAACTACATGATACACGCCAGGCTTTCAGAGGGCCAATCTGTGTAAAAAGAAGTGTAATTTGTCCCTTGTAAAATATCAAGTTAGAAAATGTTATCACCTACTTCACATCCTCCCAGACCAGTTATTGTCTTTCATGGTAGGAGTCACCAACTACCATGGACAGAGTAATTGACGTGAAAATATAAATTATGGAGTTGACCCCAAATCTACCTAATTTGTATGAACCATTCCACAAATTAGTTTTAGAAAAAGACATCCATATTATTTTATTAATCTTAGTAATCACAATTATGCATGCCACATTAGTGGCGAATTCATTATACCCCTCTTTGAGTTTCTCTCTTCTTAAATTATATAATCTCCAATAGGCTTTGAATGGGGCTTTTTTTCCTGTATACTCCATCAGGAAAAAAAAAAAGTATCTCTTCAGTCCTCTATTGCTTTGTTTTTTGCTGCCACAAAGTCCCTCTTGTTACTTATGGGATCTATCCAGCCCCAGATAGGAAGAGAGTTCACTACTGAGATAACACTCCAGTGACCTGAGACCCACATTGCTAATCATCAAATCTCCAAGGGAAGACAATATCACTTCCTTAATACCAAAGCCAGACCAAGGTGCCTGCATAGCACTCCTGGAGTTCCAACTCAGATTGCTTAGTTCTTCCAGTTCACATTCACATCAGCAGGCCCAGGAAGCATAGAGGACAGGAAAAGGACTGGTGTTTGTATTCTGTACCTTATGGGTCCAGAATCCCTAACTCCTTTCCCTCCCCAGAGATTCATCTGTAGAAGCCAATGAGATTTTTCTTCTCAACAATTAAAACTCAATAGGGCTAATCATAACCATTTCCTAGATAATGGGTCCAATTTTCTAAGGAAGGATATCTTGAGTAATTCATAGATGACCTATCCTTCTAAGAAAAACTTCTCCCAAGTAATTCCAGGTTAATTTTTCTGGTATTTCTTTGCTCAGAAAAGAGCAGCGGGGTGGGGAGCGGGGAGTCTACAAATGTAGTTTCTACAAGGGCAGTTCGCTACAATGCTCACAACATTATTTCAAGGAAATAAAGTTGCCCGTCACCAAAAATATTGGGCTGGCCAAAATGTTCATTCGGAGTTTTCCGTAACATTTGGGGGTGGGGGGGTCAGAAGTCTCTTGTGCCTTATTTGGTGCTTTATTAATTCATGCTATTTATATATTTATTTATATTCCACTTAATTTCACTCATTTGAAAATCTGAATTCATTTATTATTTTTGATCCTTGCATCACTACCTTTAAACGAAAGTCAACAGTGCTTCTCTAACAGAACACTTACTGGTATTATGGTTGTCAACATGGCTGCCTTCCTCATGAGACTTCCAGGTAGGAGCTGTGTCATTTCATTCTTTTATCCATAATGTTTGGCATATTGCCTGGTACATTTAGGATGTTTAGCCACTGTTAGTAAAAATCACTTATTTATGGATGTATGGGAGGAAAGAATGGAGACAGGGTATGAGGGACAGAGGGAGAGATGGAGGGAAGATGGCAGGAAGGGAAAAAGAAAAGAAGGAAGGGAGGATGGAAGAAAAGAAAGGAGGAAGGGACGGAGGGAGGGAGGAAGGAAAGAAGCCATAATGATTTACGCCTTTGGGTCAAGTCATTATAGTTTCTAGGCATCTTCTGATCAAAACTAAAATAAATTCTGAGAAGTAAGAATGATTATACCATTAGTTGCAAAGACTTTGCTGGAAAATTATTTATCTGATTTCTTAGAAGTGAAAACCTGAGTAAAATGGATACCAGTAAGTAAACATTGTAATTGAGACTTGAGCACGATGGAGGGAAGGGCTGGCCAGCAGGTTACAATTCAAGGACTTTTGTACAACTAAGACCAGTAGAAGATTCCAGGAGCAGGGATGAATGTGAAAGAGTGAAGAGGAGAGTTAAAAGGTCACAAAACACAAATCACCGATAACTCTTTATATTAGTCAGAGTTGTCTAGAGAAACAAAACCAATAGGATAGACAGATTAGAGAAGATTTATTACAGAAATTGGCTCACATGGTTACAGAGGCAAAGAAGTCCCACAGTCTGCCACCAACAAACAGGAAAACCAGGAAAGTCTGTGGCATAATTCAGTCTGAGGCCAGAGGCCTGAGAACCAAGGGGCTGCCGACATAAATCCCAGAGTCCAAAGGCCCAAGAACCAGGAGCTCTGTTGTCCTAGGGACTTTCTGTTCAACAGGAAAGAGAGGGAATTTGCCCTTCCTTTGCCTTTTTGTTCTCTTGGGCCCCCATGGGGTTGGATGAGGTGTGCCTACATGCTGAGGGTGTATCTCTTTGCTCAGTCTACAGAATCAAATGCTAGTCTCTTCCAGAAACACCCTCACAGACACACCCAAAAAAACAAATGTTTACCAGCTATCTTGATATCCCCTAGCCCAGTTAAGCTGACACATAAAATCAACCATCTCACTCTTTCTCTTCTCAGCCAGTTTATGAACTTTAGGCTCAGAAGGAGCCTGTTCATCACTCACAGCATTTATCACACAATGCACCTTGTCAGCTTCTATTAGGTGGAAAGAGCAATGGCAGAGAGAAGTGATTTAGGGGGAAGATCAGACCTGGAATCAGAAGACCTGGTTTGGGGAGTGCCTCCTCTACTTCCTAGCTGCCTGTTAACTTATCTGAATGCACAAAATGTGAATAATCATAAAAGACCTCCCGGGCTGTTGTGAGTACTGAATGAGACAGTATACCTGAAGCCTCCTAATGAATGATGAAGCACTAGGTAGACCCAAAGAGGTGGCTTTGTTGCCCAGAGATAACTGAGACTCAAACCACTTTCAAGAGACAATTGCAAGTTTTCACACCTTGATCTCATATGTATAATTTGGAAAATTACAGTGTATGGTTAGTTCTGAAACAGAGGAGCTAACTACTGGTCTTTGACTTTCAAGGATATTGCATGAAATTTGAAACCAAGGGGCACAAAGAATTAACTTGGGAAAAAAGCAGAAATAATAGCTCTCTACTGATAAGAGCAAGTACATTTTAACTCTGAAATTCCCCACTGTGAGAAATACCATAAAATTCTCTTTGCACAGGCAATGCACTGGTTATGAGCCAGAAATCACTGTATATCTCAGTTGCTGAAAAAGAAGTACCCTTTGGAGCCACCATTACTTTTCTTTACCCTAAAAGAACAGGTAGTTGATATTTGAGATGGAGTAGGAAATATGCCCTGTTTCTCTTTAATTCTCACAGTAAGCCTATTAAAGCCTAAACAAACAAAAAAATGTATCAACTGAGCTTTTGGAAATTAAAAGATCAATTTCACACAGGCTTTCCTGAAATGAAACTTCCTGTTTAGCTAGATGCTCTTTCATTCTTAATCACTAATTGTTAAATATGTCCACTGAAGCTTATAACAGGTGCTGGGTACTGATAATATCAAAGTTCACTATTCCCTGGCACAGAGTAGATGCTCTGTAAACCTTAGCTATGGAAATAAACCAAGCCCTAGCATTTGAGGGCACAGACCCATGTCAGCCTGCTGTACTACTACAGTGCAGGTAAATTTTATATTTGACTCCATGATATATCTCTACTTGTTTGATTCTAAAGATAAATTTCTTCCAAATCTTCAAGAAAAATTACCATTCCAGAAAGATAGTTGTGATTGTCCCCTGGACCAATCCGTGCACTCAATCCAAAAATTAAGCCTTGAGAATTGGGATAGAAATAGACATTTTGGCAAAAATCAGTTTTCTCCTGATAATAAGATGATGTCATCTCACAAATGAACTCATTTAGCGACTTGAATCACGTAACTAAATGATCAGACTGTAGTCAACCAAGTCTCTTTCCTAATGGAATCTACTTCAACCAGGAACAAATTACTACAGAGAACCTGGGCTTACTCCTGGAAATAAATAAGAAATAACAAAGCATATTGGCCCAAGAGGAAAATGCAGAAATATGACAATTGAAAACTTCTTATCTCCTGAATGCATCATAATTAGCCCTCACCTTAGTCTTGTTCAGTCTCGTACTCCCTTAGGAACATGGATTGGGAATGACCTTAAAGATATATTCTTAATGGGGCACCCTGTTCCATGTAAGTCCTGATAGATTTAGCTTCATGGTTTCTACTTGAGGTTCATACTGACCTTGTGGGAGCTAGTAAGTTCCCCTTTGAAGCATTGTCATTGTTCCATGTTGGGGCATAGAGTCTACTGGTACACCAGCTCTCCCTGACAGAGGCTACACAAAATGAGCATCATCCAGGGGAGAAATGATGGGGTGAACCATTCCTGTAGATATAATGTTATTATTTAGAGCTTCATTCTAGTTATTTCCCCCTTCTCTATCCTGGGACTTCTCTATTCTACTGCACTGCATCACTGCCTCAAGTTCATGTGACTTCTTAGGATAATCTCTCCAAAATCACTAGCATGCCTGGAAAAGGAAGTGTTGCCATTATTTGAAGGAATTTGTGAATCAAATAGATGTGGAATGAAACAAACTCTACCTCTAATCAGATATGAGACCTTGAGCAAGTTCCTTAGCATCTCTGTGTCTCGTATCCCTTCACTTAGAGACAAAAATGTTGTGATGATGAGGAAATGAGGTGACTATTCCTCAGTGTACAGCATAATGTCTAAATATAATGAGTGCAAAATAATTAATCGTTTTCTTTCTTTTCTTTCCCATGCCAGTTCAAAACTCGGCATCCTTAGATATTTAGTCAGGTTAGATTCTGGAGAGGTATATCTTCACAAATTGAAGATCAATGTTTCTGTGAATTAAACAAATTCCTGTGTCCAAACAAAATAGTACACATTTACTGGCGTTGTGTTTTATGTTTAATCCCATTTAATCATCTCTGAAGACTGTGTGGCAGATATTAGCATTACTCCTTTGATAAAGCTATTGAAGCTGAGGCGCAGAAGAGTTAATAATTTGGGCATAATCTCTCAAAGAATAAGTGAAGAGAGACCTTCAAGATGGCGGAGGAGTGAGACATGGAGATCACCTTCCCCCCCAAAAAACCTCAGAAACACAACTACATGTGGAACAACTCTTACAGAACACCTACTGAATGCTGGCAGAAAATGTCAGACTTCCCAAAAGACATATATGTTTTTTTCCTTTTTCTCCTTTTGTGAGTGTGTATGTGTATGCTTCTTTCTGTGATTTTGTCTGTAAAGCTTTGCTTTTACCATTTGTCCTAGGGTTCTGTCTGTCCGTTTGCTTTTTTTTCAGTATACTTTTTAGCGCTTGGTATCATTGGTGGATTTGTTTTTTGGTTTGGTTGCTCTCTTCTTTCTTTTCGTTTCTTTTTAATAACTTTTAAATTTTTTATTTTTAATAATTATTTTTTATTTGAATTATTTTATTTTATTTTTTTCCTTCTTTCTTTCTTATTTTCCCCCTTTTCTTTTGAGCCGTGTGCCTGACAGGGTCTTGGTGCTCCGGCCGGGTGTCAGGCCTGTGCCTCTGAGGTGAGTTCAAAGCCGACTTCAGGACATTGGTCCACCAGAGACCTCCCGGCTCCATATAATATCAAAGAGTGAAAGCTCTCCCGGAGATCTCCATCTCAATATTAAGACCCAGCTCCACTCAGCGACCACCAAGCTACAGTGCTGGACACCCTATTCCAAACAACTAGCAAGACAGGAATACAACCCCACCCATTAGCAGAGAGGCCTCCTAAAATCATAATAAGGTCACAGACACCCCAAAACACACCACCGAATGCGGTCCAGCCCACTAGAAAGACAAGATCCAGCCTCATCCACCAGAACACAGGCACTAGTCCCCTCCACCAGGAAGCCTACACACCCACTGAACCAATCTTAGCCACTGGGGGCAGACACCAAAAACAACAGGAACTACAAACCTGCAGCCTGTGAAAAGGAGACCCCAAACACAGGAAGTTAAGCAAAACGAGAGGACAGAGAAACACACAGCAGAAGAAGGAGCAAGGTAAAAACCCACCAGACCAAACAAATGAAGAGGAAATAGGCAGTCTACCTGAAAAAGAATTCAGAGTAATGATAGTAAAGATGATCCAAAATATTGGAAATAAAATGGAGAAAATACAAGAAATGCTTAACAAGGACCTAGAAGAACTGAAGAACAAACAAACAATGATGAACAACACAGTAAATGAAATTAAAAATTCTCTAGAAGGAAACAATAGCAGAATAACTGAGGCAGAAGAACAGATAAGTGACCTGGAAGATAAAATAGTGGCAATAACTAAGGCAGAGCAGAATAAAGAAAAAAGAATGAAAAGAATTGAGGACAGTCTCAGAGACCTCTGGGACAACGTTAAACACACCAACAGTAGAATTATAGCAGTCCCAAAAGAAGAAAAGAAAAAGAAAGGGACTGAGAAAATATTTGAAGAGATTATACTGGAAAACTTCCCTAACATGGGAAAGGAAATAGTCAATCAAGTCCAGGAAGCGCAGAGATTCCCATGCAGGATAAATCCAAGGAGAAACACGCCAAGACACATATAAATCAAACTATCAAAAATTAAATACAAAGAAAACATATTAAAAGCAGCAAGGGAAAAACAACAAATAACACACAAGAGAATCCCCATAAGGTTAACAGCTGATCTTTCAGCAGAAACTCTGCAAGCTAGAAGGGAGTGGCAGGACATATTTGAAGTGATGAAGGATTGGTCAGTTGATATCTTGTTAACAGACAGATGCCCACAGGTTTTACTCATTTAATAAATAAATGAATAAAAATAAAACTTTGCAGCCCTCAACTCTGTAGGCACAATAAGCAGAATAGCAGATCAGACTTTCTCTCTGTCCTCATTTCCACATTCCTGCCCATTGGAGGACTGGGCTAAGTGCAGGATCCTAGTGTCCTTACAAGAATACACAGTCCACTGAAAATACTGGGACATAATTATGTTCTCCTTTACATTACTTTAGGAAATTATTTTTCAATACAAGAGAAAACTTTCTTGTTAAGAAAAGGATGGCAGAGGTATATTTTCTTTATTTCTTTTTTTCCCCAAAAGCTTCTCCTGAAGTAAAAGTGTATTGTCAGTAAGTAGTTTATATTTAGTAAGGCTTTCAGACGTGGAACAAATATGTCATGCAGACTCTAAAATATTGCTGTGAACCAGCAAAAGGCAATTCAGGGTTTCAGGTGCTGGAAATGTACTGAGACATTTATTTCAGAGTCGGTGCTACCAAAAGGACATCTTGAGGAAACAAACAGATCTATTTATCCTGAAGCCTGCCTGGTCCAGCCAGTAAGATGTGATTTGCTGAATGACAAGGCTTATTTCTATGAACTAACAAAAGCCAGGAAGGGGTCATTACGGAGTCGAAGATTGCTAAGTTTCCATTCCAGACCTCCAACTACATACAACAAATGTTGAAAGGGAAACCACAGACTGGTACCTTGGTGAAGGCACTCTCAGAACTCAGGAAAAAGTAGAAAATTCTTTCTACTCTATGCCCCAGAGGCAGCCCAACTCAGTGAGTTGAAAGGCAAGGTGGAGAACCAGCAGCTTTAGAGGACCCATTCAGTTCAAGGAATGATCCTGGCATAAAGACCTATGGCCTAAAAAGCTGGACCTCAGCTTACAAATGGAGATAACCAAGATCAGCATCCTTCTGTATCCTGGGTTTGGAGGTGAACAGTGGTTGCTGCTAAAGGCAGACAAAATAAGCCACAAACAGACGATGAAAATGTTTTCAGAAATGAAGCGGACTGCAGTGGGCACTGGCAGAATATGATCCTCAGTTTCTGGAGCGGGTAACAGTTGCCCTAGACCAGTGAATGTAAGTCGTCCCCTTTGGAAACTGTAAGTTCAGGTCCTTAAATAATCAGTACATGGAATTCACCTGGCCAGAATGCTAGGTAATTTTTTAAATGTATCTATCATCTAGGTATCTATCTATCTATCATCTATGAATCATCTATTTTTTTAACATTGTATTGTCAAACTTATCAATCATAAAAGAATTGAAAGAATTTTATAGTAAACTTGTATGCCCACCACCTACATTCTAACACTAATATCTTATTACTTTACTATCTACTCATTCTCCTATCTATTCATCAATCCATCTTATTTGTATGCATTTCAAAGTTAATTTCAGAGGTCAAAGGATTTTGCCATACACATTCATATAACTGAACTAAGTATTTGATTACAGTTTTCTTCTTTTGACATAAAATTTACATACAATAACATCCATATGTTGCACTCTGACAAATGCATATATCTCTGTAACGTGAAACCCTATTAAGATACAGAACATGACCAGCATCCAAGAAAGATTTCTCATATCTCCTTCTAATCAAATTCCACCCAGCTGCTCCAGAGGCAACTGTTACTGTAATCACTTTCCACCGTACACTAGTTTTCCTCTTCTTGATCTTTAATATAAATGGCATCATACAGAAGGTATTCCTGTGTAAGTTTTCTTTCAGTTCATGTTATTTTTCAGGTTTATCCATATTGTTGGATGTGATATTAATTTGTTCTTTTTTATTACTGAGTAGTATTTCATTCTGTGAACATTCTTCTTATTTGATACTGAGGCTGTTGCAATTTTTGAGTAAAGCTCTCAATATCCTTTTATAAAAAGGAGGCAAAGTGCATAGAAAAGTCTGCCCCAAAACGGAGGGCTATGTTAAGACTGACAGTGTTTAGCATTGCTAGAATATAATGATAAAAAAGCAGACCAACTTTATTCCATTTTATTCTTGTTTTTAAATTCTCTATATGCAGTGCATTTGCTTACTGCCTGCATCTGTGTGAGCTATTCCCACTACCTATCAGGCCCCCCTGACAAAACATCACTGACTAAGACCATGTCCACTTGGTTCACCATTTTATTAGTCATTTTCTGGTGTAGAGTCTGGCACACACATGGCTCAATAAATATTTATTAATTTGCTAAATGAATGACCTGCCATTGACAATGATAGATAAAAGCAACAGAATTCAAGTGAGCTTTCTTGTTTCTAAAGCCTCTCTTACAGCCCACTATAATACTATGCTAAAATAAATATGCCAAAATATGAGTAAACATATTTATTCTCATGAAGATACTTCTCAAAAATTCTCCTGGAGGTTTTATTTTAGTCTGTTAGGCAAACTATGTCTTATGTCATGATATTTGACATTAGTTTGAACTAAATGACGTATTACCACTGTTCGTTGACATTGAAAATATATTCACATTAATTGAGTCCTTTCTAACCATTGAACTTCAGCTCTAAAATAACTGCCAACATTTATTTTTACACGGTCTTCAAAGGAATTTGCACCTGTGTGAATAAATGGCTTAAGCTTGATCAAGTTATTTTGGAATATTGTGTTTGCCTATTTTCAGGGCTGTTTTTATAAGTGAGAAAGCCAATCTAAAATGTCACCACATCTATGAACAAACCAAAAACTGTGTTCCTGAAATTATACTGAATCTTAAATGTGTATAGATAAACAACTAGCAATTTGGTTGTAATTAGTATTCTGCTGTGTTTGGAATCTTAATTTACTGCATTATCCTGACCTCCCACTTGTGGTTTTTCAACACATAAATTATGTTATGGTCATGTTTTATTGAGGGAAATGACTAGTAAATGCCCATGAAACATAGAACTGCTATTTCCTTGGAACGAGTACAAAATTACTTCTGAAGATTTGAAAACAAAATTAAGTACTTAATTTTTTTCTAATATGAAAGGCATGATTACAGACTCTGGAATCAAATAATCAGTCCTTCAGACTCAATCTCGTCATTTCCTATTTGTGTGAACTTGGGAAACTTACTAAACTTCTCTGTACTTTAGTCTCCTTTTGAACGGGAGGTCAAACACACTGAGCCAGACTCACTGGACGGTTGTGAGGATCAAACGCGTTTCTGCATAGACCACTTATAGTCCACAAGGACGGTTGAGTGCAGATGCCAGAGGCTCTATCTCTTTCAAAGTTCAGCGTCCAACAATTTTTCTTCAGCCTTCACAACCAAGGTGTAAATTATGATGAGCATTTTACAGGCAAGGGCACTGAGGCTCTGAAAGATTGATGCAGTATAACGACTCTCTGTGACTCAAATATTGTCTCGAACTTCACATACCCTATTCCCTGGTCATTACACTGTAGCTTAAAAAAAATGGCAATAAACAAGGTCAAGCTCCTTTGGCTATTCAACTACGGCAAATGCAACAAAGAATTTTACTGCATTTAATAAATATTTCATGTAAAGATTGGATACAAATTCTCCTACCTCAAGTTTCACTTAAAAATTTAAGAAGTAAAGTTATTTAGAATAGTTTATCATTTTCAGTAAGCTAAGAAAACTGACATCCCCTGAAGTGAAATATGTGAAAATTGCCTAAGTGTCTGAAATTTAAGACCTATCCCATTATCCATCCAGGCACCTGCATTTCACCAGCTTTGATTTCACAGACAAAGATAAATTCTCCAAAATGCACTGATATATCTCTGAAGAACAGAAAATCCCCAGCTTTATTGACCTGGTTGTGTTATGCCATTTAATTTTCATATTGCCACTTTAACCCTTTAAAGATCATATATCAATGGAGCAATATACAACTGTAGTACTAACAGTCATCGTCATACATGTTTCACTGAGTCAAATTCAATGGTCAAAGGTGGAAGGTGTAAATAAATATGCAATCCCAGGTGGGAAAGAGAAGCAGTGAAGCAGAGAATTCCTGAATCATAAATCTTTGCCCTGCCAGACAGGCAGGGAGAACGTAAGCTAATGAGGTGTAAAAGGTACAAATCTATTTCTGGGTTACTATGTTTTCAGAATCATAGGTCAGAGATGCCCAAAGTAAGCTGGAACAATCTGTCTAGACATTCATGGCTCTAAACATGTTTCCTGCCACCTTCCCTCATTCAGTGAGCGAACCTTCTAAGTAAACCATAATTCATATCTAGGATAGGAGAAGGTTTGTGAGTCAGGATTTATGGCACATGGTTATTATTTTTTAGGATCCAGGAATTTAATAAAGAGGAGAGAAAAAAATAAAATATCTTAAACACCATCTGAATTTGAATTTATAACTTAGAAACCATCTGATATCCTTCTGTGATGATTTTTTTAACTTTCCAACTTAGGCAACATCTGTTTATGCACAGTGTATTTTCCAACTAGCTCTTTCTATTTATTTATTCTTCTCCAGGATAAGACAGATTTTCACCAAAGTAATGTTTGGTTGAATATGAAATTATCTCTAGAAGTGGATGCATATGTCCACATTATTTAAAAATCCTGACATGAGACCTAAATCTGGGGTCAGGTTGTT
This sequence comes from Balaenoptera physalus, assembly GCF_965194825.1. Taxonomy (NCBI): domain Eukaryota; kingdom Metazoa; phylum Chordata; class Mammalia; order Artiodactyla; family Balaenopteridae; genus Balaenoptera; species Balaenoptera physalus. The sequence goes on along the minus strand of NC_138896.1, from coordinate 100,566,213 downwards.
TCATTCTTTTTCCCCCACCATCCACTCTTGAGTTAGATTTGCTCCAGAAAACAAGAGTAAGATGTAGACAGAGGTGACTTCATGAGTGTGCGAACTGGGCAGCCACCCTCAGACGGGCCTCACTCTTGATTTAAAGTTTTGTTGTTGCTGTCTTGAAATTATTAATGATTTTTTCTCTACACTTGTGTTTTGTGAGTGAGGGCTGATGGGACAATGAGAAGATGACATGAGCAGAGGAGATACACACAGTATGCCTGTCCGCTGCTATTCCTTGCCATCCTGTCTGCATATAGTGGTGCTGATGCCCCATAAACACAAAATTCTGATGGATCCGTGATATGTGGGAACTCAGGGAGACTTGAAGGTAGTACAACGTAAGCATGTTCCTTCTATGATTGAGTAAGTGGGGTGCTGACAGCTCTGACAGACTACACTTTCTGTTCAAACCGGAACATGCTTTGAAGATAAAAAGACAACAGCATTCTACGAAACACAAACAGCTAAGGATTCCTATCATAGATTTTCTTCCTGTGCCAGCCAACTACTTATGCAAAAATGGTGACGCAGAAGGAAATGGAAACATAGGGCAACCCATAGTTTATTTTCTTTTCTCCGCCCCCATTACTCACTCTAAGTTAAAAATAATTTCGGTACAATGTGCACAAATCAAAAAAATAAGTAAAGACTGTTGAGTTAGTTTTGTGTAGTGCTTCTGTTCTTCTGTTAAGAATGAAATACATATGCATATATGAGCTAGAAAATATGAACTGTGTAATTTTGATGTGTCCACCTATGAATTAAATACTCCTATATTTTCATTTATAACTAGCACTGCCCAATATAAAGATGAAAGGTAAAATCATGCTAATAATTTAAAATTTTTATTTTTCTTTACATAGACACTAAAATATCAAATAACTATGACAAGATAAGAGAGACCACAAAAGAAAGGAAAAAAAATCTTTATATTTTGGTGGCTTTAATGGCACTTTTACTTGCTTTTTTAAACAAGATCTGCATTTTCATTTTGCACTGGGTTTCATGCATTACTTAGTTGACCCTGAATGCATGCAAATGTTTTTAATTATTAATTATTAGGACAAAATATTATTCCCAGAAATAACTGGAAGTACCTTGTGGATCCAACAGAAATATATTGACTATAAAACAGATGGTTCTGATATAAAAAAATCTCACATAGTCTCCCCCCTTCCAAACTGGTTTCTGCACGTGTAAGTCAGTTGGTCTTATTCTGCCCCCTTCATATTCGAAGCTCGCTATACATTAAAATTAATCCTCGCTTAGAATATTGGTTCATCGAAATCAAGTACAATGAAGCATCAGTACCTTTGTTTTCAGGGGGCTGGGGTAAAAGAGTTTTAAATGGTGTCTGAACTCAGATCCTGATATACGTTTTATTGTTTCTCCCCTTTGCCACAGAACACAGTGTTCCATAAAAGGTTGAGTGAATCACCTTGTTTTCTAGATTCTCCCCCTTGGGACCACCTCTCTGGGAACCAAACATTCATGCTGTGATATGCTCATTACACATGGAGCAGTCCTATATAGGTGCTCCAACCAACAGCCGGCCATTCACTGCCAGCTATGGGAGTGAGTCATCTTGAATGTTTCAGCCCAGCCAAGCCTTCAGTTGATGGTAGGCTTAGGGAACAAAACATTGGTAGCCTAAGAGAAACACTAAGTAAGTACTGTTGCTTTCTAGAACTTTCCTGATTCCTGACCAAAAATAATATAGTTATTTAATCCACTGAGTTTTGAGGCAATTTGTTATATAGCCATGAATAACCAGACCACCACACTTTGTAAACTTGAAAACAGCAGGGACAAAGTCCTGGCTAAAGGACCATCCCTAAAGTTTCTACATCCTATACAAACAGGCAAAAGAACATGGTGGACTTATTCAGTTTTTCCTGAAAAGGTGTCATGTGATTCCACAAGACAAGAATCTTATCAATCAAAATTTTAAAAGAAAAACTACAGGTATACACAATTAAATACAGGCAGGAATCATTAAGGGAGTTTTTCTCAATCACCATGTTTGAGGTTTCATAATTCACAAGAGATATACGTCACTCTTTCATAGTGAGTTACTACTGCATGGTTAGTTTGAAAAAAAAGATAACCTAAATAAACACAGAAAATTTCCCCAAGGGCTGTTTATTAATAACCATCCAATTTTATAATTGTAGTCATAACGGAAGATTGAATACTTTTTCTTTCAATGAGTTTTTGTGCTCTCCTTGCCCTCTTTGTTAACATCAAAGAAGGACTTGCTTAATTACAATCTACTCTCCAAGAATCAGTAAAATACTAATCTGAGCAACCACTATATTTGTTAGAAAGTCTATTACAATTTAATTTTTGAGAAAAGAATAAAGTGAGTGGAGAAGTAGAGCAAACTGCTTGTTTGAACAGGGATGTATTCAATTCCCCAACTTGTAGGGTGCTGAGACATCATAGAGATAAGCGTGTAATCTCTTTACCTACTTCTAACAGGCAGAACTTTCTACCTTATTTGTAAGGATAATGCTCTCGGGCTCCATAGAAAAAGGCAAGATCAAAACCTTGAACAGCAACTGCAGCAAACGCTTACTGAGAATGCAGCTGCAAAGGCTTGCCTCACTCCTTGGTTTGTTTCACAAACTCGAAATCAGAATATCTAGGGGGATAAGTGTTCATACACCTTGCAGTTGGATTACTTTGAGTTCCTTTTGCTTTTGGAATCATTTTATTCTACCAAATGTGGCTGTAATATAAACATTTGTTGAGAAAACCTACATCCCCCTACCTGATGTCTTAGAATTCTAGAATGTGAGAATTGGAAATAAGAGAGATTCTACAGCTCTGAGGTTTTCAGACTCTGTTCCATGGAACTCTACAGTTTTTCATAGGTTCCAAACTTTTGGGTTAGCATTTATTTTTAAAAAGTATTTTACAAATTTTCAAATTAAAATATGAATGCCACACACATTAAAGATACCTACTGACTGTATGAAAAGCCTCAGAGCCTCTGAGAGGTGGGGGTACTCTGCAGACCCCTGTCCCACCTGGGGTATCTCAGAAGGCACGCTGGGATCAGACTGATGACTTTGAAAATTTACCACAATTCGGATTCTGCAAGGAGACACGACAACTAAATGTAATGAGGTATCCTGGATGGAATCCTGGGTGAAAACACAGGAAAGAGAATCACACTGGGCTCTTCTGGGCATGGTGATTAGCGGCCCCAACAGCTGTGTGGCAGAGACCACAGCCCTGAGTCTCCGCCTTATAGGTTTCGTTGCTGCTCTTGTTCTTGCAGGTCAGATAATCGTGTCAGTAAGTACACACTGAAGAAAGCAGTCTTCACACTGGGAAAGGGGCATGCCTTTTCTTCTGCTAGGCCTTCAGTGCTGGGTTTTTTGTTAGCTCCTGGTCAGGAGCTGGCCTGGGTTTCAGGTTTGTTATTGGGGTGGTTACCCTCAGCATACCACAGGCTTCAAGACACCTAGGTATATCTTGCGTTGAGAGTAGGGGGTTGGTTTTTCAGAGTTTTAATTCATGTCTCTCTGAATTTCAGGTTTAGACCTTCCCTTCCTGCTGTGCGTCAGTGAGAGTCTTTCTCTTCCAGCTCCCCTGGCAGGACCCCACTGCTGCTTGCTATTGATGTTCCTCAGCCTAGTGGTGGGGAGCAGGGGAGTGTCCTGAGCGTCTGGTTAATCTTCAGTTTTGGGAAGGAACTGTGTTCCTGGTACCCTGGTGTGGCCTGTCCAGGTCTTCAACCCTACCTACCATTATAGTTCCTCCTGCACATATTCCTGCCTCTCTTCTGGGAAATACAAGTATTTTTTTTTAAATTCCCTTTACCCAGTACCCTAGGGATTGACAGTTGCTGTTACCCTTCCTCCTCAAATTAAGAATTGTTTTCTATGTAGGAGGTGGGGAGAAGGGCTCAGGGGAGTTCAGTGCCTCAACCACAACAGCTGCTCTTGCCTTCCGCCCGCCGGCTCCATGGAGGAAGATTTCTTAGAATCCAATACCGTCTTCCTTGTGCGAAGCTGGTGGAGTGCTAGGTAAAAACACCTGCATTTTGTGAACTACCTCACCCCCTCGTGAATCACCCCCGTATACACCATTCCTGTGGTTGAACAGACTCCCAGATTCCCACACTTGACATCCACCAATCCATCAACTAGTCTCACTTTATCTAAGGGAAATGCAGTGGTCCTTAGAACTGGCTGAGAGTACAGGAGTTGAGAGTAGAATTCCGAAAAACTGCATTGCCCTCTTCCCAGCTTGGCTGAAGATCACCAGACGTTTCTTTTCTCCGGTGTGTTTGGCACACATTTTTTGCTTTATCCTGAAGAAGAGTGATATGTTGAGGAATGCTAGCATGTATAGGTAAAAAGGAGTGAAGAAAAGATGACGCCACACCAAAAAGACATCTTTGACTTAACCTGCTTGACCAGGTAAAAGTTTCTGCCCCTGGGTGAGATCCAGTGCCTCATGGATCATGTGTTATAGGGAAGACAGTGAAAGTAAGGAAATTTTCTCCACGCTTATTAAAAAAAAAAAAAATTTAGTCAGTAAGACTACAAACCCTATAAACTTATGGTGACTGTCTCTAAAGATAAATCACCTGAAGTTTCAGAAATACTGACTGAAAGTTGTAAAAGGGTGAGGTAGTGAACTCTGCAAAAATGTATAGATCATATGCTCCAGGTAAAAGCAAGTGATTCCATCCCATGTGTCCCTGCATGTTCCTGTCTCTCTCCAGATTTTCTTTTAGTTAATTGCCAAGAGACTTCAATAATTTCAAGAAAAGACACAAACCTGCAGTTTGTCTTTTTCTTGTTATAATGTTTGGAGAAGCACTACTACTGTGGTAGGCATATTGGGAAATAAGGAGATAAAGAAGACAGGATCTTTCCTGACAAAGATGAATGCATTAAAAGAGGAAATAAGACATAACCAAGAAAAAAATACCACCAATTTGCAACAAAGAATTTCCTACAGAGACCACGATAAAGCTTTAAGAGAGAGATGACACTGAGTGATCCTTAAAAATGCAGGATTTCATGAAATGGGAGGAGCACTGTGAGACACAATAGGGGAAGGGAGTGGAATAAATAAAGCCTGAGTTAAGAGGATTTAGAAGAGGCCAACTTAGCTGGAAGGTAGGGTCCAGGAAAGAGAATAGTGGAAATAAGGCTGAAAAGGGGGCTTAGGGTAGGATTATGGAAAACTTCAAACACCAGGCTATAGTTTGCATTCTTGATGTCTATTACTACACACGAAACCATTCCAGGGGAACCCTTATATAGTATGTATAAGGTCTATTTCTAGAAACCAACATGCAAGTCCAAAGATGTCCTAGTATTAAAAGAAAGTAGAGGAAAAAGGCAGGTGTTTTCCATCTATTCAAAGACCATGAATATTTTCTTTAGAGCCAAATAATGTGCACTTCGCAATGGAAGTCCTTATCTGGCCAGATTCTGACTGTATACCAACGCCATTTTTAGAGTGTTCATCTCCCTTTCCCACAAACACGCTGGGTTGAATCTCACGCCTTGCAAATGCCCAGTAGATGGGTTAATAAGGCAATAATACTTTACGCAGAGGCTATTGCTGATATTTGTTCTTATCTATTTGATCATGCATAACTCTGAATAAAGTAGAGCAGTATTGTTTCAGGGCTCATTCAAGCATATAATAGACTTCCAGTGAATTACAGCTGGCTCCAGCTTAAAGATCTGTTTGGTTAGTTGTTCTCTTGAAAGAGTTGGACCAATTTTTTGCACACTTTGGTAGACTGGTTTATGCAGCCTGGGATGTATGGAGTTAGACTGAAGTTTTCCTTGAGGCATTAGCAGGGTGTATCAGTTCCTATGCCCCACAGCAGGGTCTAAGGGGTGATTCAAGGGGAAGTTGAAGAACCACCCCCATTTGCTGGCTGAAGAGCAAGACATCTCCCCTAGAGAATCAATGGGACCATGACTTGTAAGAGATGTCCATCTATTCCATCTGCCTTTTCATTAAGGCTGTACCATCTTCAAAATCCTCTGTTAAATATAAATCCCTGGAGTGGTATCATTTAACCAACCAAATTCCTCCTTTATGGGGCTTAGTTTATTATAATGGCTTACAAACGTTTTTCTTCCTCGACTCACCTGAGCAATGATGATAGCTCCAATTAATACCAGTAGCTCAATAACTACATCATGGTGATAATGAAATAGGCGTGGGGGAGAGAAATAGGGAGAAGCTTTCAAATAATTAAACCTAACATATTGATTGCTTATCATGGGTGAGATCCTGTTCCTAATTAATTTTAAATATGGTCATCAGAGCCTCTCAATAACTTTATATGTTAAGAAATATTATTATTACCATTAAAAAAAGCATTGAGGATTAAAGAATTAAGGTGTTTTCTTAAAATTACACATCAGGAAGTGAGAAAATCTGAATATACACTTCTACCTCTCTGATTCCACAGTCCATAGTTTTATCCACTGTGTTACTCTGCCTCCCACTGGAAAAAGAAACATACCATGATAAAGCTTCTTGGGTGATCAACATCAAAATGAGATTACTGAGAATCATTAGCCATTAGCCATTTTTTTTCCTTATGTGTATTAGGCACACATTTTTTAATTTTAGCTTGAAAAAGAATGAAATGTTAAAGAATGCTTGTATAAACAAAAGGGAGTGAAGAGTAAATAAGGACACACCAAACAGACAATTTCATCCTAGCTTATTTAGCCAGGTTTCCTCCCCATGGTGTAATTTTTGCTGAGATTTAATATGTGATACCTGAGAAAAGAAGCTTTTTATGCATCATGTAGTTTGGGGAATACAGTGAAATTAAGGAAACACTTCATATATATTACATTTTAAAAATGTAGTCAGCAAGACTACAAATCCTATAACTCCAGGGTGATCATCTCAAAAGATAAATTACCCTTGAAGTTCGATAAGTAGTTTTAAGAAGGAGAGGCACTAAATTGGAAAATGTAGGTACTTTCTAAGCATAAAGAAAATACTTATCTACCCATTTTACTGGCCAAGTTCATTTGTTTGGCTGTTTGGCTCCTCAGAGTATACCCGAATATTTTGTGCCAATGACTTCACATTTCTGGATAAACAAAATTGAAGTCATTTTCAAGGGCAAAACAAAACGTAGCATTTGAAGATCTCCCACTTTTGTCATCATTATCATCATCGCAGGTAAATTTTTCTAGGCTATATTCTGTTACCCATTTTAAAAACAGAACATCTGAACTTCCTTCAGATTTTTTTCCATAACTAAATGTCTGCTTATTATCAAGTCTCATTTATTTGCCGGTGTCAGAAATGCAAGCCACATGCTTTTAAAGAAAGGAAAGAAAGAGAGTAAAAGAGAGAGGAAGGGAAGGAGGGAGGGAGAAATACGAGAGACTAGAAAGAGAAATTACTTGCTTAAGTAATTAAACAAACACTGTTGATTGTTTGAGTGTCTAGATACAGGCAAGGCTGCATCCAGGTACTCAAACCAAGTCCTGAGGAGTGCTCAATCCTCCCTTCTCTCTCTCCTCCGCCTTTCTGCTAATCCCCCTCATCATTCCCCTAACTCCCTCCCCTTCTGCCCGCGCTTATCTTTCTTTGACTTGATTTACTTTACACACAGTAGAAAACATGCTTCCTAGAAGCTCTAAGATTCTACACATATGGTTCTTACAGGTGGACCTTGGAAAGAGATAAACTTATCAATTTTGGAAAAATGGATACTGATGAGTCCTGCCTGAGAAGGAGCCCATGCTGTAGTCAGTGAAGATAGCACTATCTTCTTGGTCATGGGACCAATTTAGACATGTAGAACTTTGAGAGAAAGCACCTCCAGAATCATCTGGGAGAGGCAGATCCCAAAGGCAGTGAGAGGACGATCCCAATGGCAGTGTTTCAGGGCAGGAGAGAATAATCCCAGCCATGTATTAATCTACTACAACTAGGTGAAAAATTCCCTTCTAATTCTTGCATTTCTTCTAGGGGCTGTTAGACCCATCTAAAAGTGTGCATAAATGTTTACATTTAGTCAATAATTCTACAAACTCTTCATTGCTAATTACTTAATAACCAGGTATTATAAACGATGCTAAGAATATACATATTTGGAATAATAGCCCTTGCCCTCAAAAGGCTCATATTCTCTATACATATATCAAATCATTATGTCGTACACCCTCAACTAATACAATATTACGTGTCAATTATATCTCAATAAAACTGTAAAAAATTTAAAGAATAGGTTCACATTCTCTAAGACAGATATTATGAATACTCTATATCTTATACTGTAAAAACCATTAATTCTATAAAAGTTTGGAAATAATAAAAAAATCACCATGTTAAATGAACAAAGCAATTATAAAACACTTTCCAATACACTGAAATGCACACTTTCCCACATTTTAATATAGCAAATCAAATATATTACTGTAAGCAATGAGAAATAAATTTGTAGAAAAAAATACTCTGGGAGTATAGCATAGCTAGAAATTGTTCTTCAGTTTAGTCCAGAAAAGCTGCACAGTGTAGAGATATTTGACTTCCATGGGCAATTCTGGGAAACAAGAGGAAGCATATTATGGATTCCCAGAAAGCTTTATACAGATATGCTTTGCATAGAAAATAGCAAAATCTATATACAGAAATTACTGAAAAATAATAAAAGTTATACATATGATTCAGCCCTGATGTCTCTTAAAACAACAACAACATTATCAGAGAGGTCTAATCATGAGGAAATAAAAGACAAAGCAAGAGTGACTCTTCAGTTATGGAAATGAACAGCCAAGGAAGCTACATCACTACATTTCTAAATTTGCCTCAATGTCCTCATCCATGGAGACGATTCCTTTTCAATTAAAAGGCTCTCTCTTTCCAAGTTAAATTGAGCAATGAGAAAGACTTATATTGGATTTTGTGAGGCAGGCATGTTTACCTTCTGTCTGAAAAGGCAAATGGCTCTATTGATATAGAGTCTATATTTTAACTGATAAGGACTTTTTGAGGAAAAAACCCTAAACTGCTTCTATGAATACACAGTATTGCGAACTTGTTTCAAATGAGAGTGGGTAGAGAGGTGGGGTGAAGAGCCATTTGACATCTTCAGCACACACATAGCAACGTGAATCTGTAAAAGTGCTGGGTGTCAGAAAAACCAAGGAGGAGAAATAGTCTCTGATGAAAAGCTTTTTGCTAATATCAAGGATAAGTTCAATAACAAATAAATAAATGAAAGAAAGAAAGAAAGAAAGAAAGAAAATATTAAATAAATAAATAAGCAACTTACAGAAAACAAAACAAGACATTTGGCAAGACTCTGAAAGCCACTGGATATTTGCAAAGGCAAGAGAACTGACAGCCCTCCACTCACCATAATGGAAATGTGTTTACTAAACACAGTGACAAACAGATGACATGATCCCCAATATAAATGCAGTGCATTATGTCATCTGACACCATTCTCCATGTACATGATATTTTATGTATGAAAATTATACAGGGAACAATTGCACATCTGCCTCTGTGTTCTTATAAATAATGAAGGGGAACTATTTCTTGATGATGTAGCCTCTCATGAATTTACTCAGGTCAAACCAATTGTGACCCAATTTTTCAAAGTTTCAAAGGCCACCCTTCAGCTCCAGTTGTGATATAAAATATTTATGGGATTGGCTAGGGGAAAGGGACTACAGATACTCCAATTAGAAATACTCTGTCCTACTGTTATGAAGGGTAGAACACTGGAGCAAATGCGATCATAGCATTGCAGTTGCCTAGTAAGAAGGAAATGACTTTACTTATCAGTAAAACTGATCAAAGGTCAACACTCCCTTTTTATCAGACAACCAAAATACACCTTGCTTGTGGATCAGGTGTGGAATCAGGTGCAAGGAGACCTCCTAACAAGTATTCACTTTTATCCAATCAAGTCATAATTTAGAAATAAAATACAGCTCTAAGGATCGTAGTGCCCTGTGGATTCCTTAGAGCATGAAACCTTCTGCAAACATGTTTCAGTAGCTTTTGGCAGCATCTAAACAGAATGTTGAGCCTCCTGGCTGTCTTCTCCTTTTTAACCAAAGCAACTCTGCCCTTACGTGTGTGATGTACCACAAAATTTTCACTTGCAGAAGGATTCCATGGATTTAAAAAGTTTGAAACCAACTGAGCAATATCTCATGAAGCATAGAGTGTAGGACTTACTAGAAGTCACAAACCAATCACTGATAGAGCTGAAATCAAATCCACATCTTCTGACTGCAATGCCAGTGCGTGCATGCGTGCGTGCGTGCGTGCATGTGTGTGTGTGGTTGGTCTGTTTGTTTGGTATTATCCTTCATCCTAGGCCAATGCTGTTCTCCCTTCCCTTGAATTAGGCTCACTAGGGGAGTCTCTTAAAATCCCTATGCCCAGGACACAAGTAAGTGCTATTCATTCAAAACCTCTGGGGGTAGGACCCAGGCATTCTGTGTTTTTTTTTTTAAAGCATCCCAACTGTTCCCAACAGGTAACCAAGGTGGAGAATCAATGGCTTTGGCAGAAATTCTGAAGTCTGTGTTTAACAATAAACGAGTCTGGAGTTTGATTTCCTGTTCTGACATGTATTAGCTGTTAAAACCTAGGCATGAAGTGATGTCTTGAGGTCTATTTTTCCATGTGTAACAGAATGGGACTGGAGAAGATTGCTTATTTTCCAACTGTGGAACCCTATGATTTCTGAAAAGTGGAAAAAGGCTAAGAGATGCAATAATAGATAAAGTTCAGGGACTCTTCACCCATTTTTACATTTTTCCATAAAATATTCTCACCTGAGCTTTTGTTTGAAGAAAAAATGGTACTGCTTTTTAAGGTTTTAGAATTGCAGAGCCAGATAACTTCTAAGATATTTTAAAAAGTGAACACCCAGGTATTATAGAATTTTATAAAGAACTAATCAATTTACTCATTCTAAGGTCAGAATTCTTTAACTGGTGTTTGCAGCTCCCTAATTCTCACCAATATTTTCATCATATATTGGGAGGAAGGGGGCAGACTCAAAAGCAGCATTAGTGCTAATCACTTTGGTTTACTGAGTGCCTAAGTTAAGCATTCTTCCTTCTAGATACATAATAACTAATAGGGAGAATAACCATCCCTGTTTCCTCTCAGGACTGTCCCGGTTTCAGTAATGAAAATCTTGTGTCCCAGCAAGCCTCTCCGTCCTGGGGAAACTGAAAACATTACCATCTTAATGTGCAAAAGGAAAAGAGATGGGGAAATTGATTCGAAGCACAATAGTGTAGACATGCCAGGTGCCTACTAATCTGCATTGTAGCAATTAGTACGATAATTCACATAGCAATGGATATACTGAGTCAGTCTCAACTTTATACCAACTTACCACAGATCCTTAAAAGAAAATGTGGTAGTAAAGACACCAAGAAGAATTTTTCTGTCCCTAATTCACTCATTAATTAGATTGGATATTAATTTAATTTGAATTTTAATAGCACTGTAACATTAACCATATCTTCAATTAAACCAGACCACTGTATGGAATTATCATCTTAAAAGTGGCACTTTTAATGACCAGTCAATGATGAGTCTGAATGTCCTGATCCTAGCTAACAAAACCTTAAAGTTAATCATGTTTTATACAACATACTAGGCAGACAAGCATTAGTAATGTTCAAGAAAAAAAAAAAAAAAAGGAAATAAATTAAGTACCAAACAGAACTGAGTTTCTATATTTCCATTATTAACCTCAACATGAGCAATTTTTTTTAATCAAACATGATCTATCACATTTAATTAGTGTTGGTCATTTGAATTTCATATGACTTGTATCTTTGTTTGCATTTACCATATATATTTTTTTCAAATTTGTAGGTACAGAAAAAAATAAAGGCAGAGAGGAAAAAATAGGTGAAAGAAGAGAAAGTAGCAAACAATACTGAGAAGGACTTCAAGAAACACTCAGAGTTTAAGAATTTTCTGATGGGGGTGCATCACAGGGACCCCTCCCCTGAGCTCTCTTTCTCATCCTCTCTGGAAGTAGGGCTGACTGGAGAATAAATATGAAATCACGTGTTTTATAACAAAATATTTTGTATAAAATTCAAAAATTTCTGTTTGTAAAATCTTCTGAGATGTTTAGATGAAAGAAACAGTATCAGTACAAAGTGTCATTACGGTTAATAAAATTGCATGAATGGTTGCGGTGACCCATTTAAAAAAAAAAAGCCAGCTTTAGTTTTCAGATTAAAGCAAAGAGTACCAGCCATTGAGCCTTTTTTTACAACCTTCATTTTTTTGAAAAGATTCAAATTATCTTCAGACCTTCGTCACAGCCATAATCTGCCCATACGATTACAAGCAAAGGTAGGAAAGAACCCCAACCTGCTGCCACCATCTATTACAAGCCCTTCAACGGGCAATGTATTTTCAGCCATCCCTACTTTGTTTCATTGGTATAAATAAGAAATAAGCAGCACTATCAAAATACAGTCAACTCCTAAAGTTATAGAATTGTTATAGGAAAAAATTACCTAAACGTACCTGCCTTCTCTCTCCTTCTTATGCCAATATAATTTAGAATCACACTTGATCACCAGTCATCAGAACGTTATTCTACATTTCACATCATAACATTTTATAACGAGTGTGACCACTTAGTTATAAAATATCTAAAGTGAGTTAAGAAATAAGATCTAAAAAGATCTTAGTTATAACTTCGTATTAATGAATTTCTAATGTTTTGGAGGCTACGAGAGAGAGAAAATAGAGGAAGGGAAATATAAACCTATTTCTTGAGCTCACAGTTCATCACTAGTCTTCTATTTCAGTCTCATCAAATACATCTCTGCCCCTCCCACAGAGAAAGGAAGAACAACGTCACAAATTAGCTGACTCATTTGTGTATCAGACATCATTTGATCCTGCAGCCCCAACCTTTTAAGAGCCAGCAGACAAAGTTAGCCTTTTGGAAGCAAATCCATGACTAACTTTTGCTGAAAAAATCTCTTTCTTATAGTACGGAGGAAGAACATCTCCTAAAGATCCATACATACTAACCACTCCACTTTGGAGATGTTTCCTTTATACCCTGCTAATTAAAGGAAAGAGTCTGGGTTATTCAACTGCATATATTAAGCCTGATTGATGTTAATCCTTTTTATATTTAATAAATCTCCAAATCATTTCTATTTAAGACTTCATCACGTCAGGAGTAGGAAATGTTTACAGCTCTCAAAAAATGCCCAAGGGAAAAACAAATCCACACACATGTAGAGAAACAAGCATACTCATATTGAAATAGGAAGAGAATTCTAATGCATTAAATCTACAAATAAAATATACCTCAAATTATTTTTGGTTCAGTAAGAAAGCAAAACTCCATTAACCTTTAAAAGGGAGGTCACACTGCACATATATTCAACTTGGAAAAAAAATTCCAATTACTGACTACCCCAAAATATGGTGATGGATTTTTTTGTGAGCTCTGTGATTTCAAGGCTCTTAGGTTGGATTGGCATGGCAGTGTGGGAAGTTTCCCTGGGCTGTATACATTGATATTAAGCTCTCTTCCACTGAAATATAGTAACTATTAATAAGGATGCCAAGTATTGCATAACTTTAAATACAGACATTTACAGTTTTGAATTGAAAACAATGCAGCCAAAAAGAGCCCATTTGCCAAACATTTATTTTGTGCTTACCATGTGACAGACATTCTGTTGGGTATACAGTGGTGAGTAAAATCAGATGCAGTTGCTGTGAGAGGTATCTATAGAGGAGAAGGAGAATGACTCAAGTAATTGTCATATTGCAATATACACACACATGCACAGAAAATAAAATGACCACAAGTACTAAGAAAGGGTTATATTATGCTATTATAGTGCATATTATGTGAGATTCAGCCTAGTCAGAGAGGTCAGGTAAGGTTAAAGTTTCAAGGAAAACATTCCAAGCAGAGGAGAATGGCATGTGCAAAGGTCCTGGGGCAGAAGAGGAAATGGTACACTCAAATGGCTAGAGGGAGTCCAGTGCTGTTAGAGAGGAAAGAATAAGAAGACTCATTAGAAGCAATAACGTCAGACTTCTCATTTCTGGTCAAACATTTAAAAAGCTTATACAGCAAGAAACTAACACAACACTGTAAAGCAGCTGTACACCAATAAAAATTAATTTTAAAAAATTAGGTTAAAAAAACTTCACAATGAAAAACCAAAACAGAACAGCTTAGAAGTCCTCTTTCCCATCTTCGCAATAAAAGAAAACCTGAACAAACTGAAAGCCGAACCTCTTCTGAGATCCATCAGAGAACTGAGGTCACAAGGCAAACTGTCAGTTCAAAAACTGGAGAGACGAGAGAGAGAGGACAATACAGAGAATCAGGGTTTATCAGGAGCAGACGCCACAGCTGCCTCCTGGGAGGAGAACTGGAAGGGTAACTGACTAACCGCTGGGCAGGAGGTGTAGATGAGTTGAGAGATAAAATGTCATGTGGTCCCATCATTAGGGGAGCCTCTATAGTTTTGTGAATTTTACTTCCAGAAGCCCTACCAGGTTCTCAGGGGGAGGACTGGAAAAAAATCCCCTCTTCTTTCTGGCAGGGACAGGTGAAAACTAGTTGTTTGAAATAAACCCAGAATACTGTTTCCATTAACAAAGGCCTGCCTTCAAGGAGAAAAATTTTACTAGAGCCTAATCAGCATGGTTTTACCAGAGCCTAACTGACATAAGGGAAATGAAATACCCATCTCCAGCCTCCTCTAGCCTTACTGTCACACCTGTGAAGGGGCACAGCCAACTAAGACTGATACCTAATTACAGGAATATAGAATGTTTCCCCTGCCCATACTTGACCACCAAATCAGCAAGGCATCTGTATAATAACAAAGGATCACAGCTGAAAAAAAAAAATGCTAGGCTCAGACTCAGTTCAGGAGTATCTAGGAAACACAAAGACAGCAGGGGAGACAAAAACAAGCACAGAGAGGAAATTTTAGACCCTAACTAACTCCTACTGGTATAACAAAGAGTAAACACAGCCTAACTATACAGCAGATACAGTTAAAATTCATACTACAGACCTATTTTACCTCAGTTCCTTGTACTCAATACATCGTGTCTGGCTTTCAAAAAAATTGTAAGGCATGCCAAAGGCAATTAACACAGTCTGAAGAGACAAGGCAAGCATCTGTTGAAAGGTAACCTGAGGCACATTAATATTTTCAAGAGTTTCTTTGAACATACATCTATTTGAATCAGGCAGCAGCAAACCAAAAGTGGTTAAGAGTGCTCCACTGACAGTAAGTAGCTAGGGGAGAGGTTTTTATAGACAGAAGACACATAAACAATGCAATGAAACCATTTGATTGGCTACAGCTTAAGCAGCTGCTTGATTTGGGAAAGTCTAGTGGGTTATTTATGATTGGTTGTACTTAAATTCCATTTTCTCAGATCTGAGTGTACTGACTCTAGCTTAAGTTTTGGTTTGCTTATGTAGGCTACCAAAGCTTCAGAGCCACTTCAGTCTCATCCAACTTCTTGTTTAATTACTTTAACACATCAGAACCAGACTCAGACATGGCATAGATTTTGGAATTAGACTTTGGATTTAATGTTACGATGATGAATATGCTACAGGCTCTAATGAGAAAAGTGAACAACATGCAAGGAAACATCAGTAATGTAAGCAGAGAGATGGAAATTCTAAGAAAGAATCAAACAGAAATAAATGCTGGAAATAAAAAACATTGCAACAGAAATGAAGAATGCCTTTGATGGGCACATCAGTAGACTGGACATGGCCAAGGAAAGATTCAGCAGGCTAGATGATATGTCAATAGAAACTTCCAACACTGAAAAAAAAATAGAAAAAAAGAACAAAAAAAAAAAAAAAAAAGAGAGAGAGGGAAAACAGATCAGAATGTCCAAGTGAGACAGTTATAAAATTAACATAAGCTTACTGGGAATTCCAGAAGGGGAATAGAGAAGAGCAGAGTAAATATTTGAAGTAATAATGATGGAATTTTCCAAATATAAGAAACCAAAGTACAGATTCAGGAAACTCAGTAAACACCACTCAGAGTAAACAATAAAAAATCTTCACCTAGGCACACTATATTCAAATGCAGAAACTCAAAGAGAAAATCTTGGAAGAAGTGAGATAATATTTTATCTATAGAGCAGTAAGGATGAGAATTACATCAGACTACTTTTCAGAAAGTATGCAATCAAGAAGAGTGTGGAACAAAATATTTAAGTGTTGAAAGGAAAAAACAAAGATATTCCAGAGTACAATGAACACCCATGATGTCATCAAATCAAGAAGGCAGGGATTAATTTAAATATTTTAGTAGTAATTTTACTTCTTCTTTGGAATTAAGGTTGAAATTCTGTATCACAGCAGGAAGAGTTAGGTTTGAGAATACCAGGAAAGGATGCAGAACTTCCAGAAATAGAGGCTGCCAATGTAACATCACTCAGAGCTAAAGGGATGAGAGGAAACACGGCCTTGTCACAGAAAGAGAGACATAGTGCTGCTACTCTTATCCAAGTGTTCTTCAAAACTATTTGAAAATGTACACAAAGTTGACCAAGTAAATCAAGTCCAATCTCTTTAGCCTAGCATGTGAGGCTCTCCAAAATAGATCCTCTCCATTTTTCCTTTCCAGCATTATCTTATGTGTTTAAATTACTGTCAGATCTAATTGCTTGCCGTTAGGTAGCTTAAGCCTAGGTTTCCTGTTTCAAAATGCTTTAGTGACATATTCACTCCAAATAAAATTGTTTGCCCCTGATTTTAGTTTCTTGAGTCTCAAACATTGTTTTAACCTGTGTCAAATGCCACTTCCTCCAGGAAGCCTTATCTGATACCTCCTAATTCACTACCCCCAACTCCACTAAGAGTTTCTTTGTCCCTATTTAGTATTTCCAGAACATATTTATTAAAGTGTGATGTTCATGACTGACTAGATCCTTGTTTATTCAACAATTTGGCAAATTATTTTATATTTAATAGATGCTTTAAAGTGCATATAAAATAAAAGAGATCTCATGTAATCATCTTTTGTTATCTCTAGAGACATGAAAACTGTCCTTGAAATCTACATTTATTGTGGCCACACATCTGACACTCTTCTCATCAAGAATCATGCCTATACCCTCTTTACTTGGATCTGGGTGGTCTGTGGGACTGCTTTGGCTAATAAAATATAGTAGAAGGGACGCTGTGACAGCTTCTGGACCCAGGTCTTGAGACACGGGCAACACTCATTTTCTGTCTTTTGGAATATTTATTCTTGGAACCCAGTTGTCATGCAGTGAGAAAGTCCATGTGCAGGGGCCCACATGAAGAGGAACTATGGTCACCAGCTGTGAACCATCATAAACTTGCAAGCCATGTAAGTAAGCTATGTTGGAGTTGGATTCTCCAGCTTGGGCTGTCGCTGCATGGAGAAGAGAGGAGTCATCCCTTTGGGGTCTGCTCAAATTGAAGATTGTGAGCAAAATAAGTGGTTGCTGTTGTTCAAATCACTAAGATTTGTGTGGACAATGGGTTATAAACAGAAGAGACACTTGTCACTTCCAGGCCACAAATAGTAATAGCTGCTGTAATAGACCTTTTCGATCTATCTATTCTCCTGTCAAGAGGGTTTGTAGGAGACTTATGTTGAGATGGAGGAAACAAAGCATGGAAAACCCTAGATTCCCACTTAACTACACAAAAGGAAATTGTCCTGGAAGAGCACCTAGGCCTGCAGCAGGCTTTTTATTGGAAAGTGTTAATGCTATTGTGTGAAGCAATACAATTTAGGGTCATCTGTTACCATAGTAAAACCATGCCCCACTCCTGATTGATACAATATCAATTTCATTCTTCACAGAGAATCTTGAGAGAGTTGCAACTTAAAAATAGGCTTTCGAAACAAGTTATAAGGGAATAATACTACTTTGGAGAACAGTGAGGATTTTACAGTCAATATACAAGTTAGGAGGGAGGAAGGAGCTGACTTTGTGTCTCCGTGAATGTCCTTAATTGTTTCTGGACTATCAAATTCAAGTCAAAAATAATTTATACGGGGAAGCAGATGCAATATTTCTGATAAGTCATCCAAAAACAAACCAGAACAATCGAAAAAACCTTATACTAGTACTTTGATTCTATTTGTTTTAAGACAAGAATTTTCCAAAAATCAAATCCTGTCCCGAAGGTTTTACTGAAACATTTAAAAGAGGCTTTGCTGTTATTTAAAAAAAAAAAACCTCCCTACTAAAATTGTGAGACATTGAAAAGGGTGTCAGGGAGTGGTGAGAATGAGCTAATTAACATTTTTTTAAAAAAAAATGTGTAGAATTAAGAAAGCCCTGTATTTTCAAAATGTTACATGATTATAATAAAAGTTATACAGTAGCTGTAATTTTAGACCAAAAAAAAAAAAAAAGGAAGGAAAAATCTCACTGGAGATTTTCTCCTGGGGAATGAGATTCATGGTACTAGTAAGCAGCATGGACACTGGTATCCCTGATTCCTGAATTCTTGCTTCTCCTGCCCTTGTCTCCATTTCAGTAAGAGGAATCTGCATGTACCCAGATATCTGGCTTCCTGCTCTGGTGGGGCTTGAATTCCAACTGCTTTCCCCAGCACTGCACACCTGCTGCACTCTCTGCTTTGCTCTTTAGCTTGCTGATTTGTTGGGTTTTTGCTGATGTTGCTGTTGGATTTCCCAGAGCCTTGCCCTGAAACATATATAGTTTAGGATTAAGTACTGGCCTAATGGTAATCTGTATGCAGATTTTGGGTAGCCTTCTGTATTTTTTCCCTCTCCAAGATTTCCCTTGTTCTCAGCAACTCTGACAGCCTTGGACTCCAAACTCAATGACTGTTCCTGCTTGGGTCCTACTCTTACTATGCTATGATTTGCAAAACACCCTCAGAAAAAATATCTGGGGTAAATGTGCTTTTCTTCCATGCTGGTTGTTCTCCAATGTTTTTGGCTTTTGTTTTTTGTTTTCTTCAATATTTATTTGTTTATTTATTTTTGGCTGCATTGGGTCTTCGTTGCTGCGTGCGGGCTTTCTCTAGTTGTGGCGAGCAGGGGCTACTCTTCATTGCGGTGCGTGGGCTTCTCATTGCGGCGGCTTCTCTTGTTGCGGAGCATGGACTCTAGGCACACAGGGCTCAGTAGTTGTGGCATGCGGGCTTCAGTAGTTGTGGCTCATGGGCTCTAGAGTGCAGGCTCAGTAGTTGTGGCACATGGGTTTAGTTGCTCCGCGGCATGTGGGATCTTCTGGGACCAGGGCTCAAACCCGTGTCCCCTGCATTGGCAGACAGATTCTTAACCACTGCACCACCAGGGAAGTCCATTCTCCAATGTTTTAAATAGTTATTTCATACATCTTGTCCAGATTTTATAGTTGTTGTGTACAAAATACTCTTTCATGGCCTGAACTGGAAATATCCAAACTAACTTTATAATGTAGTCCTTATCTTTATAGATATAAGTGAAATGTTAATAGCTGATAGGAGATGATATTTGGAATTTTCATCAAAATAATTTGGGGGGGGGTGGTGTGTTTAGGGAAGACTGGCCACAAGAGAGGGTGTTTCCTTCCCACAGTAAAAAGTTTGACCCACATGAGACAGGGAATATAAGGAGAATGGCCAGATAACTTTTTTCTCCCCCTCCCTCCTCCAATGGCCTGCTCCTAGGCATAGTCTCTTTCTACCACTTCTCCCAAGGCATACCATGAGGCTGTGCCTCTGTAATTGAACAGTGACCTTCATTATTATCTTTCACAGTTTGTTATAATGCAAACAGATAACACATCCCCTGGTATTGCTCCCATCCTTCTCTGTTTCCTTTCTCTCTTATCTCACTCTCACTGCCCTGGGTTAGCACTTTCCAAATAAAACACTGGCACTAAAGAACCTCTTCTACTTTTCATTATATTTGTCTGAACTGAGATACCATAAGTGCATTTGTTTTCTTTGGAATTCTTAAAGATAATAATATATAGAAATAGATCTGTTTTAATTTGTGATAAAACTGTCAGATGGAGACCAAGTAAAATTGAAATGATACCACATATGTTGTAAGAAATTACCACATACCATCGAATTTCTGTGTTTTATATTATTTAGATAGAGAGGAAGCTGAGCCCTTAGGACATTCAAAGCCTTCCCAGCATTGCAAAGCTACTTAACCAAGGTTAAGTCTGGGACTCAAATATCAAATTCTGAGCTCTTAATCACTATGCTGCTTCTTATTATAACTTATATAATGTTTCTCATAATGCTTTCTATTATAACTAAAGTTGTATTCCTTTCTCCCTTTGTTGAGTAAAATGGATACCTGGTTATTATGGAGCAATATCACAATGTTCTAAATAAAATTCAGCTGAATGGCATTATTAAAAAAAAGCTACTATAAAACTTTGTACCATTTTTAGGAATTAGGGGTTCAGAGCTAAATTAGATTTGATTTAAAAACAACAAATATTTGGAGTGTTTTGTTCAAGTGTTCCATAGTAAAATTATCTGTTATACTTGAATCCACATGGCCTATTCTGCTGACTGGCTTCCCTTTCTACTTTTCCCAGACTTGAATTTCAAGATCTGTGTCCAGAATGTCCTCATAGTTCATACATTTGGCTCTTCTCCTCTTCAGCCAAGCACCAACTGTCATACCTCATGAAAGCAGTCAGATGCACATCCTCAGACAGATCTAACCAAATTGGCTTCAGCAGCAGAAAGAAGTTCAGCTGTTTGCTCAGTGAGATTTAATTTAAAGCTCATGGGCTCATTCACCAGCCCTTCAGTCACTGCAAAACTGCTTTGGATTTTTCAAAGGCTCTTTTATGAGAGAAAATAAAAAATAAAGGATAGAGATATATTCTTGAAATGTACATACATTTCAAGAAGTGTGTGTGTGTGTGTGTGTGTATGTGTTTAAAATTTTAAGAAAACTATAACAACTGAACTAATAAACAGTGATGGAGGACTAATCATAGATACATAGACTAAACATTCTTCCTTAAACTGGAACAACTATTCTGCTTGCTGGACGGAAGCTTGAATAAAACTGAGTTTTTAAGTATTAATGACTGATTGCTTTCATTACAAATAATATCTACAATGATTTTACAATTTTATTCCTCTTATGGACTTTTCTAATTTTTAAATTCCCTTTCCTTTTTTTTTTTTTTTTTCTCTTTTTTTTGGTAATTACAGTTCTCATATAGGTTGACACTTGGGGTAAGTAGGATCAGAATGAAGTTATTCCTTTCTCTTTTCTCCTTCACAAAAAGAAAGATCAGGGGATTCTATGCCATGTTTTCATACCCCTTAAAACCACCACAATAGGTGCCTCAGCTGCCAAAGAAATCTAGAATTACGTAGCACCTCACCAATTGCAATTTTTCTCTATTATCTGCACTGTCCACTTGATCTCTGTAACAACTTTGAGGCGGAAAAGAATATTCCACTTACATTCCAGATTTTTTTCTATGCCATCCCCCGCATCTATCATTTATCCCCATTGGTAAGTCAAAAACTCTGTTTTCCTTTTTTATTTTTTACTCATTTCAGTTTTTAATTCTGAAGAAAGTTGAACATCTTATAGTTTGTCATATGTGTTTTTCCTGTGAATTTTCTGTATGCTTTCTTCACATTTCTATTGGGATACTGGCCTTTTTTTTTTTTTTAACATTTTTATTGGAGTATAATTGCTTTACAATCGTGTGTTAGTTTCTGCTGTATAACAAAGTGAATCAGCTATACATAAACATATATCTCTATATCTCCTCCTTCTTGCGTCTCCCTCCCACCCTCCCTATCCCACCCCTCTATGTGGACAAAAAACACTGAGCTAATCTCCCTGTGCTATGCGGCTGCTTCCCACTAGCTATTTTACATTTGGTAGTGTATTTATGGCCATGCCACTCTCTCACTTCGTCCCAGCTTACCCTTCCCCCTCCTCGTGTCCTCAAGTCCATTCTCTACATCTGCATCTTTATTCCTCTCCTGCCCTTAGTTAATCAGAACCATTATTTTTTTTAGATTCCATGTATATGTGTTAGCATATGGAATTTGTTTTTCTCTTTCTGACTTACTTCACTCTGTATGACAGCCTCTAGGTCCATCCACCACATTACAAATAACTCAATTTCACTTTGTTTTATGGCTGAGTAATATTCCATTGTATATATGTGCCACATCTTCTTTATCCATTCATATGGACACTTAGGTTGCATCCATGTCCTGGCTATTGTAAATAGAGCTGCAATGAACATTGTGGTACATGACTTTTTGAATTTTGGTTTTCTCAGGGTATATGCCAGGTGGTGGGATTCCTGGGTCGTATGGTAGTTCTATTTTTAGTTTTGTAAGGAACCTCCACACTGTTCTCCATAGTGGCTGTATCAATTTACATTCCCACCAACAGTGCAAGAGGGTTCCCTTTTCTCCACACCCTCTCCAGCAATTATTGTTTGTAGACCTTTTGATGATGGTCATTCTGACCAGTGTGAGGTGATACCTCATTGTAGTTTTGATTTGCATTTCTCTAATGACTACTGATGTTGAGCATCCTTTTATGTGTTTGTTGGCAAACTGTGTATCTTCTTTGGAGAAACGTCTATTTAGGTCTTCTGCCCATTTTTGGATTGGGTTGTTTGTTTTTTTGATATTGAGCTGCATGAGCTGCCTGTATATTTTAGAGATTGATCCTTTGTCAGTTGCTTCATTTGCAAATATTTTCTCCTATTCTGAGGGTTGCCTTTTCGTCTTGTTTATGGTTTCCTTTGCTATGCAAAAGCTTTAAGGTTTCATTAGGTCCCATTTGTTTATTTTTGTTTTTATTTCCATTTCTCTAGGAGGTGGGCCAAAAAGGATCTTGCTGTGATTTATGTCATAGAGTACTGTGCCTATGTTTTCCTCTAAGAGTTTGATAGTGTCTGGCCTTACAATTATGTCTTTAATCCATTTGGAGTTTATTTTTGTGTATGGTGTTAGGGACTGTTCTGATTTCATTCTTTTAAATGGAGCTGTCCAGTTTTCTCAGCACCACTTACTGAAGAGGCTACCTTTTCTCCATTGTATATTCTTGCCTCCTATATCAAAAATAAGGTGACCATATGGGCATGTGCTTATCTCTGGGCTTTCTATCCTGTTCCATTCATCTATATTTCTCTTTCTGTGCCAGTACCATACTGTCTTGATTACTGTAGCTTTGTAGTATAGTTTGAAGTCAGGGAGCCTGATTCCTCCAGCTCCGTTTTTCTTACTCAAGATTTCTTTGGCTATTCGGGGTCTTTTGTGTTTCCATACAAATTGTGAAAATTTTTGTTCTAGTTCTGTCAACAATGCCATTGGTAGTTTGATAGGGATTGCACTGAATCTGTAGATTGCTTTGGGTAATACAGAAATTTTCACAATGTTGATTCTTCCAATCCAAGAACATGGTATATCTCTCCATCTGTTTGTATCATTTTTTATTTCTTTCACCAGTGTCTTATAGTTTTCTGCATATAGGTCTTTTGTCTCCTTAAATAGGTTTATTCCTAGATATTTTATTCTTTTTGTTGTAATGGTAAATGGGATTGTTTCCTTAATTTCACTTTCATATTTTTCATCATTAGTGTATAGGAATGCACGAGATTTCTGTGCATTAATTTTGTATCCTGCTACTTTACCAGATTCATTGATTAGCTCTAGTAGTTTTCTGGTAGCATCTTTAGGATTCTCTATGTATAGTATCATGTCATCTGCAAACAGTGACAGCTTTACTTCTTCTTTTCCGATTTGGATTCCTTTTATTTCTTTTCCTTCTCTGATTGCTGTGGCTTAGACGTCCAAAACTACGTTGAATAATAGTGGTGAGAGTGAACAACCTTGTCTTGTTTCTGATCTTAGTGGAAATGGTTTCAGTTTTTCACGATTGAAAACGATGCTAGCTGCGGTTTTGTCTTATATGGCCTTTATTATGTTGAGGTAACTTCCCTCTATGCCTAACTTCTGGAGAATTTTTATCATAAATGGGTGTTCAATTCTGTTGAAAACTTTTTCTGCATCTACTGAGATGATCATATGGTTTTTCCGCTTCAATTTGTTAATATGGTTTATCACATTGACAGATTTGTGTATATTGAAGAATCCTTGCATTCCCGGGATAAACCCCACTCGATCATGGGGTATGATCCTTTTAATGTGCTGTTGGATTCTGTTTGCTAGTATTTTGTTGAGGATTTTTGCATCTATGTTCATCAGTGATATTGGCCTGTAGTTTTCTTTCTTTGTGACATCTTTGTCTGGTTTTGGTATCAGGGTGATAGTGGCCTCGTACAATGAGTTTGGGAGTGTTCCTCCCTCTGCTATATTTTGGAAGAGTTTGAGAAGGATAGGTGTTAGCTCTTCTCTAAATGTTTGATAGAATTTGCTTGTGAATCCATCTGGTCCTGGGCTTTTGTTTGCTGGAAGATTTTTAATCACAGTTTCAATTTCAGTGCTTGTGATTGGCCTGTTTATATTTTCTATTTCTTCCTGGTTCAGTCTCGGAAGGTTGTGCTTTTCTAAGAATGTGTCCATTTCTTCCAGGTTGTCCATTTTTTTGGCATAGAGTTGCTTGTAGTAACCTCTCATGATTCTTTTTATTTCTGCAGTGTCAGTTGTTACTTCTCCTTTTACATTTCTAATTCTATTGATTTGAGTCTTCTCCCGTTTTTTCTTGGTGAGTCTGGTTAGTGGTTTATCAATTTTGTTTATTTCCACAAAGAACCACCTTTTAGTTTTATTGATCTTAGCTATCGTTTCCTTCATTTCTTTTCCATTTATTTCTGATCTGATCTTTATGATTTCCTTCCTTCTGCTAACTTTGGGGTTTTTTGGTTCTTCTTTCTCTAATTGCTTTAGGTGTAAAGTGAGGTTGTTTATTTGAGATGTTTCTTGTTTTTTGAGGTAGGATTATATTGCTATAAACTTCCCTCTTAGAACTGCTTTTGCTGCATCCCATACGTTTTGGGTTGTCATGTTTTCATTGTCATTTGTTTCTAGGTATGTTTGATTTCCTCTTTGATTTCTTCAGTGATCTCTTGGTTATTCAGTAGTGTATTGCTTAGCCTCCATGTGTTTGTATTTTTTACAGGTTTTTTCCTGTAATTGATATCTAGTCTCAAAGCGTTGTG
Source organism: Balaenoptera physalus (assembly GCF_965194825.1). Taxonomy (NCBI): domain Eukaryota; kingdom Metazoa; phylum Chordata; class Mammalia; order Artiodactyla; family Balaenopteridae; genus Balaenoptera; species Balaenoptera physalus. Next base: position 100,540,995 of record NC_138896.1, on the reverse strand, counting down.
GTCGGAAAAGATACTTGATACAATTTCAATTTTCTTAAATTTACCAAGGCTTGATTTGTGACCCAAGATATGATCTATCCTGGAGAATGTTCCATGAGCACTTGAGAAGAAAGTGTATTCTGTTATTTTTGGATGGAATGTCCTATAAATATCAATTAAGTCCCTCTTGTTTAATGTATCATTTAAAGCTTGTGTTTCATTATTTATTTTCATTTGGATGATCAGTACACTGGTGAAAGTGGGGTATTAAAGTCCCCTACTACGATTGTGTTACTGTCGATTTCCCCTTTTATGGTTAGCATCTGCCTTATGTATTGAGGTGCTCCTATGCTGGGTGCATAAATATTTACAATTGTTATATCTTCTTCTTGGATTCATCCCTTGATCATTATGTAGTGTCCTTCTTTGTCTCTTGTAAGAGTCTTTATTTTAAAGCCTATTTTGTCTGATATAAGAATTGCTACTCCAGCTTTCTTTTGATTTCCATTTGCATGGAATATCTTTTTCCATCCCCTCACTTTCAGTCTGTATGTGTCCCTAGGTCTGAAGTGGGTCTCTTGTAGACAGCATATATATGGGTCTTATTTTTGTATCCATTCAGCCAGTCTATGTCTTTTGGTTGGAGTATTTAATCCATTTTCATTTAAGGTAGTTATTGATATGTGTGTTCCTATTACCATTTTCTTAATTGTTTTGGGTTTGTTATTGTAGGGTTTTTCCTTCTCTTGTGTTTCCTGCCTAGAGAAGTTCCTTTAGCATTTGTTGTAAAGCTGGTTTGGTGGTGATGAATTCTTTTAGCTTTTGCTTGTCTGTAAAGGTTTTAATTTCTCCGTCAAATCCAAATGAGATCCTTGTTGGGTAGAGTAATCTTGGTTGTAGGTTTTTCCCTTTCATCGCTTTAAATATGTCCTGCTCCTCCCTTCTGGCTTGCAGAGTTTCTGCTGAAAGATCAGCTGTTAACCTTATGGGGATTCCCTTGTATGTTATTTGTTGCTTTTCCCTTGCTGCTTTTAACATTGTTTCTTTGTATGTAATTTTTGGTAGTTTGACTAATATGTGTCTTGGTGTGTGTCTCCTTGGATTTATCCTGTATGGGACTCTCTGTGCTTCCTGGACTTGATTGACTGTTTCCTTTCCCATATAAGGGAAGTTTTCAAATATAATCTCTTCCAATATTTTCTCAGTCCCTTTGTTTTTCTCTTCTTCTTCTGGGACCCCTATAATTCGAATGTTGGTGCATTTAATGTTGTCCCAGAGGTCTCTCAGACTGTCCTCAATTCGTTTCATTCTTTTTTCTTTATTCTGCTCTGCAGTAGTTATTTCCACTATTTTATCTTCCAGGTCACTTATTCGTTCTTCTGCCTCAGTTATTCTGTTATTGATTAATTGCAGAGAATTTTTAATGTAATTTATTGTGTTGTTGATCATTGTTTGTTTGTTCTTTAGTTCTTCTAGGTCCTTGTTAAACATTTCTTGTATTTTCTCCATTCTATTTCCAAGATTTTGGATCATCTTTACTATCATTATTCTGAATTCTTTCTCAGGTAGACTGCCTATTTCCTCTTCATTTGTGAGGTTTGGTGGGTTTTTACCTTGCTCCTTCACCTGTTGTGTATTTCTCTGTCTTCTCATTTTGCTTAACTTACTGTGTTTGGTCTCCTTTTCACAGGCTGTGGGTTCGTAGCTCCCATTGTTTTTGGTGTCTGCCCCCAGTGGGTATGGTTGGTTCAGTGGGTTGTGTAGGCTTCCTGGTAGAGGGGACTGGTGCCTGTGTTCTGGTGGATGAGGCTGGATCTTGTCTTTCAGGTGGGCAGGAGCACGTCTGGTGCTGTGTTTTGGGGTGTCTGTGAACTTATTATGATTTTAGGAAGGCTCTCTGCTAATGGGTGAGGTTGTGTTCCTGTCTTGCTAGTTGTTCGGCATAGGGTGTCCAGCACTGTAGCTTGCTGGTCGTTGAGTGGAGCTGGGTCTTAGCGTTGAGATGGAGATCTCTGAGAGAGCTTTTGCTGTTTGATATTATGTAGACCCGGAGGTCTCTGGTGGACTAGTGTCCTGAACTCAGGTCTCCCACCTTAGAGGTTCAGGCCGCACAGCCGGCCGGAGCACCAAGACCCTGTCAGCCACACGGCTGCCTTCTCTCTCAACTTTGAAAATGTAAAGTCAGCTGGAAGAAGACAAGGTGGCTCTGAGCCGTAGGAGCAGAGATAGGCAGGAGGAGAAATCTCTCATTTTTTCTTTAAATAGACCAAGTAAGTTCTATGTTCTTGTCTAGCTGGGCCTTTGACTCTCTGACTGGTTTGCTTTCCCAAAATTATGAACTCATAGAGCCTGCAAGTTTTTAAAATCCTTTCTGGCAGTATAGGCATTTCTACATCTCTTATATTTCTCATTTCCCAACTTTTTTTTTTAGTAAAATATCTATTGGTCAGCTTTTAAATTTTCCTTTAATTCCAAAGTAGACCATCCTTTTGCTCTGAGTTTATTTTTTCTAACAAACACTTGTACTACCATCTTATCTACTCTTGAGATGCTACAGCAATACCTATTTCTTTCTACAGTCATGAAATGCAGTTCTGATCTCTGAACATGTCTCCAGCCAGGTGCTGGAATGCAGCTTTAACTATGTATTTCAGTTATACATGGTTTCAGTTCTCTCTATTAGATTCATTTCTTTCTAGCCTAGATTATAGTTCTATCCAGGTATTATTTTAAATAACTATTCAGTGATATTAGATATTCCTTAGTTTGTTGCTTCATTTGTTTGTTTGGTGCATATTTACTGAGCATCCCTAGTGTCTATACTGGGCCAGGCACTGGAAATACACTGGTGAATAAGCCAAGGTCCCTGTTCTAAAAAACTTTAAAGTTCTCACTGATTGATGAACTAAATCCAAACTGAAATACATACTGAACCTGAAATGCCAACCCCTTCTCTAAAGGATTATTTCAACAAATGGAAGATTGGAAAACATATTAACTAATGTTAACATATTAATTAATGTTAATAACAGTATCTAACATTTATTGGATGCTTTTTCTATTCTACGCACTCTTCTAAGACTTTATGTGGAAGATTTCATCTATTTCTCACCATCGCCCAATACGATACCTTTTTTAAAAATAAATTTATTTATTTATTCATTCATTCATTTTTTTTTCACACGCACTGTATTTTATTTTTACAAGAGATAAATAAACTGACACCAAGCATTGCAAATGGATGACCACAACAAAAGCAACAATGACTGCAATTACCAAACACAAAACACACTCATACTATGTCATAATATTGACATTCAGTCCAGTAATCCTCCACTGTAACAGCTCCTTTACTTTCCAGTGAAAATTGATTTGTGTATTTTTTGCCTCTGAGTCCTTGTGGGATTTTTTTTTTTTTATTCAAACAGAAAGTCACAAAAATTATAATCATCCTCATTTATGGCTGCATTGGGTCTTCATTGCTGCACGCAGGCTTTCTCTAGTTGTGGTGAGCAGGGGCTACTCTTTGTTGCGGTGCGCGGGCTTCTCATTGCAGTGGCTTTCCTTGTTGTGGAGCATTGGCTCTAGGTGTGCGAGCTTCAGTAGTTGTGGCACGCGGGCTCAATAGTTGTGGCTCGCGGGCTCTAGAGCACAGGCTCAGTAGTTGTAGCACACAGGCTTAGTTGCTGCACGGCATGTGGGATCTTCCCAGACCAGGGCTCAAACCCATGTCCCCTGCATCAGCAGGTGGATTCTTAACCACTGCGCCACCAGGGAAGCCCCTAAGATACATTGTTATAATCACTATTTTACAAATGAGGAAACCAGGGCACAGACAGGTTAAATAATCTACTATATGATCCACAGAGGGCACACAATATTTGTGAAATGTGCCATACCCTTGGCCAAATAAGTCGATCTTTGGTAACGAGGGCCAGGGCATTGGTATTTTATTTTAACCTTCAAAATGATTCTAAAGTGTGACCCAAATTAAGATCTGCTGCTGTTTCCGAATTTATTTCCCAGAGCTCCTATAAGGTTGTTGAGTCCTTGTCCCGTAAACATCAGCTTGTCAGTCTCTCTGATGGGAAGAAGAGCTCCTCTGTTCATTAAGACTTTCATGTCTCAGTGTCAAATATGGGTGCGGATAATGAGCTTCGAATTAGAAGAATAAACTTTTCCTCCACTCTCCGCCACAACAACGCAGGTATTCATCTGTAGGCAAGCTGCTTCTGCCTCTGAGGAACTCGACTGCCTCCTCTGTAAACGTGCTGTGAGTTTTTAAAAGTACAAATATATGGATCTCACCCTTTGGGGTTCTGCTTTAAGTCAGTCCATACTAGATTACATTGTAATGATACCAAATCTCAAGACATTACGACAAAGATAATAATAAAACCTTCCCCTACTTGTAAAAACTTTGTAGGATTTTTGGTGTGAGTGGTGGTGGCAGAGAGTTAAAATAACACTGAGCTTGCTGGGTATGACTTCATTGGCAGTCAAAAATAGCAGGAAAAGGCAATTATCAGAGTCCACCCCTCCTGTCTCTTTTGTTAAAGATCAGCTACTCTTCCTGGGAGGCAGGTTGTCATGGTAATGGAAGGATAAAGGGCATGACATAAGAATAATGGGTAAGAGACTATTTATAACCTCTTTATTAATGTCTTTTTTGGGCCAGGCATGGGGTATTATATTAGCTATCCTCTCAGGAGACAAAGATGTTTCTCAACATCAATGAAGTCTCCCAAGAGACCAGCCTCTATCTTTTCTAAATTAATCCAGAATCTTGAAAGTCTACAACCACAAGTTGAGGATCACAGCACCAAAAGAATTGGTGATATCCAAGTTTCCTATAAAGGCAAAGAGGAGTTAATGAGGCAGATGGGAAAATGTGTTTCAGGCAAACAAAACAAAACAAAACTAAGTCCCCACAGTGCCACATCCCCACATATCATGTTTAAAAACCATGGCAGCACAAGAGAGAACATGGTACTTTCTGGAAACCATGTGTAATTCTGTATGGCTGGGTGGGCCAGACAATACAGACCTCATATACCATGTTAGATTATTTGGACTTTATCTAGAAAAGCAATATTGAATTGATTTGTTCAAGATCACTCATTGAGTTGAGAGCAGAATATTGACAGAATTACTCAGAACACCTGATTCCCAGGTTAGAGGACACAGGTCTGTGTAGACATATATACGCATATCTATATATAAATACATATATCTATATATAAATACATATATATATATATATATATATATATAATTTTATAACCATCTCAAATGGGGAAACATCTATATGAAGCACCAATATCTCAGTCGATTGAACCCATTAATGAGTTGCAGCATTCATTTTCCAAAAAGTAAACATCACTCACATAGATCCTTAACTTTCTGTCATTATCACATGCAAATCCCCTTTGAAGCTGAAAAATAAATGTACATCACCTAATGATTTTCATCTTTTTTCTTTTCTCATTGCAAATATTGTGGCCTCTCCCCTGATGTTCTGGAGGCATTTAGGCAGCTGCTATGCCTTTCATTTGCCTCCTTGCTGAGTCTTTACAACTTCAATGATATCACAACTCTAGAACTACTATGCTGTGGAAATTCCCAGTAAGTCACTGTAAAACGCAACTCTTTATATTAAACATTAGGAACATATGTATAGCGTTTTGAAAGTCACTGGCATTGGCAAAGTAAAAAAACACCCAAAATCTAACATTAGTCAAAAAATAACATTAGAAAATGTAACGCCAAATTTTCACATCCAGTTAATTTACTATTATAGGTTGATCCTGTCCCTTCTTGCTCCAAGATATTTTGTGGTATTTTCTTGTTTGCTTTTATTTTCTTTTCTCTTTTTAAAATACTTTAAATTTGTTCTTCACTGTTCAACTTAGTTCAGGTCTTTGCTACTAGTTCCTCCTATTCGTGCCTGAGTTTATCAATCCCTCATTCGTAATAGGTATAAATGTTTCTACTCATCCACTACATGTGATAAATTTATAACAAAATGCCACACTGTTTTCACTTGCAATCATTCCAAGGTATTCAAAGATCCTATGTGGGATGAAACATTTAAAGGAGAATGTAGGTTGAGTTGTAGGGACAGTAAGCTAGAAAGAGCAGTTGTGCTCAGACAAGTGCTCAGTCTACTAACAGCATCTGTGGTAGGATGACCACAGTAATTCTAAGCAAAGTCTAGAAATTCAGACTGCAGGAATCAAAGATCTTATTTGAGAAAATGAATAATCAAGTGTTAGGGGTCTTGGTAGGATTTAGGTAAGATCTAAGTTAGAGATCTAAACAACAGATATGTTATTTATAATGAGCTCCAAACCATATATGTGTCCTGTCTGGACATAAGTTTCTCTCAGACCAACGGTCACTTGAACCAAGAGGTGACATGAAGTGTAGGAGGACAGGATAGGCAATGGGAAAGGTACTGGCTTAAAGGCTCCAGCTACACTAATCAGTTATCAGTCGAGTTTGCTCAGTAATGTGTTTTTCCTTGTAGAGTAACCTATTCAGATTTCAAGGTATGGCAAATATGACCCCTGTGATATGCCCAGGGAGGTTATACACTCAGACTCCTGTGTACTTATGTGTATCTTTAAGAGTTACAGACACAGCACTCATTACCGTCTCATTGACTTTGGGCTTCTTAAGAGCAGCTGTTGAACTTATGAATCTTTATACTCCATCAAGACCATGATTTACAGATAATATAGAAGATGCCCCCAAATAGTTGCTGAATAAATAATGAGATGATTGAGTAGCTTTGTGAAATTACGCAGCTTCTTCTTAAACTAAACCTAGACCAAAGTTTCTCAGAATCTCTACAACAGCCCAGAAAACACACAGTGTTTAAGATAAACATCACCATGGCCATATATGTTTCTTCTGAATTCTGACTCTATTTAAAGAATCTAACACTCTACCTTTTACCTCCTTTGTTTATGTGAGACATTTTAACACATTATAAGAAAACTTGAAATACTGCATGTAACTGTGGAGAAGGAAAAATAATTATCCCTCTACCTTTCTAGGTTTTTGACTGAGATGCCCTTATAATAAAAAACAGATTAACAGGAGAAAAACAAACAAAAGTTTAATATCTACCTCCTGTGGACATGGGAGATACCCAAGAAAACTGAGTAACTCCTCAAAATAGCCCAAACCATCATCTTAAATTGTACCTCCAGCTAAAGACAAAAGAAGTTGTAGGGCTGGAGGGGGGCCCACCAGCTATGGAAGGTTACCAGGATAAACACAATAAACAAAATTTAGGTTGTTATGCATATTTAAGTCCTCATCCTCTCCACTGACAAGAGTTTCTAGAAATTTAGAGTCATCCTTCTCTTCCTGGTACAGAGAGAGACACCCTTACAAATGGAGATTTCTCTTATAAATTTAAATGTCTCATACAAAAGCGCAATTTCTACTCAGTTTGTAGAGCTTTTCTTATGACATTTCTTAAAAATAATCAGCCTAAAATGATTCTTTTGTCAGAGAGGCTTATTTTGGGGTGACAAATTCTGCCTCCCCCCATTCATGGCCAAATCTGCAGAAAATGACACAATAACAGAAATACCTCATTTTCTTCTTCAGGTAGGAGGGCAAGCTGTTGGATGGTTCATGAGCTCAGGCAATAGACGCAAACTGCCTGGATTTGCTCCCCAGCTCCGTCAAATACTTAGCAAATGAGACCTTGGGTGAATTAATCACCCTCTCTGTGCATTAGTTTCCTCATCTGAAAAATGTCACTCAGCTCATAGGATGAATATAGCATCTAGAGCATAGGATTACTGTGGAGATAAATAAACTAAGGCAAGGAAAACACTTATCACAGAGCCGGGCACATAGCTTTATATATTAATATTCCAAGTATAAGATAAAGTGAGAGCAACATTTACATTTTATTAATTATTTCCCACATTAGGTGTATGAGAAAGTCTGCCATCCTTTTATAGCATGTGCTCATTTTGTAGACAAATTTTCAACAACTGATGATGGTCTATAAGATAGCTGCTGTCAGAACCAAAGGCTTTTAGCTGCCCTCTTTCCTACCCAACTCCTGCTGGGTACACTACCTGATATGTTCTCCATTTGGCAGTCAGAGAATTGATAGCTCAACAAGAAACATTTTTGTTGACTAATATTCTGCATTAGTTCTCTGATGAAAGAAACAAACAATTTATCTGAAACTAATTTCTTAAGGATATTATGGTAGGAACTGTATCTATGGGAGACTGTCAGAGTGCTATAAACAGAGCTAAGCTTCCTAAGGAGGGAATACAGTGATTTTCATTAACATGTAATAGTGTCCAAATTTTCTTCTTTATGGCAGTGTGACTGGAAAAAGGAAGGTCTAAAAAAAGGTCTAAGTATTAGAATACCCACAATTTAACCTTAAGTTTTCCATGGTTTAGCAGGGATGAGTGTATGTAGAAAGTCCCAGTGGCAGCCCTAGCCTATTGCTTGCCACTCAGAATAAGCTCAATCCTGGTGGTTGAAGGAATAAACTAAGGCAAGTCATTTAATACTGAGGTTTCCTCATCTGAAAAGAGGAGAGATAATACCACAATTGTATTGCATTGGCAGTGACACGAGAAAATAAAAGTTTCATAAACACAGGTGCTATTCAAGCATTTAATTTTTCTCGTTTCTCCATCACCCTGGCATACATAATACACTTTTCATTTACAGGGTTTATGAAAATATTGATAGAAAATATGTTTAGAAATTACTTCATGGGTTGGAAGGAGGTCGAGAACCCAGATATCACAAAGTAAATTCAAGTCAACCTTCAGCCCTGTCTAGACATACAGACCAGGTTTTAAAAAGCAAACTTGATTTCAAATCTAATAACACACATCTAACTGCTGATGGATCTTATTATGGCCAGTCCACATGTAGTCATCATTTATAAACTAACACCCAAATCTTTTCTTTTCCATCCTTTCATTAAAATAACTTATATCTGTAAGAAAGACATGAATTGGGCTTCCCTGGTGGTGCAGTGGTTGGGAGTCTGCCTGCTAATGCAGGGGACGCGGGTTCGGGCCCTGGTCTGGGAGGATCCCACATGCCGCGGAGCGACTAAGCCCGTGAGCCACAACTACTGAGCCTGTGCGTCTGGAGCCTGTGCTCTGCAGCAAGAGAGGCCGCGATAGTGAGAGGCCCGCGCACCGCGATGAAGAGTGGCCCCCGCTTGCCACAACTGGAGAAAGCCCTAGCACAGTAAACGAAGACCCAACATAGCAATCAATCAATCAATAAAAATAAATAAATCTTTAAAAAAAAAAAAAAAAAAAAGAAAGACATGAATAGAAAAGTTAACAGTTGTAGTAGCATTAGTTACTCTGTTTTTAGTATAATAATGATGATAATATTTAAAATGGCAATGATAATAAGTTAATACTGAACAACCACCGACTCCATGCCAGAGGCTGCTGTGCCCTGCTGGGGTCCTCTGACATCAGCCACCCCTCTTCTTCCTTTCTCAGTGAGGGTGGTCTCTGTTGTCCCTGTTCTCTGGCCCACGGGTAGACATTTGATCTAGGCCTGCCTAATCTGCATATTTCCCTCCTGGCAAATTAGGCCTGGGGATTATCCTACAAATAATTAGAATGAGAAATTTCTCTTTTTCTTTAATTTGACCACTGGGAGGGTACCAGTCTGACTTGCTGCCATGCCTTTTCTCACATGACAAGAAGAACCTGTCTAGAGATAAAGCAAAGGAAACTAGGTCAAAGAGAAAAAAAAGATTTCTGATTCTATTCTGTGAGCTCCTGGAACCAGCCATATCTGAAAGCCAGTTCATCAGGGATGTTTAAGTGATGTGAGTCAATAAATCTCCCCTTTTACTTAAGTCTCTTTGAGTCAGTTTCTGTCACTTACAACCTAAAGATCAAAATGCTACCTCCATTTTTTTCAATCAAGAATGAGCACAAAAGTCATAAGGCTATCACTCTATGGATTTACAATTTCTACCAAATTCTTATAAAGACGACTTCCAGAGGGTCATACTGCCTTTGTACCTAAGCGTGTAATACTAACCTCCTTCTGAATATCGTACTATTCTATTTGTACTTGGGCTGTTGGACCAGGTTCTCAGGATCATCTTCCTTCCTTCTCAATATATATCCACCAGCCATAACCTGAAACTTAAATCTCCGGTAGTGTGTGTGTGTGTGTGTGTGTACATGTGTGTGGTGGGGCGGGTGTTAAACGAAACTAATTTAATATTCTGTGATAGAATACTATTTGAATATGTGATGCCACACAAGCATAAGCCTTATAGTGAATCCCAAAGTGTGGCTGAATTCTGTAAAATGAGAGTCAGACTCATAGAATAATGGTTCGGTTTGTGCTCTGATACTAAAGCTACAAATTTTAGCAAGTCACTGTACTTCTGTCATCCTCTGTTCTTTCACTTATGAAACAGAAGTAAGAGTAACAGTCACTTCACATGGGAATAGCAACAATCTTGGCGATGACCAGCTAGGACATGCTGCAAAATACCTGATAGCCACTCCGGCAGCGTTTAAGAGGCAAAAAGCACTGCCTATCTCTAGACCTAGCTGCCTGTCTTACAGAGGAGAGTGAGGAGATTTATCAAGGCTCATGGAAGTGGCCACAACACTGGCCAGAGGTTCCCTAGGTTTTTCTCTTTACTGTGTTTTTGCATTCACTTACTCAATCCACACATAATATTTATTTCTTATCCCTGCTCTCTCAGCAACACCACTGTTCTGTGAGCTACTTGGGAGTTGCTTAAAATGCTATTTTCATTCTAGCATTGAATGAAATGTTAGTCTTCACTCTCAGATATTCTGATTTTGAATCTGGGAAAAAGTCCAGAAATCTGAATTTTTAATAATTATGCCCGGTATTTCTAATTCTGGGGATGCACAGACCACACTTGGAGAAACACTGAGTCTAGCCCATGAAGAGAGTCAAAGAAACATAATCCCTTTTCTCTTGGGTTATAATTATCCCATTTGTAAAGTGTTTTGATTTAAAACTGAAATGTTATGGCCACATGTGATGCAAAGGCCCCTGGGAAAACGTTTATGTGAAAATTTCCCTATCCGTGCACGGTATAAGTGGAAATTCCATAAATAAAAACTGCCTATACTTTGGGAAACATATGAGGTGAGCATTATCATTCCCTTTATGTGGCTAATGTTAGAGCCCAGAGAAGATGAAGTGAAAAATGTATATATCATTTGCCTGACTAATGCTGTAATTTAAAACGACCAATTCCTGCAGAGCATTTTGTATCCACATGGAGCTGGGCACACAGGCAATAAATTAATATGCCTCAAAGCAATAAGGTTCCTGAGTGAATGACTGCCTGTGTTTTTTAAAGAAAAAACAGCTTTAGATTATTAATATTCGCATTTTCCTCCATATGTTTTGTGAATGCTGCTTCTTTGTTGAATTTCTAGGAAACAAAGCAACTTGTTAACCTATAAGTTAAATGAAGCTATCATTGTGTCTAATGCAGAACTGAAGGGGATCTCAGTCAAAATGTTCTAAGAGCATTGTCCTGGGACTTTATTCAAATGGTTTTTGAAGACCGGAGTGACGAGGAGTTGGATGCTTGGTGTTGTCCTGCAGGTGTTTTACCTGAGAGTGTTATGGTTTAAATCCAACCTATGAAGCAGAAAGGAGCCATGGAGGTAACCTACCCTGACATCTTGGCTTTATGGGTACAGTCAGAGGGTCCTGTAAATTCAGAGATGGACTCACAGACACCAAATAAATTACAAGCAGAGTTATTAAACCCAGAACGTCCTTCGTCCTCAGGCAGTGTTACCTACTATATAAACAGTACTTCTCAAAGAGAGCCCAGAAGAAAGGTGAAGCAAGGCCAAGCACTTGCATTGAATACTTGGTCTTTTGCATTCAAAGAAGGAGTTTTTAGATGAGCTACCTAGGTCAACACTATCCTGTGACAGTACTGATATTATTTTTCATAGACAAATGATCACGCTATGAGTTTCATCAGTTATCAATGAAAAAAATACCTCTTTATATGCATATATGGTTTATACATTTTTTCCTTTGCTCCTTTGTAAGATAATCTATTGAAAGTAGATTGTGAGGAGTCCCCTCAACTCAGATGACTAGAGTTCGGAGAGGTTAAATGTCTTGGCTGGGCTCTCCCACCTAATGACACCTATAGACCTATTCCCCCTGGTATGGTATCTTCATATTTACACAACTTTCACATGCTTTCACAACTGCTTCTGAAAACAACCAAACTTCCCTTTAACAGCCTGATTCACATGCCTACCTACCATCTAGGACTTGAGTCCCTTCTTGGAAGGTTTAGATAACAATGCATCTTGAATCCATTTTTCTCTATATATTATTCAAGGATTTTTGCAAAGACTGTCCAAAAGATCCCCTAATATGTAAACTGAGATAGCGCTTGCTTTGCTGGCAGAGTCTTGACAGTCAAAGTCCAGCTGATCAGGAATAATAACATGCAATTGGCTTGCTATGAATTTCTCCATTCTCATCTATGACTAAGGACCAGGCCGACCAGACCGCTCTCGTATAAATCTGGTACATCTCTCTGATTTATCATCCCTGGCCTGTCTGACCTATAGTCAGATGGTCATAACCTGTATCTTATGCAACCACAAGACTCTGAAATCCAGGGCTTTAGCCTCATAACAGGGATTTGCTTTCTAGATTTATCATACCTACTCTTCAGACTCCCCAGGGAATAATTCCAGTTGAGAATGACTATTTAAAAATATTACAGATCATGCAGCCTAGGTCAGAGGCAGGCCTTACAGAATTTTATTTCTCTACAGCTTCTAGGCTATTCCTTTTTATGAATCAGTTTCCCTACAGGGTAGTTAGGGTCAATGGGAACCTCCTTACTCCATCCACAGGCCACAGTGATCTTTAAACATTTTGTGTCAGAGAATTTGTTTTTCTCATGGAAATCTTAAAATCAGAAAACAACATTCTATGAGGATACAATTATGAATTGTATGAATTATATCACCTTATTATTACATTGTTAACAAAACTGGAAATCTCTTGATAAACAAAATTTGAATTTGGGTGTTCAGAAGAAAATTGTAGAAGTCTCTTTGGGGCTCAGTATCCCATACTTCGCTGTCTTTTGTTTTTCTAGTGTAAGGCCAAGCAAATTCTGATTAACAAAGTACTCCTTGGCAATGGTAATGAGGAATTTTTTTCTGACATTTTTTAACAACTCATTTGCACTCATAGGATATTTTTCAACTAACTAAATTAGATGCCTGAAAGAGTAGCAATATTTGGGGATTATTGTTTCAAACGTGTCTACTAAAATCATCTAACACATTTAATTTCATAAATGTGTTATACAAGAAGTACTAAAACTTAGAATAAGTGCTTAAACTCCACAGGATACATTCATCTGATATTTATCGGCAAGAGCACTGCTGATACACAGATAGACGACCTGAGTTTTGCATAATATTTTAAGGAAATGTAATGCCCATGAACTGTATAATTCTGTGTGAGTGAATATGCAATTTTGAAGTGACTAGATATGCAAAGCCTGAGATTACAAAGATTAAAAAAAAGTCTCTACAACTTTTCCAATCAATGTATACATTTTAAAATAAATAAAAACTCAAAAAATATGGTTCAAGATAGCAGAAGCAGCTTTATTCTGAAGTGTGCACAGCCTTGCACAATTAAAGCACTGGTGATCTCCAGTATTTTAAAAGTTGCCATATGATTATTACATGTTTAATTACTAAAAAAAATTCAACTTAATAAAATGTTTAGATAATCCCAGAAATGCTTCAGCAGAACTTCAATCAGAGACATTCACTGTGAAAATTACTGCTGGTAAGCACCAGCTTATTCCAAACAATATTTGTGAACTAGTGAGCCATGATATGGTTCTCATTTCCATTCTTATTCATTCCTTATAACCACCCTTTCATGCAGGTACAAATTTTATTCCCAAGAGGTGAGGGTTAATTTGTGCAAGATTGACACCTTGCAAACTGGCCAGCACCAGAAAGAACCTATCTTATTTACAGCCAAACAGGAAAACACTTGGAGGCCGATAGATATACTACCTGACACTGTTTACATTCTCTCCCTCCTTGGTTAGCTTTTAACCATAGCCAATTTGGCCTCACTTAAATCCACTCTGTTTTAAACTCCCACCTGCTCTTCCCCTCCTACCAATCTATTTTTCCTAAGGGGTCCAATCCAGTTTTAACCCTTTGCTGCCTTCTTTTTCTGAGATAGCAAGTTCTATATCCCAGGATCACACCACCCTCAGGTTTACTGAAGATTAAGTCCTGTTTTGGCTTAAGACTCAAATCACCTTTAGTACAAACAGCCTATTGGCTGTTCTTTCCCAAACTCATTTCTTAGAGGGAGAGTGACAAAAAATGGAAGTCACACTTTTATAAAGTGTAAAGAACACTGCTATTAGGTTTGAGATATAAAACTAATCATATATATGTGTTAGCATACGGTATTTGTTTTTCTCTTTCTGACTTACTTCACTCTGTGTGACAGACTCTAGGTCCATCTACCTCACTACAAATAACTCAATTTTGTTTCTTTTACTAATGAACTTAGTTGCAGGGCAGGAATAAAGAGATAAGACATAGAAAACGGACTTGAGGACATGGGCTGGGAGGGTGAGGCTGGGGCAAAGTGAGAGTAGCATCGACATACATACACTACCGAATGTAAAATAGTTGGCTGGTGGGAAGCAGCAGCACAGCACAGGGAGATCAGCTCGGTGCTTTGCGATGACCTAGAGGGGTGGGATAGCGAGGGTGGGAGGGAGGCTCAAGAGGGAGGGGATATGGGGACATGTGTATGCATACGGCTGATTCGCTTTGTTGTGCAACAGAAACTAACACAGTACTGTGAAGTAATTATACTCCAATAAAGATCTATTAAAAAAGAAAAAAGAAAAAAAAACCTAATCATATACTTTTGCCGTCCCTGTGTAGAAGAAGACTGAGGACAAGCAAAAAATCACTTAGCTCTTTGTTCCAAAAAAATACACTTCTGGACGAAAAGACCTGAAACTAAATACTAAAACAGCATCCTTTTCAAAACTGATGCTTATCAATATTCACTCCAAAAGCCTCAACAGCCATTATATCATCAACTCAGCCCAGTTCTGAGCTGTTCCCCACCTTGCAAGATCTACCTTTAAACTGCCCAGGGCAGATCCTAAAACCCTATAAGCCCCAAAATCCTTCTTCTGAGACTCTGTCAATGTGTGTTCTCTCTTATACAGCAGGTCTAACACACTTAGCTTTGCTTAATCAACAGGTTTTTCTGATGGTCTTTAAGGGATGGGAATCGATAGCCAGACTCCACACATCAAAAATAAGAAAATAAAATAAGAAAACTGATATAAAGGACATGAGCAGGCAATTCATAGAAGAGGAAATCCTCAGGACCTTTAAAGTATGGAATATGTTCAAAGGAAAGAGAGTATTTCCAAATAATGCAGAATGTAGATGAATTTCCTGACGAAGACGGCATTCAAACTTAGACTCATGTGAAGAACAAGATTTCCACAATCTGAATCAGAGGTGAAAGATGCAAAGGAAAGACTTCCAGGCCAAAAGAGACATGATAACCTTAGGAAATAAGACTATGTGATGTGATTGATGGACCAGTCTAATGGGACAAGTATAAGTCAAGAAAAGGCTGGACAAGGAACTGAAGACCAGATCATGAAGGGTCTGGAGTATTTTGAAGATGGAACGTAAAGGATATGGCGGTCCTCTATCAGTAGTGCATTCTCACATTGCTGTTTAACTCTACAGGGACCACTGCTCAAGTGGGTTATGAACTCCTCCAGGGCAGGGGTTTTGCTGTGAACTGTACCCTCCAAGGTTCTAAACTAGTGGCCTAGACATAGAGATATGAAAGCATAACTTTAAAAAATACAACAAACACCTCTGTTAGCATCTTATATTTGTGTTAGAAATTCATTGCAGCTCTGTGAGTGAAGGAGGCAAGGCATGTATTATTCCTTGACAAACAAACAAACGGTGGTTCAAAAAAGAAAGGGGAAGACAATCATCAACCACTGGCAAGGTTGTGGTATGTCTGTGTGTGTGCGTGTGTGTGCATGTGTGTAAACTCACATGCGCTTATATGTGTATGGATGTATATTTATGCACTCACACATGTACACACAATTCTCTTGTAAGTGCTCACAACAACTCTATAAGGCAGACACTGTTATTATCTTTTCAAAAACAAAGAATTGGAAGCTCCAGTTGGATCAATGGGTGGAGCTGGCACGTGAACTCAGCTTGTCTGACCCCTAGTCCAGTGTTCACTTCATTATAGGATATTTCTTCCCCTCACTTGCCATTTTCCAAAGCTCTTTTCTGAGAGTGCTTTCCCTATCCTTCCTACAAACAGAAACAACCCTAACTGTTGAGCTGATCTCCTTGTCATACCCCAAACAGACACTGCAAGTTTTGCTGACTTGTTTATGGCTTTAAACAGAAGAGCTCTTCCTACTGGATACTAAGTTAAGACACACAAATATTTGGGCTCCGACCCTGGTCCCCAAAGACAGATGCGTGTAACATTCAGCTCACAAAAACTGCAACTCAGGATGTGGCTGTACTTTTCCTAGTGAGTTTAAACAAGGCTCTGTGACTTTCGTGCAAGTCTTCTGCCAACAGCTTCTTACAACACACCTAATATTGGCTTCTTAAGAAGGCAACCAACTGTTAAATGTATTCCATTTCTCATAAAGCTGAAAATAATTTACCTTCAGTTGCACTGCAACATATGTAAAAAGTAGATGTCTTTCAGAAGGGATGTGGGGGCCATTCTTATAAAAATTTCTAACTAGAGCAACATCAAACAGCCAGCTTACGAAAGATGTTTAAGAGCTTAATCAGTGAATCCCATGGATTACACCTCCTCCTGCTTTGTCTCACTCTAATTAACTATCAACTCTTTTAGCTGGACCTTAAAGTTCCTCCTAATGCATAGTGCTTGGCCTATAGTAGGCGCCCGCCTATTTTTGTGTGAGTGAATGCTTGAGAAGATGGGTATTTCTCCATTTCAGTAACCTCAGTATCTGATACATAATAGGCAAAATGTGTCAATTAATTAATTTCAAAAGGCTTCATTCAGAAATGATATTCTGAATTGGATTTTTTTTTTAACATCTTTATTGGAGTATAATTGCTTTACATTGTTCTGTTAGTTTCTGCTGTATAACAAAGTGAATCAGCTATACATATACATATATCCCCATATCCCCTCCCTCTTGCATCTCCCTCCCACCCTCCCTATCCCACCCCTCTAGGTGGTCACAAAGCACTGAGCTGATCTCCCTGTGCTATGTGGCTGCTTCCAACTAGCTGTCTATTTTACATTTGGTAGTGTGTATATGTCCATGCCATTCTCTCACTTCATCCCAGCTTACCCTTCCCCCTCCCCGTGTCCTCAAGCCCATTCTCTATGTCTGTGTCTTTATTCCTGTCCTGCCCCTAGGTTCTTCAGAACCTTTTTTTTTTTTAGATTCCATATATATGTGTTAGCATACGGTATTTGTTTTTCTCTTTCTGACTTACATCACTCTGTATGACAGACTCTAGGTCCATCCACCTCACTACAGATAACTCAATTTCGTTTCTTTTTATGGCTGAGTAATATTCCATTGTATATATGTGCCACATCTTCTTTATCCATCCATCTGTCGATGGACACTTGCTTCCATGTCCTGGCTATTGTGAATAGAGCTGCAATGAACATTGTGGTACATGACTCTTCTTGAATTATGGTTTTCTCAGGGTATATGCCCAGTAGTGGAATTGCTGGGTCGTATGGTAGTTCTATTTTTAGTTTTTTAAGGACCCTCCATACTGTTCTCCATAGTGGCTGTATCAATTTACATTCCCACCAAGAGTGCAAGAGCATTCCCTTTTCTCCACACCCTCTCCAGCATTTGTTGTTTGTAGATTTTCTGATGATGCCCATTCTGACCGGTGTGAGGTGATACCTCATTGTAGTTTTCATTTGCATTTCTCTAATGATTAGTGATGTTGAGCATCCTTTCATGTGTTTGTTGGCAATCTGTATATCTTCTTTGCAGAAATGTCTATTTAGGTCTTCTGCCCATTTTTGGATTGGGTTGTTTGTTTTTTTGATATTGAGCTGCATGAGCTGCTTGTGTATTTTGGAGATTAATCCTTTGTCACTTGCTTCATTTGCAAATATTTTCTCCCATTCTGAGGGTTGTCTTTTCGTCTTCTTTATGGTTTCCTTTGCTGTGCAAAAGCTTCTAAGTTTCATTAGGTCCCATTTGGTTGTTTTTGTTTTTATTTCCATTTCTCTAGGAGGTAGGTCAAAAGGGATCTTGCTATGATTTATGTCATGGAGTGTTCTGCCTATGTTTTCCTCTATGTTTTCCTTTTATAGTGTCTGTCCTTACATTTAGGTCTTTAATCCATTTGGAGTTTATTTTTGTGTATGGTGTTAAGGACTGTTCTAATTTCATTCTTTTACATGTAGCTGTCCAGTTTTCCCAGCACCACTTATTGAAGAGACTGTCTTTTCTCCATTGTATATTCTTGCCTCCTTTATCAAAGATAAGGTGACCATATGTGCATGGTCTTATCTCTGGGCTTTCTATCCTGTTCCATTGATCCATATTTCTGTTTTTGTGCCAGTACTATACTGTCTTGATTACTGTAGCTTTGTAGTATAGTCTGAAGTCCGGGAGCCTGATTCCTCCAGCTCCATTTTTCTTTCTCAAGATTTCTTTGGCTATTCCGGGTCTTTTGTGTTTCCATATAAATTGTGAAATTTTTTGTTCTAGTTTTGTGAAAAATGCCATTGGTAGTTTGATAGGGATTGCAATGAATCTGTAAATTGCTTTGGGTAGTGTAGTCATTTTCACAATGTTGACTCTTCCAATCCAAGAACATGGTATATCTCTCCATCTGTTTGTATCATCTTTGATTTCTTTCATCAGTGTCTTATAGTTTTCTGCATACAGGTCTTTTGTCTCCTTAGGTAGGTTTATTCGTAGGTATTTTATTCTTTTTGTTGCAATGGTAAATGGGAGTGTTTCCTTAATTTCTCTTTCAGATTTTTCATCATTAGTGTATAGGAATGCAAGAGATTTCTGTGCATTAATTTTGTATCCTGCTACTTTACCACATTCATTGATTAGCTCTAGTAGTTTTCTGGTAGCATCTTTAGGATTCTCTATGTATAGTATCATGTCATCGGAAAAGAGTGACAGTTTTACTTCTTCTTTTCCAATTTGGAGTCCCTTTATTTCTTTTTCTTCTCTGATTGCTGTGGCTAAAACTTCCAGAACTATGTTGAATAATAGTGGTGAGAGTGGACAATCTTGTCTTGTTCCTGATCTTAGTGGAAATGGTTTCAGTTTTTCACCACTGAGAGCGATGTTGGCTGTGGCTTTGTCATATGTGGCCTTTATTATGTTGAGGTAAGTTCCCTCTATGCCTACCTTCCAGAGAATTTTTATCATAAATGGATGTTGAATTTTGTTGAAAGCTTTGTCTGCATCTATTGAGATGATCATATGGCTTTTATCCTTCAATTTGTTAATATGGTGTATCATACTGATTGATTTGTGTATATTGAAGAATCCTTGCATTCCTGGGATAAACCCCACTTGATCATGGTGTATGATCCTTTTAATGTGCTGCTGGATTCTGCTTGCTAGTATTT
Source organism: Balaenoptera physalus (assembly GCF_965194825.1). NCBI lineage: Eukaryota > Metazoa > Chordata > Mammalia > Artiodactyla > Balaenopteridae > Balaenoptera > Balaenoptera physalus. The sequence continues at coordinate 100,521,258 of NC_138896.1, read as the reverse complement.
TGTTGTGGATTTTTGCATCTATGTTCATCAGTGATATTGGCTTGTAGTTTTCTTTTTTTGTGACATCTTTGTCTGGTTTTGGTATCAGGGTGATGGTGGCCTCATAGAATGAGTTTGGGAGTTTAACTGGATTTTTAAAATACTACTATGTAAAAGAAACAAACAGTCATCAACTCAAGCTCAAGAATTATTTTGAGATACCTACTAAATATAGTCATAAGTAAAAAACTTCAGTGTAAGTTTATGTAAAAGCTTTAAATTGGAATGAGAGGAAGAACAGCAAATCTGATTTTCACCTATTTTTAAATGTAAGCTGTAGATCCACACAATAGCAAAACACTTCCATATTCTAGGCTGTGTTTACCCATTCAAAGCAAATTAGCAAACTGAGGAAAGTTTCTGGATAATTCTGGTTCTTCCTAACCCTCACATCTAAAATGCATAAATAATTGAGATAAAAGATATAGAGCTGGAAGCTCCTGGAAGGTCAGTTTCCTGTGTACTTCACTGGGAGGGTGCAGTATTTGACCCTGTGTCCACTGAACAATTGTTAAGCAGGGAAAGGATTTCTTTTACTCCAACATTCCTACTGGGAACAGAGTTAAGACTCACATATACTTTGGCTCTGCAGTTGTGGCCATATTCTGCTAGGCCATGAGAAGTGAAGAGGCAGAAGTACTTCTCTTAGTCAATTCAGGCTGCTATAACAAAGTACCTTACACTGAGTGGCTTAAACCACAGAAACTTATGTCTTGCAGTTCTGGAAGCTACAAGTCCAAGATCAATGCACCAGCATGGTTGGGCTCTGGTGAGGACCACCTCTTCCAGGTTGCACACTGCTGGCTTCTTGCTGTGTCCTCACAGAGCAGAAAGAGAACAGTAACTCATTCTCCACCTCTTCTTATAAGGGCACTAATCCCATTCGTGAATGCTCCACCCTAATGACCTAATCACCTCCCAACAACTGCTGAGGGGGTGGGCAAATATTCAGTCCCTAACAATCCTCACCAATCTTTGCTTGCAGACTACCTCAGGATTCCCTTTTATCTCCTATAAATATTGAAGTTATTAGGAGAGCAATTCTACTTCTGAAACTACTTGTTTGGCTCAATGCAGTCATGCCAGAAATATTCATCGTGCATCTATGTGTCAGTCACAGTTTTAGACACTATTGCCATGTTGATAAAGGAGATAGATTTTGTTCTTGCCTTCATAGAGGCAAACAAGAGTTTTACCGTATTCAGCACTGGGGTAGGGTTAAAAAGACCTAAAGGACAATGAACCCTTTCCATGCTACTTTTTCATGTTTTGAACTATTTCAGAAAGGTAAAAAGTAGTCCTAAGAGATTCTAGCAGCTGCCTTTAAAAGGATGTCTTAGGCTGATAACCCAGGCTGATGGGCATTTATCTATAGAAGATCATGCCAGTCCAAGAGCACTGGAACCAGAAGAAGGAGAAGAAGGCAAGCCATCCATCACGTTTTCTTAATTGGTTGAAGTAAAAACAGTAGAATACTAAGAACTTAAGAATTTGTTGATTTGGGGTCATTTTAAGCAAAAGGTACACACACATATATATCAAGGACACTTCGAATTGCAGGAAAATTTCCTGCTCTCATGTGAGGATGCTCCCTGGTGGTTATATATGACACTGGTTAACATATCAACGTATCACTATGACATTTTAGAAGACATCTATATTTCTCAGAACCGCTTAAGATCATGCCTGAATTATAGCTCATACAGAAATATAGGTGATTACACACTATCTGGAATTGCAAAGCAGAGCTGTGAGGTGTGTGTGTGTGTGTGTGTAAAAGGAAAATTGAATGAAGGTGTGAGAGGAGTGGCAGAATCTGTTTTGTCTAAGCCTGCCATCTTCATGCCAATTACAGTGAAAGGAAAATGTTCAATAATGATATGAGTTGAGAAATATCAACTCTATAATTTTTCATTTAAAAGGGAAAGCATGGTAAGCTTCCTGTGAATTTCTTCTGTGGAACACACCAGCGAGCTGAACTCAGAAGACAGGATATTCATGGCCCTTTTTAGCTTAGGATTTATTTCCGTTTCCATGGCAATTCTGTCACATAAAACTGCATTACTCCTCCTGGTAAGAGGCCTTTCATTTGTCATGGAAACCAGTAAGCCAAAAGGCACCTTCAACAGTTAGGTCCAGTCCAAAACGCGCAGCAAACTGAAGACTATATTTATTTTAAATCAATAGTCTTGCACCATTTTAATCACAATGGCATTGTTATTTGGCATTTTATTTGCTACATCAATTCTGAAGTCCTATTTTATTAGCTAGTATGGGCCTTCTGAGTACAACTGCACTGGAGCTGCAAAAGTCAATAAAAGTAATAAATTAAATGTACCAGTCAATCATTTTTCCTTTGCTCAAATCCCTCTGCAACCCTGACAGCAGTGAACAACCAATTCTAATGTCCTCCACTTATGTCACTGTTAAAAATACTAATAGATTGAGACTCTATTAGACTGGAACATGGCTTCAAGAGCCATCTGAATCTCTAATGGCAGAGCAGTATTACCATTAGGTTATTAACATTCTCTTGGGCAATTCTTTCAGCAAATGTTCACACGTGCCCATTCCATTTTGAACTCCTGTCAGAGCACCATTTGATCACCATTTTGAGTGAACTCTTTTCTTCTAGGGACAGACCATCCAAGAAGCAGTTATATTACCCTGACTTCCTGATTTGCCTTCCCACTCACTAGTTTGGGTATCCAGGATGGTGGGTGGCCTCTCTGCATTTGTCTGCTGCAATCAATATTATTTTAAAAGGCATCATTTGGTGGGGGAAAAAATGGCTAAAGCAAAAGCCCATAAGATCTCCTGGTACTTGAAAAAAATCTATGCTCGACTTATTAGCATTCATAGCCTTCAGACATCCAATATTTATTGGGCACCTACTATGTTCTAGATACTGCTTTAGCTGTCATACACAATATTGACAGAGAGTGAGAATTTATCCTTTTGGGAGCTCTCTTTGCAGTGGATCTAGAGAGCTTTCTACTATACCACGTTGCCAGAATCTACTCAGAAATACTTAGAGTATTATTTCTCTTAATCAAGAGTTTATATACCAGAGAAACACAGTTTCCACATGGTGAGATGAGAATAAAGAAGATAAAGATGAAAAGTAATTTCACCTGAATTTAATCAAAAAATGGTATTTGGAAGGTAGCTCTTCATAAGTTCTCAGCTCTTCAGCTGTTTATATAATACATAATTATTAGGGACTGTGTCTCTGGAATTGCCAAATTTGAGGATTAACCCAATGGCATATGTATAATGGGACTAGGACTTGGGGAATCCCAAGGAAAGTTTCAATTCAGCTGTGAAAGTCATGAAAACAAAGGTTTTTCAATACTATTAGGTTCGCCTGGACTTACATATAGGCAAAATGGAGCTTTTCAATCTGTGATTTTATTATTCTGATTTTTAAAAACTAGTTTTAACTATAGTGAGTTATTTCTAACTAGGAATACATTTGGAGACCAACTGGTCCCATCCTCTGCCAACCCCCAACATACTGCTAAAGACCACCAGATGGTCATGCAGTGTCTACTTGAGTACCTTGAGTGACAGTTAAGTCACTAACTTCAAGATAACTGTTTCATAATCATTCCAGGATTTATGATCACATTAAACAATTTTTCACCTTATAGATTCTACATATAAGGCTATACGGAAGAAATCTGGCCTCTTCCTCGTGACATCGAGTTGTATTTTTAAAGATAGTTACTGCGACTGTCCTGAATATTCTGTTCTCCAGCCTAAAAATGCCCAGTGGCCCCTGGTCCTATTTGGAAAAAGAGAATATTTATAGAAAAGAGAATATTTATACAAAATCTACCAAGTGCCACAAGACCTGCTTTCTATTTTCTCTCTCTTAAATTTTACTTTTGGGTTAGGTATGACTTGACCTAATTAGAAATGAAGTCATAATGTATCACCAGGGAGAATTACTATCCTAGCATTTGCTTATATCAACAAACATTACTCATTACTGGGTGACTTGAATATAGACATTAATAAAAGCCAGCTCTTCTCTAGATGAGTTCACAGCCTTCATGGGAAAGACTTCCATCCATCCATTCATCCATCACTTCATTCAATATTTACTGAGTACTTACTATTGTGACCAGCACTGAGACAGCACTAAGAATTTAATAGTAAACGAGAAAAACAAGGTCCATCCCTAGTAGAACCCACATTTTTATAATATAGAATGATCAAATGAACAGAGAGTCCTAGAAAAGAAGGAGCTCACCATTATTATAGGCCAAAAGGAACAAGAAAGGAAAGGCTCTTAAATGCAAGTTGTATGAAGAATGGCAGATCCTCAGTGTAGATTGGACAGTCTACTATACAATTTAGTCTGATGGCATTTATGGAGTATCCAGTGTATACAGAATGCCTAGTCAGGCAATATTGTGGAATAGACCAGAGTATTAGAGTAATGCCCTGAAAACACTAAAAGAATAATGCCACCTCACTTTTATATACAACTTTAGAGTATATAAAAAGATCTCTCGACATAACAATAATAAAGCATAAGTAGACCCTACTTAATGAACAGGAAATATTTCTACATATCTCATTAAATAAGTCATTAACATCATCACCTCATTTGATTCTTATAACAACTGTGTGATGTAGCAAGCAAGAGTATTATGAGCACCATTCTGTAGATGAGGAAAATAGAATCTCAAAAAAAGTTAAGTAATACCGTCCACACTCAGTAAGAGATGCAGCCTGGGAATTAAGTTACTCCTTCCAACTCATGATTCTGTGTGTGTGTGTGTGTGTGTGTGTGTGTGTGTGTGTATTGATACCTGTGAGCATTTATTTAAGTCAAATGAGGCTAACTCTTGTCTCAGGAACCTATGTCATGCCTGATTCACTAATAATAGGCCATTCTATTGGAGGATGAATTAGGAATACAAAAAATGAAACTTTGTTGAGTGGTATTTGAATTTTCATAGAAATTCTCCTTTGAAAGTGCATGTTCTTGCTCATGAAGACAATGTTGAAAGGTATCCGCACTGTATTATGAACTGGGAGTTTAAAAAATAAGTGTTTCTCTGCAGTTAGGCGTGTCTAGCAATAATAAGGATACAGCACTAGGATGGCATCATGTTACCTCAGATGTCTTCAACTTCAGTCTTCCTACTGGGACACCAGTGCTTTTAAATGAAATTTATCTTGTGCAATTATTGGTCTCAAATGTCAGGTTTTTTCCTCAGAAAATCAAAATATGCAAATGAATATGTGATGCCTAAAGCACTGTTTCCTTGGGCTTAATTTCACAAAAATATTCAGCATCTGCTGATGATGGCAGCTCAACAGGTGCTGAAAAGAAATCTCTGAATCTGCAGTTAGTTAGTCATATAAATACTTGAGTTTTTCAATTTAAAGGGCTTAAGAACAACTTAAATATTACAAAAACATTTAATGCTTACTTGCTTTATTTACAATAGTATCCCTTTGTCCATTCTTCTAGAAGCTAATTTTATAAAAGATGTACATGTCATGAAAAATACGCTAGGATAAGTCAACATCAACAAATAATCTTTTTTATTAGATGAAAATAATATCTTTTATAATATCTCACTGCCCCAAAAGAGTGAATTTGTTACTTAAAATTAAAACAGTCGCCTCTAGATTCTGTTCAATGACAGAAATGCATATAGGCCTGAATTAAACAGGAGAACTCTCCAAGGAAGTGAGAAGAATATATCTGGAGGAGGCATCCCAGCTGCTAGTGAAAATTACTCTTCAATCTAATTCCACAAATGTTTGTTGAGCAACTATTATGAGCCAAGCACTGTGGCTGAAGTTAGGGACACAAAGTCGCTGACCTCAACTGTTTCCCAAGCACATAAAACAAATCCTACCATGATAATGGAACAAACTATTATTGTTACCCAGAAGAGAATCCATTTGACTAGTCTGAGACTTCATTAATGAGGTGACATTTGAAGCAGGATGTGAAAGACAAAAGGAGAAACAAAACTGTAGACAAAGTAAATAATAGACACAAAGGCTTAGAGACAGGGGAACACATGATGTGTTTATAGACTAGTCTGTGGTCTGATGCAGTTAGAAATGAGGGGAAGATGGGACTGAGCTGGCAGAAGGGAAGCCTGGAGATGCAGGTTGGGACTACATCGTATGGCACCTTAAATACTAGACTTAAGGCATATGTAGTTCCTTCAAATATTTCAAATTATTTCACAAAAGGAAAAAAACCATTCAACTGGTAACCAAAGGCAAGGTTTACAAATCATATCCATTTTAGAGAGGTGACATATTGAATACAGGTGGCAAAGGGGTTCTTATTTGTTGAGAGGTTTAGAGATGGAAGAGAATTGGAAGGCTTTAAGACCTATTGGTGGAGATGGTGATGAGGATTGGGAGCTGTGGAGATAGATGCAAATTGGACCAGCCTCAGTTATAAGTCACAGACTTATACATATAAGCATAAATATTTAGCAAGTAAATAAAAACACAAAAACCTGCTGATTTTCCATCAGACCCAATAAGCACACAGGGGAACATGTTTATGGTGCAAGATGCTCCAAATTTCTGGAGTGTGATTTATCTTTCACATTTAAGACTGTCTTCATCTGTAAAACGGGTTAATCATGACACCTGCTTGAAGAAGAGAATGTGTGTAGGGAATCCAGTAAAGGCTCAATCAACACCATATCATTAATATCGCTATTATTATCCACTTGTTTCTTTGGGCCTCTTTTGTATTTTTATGTGTTTCTGAAACTGCAGTGAATTAATTTGTATCATGTTTTTACTTTATTATTATATAAACACTGTAATATTTATAATTTGTATATATTTAAGTAATAGTGGAGAAAAATAAATCTTCAGCATTTTTTCTACTAAAAAGAACCTATGTTTGCCACTTCACCATAAACTCTAGGAAGATAAAGATGAATTTTAGTCCCTTCCTGTATTCCCAGTGCCTTTCAGAGTTCCCGGTATATAATACATTTTTGTGGGAAGAGGAAAGATAGTAAAAAAGAGTAAAATTCAAAATATGTCTCAAAGTATTAAAATGCATAGCATCCTCATTTTACATGGTAATTCAGGAACAAAAAAAAGAAAAATGACTGTAAGCTGAAACAGTACAAAGTAATTTTAATAAAGGGAGAAATTATATTTGTTCTGTGAGCTGTAAACATTTGTTGTCAAAATAATAAAAAATCTCTTACCAACATTTATACTTGTATAGGGAAATGAAAAAAGAGTAAAACTTATATTTATTTAGTACACTGTAACTTAAAACACTAGAAAAAGTGAGAATTAAAGTGGTCTCTTTCTTTGTAAAAATAACAATAAAGAAAGCTTATCAAGACAGGACTTCCCCTTCCAGGAAGATGGAATAGATATAATTTTTCCTATCTTCCCACTAAGTACAACTAATTACCTAGTCCATTATACATAAACAATCATAAAGAGACTCTCAGAGGTACAGAGAAGAAGGCAGACCAGCTAGGGTGCCTGTGACTCAAAGAACAACAGGGTGGTGATTCCCTGGATTTTCCTCTTGCCTCATATATCCCAGACTATGAGATGGAGAAGCCAGCAACCTGCAAACTCCAAGGTGCACAGACAAAAAAACAATCTGCCAAGAAAAGCCTGCTCTTCTAGCCAAAGGATCAGGAAAACCTAGCGAGACAGAAAGCTTTTAGACAATAACCTCTCTACTCCAACCAAACACCAAGTAAAGCTGTGAACCCTCCTTCCCTATTGGCGTCAACAATCATTGGCCTACACTAAGGCACTTCAATCCTCATTTACGACATAAACTCTCAACAAAGTGGGTAAAGAGGGAACATACCTCAACATAATAAAGGTCATCCATGACAAACCCACAGCTACCATCATATTTCTGGACTATTTTCTCAATATGTAATCTCTATTCCACTCTCCTGTGGGAACTGCCTCCGTACTCTACCTGGGCCTAGCCCCTCCTAGGCACTTCTGGCCCGTGGGGATCATGAGGGGAGCTGGTCTGCAATCCCATGCCCCGAGGCCAGGGCTTCTCCCTCTACTGTAGGTCTAACTCCTCAGCTGGGATTGATCATGGGCCTCATTGAAGATATACATTCAGGCCTACTTTCCTAAAATTCAAGCCTCCTCAGTCACGCCTTACAACTCTGGACTTGAGAGTAGAGGAGACAAAGTCACATATCAAAGGCAAGGGCACCTGATTTGGACATTCTGAGGGCAGATAATGCTTCCAATAAGCTTCATGGGCAACTTTCTGCTCACCACTTTCTTCTTACCACTTAATGACAACTCAGTCGGCCCGAAAGGCACAAGCAGTTAAACAGGAGAAAATTTGGCAGAGACGATGGTTTACACAGCATAAATATTTAAATGAAAGCTGAGAGGTAATGCAAGGAAAAATAAATCATCATTTGTGATTTTTTTTTTAACAATCTTTCTGTGGAGGGCCGCCACAGTTCACGGAAGTAACAGACTAGAAGTCAGGACCCACCTTAACACACAAAGAAACTTGGTCATGGCATGCCTGCTCTAGTAGCCTTCATTTCTTTATTGGAATAGAGTAATAGTAATTCCTGACCACTCCAAAGCAGTGGCAAATATTTTATATGTATAATATGCCATAAATGTCTATACGAGTACTTCAGACATGGGGATGACATTAAGGTATAGCATGAACAGTCTGAATATACATCAGTATTATGCTAACATCCCTGAGTTTAAACATTAATGGACTTTCCTGGTGGTGCAGTGGTTAAGAATCCGCCTGCCAATGCAGGAGACACGGGTTTGAGCCCTGGTCTGGGAAGATCCCACATGCTGCAGAGCAACTAAGCCCATGTGCCACAACTATTGAGTCTGCACTCTAGAGCTCGCGAGCCATAACTACTGAGCCTGCATGCCACAACTACTGAAGCCTGCGCACCTAGAGCCCATGTTGCGCAACGAGAAGGCACCACAGTGAGAAGCCCACGCACTGCAACAAAGAGGAGCCCCCCGCTCGCTGCAACTAGAGAAAGCCAGCGCGCAGCAATGAAGACCCAACGCAGCCATAAATAAATTAATTAATTAACAAATAAATAAATTTATAAAAAATAAAAATAAAAAATAAACATTAAATACCTCAGATGTTCTGATTTAGAGTGAGTACAGAAAATGAGGTCACTTCTGCACATCACATGCTCATATAATTTCTCTCACATATTAGGGATTCAATGAATCTGAGGGGCATGAATGTGGGAACAAAGTCTGCTTAGCTTGCAGGGGGAAGAAGATAACTATGTGGTTCTTCAGTTAGTAACAGTAAATATATTTAAATGAGCAAACGTGCACAAAGGATTTAACAGTGTACTGCACACCAAGGAAACACTGGATTAGTGGTGGTTATTACTTATAACAGCTTCTCTGATTTTTGAAGTGATCGTACTCACTTTGTTAGTCACTGTGTCTGAACATGTGATGCTTTTTCCACACTCACTTTGTTAGAGCATTTTGACCTTTTAGAAACTCCCCACACCATAATTCAACCTTTTCCAATATTTTCAACACTAAATCATTTCCATGACATAGACATACAATGATAGTGTTCCAGATGAGCTGACTGATGACAGAAACGATGGTACGGAAGGAATCCTTGGAAAATTTTCAAGTAATTGATGCTTCTGTAGGGAGGGACTGGAAAGAGAAAGTAACTAATATTTTAAGCTCTAGAAAGTAGAATTCAGATGGAACTATGCCAATCATGCAATGAATAAGATATGGAAATGACTTAGTGATGAATGAAAATGCTGTAAATGGTCCTCTAGTCCATTTATAATGTTGATGGCCTTCTCTGTATTAAAACTGGAAAACTTAGATGTTTGATATAAAAAAGGATCTAGTTCTGGGGGGTATCTTACATATATATTATATAATGCCAGATGAATTTACTTCTATAATGGATTCAAAAACATTTAAGAATAAAATAGCACACAAAGTGACAGGGGTGCACTCTTAAGTATCACATAAATGAATAGTACAGCAACCAATTTTTAATTTTCATTCTTGGCAATAACAGTCAAGTGACTTCACATTAGGATTAAATTTCTTGATTCTACCCTACTTTAAAGACTGTACTCTTAACCTATACACTGCTTACATAAGCCAGTTTACTTTACGCTCAGCCTGGATAAACAATGAATATTGAAGATTCATTGTATTTTGAATAAGTTACTGCATTTCAAAAGAGGGACATCCTCAATTCACTGACCTTGGCTATAATAACACGTTTTACCAATTGATAATTGAAGAATATTCACTTTGGGAGAAGCACAAATACTGTCTGTCTCCTCCTAGTATGAAATAATTTTTCTCTTTTCTAAATTCCTATAACATTCTATCTCTGTTCTTCTAGTGGCATTTACATTATTTTTCTTTGAATTTATGATGATTAATGCTCAGAAACTATCTCTCTCTATCTCCCTGGACCTTGTGCTCCTTAAAGTTCTTTAATATGTGGTTTTACATCCCTCTTAGAGCCAAATTAAAACCATTATCAATAGGTGGGTGGTCAACAGAGATCGAACAAAAGGAAGTTAGTTTTTTGGTGTTTTTTCCTAATTGTGCTGTAATTATAATTTATCAAAGATATAATGCTCACGAGATTTCAGCCAAGGCTTTCACTTGAACAATGAACAAAATTCTCCAGCTAATGGAAAACTAACAATAAAAATTTTGAAATATAAAGAACTCATACAATTCAACAACAACAGCAACAAAACTCCACAAATCTGATTAAAAATTGGGCAGAGAAACTGAATAGACATTTTTCAAAGAAGACATCCAAATGACCAACAGGTACATGAAAAAATGTTCAACAACACTAATCATCAGGGAAATTCAAATCAAAGCCACAATGAGGTAACACCTCATACCTGACAGAATGTCTATCAACAACAAGACAAGAGCTAACAAGTGTTAGCCAAGATGTGAAGAAAAGGGAACCTTTGGGCACTGTTGGAGGGAAGGTAAATTGATAGAGCTGCTATGGGAAACGGTATGGAGGTTCCTCAAAAATATTAAAAGTGAAGCTACCGTAAGATCCAGCAATCCTACTTCTGGATATATATAGATATATATCCCCCCAAAACTGAGAACTGGATGTCAAAGAGATATATCCACTCTCACGTTTATTGCAGCATTATTCATAATAGCCACGAGGTGGAAACAACCTAGTGTCTTTAAGGGATGAATAGATAAAGAAGATGTGGTATACATACACAATGGAATACTGTTCAACAGAGAAAGAAAGAAATCCTGCCATGTGATAACATGGATGAACCTTGAGGGCATGATGCTCAGTGAGATAAACCAGACACAGGAAGACAAATTCTATCACTTATATGTGGAATCTAAAGAAGTTGACCTCATAGAAAAAGAGTAAAATGGTGGTTACCGGGGGCTAGGAGTAGGGAAACTGGGGGGTCATTGTTAAAGGGTACAAACTTGCAACTACAAGATGAATAAATCCTGAAGATTTAATTCACAGCACAGAGATTACAGTCAACAATATTGTATTATATACCTCAAAATTACCAAGAGACTAGATATTAACTGTTATCACCACAAAAAGAAATAATTATGTAACATGATAGAGGTGTTAGCTAAAGCTATGTATAAATGTAGCAAGTCAACACGTTGTACACCTTAAACTTATACAATATTATATGTCAATTAAGTCTCAGTCAAATAAGTATGTAAGTAAGTAAATAAATAAATAAATAAAGTGAGGAAGCAAGCTGGGAAGTATACAGGGACAATACTGTGGAAAGGATGAGAATGACAGACCATAAGTGTGCTTATTTTTTTTTTTTTTTTTTAACAAATATTCAAGCACTTTATTTCTTTTTTTTTTTGCAAATAATTTTATTAGTTATTGAAAAATGGGTGGTAAACTAACATCTCACTTTATATGATAAACATGTCTCTATGAAAAAATTATCAATAAATTTTATAAACTATATCTTATGTTAACACTTGCTAAGGAAATTTGCTTTTTTAAAAAAATTTTATTGCAGTATAGTTGATTAACAATCAAGTACTTTATTTTTTTTTTTTGAGAGATAACGGTTTTATTTATTTATTTATTTTTAAACATCTTTATTGAAGTATAATTGCCTTACAATGGTGTGTTAGCTTCTGCTTTATAACAAAGTGAATCAGTTATACATATACAATATGTTCCCACTTCTCTTCCCTCTTGCATCTCCCTCCCTCCCACCCTCCCCATCCCACCCCTCTAGGTGGTCACAAAGCACCGAGCTGATCTCCTTGTGCTATGCGGCTGCTTCCCACTAGTTATCTATTTTACATTTGGTAGTGTATATATGTTCATGACCCTCTCTTACCCTGTCACATCTCACCCCACCCCCTCCCCATATCCTCAAGTCCATTCTCTAGTAGGTCTGTGTCTTTATTCCATCTTGCCACTAGGTTCTTCATGGCCTTTTTTTTTTTTTTTTTTTTCCCTTAGATTCCGTATATATGTGTTAGCATACTGTATTTGTTTTTCTCTTTCTGACTTACTTCACTCTGTATGACAGACTCTAACTCCATCCACCTCATTACAAATACCTCCATTTCATTTCTTTTTATGGCTGAGTAATATTCCATTGTATATATGTGCCACATCTTCTTTATCCATTCATCTGTCGATGGACATTTAGGTTGCTTCCATGTCCTGGCTATTGTAAATAGAGCTGCAATGAACATTTTGGTACATGACTCTTTTTGACCTATGGTTTTCTCAGGGTATATGCCCAGTATTGGGATTGCTGGGTCGTATGGTAGTTCTATTTGTAGTTTTTTAAGGAACCTCCATACTGTTCTCCATAGTGGCTGTATCAATTTACATTCCCACCAACAGTGCAAGAGTGTTCCCTTTCCTCCACACCCTCTCCAGCATTTATTGTTTCTAGATTTTTTGATGATGGCCATTCTGACCGGTGTGAGATGATATCTCATTGTAGTTTTGATTTGCATTTCTCTAATGATTAATGATGTTGAGCATTCTTTCATGTGTCTGTAGGCCATCTGTATATCTTCTTTGGAGAAATGTCTATTTAGGTCTTCGGCCCATTTTTGGATTGGGTTGTTCGTTTTTTTGTTATTGAGCTGCATGAGCTGCTTGTAAATCTTGGAGATTAATCCTTTGTCAGTTGCTTCATTTGCAAATATTTTCTCCCATTCTGAGGGTTGTCTTTTGGTCTTGTTTATGGTTTCCTTTGCTGTGCAAAAGCTTTTAAGTTTCATTAGGTCCCATTTGTTTATTTGTGTTCTTATTTCCATTTCTCTGGGAGCTGGGTCAAAAAGAATCTTGCTGTGATGTATGTCATAGAGTGTTCTGCCTATGTTTTCCTCTAAGAGTTTGATAGTGTCTGCCCTTACACTTAGGTCTTTAATCCATTTTGAGTTTATTTTTGTGCATGGTGTCAGGGAGTATTCTAATTTCATACTTTTACATGTACCTGTCCAATTTTCCCAGCACCACTTATTGAAGAGGCTGTCTTTTCTCCACTGTATATGCTTGCCTCCTTTATCAAAGATAAGGTGACCATATGTGCGTGGGTTTATCTCTGGGCTTTCTATCCTGTTCCACTGATCTATTTTTCTGTTTTTGTGCCAGTACCAAACTGTCTTGATTACTGAAGCTTTGTAATATAGTCTGAAGTCAGGGAGCCTGATTCCCCCAGCTCCATTTTTCGTTCTCAGGATTGCTTTGGCTATTCGGGGTCTTTTGTGTTTCCATACAAATTGTGAAATTTTTTGTTCTAGTTCTGTGAAAAATAGTGTGCTTATTTTTTAATGTTAGAAAATTAAATTTCTTTTAAGGATATCGTGTTTTGTTATTCAAAAATAATTTCTTGTTCTTAACAAAATATAAATTCTAATGTAATGAGATATATCTATCTCACATATCCATTCATACTAAGTTAATACCTATAACAACTGGAATTGAATATTTATTTCAACATCCTGTCAAGTGACAAAATCTTGTTTATACTTTTTATAGACAATGTTTTCAGAATGAAATTGGCCTGTATGCCTGAGGCTGATACGAATTCCTAAGGATACAAGTCTAAGAGAAATAATTACGTTTTTTATACTTCCACTCACTTAACACTGAAGATGTAGGCTAGCATATATTTTTATCTATTTATAAGGTCATAATGCATTAGTCTTTAGAGCTACAAAAAGAAAAAAAAATTGTCCTGTGGGATTTTATCTTCATAGAAGTTAACTTTTAAAATATATTTTGGGACCAAGAACTTTAATTTATCAGTGGTCCAAGTCTGTCTTAAACTAATTTGAGGCACCACACAAATCACTCCTCACCTAGTTAAGTCTCTAAATAAAAGTTAAACTGGGTTTAACTTCTATAATAAGTAAATAAATACATTTAATATTTGTCTCCACAAGACATAAAACTTAGATTGAAAATATGTTAAAAAAAACTTATTCAAAAAGTGATATTATTATAGCATACAATTAATGATGACAGCCTTAGAGATACAAAGATTTTCATTCCCATTTGAACATTTCCAATCTCTTTTATCACTAGTCACAGAGATAAGAAGTTTATGGCACCATTATGTCATGCTATATCCCAAATTTTGAAGCTGCCTTATGACTGATATATACAGGGGCATATTTTTAGAATTGATAAAGTATAACATATTTGTTAGAAAATGTGTTAAGACTAAATTGGCTTTGGACAATTTAAGCTTTGGAAAATCTACCTAGGAGAGACCCACTGGCAAAGATGTTGAGATCACATTTTGTCATTATAAGAATGTAGCCAGTAATTGTCTCTAGGCAGCCATCTATGGCCACGGGGGGGCCTCCCCACCTGAATGCCTTTTGTCTGTAGTCCTGTTAGGAAATTGGGAAACTGTTCTTTTCCATACACAGTAAGGGCTAAGTGAGAAGGAATTTAGTTAGACTGGGAGACCCAAACATTGGAAACCACTCTTTGAGACAGGAGCTACCTGACTTACAATGATTTGCCCAGTGGGCTTCCAGTGACACAATCTCTCTTTTACAAACAAAGCTCCTGACAAAAATGACCCAAACTTGTCAAATTCCATCTGATAGAGTGCTTCCCAACATATTCTCTTCAGAGCACTCCTTCCAAGAAAGTTTCCCCCAAACGGTTCTGCAATGAATGGACTCATCATGAAGCAAGATGGTAGTTAAGAGCATTAATTCTGCAGTCAGTCTCCTGAGTTTGACACCCATGTGTCCACAGGCATATATTTTAACCTCTATGCCTAAATTTTACTACTGTGAAATGTGGATACCAATAATATCTACCTCATAGGATTATTGCAAGAATTAAATTAGATATTACACATACAAGGCTTAGAACAGTGCTAGGTATGAATTAAACACTCATCAAGAGACTTCCCTGGCAGTCCAGTGGTTAAGACTTAACCTTCCAGTGCAGAGGGTGTAGGTTGGATCCCTGGTCGGGGAGCTAAGATCCCACATGCCTCAGGGCCAAAAAACCAAAACATAAAACAGAAGCAATACTGTAACAAATTCAATAAAGACTTTCAAAATGGTCCATATCAAAAAGAAGTCTTAACAAAAAAAACATTCGGGCTTCCCTGGTGGCGCAGTGGTTGAGAATCTGCCTGCCAATGCAGGGGACACGGGTTCGAGCCCTGGTCTGGGAAGATCCCACATGCTGCGGAGCAACTGGGCCCGTGAGCCACAACTACTGAGCCTGCGCGTCTAGAGCCTGTGCTCCACAACAAGAGAGGCCGCGATAGTGAGAGGCCTGCGCACCGCGATGAAGAGTGGCCCCCGCTCACCGCAACTAGAGAAAGCCCTCGCACAGAAACGAAGACCCAACACAGCCAAAAATAAATAAATAAATATATAAATTTATTAAAAAAAAAAAATTCAACAAATGTTAGCTGCATGTAGCCATAAAAATAAACCTGGAAATCCTTCATATAATAATCCGCTTCTGAAGATTACTGTGAATGTGAGCATAGAAATGCTCTGAAAACTACTTAAAGAAATCAGTTTAACCTACTATTTCCCAAACCTAAATAGCAGATCATTTAATGACTCACTGAACTAGTTTTCAACAGAATATTCTATGAAAAACTATCCCAACAATTTTTACTGATGCCAAAACCAAGTTGAGTTGACCCACCATCTTTTCAAAAAGAAAGCCATTCTCACTTTAAGCAAGTAATGATCACTTTGGACGAAAACTGTGTGACAAGACATTTGAATTCAAGGGCAAGCCGCATGAACTGAGACAGGCCAATCCCAAAAAATGGACTTTGAAGCATTCTTCAGAAACCAATTATATCCCAATTCTGCGGTCATCTGTTGCTGAACACTTGAATGACCCATTCGTTTACACTTTTGCTGTACCCTAATCAATTACTTATCTACATGTTACAGAGAAGGAAAGGTTGATGACCCTGCCTTCAGCAGTATAACAAGACTGCTAGAGATCACCTAAGAAAGATAGTTCGCCCCTCAGATCAAACTCAAAAATAACAACTCCTTGAATTGGACATTCAATAGTTCTAGGCATCTCATATTACTAATTCTCACAGAAATCTTCCAGTGGGCATTATAATCTTCATTTTACACATAAAGTAACTAAAACTGCAAAAGCAATTGAATTATATAATTAGGAATCAGGTAATAATGGATTCACCCAGATCTGTGAGATTTCACAGCTAGTGCTCATTCTCTTACACTATGCTGGTTATTTATACAATGAGTATAAACTGTTCCGTTTTGACTTTTTAATCATCCTTTTCTCCTATACTGTTGTCTCTTTTCCTTTGACATTGACTCATAAAATGGAATTACAGTCTTTGGGGTGAAGATTCTGAGAAAGCAAATCACTATGGACAGCTACCCTCTTCTTAACTAGTCCTGAGTGGGAGTGGTTAGAAACCCAGTTAAGACTGGTGTGGCAGCTTTGAAATACTAACTTAGAGAAGGTTAATTTCTTAGGAATCTGCAGTGGGGGCTTAAAAAAAAAAACAAAGACAACTGGAGTTTGGAAACTGAGAATTGGTCTGAGGCCTTAAATTGTTGGAGGTTTTAGTTTTCTAATACACTCAAGTTTCTCTGGAAAGTTTCTTGCTCGAGCTTGGTGGTTGGGGCCTAATATTTGTGCAGCTGTAGGAATTCAACCTATATAAGTTAATGGCAAAATTGGATTAGCTATATGGAATTCTTCCTTACCAACAATATTTTAAGAAATGCATCTATTTCTAAAGATAGCTGAGGTACAGCTGCTCAGTGGAGAAAAATAACCTCTTGATTCTGCCATCATCAGGGTCTATTACTTAGAGAAATAAAGTTGACAGCAGTCAACATTAAGGCCAAGTCAGTGTTGTGCTAAGACAAATAGCAGGAAAACAGAAAGCACCTTGTATTCCTTCTGTTTCCAAATAACCTTAATAGAATTAAATCCCAAATGTGCCCAAGATGGGCTGGAAGGATTTATAGACTACAAGCATCTAATGATTACAGATAAATCTGGGCATCATTAATATAGTACCTATGGGGAAATGTTCAATATTTCTGGCTTTCATATTAGTTGTAATTTATATTAATGGCTGTCAGTGTACTTGCTCAATAATTGGACTGTAACATTAATGAACTGGTGTTGATTTACTATACCTGAGGCTGTAAAATTATAATTATGAATGGCTGTTGAGAGAGGTATGAAGTCAGAAATCATACACTGACAGTAGCCCAAAGTGCATAAATAACTTGAAGATGCAACATGAATTTGAGATATAAGCTGAATGAAAAAACAAAGAAGATGCAGTCCCTTGGAGGCATTAAAACCTACCAACTTTAGACAGAGGTTTGTCTAGATAGAGACCAACACTCTCAGGAAAGTAAATCAATATTTTGGGGTTGGCTCAAATTGGCAGTCCAGAACTAGAATGGATCAGTGGGCAATGGAGGCAGTTAAACAATGTCTTCAAGTGCCTGACTCTCTGCACTGCCATTCACTGCCATCAGGACGGCCCCATTCATGAGTAAGATGATTTCCAGCAGCAAGTATGTTTGTATCCATGATGTTTCAGATGCAGTCGGAGAGAATAGGTCACTTCCAATGACCTTTAAACAGAAGCTCTGAACTTCCTGCTGTTTGGGTCACTTCTGTTCCAGTCCCTGGGACCAGAGGGAATGCCATGCCCTGAATAAAACTCAGGCTTTAGTTATCTGATCCACTAACTATGACAAGGGAGTGTTATTATCCTAATTAGTTTTGACCAATCAAATTTCACCCCAACAAGAGGAACTCCAACCCCATCAAAAACCTATATCTATGGGCTGCTATTTTCAGAGAATATACTTCATAATGTCAAAGACAATATCTCTTTTTATTCTTCAAGACTCAGGTAAATATATTTGATATAAACATAAAGAAGGGAGTGGTGAGGGGGGAGATATTATCTACACAGATATAATTAACATCTAAAGGATAGCTTCTAAAATGTGACCTATAAATGACAATTTTCTTTTTTCTCATAGTAAGGCTAAATACATTCATTTATACATACATACATATGCATGGAATTAGAGGTTTAAACATATGCAGATACCTCAGATATCTTAAGTAATGTTCTTTAAACTAAGTACCCACCGGTTGATTTTATAATTTAAAAACAAATTACCTCAGCTCCAAAAAACAAACAAAAACAAAATAAATTGACTTGGATATCCTACATTTCTGGGGACAATCACTTGAATCAAAGAGAGATAGCTGCTTAACTTAATTTACAAATAGAATCTAGCATTTCTAAGTAACTGGCCACAGAAGACATTTAAGGAAGACTTCACATATAACTCATATCAGTGAAATTTTACACACCAGTGTGCCATATCATGATTAGTTATTCTCTACATATTTCAACTTACAATATGAGATTTCAGAACAGATTGAAGATGATTACTTGCTTCTTAAATTTTCTCAGATTCTAAATATTGCCCATATGTCAAGTTGTCACATGGTTAACTTGGTAAAATTAGAAGTTTAAAGAGGCTATGGTGACCTAAAGTAACTAGAGAAAGAAGAACAAACAAAAACCCAAAGTTTGTAGAAGGGAAGAAATCATAAAGATCAGAGCAGAAATAAATGAAATAGAGATGAAGAAAACAACAGCAAAGATCAATAAAACTTAAAGCTGGTTCTTTGAGAAGATAAACAAAACTGATAAACCTTTCACCAGAGTCATCATGAAAACAAAGGAGAGGATACACATCAGTAAAATTAGAAATGAAAAAGGAGGAGTTACAACGAACACCACAGAAATACAAAGGATCATGAGAGATTACTACAAGCAAGTATACGCCAAAAAAATAGACAACCTAGAAGAAATGGACAAATTCTTAGAAAGATACAACCTTCCAAGACTGAAACAGGAAGAAATAGAAAATATGAACAGACCAATCACAAGTCTGAAATTGAAACTGTGATTAAAAATCTTCCAACAGGGCTTCCCTGGTGGCGCAGTGGTTGAGAGTCTGCCTGCCAATGCAGGGGACACGGGTTCAAGCCCTGGTCTGGGAAGATCCCACATGCCGTGGAGCAACTGGGCCCGTGAGCCACAGCTACTGAGCCTGCACATCTGGAGCCTGTGCCCCACAACAGGAGAGCCCACGACAGTGAAAGGTCCACGCACTGCGATGAAGAGTGGCCCCCGCTTGCTGCAACTGGAGAAAGCCCTTGCACAGAAACGAAGACCCAACACAGCCAAAAATAAATAAATTAAAAAAAAAAAATCTTCCAACAAACAAAAGTCCAGGACCAGATGGCTTCACAGGTTGAATTCTATCCAACATTTAAAGAAGGGTTAACACCCACCCTTCTGAAACTCTTCCAAAACACTGCAGAGGAAGGAACAGTCCCAAGCTCGTTCTACAAGGCCACTATCACCCGGATACCAAAACCAGACAAAGATATCACAAAAAAAGAAAATTACAGACCAATGTCACTGATGAATATAGAAAAATCCTCAACAAAATACTAGCAAACAGAATCCAACAACACATTAAAAGGATCATACACCATGATCAAGTGGGATTTATCCCAGGGATGCAAGGAATCTTCAAAACACACAAATCAATCAATGTGACACACCATAGAGTGAAAAGCATATGATCATCTCAATAGATGCAAGAAAAGCTTTTGACAAAATTCAACACCTATTTATGATAAAAACTCTACAGAAAGTGGGCATAGAGGGAACCTACCTCAACATAATAAAGGCCATATATGACAAACCCACAGCAAACGTCATTCTCAATGGTGAAAAACTGAAAGCATTTCCTCTAAGATCAGGAACAAGACAAGGATGTCCACTCTCGCCACTATTATTCAACACAGTTTTGGAAGTCCTAGCCACAGCAACGAGAGAAGAAAAAGAAATAAAAGGAATATAAATTGGAAAAGAAGAAGTAAAACTGTCACTGTTTGCAGATGACATGATACTATACAGAGAGAATCCTAAAGATGCCACCAGAAAACTATTAGAGCTAATCAAGGAATTTGGTAAAGTTGCAGGATACAAAATTAATGCACAGAAATCTCTTGCATTCCTATACACTAACAATGAAAGATCAGAAAGAGAAATTAAGGAAACAATCCCATTCACCATTGCAACAAAAAGAATAAAATACCTAGGAATAAACCTACCTAAGGAGGTAAAAGACCTGTACTCAGAAAACTATAAGACACTGATAAAAGAAATCAAAGATGATATAAACAGATGGAGAGATATACCATGTTCTTGGATTAGAAGAATCAGTATTGTGAAAATGACTATACCCAAAGCAATATCTACAGATTCAATGCAATCCCTATCAAATTACCAGTGGCATTTTTGACAACTAGAACAAAAAATCTTAAAATTTGTATGGAGACACAAAGGACCCTGAATAGCCAAAGCAGTCTTGAGGGAAAAAAACGGAGCTGGAGGAATCAGGCTCCCTGACTTCAGAAAATACTACAAAGCTACAGTAATCAAGACAATATGGTACTGGCACAAGAACAGAAATATAGATCCATGGAACAGGATAGAAAGCCCAGAGATAAACCCACATTCCTATGGTATACTAATCTATGACAAAGGAGGCAAGGATATACAATGGAGAAAAGACAGTCTCTTCAATAAGTGGTGCTGGGGGGCTTCCCTGGTGGTGCAGTGGTTGAGAATCTGCCTGCCAATGCAGGGGATACGGGTTCGAGCCCTGGTCTGGGAAGATCCCATATGCCGCGGAGCAACTAGGCCCGTGAGCCACAACTACTGAGCCTGCGCGTCTGGAGCTTGTGCTCCGCAACAAGAGAGGCCACAACAGTGAGAGGCCCGCACACCACGATGACGACTGGCCCCCGCTTGCCACAACTAGAGAAAGCCCTTGCACAGAAACAAAGACCCAACACAGCCAAAAATAAATAAATAAATAAATTAAATTAATTAAAAACAAAACAAAACAAAACACAGGGCTGACTACTGCTTGACACATTAAGTAGTCTTTGAAGTAATCACCGCAACAATTCCAAGATACTCTTAGGGAGTTATTTTGGCAATCAAACTTGTGGTAATCAGAGTGATCAGGGGCTCATGCTATAAAAAAATTGGAGAATATGAAGAAATAATGAGCAAGTTTGTAATCATATCTACTTTCTGGGATGTTGAGGTCTAATAATGTTCATTCTTGGATTTCCAATGACCTGGGAAAATAAACTTGTGCTTATTTTTGATTATCACTTTGAAGCACTATCAATTTCTCAGAATTTTCAAGAGATAATGTTCACTGAACTGTTCAACTTTTCCCTTTGAAAAATCTCATTTCAATTTAGTGCAGAACCCATGCCTCACTTCTATAATTCAAAGAACATTATTGCTACAGAAACAGTAACATTTCCTCAACGTCCAACACTTGAAAACAAGCTGGTTAAAATGTGAAGCCATGTTTGAATGTTCAACTGTAATGTGGCTGATTCCAGAAATTTAATGTAACAAATGTGTTTCTGTTTGTAGAAAACTTTTCATGGCTCTGCACAGGAAACATTGCTTTCTGAGGTTCTTTAGTCTCATAGTTATTGGAAGTGATAACTGATACAGATTAGCTAGGCATTCAAGAAGACATCTGCCTTTGGCAATCACTGATAACAGACCAGGAACATTTACTTCTCTATCCAAAAGTGTTGTATATTGTCAACAGCCACAGATTCTTTGCGGTTCCTCCAATCAAGAATCAGGTATCATTTCCCCACCACACATTCAGTATGGGCTGGCCTTGTGACTTTCTTTGAGTAACAGAATGCAGCAGAAGGGACTTTGGGTAAGCTCTGAGCCTAAGCCTCAAGATATCTTGACGTTTCTGCTTTTGTTCTCTTGGAACACAGCCAACATGTGAATAAGGCTGGAGTAACTTCTTTAAGATAAAAGACCATACAGAGAGATCCGGCTGTCCCATGTGAAGCTCCAAACCTGTAAATGTGCACATCCGAAACCAACCAGTCCCAGCTAAGCCATTCCACACCAAAAGAACTACTGAGATAACCTCATGACTTGTGAGAAATAAAGAATGCTGTTCTAAGCCACTAAGCTTTGGGTTGGTTTGTGAGGCAGCAAAAGTTAAGCTAACTCATACTCTGAAAACCATAAAACACTGATAAAGAAAATTGAAGATGATTCAAACAAATGGAAAGATATTCCATGCTCTTGGATTGGAAGAATATTGTTAAAATGGCCATATTACCCAAAGCAATCTAGAGATTTAACGTGATCCCTATCAAAATCCTCATGACATTTTTCATAGAACTAGAACAAATAATCCTAAAATTTATATGCAACCATAAAAGACCCAGAATTGCCAAAGCATTCTGAGGAAAAAGAACATAACCCTGCCAGACTTCAGACAGTACTACAAGGCTACAGTCATCAAAACAGTTTGATGTCGGCACAAAAACAGACACATAATTCAAAAGAACAGAATAGAGTGCCCAGAAATAAACCCACACACCTGCAGTCAATTAATCTATGACAAAGGAGGCAAAAATATACAATGGAGAAAAGACAGTACCTTCAGCAAGTGGTGTTGGGAAAGCTAGACAGCTTCATGTAAATCAATGAAGTGATAAAACTCCCTTACACCATATACAAAAATAAACTCAAAATGGTTTCAATATCTAAATATAAGATATGACACTGTAAAACTCCTAAAAGGGAACATAGGCAAAATATTCTCGGACATAAACCATAGCAATATTTTCTTAGATCAGTCTTCCAAGGCAAAAGAAATAAAATTAAAAATAAACAAATGGGACCTAAATTTGCAAACGAGGCAACCCACAGGGGTTAATATCCAAAACAGACAAACAGTGCATACAACTCAATATCAAAACAAAACAAAACAAAAAAACCATAAAACAAACACAAAACAAACAAAAAAAACCCCAACAACCCAATTAAAAAATGGGCAGAAGACCTAAATAGACATTTCTCCAAAGAAGACATTCAGATGGCCAACAGGCACATGAAAAGATGCTCAACATTGCTAATTACTAGAGAAACGCATATCAAAATCACAATGAGATGTCACCTCACACCTGTCATAATGGCTATCATCAAAAAGCCTACAAATAATAAATGGTGGAGAGGGTGTGGAGAAAAAGGAACTCTCCTACATTGTTGGTGGGAATGTAAATTGGTACAGGCACTATGGAGAACAGTATGAAGATCCCTTAAAGAACTAAAAATAGAGCTACCATATGATCCAGCAATCCCACTCCTGGGCATATATCTGGAAAAGATGAAAATTCTAATTTGAAAAGATACATATGCCCCAATGTTCACAGCAGCACTATTTACAATAGCTAAGACATGGAAACAACCCACATAACCCACATGCCCGTGCACAGATGACTGGTTTAAGAAGATGTGGTGTATACATTTACTTATATGTGGAATCTAAAAAATAATACAGATGAGTCTATATACAAAACAGAAACAGACTCACAGACAGAGAAAACAAACTTACGGTTACCAAAGGGGAAAGAGGGATGGATAAATTAGGAGTCAGAAGTTAACAGCTAGAAACTACTATACATAAAATAGGTAAGTAACAAGGATTTACTGTACAGCATGGGGAACTACATTCAATATCTTGTAGTAACCTATAATGGAAAATAATCTGAAAAATATACTTATATACATATAAAACTGAATCACTTTGCTGTATACCTGAAATGAACACAATACTGTAAATCTTCAATTAAAAAAAAAAAGTTAAGCTAACTCATACCAAAGGCATAAAGAGAGCAGGGAAAACAGAAATAGGTTAAAAGGTTAAATAGGTTAAAAGGTTAGCACCCTGTGTTCGGTGGCTGGCTGGACTCTGTTTCCCTTTACTTTTGTTTCCTTTCATTTCAGAAAGCTCCTCGTCGGGGGGTTGGTTGGGGGTGGAGGGGAGAAGCAAGGGACAGAGGAAGGGAAGCAGGAAGGCAGGAAGGCAGGAAGGAAGGAAGGAAGGGGGGAAGGAAGGAAGGAAGAAAGAATTCTGCTAATAGATTCTGGCACCTATTTGGCTCCCCCTGCTAAACGATCTTACATCAACGTTGAGATGTCTAGTGCCCCCACCCACCCAGCCAGCTGGCCTTCTCAAGAAGCTTTTCAACCCAGCCCTCCTAAATTTTATTTCTCATTGTTTGTCTAATTCCTGATGGAAAGATATGATAAACTCTTCTGGGACAGATGTTAACTGTTGATAAATCTTGCATCTTTATCTTATCAGATAGACTTTAGCTAATTAGGTTGATAAAATCAATGGTATTTATCATCAAATGAATTCTGAAACAAATCTTGACTACCTGCTACTATCACTACTGCACCTCACAGCTGAATGGCTTTGGACAAGATGCTTAAACTCCACCAATCTTAACTTTCTTACTCCTTAAAATGGGGTTATTATCTGCATTTCAGTGTGTTTGTAAAAATTAAACATGTTGAAGTATGCCCCAAGGACCTGGAACCTAATAGATGACCATGAAATATTATCAAATCCCTTTCGAAAATAGTTGTAACAATTTACAAAACTGTCTACATCATTTCCATTTTCTTTTTTTTTTTTTTAACATCTTTATTGAAGTATAATTGCCTTACAATGGTGTGTTAGCTTCTGCTTTATAACAAAGTGAATCAGTTATACATATACAATATGTTCCCATTTCTCTTCCCTCTTGCATCTCCCTCCCTCCCACCCTCCCCATCCCACCCCTCTAGGTGGTCACAAAGCACCGAGCTGATCTCCCTGTGCTATGCGGCTGCTTCCCACTAGTTATCTATTTTACATTTGGTAGTGTATATATGTCCATGACACTCTCTTACCCTGTTCCATTTTCCATAGTTAGGCTGTGGGATCCTCCAGACACTGATTCTCTTCTGTAACTTTGGTGCTAATTACAGTGTTGAATGTCTAGTTCTCAATAAATGGTTGGATCCATAAAATGAATAATCATTAAAGGAATAAATACAAACACTAACATCTACTAATCTCAACAAATGGCATTTTAATGAACTAAAGAAAGACCTAAATGAGTAAACAAATACCGTAGAAAGAATGCATTGCCTTGCTCACAGGTGGAGGAAATACTAGCCAGTGCTTGACTTTCAAAAAGATAAAGCCACAAACAGAAGTGCTGTCAGAAGCACAGTTTGTGGTTCTGGTCATTTCGGAAGGTTCTTGGTCCCCCTTTCCTGGCTGATTAATAATGACGTACACTGTTTATAATTACGTCTTCGGAGAGTGGATTCATTTTAAGAAAAAGTTATATAAGAATAACATTAATTAGTGACTATTTACAAATATATTCACAGTGGGATTCATTTAAATAGTGAAGTGTTTGTGCAACTAAAGTATGATTTAACAAAATTGATGTAACACAACTTTTTCAGAAATACATTGCCAAAGTGTGTGTGTGTGTGTGTGTGTGTGTGTGTGTGTGTGTGTATGAAAGAAACATCAGATAAGGCAGCCTTGGATACTGTAAGATCGATTAGGGATTAATTAGGGGTGCCTTTCATACCTGTAGGAACAGGAAGTGGTGACAAGCATGCTGCTTTTTGCTGATCTCTCAAAGGTCCTTGAAAGATTACTGTATGGTAAGTCTATACCTCTTAGACTGACTTCCGATCTCTAGGTCCAATAAAGTACTTTCAAAAGAGCACCCACAGAAAATAACAAAGGAGAAAAGTATCAAGTGACTGCGGGCTAGGGATGATGCTCCAGTTCCTATCTTTGATGTGGGTGGCACTCGAGGGCAGAGGGAGGCTTTGTTTCTCTGTCACAGTGTATCTAAGTACAGCAATCATACATTCCAGTGCGCCCAGGACTTATTGTCCTAGCATTTGTCCAGGATTAGTTATTTCATAACAAAGTACTATTATTTTGAGTTGCACCAGAACAAGCTTAGGCTTTGATACACCTCCACTTAGTACGTCCAGCTTCTGCCAGGAATTGTCCAGCAGTGTTGAATAGAGAAGTGAGCAGAGTTCACACCTTAACAAGGACTAAATGTGAAAGATCAACAGCATATCCCATCTCATCTTTCTTGAACCTTTTCTGATGTAACATAATGAATGTTGTTAATTATCAGGTGCATATCTTGATGCACTTGATAATGAGATATCAGACCAAGTGAGCCACTTTTCCTGGTTTGAGTGGTGCTGGAGTAATATTTGGCATTGCTGCTCTGCTGACCACTTAATCACCAGTCAGATATGCTGTGGTCCATGCTGTGACCTGAGAGATACACAAAGCCACAAAGTCACCAGTTGACAAGGATAGTGGGAAGCACGGGAAATTAGAGATACATGACATATGTATAGGCAATAGCAAATCAGAAGTCCTGCTGCAGAGCATATGAACAGTAGTCTGACAAGTGTCATTGTCACATGAACCTCAAAAACAGAAATGTTAATATCAGTGTAAACTTTTAAGATACCTGTCTGTTGTTGCTCTCTCCAAATAAATCAAAATATGATGCCTTTGTTGCAACATTTGTAAAGACAAAAGACATGAGACTGTGGATGCAACAAAGAACTCTATACCAAAGATACATAGTACCTCTGCTATAAATATTATTTTATTTAAATCAACTCCTAGCTAATAATTTGAATACACAAGGGGACACAGTCCAGAAACCCAAATACATTAAAATAATAAAAAATTAATCAATATAAAAGGCATAACACAGCACAAAGCTAGACTTAACCAGTTGTTTCCAGAGTTTAACCATTCCTAGGGATAAAGCTTGAAAATTCCACCACCTCACTAAACCTTTTGGACCACTAAGCTTGAAGCACAGCATCCACATAACCATATTCTAAGCTGAAGACATATTGTGTTCTATGCTACGAGACATATTTTAAGAACAAAATTGAAAAAACCAGTAGAGCCTTTCCAGGGATGGGAGACTGGAAGTGTCTTATGCAAGGAATTAAGCCTCACAACCTGGAGAAAAGACTAAAGGATCAGCATAATTGGAAGGAAAAATGGACCTCAATATAAAATAAAACAAGCCACTCCAAAGTGCAAAACAAAGAGTTCTATATTTTCTCTTCATGTACTCATTTACCCAGCAAATATTTATTGAATGTGTCGTGTGCCAGACACTGTTTACAGCCCTGAATATACAGCAATGAACAAGACAAATGGGCTCCAAACTTCCACAGAACTTAAATTTTAATAAGAAAAAAAAATTATGGATAAAACAGACCATTAAACAAATTTCAGTCATACCTAGTTAAGCGCTACAAAGGATGTAAATGGCTAATCTAATAGAGAAGAACTGGGTTTGGAGGAACCTGCTTTATATCAATGTTGTCAAGGAAGATCTTACTGAAGAGGAGACATCTGGACTGACACCTGAATGCGATGACACAGTGTGACCTACAAGGGTATGGATGTGAGTGTAGAACATTTCAGGTAGTCAAGTCCAGCTAGCCCAGCAGTGCTAAGTAGGGTATGAATTAGATAATTCAGAAGAAAAAAATCTATTTGTATGGTTTGAGTTCTTGGATTTCAGGAAAGATGAACAAAAAGAGAGGAAAATGTTTCTTTTCCTTCCCTAGTGGAGTTTACGAGCTCCCAAAGACATCCAAGCCAGAGTGTCGAGACCGCCTTCTGGCTTTCATGGAAAGCACAGTGAACTGATATATAAGAGGCTAGAGATTCATAAAGTTCAACATCTCGAATAGATATGTTTTTCCCTGTGTGCTCCTTTCTCTTACTGAGTGGTCTCTTCTGAAAACTTACTCTTAGCCCTTGAGGAGGTGGAGTTAACCATGGCAACTCTAAGGGAGAAGTTGCTGAAGCAATTAATGCTGGAGCTGAAGAACATCGTCTCCTTGCCTTTGGCCGGTAGCCTCGACTCAGATTCATAATATGGAGCCTCTACGCCCACCATTCCCATAGCACTCATGTCTTCATGTATTGCCTTGACTGCAGCACTGACTTTATTTCAACACTAGGTGAGCATCCTTTTCAAGTACATGAAGGGCTGTTATGTAAAGGAGTAAAAACAACTGTTTTGATTACTAACGAGAACCAAACTTAGACTAGAGGGCAGAATTTTAAGAAGAGAAACTTTAACTCAACCTTTCTAAAAAGGAGTATTTGACACTGTAAAAAAAATCATCTTATAGGATAGTATGTTTTCCATCCCTGGAGGCATTAAAGCAACAGCTTTTGGACTTGTAAATGACGTTGCATAAAGAGAATCTTCTCCCTGTGAGAAACGTTGTTCCTGTGGTCCTTTCTATCTCTAAGAAACTGAGAAAGAGTCTATTATTAAGTAGTTTGTTGCAAAAGAGCTACTGGTTGCCTGAGAGAAAAAACTTACAGTTTCTCTGAGATGCCTGGGCTGCTACTGCGTCATAAACTCAGTATGTATTTACCAAGGATAGACAAAATGCTGTTGGTTGGTTTGGAGGTTTTTAAGATATCTGCATCACTGGATTTGAGTCTTGGTTACATCTCTTGGGTTCCATTAGTTTTCCCCCAAAACATGAGCATTATAGCCATGACTATGAATCCTAGTTGTTCTTAGTCTTTTGAATTCAATACCCCACTTTGATGATAAATTTCTTGTAATGCTCTTTCACTATCCTCACATTAGATTCATAGATAATATATCCTACCTATATACATAGTCTCAAAACTAATAAATAATGTCATAACTATATTCAAAGGAGAAAAATAGCAGCAATTTATAATAAAATAATATGCATGTCGATATGTAAATAAATTGACACAACTACACTAAAAAACACACAGATGTATGTCCTACATGTATAGAATCACCATGAATGAGACAATAACAAAGGCAGACTAATTCCAGAGTGTTTTATTAATGATTCAAGACCTGCAAGCAGGGCTTCCCTGGTGGCGCAGTGGTTAGGAATCCTCCTGCCAATGCAGGGGACACGGGTTTGTGCCCCGGTCCGGGAAGATCCCACATGCCGCAGAGCAACTAGGCCCGTGAGCCACAACTACTGAGCCTGCGCGTCTGGAGCCTGTGCTCCGCAACGGGAGAGGCCGCGACAGTGAGAGGCCCGCGCATCACGATGAAGAGTGGCCCCCGCTCGCCGCAACTGGAGAAAGCCCTCGCACAGAGACGAAGACCCAACACAGCCAAAAATAAATAAATAAATAAATTTATTAAAAAAAAAAAAAAAAGATCTGCAAGCAGCATTGCTGTTGGTTACATGATTTTTTGTAACAATGAACATCTCTTGGTAAAGTTTCTAAGCAAAACAATACAATCTTAGCTTAGTTGACGGAGTAGTTCATTCCTAGAAAATTCAGTATATTTTGAAACTAGGCAAAAAATGCTTTCTGTTATATGTATGATGGACTTAGGTTCTAAGCTCAGGTAATTATAAACAGAGTAATCCAGGTGATATTAAAAAGTCATTCAAGATAGAGGACAATTCTTTTTGTTGCTGGGTAATCCATCCACTGTAGAACATCTGGCATCCCTGGCCTCCATCAATTAATGCTTCTCCACCCTCGTTACTGTAAAAACTAGAGGAAAAAGCCCACCCACAAATTTCCAAAATGGCACCTGGGAAACACTAAGTTCTTTGAGAGTACTGGCATCAGACTAGGACAGGTTCAGTATCTTCACCTCCTTTCCTTTAGCTGTGGGAGGCTGTTAGAACCAAGTGAAAACTTACACAGGATTGACTTTCTGAACCACTAAGTAGCCTAGGTACCTTAGGAGCACCAGTCCTTAAAGTGATCTGAGCAGGCCTTCCTTCAGTGAACTACCCAGATGTGAGTGCTGTGATTTCAGATAGCTGGAGATGGGCCTCTCATGTAAAGGCCCATCTTAGCAAATGAGAGCTCATGTTTCTTCATGCAACCCTAGGATCAGGGCTACCTTGAAAATCACTTCTCTGCCTGGACCAGTTAGGTGTCTGAGTGGTTGTACAGAGCTAAAAACAGGCCACGACGCAGCTTTCATTAAGTTTAATCTGGTGACCTTTCTTCACATTAAATTAACCCAAGGGACATCTTTTATTCCCAATGATAAAGTAAACTTTACACAATTTATTAATTTTAGAATTACCAAATACAATTTCCTCAGTGAAAGTCTGAAAAGGAGATACATTAAAGTGAGTCCCTACAGGAACTGTGGGGAAGATGAGGATGTAGAGAAAATATGGGCAAAGAGTCATTTTGTCAACATGTAATTCTCAGAAGAGCTCCAGAATTGATGGTCTATCTACTTCTTATTGCATCTCTCAACACATATATTGTTTCAAACTGATAACTCCCAAAACTGTTGAAGAAACTATTTTATTTTGCTCTAAATTTTCCCTGTTAGCAAACCAAATTCTCCAGAGTTGCACAGAAGGGATAAAATTTCAGTGACTGCATGCCAATGTTCATTCAGCTGTTCTCATTTTCCAGAAGCCCTATCCAGATTTCTCCTCCCACAGAGAAAGAGGAAATATGGGCATAAGTTGCTTTTGCAGCAGCATCACTCTGTGTGTGTGTGTGTGTGTGTGTGTGTGTGTGTGTGTGTGTGAGTGACAGATATAGGGATAGAGCTAAAAGTGGGGAGTGGGGGGAGAGAGAGTTAATTAGTTCCTGGAAAACAAAACATCCATTCTTACAGGAAGTGAATAAGGAAAACCTTATAAACAAACTGGTAAGGTCTTTACTGAAAAACAGCTGCTCACATCATTTTGATGACTTGCGGTTTACAAAGCATTTTCACAAACATAATTCCACCTCATCCTCACTACAAAACTTTGGTGTAGGTATGATGGTCTCCAATTTATAAATGAGAAAACAGAGGCTCACAGATATTCATAACTTTCCTTAAAACACACATTGAGTAACCAGGGGACTAAAAGACCAAGTCACCTGACTCTAGGTTTAGAGCTCTTTTTCATGTTACTTATTCATACAAATTGAGTTTGTTAAATCATCTTATTGGCAAGCTGAGCAGAAAGGCTCAAATAGGTGTAATACATAAAGGAACCCAACCCATTTTCTGATTATTGTTTTATAACTATATAGTGTGAAGATAGTTAATTTCTATAGATCAGTAAGTAAAATAATAAAGCTCTAAGAATAAGACTGGAATTTGCTGAGGGACCTAGTAGGACTGGTTTGGGACAAGGTTGAAGACTCTAACTCTGCCCATCAGGAAAGGCAGTATAAGGTATTTAATAACCTGTGATTTTAAATAACATTTGATGGTAATGGTCAGAATATGATACCTGTAAGAACATATATGATGCAAATGATTAGAAAATGTTAAAGATATTTTTCACATATAAATCCTATTTAAATATAATTTTATAACGAGTGATATCTTGTGTTGAAAAATGCAAGTGATTTCATCGGGTTTTCTGCTCTACACAAAGAAGAGACGTTTTCCAAAGTGTAGAACTCTCCTTAATCACATCTTGAACATAACTTGGCTACAAAAATGGGTCAGTGTGTATGTATTAGAGAAAGAGCTTGGCCTGTTGGCAACAGTGTAGCAAAGCGTTACAGGATCATGAGGTCACCACTGGTGAACTTTATTTTAAGCCAGATTGTCTTAGACTCTAGGACATTTCTAAGTCAACACTGGGAGATCCTCTAACCCAGCGGTCCCCAACCTTTTTGGCACCAGGGACCGATTATGTGGAAGACAATTTTTCCACAGATGGGGGCGGGGGGGATGGTTTCAGGATGATTCAAGCTCATTACGTTTACTGTGCACTTTATTTCTATTATTACATTGTAATATATAATGAAATAATTATACCACTCACCATGATGCTAACAGGAGGCAGAGCTCAGGCGGTAATGTAAGCGATGGGGAGTGGCTATAAATACAGATGAAACTCCGCCTGTTGCTCACCTCCTGCTGTGCAGCCCTGTACTGGTCCGTGGCCCAGGGGTTGGGGACACCTGCTCTAATGGATATCTGCCATTACTCTGACAAGAACTTCTCCAACTTGGCACGGTGTCTCCGAGTTGGCGAGTTTAGTGCCTTCACATGGACTCAGCCTGTGTTATATGTTCAAGAACACTGCATTAAACAATCGTCACTGTGTGCTAGCACTGTGCTAAGTGTTTTCATCCATTTTTCCTCTTTTATCCTCACATATTCCTTGGCTATGGTATATTAAACAGGGTAATGCTAGCAGCTCTCACAAAAGAAATCCTTAATTTCAGAGCTTCATATACTAGAGATTTATTTCTCACAGAAAAATCAGACAGATGTTCCTAGTTTGTAGGCAGCCTTCCTCCATGTGGTGACTCAGATATTAAGGCTCCTTTCACCATGAGAATCTAAAATCCCCTAGAGCAGGGATCGGCAAACTCTGGCTTGGGGGCTAAATCTGGTTGCTAACTGTTTTTGTTGTAGTTGTTGTTGTTGTTTTAATGTTCCATGAGTGAGGAATATTTTTTACATTTTTAAACAGTAAAACAGAAATATAATATTTTGTGACATATAAAAATTATATGAAATTCCTATTTTAGTGTCCCTACACAAAGCCTTACTGGGACAGAGACATGTTCATCTGTTTTAAGTATTGTCTGTGGCTACTTTTGCACTAAAAGGCAGAACTGAGGAGTTGCCACAGAGATTGTGAAACTCACAAAGCCAAAAAATATTTACTATCTGGTTGTGTGAACTGAATGTGTACCCTCAAAATTCATATGTTGAATCCCTAACTGCCAGTGTGATGGTATTTGTAGGTGGCCTTTAGAGAGTAATGACTTTTAGATGAACTTGTGAAGTACAGCCCCCATGACGGCAGGAGCAGTGTCTTTATAAGTAGAGAATGAAGACCAGAGCTTGATCTCTCGATCTCTCTCTCTCTCAGCTGTGTAAGAACACAGCAAGACAGGTGACCATATGCAAGCCAGGAGGAGGACCTTCACCAAGAACCCAACCATGCTGACACCCTGACCTCACATTTTGAGCTTGTGAGAAATAAATGTATGTGTAAGGCATCTGGTATTCTGTTATGGCAGCCCAAGCTGACTAAGGTACTGGCACTCAACTGAAAAAGTTTGTTAACTCTGGCTCTAGGGCTTCCTCATAGACTGAGTTCTACCCACAGAAGGAGACTGTGAAACATGTTCTAATCCAATGTTTAGAGAAGTTAGTGGCTTTCCTAAGGGTTTATGATTCCATGTTGCATACCCAGGATTCAAACATAGATCTCTCTGACCTCCAAAATCTTAACCTTTTTTTCTTTCGTTAGGCTCTTGAATCTCACCGATATATTCATTTATAAATTCCCATAAGGGATGCATCTGTGAGAAACTGATGATGTCAGACAAATATGCCTCATCACATCGTTTTAATTTAACATGCACTGAGCTCTAGATGTGCTCTAATAATAACTTTGAAAACACAAGTATTTAGTATGAAATATAAAAACCCAATGTAGCTCTGCATGTAATGACTATGTGCCAACCACTTAATAAATCTTCAGAACAACAGCACTGCTCCCAATAAATTTTTTGTATTTCAAAATGATTAATTTTTAATAGTACTTTATATCCTTTGTATATAATGTCTCAGATCCCATGAGATAAGCAAACCAATCTCCATGTTACTGTGGAACAGAAATAAAATATGACAGGATTTTCTGATGATTCTGAGGAGTTGAATGGCTCCTATGGAACTGTCAAGTTAATTAAAACAAGCATAGGATTACTATACTCTATTATAGCACAATTTTGCTCTCCCCTCCTTTTTTTGTTTCCTCCTTAGAGATATATGGAATCTAAACAAACAAAAAAAAATGGTTCTGAAGAACCTAGGGGCAGGACAGGAATAAAGACACAGACGTAGAGAATGCATTTGAGGACACAGGGAGGGGGAAGGGTAAGCTGGGACGAAGTGAGAGAGTCGTATGGACATATATACACTACCAAATGTAAAACAGATAGCTAGTGGGAAGCAGCCACATAGCACAGGGAGATCAGCTCGGTGCTTTGTGACCAGCTAGGGGGCGGGATAGGGGGGTTGGGAGGGAGACGCAAGAGGGAGGGGATATGGGGACATATGTATACATAGAACTGATTCACTTTGTTATACAGCAGGAACTAACACATCATTGTAAAGCAATTATACTCCAATAAAGAAGTTAAAATAAAATCTACACTTTCTAGTATAATACACACAAAAAAAGATACAAAGATTCTGGTTTTAGGAGTCAAGATTTATTTTCTTTTTTTCATGTCACATTAACAAGATTTATGGTAACATAAAACGGTGTTTATTGCAACTACTCAGTTCTGCCCTAGTGATGGGAAAGCAGCCATGGACAACACTAACAAATGGGCTAAATTCCAATAAAATGTATTTGCAAAAACAGGTGATGGGGGCTTCCCTGGTGGCGCAGTGGTTGAGAATCTGCCTGCCAATGCAGGGGACACGGGTTCGAGCCCTGGTCTGGGAAGAACCCACATGCCGCGGAGCAACTGGGCCCGGTGAGCCACAGCTACTGAATCCTGCGCATCTGGAGCCTGTGCTCCGCAACAAGAGAGGCCGCGATAGTGAGAGGCCCGCGCACCGCAATGAAGAGTGGCCCGTGCTCGCCACAACTAGAGAAAGCCCTCGCACAGAAACCAAGACCCAACACAGCCAAAAATAAATAAATAAATAAATAAATTTATTAAAAAACAAAACAAAACAGGTGATGGGCTGGATCTGATGGGAGGGCCACAATTTGCTGTTCACTGCTGCTTTAATGTGTTAGGCAACCAAGAACTGAGAGCCCTGATAAGAAACAAGGTGGAGTTTGTTATTCTTCCCTAATTTCTCAGTAGATGCATGTTTGCATTTAATACCACACAGTCATTAATTTAAAACAGAATCTCCAGTGACTCTGAATGGGCAATTAGTTAAAACAAGGTAAACGTGTAAAGCGCCTGTCAGCTATCTGATCTGCTTCAATCCACACATGTTAAGTCAGTGAAGGAGCAGAAACGTAATTTTCCAGAACACACAACCCTACTGCTCTGCATGCCTCTAATGAGGAAAAGCTAATTACTTTATTATCTTAACATAAACCTCCACAAATTGAATATTTCCAGGGTTATAAACTGTTTGCCTCCAAGCTTCATTAAAAGCTTAAAACCAGCCAACTCACTTTTGAAGGCAACACTCCTGGTCTCCTCAGAGTTCAAATAAAGCCTTGAAATGTATTCAGAGCTTTTTCCTTTTCACATAGAAAAATAAGACCCTGCTCATGTTTTTCTCCTCATTGAGAAGAAGGTTCAATACCAGTACTTCCTGTTGCTAGAAGAGTCTAAAGATTGTGAAAGAAGTTGGAACACTTTTCACGGCTTTTCCTTTAAATCCAGCTCGAACCTCATTAGTGTTAACTGATTTTTATGTGTGCCTATTATACACTGGCATTTTGTCTCTTTCACATGTATTCTCTTCCATATATATATACACACACACACACACACACACTTAGTTTTTTTATCCTCCAAGCTAAGTATTCTGTCTTTATTCTTCTTTCCAAATTCTGTGGTTTGAGATCTGCCAAAATTTGGCATTACAACCTCATTTGGCTGAAACTTTTCTCTCAATTTATTTAATCCCATGGATTTAATTTCAGAACACATAGGCAAAGAGATGAGCTAAATAACCAAGTCTGGCTCCTACATTTTCTGATCTGTTACTGAACCATAAAGCCCAGTGTTATATTTCTTTTTCTCTTTGTTCCAGGGTCAACAAAAAGCCACACTTCTTTTAAGACACCAAGTAAAACTAAGTCACAAGTGACTGTCCCACAACCATTGGAGGTCAATTCTTTCCTATGTTCTACAGGGGAAAATATCAAGCCAGTTTTTAGTTTTCATTACCTGTTTCTGATAATATGTAATCATATTCAAATGCTTTTATTTCCCCAAGCTTTAAAGTACCTCTCACTCATTCTCTCTTCATTCTCTTACACTAATTTTTAAAATGTCCTTTGTTCTTCACAATATCCAATGGCAAGCCATGAACAATTACTACACATGCTTCCTATTCTTACTTGAAGTTTGAAGCCTTCAATTACTGAAAATAAACAAATTCTCTTGGAACTTTGGTGGCAGAGGACAGAACAGTGATTGCTACCTGCAACAGAGGGCCAGCCATAACAATTGTGCTACCAGTCAAAGAAGGAATGTGTTCCCACCCATTTGATTGCTTCCTCAGGGAAGAAACTGTGACAAATGGGAATGCAGTACTAATTCCTTTACCCTATTTTAGAGAGAAGCTCGTGGAAATGTCATAGAGCTTCGGCGTCTCCATATAAGCCTATATTAAGGCTTTGTCCAAATCCTCAGTTTTATTATGTGTCCTCATTTGGAGTTGTCAAGAACTACTTGTGGGAGGAAGAAAGGGAAGAAGGAAAGAGGAAAGGAGGTAGAAAGAAATTATTTATATTATGACAGTTCCCTTTGTACAAATGACCAATTGTATGTTTTCGTTTTGTTTTTTTGCCAGGGGTGAGGGACGGGGTGGGTGTGGATGGGGGTGACCATGAGGAGTAACTGGAGGGGGATCTTCGTGGTGATGGAAATGCCCTGAACCTTGATTGGGGTGGTGGTACAGGAATCTACACTTGCAGACACAGAAGTCTACACAGACATTGTACCCATGTCGATGTCCTGGTGTTGATATTTTACTATAGTTACATAAGATATAGCCATTGGGGGAAGCTGGTTGACAGGTATAAGGGACCTCTCTGTACTATTTTTGCAAGTTTCTGTGAACCTATAATTATTTCACAATAATAAATTAGGAAAAAAAAAAAACCTTCCTAGGGTACATCCAAGCCCTGAGGGACTCCTCCCTCAGATTTTTCAAACTAGAAGAGCAATATTATTCAGTATGTTTTCTTATGAGTTGCTTTAAGTTTAAAATGCATGAGTAGCCATTGGAATGGTTTTTGATTTAATCAGAAAGGAGGGCTGTGAGTGTCCCCTTGTCACAGTAACCTGAGTGAGAATACTAGATTGAATGAAGGATACAAATGAATATCATTTTAAGATTTTCTCAAGATACTGCATTTTTATTTCCAAGTCTTTGAATTAAGTTTTCCAAGCACCCAAATGCCATACCCGAGTTTTTTGTTTGTTTCTGTGGTTGTCTGTTTCTTTTTTTATTGTCAGAAAAGTCTGAGAACCCATGAAGGGGCAGGCACCAAGGAAACGTTTGGGAACATCTGTAATTTGTTTATAAGTTTAAGTAGACTGTCCTGTCTTTTCTGAATGGGAGAAACTATATCTCTGAGAACCCAGTCCTGGTTCTTCTCAAAAGGTATCATTCATTGTGCTTTCTAGGTAAGCAGGCTACGGAGACAAACTTTAACAATTTATGTAGTGTAGAGTGTAAAAACTAAAAGGAAAAAAAAGTTTTCATAAAAAGAGAAGAAAAGCTAAGAAGAATTTGGTTTCCAGGTTTCTCAAATTCAAAGGCCTTATCAGAATTCATAAGACAATGTGAGTTCCTAGTCCACAAAGCTCACATTCCTAGAGGCCCAGGGGGGCCTCAGCTTTTGAAGCTGTTGCCTACTCCTCTTGACAAGCACTTTAACTGGAAAAAAGGAATGCACAGGAGAGAGAGAATTATTCTTCAACTGCTCAGAAAAGTAAAGAGACATTTGCCTTATCATTATAAATCCATTCTACCAGCTGCAGGTAGTAAAATTTAGCATTTGGTTAGACAACCCCCTAAAGAAGAGGCACAAAGGGACATGAAGATACCCTGGGAAGAAATGGAAAATTGCCAAATTCATGGAAGCACACAGTGATGGTTGCCAGGGTCTGGAGGGAGGAGAAATGGAGAAGTGACAGTCAAGGGGTATAGTGTTTCAGTTATGCTAGGTAAGTAACTTCCAGAGATCTGCTATACAACATAGTGTCTATAGCTAAGAACATTGTATTGTATACTTTAAATTTGCTAAGAGGGTAGATCTCACGTTAAAAAGTCTTAACACGCACACACACAAATAATAACAGGGGACAGGAGGAAACTTTGGGAGGTGATGGAAGTGTTTATGGCCTTGATGGTGGTGATGGTTTCACAGGTGATCAAAACTGATTTTGAGAAATTATTTTTTACTGATAAAGATAATTAACTTCTTCATCCAGATCATTTCACATTTGAGGATACAAGACTGGTGTCTAGGAATTTGAGAAAACATAGATTATTTCCTCCAAACCTGGTAAAAGTGAAAATGTAATCAAGTAGTATTTAGCATCATGGGAAGAAAATCAGTAACCCAGCATCTAAAAGGGGGAGGGGGGAGGAATGGGCATAAAGAAAGAGGTTAAAAATGTTGGAATGACTTGGTTCTAGTTCGTAACTGGTTGACATTGTAAAATATTAACAGAAGGATTAATCAGAGTTGGGAGACCAGAGAGGGCGCTCTCACGCCCTGCAATTATAGGAGAGCCCTACAGGCAGAGGAAGGGCTCTTTTTTCCTGGCAAGGATGCAGCCAATGAAAAGCCATGGACTCTTTTGTTTATTGTAGCCCTCCCAACTTCTTTTTCCCCTCTATAAAAGAGTTCTTCCTTTGCAGGAGACTTGCACATGGATCACCATGTTTGCAGACCCTGAATTTAATTCTCTGCTGATCCCAAATAAACCCCCCTCCTCCTTTTTTTTTTGCTGGAGAAATAACTGGCAGGTTGTTTGTTTTAGGTCAACAACATTAAATACAGCAGAGGAAAACAATGCATCTGTATTGAAAAGTAATGACCATGGAAGGGGGTGGCGGGAATAACTTTGACAACCAAGTGTTGGGCATGGCACTGGACACTGGATTCTTATTATCATTTGATCCATCCTGAGGGTGGATAAAATATTTCATTTTGCTAACAAATATAATACCACTCAGAAGTAAGTCAGAAAGAGAAAAACAAATACCGTATGCTAACACATGTATATGGAACCTAAAAAAAAGAAAAAAGGTTATGAAGAACCTGGGGCAGGAGAGGAATAAAGACGCAGGTGTAGAGAATGGACTTGAGGACACGGGGAGGGGGAAGGGTAAGCTGGGACGAAGTCAGAGAGTGGCATGGACTTATACATACTACCAAATGTAAAACAGATAGCTAGTGGGAAGCAGTTGCATAGCACAGGGAGATCAGCTGGGTGCTTTGTGACCACCTAGAGGGGTGGGATAGGGAGGGTGGGAGGGAGACGGAAGAGGGAGGAGATATGGGGATATATGTATACATATAGCTGATTCACTTTGTTATAAATCAGAAACTAACCCACCACTGTAAAGCAATTATACTCCAATAAAGATGTTAAAAATATATATATATATATATATATATATATATATATAAAATACCACTCAGAGTTGTATTCTGCAAATATGTTTTGCAGGATGTATTAAATGTCAACTGAGTATTATAAAACACTTAAAAGATGAGAAATTGAATCCTGGAAAATCCGAGTGTGTGTGTTGTGTATATATGTATATATGCCTGTGTGTGTATGTGTGTGTGTGTGTATAAATAAATGTATATATGTGTGTGTGTATATACATGTATATATACGATATGAACTTTGCGAATGTGCTTCTCTCTGTCTACTTAATTAAATAGGTCTTGTGTGGGGTTATAACATCCTTTGCTATTTTCCAGATCCTACTGTGGAGGCTGCAGCAGGATGCTTATGATGCAAGTTAGACTTAGTTTCAAATCTGAGCTCAACCACTCACTAGCTATATGTCCTTGAACAAGTTATTTAAGTCTCAGCTTCCTTAACTATAAATGAGAGCTAATGACATCTACCCCATAAGGTTTACGAAGATTAACTATTTAAGCTTTAGCATACTGACTTGTGTAAAAAGCACTCAATAAAATTTAGGTGTTAGTTTTGTCTGTTTTCTCTACTGCTGTTTCCAACGCTTTAAACGGTAACCAACAGGGAGTACACAATCAATAAATACTTGCTGATCGAATGAATGAATTTATTATTCTCTCTTGCAAAAACATATATATATATTCCTGTAAAAGTAAACATTTACCTGCCATATCTCCTCCACACCAGACAACGGTAAAAGGCATGGAAGGGTTAACATCTGCCAAAATTGACCTGCACTGTAAGAGGAGCCCTGGGTGAGAAAATGGGAATCAAACACGTGAAGAAAGGCAGAAAGCCTCTCTGCTGAATGAATACAGCAGGCTTCTCTAGCAATGTGTTCTCTTTCAAAGAACCCAGATTCCATTAACTTGAGGTCAGCTTCTCCCATTGTACCTTTTGTATGTTTCCCCTCCCCAGACATTTTATTTCCCCGACATCCGAGGAATGAGTAGAACACATGAAGAAGAAGAAACAGAGTTGTAACTGCACCACTGAGCCAACACAACCCCAGTGTGAGATGAGATAGATCAACATTATTACTTTACTCACTTAAAGGAAACCCCTGGGCCTGGATATAAGAAGAGACCAGGAAGAGAAAAGGCGTTTAGTGTATGGACATGAAATATGGCCAAACCCAGAGTCAATAATCCTCATTGTTTATACACAGATATTAGCGGTCTTCATTTGTTCTATTTCAATAGTTACATGCCATTACAAGGAATCCTATTAAAATGGCAAAATCTACTGGGGGCAAAACTAACATTTACGGAGAAACTTCTACGGGCCAATGTGTGTGCATACCCCTTTACATACATTGCCACACTTAATCCTCACAACAGCCCTTTGAAATGTTATGGCCCCAGTTTTCAGATGAGGAGGCTGAGGCTGAGATACATGAAATAAACAGCCCAGTCACTCAGCTGGCAAACTATGTTGTTGTTATACCAAAACAGTCTGGCTCCAGGAAGCACACATCTTAATCTTACAACTTGTAGACATATGGGAATTTTGTGGTGTCAATTACTTCTTTTTTTAAATTTTTTATTAAAAAAATTTTTTTTAAATCAGTCATCAATTTTATACGCATCACTGTATACATGTCAATCCCAATCGCCCAATTCAGCACACCACCATCCCCACCCCACCGCAGCTTTCCCCCCTTGGTGTCCATACGTTTGTTCTCTACATCTGTGTCTCAACTTCTGCCCTGCAACCCGGTTCATCTGTACCATTTTTCTAGGTTCCACATACATGCGTTAATATATGATATTTGTTTTTCTCTTTCTGACTTACTTCACTCTGTATGACAGTCTCTAGATCCATCCACGTCTCAACAAATGACTCAATTTCGTTCCTTTTTATGGCTGAGTAATATTCCATTGTATATATGTACCACTTCTTCTTTATCCATTCGTCTGTCGATGGGCATTTAGGTTGCTTCCATGACCTGGCTATTGTAAATAGTGCTGCAATGAACATTGGGGTGCATGTGTCTTTTTGAATTACGGTTTTCTCTGGGTATATGCCCAGTAGTGGGATTGCTGCATCATATGGTAATTCTATTTTTAGTTTTTTAAGGAACCTCCATATTGTTCTCCATAGTGACTGTATCAATTTACATTCCCACCAACAATGCAAGAGGGTTCCCTTTTCTCCACACCCTCTCCAGCATTTGTTGTTTGTAGATTTTCTGATGATGCCCATTCTAACTCGTGTGAGGTGATACCTCATTGTAGTTTTGATTTGCATTTCTCTAATAATTAGTGATGTTGAGCAGCTTTTCATGTGCTTCGTGGCCGTCTGTATGTCTTCTTTGGAGAAATGTCTATTTAGGTCTTCTGCCCATTTTTGGATTGGGTTGTTTGTTTCTTTAATATTGAGCTGAATGAGCTGTTTATATATTTTGGAGATGAATCCTTTGTCCGTTGATTCGTTTGCAAATATTTTCTCCCATTCTGAGGGTTGTCTTTTCGTCTTGTTTATGGTTTCCTTTGCTGTGCAAAAGCTTTGAAGTTTCATTAGGTCCCATTTGTTTATTTATTTTGTTTATTTCCATTACTCTAGGAGGTGGATCAAAAAAGATCTTGCTGTGATTTATGTCAAAGAGTGTTCTTCCTATGTTTTCCTCTAAGAGTTTTATAGTGTCCAGTCTTACATTTAGGTCTCTAATCCATTTTGAGTTTATTTTTGTGTATGGTGTTAGGGAGTACTCTAATTTCATTCTTTTACATGTAGCTGTCCAGTTTTCCCAGCACCACTTATTGAAGAGACTGACTTTTCTCCACTGTATATCTTTGCCTCCTTTGTCATAGATTAGTTGACCATAGGTGCGTGGGTTTATCTCTGGGCTTTCTATCTTGTTCCATTGATCTATGTTTCTGTTTTTGTGCCAGTACCATATTGTCTTGATTACTGTAGCTTTGTAGTATAGTCTGAAGTCAGGGAGTCTGATTCCTCCAGCTCCATTTTTTTTGCCTCAAGACTGCTTTGGCTATTTGGGGTCTTTTGTGTCTCCATACAAATTTTAAGATGATTT
Organism: Balaenoptera physalus; assembly: GCF_965194825.1. Taxonomy (NCBI): domain Eukaryota; kingdom Metazoa; phylum Chordata; class Mammalia; order Artiodactyla; family Balaenopteridae; genus Balaenoptera; species Balaenoptera physalus. The sequence goes on along the minus strand of NC_138896.1, from coordinate 100,478,204 downwards.
GTTCTAGTTCTGTAAAAAATGCCATTGGTAGTTTGATAGGGATTGCACTGAATCTGTAGATTGCTTTGGGTAGTATAGTCATTTTCACAATATTGATTCTTTCAATCCAAGAACATGGTATATCTCTCCATCTGTTGGTATCATTTTTAATTTCTTTCATCAGTGTCTTATAGTTTTCTGCATACAGGTCTTTCGTCTCCTTAGGTAGGTTTATTCCTAGGTATTTTATTCTTTTTGTTGCAATGGTAAATGGGAGTGTTTCCATAATTTCTCTTTCAGATTTTTCATCATTAATGTATAGGAATGCAAGAGATTTCTGTGCATTAATTTTGTATCCTGCAACTTTACCAAATTCATTAATTAGCTCTAGTAGTTTTCTGGTGGCAGTTTTAGGATTCTCTATGTATAGTATCATGTCATCTGCAAACAGTGACAGTTTTACTTCTTCTTTTCCAATTTGTATTCCTTTTTTTTCTTTTTCTTCTCTGATTGCCATGGCTAGGACTTCCAAAACTATGTTGAATAATAGTGGTGAGAGTGGACATCCTTGTCTCGTTCCTGATCTTAGAGGAAATGCTTTCAGTTTTTCACCATTGAGAATGATGTTTGCTGTGGGTTTCTTGTATATGGCCTTTACTATGTTGAGGTAGGTTCCCTCTATGTCCACTTTCTGGAGAGTTTTTATCATAAATAGGTGTTGAATTTTGTCAAAAGCTTTTTCTGCATCTATTGAGATGATCATATGGTTTTTCTTTGGCAATTTGTTAATATGGTGTATCACATTGATTGATTTGCGTATATTGAAGAATCCTTGCATCCCTGAGATAAATCTCACCTGATCGTGGTGTATGATCCTTTTAATGTGTTGTTGGATTCTGTTTGCTAGTATTTTGTTGAGGACTTTTGCATCTATATTCATCAGTGATATTGGTCGGTAATTTTCTTTATTTGTAGTATCTTTGTCTGGTTTTGGTATCAGGGTGATGGTGGCCTCATAGAATGAGTTTGGGAGTATTCCTTCCTCTGCAATTTTTTGGAAGAGTTTGAGAAGGATGGGTGTTAGCTCTTCTCTAAATGTTTGATAGAATTCACCTGTGAAGCCATCTGGTCCTGGACTTCTCTTTGTTGGAAGATTTTTTCATCACAGTTTCAATTTCATTACTTGTGATTAGTCTGTTCATATTTTCTGTTTCTTCCTGGTTCAGTCTTGGAAGGTTATACCTTTCTAAGAATTTGTCCATTTCTTCCAGGTTGTCCATTTTATTGGCATAGAGTTGCTTGTAGTAGTCTCTTAGGATGCTTTGTATTTCTGCAGTGTCTGTTGTAACTTCTCCTTTTTCATTTCTGATTTTATTGATTTGAGTCCTCTCCCCCTTTTTCTTGATGAGTCTGGCTAATGGTTTATCAATTTTGTTTATCTTCTCAAAGAACCAGCTTTTAGTTTTATTGATCTTTGCTATTGTTTTCTTGGTTTCTATTTCATTTATTTATGCTCTGATCTTTATGATTTCTTCCCTTCTGCTAACTTTGGGTTTTGTTTGTTCTTCTTTCTCTAGTTCCTTTAGGTGTAAGTTTACATTGTTTACTTGAGATTTTTCTTGTTTCTTTAAGTAGGCTTGTATAGCTATAAACTTCCCTCTTAGAACTGCTTTTGCTGCATCCCATAGGTTTTGGGTCATCGTGTTTTCATTGTCATTTGTCTCTAGGTATTTTCTGATTTCCTCTTTGATTTCTTCAGTGATCTCTTGGTTATTTAGTAACGTATTGTTTAGCCTCCATGTGTTTGTGTTTTTTATGGTTTTTTTTCCTGTAATAATTCATTTCTAATCTCATAGCGTTGTGGTCAGAAAAGATGCTTGATATGATTTCAATTTTCTTAAATTTACTGAGGCTTGATTTGTGACTCAAGATATGATCTATCCTGGAGAATGTTCCGTGCGCACTTGAGAAGAAAGTGCAATCTGCTGTTTTGGGATGGAATATCCTATAAATATCAATTAAATCTATCTGTTCTATTGTGTCATTTAAAGCCTCTGTTTCCTTATTTATTTTCATTTTGGATGATCTATCCATTGGTGTAAGTGAGGTGTTAAAGTCCCCCACTATTATTGTGTTACTGTCAATTTCCTCTTTTATAGGTGTTAGCAGTTGCCTTATGTATTGAGGTGCTCCTATGTTGGGTGCATATATATTTATAATTGTTATGTCTTCTTCTTGGATTGATCCCTTTATCATTATGTAGTGTCCTTCCTTGTCTCTTGTAACATTCTTTATTTTAAAGTCTATTTTATCTTATATGAGTATAGCTACTCCAGCTTTCTTTTGATTTCCATTTGCATGGAATATCTTTTTGCATCCCCTCACTTTCATTCTGTATTTGTCCCTAGGTCTAAAGTGGGTCTCTTGTAGACAGCATATATATGGGTCTTGTTTTTGTATCCATTCAGCAAGCCTGTGTCTTTTGGTTGGAGCATTTAATCCATTCACGTTTAAGGTAATTATCGATATGTATGTCCCTATGACCATTTTCTTAATTGTTTTGGGTTGGTTTTTGTAGGTTCTTTTCTTCTCTTGTGTTTCCCACTTAGAGAAGTTCCTTTAGCATTTGTTGTAGAGCAGGTTTGGTGGTGCTGAATTCTCTTAGCTTTTGCTTGTCTGTAAAGCTTTTGATTTCTCCATCAAATCTGAATGAGATCCTTGCCGGGTAGAGTAATCTTGGTTGTAGGTTCTTCCCTTTCATCACTTTAAGTATATCATGCCACGCCCTTCTGGCTTGTAGAGTTTCTGCTGAGAAATCAGCTGTTAACCTTATGGGAGTTCCCTTGTATGTTATTTGTCATTTTTCCCTTGCTGCTTTCAATAATTTTTCTTTGTCTTTAATTTTTGCCAATTTGATTACTATGTGTCTCGGCGTGTTTCTCCTTGGGTTTATCCTGTATGGGACTCTCTGCACTTCCTGGACTTGGGTGGCTATTTCCTTTCCCATGTTAGGGAAGTTTTCGACTATAATCTCTTCAAATATTGTCTCGGGTCCTTTCTCTCTCTCTTCTCCTTCTGGGACCCTTATAATGCGAATGTTGTTGCATTTAACGTTGTCCCAGAGGTCTCTTAGGCTGTCTTCATTTCTTTTCATTCTTTTTTCTTTAGTCTGTTCCACAGCAGTGAATTCTACCATTCTGTCCTCCAGGTCACTTATCCGTTCTTCTGCCTCAGTTATTCTGCTATTGATTCCTTCTAGTGTAGTTTTCATTTCAGTTATTGTATTCGTCATCTCTGTTTGTTTGTTCTTTAATTCTTCTAGGTCTTTGTTAATCATTTCTTGCATCTTCTCAATCTTTGCCTCCATTCTTTTTCCGAGGTCCTGGATCATCTTCACTATCATTATTCTGAATTCTTTTTCTGGAAGGTTGCCTACCTCCACTTCATTTAGTTGTTTTTCTGGGTTTTTTTCTTGTTCCTTCATCTGGTATATAGCCCTCTGTCTTTTCATCTTGTCTATCTTTCTGTGAATGTGGTTTTTGTTCCACAGGCTGCAGGATTGTAGTTCTTCTTGCTTCTGCTGTCTGCCCTCTGGTGGTTGAAGGTATCTAAGAGGCTTGATGGGAGGCTCTGGTGGTGGGTAGAGCTGACTGTTGCTGTGGTGGTCAGAGCTCAGTAAAACTTTAATCCACTTGACTGTTGATGGGTGGGGCTGGGTTCCCTCCCTGTTGGTTGTTTTGCCTGAGGCAACCCAACAATGGAGCCTACGTGGCCTCTTTGGTGGGGCTAATGACAGACTCTGGGAGGGCTCATGCCAAGGAGTACTTCCCAGAACTTCTGCTGCCCGTGCCCTTTTCCCCACGGTGAAACAGAGCCACCCCCCGCCTCTGCAGGAGACCTTCCAACACTAGCAGGTAGGTCTGGTTCAGTCTCCCCCAGGGTCACTGCTCCCTCCCCTGGGTCCCGATGCACACACTATTTTGTGCGCACCCTCCAAAAGTGGGGTCTCTGTTTCCCCCAGTCCTGCAATCAATTCCCACTAGGCTTCAAAGTCTGATTCTCTAGGAATTCCTCCTCCCGTTGCCAGACCCCCAGATTGGGAAGCCTGACGTGGGGCTCAGAACCTTCACTCCAGTGGGTGGACTTCTGTGGTATAAGTGTTCGCCAGTCTGTGAGTCACCCACCCACCAGTTATGGGATTTGATTTTACTCTGATTGCGCCCCTCCTACCGTCTCATTGTGGCTTCTCCTTTGTCTTTGGATGTGGGGTATCTTTTTTGGTGAGTTCCAGTGTCTTCCTGTCGATGATTTTCCAGCAGCTAGTTGTGATTCTGGTGTTCTCGCAAGACGGAGTGAGAGCATGTCCTTCTACTCCGCCATCTTGGTTCCTCCTCTACTCTCTTTTTTTAATGAGAATTTAAGAAAGAAGCTCCCAGCTGTTATAATTTGTCTCATCCATTGCTCTCTTGTAGAATCAGCCTTTGTTCCTTTTCTTCAGTGCCAGGGACTTGCTGCGTTTCACCTGATGTGATTTGTCCAGGCATTAATAATGCATCTTCAAGATGCAAGATGCATGAATTCCTTTAGTAACAGATCTGCTGGCAGAGGGCTATATTGTATTGTACAGCTTTGACAAATGTGGTGGCTGGATAAGCAAGTCTGAAATCCATAATGCAGGCAGTCACAAAGGAAAGACCATGGGCAGGTTCAAATTCATGGGCACAGGAGGAAGTTCTCATCAACTTTTTTTTTCCTTTGTGCTTAGGCTAGTTTCACTGGCTCACAGGATGCTGCACGCAGAGGCCTCGCACCTGGCCCTTCAGACCAGACTTCCTCAGGCAAAATGGCTGCTCCGACAGCTCAGCTCGGCAGGCCCTGTGCAGAGACCGCGCACGTGACACCTCAACCCAAGATGGTGGTGGCAGGCCGTGGGCAGAAGCACTGCGCCCGGCACTGCAGTCTGGAGCCGGGAGCTGCACAGCTGCCTCAATTACTTCTTGAAATGAGCAAATCTTCAGAGGATTTGACCATCTTTCTTGTATTCATGGCAATATTTGTGGTAAAGGGACGTTCATCCATACTTAATCAACCTACATTCTATTCATCAACAGAAGCTTTTTAAAGTGCTTCTTAGGCACTCGTTTAACCCTATGTGACTTTTAAAATGAATTTGTCATTAAATGGATAAATGAAAAGCTTACTATAGACATTCCATTCATTTAAAGTAGCAGTTTACAGTTCATAAATCTGTTTTCACAGGAATAAATTCATTTAACTCTCAACACAAAGCCCTAGGATGGTTGGTTTTCTCCTACAATTCCCCAGTTGAGGCTTAGGGATACATATAGCTTGTTACCAGCACAGCCAGCACCCAAATCCTGTGCTCTTTCACCTCCAAGCCCAGTGCTTCTCTCCCTGAATCACAACTACCTATGACCGATGACACTGCACTTGGAATCCACCCAGTACAAACCATCTCCATCAGACACTCCCTATCAGCAAATGAGCATAAGCATAGCTGCTGGGTTGGTGGTTTAGTGTAACTAAATATTCATCAAAAGTGTGCACATTAACAGGTACACACAATAATTAAACCTAAATTAATTTCCTCAGTTAATACATGCTGCAGAATTAAATTAAACCTCATCAGACAACAGGGCAGACTGTAACTATTAATCCTCCCATAAGCAACAATAATTATTTTTGCCAACATTTATTTCATTTGCATATATAATGTTACATTGCAAATTTTCACATACCAGTGATGATTCTCTCTGCTTTTCCATATCGAGAATTCCGTGACATTAGTTCAAATAGTCTGCTGGCAGAAATTTCCACAGACCCAGTTCAGGAGCAAACTGTTAACATTTGGGGCAGCCAGGTTCATTAACGATAGTTAATTCACAGTGGGATCCAATGATTGCAAATGGGTGTGCAAAATTAACAGATGTAAACTCTGTAAATGACTAAAGGCTAATTTCATGTTATATGGAATATGCCTAGAAGTTGCATATGAAATACTTCAAAAATTAATATACCTATTATTTTATATAATTATTATGAGAATCAATCATGGTTTTCTCTGATTGGAAAATTATGTTTGTAAAATTTATTGATATATTTTTTCAATAAATTCTTATTGGAGCTGTCATATGTGAGCAGAACTATGCTAAGTCCTGGGACAATAGTACAAAAATAGCCACAGTTCCTTTTCTCATAAATCTTGCTTTCAGTGGGAGACAGACATCATGAAACTAGAAACTAAATAGTTCATGCCAAAGGGTATAATGCCTACTTCAAGAAATAAAAACTATGGGCAAATTAATATGAATCTGTCATTCATTAGATTGTGAAACTTTGGGTAAATCGTTTAAACTCTTTAAACTTTAGCTTCCTCATCTGTAAAAACTGGTGTAAGGATCAGATGAAGAAATAATAATGATAATATTTGCTACACTCAGCGCATGCTCTCTATATACCAAGCATTGTGCTAAATACTTTGCACGTATCTTCTCATTTTTTTCACAGCAATCCTATAAGATGAAATTAACATTATCAGTACTGTCATTTTACGGGGTTAGAGAGGTCAGCTGTGGCCACACAGCTAGTATGGAATAATGGCTGGTTTTGAATTTGGTTAAGAGGACTTTAGAGATACTCTTATTAGCTATCAAGTTATTTTGCCAACTAAGTACAGAATTCAGAGACAGACATTAGCATACTTCTCCCTCTGTGTAATCAGCAACCAGGACATTCACTGAAAAGAATAACCAGTTTTTTTTCCTTCCCAACTACCAACTGACATTTTGCATTTTAACTGGTAGTTCAGCCACGGCAAAAAAAGAGCGTAATGAAACTCTTAATAACAAAAATGTTGTCTCTAGTAGGTATAGTTTTCATTCAAGTATATGTTATTTCTGAGAAGAAATGTATGTGAACTCCAGCACAGAGCTGTGTATTGGCAACTGATTAATATTTCCTTGGCTATGAGTTTAATGGGGAGTTGAGAGTTCTTATAAATAGAATCTAGAAGATTATCACCCTCTCACTGCTCAAGTTTTCTTAAGGCAATAGAAAAAAATCTGTGACTTTGGGCCAGGAATAACAGCTACTAAGTAAATTAAGGGATTAGCTGTCTATATGGAGTTCTGCCATATGTTTTCCAAGAAATGCTTTAATGCTATTAAATAGATCAAAAAAGGATACAGAAAGAGAATGCTATCAACAAATCATAGAGTCCTTCATTGCATGTATCACTGGCTGCAGCATATTAAGATCAAGCTCTCATAAAATGTTTATATCAGCTGCATGTGGTTGAACTGTTCTGACAGACTATTTGTAAATGCAATGGATTTCAGTTTTTATCTTCCCAAATGAGAAGGAATTGACCTTCTTGTCTATGTATCACCTCTGCTTCCATGGCAGAACCTCCTTCTTCCTTTTGATTATATATTTGCCTGCCTCTCTGTCATGTAAGTACCAGTCCTCTTTCTGATGGCTCCTGATATCTGTGTGAGAATCAATATATGGTTTCAGGGAAGTTTATTTTTTTCCAGAGTCAGCTATGATCTAGGCAAGATGGGCTTCTCATTCCACAGGACAGTAGTGGCATGTGATCTAAACTGTTTCAATCACTGAGAATTTCTTTTTATTTTTTAATTCTGTTTCTTTTCTTTTTTGCTGAGAGGCCTGGTACAAAGGCATTCTCTTTTTCCTGCCTTTTTGTGCAAAGGGAATACATAGCCCCAGGGGAGTCAGACAGCCATCTAGGAACCCAGGGAAAGCTAGCTTTTAAATGTAAACAAGAGAATGTAAGGCAGAGAAGAAAGGAAGGAAGGAAAGAAGGGAGGGAGGGAGGGGAGGAAAAAAGGAAGACAGAAATTCTGACCTCACTGTAATGATGGATCAAGTCTAAATTAAAAGTAGAAGCAGCGAACTTTTATTTTTATTATTATGTATGCCAAAAATTTCCCTTTATTGTTCAGCCAATTTGACTTGGCTTTTCTGCTATCTGCATTATGAACATTCTTACAGATACCTATCACCTTGTACAAAAGTGTATTAGAAAGGCCCATAGTCCATGAATCCTTTTGTGCATGTGATGACTTTCCTTTTTCAGTTCTCAGACTTTTGAAGCCTATTTAATTTTCTTTCTCCCTTCCAGTGGGTGAATTAAAATATCTAAATCATTCAATGGCCCAACCTGGGTTCTAGTCCTGGGTCACTGGAGTTAACAATCAAGAGTATTGGTTTTGGAGTCAGACAGATCTTACTTCCAGTGCAGCCTTTGTTAGTTATCACCTTGAAATCAATGCCTTACCTTGGCTCTGCCCTATTCTTCTTATGTAACTATATTAGTTTGTTTTTGCTGCCATAACGAATTATCATAAATTTAGTAGCTTAAACAACATAAACGTGTTCTGTTACATTCCTGTAGGTCAGAAGTCTGATCTGGGTCTCACTGCCCCAAAATCAAGGAAGGCATTTGCAGTGCTGCATTCCTTCCTATTGTCTCTGAGTGGGATCCATTATTTTTCCAGCTCAGCTCGTGGCCCCCATCCTTTCTCTTCAAAGGCAGCAAGAGCAGGTCAAGTCCTTCTCACACCATTTCACTCTGACCCCCTCTGTCGCACTTTTAAGGACCTTTGTGATTACACTGGGCCCACCTGCAAAATCCTCCCTTTGCAATGTAAAGTAACAGACTCATGGGTCCTGGGGCTTTGGACATGGACATCTTTGCAGCCGTATTCTGCCTATCACAATAATATACACTTCCTTTTCAGGCTTGTAAGAATTAATGGCATAAACTGTAGAAAATACTTTGCACATAATGAGTGCATTTTAAACTGCAAGTATTATTATTAAACCATGAGGGAATAAGGAGGAAATAAGATTCAAATCAGTTATTCGACCTTCCTAATACAAACTGTGGATCAGGGTCTCACGATCCAGGGAGAAGTGTGTAGAGTTAGCATTGCTTCTTAGCCCATTCATCAATCCATCCCAAGTGGTCGCTGTCCTTGCTCTGCCCTGTCTCTCTCCCCATTGCCCAGATATCCTGCTGTAGGTCTTACCCAGGTGTGTTCAACTCTTGACATGCTGATTCCTTGGATGGTAACAAGGTGAGCCTGTATTAATCCCACACACTCTGATAAATTATTAAGCCAACTCGTTGAGGATGTTGATTGCTAAAATTCCTAGGCATGTAAATTATTACCTTCTAATAAAAAACACCAAGGCTCTAAACCTATTTTTTTCTAAACACTTCTATGATATTTGTCATAATATTAATATTATACTTTTATTATGTCTAAAAGATTTTAAAAATCAATTCATTTATTTCAATCAAAATTATTTTAAAATAAACTTTATATCACCTCTTAAAATAATAACAAAACTAGTATAACTTGCCATAAGTAGAAAATAAGCAAAAAAGTAAAGATAAGAAAATGAAAACAATGTCATTCAAATCCAGGTGGTTATTGTTGTTTGCCAAGGCTCTGAATTGAAAGGGACATTAGAGGTATTGAAAGCCCATGAACCCAAATATCCCTTGACAGAAAACAGATAAATAAATTGTGGTATAGTCATATAATGGAATATTAGATCAAACCCTACAGATCACAAAGAATGTATAAACTATAACCACACCCTACAACATGGATGAATCTCACAAACATAAAGCTGGCTCAGAAAAGACAAACACAAAAGAATACCAGTTATAGGACTGCACTGTACTTATGCAAAGTTCGAAACTAGACAAAACTAATCTGTGGTGGTAGAAATAGGATAGTGTCCATTCTAGAGGCAGTAGCACCTGGGCAGGGGCACAAGGGGAACTTCTGGGGGCTGGAAACATGCTGTTTCTTAATCTAGGTCCTGGACACAGGCATGGTTATTGTCTGTAATGTATCAAGCTGTACAGTTAGGATTATACTTTTCTTGTATGTATTTCAAAGACATATTTGCTTTTAAAATTCTCTCTGCAAACACATACACTAGCAAAAAGCTAAGTCTTTCTCCAAGACGGAATCTGAAAGATTCACAAACGAAGGCAGAAAGACTGCCTCAAGCCAGAGGAATGATGACGATAGTATACATCATAGAACAATGGAAGGTCCCTCTCTGTAGGATGGCCATTTCCCCACGGGTGAGTTGGTGACTCTCTTCTGTACTTTCAGAGGACCTTGGGGCTTACCTGGATCTATCTCTCTGGACTCAACATGATTATTTTCTAGCCTGTCTCCTCCATTCCTTAAGGGCAGGAGCTGAGCCTCTAACTACAGGGCTTTAGTACCTAACAGTGTACCTGACAGATGGGGGCTGCTCCACAAATATCTGTGAAATGAATGGATGAGTATATGAATTAATCCTAAGACATGAACTGTATTGAACTGGCAGAAAAGAGAGAATAAGGGCATGCATCTTGCTGAGGGGAACAACTGCACATAAATCCTGACGATAGCATATTTACGAGTTTGAGGAAAAAGGACTGAGGTACTAATAATCAGCTTGAAACCCACTGGAGAACAGGTGCTCTTACCTTGCTTTAAAAGAGCCTTGCGCTCTGGTACTTTTTACTATTTAAAGGGCCCAAGGTGGTGCTAGAGCTATAATGTCAGTAATGAAAGCAAATGTGCGAACTGCTTGGACCTATTAAAGATGAGTTATTTTGGGGGCATTCAGAATGTGGCTCTACCACATGGAGAGGTAGAGCCATTTCTTTTCTATCCTTTCTGGGGATGAGTCAGAGAAATAAGCATGTCTGAATTCTTTGGATAAGGCCCTAAATGCCTTTCAGCCACTAGTTTACAATTTTTTTTGTACTAGAGGCAGAACTAACATTTTCTGTGCATAAACATGTCGTATTGAGTCTGATCTGAATGTGACAAAAGACCCAACATCCTTGGCAAAGTACCTAGTATTAAGTACACATTCAGTACTGTAGGGGAAGACTCTATTGAGCCCAACCCCTATCTGCCTGCCATTAAAAAATTTAAAAATAGTAAAGAAGGAGGATGGAAGCAAGGGAGGGAGTGGGGAGGAAGGAAGGACGGAAGGATGAAAGGGAGGGAGGGAGGGGGAGGGAAGGAGGAGGGAGGGAGGGGGGAGGAAGGGAGGAAGGAAGAAGAAGAAGAGGAAAAAAGAAGGAAGAGGAGGAGAAGGAAGGAAGGAAGGTAGGTGAGAGAGAGAAAGAAAGAAAGAAAGAAAGGAAGGAAGGAAGAAAGAAAGGAGAAAAACAAGTGGGGAAGAAGAGAGGAAAGAAGAATGAGAGGGAAAAGAGAAAGAGAGAGGAAGAGAGGGATGGAAAGAGGGTGAATGCAAGAAGGAGAGAGAAAACAGAAGAGGGAGAGAGAGAAAGGCAGGAAGGTAGAGACAGAGAGGGAGGGAAGAGGGGGGGAAAAGGAGGAAGAGAGAGAAAGAATAAAAAGAGGAAGCAAAGTGGTCATGGGAAAGTCAGTATATTCTAACAAAACATTTTGGAAGTTTTCCAAAAGGGAAAATTTTTAAAAATTAAACCGTCAAAGTGAATTCTAAATGTATTTAATAATAAGAGATGGTGTTATTAAATTAGAGCTAACAATGCTAACACAGGTCGAAGAGGGAAGGACAAATGATGATGGGATCTAATTGCTTTATTGTACTGTACTGTGGAAATTTTCGCTCAAATGTTCAGTTATGTGAAATGGTCTGTGTCATAGCAAGAATCGAAGGAGGGAGCAGACTGTGGAGAAATGCACCAGACTGGAAAGTCATCACCAGGGAAGGTAGTTCGTTCAACACCCTATTCTTCAGATCTGGGAAAACATGAAATTAGAAACAAGGCTATTCATACCAAAGGACAAGCAAGAAGTCCCCTGTGTCAGTATTTCATCAGAGGGATGTTATAAAAACTATGATCCAGGCTATCAGAAATGTCATCAACCCCAACTCATGAGTCTATAAGTTCTTGTTATTTATTCATTGTAGAAAGCCTGCTACTAACTTTCGAAAGGAACTTTCTTACTCTTGTACATGATTTTACACTACAGTTAGGTATGTAGGTTAAATGCAACAAAAGCAATTAAATAAATGTGCTACCTGATTTGTAGTTATCTCCCAGTGGTAGATTGTATTAGTATTTGCCAGTGTTCTTTAGCATGTTCCTCCCTGAGGGTGGATTATATTGATACATTCCAATTCTGATGAACTCAAGATGTTTCATTTTGTCTAGGCAAAAGAAGGCAGAATGATATATATATCCAAGCAGAAGCTCTAGAACCAGGATGTGAGTGCCATGTTTCTTTTCCCACTGACACAACAATCAAAATGTTCCTGATAGAGGCTGCTCCAGCAACCTAGCTCCTCAATGAACACAGCATGAAGCAGAACCACAGCTGATTCACAAAGAACATGCAGTACCTTTCATTTTATAAGCCACTGAGATTGTTCGGTAACACGGATTAATTTACCCTGTACCGAATGACACAGTACCCAAATAAGTGAAACAAAAATAAGGGTCAAATATATAAATGCATTAATTTGTCCAACCAAGAGCTACTGAACACATTGAGATCCTGTGCTCAACTCGACAAGGACTTTATCTTCAAGGACAAACAGACTGGAGTTCTAGAAAATGAGAAGTAAGAAAGCAACATGGGCTTCAGAATTTTGGAGGAAGACCACATAGAGAGTTGCATCTTGAGAAGGACATTATCAGAAAGGCATTTTTAGAGAGTATATTTCTAGTAGAGTAGGTAGAATTGCTCAGAGAGGCATCACTAAAAGAGAGACTGTGCACTGGAATAATGGGAGGGAAGCTTAGAAACAATCAGGGTTGAGTCAGGGGAAAGAAAATCTATCAACTTACTGAGGCATCTAGAGGCAACGGGCAAGTAATAGATTTTTAACCCTAATAAAGTAAGAATGTTTAGGTGCTTGTGAAGAGACCAGGAAAAAAAAAAAAAAAAACTGGATTGGGGACTGACGCCAGGTCTACTTTTTTGTCTTAATATGATTTTATCAGTATTTTTGGTGTCATTAATTTAAAGTCATAATGTCATCTTGTCAAAATTATATACTGAAGCCAATAATTTTCAATCTCACATTTCATAACCATTAACAATTTGTGCTTTATGAAATGAATGTCAGAGCGCTCAGCTTACAATGTATGTTCAGTGCTAGCAAAAAAAAAATAGTAATCATACAGAAATTTTAAAATATACCAACTAATGTCTACACAAGACCTAGAAAACAAGTTGTTTAAAACTTAATCTTTAAATTGATCAGTCGCTGTGATTAGGATGAGAATGACAAAGTTGTGACACTTTTTTTTTAAGGATGGATACAAGAGACAATGCTAATTGTTCATTAAATCCCGTTTCATTGTCCTTTTGTTGGGGCACAATGGAACACTGCTCAGCTTCCCCTGCAGTTAACTCAAGGTCCTGGGACTGAGGTATGCTTACTGGGAGTGTGCCAGTATGTCTTTTTTAGTTTACTTGTTTGCTTTTGTTTAATTTCAGATCTACAGGGGAATCTATTCTCTTGACCAGCAATTCCCTAGACCTACTACTCAAGAGCATTAACTTTCAAAAACTTCAGAGAAGGACTAGATTGGCAAAGATACAAGGGAGTGAGAAGCACTTAGCACCTTCAGGAGAACCAGGTAGAGAAAGATATCCAAGGCAAACCGAAAGAAAATCCCTTTAGAGGTAGCAATAATCAGACACCAATCAAAATAGCAAGAATATTTTAATTCTAAATATCTAAGAGTGTGGTCTAATTCAAACTTTATGTAACTTTATGCTCATGAAATAGAAGAGAAGCAGTTTCATTTTAAGTGGATATATTTCTAAGCTGTAGTATAGTCTTTAGGTGAAAAAAATATGTTTGATGATTCCTGAATCCCAGAATTATAACAAGTATTTACGGACTTCTAAGGGCATTACATGGTTCACCTCTTTATCTTCAGAACAGCCCTAGTTGATGGGCATATATTCCTAAAAGGAAATAGTCTTAGAGATAAAGCCACACACTAAACTGCGCAAGACTGGGAAGAGGTAGAAATGGGATTCCAATCCAGGCCATCTGACTCTAGAGACTGCACTCCATGGTCTATACCACCACCTCATAGTCCTCCCATGGGGGCTAGCTAAGCTTGAAAAGCCATTTCATTTAAACAGATGAGCCATTTGCTCTCATATTAGTATCTTCAGCATAGGCTAAATAAGTGCCCAGAAAATAATTGAGCCAGCAGTTTTACCCTCTAATGCCCCAGGAACATTCCCTGAGTATTTAGAGTTTTCTAAATCATTACTTTAGTACAGAAAGTCTAGCATGGAGTCACTCAGAGGCACTAAAACATGTTGGCAATATTTCTGATGTCCACAAACCAGGTAAGAAACACAGAAGGAAAAACGACTGGAGTATGTAACTTGTGATGAATCTGCGGCGGGGGAACACCGCCACGAAAGGGAACTTGGTAGCATCGTGCGCACCTACTATTCCCAAGATCCTTATTTAGGACCAAAGAGGAAACATAGGGACCATAAATCAGTTCCATATCATGAATCTTCAAGAAGCTACAATCACATAAATAAATCCTTACAATGGCTAAGTGGAACTTTTTCCTCAGCCCATTTTCTCCAGCAAGATCCAGAATGTTACCATCAAATCCATGGTAGACAGAATGCCAGTCCCTATTTCATGGAAAGATAGGGGAAAGAGACCCTGTGTTTGGAATTATCCGACCTATCCAAGTCTCACAAACAACTAAGACCCAGCCGGCTGATAAAGATGTGGCTCTTTAATAAAGTGCTGAATCCAGTCTAGGAGGGAAAGTTTATTTGGAAGTGCTTCAAAACACCACCATTAGGATGGCACGTACTGTGCCTTCTTTGCCCTGCTTTGGGAATAGAAGTTGTGTGTTAAATTTTCTGCAAAGTCTTTTGTAACGGATAATCAGTGACAGCATACCCATTTGAATTAGATACGAAACCTAAAATGTGGAGCATAGATTGTAGCTGGCTTTCTATGAATTTGAGGTCATTTTTTTTTCTGGATAAAAACATGTAAGTATTCAAGGAACACTTTCACTGAATCTCACAGGCTTTAATGAGCATTTATGCAGTAACAAACTTTCTTCTAATTGTATTCACTCTCTAAGAAAAACAAACAAAAATCCTGCTTCCTTTTTACGGATTCAGACTTGAAAAAGTTATCATTTAAAGGTCTGTACTCTTTATCAATTTTACATTTTAAAATTAAAGAGAAAAGGATATTGGCACATTTACTAATGCCTGTCCAGGTGCAGGATAGGTTCTTTGAAAATTTGCAATGGACAATCCACAAAGGATACTAAATATTGAAAATGCCTAATTTTTCTTCATTTAGAAGAGACTGCTTTAATTGTTTGCAGGTTTGATAAAGGAAAATTTGCAGTCAGTAAAAAACCATTTTCTGTGGCAAATGTGAAAACACTGAGAGACATGATGGTGAAAAACTGAATTTAAGAGGACACGAAAGGACAAAAATAAAATCAATATGTGTTTTTACCTGGCACCAAAGAAGACTATAACGGTTCTTCACATCACGATTCACTTGTGTGTCCAGAGGTCACGATCAGTTGAGAAATGTGCTCCAAGTGATTATTTTTAATGACAAATTTCTGAAGTTTATGAGCACTTTACTATCATTTAATTAATCAGGATAAATTCAGAGTTATTTCTGTAGTGACATTGTCCTCACTCATGTGTACTCAAATAAGCTTTTTTGAGTGGATGATAAAAGAGTATATTGCAACTTTATCTATCAACAGGAGTATATCTCTTTATATACACAGTTGTCAAAAAATAATAATAATGTGTCAATGGCTATCTTGAAAATAATTTTTTTTCATTTTTGGCAGTCTCAAATACTTCAGAGAAGTCTATGAACATATGAAACACAGAGATAAGAGGAGCTTGGAATATACTCACAGATGCTATAATGTCATTTTTCTATGACCTTCCCCAGAAGCTAGAAAGTCAATACGTGTGATTTAAATGGGATTGTAATCAATAAAATACTAGAGGGGCAAAAAATAATAATAATATGTATCACATTAGGCAAAATGCTTAAGAATCAGAGGAAGGAGCAAAGTGATCAAAGAGAAGACACATGGAGTCTGAAGTCTTAAAGGAATCAGTGTTTGTCATTATTGCCTCTATGGCCTGGG
The DNA here is from genome assembly GCF_965194825.1 of Balaenoptera physalus. Lineage (NCBI taxonomy): Eukaryota > Metazoa > Chordata > Mammalia > Artiodactyla > Balaenopteridae > Balaenoptera > Balaenoptera physalus. The sequence continues at coordinate 100,462,027 of NC_138896.1, read as the reverse complement.
ACAAGTCCACGCCTATTCTTGGTCATAGCAATATCCTTTATAAATCTAGACATTTAGACCAGGGTTGGGAAACTATGGCCAGTGGGCCTAATCTGGACCACCACTTGCTTTTGCAAATAAGCTTTTACTGGAACATGATTATACTCGTTCATTTACATACTGTCTATTGTTGCTTTCAAGCTATGAGAGCAGAGTTGACTAGTTGCAACAGAAACTGTATGGCCCACAAAACCTAAAATATTTACTATCTGGTCCCTTACAGAAAAAGATTGCCAACCCCTGAGTTGGACTATGAGGTCTGTAAGATTCTCAAATATGCCTATTCTATAACATGGCATTCTAAACTGATTACCTGATAGCCCTCCTACTTAAACATGGGGTAGTACAAAACATGGGGTAGTACAAACAGCAGTTGAGCATTAGGATTAGAATAATATTTAACAGAAGTCTTTGGAGTCCAACAGACCTCCTTTTAAATATCCCCTTTGCCACTGACCTCTATATCTCATTCCTTTCTTCTGTGAAATGGGAGAACTCCTATGTCATGAGATACAGACCTTAAATGAAAGAAAACATGTAAAGGATGTAACATGGTATATGACAAAGAGTAAGTGTTCATTGAATAGTAGCTTCTATTGCTACTGCTACTACTGAGAAAGCCTCCATTGTTATCACAGGGAGCTAGATGTCCAGCTCAGTGCAATGACTTGTTATTTATACCTTCCTCTATGTAGATGCTCTTGAAGGAAAAGAGGAAGGGAGAACCGTTCATGCAGAAGAGCATGTTATTCTCTTACCTCTGGATAAGACAGATACTGCCTGTGTCTGATCCACACAGCTCCCTTTCCTGGTCTACAACATCATCGTGGCCAGGGAAAGTCCTGTTCATCTTAGAGGTGAAACACCCTAGGCTTTTCCCTGCCACAGTGACACCTGGATTTGCGCACAAGATAATTTACTGGACCTAGAAATAGCCTAAGATGTCTTAAATGTTCACAGAAAAGCTGCCAAGAAAAAAAACATATAAGTGAAGATACTGACTGAAATCAATAATCCCCAAATCACATTAATGCAACGTTATAGGTAATAATATAAAACCTGCTGGCTAGCTAAGGTGTTCAAAGTTATCATACTCAGAGCGGTCATAACTTAGTCCCAAGCATCAGACTCGTATTTTATGGTGCTCTGTACATGAGCTACGGTAACTACCTCTGAGAAAACCCTAACTTCCAATCTCTGACTTCTGAATGTATAAATCACATCACACTACCAAAAAGAGTGAAAATGCAAAAAAACAATGCCTACTATGCCTTGCTTTTAAGGGAGTGATTTCCACTACATATGATCTGGAAAGATACTTCTCAAACTAACAGGGATGAAAGATCCATTTGGTTTCTTTTTTTCCCCAATCAATTACGGACTGAACCTTTAAAAACTGCAATAAATATAAATTATTAGTGAAAATAAAAATTAAAAAGATGTGCAAAATAGATACAAGTCCTGGTGTCTTATTTATTAAATTCAAAAGACATAAAAATAACTGTCAAATTGTTCTAAAATCTTCTGAATCCTTTATTTCGGTTCTTATCTTGCTGCAGACCAGTAATCCACAGTTGACAACCCCTCCCTGCTCCGTGCTCTACATCTGCATAGAGAGTAGGCAGATCTAGGACTTTCTGGACTGTGATGGTAACTCGTTCATCCAAAATAAGCCCCTGATGGGAAGATACCTTCTCTCAAACTAGTCATGGAGACCACAGTGAAGCACGAGTAGAATTGGGGGATGGGGTGCTGAGGAAGGGCAAAGAGATCTTTCTGGTTTAACTGTAAATATTGCATGACTTAGGTCTTGTGCATTGAGCATGCAGTTACTACACACCTGCATTTAGAGTTTTCAAAAATGCAATTTAAAGACCAATTAAAGCACTTTAAAATGGTATTTCCTGTTTAAGATTAACTTAGTGAAATGCAGAGGCCAAGGCCATAAAAGCAGGCAAAGGGAATGTTATAGGTTCTAAAAAAATATATGTTGAACTGATGTCTGTTCACTTTCAATGAGTGCACAGACAGCAGGCTTGGTGCTAAACCACGTGGGTACCACAGTGCACAAGCCACAATCCCAGCCCTCATGGGACTGGTATCTGGTTCGGATAGAAATACCTGCAAATTCATTACATCCTTACAAAATCTACGCTAGAAATTCCTTCAGTTTAAAGTGACAGTGAAAGGAAGGAGGGGTCAATTTTCCCTAAGGGAAAGACACAGTCTGTCATCTCTCCCAGAGTGTGACCCCTTTATTAGGGCATTGAGAGATGACTAGAATTAGAACGCTTGGCCATGCAGCTGACATTTGCTTTTCACAAGTTTGTTTCTAAAGCTTATAACCCCTAAAATCAACGTGCTCGACCCCATAAAATCTCCATCCCAAGTCTTAATTCCTGCTAACTTCTCTTCAGGTCACTGAAAACATACAGAATGTGGGGATCACGGATGATTTCCATGGAAACACTTGGGAGCATCATTTGACACCCAGTCTCCTGCTATCTACTTGACAGCAGAGATTAGGAAGGTCACCAAGAGCTAAAGTCTTGATCCACAGATCCCATTTAAGCGTCCTTGGACAAGAACAGCACAGTCAAGTAGCATCCTGTGAACTTCACTGTAGTAGCTTCCATGACATTCTAATAAAAGTGGCAAATTTTTGTCATCCAATTAGAAATGTTGCCTGACCCATGGTCTGCCTAGTGACAGTAGAGATGTATTGAAACTTTGGCTTCAGTGAGATCAATTCAGGCTCTCTGGAACTGCAGGGGAAGACAACTACCTGTGCTCATTCACCTGGTGTCAAGGAAGAATTCTAGAGGGTAGTCGAAGAAAAGGAGCTCTTGTGTGTGCGATTCCACGTAAAAAATCTGAGCCATGTTTTCTTCCACTAGGATAGGTGATTGTTCGACCTTATTTAAATTCACAAGTGCAGACATGCTATCATTCAAAGAATGGCTGATACACCTTCCCCCACCTCCCCCATGGATCACCCCTTTGCCTGAATGAAACGTGTCAGTAGGCCACCTCTGTAGCCACAAATCTTGTTCATGTGATAGGAAGTTGAGATTCAGGAATTCACTTCACGCTGCATATTGATATGACGGATGCTTTCCAATTCCTTTTTCAAGTATTGCTACCAGTTCTTGCTCCTATTTTTATGCATGCAATAGTACCCCTGGGGGAAATGGAATTTGGAGGTTCTTAATTATTCATAAGACAATTCATAAAAGCACTTCTGTATTATAGCATCACAAAATCACACACGAAAAGTCCAGTGATTTCCACCATCACTATATAACTATTCCACCACCATCACTATATAACTACTTATATCCTTCTTCTAGGCAGATCTTCCTAAAGCCCACATCAAATTACATTGATATTTACCTCGGAAACTGATAGCTCCTCAGTATCTACAAATTAAATACTACTATAAAATATCAGGATGCGGTGTAGTATAATGTTTAAGAGTATGGCATCTAGAGTCAGATTGCCTGCTTTTCAACCTAGACCCTGCCCTTTATTGCCTGTGTACACTTAATTAGGTTATTTATTTCTCTGTTTTCAGTTTATTTGTCTATATACTGTAGGGAATTATATGTATAAAACATGTATTATAAGCAAGATGTGCATTATACATTTTATAACATGTGTACATATATTATACATAATTCATTATATAATAATCAAGATATATATTTAAAATATAATTTGTAAGTATATTAACAAATAACTATAAGTAATAAATATATAAATACAAATGTACAGTATATCTTGCTTGTTATACACATTGTCTGATACATTTGTGTGTGTGTGTGTGTGTGTGTGTGTGTGTGTGTGTGTCTTAGAACATTACATTGCTAGGAACACTGTAAGCACACAGGGAATGTTAGCTGTTTTAATTTTATAATCTTTGTATCGGCATACACTGTGGCCCAACCATCCTTTTCTGGCTTTATCTGTCATACCTTCCTTACACATAAACTAAATTCCATCCAGACTACATAATTACTGTTCATCTAGTTCACTAAACCTGCCAGCGGCCATATATTCATTTCTGCTGCCTGGGCTATTGAAACCATTCCACCCACAACTCGCACTCAGCATACCTTTGAAAACCCATTTATCTTCTTAGGCTAACTTAAACATTACTCTTCCAGGAAGGTTTCCTTGGTCCTCAGTCTCCCACCTTAAAGCATTTATTGAAGAATGGCAAGTGTTCTAATTTTGATTCACTGGCAGCAACTTTATAGAGACTCTGCTGAGAAGAAAGCAGAGGTCAGATCTGAGTGAGAGACAAAGAGCATCACAATCAATTAGTGATGTCTGCCACGGGTGCTAGAATGGAATACAGCATCTATTTGCCATCTCTGCCCATTTCCCTTTGTTAGTAATATCACCAAGACACTTGAATTATGCAACTGCTGTTTTACCTCCATCTTTGACCTGTTTCATATCTCGTGTCTTTGTGAAGGAATAGGCCCTATTTTACTCAACTCTGTATCTCCTGCAGTATCAAGCAGAGTCTGGCGGCATGCCACATGTGCCCAAATTTTGTTGAATGAGTTCAAATTGCCCAATCTCACATTCTCTTTATTTAAATAAATTCACTTTTTATTTCACTTTGGGACTGATTTATGTCTGTGCCAGTAAGGTTTTACTCAGGAGATCTTGGTTGGGTCCATGTTATCCCTATCTGCAATCCTTCTCTACTTGGACCTGTGACTTCAAAGAATGGAAGCCTAATTAATTCTGATAGCCTCCTAAAACTTATATTCACTCCTCTTGTCTCCTTGTCTTACATCTGCATCTTTGCTGTCCTTCTGGTTCGCTTGTGTATTAACTATTTTTCCTTATTTTCTGTATTCTTGATGCTCTGGCATCTGGGACTTCACCAACTGAAGAGGGTTTGCCCCTCTCACAGCTAGCCAATTCTTAGATATAGCAAACAAGTACCTAGAAACAGTTCACTCCAGGAACATGCCTTTCACATGTAAACTAAGAAAGCCAGGGTCTACACTTCAAACCACTTCCTCTACCTGGCTCTTATACTCCAGGAGGCAGTACTCCTCTGCCCTAATCATCCAGAGCCACCTATCAGACAACAACAATATATCGTGTATGCCAGAGCCTGATGAGATTATTCAAACTAGCCAATCCTAAGCCTGCTTACCCTGTCTTGCCTTGCCTTTCTCATGGAAACCACATTAAGATTGTCTCATGCTTCCCGCTTGCTCCCGCTGCCTCCTGCCTGACCCTGGTGCTTCTCCATGTGGCCTCACATGGTGTGGCATGCCCCCTCTTCTTGGGAACTTGAGTAGCAAACTATCTTTGCAATGGCATTTGTCTCCTGATCTGTTAACCTCATCATACCTGAATAACAATAAAACCTACTTTTTAAAACAACTTGCCATTCTGTATCCATTGATTCCTGTTTCCTCACCTAGTTTTCAATCTTGCTTTTCAGAACACATGAGAATCATTATGTGCCTGGAATGACCAATTTTTAAACCCTTTCCTCCATTACTTTGGAGATAATCACATGCATCTTCCTCTCTAAATCACCTTAAAGGACTCTCTCAGCAGGAGCCTTGCTTTGGTTTATTACCTCCTAGGATAATGCCATTAGAGATAATCACATTTTGTAGATCCTATCTCCAAAGAACAATTGCCTTAAGAGTCCCTATTGATGTATTTTTCATTTATAACAAGATCTCATGATAGTTAAAAATAAACACAGCACAGAAGCCTAATGCTCTGATTCTCTAATGCTGTGAACTGTCATGCAGATCAACACATGAGCATGTTTTGGAAAACCTCCCAGCAGAAATGAAATTTCATGATTCTTTTTTTTTTTTCCTCTTATTTTTCTATTTTCCAGGAGGAAAAAAAAAAAGCGTGTGATGCTACTAATTAATGGACTTGTACATTTTAAGATAACTTTTACTTCTAACCATAGTTACACACAGAATTTTTAATAGTCAGTAAGAAATAATAACAAAAGATTTATTGGAAATGAGTATTTCCATTCAACCCACCCTCTATTACCATCCTCATTCACCTAGTTAACCATGTATAACTCTTCTCCTCTTTATTGCCATAGGTCATCATAATATGTCCACAACAGCTATTTCTGAATTTATTAACTGTAAACATTATATGTTGATTTTATATTACAGTACAAAATGAGTTTACCTTCCTTAGTTCATTCTCCACCATCTGCATGAACATCTAACTGCCATGGACCTATTCTTCTAATTTATTTATATCACAGTTACCAATTAAATAAATGATCAGAATTTTGTTTTTATTTATATTAATACTATCATATTTTTCAATGTAACTTTGCTACTTCTTCCCACAACATACAAAAGCCTTTCCATATGGTTTTCCAAGATGTCAAAGAGATCATTTCCATTTTTCCCCTTGGGGAACTCTCTCTGGAGCCTTCTACTCTCCTGTTCCAAATGGTTCTAGTTTTTCTCTAGCTCTGCTATGAAGTTTCTATCCTGGGACTTGCCGTCACTATCAACTGGAACCTCTCCTTGAGAATGCTCTGATTCCTGAATTCCATGTTTTCTACTTTCTTGGTTTGTTTTCTTATTTTGGTAGAGCATGTATCCACAGCTTCCTGAGAAAGGTGCAAGTACATAAAAAATGTCTGAGATTCTCCTTGTTTTAAAATGTCCGTATTAAACACACTCTTTTAAGTCAGAGTTTAATGTTATCCCTCACTATAGTGAGAATATTTCTCTGTATTTTTATGTTTCAGTGTTTGCTGCATGTAATTCTGATACCCAGTCTTTTGTACAGAACCTGCTGCAATGTCCTTCTTTCCTCTCTATAAAGTAGGATCTTCTCTTTATCCTTGTTATTATCAGGTCTGAGAGATTTTCTTATATTACTTCTTTGACATTTCCCCCATTATGTTTTCTCCATTCTCTTTTTTTCTAACACTATTAGGTGGATGTTGAAGCTTCTAGACTAACTCTCTAATTTTCTCACCTTTTCTGCGCTGAAGTTTTATTGTACATTTTTTGACATTATCTTCCAACCTTTTTACTACCTTAAATTTCAGCTACTAAAATTATTATTACCAAGAGGCTTTTTTGTTGTTGTTGTTCTCAAAAGGTTCTCTTATTTCATGGATGAATGAGCCCTTCTTATTTCTCCAAGAATATCAGTTTAAAATGCAATTTATTTTGTTACCTTTATTCTTTTCCTTTTCCTGTTTATGTATTTGTGTGCTTTGATCTCACTCTTTTGTATTGAAGGCTTACCACGAATACGTTGTGGTCTTTTGCTGTCTACCTAATATTAATTGGAAGGCACTAAAGCTATTTGGACCCCCGCTGCACATGGACCAAGCTATGGACTAGTGTATTTCACTGTAGATTGTTCTGGTAATGTAAGTGCCTCTATTGGAGGGGACAGAGGTAGCTCTAGGGGGTATGAATCTGACCATGACATTTAGGGAAAGAAGGTTAGAGCATCTCAGAACTCCGGATATGTGTTTAATTACTCTTTTATCAGACTGGTGCCTCAGCCATGCTATCTGTTATGTCTGGTGTCCTAGAGCTTCTCTGGGAAAGGAGAAGAGAAGCGCAGTTAGTTAGCATCGAAAAGTAGGGCCAGAGTCTTGGTATTTAATTTTTTCTTGCACTGATCTTCTTTATACAGACTGGCGCTTCCCACTGCTCAGCATTTCTGAATTTCTGAAAAATAAACTGTCCACTTTTCATCAAGATCTTCCTCTGCTGGCACTAGTCTCCTGCTTTATCTTCTGAGTATCATTCTCATCAGGGAACATTCCTTTATCCTTGCACCACCTTCCCATATATGTTGACAACTCTCATCGGCTATTCTCTCTTCTCCCTTTCTTGTCCTGCTGGGCCTATATTTATTCAGTGTCTTTATTTTCATTTTACTGGGGTGTCAGTACTAACCAGAGGAGATAAAAGCATGTGTTCTTGTACCATACTTAATCTAAAGACAGCCTTGTGCATTTTAATGACTACATTGTTAAAGAAATGAACTATGACTGTGTTTACACATGGAAAGTCAACGTGGTATATGGAGAAATATCCATTTCCACACATAGATCAGGGAGTCCTAAAAGCAGGATATGGACCACTACATAATATCATTTAGGCAATGTGTTAAAAATAGAGGCCCAATTCCTTGAGTTTTGGATGCATAACTTCTCAGTGATGTCCAAGGTTTGGTATATTTAACAAATTCCTGAGTTATTTTATGTTCAGCCACTCATTTAGATAGGCTACCTTGTTAACCCGATTGAATTTTAGTCATACAATTTACAAAGTAAGAATGCATCTCACTGAACTTAAAATTTTTTTCACTGAGCTTTAGACAGTAAGAGAATTAATATTTATCAAGCACCTATGCCTTCTGCTAAGCAGCTTTTTATAGAACACTAGAGTGATATAAACAGGTTCCCCATTCCATAGATGACTAAGTAGTTATCATAAATATTAGGTCACTTATCTAAAGCAATGTGACTAACTAGTGGTCAATTTTGATTTAAATTCCAAGTCTGAATCATTCCTTAACATACCTCTATTCAATCAACACGATGTTTCTTCATGCTTTCAATAATCAATTATAATCAGCTGATTACATGCTGCATTTAACCAGTGAACTAACCACTGTTAACGATCAGAAGAGAAATGTGATGTGTCCCTCACCCTTACTAAGCTTGGGAATTGAACTGAAACAAAACAAATATCCATGAAATAATCAGAGAGTCTCTGTATGATCTAACACTCTCCTACTTGGATTCCTAAGGATGTTAATATGTACACTGAGTAGAGGAAAAAAGGGACGTTCTATGATCAATAAACTCTGGGTAATTAAGTTTGAAGAAGTGTGTTTGTTAATTACAAGGCATCTCAGAATCTTTAATGTACATGTGCATTATGAATTTTCAAGTGCAAGATAGAGCATTTCCTACACATATTTGGCAGTTAACCCCAGCCACAAATAAAATAAAATCCCATGGAAAATAATTTGGAAAACGCTAATAGAGTAGGGCAATATGTTGACTGTTCAAAGAGAGTAGAAAGTGCACTGGGACAAAGAAGCCCAAAGTGGCTTCACGGATGAGTAGTCTAACCTTTGAAGAAATATGAACAGCCTAAAGGTTGTATAATGCCACAGAGGTGGGAGAGATGAAGCTAGAACGAGGCTGGCTTGCTTCAGATGGAGGATATTACCACAGCAAGAGCTAATGTTACTGTCAATTGGAAACAGATCCAAAAATCCTGAGAGGGGCTGTTTTTGGTATGGAAATTAAAATAAAATGACTAAGGAACAATGAGGTCGATAGTCTCCCAGGCCATCCCTAACTGTGATATCCTGAAGTTGAAAGGAAAGGGACACTAAGGATTGGAAGATAGAAACATGATTCTCTTTACTTACCAGGCAGCCACTCCTGTGATCCTCTATATATTTTAAAATTGTGATGCAATTTCTTATTCGACCTTTACCAAAACCTCTGGGGATATGCAGGGCAGTCATTATAATCTTTGACATGTCATAATCGGGGAAAGATATACATGTCAGCATTCTTTCGGTTGCAAATGATGGTATCCAACTTAAACTAGCTTGAGAGAATTTATTATCTGTATTAACTCAGAAGGGCATTAGGTCAGCCTAAAGGATCAGAGGAAATAATATATTTGTGTATTTCTTGTCTTCTCCCCAAGAGGATAGAGATCTTGTCTGTCTTGCTCATGTCATTGCCCTAATACTTGGGACAGAGTCTGACAACTTTAAGGCAGTAATTAAATACTCCCCGAAGAAAGGAATAGCATAAATACATTCTGAGTAAAATAGCCATGACCATCTATACAGGTAACTATACTGACCATAATTAATACATTCTTAAGTACAAAGTATTCTAAAAATAAACTATAATAACTTTCTCAGAAGAAAAATACGATAACAGAAAGGATTATGGGTTTTATAGAAATAGTGAGTTGGAAATTTCCATCAGAAAACAAAGAAATTGGTAAAGCTAACTGGGAAAATCATTAAAAATTATAAAATGGACTAAATCACCATTTTATAAATTTGGCAATGATTGCTTACAGATGGTGAAATAGCTTCAGTTCAAGAACTTCCCTTTCAACATAATTTGATTACACTAGCAAGAAGATATTTTGGATTAAACTGTGTTCTTCCTTTGCTTTAGGAGACATTTAAAGGGAGCATTAATGGAAGAAATTACATTTGAGGGGGAAAGAAGAGCAACCAGGGGAAAAATGAAGACAGAACACCTGAAATTACATTTAAGTTCCAATAGCTAGCTCAGTTTCAGAGGATAACAGAGTTGCTGGGCAAAGTAAAGGTAGAAAGTTAGAGGATACTCATACTCTGGAGGTCCTTGAACGAAAGGGGATGAGACTGTTCTTAGTTTCACAGTCACTCAAGGATTTTCAAGTAGCAAATTGCTATTTAGAAAGAGGAATGTGGCAGCAGTACTTACAAAGGATTACTGTGAAGAAAGCAGCATCTATTGAACTAGAGCCTAGACCATGGGAAAAATAACTGGAGTCTGAGCTAGGGATGTGGAAATGGGGAAGAGACAAAGAAATGATGGTTTTAAGAGACCCTGAAAGGATGGGCAAGGATGAAGAGGAGATGGTGGTAGGTGTGTGGTCAGACAAGCATCTCAACCTTGTTTTCACCACAGCTCATAAACTGGTCACCCTGGACTGGACACCCAGCAATTTTACATCTCACCTCTAATAGTTCCAGATATTTCCCAGCAAGTTTACGTCTCACCTATAACAGTTCCAGATATTTCCCAGCAATTTTACGTCTCACCTCTAACGGTTCCAGATATTTCCCAGCAATTTTACATCTCACCTCTAATGGCTCCAGATCTCCAATCCTGATCACACAGGAAGCACATGACCCAGGTTTGGCCAATCACAGGACCATCAGAGGTCATGTGACCCAACCAGGGCCAAGCGGCACCCTTCCCTGAGACTTATATTGTTCTGGAAGAAATTACCTCCATGCAGAGAAGTCTTCTCTGCAGTAGAAAAGAATCACAGAGGCAGGAGAGAGTCTGAAATGAATTGAGTTCTCAGTTCCAGTCTTTAAAGCACTCATGCCTATAGCTCTTCCAAGATCTTGGAGCTACCCCAATATCACCCTTAGTTACATAACCAACAAATCCCCTTATGAAAGTCTGAGTTCAATTTTTGTCACTTTAAACCAAAAGAGATCCAATAATGCAGAAGGTCACTGATACCAGTTTCCTCAATTGTGACAGGGCAGCATTGACAATGAATACATTCTCTGGAATTGTGGCAAGGCTCAAATATAAATCACACTCTAAACTATTAAACACTGTACAAATTAAAGCTCTCTACTCTGAACAGATTTTACCACAATTACTTCAATATATTGTAAATGCACTGTCATATTGCTTTCTTTAAAACATTTATGTATCTGATCTAAAACAATAAGAATGATAATGATAATAACTTATAATACTAGCTTTTATTTGCATAGCATTTTATAGGGACACTCAGCTGAGAAACAATACAGCTGGGATAAAAAGTCAGAACATTTGACTAAAAAACTCATTTTTTTTTTTAATTGAAGTATAACTGACCTACAACACTATGAGACCTCCAGGTGTACAACATAGTGATTCAATATTTCTATACATTACAAAATGATCACCACGATAATTTTAGTTGCCATCTGTCACCATGTAAGAATACTACATTATTGACTATATTTCTCATGATGTACATTTCATTCCTGTGAATCATTTATTTTATAACTGTAAGTTTGTACCTCTTAATCTCCCTCACATATTTCACTCATCCTCCCACCCCCTCCCCTGAGAATTCACTCTTAAACAAAGACATTATCTAAACCATTCTCAGAAGGATGATTTTAAAAAGGCAAGGGCATAATTTTTTTCCCCTTAATATACATCCCGACCACAACATATGGAATAAGGCTGTATTGGTTCCAATGGTTTAAAGATTAATACAACCACTGTATCCAGAATAAAGTTAAAAATTTAAAGTAGTTGTGACAATAATCTGCTACAAATTTTGCAACCTGTTCCTGCTATCAATTAGTAAGATCAGTTAGAATTACTACTCAGCTATTTTAGATTCTACCTACTTTTTCTTTCCATTTAATTCAACCCAAAGCCCCTTTAAGCACAAGAGATCAAGCTATGGAAGACTGACTCTAAAATGGAAATTAATTAGTATTAAACATTATGTGAACGACTATATTTTGAAGTACAGGAAATCAACTTTTACACCTACATTAACTAAATATAGAGAAGACAACTTTTTTCATTTGGAGTGTCCACAAAAAAAGGTACTGGGAAAAATAGAAAACCTTTAATATTAGGTTTAATTTAGATGTAAAATAAAGTTTTGGGTCAAACGGTTACCATGAAATAATAAAAGTACAGTCCAAATCCATTAAAAGTATATTTTTCAATCAAGCATTAAACCTCTTCTCTCTTTTGTTAATTTTCATATAAACAGGCAAAGAAATTATGAAATATTATTTGAATTACTAATACAGGCCAACTAATTGTGCTAAAAAGAACAAATCCAGCCTCATGGCAATTATCCATGTGAAAAATTAGTTTTCTTAGGAGGCAGCATTGTGCAATTTGACTTCTAATTGGTATATGGCACCAATTAATGTCTAACAATGCATCTAGCAAATGAAAGAAAATTTATTAAAAATAACTGAGTAAACTGCCATGCTTTAGTAGTACAGAATAATAAAGGGTTTCTCTCCTGCTCCTTTATTATTTCATATTATTTTTTTTGTCTTGCTGTTTAGGACTCATTTGCATTTTCTTCTGGCCCTGTCTTTTCCAGTAGGCTTCTCTGGGTTTCCAACTTTGGTCAGTTAACAATCGATAGGCACTCACCCAAACTTTGCTGTGTGCCATGCTTTGTGTTAGGCACGGGGCAGCCACAAATGCAATCAACAATCAACATTTTTTATTGCTGTAATGTTTTAACCTTTCACCTCTCATGTCTCTTTTTCCATAAGCATTCCCTGAAACTCTAAAATTGGTCCAGCCTCTCTATTTCCATAGCAACTTGCAGTTATCTCTGTTTTGCAATTATGATGATGATGATGATTACTAATATTTACAGAGACTTTATTACGTGCTAAGTATCTTTTTTTAGCAACTTTATATACATTAACTCATGTAATTCTTACAAACTTGTGGGGTAACTATTATTACCACATGCTTATTTTATAGAAAACTGTGCCATAGAGTGGTTAAATAACTTTCCCAAGGTCACACAGCTAATAAGTGGGAGAGTCACACTTCAAACACAGACTGCCTCTAACACTTCCTCTTAACCAACCTCCACCTGACTCAATGGATAAACTGGAAAAAAAAAAAGAATATGAAAAGGAAAAGTGCCAAATCCATGAGAATATAAATTAACATGAATGTTCAAAACATGCTTTAAAATTAGATAGGAGACAACTAAAAATTATGTGGAATCCCAAGCAGTAGACTCATACTCAAAAATAACAAATGACTGCACATATGTTTATTTTAACCTGAAATACAGGTTATATAGGTTATATAGGTATCATGTGTATATATAAATATATATATATATAATTAATATATATAATATATATATAATATATATATAAATATATATATATAATTAATATATATAATTAATATATATTAATATATATTAATATATATAATATATATATTAATATATATAATTAAAAATTTTATTAATTCACCTTTTAATCAAAATTTACTTAAATGACTAAGTATTCATCCTAATCATGTTGGCTAACAATGTTTCTACCTTTCTCAAGTTTATCTGCTTTCTTACTTCTATCTTCCATGAGACTCTAAGCTGTTCATGACTAGAAAGGTTTTAGCACATACATGATGCTGATAAAATATTCTTTGGACGAAGGGGTAGATGCATAGACAAGGTGGAAGTGGTACGATGGAGAACAAGAAGTCTGAGGAAGCCAGAGCATACAGGGTGTAGAGAGTTGACGATAGGAAGGAAAGCACTGGCCATTGTGGGGTCTCTGTTTGTTGTGTTGGAAAGTTTGAGGATTATTGAGAGTAACTGGGAGGCACTCAATAATTTGAGGAGAGGCATACAAGGTATTAAAAAGAAACTTATGATGATGGAACAGGTGAGGAAGACATAAGACACACAAGTATTGAGGGTATAACACACATAGGATTGTGCCTAGCAGATCTCTAAGAACAGGAAGCTAAATTGACCAAGAGCCCCAGCTTTCAGCTTCCTCTGAAACCCTTTCTAGCATTTTCCTGAGTCCATGCGTCCTTCCGGCTGATCACAGGCAGTGCCCAAGCACGGCAGGAATACCAAGCTAGTCCTGTTCCTGGAAACAGGAAGAACTCTTAACGGCTGACTTTGGGTCAAAGATTCCCTGATGGCCTTTCTGAACTATTCTTAGATGGAAACTTCCCGGCAACCTCCAGTCTCTCCCTCTTTCCCTCAGGGTCAAATCTGTATCACGGTCTCCCGATTCTCCCAGCCTTACCTGGCTCCCTCAGCATTTACTGGCGTATCTCCCAATAAATTCCTTGCACCTTTCATCTTGTCTTGGCATCTGCTTGGAGGACAGAAGACCAGTGGTGTACTGGAGACAGCTCATACAATCTCATGAGAGCCAACAATCAAAGTTTCAGGAATTTTGCAAGCCAGTTTTTTAAAACTCCATTATCAAAAATTAAACTGTATAAATTTACAATTAGATAAATTATACTAAAAATAAAAGTAACACTTAAAACTCATCATTTCCTAATTATTTTACTATATTTTTAAATAACTTATGCTCTTGAATTTACTTATTTCTAATGGTGCAGATCCTATACAGTGATGTTCTACTGCACACCTCTCTGTGGGCAGGGATGTCACATTGGAGGCTTGAAATTGGCCACAGGAGGAGTATATATGGCATGGAAATCAACAATTGCTACAAATCTGTTCTCCTTTGCTTTTATCACCTCTTTATTACAGTGCCAGTTGTTATGCATTTGTTAGCATACCGCTTATCTGCATTCATATAAAGGACACAATTTTGACTTGAGCATTTATAGAAAATACATTCAGAAAGAATAGGCTAAGTTGTATTATCAGGCTAAGTTGTAAATTCTCTGAGGCTAAGAATAATGTTTAAATTTTCTTTACAAAGTGTGATCAGAGCAATGGGACACTACGGAGTTAACTTTAATCAAATATTTTTAAAAGGAAAAATAAGAATAAAGCGAAACTTAAAAATCAATCGACTTCAATTTCAACATTGTACAAATGAAAACTGAACCTCAGATTTACTCATGCTTGTAAAGTTAAATAACAGAGAAAGTGTAACTTATTTAAGAAAAATGAAACAAAACAAAACAAGAATACTCTGTGATCTACAGCAAAAGACAGAGTGATGTATATTTATAGTTCCAAAGCCACCATATTTTCCTAGTCTCCCTTATTTGCTCTTTTGTCTAAACTAATGTTGGCACAGAGCTTTTCAGAGGAAACAAATCAATACTGCTTTCGGACACATAATTTATTTCAGTTCTATCTTCATACATCTTCACTTAGACATCTTACATGTCAAGTTAAGGAATAAACTAAAAGTGTGGTGTCTGGGCTGTCTGTCCTATGCCTCGGAACAAAAGTCATCCAAATGCTTCTAAATAAAAACACTTGCTTTGGGACTCAAAAGAAAACATACAAATCTGGAGACTTGTGACAAATGTTTTGCATTTTATTTCCCTTAACAGGAAGTTGAGTCACCACCTTCACAGTGATTCCCAGACTTTGGTTTGTAACACCTCTGTGACGTTCCATGAAATTTTCAAAATAAAAATCACTTCAGCTCATCTTCATTTTTAAAATACAGCACTTTTAGAGCATACATGATTGCTAAAATAAATCTTAAGATGTCTGAATGGAGAATTTGCACTAGGATGTGAATCACTTCTGTACTGAATAACTTCCCTCTTAGAATTAAGCCTAACAAGAACATTTGACGGATACCCTCTGATTTTATCTACGTATCCCCTAACTTCTGCCTGGATCTTACCTTTTCCCCTGGCTGATTACAAATGTAAAGGGTTTTCTAGGGCAGCTGTATTCCAATTGTCGTCCTCAGACCAGTAGCATCACCTAAGAACTTGTTAAAAATGTAAATACTCGGCCCTTACCTCAATCAAATAAATCAGAATTTCTGGAAGTGGAGCCAGCAAGGTGCTCAGTAAAACTTCCTCTAGATGATACTGATAACTTCACATGAGAACCACTGCTTCCAAGATTTAGGAATCTGGTGGTATCTACAAAGTGAACTAGGAAATCATATCCTTCCAAGAATGTACTATTACAAAGGAAACAGATCTAAGCAACACAGGTGTTTATGGATATAAATCACATATCCAGGAAAATAGTAAAACATGCTGTCACCAGATGGTTCCAAATATCCAGGTGTTCTTAATCAGATAGTGCATATGTCTGGATGATGGCATGGACTTTTCATCTATCAGAAATCATATAAATGAGGAGTTGCTTCCTGTTAACCTATTCATTGTAATAGACAACACCAAGTACCTCCCTTGAGCTTTCTCTGAATTCATTTGGCCGGAAGGCATTCTTTTCTAAAGAACTGTGTGATCAGCCATATGTAAAATCCTGAAATCCCTGGGCACTGTGGAATTTCTGGAGGCTAAGGGTAGTTCTCATCCTTTTACATACTACCAGTTGACCTCCCTTTCAACACTTAAAAAATTCCAATCCCTTATATCTCTTATCACCCTTCTCCAATTGGATTCCCACTATACACTGGCACGAACTTTGTTCCCATTTAATTACGCTCTTCTATTCTCGCAAATGACTCCATATATTTCAAGCTTTTGTCTAGCAAGACCTATTGAGCAACATTAATTTTGTTTTCTTAGATCCGTTAAAGGCATAATTAAGAGGTCAATCAAACTTCTGATCCATACAAGTTACCAACTATTCCCTCAGCATTTTGTTTCATAATTGCAGTTTTGTGTGGCCATTTCATGGATATGCTCATGGTTTCTTGCAGAATTTTTTTAAATACTGGAAATAACCCTTTGTTGCCTAATATGACCTATACAATCTCAAAGAAAATAGTTTTCTCTTAATTCTGCTGAGAGTGTCTTGCACAGTTGAACCCTCTGGGTCTAACTATTCAAAGAGTTCTACAGCTTTGAGAATAGAGCAAAATCCCTTCGAAGACTAACAGGGGCTTTTCCTCCCCACGCATCCCCCCACCCCCCATACTCACTTCTATCTCTGTCCTTGCTCTCTAAATTCCAACTATCCTGGCCTTTTTTCAGTTTTTCAAACAGATTTTCTCTTTCACACCCCAGGGCCCTTGCAAACGCTCTTCCACCTACGTGAAATCTTCTCCTTGTCCCCTTTGCTTATTAATTCCTGTTCATTGTTTAATTCTCAGTTCAAATATCTCTTCCTAGAGATACTTCCCTAAAGTTCTCCTCCTTATCGTCCACTCCCACTATGCCACCTCCAAGACTAGATAAGGTCCTCAAAGTATTATCTCTTATTACTCTGTGCTTTTCCCTCACTGCATACTATACCACTATATTTATATAATTACTTGAAGAATCATTCCCTCTTCAGAATATAAGATTCATGAAAGCAGAAGCCATATTTAAATTGTTCTCTTTGGTATCCTCAGTAGTTACCCCTGGTACCCAGCACATAATACAGGCTCAATAAATATTAGTTGAATGAATAAATGCACTAATGAATTAATTGAGCAAGTGCTTTGGGTTTTCAATTAAGGCTGAGGTAAGTAGTAATTCCTGAATGAGTCCTTACTGCTTGAAATAGACAATCTCTGACCCTCAAGCTGACAAGATGTCAGACTCCTATCTAAATATCTAAAGCTGAGTTCTGTCACTTCACATGGAGATATTTTAATGACATGAGAAAATACTCATGAAAAAATATAAAAATTCATAGAGTACATTTTTATATTCAGTGTGAACTCAAATGTGTAAAAATATAAACTCATGAAAAGAAAGAGTTTCTTCCCCCTTTATCACCTATCTCGTCATTGTCAATCATAGATGAGGAAAGAGACTTTGTAACAATAATGCATTCAAATTGCGATTAAAGGAAATCAACAGTAAGGAGGAAAGGCAATCAACAGGAAGTTGTTATAAAAGGAAATCAACAGTAACAGCAACAATCATAATAATACAAAGTGCTTATAATGTGCCAGGCACTATTCCATATACTTTATATATACTCAAAATAAACTTATAAGTCCAATTTTTATCTGATGTGTTTACCTTATGCTGCATTCTGAAAACTGTAGGTGTCTATCGTTGCCCTCCTAGTTTAGAGGAAACATTTCAGGAACAGGTTACATGAACACAAGATATGTAGAAAGGATCAGGAGGATCTGGAACCCTGAGAATGGATGGAGTGAGAGGAGAAAGATGGAGAAGTAGAAAAGGAAGGTCAACTGAGGCAGGATTCCTGAGTACCTAATTAAAGGAATTCAATATCAGTAGAAAAAATTCCAAAAAGGAAGAAAGAAATATTTTTGTACCATACTTTGGGCCCTAGGATAGGTAGTTGTCAGCTCCTAGGGAGATCAAGATCTTTCTGGTAATAAATTGTGCCTGCATTAACTCCCAGATGTGGTGGAAGGAGATAGATACACACACACACACACACACACACACACACACGATTAAAGACTAGAAGGAAATGGACTAAGATGTTTATATTACTTACCTCTAGAAATGAGTTTATGAATGACTGTAGTTTTCCTTTTTGTATTATACTAATGATAATAATTTTTATAAGTTAAACTAGAAATTGCCAGAACCATATTTTTGTCAATTGTTCTATATACCACCATTGGGTGTGTCACTATAAATCATTTGTTATTGTAGTTGTTTGCTATGTTTGTGTCTTCATTTCTTAGTTCCAAGGATACTTGAGGTCTGAATATTCTATAAACACAGCCTGAACGTAAGCAGATTGCAAAGGGACTTGTGTTGACTCATTAAATCCATGCTTGGTTTAAAGTGCAGTTTAGGTTATGCTTGAACAGGGACAAAGGGAGTGAGAGTGTGGGGAAAATTCAAATTCACTTAAATAACACTGCACTTGAGGAAAAGGCAAGGATTTTGAGCTGATTTTCTGGTTTCTTTCTATCTATGCACTCATGCATTCAACAGATTTACTGAAGACTGGCACTGCGAAGGGCTGCAAGGTAAAACAGAGCGTAGATTTCAGTGGACTTAGAGAATATATAAAGGATATGTTTAATGCTTGCTGTTGAGTCTAACTTCAATCATTTTTGTCCTAACACAATCCAATGGTCTTTTGGAAAAATAATCTCCCCTCTCACTCTTATTTATTTCAGATGCTATGAGAAGGACTGAGCCTTCTTCAGGGATGAGCACATGACCTAAGTCTGGCTGATGAGAGAAACACCCCCAACATAAACACACATACAAGAAATGGTAACTGTTTCAAGATCAGTGTGTTATCCAAACCAGTCCATTAATATGGATTCCCAAACGTATTAGATAAGGTAACGCTCACTGCTATTACAGACTAACCCAAAATGAGAAATGATTTATATAAACTAAAGTTGATTTCTTGTACAAATAATGTCCAAAATGAGTATTCCTTATTGTTGGGTGGTTCTTCCCAAAGCAGTGATTCAGGGACTCAGGCTGTGTCTGTGTTCTGGCTCCACCATCTTTAACACTTGGTAACCAAAGTCATCATTATGGGGGCCTCAACC
Organism: Balaenoptera physalus; assembly: GCF_965194825.1. Taxonomy (NCBI): domain Eukaryota; kingdom Metazoa; phylum Chordata; class Mammalia; order Artiodactyla; family Balaenopteridae; genus Balaenoptera; species Balaenoptera physalus. The sequence goes on along the minus strand of NC_138896.1, from coordinate 100,442,119 downwards.
TGGCATTAAGAAGGGAAGGAGGCCTTCCCTGGTGGCGCAGTGGTTACGAATCCGCCTGCCAATGCAGGGGACACGGGTTCGAGCCCTGGTCCAGGAAGATCCCACATGCCGCGGAGCAACTAAGCCCGTGCGCCACAACTACTGAGCCTGCGCTCTAGAGCCCGCGAGCCACAACTACTGAGCCCGCGTGCCACAACTACTGAAGCCCACGCACCCTAGAGCCCGTGCTCCACAATAAGAGAAGCCACCGCAATGAGAAGCCTGCGCACTGCAACGAAGAGTGGCCCCCGCTCACCGCAACTAGAGAAAGCCCGCGTGCAGCAATGAAGACCCAACACAGCCAAAAATAAAATAAAATAAAAAATAAATTTTAAAAAAAAAAGGGAAGGAGCGCGTAGAATTGCATGTGGAGGGACTTTATAGGCTGGCCTGGAAGTGACACACTTCACCTCTGCTCACATTCTATTGACTAGAACACTATCTCACGGGCTACTGAGAGAGGGACCAGCAAGTGTAGACTTCCTTCCTTCCCAGGGAGGAAAGGAATTGGATTTGGGCAACATCTAGAAAGTCTCTGCTGACACAGAGACTTCTGTAAATTTATTAGAAGCAGGATGCATCTTTTTGGAGGAGCTGCCAGGCTTGGAGACTCTATGTCTAGAGCCTCTGGTATCTGCTGTTACATCCAGTGCAGGAAAGCGTTCATGTGTCGGGCCCGAGACTGCAGATGCTTTGAAAGGCCTCCTTGCAACGTTGGCCCTTCATATTTAGAGAACATTTGGGAACTCGGATTTCAGAGGGTTCTCACTGCCTTAATGGATAAGAGCGGCTCCTGGTGTGCAATGGTTTGTAAAGAACAACGTGATTTATGCTCAATACCTACTTTCCTTTGAGAGTCTGAAATTGTGGTATATGTTAGGCAGAGGGTATCTACATGGTGCCTACCAGCTCCTAACAGAAACTTAGACATGAGTCTCTAATGAGCCTCCCTGCCAGACAATATTTCACATGTGCTATCATGACTTATTGCTGGGGGAACTAAGGGTATCCTGTGTGAGTGACTCCACTGGGAGAGGACGCTTGGAAACATTGGATCTGGTTTCCTCAAGAATTTGCCCCATGAAGTTTTTCCCTTTGCTGATTTTGCTTTGTATTCTTTTACTGTAAAAAAAAAAAACAAAAACCAATCATAGCCATGAGGACCACTGTATGCTGAGACCTGTGAGTCCTCATAGCAAATCACTGAACCTGGGAGTGGTCTTGGGGCACCCTCAATACACCACCACATTGGGAGAGTCTTTTTGAGATCAATGCTCACGCTAAGAAAAACAAGAGATGCAGAGGCAGATTCCTAACTGCATTCTTTAGTCACATAGATCAAGCTGTAACTGAAGCCAAATAATCTTTGAACTTCAGACTTATCTGAGCCAGTAAGTTCTCTTTTATGTTTAAGTCAGTTTAAGTTGGGTTTTCTTTTACCCGTAACTATAAACAGAATTGACTTACACAGCTTATTACCTAGTAAATCTCTTAACCTTTGAAAATGTGACTAGTTGCTTCACTAAGAAGATACAGACTTAAGGAAACTAGAGCTCCCTGGAGCAGAAGCCTAGGAAAAACCTCAAAAAGCAAGTTCAGCCTGGGAAAGATGGAGAGAGAGGTCAATACCAGTCACAGAAAAATGAAATCACTAGAAAACAGGGAGAATAGAAATTAAGGGAAACCAAAATCAAATCATGGTAAAAACAAGTAAGCAGGAGACGGTCCAAGGGTATTTAGTGGTAGAAGGCCAACGTCCATAAAGTGTGCATAGACTCTCTGAGTGGGGAAGATAAATTCAATGGAATATAAGCTCAATAAAGGCAGGAATTTCGGTCTGTTTTCTTAACAGCTATAGCCCAAGTGCCTACAACAATGCCTGGCACATAACAACCACCAAATAAACATTTTTAAATGAATGAAAGAATGCATAATTGGATAGAAAACATAAATCACTAGCTACTCTGAAATCCAGAAATTATAGCTACCATGTAAAGCATTCATACTTTAATTTCTTCAGTGATAAGTAAGAAAGTCATAAATGTCTAAATTACAGAAATAATATTGAATATTGAGAAGCTAAGTTACCTAAGAAATATTTATGTAGGGAAAAAAGGTAAGGAATAGAACACAACATAACATGGGTATAGAAATAAACAAACCACACTCATTAGACCTGCTTTGCTCACTGAAATCAAATCATGACAGATATTTTATCAATAAAAGAAACCACTGGGCTTCCCTGGTGGCGCAGTGGTTGAGAATCTGCCTGCCAATGCAGGGGACACGGGTTCGAGCCCTGGTCCGGGAAGATCCCACATGCCACGGAGCAACTGGGCCCGTGAGCCACAATTACTGAGCCTGCGCGTCTGGAGCCTGTGCTCCACAACAAGAGAGGCCGCGATAGTGAGAGGCCCGCGCACCGCGATGAAGAGTGGCCCCTGCTCACCGCAACTAGAGAAAGCCCTCGCACAGAAACGAAGACCCAACACAGCCATAAATAAATAAAATAAAATAAAATAAAAAAAAAAAAAGAAACCACTGAAATCATCTAATCCAGGGGTTCCAAAACCCTTCTGCAAATGAGAACACTACTCTGGGAACATTTAAAAATACAAATTTCTGGGCCCTACTTAGAATTAGCAAATCAATTTCTTGGGGTGAGATCCTGGGGGAGAGGTATGATGTCAAGGGATTTGTATCTTTATCTCTCCTTGGTGATTCTGATGATGAGTCAGTTTGGGACCTCTGCATTTTATCTACTCTCTTAATTTCACAGATAAGAAAATCAATACCCAAAGGCAAAGCTGGCTCGTGTGAGAAAGGATGGTATTTTATTGTCACCAGGATCAGAACTCAAGGGTTCAGATCCACCTAGTGTTCTCCCCATGACACTATACTATCAAACTCTGGGTCAGCACCCAAAACACTCAGACCCTGCTTTCTGTTGGACAGGACACTCTCTCTGTTTTGATAAATATGATGCCTGTGATCCAATCAATCCATTTATTCTCTAGAGTTCAAAGAGAGGGGGCAAGAACCACAGATGTGAGCAGCACAAAAAAAAATCTCTTGGATTCCCTACTGTATTCAAGATTCTAATTTCTAATATTAGTATTCAAATCAGGGCCAAAATTTCTGAGTGGAAAGCTGGAGCCATAAAAATGAAGTGGGAATCTCAGGTGACAATATTCAACACCCCACCTCCAGACAGATACACACACACTTGGAGCAAGGCTTAGAGATGGAGGTGAAGCTGAAACATGATGACACAGTGATACGCCTGCCCTGACTTTAGCATTCACAATGTGAAAACCCACTCCTTATTTACAAACCAATGTACTCACTTGGCTCAACCCTATTTTGTCTTTGCAGCAGATAAAACTAGAGTATAGGGACAGTATAGGAACCCTGAGAATCTTGGAATTTTACATTTCAGGACATGGAAGTATGAGTCAAACACTCAGGAGCTATCAAGTCCACAGGAGTAATTAAAAATCGACTTTGTCTCACCACCTATACTCCATGACTCTTTTCCACCACCGTGACTGTAAGAGCAACAAAAAAGATTATTTTTTTCCTGAATTTAGAAAGCCAATTAGAGGCCACACTGATCCGTGACCTTTTGAGATTCCAAAGGGAAAACTGTAGTCTCTCTGTACCTTACTTAAGCAAATGCAAAACAAATAGATTGATGGGGGCCTCTTTATCTAAAGATTGGGTGTTGTGTTTTCCCTGAATATTATTAACTGCATCAAGTAGAGCATTGTCTTCAGAGAATTAAAATGCATCTGAGCTTTCTGAGAAATGCTATTTACTCTGAAAGGAAAGAACCTGACACCAAACCACTAAATTAAGCGCTTACAAACAGCTCAATAGCAAAAACAAAAGGCAGCAGGATTGTGACTTTGTAATTGCCTTATTCTTCAGAAATTAGCATTTAACGTGGAAAAAAGGTGAGGTTTGCCATGGCTAATTCTACTGTACATATTTAATTCACCATGCCATCATCAATTATCTCATTGGAGACTGTTCAGGTATTTCTTGTCACATTTTAACTGCTGGAATGTTCTATCTTTTGTTTTTTGATTTACAGTCTAATTTACTTGCCATAAAAATGTATGTGTTCATGCATTTATCCACTTCACTAAGAGCCTTAGAACCATCTGTCTGAGCATATTACATTTCTTCTTTGTAATTCAAAAAGCCATTGGATAAACTAAAGGACACCTCATTCCATAGTTTTGTATTTATGAACTACATCTGAGGCTCCGCCCTAATCAGTCCAAAGCCATTCACATCTGATGCATTTTTCTGTTTCTTTGAGATTCCAATATGATTTCTGCTTCATCACTTACCATTGGCAACATACAACCAGCATATTATCATAGGTGCTCTGCTGTAATATTCTCTAATTATTTCACATCTGCTACTTTTTTGGTCCTAAATAATTTTACATGCCTTGAGGAGAAGAACCATTTCTCTGGTCACTTTCCAGACTTAGCTGAGGGCCAGGTACATCACACACAGTAAACAAACATCTTCTGATTGAGTTCAATGGTTGCATATTGATCTGGTTATTCACTCACTGAACAATTACTTATTGTACTAAGGCCCAGCCTTAATTCCACATCACAGCTTGTCAAACATCACATGAATCACCTGAGTTTTTTTTTTTTTTTTTAAATAAGGATATTGATATAATAGGTCTGAGTTAGAGCCTGAGATGCTACGTTTCCAACAAGGCCCCTGGCAATCCTGATACTAGTGGTCAAAGAACATACTCTGAATAGCAAGAACCTAGACCAGGGGTTAGAAAACATTTCTTGTGAAGGGTCAGATAATAAATATTTTAGATTTGTTGGGCCATACGGTCTCTGTCACAACGAGTCAATTCTGCCTTTGTAGTGCAAAAGTAGCCATATATAATAGATAATAAGTAAATAAATGGGCATGGCTGTGTTCCAGTAAAACTTTATTTAGAAAAATGGGTGTCTAGCCAGAATTGGTTGGTAGGCTGTAGTTTGCTTACCCTTGGCCTAGACAATGAGGCTACCTAAGACATGAATCCTTCCCTTATGAAGTTCAGGTAGGGAATATCTACAAGCATTTAAATTCTAAAGTTTCAGGAAAATGAAATACAGATATTCTAGGCACCAGACATCCTAATTTTGTCAGGTAATTAGTAATTTGCTGCTGGTTAACAACCCACCTGATGTGAATTAGCTTGGATTGATCTCTCTAGGGTTTTGCTAGACTAGCAAAATAGAATATTGATAATTTTCAAGTATATCCAATCCATGATGCAACTAATCAGCCAATTTCAGGTAGGCATATATTCTTCTTTCTTTCTTTGTTACTGTGTTGTTGTTGTTCTTATTTTGTCTTTTTGTTTTTAAAGATGACATTCACTTGACTCACCCCTAGGGAGCAATTTTATATGGTTGAGAACATTTTGCCTTTTCTATTGGTCCAGGATATGTCCAAGAAATTAACCCACATTGTAATTTCCTTGTTTTTTCTTTATTCTCTGTCTTTTGCATTATTTCCAGTCAGTCCTTTCTCCTTCCATTCTTAGTTCTGAAAATCTGCTAAGTAAATGTCAATACCTATACATACATGCCTATTTCCTTATTATGATTGATTTCCTGAAAACAATCAATTATATAGATGGCCAATTAACCTGGAGAAATAGCTGCATGTTATAGACAATGTTTTAATCACTGGAGATGATCCTGGAAATTCAGTATTGATGTTTTTTGCATTCATATGTTTCCCTCTCTCTCTCTCTCTTTCTCTCTCAAGTTAACAGATGATTATTGAGCATAAACCATGTTTTGAGTCCCATAGGAAAGCAGAAAGGAGGTGAAACCCATCACACTAAGTGTCCCAGCATTCTAGACTCCATCTTTTCTTTCATTTCCAAATGACCATGATTTGCTTCCATGCGACTAATTAAAGTCCAGGCCCTCCTGAAGTACTTTGGACTATCCCTATAAAAGTTTGCATTGCCCCAGCTGTTTTTCACCTCTTATGACCAACTTCTACATCCAACTTTTCTTTTTTTATTAATTAATTAATTAATTAATTTTATTTTTGGCTGCGTTGGGTCTTTGCTGCTGTGTGCAGGCTTTATCTGGTTGCAGCGAGTGGGGAATACTCTTCGTTGCAGTGCACGGGTTTCTCATAGTGGTGGCTTGTCTTTGTTGCAGAGCACAAGCTCTAGGCACGTGGGCTTCAATAGTTGTGGCATGCAGGGGCTCAGTAGTTGTGGCTTGCGAGCTCTAGAGTGCAGGCTCCGAAGTTGTGGTGCACGGGCTTAGTTGCTCCATGACATGTGGGATCTTCCTGGACCAGGGATCAGACCCGTGTCCCCTGCATTGGCAGGCAGATTCTTAACCACTGTACCACCAAGAAAGTCCCTACATCCAACTTTTTCTCTCATCACTCTGGCCATCTGATAATTGTCACCACATGCCTCTTTTGTTTTTTTTTACTTGATTGATTTTGGACAAAGCTTTTCCTTTAATTCTTCAAGCACCACTAACACTCAGTTGCCATTAGGTCGTAGGGGAGACCAAAATTTACTGAAGGACAAAATTATAATGCAAGAAAGGAAGACTGAACACCCCATATCAGCTACCAGTGTTCCTATGTTTAGTCCATTAGGCATAACTATTTTTTCAGAAGTCCTCCACCTGTTCTCTCCTTCGCTGCATCTTTTCAGACATACCTCTGCTCTCATGAGCCCAAATGGCATTCATTTTTCTGTAGCCTATTTCCATTTAAATCAATGAATTTCCTCTCCCATCTTCTCCAAGTCTCATTTTCTCTCTGCTCAGTAGGAACCCAAAGTCAACTACTATTATAACCATGTCCTCATCCAGGGAGGACAGGACTTTAGTTGACCCTGTAGAACAGTTTAGCTTCTCATTGTCTCTACTTTGTTTCTAGAACAGCCTGTGGGATCAGCTTTAGCAAAATCAAAAGTCCACTAAAGTGTTTTCCCCCCAAAATAGCTTTCCTTTTCCGTATGAAATATTCACCTCCTGGTGAGAATTAAAACAGCTTCAGTCAGCTTGGGAAAGAGTGATTTAATTTCTTCACTATTTTTTGTTACCTACCACACAACCAAGGAGGAAACTAATTAGAACTGTAACAAAATGTGTTAAAAAACACTGAGATCATAGAGAAGGGCTAGTTCTCCCTGGGGGAGGAAATGAGAAACTAAGTGAAGAAGAAATGGCAAAATATGTGTTCTTGTATTTGCCATGCTAGGTTGGTCTCAATCAAGGAGATTTGTTCCTTGACATGTGTTGGGGTGGGAGTGGGTTTGGGGTTGGGGAATTGAGCCTTCTTTTTTCTTAATGGTTGTTCAGATGACTATAAAGAGGACTTTATAATTTCAGGGCTGGAAGCCTGACCTAGAATACATACCCATGCTACGAAAGCTCAGGGACACTTACAAAAACAGGGCCAGACACTAGGAGTATGGAGTCCTTTCAGGTCATCTTCTTTCAGTTACTGATTCTCAGGAGAGTCCTGTAGTGTGCTTCAGTCCCCATGGGAAAGACCACAAGTACTCCTTCATAGCCCTGGACATTGTCAGAACATGGACTCATAGTATTTTAAGGTACTGGAGCTATTAGGGGTTCTGAAAACCACTGATACCAAAGTCCTCATTTTTACAGATACAAACTACAGCACCAAAATGACTCTTTCCTCATCGGTAGCAGATCAAAGGCTACAATCCAGGTGTTCTGCTAACATGTGTTTTCTTCCCACTACTTGGCATTTCCAGTAGTTTGAACCTTGAAGGGTGCCACCTGGAGGTCTCCTCAACTTCAAAACTTCTGATGACTCAACCAAGCCCCTCTGAGGACAGAAGTCAAATATACTAGATACTCGGAATGAGTCACCTACAGCTTACCATCACATTAGCACTTGGGACAGCATGTATATTCACAGAAGTAGCCTAAAATACAACTGACTCATCTAAACTGGGCAGACGTGCCATGAATTATTATAGACCAGGATTTTTCATCCTCAGCACCACTGACATTTTGGGCAGGATAATTCTTTGTTGTGGAGGTCTTTTCTGTGCATTGCAGGACATTCAGCAGCATCCCTCTGTCTACCTACCAGATGCCAGCAGCAGCCACCCTCCTACCCGCTCTGCCAATCTCCAGACATTGCCAAATGTCTTCTGGAAGACAACACAGGCCCTCCTAGACTGACAACCACTCTTATAGACTATGTCAAAAAAAAATGGCTCCCCATATATAATCAAAACAACCTATTGATAAGACAAAGCTGAATTTATTGCTTAGGGCAGTCGGAAGACCCCCAACTTTCAAAGCTTTGACTGTCTTTCAGAGGAAAGCTAATGTTAGAATTTATTGGGAATTGGAAATTTGATTTATGGTGGGGCTTTCAGTGCAGAGACTTGATTAGAAACATGATACAACACTCCAAGAATAGTGAAAACAGCAAGTATTCTGAGTATTGTGAATATTTTGACTTGAGGGAGTCAAAGAATCTTGCGGTACAAACTGTTGGTTGAAAAGTTGATAGGTCTTTTGGGAAGTTCCTATAGTGAACAATCAAACCATGTGCGTGAGAAGGAGAGTGTGGGAAAACAAAGCATGCTAATGAAGACAGAGGAAGAGCAAAGTGATGTCAATGTAGAGAGTAGGGTGTAGTTTTGGTTCCTGGGGTCCAGACCGAGTGTGCGGGTGGTTTAGGTTCTCAGCTGTCACCATTAGAAAGGTACTGAGTTAGTGCTCTACCACAGGCCTCACTTAAGAGTTTTTAAAATATTTTTAATTGGCCCCTAAAAAATACCAAAAGTTCCTTCTGACCCTGCATGGCATACATTCCTCACACATGCATTAGAATGCCACGGTCTTAGACACTGGAGGAGAGTGTGCAAACACTCTGAGTTTCATACTTGCCCATTTCTAGTCTGCTGGGTGTAAGGCGTAACTATGAGTTACCCACGTTTCTAGACTCCATAGCTTTGTTGTCATAAGGATATAGGCTTTTCATGGAGTCATTCATGCTTTAAGTAAATGAATGTTATTTTTAATTTAAATTTTAACTACATTCAAACCAATGCCCCAAGTCTAGCTCTGATGTCCCTGGGTCTCCAGACCCTGCCTTCCAGCAGTCTGATTCAGATTCTTGCCAAAAATATTCTAAAGGTGCCACAGCTTTCCTGCTCCCATCCTACTTAGAGGTGTGCAATTCCTTCAGTGATGCATATGGAGAAGAGTTTCAGATCCAGGCTCTGCAGATAGATAGCCCCGAGTTTAAAGCCCAGCTCTACCACACACCTCATATGTTACCTTAACCTGTTTACTTGTGAGCTCTTATCTGTAAAATGGGGGAAATAATACAAACTCTTTCATAGGGTTTTTGTAAGGATTAAATAAATTTAGTGTTAGTGAATCATTAAAGTAGACATCTGTTGATTTGGGGTTATCCAGCATCTATTTAACCTATTTCTGCTATTAAACCCCAGATTTTTCCCTGGAGAATCACTGGTCCCTCATTCCTAGCTCATAAATTTCAGTTAGGTCTTAACCACTTCTTCCAGGGGTGAAGCATGACCACTAGGTATAAACTAATCTTCTTATTCTACCACATTCTCTACTTGCTTCGGAGACCAACAAAATGATCAAAACTAGGCCAAACAGCCCATCAGAGTCAACCCCTAGCTTTTGCTCTAATTGTAGGAAAGTGGCACTTGTCATTAGATTCAAATCAAAGATGTGAAGCTGAGCTGCCACAGCCATCCCAGCCCTCAACTCTCCTTTCCCCAACACAGCCTGAGACAGACCCAATCCCTTGTTAGATCATTTCAGCCCTTAGTCCAGTGGTTTGATACCAATTCTATCCATGGCTTTTCAGTTATGTGACCTGCGAATTGCTTGTTTCATTTCTCTTACTTGCAAGTGCAAGAATCATAGCTGACACAAGTGCCTGGCAAATAGTTCTTAATAAATGTTTTTACTAGTATTATCTATAATAATAGATTTTATTATATCTTCCAAGGCCTCCATCTTCAATTCGAACCACCTCTTTGTAAATATCCAGAAGAAAACGTCTATGGATCACAGAGGCAAAAATGCATGTCACTGACGGTTTCTTAGCTACAGACAGATACTTGCTGGTTAGGGAAACGAGAAGGGAAGTAAAAATTACTTATTCTTTCTGTACTAAAACATGCTTTGGAAAAGGAATTTGTCTTGTCTGATGCAAAATTACCAAAGATTTAATCAGAAGACTCCACTTTCTGGAAATGTCAAAAGTGTTAAGAGTCATCTGTTTATAATCTCAAAAGAAAGCAGTGCTTATTAATTGCATTATTGATTTGTGCCTTTTCAGCTTCTGAGTCTTCTTACAGAAGTAAAAGAATAATGCACAGTTAGCTTCTCACTTAATAAATGCACCAATTTCCTTGATGTTGAATCCCATATTGGAAATTCTTAACATTCAAAAAGAAACTTGAGGACCAACTTCACTTTATTAGTAGATTCATTTGTTAATTCTCTGCCTCATTCTTTTTCCTGATTCTCTCACCTAGGTTCTATCTGTGCATTTGGTAGTAGTTCTTTAGTTAAGAATCACAGATTGTAAAGAAATTATGTATGGAATAATACATAATTTCATACATAAAAGGTATGTACGTGGGGAGGTGGATGGGAAGGCGGGTACTGGAAACAGATTAAGCTGAAGGCATTTGTTAAACTGACTTAAGCAAAGAAACCAAGTTATTCATTGTTCAGTTACCAACAGTGTACTAATGTATTAATGAGAGACAGAAACTTTCCAGATATTAAAATACAGACTGGGTCTCACTCTTCAAATGAGAAAGCACAAAGTTTCTTAGGTAATGCTTTTCCCAGAAGACAGTAACCTGTGTCTTAGAAGGCTTCACTTACAGTGAAACACACTAGCAATTTCCGAATTCAGACATGGCTGAGGAGACCTCAGGATACAAAGAAGGGCAGAAGGCAATATTCTTTGCTTTTAGGATTCCTGAAAGAAAACAGGAAATCATCCTGTATTTCACCCAGCTTGCAGGATAGTACCACCTGTGAAGAGATAGCAATGCTCTGCCCGCCACCATGGCCTGGGTGACAGAATCCTGTATTTACAACTGAGGAATGACTCTGGATTCTCCATGGGATGCATTGTCAAAATAAAGCCATCTTTTATAGGCACATGTGTTTTGCTCTCAGTCATGGAACGGAGTCCTCGGGTACTCTCTTCGGTACTATCCACAAGATTCTAGAAGTGTCTAGTTTCTAATTAACTTGGAATTGCTCATTTAAAAATGGTTAAGTCAAAAGCATATTATGAAAGGGTAGGATGACATTTCCTGTAAAGTCTATACATCTTAAGGCTCAGATTATAGCTTTGAATTATTCAATGAATTCTGAGTTTTCAAAGTTTAACACCTCTTTGGCCAGGGATTTTACTTGTATATGTGTGTATGTGTGTGTATGTGATATTGTGATACATAATAATAAATTGTTGGGGGGGGAGAAAATTTCCACCTCTACCCTTCTTGTGTTCTTCTGGCTAGACTAATACACAAGACAGATTAACAAGAGAAAAACCAATTTAATTTTGTGTGATCATAAAATTATGCTCAGAGAGTGACCAAAAGCTGGCAGCTCTTATATCTTTTTATACAAAGAAACAATAAATGTGTAAGGATTTGAGAGGATAAAGAAACTTAGGTTTGAGTGCTTAATTAGTGAGAAATTTAAGCAAGGTTTGGGCCTGAGTAGTAAATCAGTACAGTAACAAGGTTTGTTGATACAGGCATGTAGGCCTGAATTCCCTGTCTCTCGTAATAAGGGTGCCCTTCTACCTCCAGATGCCTGGAGAGCATCTTTCACGTGGTAGATTTAGTTCCTGCTTACAGGAAGACAGAAAGAAGAGTCAGTGTCCCTCTGTGCCACTTCAGTATATCGTGGGGCAGCCTGCCCTGAGCACCAACAAAATACATATTGGTCTTTGCCCCAGTTTCTGGCACAGAGCTCCTAAAATGCTTGAGATTTCCTAAGTGCTGAAAGCAACAAAGGAGTGTTTGTTATGTTAATTAGGTGACTTTTGGAACTCACCTAAGGATGGGGGTTGGTTGCCAGCGGAGCCAATCATGTGATTAGAGGGTTGGAACTTTTAGTCCCACTCTCTCTCTGATCTGGAATGTCAAGAGAGGAGAGAGGGGCCGGAGACGGAGTTCTATCACCAGTGGCCAATGATTTAACCAATCATGCCTATGTAATAAAGCCTCCATGAAGGACCTAAAGCTTCTCGACTCCAAAAGGACAGGGTTCAGAGAGCTTCTGGACTGGGGAACAAGCAGAGGGGCTGGGAGAGCGGCTCTCATGGAGGGCATGGAAACTGCACTATATCCCCATACCTTGCCTTAGGCATCTCTCCCATCTGGCTGTTCCTAAGTTATATCCTCTATAATAAATCAGTGATCCAGCAAGTAAAACACATCTCTGAGTTCTGGAAGCCACTCTAGCAAATTAATCAAACCAGAGAGGAAGTCATGGGAACCTCTAACTTACAGCCAGTCAGTCAGAAGTACAGGTGACAACCTTAATTTGCAATTGGCAGCCTGAGTTGAAGGTGGTCATTGGAACCTCCAATCAATAGTGGGTTGGTCAGAAGGACAGGTAATAGTCCGGGCTTGCCACTGTCATCTGAAGAGAGAGAGAGAGAGAGAGAGAGACAGAGAGAGAGAGAGGGAGGGAGTGTGTATGTGTGTGTGTGTGTGTGTGTGTGTGTGTGTGGCTGGGGGAGGGGGCGGTCCTATAGGACTGAACTCTTAACCTGTTGAATCTGATGCTATCTCCAAGTCGATAGTGTTAGAATTGAATTAGATTCTCAGATGCTCTACTAGTCCCTGCTGGTATCTGAGAATTGCCTGGTGGTGTGGGAGAACCCTCCTCCCACACTGGAATCGGTACTAGAACTCTTAGTGTGTGTCCAAACAATATGATATCCTAGCCACTTATTTTAAGAATAAATATAAAAGGCAAGTTAGTTAATACAGTAAATTTGGGAGAAATTATATCTGGGTAAAAATCTTGTAACTAAATAGTTTCTGACAAGAGAGAAGCTTTTAAAAATAGAAGAATGCTGGCTGCCATTTGAACATACAAATGTTGATAATTCTGATAATTATCAGATAATTGATACTTGATAATTGATAACAAATTATTGATAACTGGTAGTTGATAATTGGTATCATGGTTCCAATAGAAGATAACATAAAGATAATTTATATTTGAATTGGCATTTACTTAATGTAAAAATGTACCTGGTTACTTTGCAAGTCTGTGCCTTCTTGAGCTCAAAAAATGGAAGAAGAAGAAAGAAAAATCTATCTGCTGTACTAAATTAATGGAGTTTCTACTTAATAAATGATCTACTCATAGATAATCAGGAGGCAATTTTATACATTATTTAGCACATCAGAAGATTTCAATATAGACTCTTAAAAAATCTAATATGTGCTCCATTAAAAGGCAAAGCTTCAACTACATTGGGACTAAATTAGTATAATTTTTAGGGGGAAAACAGAAGTATTCTATTAATTTCCTTTATGATTGTAAGTCCCTTGAATTTAAAACTCTGATAATTTCATCAAAGGAAAAAAAACCAACTGGTAAGCATTAAAAGTTATTTAAATATAAAATTGAATATCCATCTAAATAGAGTTTGGACTTCTGCATTGTAGCAGGTCAATTAAAGTTAAATACAAATAACGATGTCTGATTTAGGCTATACAAAGAATTATTTGAATATACTGCTAGTTCTGAAGTTTTAAAAGGTTTATTAACATTTTATATTATTCACTGTGAACTAAAGTAGCAGACCAATTATTTATATGGAACAAAGTCCTTAAAGTGATTCATGTTCAGAGTGACGGCTTTAAGACAGTGCTAAAAAAACCACAACATTCTAATATTCTGAATTTAATACTTCCTTAAGAATGTTGCCATAACATCTCAAAGCTTCACCTCATTAGACTTCAGCCTCATGCAATGAATCTGGTTTTATTTCCCAGTTATCTTTCCTGTGTGTCACAGAACTATTAAGTTGGGCACTGTTCCTTCATCTGTTTTTATTTCACACTATTACTTGATTCCGAATTAGGATCATCTACAATTGAAGCTTCTTTGGGCAAATTACAGTTTATCTGTTTTCCCGGTCCACTTGGTAGCAATGAGGGAAATGGATTGTCAACTTTCTGAAGAGCAGATATTAGCCAATAAGTGCAGGGTGGCCAAAGCTTAGTCTTTGCAGAAGCTGGATCAGTGAAAGAGTGACCAAGGGCAGCATATGAATTTGTGGCAGGTACTATGTAGGTCTCACTTGAGTTCTGAGATTTTTTCCCATTTTGCAAAGTCTCTGGTCACTATCCTTCATAGTAGTCAGTTCCCAATTACCTCTCAATTATTTGAAAATAAACTTTCTACTTGTTAAGGCAGTATAGCACGCAAGTTAAGGGCTCAGACCTAGACCCAAACCAATATGGGTTCCAATCCATCAGGTACTACATGGGTCCTCTTGGGTAAGTTACTGAACAGTTTAGCCTCAGTTTTATTGTCTGTAAAATGGGAATAAAATGGTACTATCCTCGTAAAATTACTGTAAAGGTTAAATATGATATTGCATGTAAAGTCCTATGCCTGGCATATATTAAGCATTCAATAAAATTATATTTATTTCAGGAAGTGCACATCAATGTTTTTTTTTCAAATTTTACATTAGAGATCCCTTGTCACAAATCACAACTATTTTTTACTACAAACGTCTGTGGTAAAGTGGTTGGTTTGAAGGATAGCAAATACACATTAATTTGAATAGTACAGGCTGCCAATACTTTTGCCAAAATAATAGTTGTAAAATACAGTCAAAAGCAGACTAAAGTGTGGGCTTCCCTGGTGGCGCAGTGGTTGAGAATCCGCCTGCCAATGCAGGGGACACGGGTTCGAGCCCTGGTCTGGGAAGATCCCACATGCCGCGAAGCAACTGGGCCCGTGAGCCACAATTACTGAGCCTGCGCGTCTGGAGCCTGTGCTCCGCAACAAGAGAGGCCGTGATAGTGAGAGGCCCGCGCACCGCGATGAAGAGTGGCCCCCGCTTGCCACAACTAGAGAAAGCCCTCGCACAGAAACGAAGAACCAACACAGCCATAAATAAATAAATAAATAAATAAAAATTAAAAAAAAAAAAAAAAAAAAACAGACTAAAGTGGATGTTGGATTATTCCCCATTTTTATTAGCTAGCCATTTCTCCTGTACCACTGCCACAGTAAATTGACAGTTAACAGATTTATAGACATTTGGGCAAATCTGAACTAGGAGGAGAGAATCCAGATTGCTGTTGCAGCCCTGGCCCATCTTGGCAAGACTTCACAGGTTTGGAAGTGTGCAGGGAGACTCACAAAGTTGCCCCCAGTCCAGATGAGGGGGAGAGGAGATGGAGAGGTTAGGGGGAGGACTGATGTAAGTTGTTAAGATGCCTTTTGGGGTGGATGCATAGGACACAAACACACTTCCCTGAGCTCTGTACCAACCCAGACACATAGCGGGCATAGGTGGCAGCTAAATGTCCTTTTTGCTGCCACACGCCTGTGGCTCATTGGATCAGGGGTGGACACTGACTTAAACTGCACCAATAAAAATCACTCCTTGGGCTTCCCTGGTGGCGCAGTGGTTGAGAATCTGCCTGCCAATGCAGGGGACACGGGTTCGAGCCCTGGTCTGGGAAGAGCCCACATGCCGCGGAGCAACTGGGCCCGTGAGCCACAACTACTGAGCCTGCGCGTCTGGAGCCTGTGCTCCGCAACAAGAGAGGCCGCGATAGTGAGAGGTCCGCGCACCGCGATGAAGAGTGGACCCCGCTTGCCACAACTAGAGAAAGCCCTCGCACAAAAACGAAGACCCAACACAGACAAAGATTTTTTTAAATTAATTAATTAATTAATTTTTAAAAATGGCTGTTGCTTCACTTGCTAAAAAAAATAAAGTGAGGTATATTGAAAATTTAAAAAACAAAAAAAAAAGTCACTCCTTTGGAAACTTCTAACTGGAGCTGACAGAGTTAAGTGTCTTTCTTGGTCACGTGAATTAAAGAAATGCAGACTCGGACACTGAGAGCAGCCCTCAGCTACCTGGCACGTAGGAAAGCAAAGGAAGCTTTCCACAGAGAGAAGGATGAGAGTAGAGAAAAAATGACGTGTACAGAATAGGAGAGAATGCTGGTCTTTGTCTCCGAGGTGCCCAGTTGTATTTCTTGCCACTCAAGGGGAACAACAGCACATCTTGCCTTGGTTTGGTAGAGCAGTCCAGAGTCAGAATAATTCCCCCCCTTTTTTGCCTAAACTAGTGTAAGTACGTTTTTCTTTGGCATGACCAAATTAGACGTAACAAATACAACTGTTCTTGTCACTTTCCTTTTCCCCACTAATTCAGAAAGTTGACTGCTTCTTTAAGGGATTTTAATTGTTTCAGCCTCAGTAAGAGTAAATTGTGCTTTACGCTCCACATAAAAAGTGCAATGGTTGTTCTTTCAAAATAGAACAGAAAAAGTGTGAATGTGTGTGTGTGTGTAGTAGTAGCCACAGTAGGGACGGGTGTAAAAAATAATACAAAATGAATTTAAATGGTTTCCATTATTTTGTGAGTTTGGAGAAAATATATCCCAAAAGAAAATAATATGGATAAACTACAAATTCACAGGCTTTTTTCAATATCACATCCCATTAATTGCAGTAAACTCTCACGGTGACCCTGGGAAGGAGGTTTTTAAGATCTATGAAGCATGAGGAAGTCAAGTGACTAACCCAAGATCACACACCAAGTAATTCATCTTTGGATATGACTACAGGATATATGACTTTAAAGGCTTAGTATTTCTTCTTTTCTTATTGTTTTCTCTGTATTTCCCCAAATACATTCTATATTACACCACTCCTTTGGGATATTCTATGGTCCAATAAATTTGGGAACTGCTAA
Organism: Balaenoptera physalus; assembly: GCF_965194825.1. Classification (NCBI taxonomy): domain Eukaryota; kingdom Metazoa; phylum Chordata; class Mammalia; order Artiodactyla; family Balaenopteridae; genus Balaenoptera; species Balaenoptera physalus. Next base: position 100,425,025 of record NC_138896.1, on the reverse strand, counting down.
ATAATCCCTCTCTTAGAAATTGACATTAAACATTCATATTATATATAGTCTATAAAGAAATGCATGCAACTTTGACTCTAGTGTTTGATTAACACATTTTCCAAGGAATCATGTTAAAGCATTATTAAACTTGTGTTGCCAAAAGAGCTATTAATAAATTGAAGTGTTAACAGTTAGTTAATTAAAGATTAGGAAATGTTGAATAGTACATTGTTTATTTTTCTGTGTAGAGCTGATATTTGTTTTGAATGTATCTTCTTAGTGTTAAAAATACTTGAATATATTAAAGTATAAACAAATAAAAATCAGTTAAAATCCCATGACCCTGGGAGAACCACTATCAACATTTCATTGATGATACTATCATTTATCTCTATTCATACCTACATGCAATCACCAATGGTTTTGCATAAATCAGATATAATCACAGGATGATACCTCATGACCATCCCCACTTTTCCTGTCTTTCTCTAACTCCACCTGCAGCAACACACCCCCCTAAGTAACAAATGTTTAAAAATTCGATGTGCAGCTTTCCATGTTTGGATAGGTAAGGTGGGAGGGGAGAGAGAGAGAGAGAGAGAGAAAGAGGAGGGGAGAGACAGGTGGTTTCTTGGCAGTGATTGTGTTATGATAATGGGATCATAATATATACATTACTCTACATCTTTCTTTTCTCACTATCCAATATAATGTGAAAATGCCTCCAAGTTAAATGATATAGAAAAAGAAAAAGAAAAAAAACGGCTCAAATAAATAATCCAGGAAAAAATACAGCTTCAGGCATGGCTGGTAACAGGGGCTCAATCAACATTTCTTTCTCTCTCCCTTCTTTTAGAATGATTCTTTTCTTAGATAGATTATTCCCTTGAGCGGGGCAAAAAGCAAGCTCTGGTGATCCCAGGGCTACCTCCCTGCTTATTTACTTTTGTCAGCCAGAGCGTAAGCATTTTTATCCCAATATTCCCTGCACTCTTACTGACTTTTTTGCGGATTGAGCTGACTCAGGTCACCAGCATGTCCCTCAACACATCCCCTTGGTTAGCGCTCTGCAAATCCCCAATATTTTCCCTCTGAACTGGGCATTCAGCTTTCCCAAATCTGAGGGATTGAACTGAAGATGGTGAATCCCCAGATAAAATCTGAGAGGGGCTCGTGCCAGTAATAAGGTAACTAAACACTGCGCATCCCAAAATAACCAAGATCCTATAAACATGCTAAAAGGCAGAAGTCAAAACCTGAAAACATAATATTCCACTAAACACCAAGAAAATACATAGCATAATTATAGTTCTTATTCTTGGAGTGAACTTTCACATGGACTATTGGGATCAAATAAAGCTACTTACCAAATTCTCTCCTGAATATCTTGGTCAGTCGTCATGTGGCTGAAGGGAGCAGAGTCATTTCAGCTGGTTTGAGGTAGAGGTGATTTTATCTGAAGCCTACGGAGGAAACTTGAACCACATGGCGAGAAGTACAGCAGGTGGAGCTGGAGTTTCTCAAGGAGGTGATCTAAGGTTTCATAGTCTCCTAACTGCATATCTCTGCGCATCTGCATCATTCTCTTCTCTGAAGAGCAGTTTCCTCTCTGTTCTCCTGCTGATAAAAATGCAGTTTCTATCCCCCTTTCTTCTATCTTTGTGTAACTTGCCACTGGAATGTTATTTTTTTCCTTTCTGATACTTCTCCCCACAAGTGTGTTTTGCCAGTGCTTCTGAAATACAGAGATGCCGACTCCAGCCCCATTTCCATGTGGTCTTTCACTTGGAACATATTCCTGTTTCTTCACGTTCCTCGACTCTCGGTGCTGGTTTCCGTGCATTAAGTGAAGCAGCCACCTTCCTGGTCTGCAAGGAGAGGCCTCGTGTGGATGGACTTTATCCTGCAGCCCTGCCCCGGCTCTTGGCTGTCTCTCAGGCTTTGTGACCACCGTCCAGCAGCCTATTTCATTTTTCGCGGCTCCCAGTGGGTGAGGCTCTGCCCAGCCCTGTCAGCGTCCTGAAGGGCTGACTGGAAGCCCAGCCTCAGGCATGAGCTTCTAAAGGAAGCAAATACGTATGGTCCTGTGGAACCACACACAGAAGCCGCCAGAGCCAGGCCGTCTGGAGGTGCGCCCTGTGCGGCAGCAGCGAATACCGAGGCTCCAGACGAGCGTGGACGCTCCCGTGCCGGGGACGGGGCTGAGCTGTGAGGGACGAAGAGCCGCCAAGATGGCGGCGCAGCGCCCTGAGGCGGCGTCCGTGTGCCGCGTCTAGATGGCTCTCCTGATGTGAAGCCTTCCCTTCGGGCGGAAGCTCCTAGTCGAGCAAAACGGCGTCTTAGAAAAAACTGGGGGTGTATTTCAGTCCTCAGCCAGTGCTGTGCAAGGGCCAGGCTTCCAGGAACCGTGTCCGGGTCCCGTGGGACGCGGGATCGCAAGCTCCCCCACGAGCCGGTGTTGCTCAGAGCGCAGCCAAGAGAGCGCGGAAAATAGCCTCGGAGGCGTCTGGAAAGGATCACAGGCACCCTCAGCACGTGTTTAATTAGAAGCCGCCCCTCAGGCTGCAGCTGTGGGGATAAACGAATAGGCCTTTTTCACAGAAAGACTCGGCTTCCGCTCCCTTGCCTGTTGCTCTGCCCTGAGGGTGGTGGCTGTTGAAGAACTTTCCCTCCCTGGGTTACAGCCCCGTGGTTACCCCACTGGCCACCAGAGCCAAGTGACGCAGACGGGTCTCCTGGTGGCAGCCACGAAAACCGGGACCCCAGATTGGAGTCAAGCTCCCCTGTGGGAGATTCCGGCGCGGAGGAGCGCAAGATGGCGCCGCCGCCTGCCAGCCTCCTCCCCGGAGCCGCCCAGTGGACCCTAAACGGGTGCCGCCTCACATGCGTGCCCACCAGGCTGATGCTCCAAGACAGCAGAGGAGCCTTTTCCCACACGACGTCCAGCGCCCTCAAAACCGCCGTTTGCGCGGGGACCTGAGGCGGGTAAGTCCGGGCTGCCCTTTGAGACGCGTTTCTCAGACCCGCGTACCCTTGTTCTCCCGGACAGGAGCTCTCCTGGTTCTCAAAGCTGAATGTTTTGGAGGTTTGTCCCTCGGGTGCGGGTCTTCAAAGCTGCGGTGCTGGATGTGGGTGTCAAACTCTTCAGTCTTCAGGGAGGAAGCGCCGGGTTTTGAGTTTCCTCCTAACGGTGGGTCTCGGCTCGGGGGTGGAGTTAGTGGCCAGACGGTGTCCCAGCCTCTCCCACCTGCTTCCATGAGGGGCTCCTGTCTTTTGCCCCATATCATGCATAGGAGTCACTCTGCCAGTTCTTAGGGTTTTTTTCAGAGGAAGTTGTTCCACAGCTGTAGATTTGGTGTCATCATGGGAGGAGGTGACTTCAGGGTCCTCTTGCGTCACCATGTTGGAGGGGAACCTCATCTCCCTGTGATCTTGTAACTCCCCATGGGCTCGTCTAACTCACTGTGTTTCTGATTCTTGACATGGAATTGGATTGGGGTATCTTTTTTTTTTTAAAGTTGCTTTTTTAAAAAATATTTGTTTATTTATTTTTGGCTGTGTTGGGTCTTCGTTTCTGTGCGAGGGCTTTCTCTAGTTGCGGCGAGCGGGGGCCACTCTTCATCGCGGTGCGCGGGCCTCTCACTATCGCGGCCTCTCTTGTTGCAGAGCACAGGCTCAGTAATTGTGGCTCACGGGCCCAGTTGCTCCGCGGCATGTGGGATCTTCCCAGACCAGGGCTCGAACCCGTGTCCCCTGCATTGGCAGGCGGATTCTCAACCACTGCGCCACCAGGGAAGCCCCTGGATTGGGATATTTTGGGTCAAGTATGCTGGTTCCTGTGACAGTCGGCTGAGATGGGGAGGCAGTTGGCATGTTATCCAAGGGATGTCTGCGAGGAGGATGTGGCTATGGAGGAAACGCGGGGCATCTTACGTGGACCAGCAGCAGGGGTGTGAAAACCCGTAGTTGTCACACTTCACACGCCTTGTGCTTCAGCTTTCTGGTGCTGATGGCAGACTACCTAAATTTGAACCCTGGGTCCATCACCTATTTGTGTGACTCTGATTTCCTTAATCTCATCTGCAAATGGAAAGAATGCTGACTATAGCATAACCTCATAGGGTTGTTATGAAAAATAAAGAAGGTAATAGAGCTAAAACTCTTAGATTCGTGATTGGCATGCAGTAAGCACTAAATAAATATTTGCTCTTATTAAAATAGGAGGTCCACACTTTCTGTGGCCGAAGTGACAATTTCAGACAAAGTCTCAGTTGATGCACTGAATGAAATATATAGTGAGAGCTGAGCAAACAGATCATCCACAGGCTCAAGTCTTAATAATCAGAATAATCGGGACTGGGGACTAAAGTTGACATTGAGGGCGAAACTCCCTGATCCCGTGTTTATGACCCCACCCCACCCCTGCCTTTGAGCTAGCAGCTGCCACTTTTGCGCTAGGGTGACCTGCTGCAGCCTCCAGCGGATTCGTTCTACTCAGCTGCTGAGGCTTTTGCTTGATCACCTTTACGTGGAGGGAGAACTCGCCCCACTGAAAAGTGGTGGGTGGGTGAAACCCAACATGGCATATCCTTATTAAGGCAGGGAGTGGAGGCAAGAAAGTCAATTACGGCAGCCCGGAGCCCCCGTGCAGGGGCTGCCGTCGGGGGGCTGTCAGCCACTTTTGCCTCAGGGCACCAGATAATAACTTCGGAATCGGCACTTGGACGGCCAGCCAGGCTCAGCTTCTACTTCAGAGCGCAGGGGACATGAAAGGCAGTACCTTTCAGAATAGCAGAAATGTCCTGAAAGTAGCAGGGCGATGGAATATTTAATGGATATGCTCTCCTGGTAGGTGGGTGTCAAGGAAAATGGTCTTAGGATACTCATTAAATGTTACCAAGACATTGAGACAGAGATGGCACAAGAGGCCCAAGCAAAACTCAAACACTGTTTCACATCCAGGATGAGTGGTTGGGTTTTATCGGAATAAACTCGACTAACGCTTGCGAGACTCTGTATTCTGAATGCACCACAGTTATGGGATGAAGTTACAAAGAAAGTCAAGAAGAGTTTACTAAATTCACAGATAATATTCTTAATACAGGTAAAAGGAAAAGCCAGGCTCCACTTGCACTGCTACCCCAGGACATTGGTAGCAACCTTTAATACTGATGGTGTGGTTTGGAAAGGACTTTGCATGACGTGTGTGCTGACGTATAACTTTCCTTTTAAAAACCAACTCACGTGGAAGACGTCAACATGATCATGTAAATAAAATATCAAGCACAGCACCAGGCATATAGTAAACATTCGAAAACATCAGCCATTTTCTTTTTCTCCCTCTTGTGTAACATGCCCTCTGGAGTAAGAGTTCCTTATTTTTTTAAATTTATATTTATATTTATTTGACAACCACATATATAAGTTACTATGTGCCAGGCAATCTTCTCAGTCTTTAATAACTCATTTAATCCTTACAACAAATCTATCAGGTAGGGTCAATTGTAAACTCTGCTTTAAAAGTAAGGCAACTGAGCTGTAGAGATGCTAAGTGGCTAATTAATGGCGAGGCCAGGATTTGAAGCCAAAAATGCCTGCTTCTAGTCACTACTAGTGGCCTTTCTGTTCTTTGAGGACAGAGAAGAAGTGCATTTATCTCTTTTATCTGCACTTAGGCAGTTCCTGACCCATGGGATGCACCCAGTATATGCTTATTGAACATCAGGAAAAGCAAGCAGTACACCTTCCCAAGACTCTGGTACATACCTTTACCACATGCACTAAAACGATTCATATTCTCACTTAAGAACTTAAAAGAGAGAGGGCTTAGTGAAAACAGTAGCTTTTTGCCTGTCTGCTCTACCAGTCCAGATGGAGATTAGAGAGCAAACGTAATCATAAAAATGGGTAGAGTTTTCACACCATCTCTCAGGCATAGAACCAAATATTCAGAAGCTCTATGTTGAATCATCTTGTCCATTTCCCAGGCTGCTTTGACTCTCCGTTTGTTTTAGTCCCTGCTCCTGCCATGATGCGATAAGAGACATCTATTAGGATGCTTTCTTGAGCCTTTAGGTTGCAAGGCCCTGATTCCACCTTCAGGTACAAGTAATTTAGGACTCTAAGGGTATCATTGATGTTTGGCTATTCTTCCATCTCTTTCACTTGCCTTTTTCAATTTGGGCTGTGTTCCCAGGTTCTTCTCTCAACATACTCAACTGGCTACATCAGCTCCAGGTTTTATACATTCTCAGTCCTTTAGCCCATGAGAAAGGCAGACTTCCTCGTAAACTCTAGCCAGTTTTGTTATAATGCATAGGTTTGAATTGAGTTATATGCTGTCTATGAACAAATCAACTAATAGCCACTTTGGTCTGATCCCCTTTGGAATATGGGAATCAAATTTACAGCACTTTGGATCAGGAGAATCTGATGTACTGATTGCTTAGGCCAGGCTAAGTGCTCTACCCTTGGGCCAATGTAAGAGATGGGTGACTGCAAACAAGTGCTACACAGTACAGATGTGATCGTTGTTCTTGCGGATGCAAACAACTTCCATTGTAAAAGTTTGAGAACAATTTAAATGGATATTGGAGAATTCAAATAGGATATCTAACAGCTCCCACTTTTTTTTTTTTTGTCATCCACCCTCCGTGTTTTACAGCTTCAAAGTTTGTCTTTCTAAGGACATTTTCATTTGACTTTAAACTTTCCATTATTGGAAAATCTAACTGTCCTGGGCAGGATCCTCATACATCAAGTACAGGAACAGAGTGTTGTCATCTTAAAATAATTATCAGCCGAGCCTTATTTCCTGAACTACTTAAAAGCATGTTTTCTCTCTCTCTTCCCCAAAACACCAAAATGAATCAGGTGCCTACAAACATAAGTACATTTTTTTAGTTTCTAGATTCACAGGTGAGCCTCTTGGTGCATTTCCTTTTCCCACACAAGGAAGGCATGCAAGGGTTTTCAGTTCGAAGATGTATTAAGAAGTCACTATTGTACTTTTAAAATCATTGCTATAAGCATATTGGAGTAGAAACAATGTTATTGTGAAAATGTGTAAGATTTCAAGAATAGTGATACAGCCAACACTTGTTATCCACCTCACAGTCTGAGACATTCTCCTTCCTTTGGTAGGCTCCTGTGTGTCCCTGTCTTATCCTATCCCCTTCTCTAGAGTTCCCATGATTTTCATTATAATTTTACCACATGTGGATATCCTAAACAATATACTGATTCATTTTGCGGGTTTCAAATCTAGTTAATAAAATGTTAACAATTATATTTTACTGTGACTTGTTTTTTTGCTTGTTATTATATTTCTGAGAATGATTCTTGTTATTGTACATAGCTGTAGTTTATTCATTTTTTCTGATATGTAGTATTTGATTGCATGACTAGACAACCTCGATTTGTCCAATCTACTCTTTTTGTAAAAAATATTTGTTTATTTATTTGGCTGCTCTGGGTCTTAATTGCGGCATGCGAGATCTAGTTTCCTGACCAGGGATAGAACCTGGACCCCCTGCATTGGGAACTTGAAGTCTTAACTGCTGGACCACCAGGGAAGTCCCTATCCAATCTACTCTTGATGGACATCTATTAACAATATCACATATGTGTCCTGATAGAAGAGTGCAATTGTTTCATTAGGGACTATCCCAGATACTGTTTTGCTGGGTCATAGGACTTGCCCATCTTCAACTTTACTAAATAATGCCAAGGTGTGTGCCAAATTGGTTAAAACACTGTACACTTCCACCAACAGTGTGTGTGTGTGTTCGAGCAAATCCACATATATACCAACAGTGATGCTGAAATACTTTTCTTTTAATTAGATTTTAATTTATAACAATTTTACTTACAGAAAATGTGTGAAGAGAGTGCAGAGAATTCCCAGTATTTCCCATACCAACTTTCTTCTATTTGTAACTTTAGGAAGATACATTTGTTACCTTTAATGAACCAGTAATATTGAAACATTACTACTAATGAAAGCCCATACTGTATTCAGATTTTCATAGTTTTTACCTAATATCCTCTTTCTGTTCCAGGATACTGTCTATTAACTTTTGCCATCCATATTACATTTATTTGTCATGTCTCCTTAGGCTTTTCTTGGCTGTGACAGCTTCTCAGACTTTCTTTGTTTTTAATGATCTTGACAGTTTGGGGAGAGGCATACTGGTCAGGTATTTTGTAGAATATCCCTCAATTGGGATTAGTCTGACGTATGTTCTCATGATTACACTGGAAGTATGACCACAGAGGTAAAGTGCCATTCTCATCATATCAGGGACACATGCTATCAACATCACTTGTCACTCTTGGTGTTGACCGTGATCACCTGGCTGAGGTTGTGTTTGTCAGATTTCTCCACTGGAAAATTATCCTTTCCATGCTGTACTCTTGGGAAGGGCAGTGCGAAGCACACTTAAGAGAAGAGTTATGTTCTAATTCCTTGAGAGTGGTGTATCTACATAAATCATTTGAAATTTTTCTTCATGGGAGATTTGCCTATTCTATGCATTTATTTATTTACTTATTTATTCATCCATTTATTGACTCACACATGTATGTATATCAGTATAGACTTATCTATATTTATTTTATATTTTGGTTATAATTTAATACTATTTTATTTATTTTGTTGCTCAAATTGTTCCAGCTTTGGTTACCGGGAGCTCTTTGAAAGACTTTTTAATTTTGTCAATGCGGGTGAATGACACATGGTATCTCCTTAGGGTTTGAATTTTCATTTTTGTGATTCTCTACTCTGAGAATCACATTTGATATTTTTTCTATTGGATTGTGTTTTTTCTTCTCATTGATTTCTTTTTGTTCTGTTATGTTGGATACTTTTTTTTTACTTATATGTGTTAGACACATTAGTTATTTTCTCCCAATTTTTGGCTTCTCTTTTATTTACGGACTCTATTGACCTACTATGTTCTTAATAATAAAGCAAATATTGATCCTTCTCTTTACGGTTTGCAACACTGGAAGATTAGTTAAGAAACTTTTTGCTTCCTAAAATCATAAAGATATTCTCCAAGATATTCTTTTGTAGATTGCCTTTCCCCTAGGTAAAATTGATTTGTGTACGTAGTGTGAGGTAGGGGTCCAATTTCTGTTTTTCCTATGTAGATGACTAATTGTCTCAGCACCATTCATTGAGGAATTATTTTGCCAATGATCTAACAACATTTTAACAATGTTACACATTGAGTTTTCACATTTGTGTGGGTCTTTGTCTAGGATCACATTCTGTTCCATTCTTCAATTTTCTATCCCTTTTAGAATATCATGTCCTTTTTTACTAAAGCTGTATTTATTTTACTAAAGCTGTATATATTTTACTTAGTACGACAAGTCTTTCTAACTTGTCTTCAGGAGTCACTTGGTGATTCTTTGTCATTTGCTTTAACATATTAATTCTAGTATCTTTTTGTCAAGTTCCACAAAGATTAACAAAACACAAACAGTTGCTGGAGATTTGAGTCTAGACATCAACTTGGAGGGAATTGATCTCTCTACAATATTAAGCTCTTTACAGTATTCCAACCCACGTATATGGCTTATCTCTCCATTAAGGTATCTTTAATATCTTTCAATAAAGTTTTAGGATTTCCTCCATGATAATAGTGTTTGTTTTAAAAAAAGAAATCTCTATATATCCAACCTCTATCGAGACCATCTGGTCCATAGCAGAAACTAAATATATATTTGATAAAAAGAAGAAAGAGAGGGAGGCAGGGAGAGAGACAGAAAGAAAGATAAGCAGGAACCATGTCTTCCAGGGCCTTGGAGCCAAGCTTAAATTCTGTCCAGTAGGTGGGAAATCAGTGAAGAGTTTTGGGAAAATAAATAAATGCAAACATACATGGCAGCCTCAAGAAAAATAAATCAGGGAGGAGCAAGACTGAAGGTAGTGAGACCAGTTGAAAAGAAAGTCAGGGGTCAGATGAACCATTTGTAGAAAGTCTGCAGTGATAAACAGGGATAAAAAGAAAGTGAGATATTTATGTGTTTGATATGGAAAAATAAGAAGGATTCATTAAAGGAAACAATTTTAAGGAATATACTGCAAAATAATACTTTACAATTTATGTCTGAAACTTAAATGTTAGAGCAACTTAAAATGTCCATTCATACATTTCAGTTCCACTCTGGAACTTCAAGGACTTGGTCAGTCATTCACAGGGTGCAACAACTTGAAAGACAAAGAAGTTGCTATGTGATCTGAGCAAGTCATTTTACCTCAGTGGGTTATTTCCTCATTTTATATGAATTAAGAATTTGATTTAGATCACTGAAGCTCCTCCAAATAATAAAGGGTTATAATTATGCATTTCCAGCTACAGGAATAACCTTGGCATTGAAACCCAGAACTGGCCTAATAGAAGCTGCATTCGTTCGGAGTTGAAAATGTAGAGGATATTCTCACTTTCTTTGGAGAGGAGATATGGGTAAAAGGGATGGAAATTCCTAAAGATATGCATGAGGATGGAGGAGAAAGTGGTGTCCTACGTGTGGATTCCTATCGTTAATTTATTCAACATTTTCATAACTTTTTCTACTTGTGGCCCAAGTAACATTCGACCTGCTATAAGGTAGCAGCATAATTAGGCCAATTATATGAATCCTACAAAGGGACAAAGTCAATACCTGATTCATCTTTGGGCTCCCAATGTCTAGAATGGGGTTTTGTATGTAAGTGCCCAATACAGCTGATGTTTCAAAGAGAACAGTTCTATCATTGTACTTGAAAGAGACGGTCATTTGTAGGTACATGCTTAGTTGTTCCCTAGAGGTAAAACAGTCCTGCCAATGGTTATTTCTGCATGGGTTCCTGGGATCCCAACTAGGTACAAAAGTGTTCTTATTTAGATCTCAAAAATACCTTCAGGTGAAGTCACCAAAATTAGGTCAGCTGGTTATTGAAAAAGTATTAGGAAGTGGTGACAATGGTAAGTGTTTGTACCATTTGCACAAATATCAAACCACCTTTGTCAGAAAATCAAAAACCAAAATACCAGGTGGTTTCTTCTCCATCAGAATTAACTGTCTGTGGCCAATTAGCTGAAGCCAGGGGTTTCAGGCTCTCTGAGACAAATTTCGGTTTTTCTCCCTCTTGAAATGAGATGTTTAAGAAGCAGTATAACTTAACATTTAAATCAAGCCAAAAGGCACAGCTAGATTTTTTCCAAGATTAAATTGCTAAAGTTTATTTAAACCTAGAGCAAAGTTGAAAAAAATTCCACAGTGAACATAAAAATACTGACCATCTACATTCTACCATTAATATTTTACTAATCTTGGTTTCTTTTTTTACATATCTATCCATCTGTACCTCTCTCCATGCATCAAATCTTCTCATGCGTAAGCATTTCAAAGTCAATTGCAGACATCAGTAGACAGCTCCCAAACATTTCAGCTGCGTGTCATTTACTAGAAAACTGTGGGTTACTGCAGTGACCACCTCATAGATTACATATAGTGAGACAGTAATACTGATAGTTTCCCAGAGAGTGGGTTGCTGTGAAAAGACATAAAGCCATTATCAAAGCCCGAGCCAAGATTTCCTGATTCCCTGTCTTTGCTGAGCAACACCGAGTCTTGCTGATCTGGATGGGAATGCTTGAATAGTTACCTAGATCATAATTACTACTATGTATTACAAGACATAGAAGTTATTTAAACAGAAAGAAAACTTTTCATGTAGGACATGTAATTTGACTGAATCATGAGCCACGAGTAGGATTTCAACTGGCACACCTAGCACAGTGTTCTGTCCAAAGGAAATGCTTAATTAATAAATTTTCAAATCCATTTTAAGATTTTCTATGCATTCGTTCTTCATTCAATACTCATTTAACATGACTAATCTGAATTAGTGTAAACAACTTTCACTCCCCAAAGCCCTTACTCACGGCTTTTTTCTCTGATGCTCACAGATTGTTCAATATACTATAAAAAATAAAAGTCTACTTCTTCCCCACATTAGTAACGTGCTTCCGTTCTCTGTTTCTTATGCTGGTGTTTTAATTGTTGGGTGCTCTCTTATTTTTAGGAGTTGTGGTTTTTAAGTAAAGGAAAGAGAAGTCTAACTAGTTGCTTCAAAAATCAATAGCTGTGCAATAGATTTTAAATAACCATTTTTTGGGGGGACTGGCATGTTGACTGCCTTTTAAGTGACAGTGTGTGTATCTGTGCCTTGTGTGCCACCATTACGATTCTTAATTTTGCTTTTAGTTCCAGTTCCTATAGAGTAAAACCAAATAATTTGGCAAGAGATCCATCCAGAAAGTGGCAGGATAACTGATTTTCCCAACTACTACTGGGCGATACCTTGACATTGCAGTAAGTCTTAGTTTGTCCAATGTTTGTGTGATGGACTACATGTAAGCTCAGTCACAGCAGGATCTGAGGCTGTTTTTGCCTATGATTGGCCACTCAGCAGCTAGCAAAGGGCCTGGTAAATAGTAAACATTCCATAAATATTTTTGGATGTGTACCTGTTAAACTATTATCTCCTCCAGCTACAAAGTCATTTTGAAATACATAATATACCATCATACTTTAATATTATTTTATTGTAAATATAATAGCCTACAATGTATTATAAATATAATAACCTATAATAACAAATGAAATCAAAGCCTACGAGAGTATACAGAATAGGTAGTATGTTCATCTCCTAGGGTTGCTGTAGCAAACAAACTTGATGGATTAAAAAAACAGAAATTTATTTTCTCACAGCTCTGGAGGCCAAAACTAGGTGTTGGCAGGACTGTCTTCCCTCCGGAGGATCTAGGGGAGAACTGCCTAGCTTTTGCCAGATATTGGTGCCTCCAGACATTCCCTGTGGCTGCATTACTTTGATCTCTACCTCTGCTTTAACTTGGGCTTCTCCTCTGTGTCTATGTCTCCTTCTATTCTGTCCTTTCTCTTAAAAGGACACTTGTCTTTGGATTTAGGGCCCAACCAGATAATAAACCTCATCTAGCCATCCTTAATTACATCTACAAAGACTCTTTTTCCAAATAAGGTCACATTCACAGGTTGTAAGGCTTTGGGCATGGCTATATCAATAACTTTTTGTGGGCCACCATTAAATCCACTACTTATTCAATATTTTGTTATGCTCTCACAATGCCTGTCATATGGAATAATGCAATTGAAGAGAATATTGTGCAGCAAGGCTGTTATATTAACATACTGTATTTAAGGAACTGTTGAGAAATATAACTGATATATTTTTAACTTGAGCTGCAATTTTCCTTTCTCAAAATCTTTGTTCTATGGAATGTATCTAGAACTCAAATCATCCAAAAATGTAGCAAACTGTTGCTGTAAAGAAAATTCCATAATTTACCGCTAACAAAATTAAAACTACCATAGATCTCAAAGTTGCAATTCTAATTAGAGAAATAATCTTTGGGGCATCTCCTCTAAGGAGCTGGAATCCCTCAGCAATTCTTCGAAAATCTCTGTATCTAAGGCTGTTGGCCACAGAGCTGAAATCAGTACAGTTATGGGATACAGGAGTTAAAGTACAAATCATGTATCTGATAGCTTTTATTGATGCTTTCTCCCCCTTATAATTGAAAGCATCAAATGAAATACGTGGATTATATACTTCTTCAATAATTTAATGACAGTTGAACTTGGCACATGTTAAAATTTTGTATGTAATCAGTAGCTTGAATTCAAATAAATTTACTTTCAAGGTTTTCTTCTCTTCTGCCATATTCTGAGCTACCTCTAGGTTAATGGCTTTGTGGAAACCTAACACAATTATTTGTGTGGCTAGTCAGGAAGCCACATATGTCAGACCAATGGCATGATATGAATTATATTGATTTGTCAAAAACAAAAAAAGCATCATGATTTTGGAGATATGTATTAGCAGATGACTGCACTTTCATTTTATTTGGTGGACATTGCCCCTAGATGGTGCTGTAGGTTGGCTGACCATCTTAGTTTTTCATGCCTTTCTGTACTCTTGTCTCTTGCTGATCCTCCCTAGGTATTTGAGAAAAATGTTAATCAGACGCCGTCAAACTGAAAGCTGAATTTGGTAGGGCTTTGATATGTGAAGATGGGGGTAAGATCTTTTAGATGCACTAACAGTATGAGACAAGACAGAGAAGCCAAAGTTGTTCAAAAGGCCTGGGCAGAGGAGATCACAGATAGAAGAAGGCCCACTGATTGTTTCACAGCAGGATGCAAAGGGACATGGATAGGACACAGGCAGGGAGGGGAAGGCATGGGTCCTGGGAGAGGGGAGCGGAAATGGTGAAGAAGATTGATGGAAACATCTAGCATGAATGCCCCAGCCTTCTACGATCAGGCACCAAATGGCTGAAATAAATGTCTACGTCTCCCAACTTTATAGGATGGTCTACATGAAGGAGGTTTGTATCCTACTGAGTCCAGCCCACTCGTATACTGATTACAAGTGTGCAATTATAAATGGAGATGAGAGCTATGAAGGAAGTGAACATAGTCCCACAAAGTGATAACAAACCTGTACTTTGAGCCCTTGAGTTGGACTGGAGAAGGGAAGGCTTCACTAAAGAAGTGAATCTAGACCTGAGATGTAAAGAATGAGAAGAATTCTACTAGTGAAAGGAGGAAATGGGGAAACTGGTTGAGAGAGAATGGCCATATGGTGGAACCAGCATGTGCAAAAAATGGGTGAGAAGTGGGAGCTTGTTGTAGTCAAGGAACTGAAAATGACTGGTGCAGCCAGATATTAGAAGGTAAGGGGGAAAGTGGCAGGACAGGAGGCTAGGGAGTAAGCAGAGCCCACTGCCTGCCTACCTCTGTTTTTAAGCCTTGAATGAGATTATCATTGCCTAGGGAAGGTGTACAGTTGGATGCACACTCCCTCTGTGAGTGGTGGAATAGGACGTTGGAAGAAGAGCATTATTCATTCCATCCAACTTGTCAAATACGCATTTTCCTTCCTTAGAGACTTTATGATAACGTGTTGCATTTCTCATAACTTACTTTATTTATCTTAATCTGTCTTGTGTTATAGTTTCTGGTATCCTTGTTTAATCCCCTTCATTAGATTGTAAGCTCCTGGCCTAGCACTTTTATAATAAATATTTGCTAAGCTCAAAGAAAAGGCATTGCAAATACCAAGTTTATCTGTGGATTAGCAGTAGATCACCAGGTCCCCTGGGCCCTGGTGTCATTTCAAATTGCTGTTTGAAATGTGTGAAATATATTTCCAGTTTTGGGAATATTATATATATAACATATATATTAGCATTTTTCATAGTTACTGTTCTTATTTTTGTTTTCTTTTGTATCTTATGACATTATCTCATGTATTCTATATCCCAGATCTCATATTCATTCATTCTTTCATTCACTCACATTCATGCTTGGATTCATATATACCATGCTTGGTACTAGAAATTATTTAAGGCATCATTTGTGAGAATAAATTAATAGGTCTTCCACCAATATGAGCATATTATTCAAACTTCTGGATCTCAATTTCCCAATAGTGGTGATAATATTAGCTACCTCACAGAATTCCTGTAATGGTTCAATGAGATCAGCCACATAAAGTACAGTATCTGTAATATAGAAGTCCTGACTCCATGCCGTTACTTCTATGAATGTCATGATGATGAGGATGAGGATGAGGATAATGATGATGGTGGTGGTGGCAATGGCTGTGGAGGAGGTATGGGAACACCTTTGCTAGTTATAGAATTGATATCCTTTCTATGTACTACAATTACTTTTGGTGTTAACATAGTTAATCCACCATTAGTACTGAGTGTAACATTTCAGGTATTCTGAATCCCACAAAAATGTAAGTAAAATCGTGACTAACAATAATTGTTACCATTTATTGAATGCCTACCAAATGCTTAATTTTGGTAACTACTTTTTTTTTTTTTAACATCTTTATTGGAGTATAATTGCTTTACAATGGTGTGTTAGTTTCTGCTTTATAACAAAGTGAATCAGTTATACATATACAAATGTTCCCATATCTCTTCCCTCTTGCATCTCCCTCCCTCCCACCCTCCCTATCCCACCCCTCTAGGTGGTCACAAAGCACCGAGCTGCTCTCCCTGTGCTATGCAGCTGCTTCCCACTAGCTAGCTATTTTACGTTTGGTAGTGTACATATGTCCTTGCCACTCTCTCACTTTGTCACAGCTTACCCTTCCCCTTCCCCATGTCCTCAAGTCCATTCTCTAGTAGGTCTGTGTCTTTATTCCCGTCTTGCCCCTAGATTCTTCATGACCATTTTTTCTTTCTTAGATTCCATGTATATGTGTTAGCATACGGTATTCGTTTTTTCCTTTCTGACTTACTTCACTCTGTATGACAGACCCTAGGTCCATCCACCTCACTACAAATAACTCAATTCCGTTTCTTTTTATGGCTGAGTAATATTCCATTGTATATATGTGCCACATCTTCTTTATCCATGCATCTGTTGATGGACACTTAGGTTGCTTCCATGTCCTGGCTATTGTAAATAGAGCTGCAATAAACATTTTGGTACATGTCTCTTTTTGAATTATGGTTTTCTCAGGGTATATGCCCAGTAGTGGGATTGCTGGGTCGTATGGTAGTTCTATTTTTAGATTTTTAAGGAACCTCCATACTGTTCTCCATAGTGGCTGTATCAATTTACATTCCCACCAACAGTGCAAGAGGATTCCCTTTTCTCCACACCCTCTCAAGCATTTATTGTTTGTAGATTTTTTGATAATGGCCATTCTGACCGGTGTGAGATGATACCTCATTGTAGTTTTGATTTGCATTTCTCTAATGATTAATGATGTTGAGCATCCTTTCATGTGTTTGTTGGCAATCTGTATATCTTCTTTGGAGAAATGTTTATTTAGGTCTTCTGCCCATTTTTGGATTGGGTTGTTTGTTTTTTTGATATTGAGCTGCATGAGCTGCTTGTAATTTTGGAGATTAATCCTTTGTCCGTTGCTTCATTTGCAAATTTTTTCTCCCATTCTGAAAGTTGTCTTTTCGTCTTCTCTATGGTTTCCTTTCCTGTGCAAAAGCTTTTAAGTTTCATTAGGTCCCATTTGTTTATTTTTGTTCTTATTTCCGTTTCTCTAGGAGGTAGGTCAAAAAGGATCTTGCTGTGATTTATGTCATAGAGTGTTCTACCTGTGTTTTCCTCTAAGAGTTGGATAGTGTCTGGCCTTACATTTAGGTCTTTAATCCATTTTGAGTTTATTTTTGTGTATGGTGTTAGGGAGTGTTCTAATTTCATACTTTTACATGTAGCTGTCCAGTTTTCCCAGCACCACTTATTGAAGAGGCTGTCTTTTCTCCATTGTATATTCTTGCCTCCTTTATCAAAGATAAGGTGACCATATGTGCATGGGTTTATCTCTGGACTTTCTATCCTGCTCCATTGATCTATATTTCTGTTTTTGTGCTAGTACCATACTGTCTTGATTACTGTAGCTTTGTAGTATAGTCTGAAGTCCGGGAGACTGATTCCTCCAGCTTCGTTTTTCTTTCCCAAGATTGTTTTGGCTATTCGGGGTCTTTTGTGTTTCCATACAAATTGTGAAATTTTTTGTTCTAGTTCTGTGAAAAATGCCAGTGGTAGTATGATAGGGATTGCACTGAATCTGTAGATTGCTTTGGGTAGTGTAGTCATTTTCCCAATGTTGATTCTTCCAATCCAAGAACATGGTATATCTCTCCATCTATTTGTATCATCTTTAATTTCTTTCATCAGTGTCTTATAATTGTCTGCATACAGGTCTTTTGTCTCCTTAGGTAAGTTTATTCCTATATATTTTATTCTTTTTGTTGCAGTGGTAAATGGGAGTGTTTTCTTAATTTCTCTTTCAGATTTTTCATCATTAGTGTATGGGAATGCTAGAGATTTCTGTGCATTAATTTTGTATTCTACTACTTTACCAAATTCATTGAGTAGCTCTATTAGTTTTCTGGTAGCATCTTTCAGATTCTCTATGTATAGTATCATGTCATCTGCAAACAGTGACAGCTTTACTTCTTCTTTTCCGATTTGGATTCCTTTTATTTCTTTTTCTTCTCTGATTGCTGTGGCTAAAAATTCCAAAATATGTTGAATAATAGTGGTAAGAGTGGGCAACCTTGTCTTGTTCCTGATCTTAGTGGAAATGGTTACAGTTTTTCACCATCGAGGACGATGTTGGCTGTGAGTTTATCGTATATGGCCTTTATTATGTTGAGGAAAGTTCCCTCTATGCCTACTTTCTGGAGGGTTTTTATCATAAATGGGTGTTGAATTTTGTTGAAAGCTTTCTCTGCAACTATTGAGATGATCATATGGTTTTTCTCCTTCAGTTTGTTAATATGGTGTATCACATTGATTGATTTGCATATATTGAAGAATCCTTGCATTCCTGGGATAAACCCCACTTGGTCATGGTGTATGATCCTTTTAATGTGCTGTTGGATTCTGTTTGCTAGTATTTTGTTGAGGATATTTGCATCTATGTTCATCAGTGATATTGGCCTGTAGTTTTCTTTCTTTGTGACATCTTTGTCTGGTTTTGGCATCAGGGTGATGGTGGCCTCGTAGAATGAGTTTGAGAGTGTTCCTCCCTCTGCTATATTTTGGAAGAGTTTGAGAAGGATAGGTGTTAGCTCTTCTCTAAATGTTTGATAGAATTCGCCTATGAAGCCATCTGGTCCTGGGCTTTTGTTTCTTGGAAGATTTTTAATCAGTTTCAATTTCAGTGCTTGTGATTGGACTGTTCATATTTCCTATTTCTTCCTGGTTCAGTCTCGGAAGGTTGTGCATTTCTAAGAATGTGTCCATTTCTTCCAGGTTGTCCATTTTATTGGCATATAGTTGCCTGTAGTAATTTCTCATGATCCTTTGTGTTTCTGCAGTGTCAGTTGTTACTTCTCCTTTTTCATTTCTAATTCTGTTGATTTGAGTCTTCTCCCTTTTTTTCTTGATGAGTCTGGCTAATGGTTTATCAATTTTGTTTATCTTCTCAAAGAACCAGCTTTTAGTTTTATTGATCTTTGCTATTGTTTCCTTCATTTCTTTTCCATTTATTTCTGATCTGATCTTTATGATTCCTTTCCTTCTGCTAACTTTGGGGGTTTTTTGTTCTTCTTTCTCTAATTGCTTTAGGTGTAAGGTGAGGTTGTTTATTTGAGATGTTTCTTCTTTCTTAAGGTAGGATTGTATTGCTGTAAACTTCCCTCTTAGAACTGCTTTTGCTGCATCCCATAGGTTTTGGGTCATCGTGTTTTCACTGTTATTTGTTTCTAGGTATTTTTTGATTTCCCCTTTGATTTCTTCAGTGATCTCTTGGTTATTAAGTAGGGTATTGTTTAGCCTCCATGTGTTTGTATTTTTTTACAGATTTTTTCCTGTAATTGATATCTAGTCTCATAGCGTTGTGGTCGGAAAAGATACTTGATACAATTACAATTTTCTTAAATTTACCAAGGCTTGATTTGTGACCCAAGATATGATCTATCCTGGAGAATGTTCCATGAGCACTTGAGAACAATGTGTATTCTGTTGTTTTTGAATGGAGTGTCCTACAAATATCAATTAAATCCGTCTTGTTTAATGTATCATTTAAAGCTAGTGTTTCCTTATTTATTTTCATTTTGCATGATCTGTCCATTGGTGAAAGTGGGGTGTTAAAGTCCCCTACTATGATTGTGTTACTGTCGATTTCCCCTTTTATGACTGTTAGTATTTGCCTTATGTAATGAGGTGCTTCTATGTTGGGTGCATAAATATTTACAATTGTTATATCTTCTTCTTGGATTGATCCCTTGATCATTATGTAGTGTCCTTCTTTGTCTCTTGTAATAGTCTTTATTTTAAAGTCTATTTTGTCTGATATGAGAATTGCTACTCCAGCTCTCTTTTGATTTCCTTTTGCATGGAATATCTTTTTCCATCCCCTCACTTACAATCTGTATGTGTCCCTAGGTCTGATGTGGGTCTCTTGTAGACAGCATATATACGGGTCTTGTTTTTATATCCATTCAGCCAGTCTGTGTCTTTTGGTGGGAACATTTAATCCATTTACATTTAAGGTAATTATCGATATGTATGTTCCTATTACCATTTTCTTAATTGTTTTGGATTTGTTATTGTAGGTGTTTTCCTTCTTTTGTGTTTCCTGCCTAGAGAAGGTCCTTTAGCATTTGTTGTAAAGCTGGTTTGGTGGTGCTGAATTCCCTTAGCTTTTGCTTGTCTGTAAAGGTTTTAATTTCTCCATCAAATCTTAATGAGATCCTTGCTGGGTAGAGTAATCTTGGTTGTAGGTTTTTCTCCTTCATCACTTTAAATATGTCCTGCCACTCCCTTCTGGCTTGCAGACTTTCTGCTGAAAGATCAGCTGTTAACCTTATGGGGATTCCCTTGTGTGTTATTTGTTGTTTTTCCCTTGCTGCTTTTAATATTTTTTCCTTGTATTTAATTTTTGATAGTTTGATTAATATGTGTCTTGGCGTGTTTCTCCTTGGATTTATCCTGTATGGGACTTTCTGTGCTTCCTAGACTTGATTAACAATTTCCTTTCCCATATTAGGGAAATTTTCAACTATAATCTGTTCAAATATTTTCTCAGTCCCTTTCTTTTTCTCTTCTTCTTCTGGGACCCCTATAATTCGAATGTTGGTGCGTTTAATTTTGTCCCAGAGGTCTCTGAGACTGTCCTCAATTCTTTTCATTCTTATTTCTTTATTCTGCTCTATTCCACTATTTTATCTTCCAGGTCACTTATCTGTTCTTCTGCCTCAGTTATTCTGCTATTGATCCCTTCTAGAGAATTTTTAATTGCATTTATTGTTTTGTTCATCACTGTTTGTTTGCTCTTTAGTTCTTCTAGGTCCTTGTTAAATGTTTCTTGTATTTTCTCTGTTCTATTTCCAAGATTTTGGATCATCTTTACTATCAGTATTCTGAATTCTTTTTCAGGTAGACTGCCTATTTCCTCTTCATTTGTCAGGTCTGGTGGGTTTTTGCCTTGCTCCCTCATCTGCTGTGTGTTTCTCTATCTTCTCATTTTGCTTAACTTACTATGTTTGGGGTCTCCTTTCTGCAGGCTGCAGTTTTGTAGTTCCCGTTATTTTTGGTGTCTGTCCCCAGTGGCTAAGGTTGGTTCAGTGGGTTGTGTAGGCTTCCTGGTAGAGGGGACTAGTGCCTATGTTCTGGTGGATGTGGCTGGATCTTGTCTTTCTGGTGGGTGGGTCCACATCTGGTGGCAAGTTTTGGGTTATCTGTTGCCTTATTATGATTTTAGGCAGCTTCTCTGCTAATGGATGGGGCTGTGTTCCTGTCTTGCTAGTTGTTTGGCATAGGGTGTTTAGCACTGTAGCTTGCTGTTAATTGAGTGAAGCTGGGTCTTGGCATTGAGATGGAGATCTCTGGGAGATTTTCACCGTTTGGTATTACGTGGAGCTGGGAGGTCTCTTGTGGACCAGTGTCCTGAATTTGGCTCTCCCACCTCAGAGGCACAGCCCTGATCCCTGGCTGCAGCACCAAGAGCCTTTCATCCACATGGCTCAGAATAAAAGGGAGAAAAAATAGAAAAAAAGAAGGAAAGAAGATAAAATAAAATAAAGTAAAATAAAATAAAATAGTTATTAAAATAAAATATTATTATTAAGAAAAAATTTTTTAAAAGTAAAAAAACAAATAAACAAGAAAAATGGATAGACAGAACCCTAGGACAAATGGTAAAAGCAAAGCTATACAGACAAAATCGCACACAGAAGCATACACATACACACTCAATAAAGTAGAAAAAGGGAAAAAGAAAAAATATATATATCTTTGCTCCCAAAGTCCACCTCCTCAACTGGGATGATTCGTTGTCTATTCAGGTATTCTACAGATGCAAGTACATCAAGTTGATTGTGGAGATTTAATCCTCTGCTCCTGAGGCTGCTGGGAGAAATTTCCCTTTCTCTTCTTTGTCTGCACAGCTCCCGCACAGCTCCTGGGGTTCAGCTTTGGATTTGGCCCCACCTCTGCATGTAGGTTGCCTGAGGGCGTCTGTTCTTCGGTCAGACAGGACGGGGTTAAAGGAGCAGCTGATTCGGAGGCTGTGGCTCACTCAGGCCGGGGGGAGGGAGGGGTACGGAGGCTTGGCGAGCCTGAGGCGGCAGAGGCCAATATGAGGTTGCACCAGCCTGAGGCGTGCCGTGCGTTCTCCCGGGGAAGTTGTCCCTGGATCACGGGACCCTGGCAGTGGCAGGCTGCACAGGCTTCCGGGAGGGGAGGTGTGGATAGTGACCTGTGCTCGCACACAGGCTTCTTGGTGGCGGCAGCAGCAGCCTTAGTGTCTCATGCCCATCTCTGGTGTCCGCGCTGATAGCTGCGGCTCGCGCCCGTCTCTGGAGCTCCTTTAAGCAGAGCTCTTAATCCCCTCTCCTTGCGCACCAGGAAACAAAGAGGCAAGAAAAAGTCTGTTGCCTCTTTGGCAGCTCCAGACCTTTTCCCGGACTCCCTCCCGGCTAGCTGTGGCGCACTAACCCCTTCAGGCTGTGATCACGCAGCCAACCCCAGTCCTCTCCCTGCGATCTGACTGAAGCCCGAGCCTCAGCTGCCAGACCCCGCCCGCCCCGGCGGGTGAGTAGACAAGCCTGTCGGGCTCGTGAGTGCTGCTCAGCACCGATCCTCTGTGCGGGAATGTCTCCGCTTTGCCCTCTGCACCCCTGTTGCTGCGCTCTCCTCCGTGGCTCCGAAGCTCCCCCCAGCTCCCCGCTCTGCCACCTGCAGTCTCCGCCCGCGAAGGGGCTTCTTAGTGTGTGAAAACCTTTCCTCCTTCACAGCTCCCTCTCACTGGTGCAAGTCCCATCCCTAGTCTTTTGTCTCTGTTTTTTCTTTTTTTCTTTTGCCCAGGTATGTGGGGAGTTTCTTGCCTTTTGGGAGGTCTGAGGTCTTCTGCCAGCGTTCAGCAGGTGTTCTGTAGGAGCTGTTGCACATGTAGATGTATTTCTGATGTATCTGTGGGGAGGAAGGTGATCTCTGCGTCTTACTCTTCCGCCATCTTGAACCTCCTCCTTTTTGGTAACTACTTTATGTGTATTAATTTGCTCCATACATCAAACTTGCAAGGCAGGTATTATTAGCTCCCTTTTATAGTTGAGAAAAGTAAGGCTTAGATGGGAATATGCCAAAGGCACATTGATTATAAACTGTGACATCTATGTCTGGCTCCATTAAGGAAAACTGAAATAATGATTTTTGTGTGTGATTCCTTTGAACCACTTTAGGAAGCCCTCCCCTTGTCAAATTCTGAGAGATGTACTTCTCCTGGGTCAGCGTACAACTTTTCCTAGTGCTTTCACATTGTATTAATATCTTCTGTTTACGCATCTATTTTTCCCAATATTCTGATTCTTCCTCAAAGACAAGGAGGGTGGGATTTGTATACAAATCCCCTTCTATTGAACACAGGGTCAAACACACTGAATAAATGAGTGAGAAAGAATGACCAATATGCACATACCCATTCACATACATGTTTGAATCCTACCTTGAAATGCAAATCCAGTTGTTTAGTTCTCATGACTTAGAAATTGTTAACAATGGTTGGATTAGAAGGCCTGTAGCTATACTCTTGGACTGAACTTCAAGAGAACCTGGGTCTAGTTCTGGATCATTTTCATAAATACTTGTAATTCCAGATACATTTTTTTAAGATCTCAGTTTCCTCATCTCTAAACTAAAACCATAGGACTAGATTACCTCAAAAAAACCTTCCTTGTTTGGACATTTTATGACTCTGGAAGTTAAAGCAATTCTTCCTTCCTCCCTATGCATACAGAACACTGTACCTCCCTATGCATACAGCACACTATACCTCCCAGCATACCATGCAGTTAGTTCTAAGAAGACTTGGGTGAAAGTGACATATAAGGAAGCCTCTCATTCTCTCTTCCTCTGCCTCAGCAGTCAGAAGCAGTGTGTTGAGTTGGAAGAGCAATGTGATGAAAGCAGGATCCATGTGCCACTTCTTGGAAGGGAGCTGCCCTGGAGAGGATTTCCCTGAGAAAGACAAAGGTCAGGTTCAGGACTGGCCCTCCAAAGCCCAATAATCTCATTAAGTTGAGAAGCATGGGGATGAGAAAGCAAAGAAATAAAGATTTAAGAAAATGTGCAAATAAATGCTATGCATGGTCACTGACACATAATGGAAGAAAAGCTTCCTAAGATTTTTTAGATCATTTTGTTGCCAAAGAAATCTGAACCTGAAGTTCAAAAAAAAAAAAAAAAGCCTGTGATTTAACATAAAACTTAAAATGGCTCTTGGTTCATCACTTCTTATGGGATGAGAAAGCTGAGTAGCCTCCAAGAAGAGCGTATATCCAATGTCAACTTCAGATGCGGCCAAGAAGGATAATGGGATGAAAGAACACCTAAGAGGATGGAACCAGGGACCATGGAAAACAATGGCAATCTTGACAGCCAAGTGTTGAGGAGGTAGAGTAACAAGATGGAAGCAGATGTGAACGTCTGCTTGATGACAGGCGATCCATAGCAGCTGAACCCAAAGCAGACATTGTATGAGCCAGAAACAATGTTAAGCCTCTGAGCTTTGAGGGTTAATATGTTATCCCAGAACAGACTAGTTTAACTGGAATATTACAGATCTATCTTCCATTTCTATAAAATACAGTAAGTTGTATCCTACCAACCACACATTTGGTCCCCGACTTTGTGCAACACAATATTGACAACTGGTTCTTGATGACCAGCAGATTCCCAGATAAAACACAAAGGAAGATATCTCTGTTAATGTAAAGCAAACTAGGGCATTTGCCATCTCCAAGAGAAGGGCTAATAAAACTTCCCAAAACACCTAATGGATTTTCAGGGAACAAAATGCTTGAAAAAGCTGAGTCATTTTCCTTATTTCAGAACATTACTTGTTATTGCTGTAAACGTGAAAAGTCATTCTTCCTCTGAGAAAACTGAAGGCTTTTGTTTTGTTTTGTTTTTTCAAGTAGGTTTAAATCCATCCGAAATTCAAAGTAGGAAACATGTGTCCATGTTTCAGGTTCATTTAAAAATAATTGTAAGAGAACTGTACTTAATTCTTTCTCAGATAAGGGATGTGAATGTGTGTGAGTGTGTGTGATTGTATGTGTGTGTGCATGTGTGTGTATGTGTATGCATGTCCCAATGACTATTATAATAAGTCTATTTATGATCTGATAAGTTACTTTAACAAGCCAAGTCCTTCTGTTCCAAGTATTACATAAAGACATGGTGAGACCAAAGCTCGAGCTATTGAAATGCAACTCGCCTTTTAGTGAGCGTCCAGGTTTGTCACTTTGCGGTGATTAAAAGCGTAGGAGCTGCCGTGCTATTAGTGGTGATGCTTTGAAGGTATCAAGCTGAGAGCCCACTGGAGACCAAGTCCACTAACAGGCAAGAGGCCCCTGAGAGTCTATTTTAGAACTCTTGTTTTTGATCTCGCCAAGAGGAAGCACCAATACACTCAACTTTGCAAAAAGTAAGACTCTCTTCCATTTATCACAGGAATCAAGTGCATTGTATTTTTCCCCTAGCAATCAGTGACTTGCCTTATTCATCTTTACTTCCAGATGACCCTTGAGAGGTTTGTGGATATTGATAGATGGTCAGTCAATGTTTATGAGGCAAAGTATGAATCAGTGTGGCAGACATCAGAGACTCAGCTGAACGTGTAGGTCAGACCAGATCCGTAAGTGGTATTTCAATTATCTTCCTTCATACTGTGTGTTTCAAGTGTGGGAGAGTTGTGGCCATTCTTTTCAGACTGCCGTGCGTGTGTCGATGGCAATGCCACGCACACACAGCAGAGTCAGCCTGGGACCCCGACTTTTGACAGAGCAGCTGCAGCAGCCGCATAGCTACCAGTTAGCAAGAGTTTGCTAGTTGCAAGGCATGGTTCTTCTACAAGCTTTCAACTATATACTTATTTAACCATCACACTACCCTTATGATACTTATTCCCATTTTGTCAGTGAGGAAATAAATGAGCATCAACAACAGCCAGGATGTCAGGCCTTCCTCCAAAACGGTCTCCAAAGCTCGCATATGGGACTGCCACAACCAGCAATAGAAAAGCAGACCAGAGAGCTGAAAGTAAAGCAGGAAAGTTTTTTCTCTATTTAGGTAGAGGCCTCTCTACATGAGAATTGAGTCCTCTACCCTTGCATCCTGGGTGAGAAACATCCTTCTTAAAATTAACTATAGTACAGTATGCACAGAAGGGCCTCAGTCACTTGAGACTGAAGTAATTTAACTCATGGTTAGATGCTCTCCTTTCAGAGTTTGAAGCCAGCCTTAAAAAGAGCTTGCAAACATATATTTTCAAAATAATATATTCAAGGAAGCCCTAAAGAACTTAAACAGTAAGTTAAAAACATTTGTTATTTTAAAACAATGATTTCCTTTAAATCCACTCTGGCTTTTAAATATTATGATAACCCTAGATATGCTATCTTTTAAAAAAATAGAAGTGCTAGCCTGCATCCTAAAATTGCTTGAATTCACATAGCTTTTCTTATATTTGGGAAGCAGTTTAATATGTATTACAGGGGATTGCCTTCACAACTAGAAAAGCAAGGCTCAGGGGTTTAATAACCTGTTATATCTATCAGGATGGGCAAAGTTATGCTGCAGTAATATCAATGCACAAATCTTGAAGTCATAAACAACTCAGTACATTTCTTCCTCACTTCATTCCATTGAGGATTGGGAAGAGGGCTCAGGTGAACAAGGTCGCTCAGGAACTCAGAATGATGGAGGTTCCCTCCAGACATGTATTTCTGTGAAGGCAGAGTCAAGGAGCCTGGGG
Organism: Balaenoptera physalus; assembly: GCF_965194825.1. Taxonomy (NCBI): domain Eukaryota; kingdom Metazoa; phylum Chordata; class Mammalia; order Artiodactyla; family Balaenopteridae; genus Balaenoptera; species Balaenoptera physalus. Next base: position 100,398,195 of record NC_138896.1, on the reverse strand, counting down.
AAACACATGGTGGTTCTTAAAGGTTCTGTGTAGAAGTGGTACATGTCACTTCTATACACATGTCATTGGCCAGAGTAACACAAAGTCCAACTCTAACGTAAGTGATGTGAAGAAAAGCACAAGTTTCCCCAGTTTGCCATCTTTTGTTTGCCTCTCAAGTGTCTTCTCCACCTGCTTTTGTCCCAGGGAACTTACAGAAACGGTATCATTGGGCTCCCATGTCCTCTGGAATATTGGAGGGAGGAAGGAAAGTCAGGTGAGGGTGTTTAATCCCTGGCCACCTCCCAACCATGTCACCCCCAGCCTGGTTATTTCTCAACCCAAGGCCACTGCTTCCCTCAAGGCTTCCTTCCCTATAGAATTCCCTCCTTCCAAGTTCTGTCCTACTCCCTGACCTCATTCATTTATATTTTGATTACTAACAGCATCTCCACATTTGGACCCTAAGTTTTCAGACTATTAAACCTGTATTCCACTCTGTCTTTATTAATAGTCCCTTTGTAAATAACACCACCTGGATTTATCCTAATCTGGATGCACTGTCTGTTTTCTGTTGGGACATTGAAAGGACAGCAAATAATAGAGAACAATAATCCAGGCTTCTGTGCTGTCCTGTGGTGACACAGTGGTTAGAGCAGGAAAGAAGGATTATTAATGATATCTCACTGATCTTCAATTATAATATATCAGAAACAATTCTGTAGACGAACATATTTGCCAGATAATTAAAATGGTATTTCTTACCTGCAAATGCCTCAAAACAGCACAGTAAGAACTGAAAATCTAAGGATATCCTTTAAGACATTGCTGGGAATATTTACAAAAATTATTGTCTGCTCTTTCCCAAATAATACCCACTGCTAATTAGCCCAAAGTGTTTCCTAAATAGTACAAGCAGGAGTCTTAAGAGATGTGCTTTTAGATACACCATATATTAAACATTGATTATGTTGGGGGTTTTATCTAAAAATCACTTAATCACAGCTTGTCATACTATCTTTATTGATTTGTTACTGGTCACACTGTTCATTAAAATGCCAGAGAGCAAGGAATTCATTTTTAGTGCTCTTCCAGACACTAGATTTTTATCTCCTAACAGTATAATTCAAGGTCAAGGGTGTTTATTGTGTTTAGACAGAAAAGCAATCAAAGTAGCTTGGGTTTAAAAACACACAGAGAGAGGGAAGTTTGCAGTTTTTGCTTACCCTAAGGATTGCAGCTTTGATCACAATATGTGATCTGAAGAGTCTCTAGATATTTGCTGAGGTTTCAAGGTTTAGAGTGGGAGGGGTTTTTATTTCCTTTTTTATATTTCACTAGTTGCAGAAAGAGTGATAGTAATTACTGCCTTTCATTCCCAAGCAATTTTGCTTCATGAGTGACTTCATTTTAAATTCTGTGATCTATCTCCAAGGTAATCCTAAAGTCAACAGACTGCTTAATTCACCACTTTCAGGGGCAAAGTGTTTCATTTAGTAATGTCTCCAGCCAGTTTCTCACCTAATCTAAAAGTTCTCCGGAAATCAGATGTTCAATATTTTGTTTATGTTTGGTCTGTATGAATCCTGGTGGACCATTAGGTATAGCCTGTCAAAAAAGGTGACAAAATGGATACCTAGTCCTCTTTTGAAGATCCTCTACTATGAACTTCCCAGGCCAGAAATTATTAAATTTCTAGTTATGTACAAATACCAAAAGCTCCCTATAAGTTGATGAGAAAAAGAGACACATCTCTAGAGAAAAGGTTGCAAGTAGGCAGTTTTCAGGAAAAAAAAAAAAAAAAGGTATAAGGCTAATACACATAGTAAATGATGCTCAAGCTCACTAATAGGAAAGAAAATATAAAGTAAATGAAAAAACGAGATAGCATTTCTCTTGCCCATCAGAATGCCAAAATGTATATAAACAATAATCCACTTCTGAGGATTAGATGGGAAAATGATTACTTTTGTGCCTTGTTGGTGCAAAGTAAATGCTCTCCCTGTTTTGAACTCTAGCAGTGTCCTTGGGAATTAAAAAAGTGAAATACCTATTTTTGATCAAGCAGTTCCACTTTGGGTAGCTTCTACAGAAATTAATGCAAAAAGGTATGTGCAAGAATATTTATTTACTATACTTCCAGAATACTGCAAACAACCTGAATCAGTAGGGGTAGAATAAATTGAATCTAATGTTAGCTACAATTCAAAGAATGAATTAGATTCATTAGTTCAAAAGAATGAACAAATTCATTCAATTAGTTATGAATGAATTAGATTCATAACTACCAAACTGGAGGAAGGGAAGTAAAGTATTTTTATTTGAAAAAAAAGCAAGCAAATAAATATATATAACATGATTATATTGTGATAAAAACAATACCCAAAACTGTCTATATGGGTGGCAGCCAGCCTCCAAAATGGCTCCCAGTGATGCCTGCCCCTTGGTGTTCATGCCATTGTGTAGTTCCCTCCCAAACTGCATCAGGATTGGCCTGTGTGACCCACAAAATACACAAGTGATGCTGTGTGATTTTTCAAGACTAGGTCATAAAAGACATTGCAGCTCTTTATATAGAATTGTTTTTTTCTGGGAGGAGCCGGCGGCCATACTGTGAGGACTCTCAACCAGTTCTATGGAGAGGGTCACATGATGAGGAACTGAGGCCTCCTGCCAAGAACCAGCCAGGAACTGAGGCCACAGCCAACCATTATGTGAGGGACCCCGTTAACATCTTAACTGCAACCTCAGCAGAAACTTTGAACCAGAACCACCCAGCAGAGTCACTCCTGGGTTCCTGACTCTGTTAAAGTGTGATGTAATAAATATCTTTGTGTTTGTTAAGTACTAGGTTTGTGGGTCATTTGTTACACAGCAACAGTTAACAAGTACAACGTGGAAAGTTGTGGAAGGACACATCACACTGTTAAATTGTTACCTTAGTGAAGTAGAGATGGAAATAATTTTTGAAATAAGTTTTAATTTCCATTTTTATGTTTTGTTCTCTACAGTTATCTTACAAAAATAGTTAAATGCTCCAGCAGCATCCCAGGGATTTATGTATCTGTTTAAACAACAAATATGGCAAATATTGACTGAGTAATTACTCTGAGTCAAACACTGTTAGATATGAAGGTTTAAAAGTGAATAACACACTAATTGTGTCCTCAAGAAGACAACTCTTTGACATAAGAGGTTAAAACTGATATTTATCTTCTCCCATTTTAAATCATAGTAAATGTTACGAGTGTATATAGAATGTCACCGGAGCACAGGGGAAAATAAGGATGATTCTGATGCAGAGAAACTTACCTCTAAGGTACATCCTGAGGGACAAAGAGGAGTTTTCCAAGAAGAGAAAAGCAGGTAGGGTGAAGAGAACATTGCTGGAAAATACTAGAATTTGAGATTTATCCAGCTGTGCTATTTTCTCAACACATGGTTCCTTCTGCATGAGTCTTCACTATCACAGAGAGTAAAAATAACCTGAGTTAAAAAGCCTAAGACAGGTTTTCCTTATTTATTTGTATATTGATTTACTGTAACATTAAGGAAGAAAACCTGCTCTGTTATTCTATTTCAAAATCCATTTTGGTGGAATCTGATCATCTAGTGTGAAACTGGAGGATATGCTTGGGGATCAGCCCTTATACAATATATGGCTAATGTCCACACATCCAGCGGAAGTGCTCATTTATCACACTGGATAATCCAGACTGAAGGACTTGCAGGCTGAGTGATATTCCTTCACAATCAGTGCCAGTTTAATTGTACTTGTGAAGCTGGGTGGTTTGAATTAACTCTGCCTTTTGGTTTTCATTGCTGTCTCTGGTTTTCAAAGACATCAGCTCTCATAAGCATCTCTAAAGTTACAAAGAGTAATTACAAATAGGGCTTTTATTTATTTATTTTTAAAGCTCTTATGCCTGCAGAACAAATGTTGGGCTCATTTTTTTTTTAACAGAACAGGATCTTGCCTATAATATAGGATAAAATGACTTAAATAAGTGAAAGAATGCCATTCTCCCTATCCCCACATCTCATCCTTCAATAATTGAGACATTTGGGACCCATCCCTGGTATTTTATTTTTTATGGCAGCCAATTTATACATTTATAGGAAATCAGAGTTGTCTATCTTTTATCTGCTTTATGCCATTTGGATAGGAATAATGAGCTGGCATTACAGTAGGAAAATTGACAGTCCTCTCAATGCAGTTGTTACTGTTACGTCTCTTAAATTCTGGCCACTTATGCTCAGGTCAGTGCAACAGGGAACAGCTGATTTTGTGAACGAGTTTTTTGCATAGATGTTTCCAAAGATAGAGAACTGTGGAATGTTTGAACTAGAAGGGGGTTATATAAATTAGGACTCTATAGATTATAAGCAACAGAAAATTCGACTAATTTTAGTTCAATCAGACAGAGAGTGTATTGACTTATGTCATGAGAAATCAAGGGATTGGGATCACTTCAAGGAAGATTTGTGTCACATCTGAAGGGTTCTTCCTGTCCATAGTCTGGTCCCCCCATGAGATGGGTTGACTCCATTCTCAAAGACACTTGCCCGTTATAGCACCTAGATGGCTTCTCCCGTTCCAATCTGCATTTTCTTAGGTTCACATCCATCACTATAAGGAACTGCCTTTTGTCCCAGCATCTACTGAGTGAGACAATGTCATTGGCTTTTATTAGATTATTATATCCAATGCAGCTCCAATCATATGGCCCAGGGAATAGGCCTCAGGCACAGACCAGACCCTGGGGCCAGGGGTGGAGTCAATACCATCAAAGCTACAGAACAGGGATTCCAAACCCATGATTCTGAATCGTTTCAAAACAACATCATTTAGGATGTTGATGAAAGGTATCAAAAGCCTCAAAAATCCTCAAAGTCTGCATTATAGTTTGATTGCCAAGCTTTATCTGAGAGAATTTGCCGTGAGCTGAATGCTTTTGTGTCCCCCCAAAAAAGTATACATTGAAGCCTAATCCCCAGTATGATGGTGTTTGGAGGTGGGGCCTTTGGGAGGTGATTAGAGTTTGGGTGAGGTCATAGGGGTAGAGCCCCCATGATGGGATTGGTACCTTATAAGGAAATGAAGAGCTCAGAGCTCTCCCTCCTTGCAAGGACACAGTGAGAAGACAGCTATCTAAGAACCAAGAAGTGGGCTGTCAGCAGACATCAAATCTGCCAGCACCTTTATCTTGGACTTCCTGGCCTTCAGAACTGTGAGAAATAGATGTTCATTGTTTTAGTCACCCAGTCTATGGTATTTTTGTTTTAGCATCTTGAACAGACATAGACTTCCAAACTTGTCTCATTCCCTGTGCTTCTCTGACAGTTCCTTATCTCCTTAACTTCCCAGAATTCCAAGCAGAAAGGAGAAGTCATATGAAGTCTACAACACTGCTAAAATCTTGGACTTCAATATTAGCAGAGTATTTTCAGCTCTGCATACCATTTTCTCCTCCTTACAACCATCTCATGGTCAAGGGCATGAGGTCAGCTAACTGCAGCCTCTGGGCCATATCTGCACTGCCAACTGGGTATGTCAGGCTCCTGGGCTAAAAAGAGTTTTTATGTTTTTAAGTGGTTAAAAAAAAATCAAAACGAGTACTATCTTGTGACACAGGAAAATTATATGAAATTCAGGTGTCAGCGTGCATAAATGAAGTGTCCTTGGAACACAACTATACTCATTTGTGTACATATTTGTTGCAGGAAGGGGGACCCCTTCCAGGGCCCAAGAGTGCGCTCTTGTCTAACACTCAGAAATGAATTGTCCGAGGAGACACACGTGCTGACAAAGCAAGAGACTTTATTGGGAAGGGGCGTCCAGGCGGAGAGCAGCAGGGTAGGGGAACCCAGGAGAACTGCTTTGCCACGTGGCTTGCAGTCTCAGGTTTTATGGGCATGGGGCTAGTTTCCGGGTTGTCTCTGGACAGTCACTGTGACTCAGGGTCCTTCCTGCTGGCGCGTGCATCGCTCAGCCAAGATGGATTCTGGTGAGAAGGATTCTGGGAGGTTGGTAGGACATATGGACTGGCGTCTCCTCTCTCCTTTTGACCTTTCCCGAATTCTTCGGGTTGGCGGTAGCTTGTTAGTTCCACGTTCCTTACCAGGACTGCTATTGTAAGAGAACTCATGCAAGTGGTTACTATGGTGTCTGGCCAGGGCGGGCGGTTTCCGTCAGTGGTTCCCCTAACATATTGTCTATGCCTGATTTTGTGTTACAGTGACACTGTAGTGACAGAATCCAGCCAGCCAGCAAAGCTGAACATACTTACCATCTGGGGCCCTTTGCAAAAAAGTCTGCCAATCCCTGTGCTAGGGCAGTTGTTCTGACACTTTAGTGACAACATTTTGTTTACCAGAGGTGCTATAACAACCAGAGATTCCTGGGGCCCCTCCGCAGAGAGTCTGATTTTAATTCCATAAGACTGGGGCCTGGGTTGGGGTCTGGTATATCTATTTGAAAACCTCTGCAGGTGCTTCTGTGAACATCTTCTGAAGCTCACACTTCAGGAAAATATGTCTTCCTTGTAAAACACTCTAAGGAGAAGAATCCTGATACTATACATTTGGAGTTTCCTTTAGCACAGCATTTGTGTTAGAAGGCAGTTTAAGAGCACTGGCAATTTAGACAGTTTAAACATGGTAGAGCTGTATTTCAAATCCAAACAGTCTGACTCTTCAGCCTATGTTGTTTTCCACTATGCTATACACTGTCATATAGTACCTTCTTAAGTCTGCAGAAGCACTGATCCTTGTCTTACATAATCTAGGAGCTGGAAAGTTCAGTCTCAAGTACTGTAGTCCCCAAACTTCATCAACTGGATCAGAAGTCAGTGAGAGAAAACAATGACTGCTTCATTCATCACTACAAGAAAAAGCAGATTTTTTTATTTATAAAACTGCTGAAATGCTTCCAATGTAAGAACGCCTTTATGCCGTCAAACCAGCCCACCACTGAGAGCACTGTTTGATGCGTGTCTCTCGGGAGAATGCCAAGCTCTGTAAATGCGTTCCATTTGTTCAAAAATGCCCGGTGTAACAAAGGAACATTCAATATTTCCGCCCATGGAAACATTGTTGATTTTGTTATGCATCTCTGCATTTCAGAAACAGTCATTTAAAAAGCCAACTTGAATTACACATACTTTAAAGGAACTGCACTTCAGCTTATCTAAATAGTTGTATTGTACAAACCTATAAAGAAAATAGCATATTTCAGTAAGCAGAATCATACCAGAAGAAAGTACCAGGAAGAAATTATGCTCTCAGCCATTCTCAGAGACGAGTAGAGAGATTACAATACCTTCCAAGATCCCTTCTATCTCCCTGATCCTATGATAAAAAGAGTAGGTGGAAAGAAAGTCTCCATATCCACCCATCAGCTCTATTTGAATCCCTTTTCTCCAGAAATCTTTCATTCTTAGACGTAACAAATGTTATCAGTCCACAATGATTTTGGCTTAAAGTCTGAAACGTACAGAAACATGGGTAATGCAGATTCACTCTTTTGAATAGTTACTAATCATCATCTACATTGTCATCATTCTTGAAATATTTTAGCTTTTAATTTTACTCCAGAACATTATTTTTGTACATTAAATTAAATCCAACTTGGAGATCCCACTAACCAGAGTGATAAGAAATCAGTTCAACTTGTGGTTTAAGGTGTCAGTTACTGTTCTCAGGTTGTCAGAATCCAGGGTCATTGTGCCATGTTTGGAAAATAGGTGAAGAGCCTGTTATCTTTATCTGATCATTGTAACCACTACTATGTAAATTTCTCAGTTGGGTCCCTTTGAGGCAGACTGGCGCTCTATGTCCACTGCTGGGCCCAGAGCAGTTGCTACAAAAACATCAGCCACATCTTTTATGCTTTAGGCCTCAGCGTCCCCAAGCCCCTGCATCACCTCTGAAGTAGTGCTGTGTGGGAGTGGGCACTGGTGCTCACCACTCCTAGACTAAACCAGCCCTTTCCAGTCTGCAGCATGCTACAAGATTCCTGCCGGACTTCTACCTCTTCCCCTCTTAGCCTTTTCTTCCATCAAATCCCCTTGTAAGAGAACTCCTTTCTCCTCTCAGCACGCTTCCAGAAATGCCAATGCCAGCCCCCTTTCCTGTGGGTTGGAGTGAGTAGGTGGGAGAAGAAATAAAAAAACAGTCCTTTTTTTCCCTCCTAACTCATCATGTTCTACCTGCAATATCTATTAATAGCCAAGAATAATGCCTCAAGTTTATTGATTATAACTGTATGCTAGGCACTTTACAGAATCTCATTTAAATCATCAATTCATGAATTAGATACTATTATTCATGCCATTTTGCAGATTACAAACTGAAACCCAGAGAAATTGAAGGCTTCCTAATATTGCATCGCTAGGAAGACCCGGAGCTGGGATTTGATCACAGACTATCTGGATCTGGTTATTTTATTCTTGTCACTCCTCATTTGGACTAATAATGCTTAATAATAAAATGTCTTAAGAGTTAATAAGTGCTGAGCATTTACTATGCCCCAGGCAATGAACTTAGCATTCTTCTAGACCCTGAAGATGAAAAAGAAGGCATCTCTGCCTTTATTGTGCAGTGCCAAAGGCAGCACCTGGGGGGTGGGGGTGGGGTTGAGGAGTAAACTCAGAAGATTGTAGTCCAGCCCACGTGCGCTCTCCTGTCAAGTACTGAACGTGTGAAAATACTGAACACGTTGGTAAATAAAAATTGGGAAAGTTCATTAAGATGCTACATGAAGAAAGAAATGTAGTATGGGACTTCCCTGGTGGCGCAGTGGTTAAGAATCTGCCTGCAAACGCAGGGGACACGGGTTCGAGGCCTGGCCCAGGAAGATCCCACGTGCCGTGGAGCAACTAAGCCTGTGCGCCACAACTACTGAGCCTGCGCTTTAGAGCCCACGAGCCACAACTACTGAGCCCTTGTGCCACAACTAGTGAGCCCACGTGCCACCACTACTGAAGCCCACGCGCCTAGAGCCCGTGCTCTGCAACAAGAGGAGTCACTGCAATGAGAAGCCCGTGCACCGCAACGAAGAGTAGCCCCCGCTCACTGCAACTAGAGAAAGCCCGCACGCAGCAACGAAGACCCAACGCAGTCAAAAAATATATAAATAAATAAATTTTTTTAAAAAAAAGAAGGAAATGTAGTAAATTAGAGAAGCAAAGAGTGGACTCACAACCACAGCTCTTCAGTTATTTCCTTATTTTTGAATTTTTTCTCTGGGTATTAAAAGTGTAAAGCACACAGTGTCTCTTCTTTCTCAGCTTTAAACCCTGCAATATCTGTCCCATGTATTTGAAATTAAATGCAAATCCCTTACCATGTTCTGCTAGACCCACCACGGTCTGGTCCCTGCCTACTTCTTTGACATCAGGTGTCATCTCCAACACTCCAACTCCAAATGTGTCTGCCTCTGCCATACTGTTCTTCAAACATAGCATTTCCTTCCTAGGGCTTGGGTATTTGTTATTTGGGAATTTCATCTCCACTTTCTCTTCTTGGTCAGCTCCTCCTTATCAGTTAAGTATCAGTTCAAATGTTAGCTCAAAACATTTAGGTCCATCCTTGTTGGTACCAGTGGAATTACTTCATTCTTTTTGATGGCTGAATAATATTCCATTGTGTGTGTGTGTGTGTGTGTGTGTGTGTGTGTGTGTATATGTATGTGTATATATATATGTGTGTATATATATATATATATATATATATATATATATATATATATATATATATATATACCACATTTTCTTTATCCATTCCTCTGTTGATGGACATTTAGGTTGCTTCCATGTCCTGGCCATTGTAACATTGTAAATCAACTATACCACAGAAAAAAAAAGAATGGTGAAGAATACCAGGGAAAAATGTAAAAAAAAAAAAATCAAAAACCAAAAAACCTCTCTTTGTTACCCAGTCTGCTGTGCCACTGGGGCACCTTCTTTCACTCATTGATTCAGACGGTGAATGTTGAGCACTGTGTTCCAGCACTGGTCTAGGCCCAGAGGATAAAGCAGGGCAAAAACTTGTCCTACTACTTGCCCTATAATATTTATTTCCTAGTGAGAGTTTTGGACAATAAAAAGGGAGAGAGGAGAGTTACTGAGGAGTACTACTCTCCTGACTTGCTCCTTCTGGCATTGCCATGAGCTGGCTGCATGCCTGGATGAAAGGTTACAGCTCTGGTGGGGTGGTCCTCACCACACAGCCATGTGCCAGGTTCCTATAGTTGTTTCTTCCCCTTTGAGCCCCTCCTCATTAATCGCAGGGTACTACATTTTCCCTTGTAGTTTATCTCTAACCTGTCTGTACCTTTTTAGTTACTTTATTCAGATCCTTAAATTACCCAGTATATGAGTGCCTGGAGTCTGAGTACTATGGAAGACCTCATTGGGAAGATGGTAATTAGTCAGAAACCTGTAAGCAAGCACACAGAGGGATATCTAGGGGGAAAAAAAATTCTGGGAAAGAAGAACAGCGAGTGAAAAGAGCTTGTATTAGTTTTGTTTCCTTGAATAAAAAATTAAAACGAACACAGTGGCTTAAAACAACATACATGTATGATTTCATAACTCCTATAGATCAGAAGTCTGGGCATAGTATGATTGGGTTCTCTGCTCAGGGTCTCACGCAGCTGAAATCAATGTGTTGGCTGGGCTGCTGTGTCATCTGAGGCTCAGCATCCTCGCTCATCTCATTTGGGTCTTTGGCAGAACGCAGTTCCTTGCGGTGACCAGACTGAAGTCTTGTTTCCCTGCTGGCTGACAGCTGGGGGCTGCTCTTAGCAACAGGAGGCCACTCTCATCCACTGCCACGTAGCCCGCTTCTTTTCAAATCCAGCTACAGAGAACTCCTCAAATGCCAAATCCCCCTGGTACTTTGAATCTCTAACTTTCTCTGTCTCTTACCTCTAGATGCAAATTTAAAAGCTCACGTAATCGGGTGCAGCTCACCCAGATAATCTTTCTAACTTATTTTTTTTTTAATTTTTCTAACTTGAAGTCAACTGATCTGGGACTTTAGTTACACCTGCAAAACCCTTTCATAGCAGTACCTAGATTTTTGTTTGATTAGGTAATTAGCAGATGATGTGTGTACATCTGGAATCTTAGGGGACCGTCTTGGAATTCTGCCTACCACAGAGTCTAAGGCAAGAGCAAGCCTACTGTACTTGAAGAATAACAAGAGAGCCAGTGTTCTAGATCAAGGTGGGCAGTGAGAGTGGGTGCTCAGGTCACAGAGGTGGTGGGCAGAAGAAGGGACGGTAGCTGATGAAGGCCTTGAAGATAGACCATTGTGGGGCTTTGGCTTTTTCTCTGAGATCAGAGCCATTGAACTGAGTGGTGTGATTTGATTCATGTTTTAGAAATGCATAAAAATAGACTACTAGTAAGGAAGCTGAGGGCTGAAACAGACCATGAGGAGGCTCCTGTGACAGTAGAGGTGAAAGAGGATGCTGGCTTGGGCCAGGGTGAGAGTGATCAGTGTTGAGGAGTCCAATTCTGGATATATGGTGAAAGGGGGCTAATAGTTTTTACTAACGGATTGAGTGTGGGCTGTGAGGGAGTGAGAAGTCAGTGTTTTTACTTCACCCCACTACCACTCTCTTAAAATATCTAATTTATGTATTTATTGGTCTCTTAAAATACTTTAGGTAGTTATTCCCTTATGTCTGTTGGCTCCTCCTATAAAGAAAGCTCCATGAAGGCAGGGACACTCTGGTCCATTGCTGCATCCCCAGTGCCTGGCACAGAGTCTTGACAGAATAGACACTCACTATATACTTGTTGAACATATGAATGAATGAATGAACGAATGAATACGTTATTCCAATGTAGCAGCAATGGAAAGTAGACATTTTCTTTACTACTCCCCATGGATTCAGATCCAAACTAACAAAGTATTTCATTTCAATGAATATTGGCATCATCAGGGAAAAATAACTGTTTTTTCCAAATGTTTAGTTGACTTACCTTTTAGGATCTCTCAAGTGTATCCAACGTGTTTCACATCTCAATTTTCTCCTCCATTTCTTGTTTTTTTCTTTTTTTTCTATTTCTTTTTTTTTTCTTTTTTTTACTCTCCAACTGTCACAGTTTTCAGTTTTCAATTTTGTAGACTCTGGTAGAGAGTTCTCTAGACATAATGTGTTGCTAGTTTTCAAGGTAATGTATACTCGGTTCAGTTGTGGGGCAATGTGAATTCTGCAGACAGCGGAATTTCAGGACAGCCTTCCCGTGGTGCACTTAGAAAACCACTGAGGCCAGAAGGGATGATGGGTTAGAGAGGCCAAGGATTGACTTAGGCAGTAGAGAAAAGAAAGCGTGATAAGTTGTAGGAATACCAGGCAATGATTAAAAAAAAAAAAATCCAGCCTAATAAAGCCTTTTAACTGGCAATACATAGTAGCCATTAAAATCATGAAGTGTTCATTGTAAGGATATTCATAGTAAATACGTAAAGTGGATTATGGATAATGAAAAGGGATTGTACAAAATCCTATTTTTTCTAATTTTTCATGAAATTTAATGTGATTTCTGTTTAAAAAATAGACAGTGATAAAGAATACAACAAGATTTCCAGTCCAGAAGTGAAATAATCCTAAAATGAGTGATATTGGACTACCTGTTATTTGTGGAAGTGAGTAATGGTTTGCAAAGCTTTTCTGAATGTCTGGCGATGGTATGACAAATTCTCCCCTTCTTTAAGGTCTGGGTGACAATAAAGTTGGCCTTTATGCACAAACAGGTTAGAACACTTTATGTGCTTAGTTGTTAAACCAGTTTCTGGCTTAACTGACTGAATAGAATGCCTAAGTGAGGCTGTCTTAAAAGCTATGTGCGTCCCTGCAAATGTGCTCAATGCTGCGGGTGTGTGGGTACCAACGGATTAATAATCTCCCACCCGAACACAGAGAGAACTAGTCGCACTCAGGGTTATGCTCTTCGACCTGCAGGCCAGGAGCCATCTATTATCTACTTCTATATGGACAGCCTGTGTTCTCCTCTGCTATGTCTTGTTTCCTTAAGCCTCTGATATTACAACAGTAAGTTATGATCACTGAGAGGTAGAGGGAAGGTAGGGATGGAGTAAAGGAAAAGAAAGGATGGAAGGGAGGGAAGGAAAGAAGGAGGCAGGAAGTCCATGCCTCAAATATGGGACAAAGAGAGTCAATCTTGTAAGAAACTCAGAATACTCTCTAGCTTTTAGGGTCAATTTAGTTCTTTCTTAACCAAGTCAAAATTAGTATGTGAGGGATGAGCTGTGCAGAGGAATCACAAACAATCCCTTCATCTTTGAACAATTCCGTTTGGTTGTCAGAAGAGAGCAGAACAGATTGTGTTCTTTGGGTTGCAATATTAAACACCAAAGGCCAACTTGAGAAAATGTCAGGAAACATGTCATTTCAAGACCTGCAGTTTTGCCAATCCCGTTATACAGAGCACCTTCAAGTATCTCACTGTGTAATTCTTTTAACTTTGCAAAGGTCACACAGTGAGGACTGGCCATGTTAAAAACAGGCTCTCTCATTGTTAAGGATTCACAGAGATATCTAAACACTCTGTGTGTTCTTTAAAAATACTCAGTGTGAACAAACACTGATAAGACTTGACTGGTGGGGAAGCCTCCATAATTTTCCTTGATGCCTGGAAAAACTAGGGAGTTCATTCTCTACTTTTTGTTATCCCTTATCCTCACATCCCAACCATTTCTAAGCCTCACCCATTTTATCACCAGATATCTCTCTTCTTTTCTCCATCACCAATTCCACTACTTTAATTTAGATCAGGTTTCCAAACCTCTGGCCAATGATGCTCCTAAAAACTTATAAATTATCTACATGTTTATTTATAAATTTATTTGCATTGCATTGGTTCCTTAGGTGCAGTATTCTCCTGGTTTCTTTTCTCCAGTGGTTCCATGCAGACATCCAGCATATCCTCTAATCATCAGTGTTTTTTGGCATTCTGTCCCAGGCCTTTCTAACCCTATACATTCACTTTGGGACATGTCTTCCACTCTCAGGGCTTCTGTATGTTGAAATGTTCTCTATGTTGATAGTTCCTGGATTCTTATTTCCAGTCCAGTTTTTCTTGCTAAATTTCAGACCTATATATTGAACTCCTACTTGGCTATGTTAAGTATATACAGGCATTTTTACTTGGATATCTTATAGGAACCTCAAGTTCAATGTGACCCAAACTGCACCCATTATCTTAGTCTCAGATCCAAAGTCCATCCTAAGGAAGGTCTTCCTTTTATTTTGTGGCACCAAGACCAACCCAGCTGCCCCATCTGAAAGCCTGGAACTTATTCTGACTCTTTCATTGTCCTCATCCCTGACATCTAATCTGTCAGTAAACATGCCCTGCACATTATACCTCCAGATTTCAAAAATGTCAACTTTTATCCAATCTCGCTGCTACCATCCTCATCCAAGCCGCTATCATCTCTGGCCAAGATTGTCCTTATAGTCACCTCACAAGGCCCCTGATTCTAGGCACACTCTGTGGAGATGCATGTGTCATCCTGCAACCAGAAGGATGTTCATACAGTTATCACATTGTTCTCACAGTGCTTAATCTCTTGGATGGTTTCCCTTGCACCTTTGGGCCCTACAGATAAACCTCCAGATTTATTTCCCACCACCCTCTCCTCTCCACACAGTGAACTGCTTTTGGTTTCTCAAACGTGTGTGCCACTTTCTCCCTTACCTCTGGATCTTCACATTTGCCCTCTTCTGTAAGTTGTGTGCTCTTCCTACATCTGCCTTCACCTGGGTGACTCCAAATTAGTCTACAAGTTTCAGTCTATACTTCATTTCCTCTGAGACGCCTCCCCTGAACACTTGATTGGCTTCTACACTGTTGTTGGTATTTGGTTTTTGTTCTATCCCCTGGTCCATAGGACAGAAGCTGTATCTACTTCTTTGCTGCTGTTAACACCAGAGTCTGGCATAATGCTTAGAAAACAATAGGAGCTTAATAAACATATGTTGAATTAATCAATTAATTTATATGTTTATTTTCTGTCTCTTTTATGAGACCGGCAGATTTGTAAGGGCAGGTTGTGTAACTCTCGCCTTTGGGTCCCTAGTACCTTGCACATAATAGATACTCAATACATATGTATTTAGTGGATGGATTCATGGATAAATGGTTGGTCCTACAGAAACATTTTCATATTTTTGGAAAATGTTCCCGATAGTCCTTTTTGGAGATTTCACAGTAATGCACATAAGAGGTAACCTCTTATGAAGTTAAAATAAAGTCAAAGGAAGAAGGAATATCAATAAACTCTATAAGTAAGCTGAGGATAAAAAGTCATGTTTTCACCAACCAAATTACATCTTTATGTTTGTTGTAAAATATTGCTATTGTGGAATGTATCTTAAGATGGTTTTTTTAATTTTATCAGGCCACTTAGGTCCCATACCAAGCTGCCCTATTCACACCAAGGAGGAAATGGGACTTTGATGATGTCTGTTTCCTGTTATCTCTGGTTAAAAAACGGGGCCATCTTAACAGAAGAGAAAGAGAAAGAAAGAGAAAGAGAGAGAGAAGGAAGGATGGATGGATGGAGGGAGGGAGGGAGGAAGGAAGGAAGGGGGGAAGGAAGGGAGAAATGGAAGGAAAGAGGGAGGGGGAGGGAAGGAAAGAAAGAAAGGAAGGGAGAGAAAGGAAGGAAGGAAGGAGGAAGGAGAGCAGGAGAAAGGGAGGGCGGAATAAAGGAGGGAGGGAGGAGGAAGGAAGGAAATAAAGAAAGGGAAGGAGAGGAAGGGTGAGAAGAGGGAGGGAAGAAGGGAGAATAATATGCCAAACTTATATTAATGAAGGAATTTAGTATTTTCCCCTAAATATCAATTGCAAATTCATAACATTGAGCATAACATCTTTTTATTGTTTTAAAAAATCCACTAAATCTGGTCCTATTTATTGATTGCCCCAAACTTAGTGGCTAAAACAACACCATTTGCTCACAGTCAGCCATCTGGGAAGGCTTGGTAGAGACTAGCCTTCGCTCTACTTGGCATCAACTGGGATGACTCAAAAGCTGGGGACTGGAGTCATCTGAGATTTGCCTACATGTCTGGTGTTGATACTGGCTGGTCAGTGGGAACTTAGCTAGGAACACCTACACATGGCCTCTACATGTTGCTTGGGCATTTTCACAAAATGGTGCCTTGGTTCTAAGAGCACGTGTCCCAAGGAGGAGATCCAGAGAAAGCAGTGTTGCCTTTTATGACCTAGCTTCAAGGCATGCATTGTCACTTCTGCTTCATTCTGTTCATTGAAATGTCACAAAAGCCCACCTGGCTTCAAGATTCAGGGGAAAGAGATTCCGTGTCTCAATGGGGGAGTGACAAAGTTCAGGAAAAACATGTGAAAAATACTGCTGTGAACCCTTTTGTAAAATATAATCTGCCATAAAACAATTGTGTTCTTTTGGTCACTGGAAAATCAGAGCATCAAATAAACAATGCCAGTATTCTGACTCCATGTAAAATTTTCACAGTTTTCTAATGGTCCCAGGACTAATAATTTGGATCCTCTGATCAACTGGGTCAAAGCCACCTGCATTTTTTTTTTTAGATTTTTACAACCAAATATGAAATATCTGCATTTTATTACCAACAGTTCACTTCCAATGAGAGATATACTTAGAACCCTGGAACCATCTTATAAGCAAAGCCTTTGGAATAAAACTAGCTAGTAAATCTAGGGAAAGCTGGTTCATAAGGAATCTTTCATGGATAGAATTTGCAATGAAGAGCCTAATGGGGAGCTCCACAGTGCTAAAACAAGGCCTCCATGGATTTGGGAGCAATCAGAATTTGGGACAGATTTATTCCTGCTTTTACTGTCACCTCCTTGATAACGGCGTGACATGTGCTGCCTGCTTCTCTGCTGCCCTCCTCACATACTCAGCCTTGAGAGGCAAAGAACATAGGGTGTGAATGAATCTCTTCCCTGGCTCCCAAAGGAAATAAAACACAGGCAGCTGCCCGGAAAGAGTAATAAAGTCAATCATTTCGTCTGCCACGATGCACTTTGGCAGGTGACTTCTGCAGAAGACAAGCATATGAAACAGAAACACAGAGACTCGGAAACTGTGCTTGTGTGTGTTGTGGGGGCGGGGGTGCGGGTGGACGGATGTCAGAGACTCAATCCTGAGTGTGGCAAGGGAAGAGGGATCGGATGGTCCTTGCCACAGCTGTGCTTAATTTACTGGTTCAAGACATAGTAGAAAGCTGAGGCAGGCTTGAGGAAAAGGTATGTTTATCTGTAACCCTCTGGAAGGAATCTGTCATCTAAGTGAAAGCTGTAGCCCTTATATTATAGGAAGGTCAGTGTTATCAGAAGGGTAGAATGAAGAAGGTTCTCTCTGTGAGTTAAATCTAGTTCAAGCTTATTCACAACTTTGCACAATTCATACTATATCCACATTCTTTCACTACATAGCCAGTCCTGTAGACCATCAATTTTCCTTCATTTTCTGCAACCCAAGGAAAATTGGAAAAAGGCAATGTAAGTGATGATTTGGGGACCTCCAGCCTTGTAATATTCTCCATAGAGGCTGTGAGAGAGAGAAAACTGGTGTGAACGTTCTGGTTCTAACTCAGTCACTAGTTCTGCTTCTCCTTGGCTGTAGATTTCAGGGCTTCCTCCCGACAGAACCTCCACTTGTCTTTCTTGTTAACAACCCACTTTGTTCTGTAGCGGTCCACCCCTTGTGCATTCTCTTTTCACGTTGTTTGGGTGTGGGCTGCACCCAAGAGCCCACATGTGATTCAGTGATTAGCTTGAGGTTCAGTATAAATGCAATTAGATCAAATCCGAGCTAATTCACTTTCTGGAGTGAATGTTTGATTTGATGTTGTGAAGGTATAAAACCCAGAGGTGCCAGAGAACCAAGGAAACTGGAGGTTAGAGTTGGAGGAAGAGAGACTGGGTCCTGATGACACCGTTTGAGTCCTTGCAGCCATGTCTGAATCTGCTCCCTGGACTTCTCTATTATGTGAGCTAATTAATCCCCCTTTCACACTGGTCAGCATTGTTTTATTCTGTAATCTGTGTTACTTGCAAAGCAAGCTAGAGCCATTTCTGCTGTGATGGGGTCAGATTAGTTGGTCTCTGTGGAAAACCCCAGCTCCAGCCTGCTGGATATGATCCTCTTATGCGTACACTGGGATTATGCGTACATAATCTCCATAGTTGAGATTATGACTACAGAAGCTACAAGGTTTTTCCCACCCTCAACTCAGGCCTCAACTTTGGCAACCAGGTAATTCATAGTCAAACTTGAGAACCAGTTTTATTCCTAATTGTTTTTCAATCTTAGGCAACATTTAGAATAATTGTGACCACAGGAACACAAAAAACTTATGGCAAAAGATGGTTGACCTAACTTTCCAATTGTTTGGATTATCATAATTAATTTGGGAAATTGGGTAGCATATTAAGAAAAGCCCTAAATTCAAAGTTCTATTCTATTCATGATACTAGACTTGCCAACTGTGTGATCTGAGGCAAGTCACTTAACATAAGTTCAGTTATTATCCTCAATAATATGAAGATAAAGTTATTATCCTCAATAATATGAGGATAAAGGCATTATAAATTATTAATTGCTAAATACTAATGGTGGTATTAGTACATTAATACTAGTGTTAGAATCCAGTTCATTCTGACCTTTCTGTTTGGTTGTTATTTCTCAGGTATAGAAAATAGTTCACATTTCTATCAGTCTTATGATAAAAATGTTACCAATATAGTAAAATCCAATATTAAAATACATGAAGCATAACACTTACATTTCTAGGTTTTGTTCTGCCATAAATAAAGCTATATAGCTCCTTCTCTTGCCTATCACAATCTTTAAAGTTCTGAAAATACCATGGTGCTTTAAAGTTTCCTTAAGCTATTTTTTTAATTGAGATTTTGCCATGTTCCTGAGAATGAAATGAATCTATAAAGTCACATGACCTTGGAGGCAGACACATTTTTTTCAAAGTAGAACCATGCATCTGGGCTAAACAGTGGCTGTGGTACCATATGCTCAGGGAATGATTAGTTGAAAGATCATCATGTGACATCATAAAATCCCAGAAAGAGAACAGGCCGTTTATCAGAATAGCCTGGAGACAGCCTGACTCCATGTCTGCTAAACTCATATCCAAGAAGCAAATCATATTCTGTTTACTCACTTGGTTCCTAATGAGAGGGCCAGATAGGAATTATTTTTTGTAACACTCTGTCTTTTTATATTTACTTGATTGGAGAGTAATTTCAAAGGAGCCAAAGATAATTAATTGCTCTGAGTGGGCGCACTGTATGTGATTGAAGTAAAGCAAGAAAAAAAATAGCTGTATGAAGCCAAGATCTGGAGAAGAAGGAATAAGTAGCTATATTAGTCCCCTCAGCGACATTGAGAGTGTGCATGGTAACCTCTCCTGGTGCACTGTGGACATGATGGAAATGATAAGTGACATGAGTCACTTACACTGGAGATCTGAGACACATCAGCCTGTGACAACATCGGCCCAAGCTTTATGCTCTGAAGCCTCACGCTTACCAATGAGCTAGTGGACACAGTGATTTAGATCCTTCTGGTTACGGTTTACCCTTATCACTGAATAAGCTCAATCCTTCAAGGAAACAAATTTTAAATAAATGATGCAACTAACTGTATTTAAGTCACTGGACTGTACTCATCTGATAGTTGTTAACTCTACCAACAAAACATACTCCCAGAGCTGCTTACATTTGAAGATGGTGCAAGACTAATTCTTGGACCAAGACGTTGAATCCATCACTCTTCCTCTAAATTTCCCATAGTGCGGGACAGAGATTAGGAACAATAATCAAAGAATTAGCCTTTGATCCTCCCTTCTCGTGGGGGTGGGTGTCCTGAAACCAACCCCCCACAGGTACCAAGGGACGACTATAATGTTACCTTTACTGTGAATGGACCCTCTAAGAATCTGTTCATTAGAATCAGCCAAGAAGCCAATATGAAAATCAGAGTTGAAACACCTATTTCAAGAAGAAACACACTGTCTCCTGGATGTTTAGGATACCATACACGAATATCATAAGGAAATGATTGACTACGATTTTCAACACCTGTTTCTGAGAGAAATATGGACAATCAAAATTCAATCAAAATAAAAACAGTGAAAAAATAAAAATAAGTAAAAATAGTGATAAGCTATCCAGTATTTGTAGAAAAGATTAGTAAATCATTTGATTGATTAATCTCCGCAAATTCTGAAGAGTAAAAAAATCTGACCACAATGTATTGTTCAATTTATTTATTTTCCTGAGAAGTTATACAATAAGTAAGTTTTAATTATTCAAATTATATGAAAAAAAGTGTGCGAGGGACTTGCTATAAACAGGTTTACAGATTAAATCTTAAGAAAACCAATTTCTTGGCAATACAGGCAATCATTCCAACTTATGAATTTGTGAGTTCTAAATTTTACATATCAAATTTTCATAACATGTAATACAGTATCACTGATGGAGATGCCATCGATGTTTCTCACATAAATATTAAAATGAGAGTGCTGAGTAAAAAAAGATTTTCTAAATGCTTTGGAATATCAGGACTTCTGTCATTAATAGGGTGCTACCAAGAAGAAAGTGACCATGTGAGATGTTTCCTTCATTTAGACTAACACTGTCCTCAGAAATAATTGCTTAGGGAATAACTTAAGAACATGCCATCTGGTATTCAGGAGGGATTCACAAAGTTTGATCCATACTAGAATGTTTGGCTGTGTGGAAGGTGTCAGTGCATCAAATGTCACATCCTCTCCCCAGTCTTATGTGGCTTGTGACAGCCACGTTTATGCAGTGAATAATAAGGTGAAGAAGTGATTACTTAGACCTGCTAGGAAGGATGGCAGATGCTTGCTTGTTCTTACAAAGTTAAATACAGGTTTCCTTATACCTGGGCATACTGAGGTTAGAAAGGACAGAAGAGAAACGTGGAGCACAGTAGCGCTGATGGTAAATTGCCCTTATTGATGAACTACTTAAAGAGTTCTATTCAAGGAGGGCTAGTAGTGCTGAACACATGAGACATCCAACACAACTTTTTCTGGCTTGATGAAGTTTCCGTGGCATGTGCCCTATTCTGCTATATTTTACCTGTATAAACAAAGAGTGATCTCCTCTAAGTATTTTTTTAAATGTCAAATCAATCAGAAAAAAAACGGAGGAGGAATAAAATGAATAATTTGCTTTATTTCAGTAATTTTCAAAGGGTGCTATTTGTATCCCCAGTGATTCACACTATTATTTTATGTGGAATGTTGGGAAACCTTTTTAATTTGAATAATTTAATTTATAGGTTAGAAGCATTCTATATATATTGCTACAACTTCCCCTTAAAATATGTTCATGAAACCAAAAAAAAAAGTCATTTTAAATATTTCCTTTATAATAGTAGAGGCAGTATGCAAAAATGGTAATAATTATGGTGGTGGTATGCACATGACTGTTTAGTGGAAACAAGCAAAGAAAGAAGAACAGGACTGTACAGGTCCTATATAAATAATAATTTTCACATGGAATTTGGCCACAAATTTCCAGATTGTGAGTAATGGAAGCACAGCTAGAAGCAGGGCTCTTCAGATCTTTAACAAACTGCTCAAATCTCCTTTTGACATCTCTCCAGCAACCTGTAGAGAACTTATTCCATGAGGATGATTTCACCATGACATTCTCATCGCTGGCAAACAATGTCAAGTACTTTTTCCCTATGTCAAATTACCCCGTCACTTCTTTCTAAGTAGGAGCAGGTGAAATAGTATTCTCTCAATTCAATAGCTGACGTTCCGTGGCAGACCAGCAGGGGACTGGCTTGGGTTGACATAGCTCCTGTCAAGGCAGTGAAGCCCAGAGACATTTCCCTCTCTGAAGTGCCTGTTGTGGCAGATGAGGCACGAGATGCCATACGATGCCTAAGGACAATCCGCATTACAGTTATTTCTTTCAGCTATAGACCATTAGGATTTCAAAACAGGAGTGCTACAATGAATTTGAAGTTTCTCTCAACATCTGCTAATTTCACAGAGTGTTTACACATGTGATATAGTTGCTTCCTTTGGATCTGACATTTTAAAGTGAATTACAGAATGTTAGATAGATTTGCCATGTCTCAAAAAACAGATGTATCCAGAGTCTGGATTTGTGCTGAAGAGTATATCAAGAATGCCACTGGGCATATAAAGCAGATTAAATTCCTTACTGTAGCTAAATAGCACTCCTATATCAAAGACTTGTGGGTTTCCCCAAAGCCTCTCTTCATAGAAAATAAAAAGCAGGTGAGTTTGGACAGCATCATCTGATAAAGGCTGCCCATCAAGAGGACGCTGGTGAACTTCTTATGCCAAGAGTTAATGAGAATATTTGTGAACTTCCTCTGTAATTGTAGGTAATTAAGGAGACTGTATGGTAACTGATGTAGAAATTAAGGAAACACAGAATGCAACTGCATACAAGAGGTAATTAGGAATTGTATTTGTTATTTTGAGAATGAGAAACAACACAACTTCCTAAAAGTTGAGGGTAAATATTTCTAAGTGCAAGGATGAGCAAATTTATACAGATAACTCTTCAGTGGACAAAGCCTTAAGGACATTGCTTCTTTAACTTTTGCACTTTCTAAGTGCTATATTCATCCTTTGCCAGGGGAAAATGGCTCTGGATGTCCAATGACATGGACTTTTGGTTAATTCAATAATTCTTATGTAGAAATCAGATAGGTGGTATGGAAGAAATGCCTCTATTTAACCCATGTCTTTCTCTTGATACTTTTTAACACATTAACATTAAACATAATGGCTACTTATTTAATAACACCACAGGTTGTAATTATTTTACAGGTTTTAATTGTTTCAAATAGAAATATAGGATAGGATTGCACTTTGGATTAGAGATTATTTTAAAATAAACTTCATGGTTACAAATTGACCTAGGAGCAGGCCTATGAATTTTTGAAGCAAAAAAGGCATACCTTGTCTTCTGCTTACAAACACTAGCCCAGCTTAGATCAATAACAAACTAGGTATAAGGGCATATGCTAATCGGATTTTTGGGACAGTCTGATTAATCTCTAAATATTTATTGAATATCTTCTGTGCACCCAGCAATTACCACAAACATTTCTCAGAGATGACACACACTTTCAACTGGTATGCCTACGCTGGCTGGTTATATGGAGAAAACTGTTAAAATTTTTTCTGAGTCTGAATCTGGTTTTGGTAGGAATAAATGTTTAGATATACTGACAATGTCTTCTATCAGGGGATAGGGAAAGTGATCATCTAGTTGCCATGAACTTGCTATTCTTGTTCTAGCTAAGTCAATGGTCTTCAGTATTGGTTATACATTAACCTGGGAGCTTTGAAAAATACTGGTGTCTGGTCTCTACCCTCAAAGATTCTGATTTGATGTGATAAATGCACCCATATGTCAATATTTTTATAAAGTTCCCCTGGTAAGTCTGATGTGCAAGTAGAGTGAACAACCACTGCTAAAGGTCATACAGAGTTCAGAAAATCTCAAGTCTCTTAGGATCAGATTCCTGGGGTATGTCTTTTTTATAATTGAAGAATAGTTGATGTACAATGTTGTGTAATTTCTACTGTACAGCACAGTGATTCAGTTATACACGTATATACATTCTTTTTCATATTCTTGTCCATTATGGTTTATCACAGGATATTGAATATAGTACCCTATGCTATACAGTAGGACCTTGTTGTTTATCCATTCTATACATAATAGTTAGTATCTGCTAATCCCGAACTCCCAATCCATCCTTCCCCCACCCCACTCCCCCTTGGCAACCACAAGTCTCTATGTCTGTGAGTCCATTTCGTAGATAAGTTCATTTGTGTCATATTTTAGAATCCACATATAAGTGATAATATATGGTATTTGTCTTTCTCTTTCTGACTTACTTCCCTTAGTATGATAATCTCTAGGTCTATCCATGTTGCTGCAAATGGCATTATTTCATTCTTTTTTATGGCTGAGTAGTATTCCATTATGTGTATGTACCACATCTTCTTTATCCATTCATCTGTCGATGGACATTTAGGTTGTTTCCATGTCTTGGCTATTGTAAATAGTGCTGCAGTGAACATTGGAGTGCATGTGTCTTTTTGAATTATAGTTTTCTCTGGATATATGCCCAGGAGTGGGATTGCAGGATCATATGGCAACTCTATTTTTATTTTTTGAGGAAACTCCATACTGTTTTCCATAGTGGCTGCACCAATTTGCATTCTCACCAACAGTGTAGGAAGGTTCCCTTTTCTCTAGTATTTGTTATTTGTAGACTTTTTAATGATGACCACTGGAGTGTGTCTTTTATATGGTGTTTCCAGTGAGCTGGCCTTAAGAGTCCTAGGAGACCACTGAAAGATAACCATTTCTTTGAACTTGGTAAATGACATCTAACTTCTAACAATGTGTCATTAAAAGTCTCTAAGAAAATACATACTACTTAGCAGACACTGTGTTTGCACCTGCCATCAACTCTCTTTTAAATGATACCCAAAAAAGTCTTATTAGTGATTCATATTTTACACATTTATTAACCTGACTTGTAAAGCAAATGAGTTATAACTCTAAGTGATGATCATTTCAAAATGGTGGCGACACCTGAGTGCCTTTAAAGCAATCCACTTTTCTTAATGCACTCATTTAGCATTTACTCAATCTACTTTATTCTTCTGGGAATGCCATGTCTCCAAAATAGCTTCCAGATTGTGTTAGGAAATTTTGAAGTGATTTTAAAATAGACTTTCTCACTTCATGTGAAAATGAAGTATTAAAATAGAAAAGGAGAAAGTCAGTTCCAACTAAAAGATGCTATGATCAGTCAATGAAACTGTGAAAACCTTTCTAAGTCTTTGATTTAAATGTTTACTATTATATAAACTCTCTCCCCCTTCCTGATCCTTTACCTTCAATGGAATGTCTTGCAGAAGGTGTTACAGAGAGTAAGAAGATGTATCTCAGTCCTCAAAGATGCCTACAGTTGTCATTGACTTTACACAAACCCACCATGGATGTTTTCTACCCTTAGAGCTGCTCACAGCTCCTACTTCAGGCCAAACATACACTGAGCACCTTCTATATGCCCAGCCCGTGCTTGGTACTAGGGATAGAGAGATCAATAAGACACAGCTGCTACCCACAGGTAGTTTATAATCTAGCCCTGAAAGTAGCTGTGGAAAATCTCCATTAAAAACAGCAACAGCAATAAAACACCTGTTTAGCCTTCCACTATTGATGTGTGTTCTACATATTTGAAGTTAACCAGATATGCGCATAAAGATATAATCAAACCATTTGCATTGTTCAAGATAAGAATATATAACGAAGATGTGAGATGGAAATTAGTTGGACAAAGAGGGAAACACTTGAATAATGATGGTAGGACTTCTCTAGATATAACCATCTAACACTAAAAATATATGTTATCTCATTGTCACTTGACCCATGAAACATGTTTCACAAGAGGAGACCACATTTTGATAAGTCATTATATCACAACATATTTTTTTTTAGATAGTTTTCCTTATTTTATAGGCAAGGAAACTGAATCTCAGGGATGTTAGATGATTTACTGAAACCATGCCGTTTGGAAGTCTAGATTATAAACTAGCCCATTTCTGAGGACTTTGTGTGGGGTCCTGCTGCATGCTGCCTCCACAGAGATGTACATAGGATGCAGCAACTGTCATAAACATTCTAGCAAGTGCAGCAATCATATTTTTTTACTCCATGTGCCAATTTCTGCAAAATGTATATTAAAAAGCAATATAAATATTAAAGATAAATTATCAGGAAAATAAGTGTTCATCTCCAAATTTGCATAGGTTTGTGTGTTTTATCTAAACCATTCATTTTGCCTAGATACTATTATATGTACTAATAAGGCAGACAATTAGTACCGGAAGTTGATTGACATAGCTTGGGAGATAATAAACTTTCCTTCATGCTGAATTACTCATATTAAATGGCCATTTATTCTAACATTCTGAATACCTACCATGTCAAAATATATTGAACACCATGAATCTTTTATTAGTCATTTTTTTCTTCTTACATCAAAACTTCTGGTATTTTTGGAACCAGATGAGAAATGGGGTCTGGCCTTATAATTTCCCTGGAGACTGAAATATAACAATAGCATAGACCACAGTAGAATATACAAATATATTTGGATTTTGTTTGTAGGGTTAAGTATTTAACAAACTAAGAGGGGTTTATCCCAGAATTTGCCGATCGCATAAGTATAAAAAGGGACTACTGTTACACAGTATTGCCAGCCATATATGGGCCTCAAAAATAGTCGAGAGCACCAAAAAGGTATCTGGTCTTCAAATGTTATCATTCAGTTTGGATTGTCAAAATCTGAACACATGTTACTTCATTTGTCAGCATCAAACAATGTGAAAGGCCACTGGCACCTCCCTGCTACTTCTGAGGAGAAACACACAAAAAGAGAGAAAATGGTACTGCTGTTTAGAGGAACTAATAACCAAATCAGCCAAAGGCAAGGACAACAACTAGTGCTGAACACTTTCAGATTTTCATTCTCCACTGGCAAGAAACAGCCCATAGTCCATAGGGAGGATACAGGTGTGTTTCACTACATGTTTCTGTGACAAAAGCTAATAAGTACAAGTGATGGTTTTCGTCTTCATTCTAGTCCTAGATGACAGAATTTTTTAAAGCACTAATTTATTTAAAATGGTCATTTTCAGGCTTCCCTGGTGGCGCGGTGGTTAAGAATCCACCTGCCAATGCAGGGGACAAGGGTTCGAGCCCTGGTCCGGGAAGATCCCACATACCATGGAGCAAGTAAGCCTGTGCGCCACAACTACTGAGCCTGAGCTCTATAGCCTGTGAGCCACAACTACTGAAGCCTGCATGCCACAGCCAATGAAGCCTGCGCACCTAGAGCCTGTGCTCTGCAACAAGAGAAGCCACCGCAATGAGAAGCCCGCACACCGCAACAAAGAGTAGCCCCCACTCGCCGCAACTAGAGAAAGCCTGCGCACAGCAACGAAGACCCAACGCAGCCAAAACTAAAATAAATAAATTTATGAAAAAAAGAATGGTCGTGAACTATATCAATATTTCACCCACTCCGAAATGCTCTCTAGAAACCATAGGCGTATTCTAATTATTTGAAAATTCAAAATCCAATAGGGCAAAGATATAAGTCCTTTATTACTCACATTATCAAGGATATCAGAATGTTCCATTCTGCAATCAATCGGGATTTAAAGAATTATGTAAGCTCATTTTTTATCTTGTTAACAGTGATCTCTCATTTTAAAATGATATTTGGCTTTTCTTATCAACTATATTAGATAATGTTGTGAGTTTATCACAACAGAGGAACCACAGAGTATGGCAAATATCTGGTCCATTGAGGATGGTTAATAGATAATGAATGAGTAAATAAAGGAATAATAAAGTAATAAATGAATTCTAAATCATTTGAATTAAATGGATGGAATTACTTGAGCCATCCAATTTTATCTATATTGATGATAAATAAAGGATGTATAAAACCTTTACAAAAGTAATATTAATATAGTTTATTTTCAATTTAAAGTTTTTCTTTAGATATTTAGTGAGAAGCAAGTTTTTGAAGTGAAAGATTGCTGGTTGCTTTTCCCCAATTTGCACTAAATTCAGGATTATACAAATGTAATGTTTATATATTATAATACGTGTACATAAATAGTATGCATCTGTAAATATATAGTATGTATATGTATATATAAATATACACATATCATATATACATATATATGTGATATGTATTATATATTTTATATGCTGCATACATATAATATGCATGTAGTGTAACTGATTCATTTCTTTCAAGTGGTTTTTGGAGAAACAATGATTTCTGTGTTTTACTTAATGTCTATTCAGTCCAAAAGTTTGAATGAACCTTTCATAAAATCAAATAATTGAGTGAATTATTCTAAACTACTTATTCAAGTATGGAAACAATACTTATTAAGTGGAATTTTAACAATTAATAAAAGAAGTTTGCTTTGGTTTGAATGTAATCTCCCCACTCTCCACTTTAGGCTTAGAAACAGAAAAACAAAGATGAACAAAGTACTTGCTCTTGGTAAATGTTAAAGGATTCTCTGTGGCTTTTCCTGGATTAAATGTAAAATGACACCATATTTCAGATTTGCAACCAACAACTTTAGTGCTAGATGGAAATGCAGTTCAGAATCTCCTAAGCTCCCTCAAGATCAAAGGGGCAACCGAGGAACACATATAGTCAGCAGTCCCAGGATACATGTGGCATTGAAAATATAGCTTAAAAATTATTCAATGAAAATTAGCCTGAAGCTTTCTATAAACACAAAAATACTACTGTGTGAAGATGGGTTGGGACAGTACCATTAAGTAATAATAATCAGAAGGAAGTTGTTACAGTTCCAAAAATTAAGAGTTTTAGTTCAGCAATGGTCGAATTAGTGAAGAACCAGTTCTTTAATTTATTAGTGTGGGAGGAAATCTAATTCTCAAATGAAAATGGAACTCTACTCCATTCTGTGTACCATAAGAACTATGTATAATATGACTATTAAATATTCTTAGTCTACATGGTAATTATGTGATCTTTGGTCCGCTTATTAAATACATTTTTTAGGGCTAAAATTAATGACTACATATCTTAATCCTAAGTTATGAAGTTAAAGTAACATACTTATTTTTTAAAGGACTACCTACTTTTTTTTTTAAATTTTTATTTATTTATTTATTTATGGCTGTGTTGGGTCTTCGTTTCTGTGCGAGGGCTTTCTCTAGTTGTGGCAAGTGGGGGCCACTCTTCATCGCGGTGCGCGGGCCTCTCACTATCGCGGCCTCTCTTGTTGCGGAGCACAGGCTCCAGACGCGCAGACTCAGCAATTGTGGCTCACGGGCCTAGTCGCTCCGTGACATGTGGGATCTTCCCAGACCAGGGCTCGAACCCGTGTCTCCTGCATTGGCAGGCAGATTCTCAACCACTGCGCCACCAGGGAAGCCCCAGGACTACCTACTTTTTTCTTTCATTTCAGAGTTATGACTAGGTCTTCAATTTCAGACCAAGTGCAAGTGTCTGTGGCTAAGTTTTACCTTGACCAATTTAACTATGTCTGCTCCATGCATATATGTATGCAAGTATTACATTAATTAATTTTAGAGTTCTTCTTTTCTCAGGCCACTTGGTTGACAAAATCTTTAAGTAGTAAAATGAGAGAATAATAACCCTTAGCTACTCTGGGTCTACTTGTCTTCTCTTAGAAGTGAGTGTGAGGTTTCTAGTAAAGAAAGTAAAGAGTTTACAGAAAAGGTAGGAAACAGAGGTGGCATCCTCAGCTCAGCAAAGTGGCTGACTTTGTGCAGAGCGTAAGATACCTGCTTGAGTCTATGTGTCAGTGGATCTTTGTGTAATGCCACACACTGGGAAACACTCTACTGGCAGTGAGCTTCCATTGTATTGATATTTTCCCAATTGTGTAGCTGAATGCCAGCTATAGTATTGGACCTTAATAAATGTTTAAGTAGATGGATAAAGGCATGGAAAGGACGCCAGGCCAACAAAATACCAGGAACTTGGTACTCAACCAACAACATCTGGATATTTCTAATGACTCCTATCAATCTATCCTACTGGTTCAGTTTCTCTAGTAGAACAATGACTGATACATTCAGGTAGTTTGAAAGTAAGAGGGTAGAAATGATATGCCATGCAAACACTAATTAGAAGAAATCCATTGTAGAGCAATATTAATTTGAGACAAAGTAGACTTTAATGCAAAAAGTATTGCCAGAAATAGTCTATTTTATAATAACGAAAGGGTGACTTTATCAAGAAGATACAGCAATCCTAAATATATACGCATTTAATAACATAGCTTCATGCACAAGAAACAAAAATATGTAGAACTAGTGGAGAAATACACAAATTTATACCACAAATACTTAAAATATTAATAAGGATATAATAGATGTATACAAAACTACTAACTAAATTGTCTTAATTTATATTTTAGGACACTGTAGCCAGCAACTTCAGAATGCAAATTCTAGTCAAGTACAAATGAAATTTTTACCAACACAGGAAAACAATACTCCAAAAGCAAGTCTCAAATTTTAATTAATTTGAAACATATAAAACATGCTCTCTAACACCTTAGAATTCAACTAAAATTAATAACAAAAATAAACATAAAATAATCATGTAATAATAAGCTTCTGAAAATCTCATAAACTAATGAAAAATATCACAATGAAAATTAAAATTTATTTGGATCTGAAAATAATGAAACTGTAATATATCAAAATTTATAAAGAGTTCTGTTTGCTTTGCATACAGAAACCACAGAGAATGTTGCTCTACTCTAATAATGAGAAAAAGTCGGATAATTTATAAAATCATAAACTTTTTTGAACTCATCAGACACCTGTTGCTAGGTAAACAGGTGACTTAGTTTCTAAAGAGCAACAAGTCCATCTGAAGAGAGGGAGGACAAATAAATTATTTTATGTGTAGCAGAACATAGGAGCAGAAGGCGGGCCACCGTAAAAGTGGGTAGCAAGAAAAAGTGACAGTTTTAACAACAGCAGAAAACTCTCCCTATTTCCAGATGACAGAATTACCATAAAGTACCTAGGAATAAATCTGACAAAAAGACATCCAAAATTGCTTTACTGAACATTGCTAAAAGAAATTTTAAAATACCTACACCAAGTTCATGAATTGGAAGACTTAATACTGTTAACACAAATATTCTCCTAAAATTGTTCCATTGGTTCAATGGAATACCAATTAAAATTTCAGCAGTCTTTTTTTTTTAAAAGAAAATGTTAAAATAATATTATATTAGGTCTTCATAATATTGAAATATGAAGACCTAATATAACCAAAGTTATTTAAAAGTATGAAATAAAAAAGAATAAAGCTGGAGGATTTTATGTGATTTCAGACTTATTTTAAATCTACAGTAACTAAGACAATTTAGAAATGGGAAATATAGATATAGATCGATGAAAAATAATTGAGAGCCCAGAAACAGACACATACATATATATCGATAGATTTTTGGCAAATATGCAAAGGCAACTTAATAAAGAAAAAAAAAAACTTTTAAAACAAATTGTGCTGGATCAACTGAATATACATACATTAAAAAAAATGTACATAGACCTTTGGCTCACAACATGTAAATGTTGAACTCAGAATGGGTCATAAACCTAAATGTAAAACCTAAAACAATAAAACTTCTATAATAAAACATAGGGTAAAAATCTTTGCAACCTTAGTGTTTGTGAAGTTTTCTTACATCTAGAAAACATTTTGAAATCTAGAAAACATCTTAAAAAATAAATTGGGCTCCATTAAGATTTTAAACGTTGCCTTTCAAAAGACAGCATTTAGGAAACAAAAAGACATGCCATAGATTGGAAGAAAACATTCACAACACATATATCAGCTAAAGGAGTTATATCAAGAATATATAAAAAGTTTTTATAACTAAAAAGTGAGAAGATAAACAAACAGTAACAAAAACATTTTTAAAAGGCTAAAGGTTTAAAAAAGCACTTCACCAAACATATATAGAGGCACAGGGACAGAAAGAGAGAAAGGGAGCGAGATTAATAGTCAAGAAGTACATGAAAAAATGATCATTATTGGTCACTAGGGAAATATAAATTAAACCTAAAATGACATGACAGTACATATCTATTAGTCCCATTAGACTGTCTAAAATTTACAAGGTTGACCATACAAAGTATTGGTGAGGATGTTGAACAAATGGAAATCTCATATACTGCAGGTGGAAATATAAAATGCTACAACCTCTGTGGAAGAAAAGGTTGGCAGTTTCTTAAAAAGAAATCATATATAATCATATTTATATACATATAAAAGAGACCAATCATTCTGCTGCTAAGTATGTACACAAGAGAAACAATTATTGTCCAAAGACTTGTGCATAAATAAATACTCATAGTAGTTTTATTAATAATAACTAAAAATTGGGGAAAAAAAACCAAATAGCCATCAACAGATGAATGGTTAAGCAAATGGAGTCATAAAGTATGCACTTGGTTTTGGGGGAAGGTTTTTTGTTTGTTTGTTTGTCTGTTTTTGGCCTGGCTTCTCTGATTCTGCATAATAGTTTTGAGATTCATCCATACTGTTAATAAGTATAAACAATTAATTCATTTTTATTCCTAAGCATGTTTCATATGAATATACCACAATTTCCTTATCCATTCATCATGTATTTAATTACATGATCATATCACTAGGAAGGGAGGCAGTGTTTCAGGTGGACAAATTCTCATTAAGAAATAAGAGGAAACTGGACACTGAGAGAACTAGAGAACCCCCGGTTATATAATTAGTCCCTGAAGCACACAGACTCAGATACATGCAGTTGTTTCAAAAATAAGGCCATAATACTCTGTAATGGCTTTATCATGTAATGTTTTTTGTGAACTACCCGTGTGAAACTATACATTACTGCCTTGAAATAGTAGGTTTTAAAAGAAAACGAAAAAGCATAGTGTTTGGGGGAAAAAAGAGAGAAAAGAAGCAGAACCTGCATCGCTTTTATTCTGTTATTCTATGAGACCACTTGAAGTTTTATTTTTGTTTAAAATCTGGAATTTTTTGTAAAATAAAATTTTCATGAATTTCTGACAAAATCATATCTATATGTTGGAGACTTTTCCCATTGTTGTATCTGTGCTTTATGTGAAAAAAACTTTTCAAAATAAAAATTGATCAAAAAGTATGCTTTGATCAACCATGAGTGAAGAAAGAGCCACAAATCTGGCTATACTGTCTATTGAATATGAATATGCAAAGATCAATTTGGATGAAGTCATTGACAAATTTGCAGAAGTTAAGTTTCAAAACGTGAAATTGTGTTATTCTTAAGTACAAACCATTATGAAGTATAAGATTTTCCCTTTTTAAAAGACATGTACTAATGTAATTAAAGGATATTAGTCTTTCACTTTTTATTTCTTTTCTTTTTTGTTGTTCCTATAATTTTTTTTTTTAACCAGCATTGTTGAATAAGTTCAAATAACATTTTCACTGTCTGCATTTTTTTCCTGGTCATTATTATTACTTGTTTCACTTAAGGTTATTTTCTTCTCAGAGAGAGGAAAAGGAATGTTAAAAAATGATCTGTTTTGGTTGTCAAATTTATTAAGTACATCACTGATAACTACAAAAGTGTAGTATCTTCATTTCCTTTAATGTGAAAAAATGGGCTGTTCTCTTCCTTCCTTGGCAAAAGGGGAATGGTTATGAGGGAAAATTAGTTTAATTCGTGGTTCTGTCATTGAGTGTGTAATCTCTAGTAATCCACTTAATCTTGTTGATCCTTTGTTTATTCATACTTAAAATTAGTATAATACCACTTACTAAACAGAGTGTTATAAAATGTAAGTAATTAATACTATCAGAATAGACTGAAATCCTCAGAGGAATTGCAGAAAGAACAAAGCATTACCTTTGTATTCATCTATCCCAGTCTCCTGTGTTTTCCTACAAAGATTATTCTGATGGGCTCTTTGACAGATGGAAAATTTGACAACAAATTGAAGAAGCTATGTGTGACATACAAAAAGTATTAGTTCTCCAACTTGCTGCACCAGATCTTCCTGTCTTTAGTTCTGTCCACCACGGTTGTAAAATAGCATGACTCACTTGAGCATCCTCATAAGGGGAGTGAAAAACAATAATAACAACAGCAAAGATAAAGAAAAAAATCTGGAGACCATGACATGTGTAGACTAGTGGAAAGAACTAGCACTAGATAGATCTAGATGGAGTTCAGGTGCACGGCTTGCTTTGCTCTGCTTTGCTTTTCTTCATTTTGGCTTAGGTCACATGTGAGGTGGTGTGGTCCTGGTATGACTGTGGTTTCTGCTTGCTCCTCTCTTCCTAATTGTGATGGAGATAATAGCACCTTTGGTAGGCCAGTTCTGCAGTACTGTTTAAGGAGCTGTTTCTAGAAGACTTGCCTACAGCTTATTCCACTTGCCTTTCTAAGTTTGTCAGTATCTATACCTCCATTTCAAAAAATATTTTTGTTGAAAGTAGCAGGAGTGGATTCTGTTAGATGCAACTAAATATAACTCTCAACAAATGCAAGCATAGCTGTTGATCCTATTATTACTACTATCAATTTACTACAGAAAGGCAGATTTTTAGCTCTAAATAAGGAAGACATTTCAAACAATTAAATTAAAATGGAATGGGTTACATATGGAAATCTTGAGTTAACCCCCTCTAGAGGTTTCAAATCCATAGAGGCCTAAAGACATATAAAAGAGAGTCCCCCTAAGGTATGATGGCTTTTCTGTGACCTCTTCTGAAATTGCTTCCAGTGATGAGATTTAGTAATTCTATTTTTAAAAGGTGCCGCTAGTGAAAACCACAGGAGCGGTGTGAGTCATTTTATTCAAAGAGGCAGAAAGAGTGAAAATGAATCCCTTCGTCTCCTTGCACTTCCAACCTATTATAACACTTGCTGATGAGGTATCTCAACCTGCAGTTAGCAGATAGCACATCACCAGGCATGATGCCTGTTAGAGAGGCTGGAAAAATTACTTTTTAACACTTACGTAACATCATGTCTCCATCAGGATTTTTGTTAGTTCTACTACATGAAAAAATTTTAATTGGTTTAAACATGATTACAAATACTGTGTTTTTTAAATTATAATAATACATTACATAGAAAGAGATAGGAAATGGGTTTAACTCATTTTTTATAAAACTTAATAGATTAAGTTATTTATATAGTAAACATAATTGAGCACAGTCATTACACTAGAGTCAAAATTGTGAGAAAGCACTGAAGGAAAAATACTCTCAAAATAATAAAATTCATATTGACCAGAATATCCTCCATTAACTGGAATCTCATTTCAAATTACCATGTTGTACTAAGTAAATCATTACACAAATAGATCATATGTATGTTAGTTCCTGGCAATCACTTTAAATCCCCAAGATCTCTCACAGTTTGCCATTTATAGATACTTGGTATATATCATAAATGCCCAGGCATACTTTGAGATCCACAATATTTAAATAAGGATACAGGTAGGCTCACTATATCATATTTATTAATAAGAATTGCAACAAGGGAGAATTTTTTTCTAACATTTTGCTTTTCAGCAAAATCCACCATTCCCTGACCATTTGTGACACTCAGTGTTTTGTTAAAGATGACATGGGTCCTGATCTCAGCAGCTTACATCTATGGCAACAAGACCACCCAGAGCATCTGCTTTGCTAGAAACAATGGTCTTGGACATTTTAGCTGTTCAGGTTCTCTTCCAGACTCTCTTCTCTTCTGTCTCTTCAGAATTTTCACTGGAGCTCCCACCTGTCCTACTCTGTTCTGGTTCTTTCTACATCATCATCTTTAAAATGTGGGTTTTTTACTCACACAGAAGAGAAGACTATTCAAGGTCCAGGCATCATATTGGCCTTTGAGGCATAAAAAAAAAAGAGGGGGGAAGGGAAAATGTATATGCCACTGAGTCTGTTGCTGACTCTGTCTCACATATCATCAGACCAATATTTTTCCCGGAAACCACGTTCAGTAGACACTTACTTCAAATTCTTTGGCTATGACTGCATCAAATGGTCATCCCTACATACACGGAAGCAAAAAAGACAAAGTATTCTGAGAAAATCACCACCTTCCCCACACCCCAAAAAGTGGTTCTAACAGAAAGACAAAACTGGGGAATTGATATTGGTTGGTCAACAAATAGAGTCTACCACACTATTAACTCATTTGATCCTCAAAACCATGCCCTTAGTTGGGCACTCACATCCCCATTTACAGAGGAACAAATGAAGGGTTAGAAAATTAAGCAACTTTCCCATAGCAAGCAAACTTATGAGATAGGTATTACTGTATTCCTATTTTACAGATGAGAAAGTTGAGTATTAGAAAATTTCAGAATTAAATTGTCTGGGTAATTTAAATTTCCCAGAAATCAGGATACAAGTCTAGTATGTTTGACTACAGAGTTGCACAGTAATTCTAGACCTAATACCTAGGCAAAGATCTTCTTGTCCCTGCTCTGTCTCTTTTCCTATTTCCTGCAGGTAGACAAATCATTCTAAAGTATACTTTTAATTATGTCTTCAATCTGCTCATAAACTTGCCATTACTCTTTCAGCAGATGCTTTTTGGGGTCCTTTATTACAACCCTAAGCTCACCAATATCCACTGTCCCTCCATAAATGAAGATTATTCATCCCTACCTTTTCAATTATGGCATGACCATCTGATTTTCATGACTGATAAAAGTTAACAGAATTTGTAGGTACCACTTCTAGGTAGAAGCTTTAAGAGCCAGAACGTACTTCACTATGTTCTCTCTTCCCTCTTCCACAACAAGAAATATTGAGTAGGGAATTCCATCATTTTGGAACCCAGTATGAAAATGGTGTGAATCAGAGTTACACCTGAACCACAATGTACATGAAGCAGAAGTGAGAAATAAACATTTATTGCTATAAGCCACTGATATTGGGGATCATTTGTTACTGAATATTGTGTCCTGACAGATACACAGTACTCTGTTCGAGCTGGATGAAAGTTTACAGACTGACTGATCCACCTGTCTCCCATAAGATGCCTAAATGTACTGCCTCAGTTATCCCTAAATCATTTGTAATTTCCTAGTTTCCTTGAAGACTTTATCCGCATTTGCAACCCATCTGATTTCCTTTTGATGATGTACTTCTGGCATGATGACATTTAAGCCAACTTCAAATATTCATTCTGAAATAGCAAGTGTCAAATGGTTTTTGTAAGTAGATTTTCTTTATCTTATTAAGTTTTGGTAGAAAGCAACTTTATCCCAACTGTATTCAGCCCGTACTCAGACTTGTCAAAATGGAAGCAAATACTTTGTTTTGGAAGTTACATCATCATCTGAAAATTTTTCTTCTATATTTTACAGTTTAAGAGATATGTGAGAAGAAAGGGTGATTTATTCAATGGAATAATTCAGGATTTAGGCTTACTCCATCACTACCATGGCACACAAATTCACAAAAAAGTAGGGTAATGTATTATCATAGAAATTGTCTCTGAAACACACGTTCATATCTCAGTGTTGAATGCCAAGTAAGTTATTACAATAGAAAAGTACAAAAATACAGCAGCATTTTTGTTGCTTCCTACTGATGTATGTAATGTATTACAATCTAACCCTAACCATTCTGGAGTATCATTTTAGAGTTCCATTTTGTTGTTTTTGTTTTTATTTTAAGAGTCAAGTCCTAAGAAAAGCAGAAAGCTTTTTTTAAAAGCATGTTTAACTGCCAAAAAGGAACACAAGTACTTTAAAATATGAATGTGTGGGATGACTCACGTGCCAAGCTTGTGGGTGCTTTAACCTACCCTCTCCTTAAGAGAAGTAGCCCATATGGACATGAACTATATAGGGTCAGAGTCAATCAGTACTCATTGTAATTGATATTCCCATATTCTTTGATTTATGCAGTTTCTTATGAGTCACGAGCTGGTTCTTTTCCCTGATGATGCCTGGGCTCCATCTATCAGAATTTTGCCATAATTTCTGTAAAGGCATTGCAATTCACAATAAATATTTTGCTCATAGATTATAAGAATGAAACAACTGTCAGCAAGAAATATTGTAATAGAACAACTCCTGTGCTTATGGCAATTTTGAGTTTATTATTTAAAAGTGTCGACTTATAGATAATCAGTCAGTCAACACTAATCAAGTTCTCAGTATATATAAAATACGAGAATAGACGCTGTCAGGAGATATAAAAATACCTTGAAAAGTTGACAGTCTAACTATGCATGAATAACAAATCAATATGAAAAATACATGAAAACATATGGCAGTTTTATACACATAAACACATATATATGCATACATGCATGCAGGCATATGTAGGACTGTAAGTATGTATGATATGTATGTATGTATGTATATATAACCTTTCTACATATTGAAATTACCATTTGAAGTAATAATTATCCAATCCATTACCTGTAGTACACTATTCTCCCTGGCACCTAACATAGTGCTTGTTATATAGTGGGCACTAGGTTAAATTTCATTTAAAAATAAGTTGATGAATTAGAACTTAAAAAATAGAAACTAATTTTACAGTTCTCTTAGTAGATTGTACTTCCAAACCTTACAAATTTTATCTCTTATCTTATTAGCCAGATATGGCTTGGATGACTGTAGACTACTTATACAAATTAATTCCAGACTCCAAGAAAAAAGATTTGTACCACTAAGCATGTTTGTAAGAATATATTCTAAGAGTGATTTCAAATATTCCAAAAAGTGTCAAACATCAAATAGAAGGACTGGAATAAGTGTTTAGACCTCCAAAGTGTTATATAAAAGGAGATACGCTTTTATTTGAATAAGTAAATTCTCGCGTGATTATCATCTGTTTACACATAAATTTTAATTCTTTAGCAAGCAATTGTAATTTTCTAATAATCTGGACTGCCCAGCAATAGAATGGGCTTCTTCACAATTTACTATAAAGCACATTGGATAAAATTGATGTAATGAATTATTGAAAGTATTATAGCATACAGAAAAGGGTCATTGATCATTTAGAAGTTACTCTAATTAGAAACAGAAATATGTCCCAGATTCTGAAAATGCAAATTTGAAAGTTTATTCAGAATCAGAATCACCAAAGTTCTTGGGTTAAACTCTAAAGAAAAGTTAGGTGACGTTAAGGACTGCCATCACTACTGATGGTGGAGTAGCTTTTTGCAGATCAATTCTCTTGTTAAGAACTGGAAAATTTATACAAAATGAGTCAGGATTTGAGGACTTAGCATCACAGAAAGAAGGAAAGCAGCGAGTCAGTAGAGCTGTGACATTTTTCCCTCAAGGTTATTTATTAATGTGTAAGTGGCACGGAGCTGAGACCATAAGAGGCAGAGTAGAAAGCAGCATCTCATGATCTGGAAAGCTGAGCAGAGCTTTCTAGAGTCTCACAGGGCTGAGGAAACAAGAATTAGAATCCAGAAACAACCAAATCCAGCCTCTGCACACTGACATCGAATTAAATCTTGGAGGCAGAGTTCTGGGTGAAGTAGAAAGGAATAACTTTATTACTTTGCCAGGCAAAGGGGGCCACAGCAGGCGAATGCCCTCAAAACTGTGTGTCCCAACCTGGTAAGGGGTAATGAGGAGTTTTATAGTAATGGTTCAAAGAGGAGGGCATGATCAGTTTATGGACCTTCTTCTGATTGGTTGGTGGTGAGGTAACTGGGAGTCAGCATCATCAACCTTCTGGTTCCAACTGGTCTGGGGTCTACGTGCTGTGGGCAGCAGACAGCTAACTTCTCCTATCTGGTGGGGGTTTCAGTGTCTACAGAACAGATCAAAGATATTGTTATGAGTATCCCTTGAGGGGGAACCAGGACCCTTCCCCAAGGCTGCTGTTTCTTGACTGCTCCTCCTTTGTCTGGACATCCCCTCCCTTCCCTCATTAACAATGTTTGAACCTGCCTGTTGGAGCTCAAGGAAGGTCATGGAGGCTGAATGAAGCCTATTTCCTGCAAAAAAGAAACGGGGGACACAGAAAGACTTTTGTGCCCTGGAGCCCCACAGGGTTCTGCTCAGTTTCAATCCCCCCTTTTTTCTAATACTACTCAATCTTGAGAACAGGTGTTGGACAAGAAAGGGAGCAATTGTTTTGGATAGAGACGTTAATCATAAACTCAGCAGAGGAACTTGGTTTTAGGGGGACTAGGTTTCACAACCAAGAAGGGGGAAGTCTGGTGAGGATCTACACTTTCATTTAGGACACGACAAAGATCCTAATAGGGGAAAGAGTGAACAAGAATTATATTAGTTAACACAAAGACTGAAATCCCGTTCAAACAAGCTCAGTCCCAAACTGTATTAGGTATTCTGTCCCTAGTATAATCGCCTACCAGAAAGCAGAGTAAATTCTCTCTGGAAGAAAAAAAAAAAAATCAGCCAGAGCTTCAGAAAAATCAGTTTTTCACATGCGATTTCTGGCATTCAATAAAAAGTTGTAAGCCACGAGATAGAGCCAAAAAAAAAAAAAAAAAGATAGTAGAAACAAATCCTTAGAAGATCACAATATTGACTTTAAAATAATTACAATTAATATGTTTAGTAAAATAAATGGAGAATTTCACCTGATAAACAGAATTCATAAAGAATTAAGTAAAAATTATAGAACCTGAAAATATAATTGTTTTAAAAAATAAAATAGAAATGTATAAAAAACCTTTCATCACAGCAGAAGAGAGGATTTATTAATTAAAATTTATCAATAATAAAATACCTACTCTGAATGAGTAGAATAAAGTAAGAAAATAGAGAAACAAGTGTAGGAGACATATGGGAAATGCTGAAAATGTCTAACATCAAGGTGATAGAGATCCCAAAGGGAATGAAGAAAGAAAACGCTACAGAAAAAGATTTCCCCAGACTATGAAAGATATCAAGTTAAAGATTCAAGCAGCTACACAAACCTCATGGAGGATTTAAAAAAAATAAAATAAACACACCTAGACATTTTATAACTCAAATAGCTGGAAATTATAGATTAGCAGTAGACAAAATATCTGTAAGGGGGCAGATAGAAAATATTTTCGTTTTTGAGGGACATTCTATTCCTGTCACAACTATTAAACTCTGTGATAAGCAGCCTTAAATAACATGTAAACAAATAGGCATGGTTATGTTTCACAAAACTTTACAAAAACAGTCAGTGGGCCGGATTTGGTTGGTAAGTCATAATTTGCTATAGCCAAAGAGAAAATTTTAAAAGCAGCCAGAGAAAGGAAAACATCACTTTCAAAGAAGCAACAAGACTGATAGTTGACTTCTCAATGGAAGTGAGGAAAACTAGAAGACAAAGAAATTGCATTTTTAATTTGCTGAAAGAAAATAATTGCTAAACTTCCAGTCCAATCTTAAGGATTATAAAATTTCTCTAAAAAATGAAGGAAAAATAAAGATATTTCCAGGGGCTTCCCTGGTGGCACAGTGGTTAAGAATCTGCCTGCCAATGCAGGAGACACTGGTTCAAGCCCTGGTCTGGGAAGATCCCACATGCCACAGAGGAGCTGGGCCCATGAGCCACAATTACTGAGCCTGCGCGTCTGGAGCCTGTGCTCTGCAACAAGAGAGGCCGCGATAGTGAGAGGCCCGCGCACCGCAATGAAGAGTGGCCCCCACTTGCCACAACTAGAGAAAGCCCTCGCACAGAAACGAAGACCCAACACAGCCATAAATAAATAAATAAATAAATAAATAAATAAATTTTAAAAATGCAAACTAGTGAAAAAAAAAAAAAAGATATTTCCAGCCAAGAAGAAACTATTTCTCAATGGAAGAATCTCACTAAAAGAAAAGACTGAAGAGAATACTTCAGGCAGAAGAAAAATGATTCCAGACAGAAACACAGAAATACAGCAAGAAATGAAAATTTCTGAACAGTATAAACATATAGCTAAATCTAAATGGATCCTTATTGTAATAAACAATATCAAGTATGTCTTATGGTAACTAAATTGGCTTATAGAATTGAAATACAAGAAACAAATAACACAAGGAACAAGATGAATTGAATAGAATTAAAGAGTCCAAACGTGTTATAATTGTCTAAGAAGCAGTAAAACTTTTACTATATTTTGTATTCTATTAAATCAAAGACACATTGTAATCTATGGGACATATACTGAAATAATAGCAAAAAGAGCTTATAATTCACAAATAAAAGAGAAGAAATAATTTTTAAAATGTTTGATTAGGTAAAAGAAAAAATAGAATGGAGAAAATAACATAAAACAGGAAAAAGAACTATAAAAAAGAGTAAAATGACAGATATAAATCCATTTAAATTATAATACATCAAATGTAATAGCTGAAATATTCCAGAGGAGAAAAAAAGAGACAAAGATGGCCGGGATGGATAAAATGGTAAAACTCAATTTGACTTAAAGGAGACACACATTAAATAAAGGGATAAAAAAGGTAAAAATAAAAGAATGGGAAAAGACTTCTTATGTAAATACTAATCTAAAGATAGTTGGAATAGATATATTAAAATGAAACAGATTAGACTTTAAGGTAAAAGGTATTACTTGAAATAACAGAACAAAACAAAACCATGAAAATTAAATTGTAATTTGTAGTCATGTAAAAAGTATAGCTTAAAAATATGTACAGCAAAATAGAGGAAGTAAAGGAGAAATAGACTAATTTATAATCAGAGGAGACTTTTACTCAAGTTTTTCAAAATTTTAGAATAAATAAAAGTAAAGGCATAATATGTGTGAATAAATATCAACAAATTAGCTTATATAGAAAATTGCACTCAACAGTGAAATACTGCACATTTCTTCCTGTACATATCAAACTTTTATAAAAATTTATAGTATGCTATACCAGAAAGTTAATATCAATAGATGTGAAAAAAAAGAAAAATGAGCCATTCAGGATATGTTTTCTGACAACAGAATTAAGCCAGAAATCAGTAACCAAAAGACAACTAGAAAACCCAACTACTTGGAAAGTTAAAAACAAAAAATTTCAGAATAACCCAAGAGTCAAAGAGTAAATCTTATTGGAAATTAGAATGTGGACATTATTAAGTTTAAGCTTACTAATAATGAAAATAAAACATGTTGAATCTTGTGGGATACTTGTAAAGCTGGACTTAAAATGACATTGGCAGCTTTAAATATTGATACATATATTAGAATAATAGACAGCCTGAAATTCATTTACAGAACATTCACCTCAAGAAAATAACAGCAAATTAAACCCTGAGAAAACAAAAGAAAAAACAAAGGTAAAATAGAAAGCAGTAAAATTGAACACAAAATTTAAATACAGAAAATAAAAAGCCAAAGTTTGTGCTTTGAAAAAATAATATAAATAGTGGACTAATCAAGAATAAAAGGAGAAAAAATAAATCATCAATGAAAAGAATGAGGAAACATTACTGAGATCATAAAGAAATTGCAAGGGAAGGAAGGATTATTATAAGTTTATGTAAACAAAGTTGAAAACATTAAAAAAATGAAAAAAGAAGCATAGAAAAGCAAAACATGCCAAAACTAAAACAAAAAAATTTAAATCTGAACATATATATCTGTTAAAGGGATTAAATCCATAAAATAATCCCTTTAAGAGAGAGCTTCTCTAGTACCGTCTTTCCAAATTTTAAGAAAAATATCATTCTCACACAAAATCTTCTAGAGAAAAGTTGAGGAATTCCCTTCTCAACTTGTTTTATGAGGCGAGCATAAAAGTTATGGCACAGGGACTTCCCTGGTGGCGCAGTGGTTAAGAATCCACCTTCCAATGCAGGGGACACAGGTTTGATCCCTGGTCCAGGAAGATCCCACATGCTGTGGAGCAACTAAGCCCGT
Organism: Balaenoptera physalus; assembly: GCF_965194825.1. Lineage (NCBI taxonomy): Eukaryota > Metazoa > Chordata > Mammalia > Artiodactyla > Balaenopteridae > Balaenoptera > Balaenoptera physalus. Next base: position 100,354,649 of record NC_138896.1, on the reverse strand, counting down.
GCACCACAACTACTGTGCCTGCGCTCTAGAGGCCACAAGCCACAACTACTGAGCCTGTGTGCCACAGCTACTGAAGCCCACGCGTGTAGAGCCCATGCTCCACAACAAGAGAAGCCACTACAATGAGAAGCCCATGCAGCACAACGAAGAGTAGCCCCACTCGCCGCAACTAGAGAAAGCCTGCGCACAGCAACGAAGACCCAATGCAACCACAATAAATTTTAAAAAATAATAAATTTTAAAAAAATGTTATCCCACAAACCAACAAGGCTATTTATTACATAAAAGGAAAATTAGAGGCTAATCCTCTTGAGAACTCAGATTAAAAATACCAAAAAAATAAAAATTACCAAATCATAGTGTGTTTGGGATGAATAATGCATCATGGCCAAGTAAGGGTTATTCTATGACTTCAATGTTAATATAACATTAAAAAATCAAAGAAGACTTCTGGGAATACAGAAAAGATGTACTTTCCCTATGTCTCTTGCTAAGTACAGCTGAAAACTCTGGACATTATGTATAAAACAAACATAAGAAAACTCTCAAAAGTGGAGCTAAGAAAGTAGATTGGCCGGGACCTCAAGAACCAAGGAATGGCATGGTATTGAGGTTCCTGGGTTTTCTCTTAGCCTTATACATCTAAGACATGGACTAAAGAAGCCAGCAGCATCCAATGAGCAGAGTCCAAAATGTCACATCGAAAGCCTGCTCTCTCTCTAGGAAAAGAGCCAGAAAAGGACAGCTTAGAAAGACAGAAAACTTTTAGATAATAACTACTCTACTCCAGCCAAATACCACAGGAAAAAAAAAAACTGTGATTACAGCTCCATCCATGCTAGCAAAGGACAAAGGGGTGCCTAGACTTTGGCTCTTTCCAGGTAGTAACAAGGCATCACATTTCACTCACCAGGGAAGTGTCAGAGAAGGATGAGTCAGGAGTAGTCACTTTTATTCCCACCAAACAGTAGCAAGGACCCCCTCATGTTGTCAGTGTAGACTATGTGGGAAGCAGAGACTCCCACCATCACCCAAAAGTTGTGAAAAGTCCCTCATATGCTGAGGTAGTGTAAGAAGAAGCCTAGTTGAGAGTCAGAGCTTCCACTGCTCTCCATCTAATGAAACCATTGCCTCTATGGTGTCAGTAGGAGCCGTGTGGGAAGAAGTAATGAGATGCTTCTATTCCCGCCAGCTGGGAGGATATGAAGATTCAGAATTTCTTACCACTGTCAGGCAGTAGTAAGGAAACCGTTCCCTTTAGGTTTCAATTGATAAAGAGAAACTTATTAGGAAACTTGACTTCTACCACTTCTGGCACTAATGAGGTGGTGCCTTCTCTCCCATGATGTATCAGAGTGAGAAAAAGCCAACAAAAACAGGTTTAAATAAGATCCAGTGTCATACCATAGCTCAACATGTCCAGGTTTCATTCACTATCACTCATCAACAAAGAACGAAGAAGATCTCAAAGAGGATAGATAGATAGATAGATAGATAGATAGATAGATAGATAGATAGATACACAGATAAATACAGAGACATTGGGTTGGCCAAAAGTTTCGTTCATTTTTTTCTGTAAGATGGCTCTAGTAGCACTTAGTTCTCTTTAACTTCATTCGAAACAATTTTGTTAGATTGTATGTGACAGCTGTCGTAGCAGCGTGCATTTAAAAAAGACATCAAAATTGGTGAACTTTTGTGTAGCCATTTTAATATTGAAGATGGAAGAAAAAAAGCAACATTTTTATCATATTATGCTTTATTATTTCAAGAAAGGTAAAAATGCAACTGAAATGCAAAACAAGATTTGTGCAGTGTATGGAGAAGGTGTTGGAACTGATTGAACGTGTCAAAAGTGGTTTGCCAAGTTTCATGCTGGAGATTTCTTGCTGGACAATGCTCCATGGTCGGGTAGACCAGTTGAAGTTGATAGTGATCAAATCGAGACATTAATTGAGAACAATCAATGTTATACCACGCGGGAGATAGCTGATATACTCAAAATATTTAAATCAAGCATTGAAAATCATTTGCACCAGCTTGGTTATGTGAATCGCTTTGATGTTTGGGTTCCACATAAGTTAAGCGAAAAAAACTTTCTTGACCGTATTTCCACAGGTGATTCTCTACCTAAACGTCATGAAAATGTTCCAGTTTTAAAACAGATTGAGACGGGTGATGAAAAATATACTGTACAATAATGTGGAACAGAAGAGATCGTGGGACAAGCGAAATGAACCGCCACCAACTACCAAAGGCTGTTCTTTATCCAAAGAAGGTGATGTTGTGTATACAGTGGTATTGGAAGGGGTCCTCTATTATGAGCTCCTTCCAGAGAAGCAAACAATTAATTCCAACAAGTACTGCTCCCAATTAGACCAACTGAAAGCAGCACTTGACGAAAAGTGTCCAGAATTAGTCAACAGAAAACTCATAATCTTCCATTAGGATAACACAAGACCACATGTTTCTTTGATGACCAGGCAAAAACTGTTACAGCTTGGCTGAGAAGTTCTGATTCATCTGCCACATTTACCAGACATTGCACCTTCAGATTTCCATTTATTTCGGTCTTTACAAAATTCTCTTAATGGAAAAAATTTCAATTCCCTGGAAGACTGTAAAAGGTACCTGGAACAGTTCTTTGCTCAAAAAGATAAAAAGTTTTGGGAAGATGGAATTATGAAGTTGCCTGAAAAATGGCAGAAGGTAGTGGAACAAAATGGTGAATACATTGTTCAATAAAGTTCTTGGTGAAAATGAACAATGTGTCTTTTATTTTTACATAAAAACTGAAGGCACTTTTTGGCCAACCCAATACATAGATATCAATGATGAGAAGGCAGAGATGCTAGCATTATCTGACAAAGTTTTTAAAGCAATCTTCATAAAAATGCTTCAAAAATTACAAACACACTTTTAAAACATGACAAAATAGAAAGTCTCAGCAAGGAAATAAGGTCTCAGAAAAGAAACTTTAAAATTTTTAAAGAATAAAAAGGAAAAATTTAAACTGAAAAATATATACCAAAATAAATAAACTCAATTGATAGGCTTGACAGCACAATGAAGAATAAAGAGGAAAGAATCAATGAACCTGAAGATATAGCAATAGTAACTACCTAATTTGAACAACATGGAGAAAATAAACTGAAAAAAAAAAAATGAATGGAGCCTCATAGGCTATTGAGACTATAACAAAAGATCTGCCATTTGTGCCACTAAATCTCAGAAAGACAGAAGAAAAGAGGTGGGGCCACTAAAAGAAACAATGACTGAAAACTCCCTAAATTTGTCAGAAGGCACAAATCTGCAGACTCAAGAAGCTAAGAGAATCTCAAATAGAATAAAGCCAAAGAAATCCATTCCAAGACACATCATAGTCAACTTCTGAAAACTAAAAACAAAGGAAAAGTCTTGAAAGCATCCAAAGAGAATTATTTTACTTAAAAGGAAAATAATTAACATGACAGCAAATTTTTCATCAGAGAGGCCAGAAAGTAGTGACACAACATTTTTTAAGCACAGAAAGAGAAGAACTAGCAACTCAGAATCTTATATCCAACAAAAATATTCCTCAGGAATAAAGGAGAAATCAAAACATTTGCAGAAAAAGGCAAATTAACATAACTTGTCACGAGCAGACCTACCCTAAAAGAATAATTAAAGAAAATTCTCTAAACAGAAAGAAAATGATAAATGAAAAGGTCTTGGGACATAAGGAATACATAAAAAACACAGTGAAAAGTGGTAAATATAGTAGACTTTTCTTCTCCTCTGAGCTTCCTAAATGCTTGACAATAGAAGTAAAAAATTTAACACAGTCTGATGTTGTTCTAAAGCATCTAAAAGAAATATTGAAGACAATTATAAACAAGAAAAGGTAAAGGAACAAAAGGGAGGTAAACTTTTCATACTGCCCTCAAACTAGCAAATGATGACACCAATAGACTGTGATAAGTTGTGTGTATATAATGTGCTATCTAAAGTAAACACCAGAAAGTTAAACTAAGACATTGTAGATATATCGAAAACACCATAGCTATATCAAAGTTGAGTCATAAAGTAACCCACAGAAAGGCAGGAAAAAAATTTGGAGAGATGAGAACCAGAGATAAATAGAAAAATAAAATGAAGACTTAAAACCTAACATATTGATAATTAGATTAAATATAAATATTGGGGGTGCCTGATATGCAATTCAAACCCCTCACTGTCCAGAGAAGCTCTATAAACCCATGATATCCCCCTCCACTTCTCTGTCCCCTGCTAGGTGTGCAGGTCCCAACCCAATTGCTTCTCCTCCCTTCCTACCTGACTCTGTGTGGATCTTTCTTTACAGGCTTGGTTGTGGGAGAGTCTTTCTGCCAATCTCCAGGTTGTTTTCAGTGAGAGATGCTCCACGGGTAGTAGTATTTTTGATGTGTTTGTTGGGGGAGGTGAGCTCAGCATCCTTCTACTTTGCCATCTTGATCTCCCACCTGGACAGCCATAGTTTTTAAAAAATGAGACTGCGACCTTAGTGTCACATATTATATAACAATTAACATAAAATGGATCATGAACTTAAATGTAAAGCATAAAAGTCTAAGAATTTTAATATGAGAAAACATTTTGTATCTAAGACTAAACAAAGAGTTCTTAGGCCTGACACCAAAAGCATGATCCATAACTGGAAAAATTGATAAGTTATAACACATATTAGACAAAAGACAAGGAGCCAGACTGTACATCATGGGTAAAAGATTCAAAGTTGTTCAATCACTAGATATTAGAAAAACTCAAAATAAAATTAAAGTGATATACTATTTTGTACCCATCAGAGTAATTTTTGCCAAAAATCTTAAAGAATCAAGTGTTTGCAAGAATACAGAAACTCTTATACCCTTTTGGTGAAACTATAAGTTAGTTGAAACACTGAAGAGCAGAGTTTATCTGCTGTCTAGTACCACTCAGGATGTGCATATCCTATGGTTCAGCAATTTCATTTCTGGAAATATTTGCCTAGAGGAACTTCCATCCATATAATCATGGAACCATAAACAGTGATGTTCACTGAAGCATTATTTATAATAGTTTTTAAAAAGGAAACTAAATATATATGGATAAATAAACTATGATATAGTCACATGATGGAATGTGATTCATGTAACATTTCAAATGAATGAACTAGGACTACTTGTGCCCGTATGAACTGATATAACCATTTCATGAAAGAAAAGAAACCATGCAGAAGGATATCATTCTCTAAACTTTGAAAGCAAACCTAGTTTAAGTATGTGTGTGTGATAGATAAATGTAAGTATAAAAGAATAAAAACATAGGAGGGAAAGGCTATGCATCAAGTTGAGAACAGGGGTTATTCTGAATAGGGGAGGTGGAGGAATAAATGGGTCTTTAGTTTTACCTGTAATGCTGTATTTTCTAAAGAGAAAAAGATCAATTGAGAAAAGGAGTGAAATGTGAGTCCAATATGACAAATTATTAATACCTGTTCATCCTAGCTGGTATCTACATAGATGTTTATTATAGTATTTTCTTCAACTTTCCATCTGCTGGCAATATTCTATAATAAAAAATACAAGCAGCTGACCTGTGGGATGACTCATCACTGAAAATACTCGAGTATATACTTTAAAGAACAAATACATACATACACACTTAAGAGTAATGGTGTGAGAGGGTCTTATTCACCAAGTATAGAGACTCCAAATAGATGTCTGTACAAGCCCTATGAGATATAGAGACTACAAACTTTTCAGCAGGGTTTGATAAGTCTTTCCCAACCAACAAAACCTCCAGGTAGATATTAGAAGTTTCCCTAATTTACCTTGTAAATTCATCAGCCTCCTTCATAAAACAAAATTATAGCATAATGAAGGAAATTAGCAGTCTTCCCCATTTACATTCCATAAATTGCCACTCACCCTAGAGAAGCCGAATTTTGCTTGCACTGCTCTCACCACACCAGACTGCACCATTAAATACCACTTGTCACCAACTTGATTGAAGAATTATCACATTTCTCATGTTAAAGGACTTAAGGGGAAATCCAAACTTGGCAATACATTTGAGCATCTATTGTGTTTTAACTTCATTTTTAAAAAACTTACCCAGTAAAGTATTAATACAGAATCATTAATGGAAGTACAAACAGTACAAATAAAGTGGAAGTTCTTGCTTTGAATCTCCAAAATTCTCTTAGGTTCCACTTGACCCTCTGGAGAAAACCATCGTTATCAATTTAAAGCAGGGTTTCTGAATGTCAGCAGTAACGACATTGTGGATACAGTAATTCTTTGCTGTGAGGCTCTCTTGAAGGATGTTTAATAGCACCCCTACTTCTATCTCCTAGATTCCAGTAGAACTTCCCCTTTCCCCACCGTGATAACCAAAAATGTCCTTAGACATTGCAGAATGTCCCCTCTTGAGCAAAATCTATCCTGATTTAGAACTGCTATCTAGAGTATATCATTTGATAATTTTACTGTGCATTTATATATAACATTTTATACATATACTGAAATATATAGGGATTTGTGTGTGTGTTTTTAAATATAAATGGTATATTTACCCATTATTCTGTATCTTGGTTCTTTTAATCTACTGGTAGGTATTACAACTCTTTCAACATCTGTAACTTATTATTTTTATTTGCTAGGTATTATTTTTTAACATGGATACATTCTTTTGTTTAACCATAAATATTTAAGTTGACTTAGGTACATTTAACCTGCTAGAAAAAACATTCTATATGTTTCCTCCCAGTTGTACCTAAAATTATTGCCTTTCCAGTCTGTGTGAGAGTCTCTTCTGCTTCCTATTTCTATCAAACAATAAAAATATGCAAAACCAATATGTCAAAATGCCCTCAGTTCTCTTAAATATTTTCTAAATTATTCTTCACATCTATCCTTTCCTGTCTGATAAAGGAGCCACAATGTCTAGGCATAAATAGACCTTGGGTTTCATTCATGCAGTACCGATCACAGTCTGTTTTCTTTCCTTGGGCATTTTGAGGCTAAGCATTATAGCAGCTGTAAATCACTGATTCACAGACTCATTTCCCTTGAAAGGGCCTAAGAGCCTCTTGGGTGTCCTGTATTTGAGAAAGCATTGATCTAAGCTGGAAGCCTTTGGCAGACTGGAAAAGATTCTAGATCTGGAGTGAAAAGGAGTGAGTTCTGTCCTCTTGTGCCCTAAGAAACTTCCTTTCTGCCCCAAACCTCAGTTTTCTCATTGGAGTGGTAAGGATTTGAGTAGGATGGTTTCCAGGCTGAAGCTCTAAGGTTTCATGACTCCTTTTACATTAGATGCCAAAGCTTTGTGTAGATTTTATTCATCTGGCTGAGAATTACTATATCGAATATTCCTCATTTTCTCTGTATAGACAAAGTAGAGTTGGGAGTTAGAGAAGTTTCCTCTGTAATTCATTTGATAGCCTAATGATAAAAAACAAAAACACATTTTACGCAGGCTTATCTGAAATCGTCAAAGATATTTTGTCTCAACTCTCAACTGAACTTAGCCTTTACAAGTCAGTAGCCCCTATTGTTAATCAAAATGTCTATTATGTATATGTATATCAAATCATCACATTGTACACTTTAAAAATACACAAATATTTCTGTGAATTATTCGTAAAGTTAAAAATATCCATTTCTTATAGCATAGTATAAGTTATTTCCCTATTATTTAAACTAAGCACAGATTAGTCTTAAAAGATGAATTTAATCAGTCATTCATTTCTCTTTTGAATGAATAGTGTTGACTGAAAAAAATGCATGACCTGAAAGTTGAGAATTATGTTTTATTTGGTGGTCATACTGAGGACTTAAGCCTGGAAGATAGCCTCTCAGATAGCTCTGAGGGACTGTTGTGAAGGGGTATGGGAGGAGCCAGGATATATAGGCGTTTTAGCAAAAAAAAAAAACCCAGAACATCAAAAGATTACTGTTAATTAAAGAAAAAACAAACATCTCAAGTTAATAAATTTAGTGATTTTCTATGTATGAGAAGACGCAAGAGGAGTCTGGGCTCATTGAAGTCATTCCTTTGATATGCACTCTAACTATCTAGGGCCAGTACCCTGTATTTCTCCATTCTGAATCCCCTCAGCATGCATGGTTAGGGGTGGCTGCAGTAGCTAAGGGCTTGGTGGTCACAACATGCTGTGTTTACTGATACGGCAGGCGACATTTTTCATCCACAGCAGAAACCTGGTAATTGATCTAAATTCAATTAACCAGATATTTTGTAAATCACTTGGTGAATGATACAGACACAACTTTCTCATATCAGTTGCAAAACAAGGTCTTTTTCTCCAAAACGAAAAAGAAAAACTTATGCTAATAAAAAATTGTTAACTCTTTTGTGCATCTTATCAAGGCCAATATTATTAGGCAATTTGCAGACCATACCAATAACCCTGTTCTAACAGTACCCATCTATGGTGTGTATGTGTGTTTATATGTATACACACACACACGTATAAAGTGTCCCTATGGAGTCCCTTAAGCAAAAGTGATCATAATTTTGATTCTGTAACTCCCAAACTCTGAACACAACTGATTGAACAATGAGCCCTAAAAGCAACCAATCTATTGCCTGGGAAGTGACAAGTGAGAGAGCCTGGATGGAGACAGTCTTCTGCATTAGGAATGATAATGGTCCATTAAAACAACCAGATCCTCTTTCATGGTGGTTTGGATTGGAAATACAGAAAAATCCACTGGAAGGGGAGCAAAAGAAAAAAAAAAAAAACTTGCATGAAGACAGAAAATATGTAATACCAAGGTAATAGAATCCAGCAAGAAATTGAAACTACAAGTAGACAGAAATCATAAGGTATAGAAGAAAATTTCAAAATAGAAGGTGAAGATTCACAGAATAGAAACAAAGGAACTGAGGTGCTGTGTTGTAGAAGGATCCAGGGACTCTTGCTGATGAGAAGGAGATGAGGAAAACTGAAGGCCAGAGTGGGTCATGTTCTGAAATCCTAGTTGCTGACATTGCACTAAGATTTATGATCTGGGATCCAAGCTGCACACTCTTAAACTGAATTAAGCAAAGCCTGGTACTGAAGGTTTAACCATATAATAGAAGAGAGAAAAAGCATGATATCCTAACAGACTACACAAGGTGTCAGCTGTGTTCTCTTCCTGTCCTATTTCATACAGTTAAAGAAAAGAATCTAAAACATGATTATACAGTCCTAAAACTATAGTTCATGATGGAAAACAACCTCAGATATAGTAAGAAGTAAGTAAAGGAGAAGTTACCTCACACTGTAACAGAGCAAATGTAATTTCTGGAATGAGCTTCCCATGCTACACATAAACAAAGTCAAAATATGTAGCACAGTAACTAGACTGAGAACATTGTCCAGTAGGGAGAAATAGAAATAATAGCTGATGAACCCAATCTGGAATAAAAAACAACTCAAGGATCAGAAGAAAATTCTCCATAAATGTTTTGTGCTAGAGAAGATCTTATTAAGTAACTAAAGTAAATAAAGTAAGAGCTCCAAGATAAAATAATTTATTTTTTAAAGAAATTTTAAAAGGAATTTTAGAGCTGAAATAAATTTAGGAATAAAACTATATTAGAAAATTGGGGAGTGGTAGTTGGAGGAAGTTGGAAAATGTTAGTCATCTAATATTTTTAGAAGGAGGTTAAGAGATAAAATTGCAATGCTATTTTAAAATATTAATGATGCCAATCACTTAATATTTCTTACAGTACTATTTTTTAACCTTAGAAGGATCATTTAGAAAAACAATACTTTGTAAGGTGGATAATTATTTGATATTCAATTTCTTTTATTTTTTTGAAATTATTTTATTTCTGTGTAATTTGCATAAATTAAATTAACAATTTTGTTAATTTAGCATTAATGATGCCATTTTTAGAGTTTTTCTGATCTTATAATTATGTGTCTCTGTCTTCTTATGTACACAGAGACATTTGGAATGGCATTCACCTAATAGTAATAATAGTTATTTCTGGAGAGTAGGATAGAATTTAGGTGATTTTATAATTTTCTTCTGTGCGCTTTACTACATTTCTTTAATTCCATAATGAGAGTATGTATCAGTTTCACAATATTAATAAATCCATTTAAAAATGTGATCAGGCAGACTGTTGCCCATATCCTGAAGTGAGGCTCACAAATATCTCATTTCCTCTTTCCACAGCACTGATCAGAAACTGTTTCAAGGAGAACTAGATGATAATGCAAAAAGCCTTTAGTTCGTTCTCAAAGAAAATAAATGTCAAGATATTTTCACATTTTCTCACAGCATTATCAAAACTTATTGAAATGCTAAAAGGTTTCCATTGTCTTTTTAGTCTCTATTTCATTTATTTCCACTCTGATCTATATTATTTCCTTCCTTCTTCTGACTTTGGGCTTCATTTATTCTTTTTCTCTAGTTCCTTCATATGTAAGGTTAGATTGTTTATTTGAGATTTTCTTGTTTCTTAAGGTACATCTATATTGCTATAAACTTTCTTCTTAGTACCTCTTTTGCTGTATCCCGTAGATTTTGGTATGTCGTATTTTCATTTTCATTTGTCTTCCCATCAACAAATGAATGGATAAAGAAGATGTGGTATACACATGACACTGGAATACTACTCAGCCATAAAAAAGATGAAATCTTGCCATTTGTGAAAACATGGATGGCCTTTGAGGGTATTATGCTAAGTGAAGCAAGTCAGATAAGAAAAACAAATATCATATGGTTTCACTCATATGTGGAATAGAAAATACAAACAAACAAAATAAATGAATCAACCAACCAACCAAACAAACACCAATTATACAAATACGGAGAATAGAGTAGTGGTTACCAGAGGGGAATGGGTAGAGGGAGGGCAAAATGGGTAAAGGGGATCAGAAGTATGGTCAAGATGGAAATGAAAATTTTGGTGGTGAGCATGCTGTAGTGCATACAGAAGTAGAAGTAGAAATATAATGTACAGATGAAACTTAAACAACAACAACAACAAAAGTAAAGCACCTAAAGATGGACTGAAGTCTTAGCCTTTAAGTTTCCATAAAGAAAATCTACATTTAAAGAAGAAAAAGTTACAGAAATGCAATTTCAGTGACTGTCTCCTTCAAGTGTTTAGCTTTACTTTTTTTATTTTTTAAATTTGGGTATTCATGTATTCTCTTTAGAAGCTGAAGAACACTGCAAATAATGTCCAAAGAAAAAAGAGCCTATACTCAGAGAAAATATTTCATACTACTTGAGAGGCTCCATGGGATCTGTGAAGTTGATCTGCTGGCACCAGATGACAATCCCTTGTGTGTGCTACATGTCTCTGCAAGTAGTGGCACTTTGGTTCCGAATGTAAACATTGCCACCCCCTTCACATTGTTTAGTGGTGTCACTCATGTACATTTCCATGAATCTGATGATAAAAATTATCATCAAAAGCATTAGGTTCACATGTCAAGAATGACACATGGAATCAATAACTGGAATAAATATGTATAGCAGACAAGAAAAAAAAGATTCTAGACTCTGTGTCAGAAGCGGGGCTTGGCGTGCAGCCGGGGAGTGCCCCGCCATGCACACCCTGCACTGGAGTGACACGGCAGCGGGGCTGGGGGTGTGGGGAGCCGATGGGGAACTTCCTGGGGACCAATGGCCGCCCCCTAGCTGTGAGACTTCCCGGGGCCAATGGCCGCCTGCTAGCCTTGTGGCTTGGTGCTCCGACCGGCTGTCAGGCCTCTGCCTCTGAGGTTGGAGAGCCGAGTTCAGAACATTGGTCCAGCAGAGACCTCCCAGCTCCACGTAATATCATATGGCTAAAGCTCTTCCAGAGATCTCAATCTCAATGCTAAGATCCAGCTCCAATCAATGAACAGCAAGCTACAGTGCTAGACTCCCTATGCCAAAAAACTAGTAAGAGAGAAACACAACCCCACCCATTAGCAGAGAGGCTGTCTAAAATCATAATAAGATCACAGACACCTCAAAACACACACCAGACACAGTCTTGCCCACCAGAAAGACACGATCCAGCCTCATCCACCAGAACACAGGCACCAGTCCCCTCCAGCAGGAAGCCTACACAACCCACTGAACCAACCTTAGCCACTGGGGGCAGACACCAAAAACAACGGGAACTACAAACCTGCAGCCTGCGAAAAGGAGACCCCAAACACAGTAAGTTAAGCAAAATGAGAAGACAGAGAAACACACAGCAGATGAAGGAGCAAGGCAAAAACCCACGAGACCAAGCAAATGAAGAGGAAATGGGCAGTCTACCTGAAAAAGCATTCAGAGTAATGATAGTAAAGACCATCCCAAATCATGGAAATAGAATGGAGAAAATGCAAGAAACGTTTAACAAGGACTAGAAGAACTAAAGAGCAAACAAACAATGATGAACAACACAATAAGTGAAATTAAAAATTCTCTAGAAGGAATCAATAGCAGAATAAATGAGGCAAAAGAACAGATAAGTGACCTGGAAGATAAAATAGTGGAAATAACTACCACGGACCAGAATAAAGAAAAAAGAATGAAAAGAATTGAGTACAGTCTCAGAGACATCTGGGACAACATTAAATGCAACAACATTCGAATTATAGGGGTCCCAGAAGAAGAAGGGAAAAAGAAAGGGACTGAGAAAATATTTCAAGAGATTATAGTTGAAAACTTCCGTAACATGGGAAAGGATATAGTCATTCAAGTCCAGGAAGCGCAGAGTCCCATACAGGATAAATCCAAGGAGAAACACGCCAAGACACGTATTAATCAAACTAACAAAAATTGAAAACAAAGAAAAAATATTAAAAGCAGGAAGGGAAAACCAACAAATAACATACAAGGGAATCCCCATAAGGTTAACAGCTGATATTTCAGCAGAAACTCTGCAAGCCAGAAGGGTGTGGCAGGACATATTTAAAGTGATGAAAGGGAAAAACCTGCAACCAAGACTACTCTACCCAGCAAAGATCTCATTCAGATTCGACGGAGAAATTAAAACATTAACAGACAAGCAAAAGTTAAGAGAATTAAGCACCACCAAACCAGCTTTGCAACAAATGCTAAAGGAACTACTCTAGGCAGGAAACACAAGAGAAGGAAAAGACCTACAATAACAAACCCAAAACATTTAAGATAATGGTAATAGGAACATACATATCGATAACTACCTTAAATGTAAATGGATTAAGTGATCGAACCAAAAGACATAGACTGGCTGAATAGATACAAAAACAAGACCCATATATATGCTGTCTACAAGAGACCCACTTCAGACCTAGGGACACGTACAGACTGAAAGTGAGGGGATGGAAAAAGATATTCCATGCAAATGGAAATCAAAAGAAAGCTGGAGTAGCAATTCAAATATCAGACAAAATAGGCTTCAAAATAAAGACTACTACAAGAGACAAAGAAGGACACTACATAATGATCAAGGGATCAATCCAAGAAGAAGATATAACAATTGTAAATATTTATGCACCCAACATAGGAGCACCTCAATACATAAGGCAAATGCTAACAGCCATAAAAGGGGAAATCGAGAGTAACACAGTCATAGTAGGGGACTTTAACACCCCACTTTCACCAATGGACAGATCATCCAAAATGAAAATAAATAAGGAAACACAAGCTTTAAATGATGCATTAAACAAGATGGACTTAATTGATATTTACAGGACATTCAATCCAAAAACAGCAGAATACACTTTGTTCTCAAGTGCTCATGGAGCACTCTCCAGGATAGATCATATCTTGGATCACAAATCAAGCCTTGGTAAATTAAAGGAAATTGAAATCATATCAAGTATCTTTTCTGACCACAATGCTAAGAGACTAGATATCAATTACAGGAAAAAATCTGTAAAAAATACAAACACATGGAGGCTAAACAATACACTACTAAATAACGAAGAGATCACTGAAGAAATCAAAGGGGAAATTAAAAAAATACCTAGAAACGAATGACAATGAAAATATGACGACCCAAAACCTATGGGATGCAGCAAAAGCAGTTCTAAGAGGGAAGTTTATAGCAATACAATCCTACCTCAAGAAACAAGAAACACCTCAAATAAACAACTTAACATTACACCTAAAGCAACGAGAGAAAGAAGAACAAAAAACCCCCAAAGTTAGCAGAAGGAAAGAAATCATAAAGATCAGATCAGAAATAAATGAAAAAGAAATGAAGGAAACAGTAGCAAAGATCAATAAAGCTAAAAGCTGGTTCTTTGAGAAGATAAACAATATTGATAAACCATTAGCCAGACTTATCAAGAAAAAAAGGGAGAAGACTCAAATCACTAGAATTAGAAATGAAAAAGGAGAAGTAACAACTGACACTGCAGAAATACAAAGGATCATGAGAGAATACTACAAGCAACTCTATGCCAATAAAATGGACAATCTGGAAGAAATGGACACATTCTTAGAAAAGCACAACCTTCCAAGACTGAACCAGGAAGAAATAGAAGCTATAAACAGACCAATCACAAGCACTGAAATTGAGACTGTGATTAAAAATCTTCAACAAATAAAAGCCCAGGACCAGATGGCTTCACAGGTGAATTCTATCAAATATTTAGAAAAGAGCTGACACCTATCCTCCTCAAACTCTTCCAAAATACAGCAGAAGGAGGAACACTCCCAAACTCATTCTACGAGGCCACCAGCACCCTGCTACCAAAACCAGACAAAGATGTCACAAAGGAAGAAAACTACAGGCCAATATCACTGATGAACATAGATGCAAAAATCCTGAACAAAATACTAGCAAACAGAATCCAACAGCACATTAAAAGGATCATACCCCATGATCAAGTGGGGTTTATCCCAGGAATGCAAGGATTCTTCAATATATGCAAATCAAACAATGTGATACACCATCTTAACAAATTGAAGGATGAAAACCATATGATCATCTCAATAGATGAAGAAAAATCTTTTGATGAAACTCAACACCCAATTATGATAAAAACCCTCCAGAAATTAGGCATAGATGGAATTTACCTCAACCTAATAAAGGCCATATATGACAAACCCACAGCCAACATTGTTCTCAATGGTAAAAAACTGAAACCATTTCCTCTAAGATCAGGAACAAGACAAGGTTGCCCACTCTCACCACTATTATTCAACATAGTTTTGGAAGTTTTAGCCACAGGCATCAGAGAAGAAAAAGAACTAAAAGGAATCCAAATCAGAGAAGAAGAAGTAAAGCTGTTACTGTTTGCAGATGACATGATACTATACATAGAGAATCCTAAAGATGCTACCAGAAAACTACTAGAGCTCATCAATGAATGTGGTAAAGTAGCAGGATACAAAGTTAATGCACAGAAATCTTTTGCATTCCTATACACTAACGAAGAAAAATCTGAAAGAGAAATTAAGGAAACACTCCCATTTACCAATGCAACAAAAAGAATAAAATACCTAGGAATAAACCTACCTAAGGAGACAAAAGACCTGTATGCAGAAAACTATAAAACACTGATGAAATAAATCAAAGATGATATAAACAGATGGAGAGATATACCATGTTCCTGGATTGGAAGAATCAACATTGTGAAAATGACTATACTACCCAAAGCAATCTACAGATTCAGTGCAATCCCTATCATACTACCAATGGCATTTTTCACAGAACTAGAACAAAAAATTTCACAATTTGTATGGAAACACAAAAGACCCCGAATAGCCAAAGCAATACTGAGAAAGAAAAATGGAGCTGGAAGAATCAGGCTCCCTGACTTCAGACTATACTACAAAGCTACAGTAATCAAGACAGTATGGTACTGGCACAGAAACAGAAATCTAGATCAATCCAACAGGATAGAAAGCCCAGGGATAAACCTACACACATATGGTCACCTTATTTTTGATAAAGAAGGCAAGAATATACAATGGAGAAAAGACAGCCTCTTCAATAATTGGTGCTGGGAAAACTGGAGAGCTACATGTAAAAGGATGAAATTAGAACACTCCCTAACGCCATACACCAAAAAAACTCACAATGGATTGAAGACTTAAATGTAAGGCCAGACACTATAGAACTCTTAGAGGAAAACATAGGCAGTATGCTCTATGACATAAGTCACAGCAAGATCCTTTTTGACCCACCTCCTAGAGAAATGGAA
This sequence comes from Balaenoptera physalus, assembly GCF_965194825.1. Classification (NCBI taxonomy): domain Eukaryota; kingdom Metazoa; phylum Chordata; class Mammalia; order Artiodactyla; family Balaenopteridae; genus Balaenoptera; species Balaenoptera physalus. The sequence goes on along the minus strand of NC_138896.1, from coordinate 100,338,499 downwards.
ATAACAAAAATAAACAAATGGGACCTAATGAAACTTAAAAGCTTTTGCACAACAAAGGAAACCATAAACAAGACCAAAAGACAACCATTAGAATGGGAGAAAATATTTGCAAATGAAGCAACTGACAAAGGATTAATCTCCAAGATTTACAAGCAGCTCATGCAGCTCAATGATTCACTTTGTTATACAGTAGAAACTAACACACCATTGTGAAGCAATTATACTCCAATAAAGATGTTAAAAATAAATAAATTAAATAAATAAAATAGTGCCCAAGGCACAATACACCCACTAAAAAAAGAAAAATGCTCTAAGGATATATTTTACAATACAGGGAATATAGCCAATATTTTATAGTAACTAAAAATGGAATATAACCTTTAAAATTGTGAATCACTATGTTGTTTACCTAAAACTTATTTAATATTGTAGATCAACTATACCTCAATAAAAAAATTTGGACTTTAAAAAAAAAAAACCCAATCCAAAAATGGGCAGAAGATCTAAATAGACATTTCTCCAAAGAAGATATACAGATCACCAACAAACACATGAAAGGATGCTCAACATCACTGATCATTAGGGAAATGCAAATCAAAACTGCCATAAGGTATCACCTCACACCAGTCAGAATGGCCATCATCAGAAAATCCACAAACAATAAATGCTGGAGAGAGTGTGGAGAAAAGGGAACCCTCTTGCACTGTTGGTGGGAATGTAAATTGATACAGCCACTATGGAGAACAGTATGGAGGTTCCTTAAAAATCTAAAAATAGAACTACCATACCACCCAGCAATCCCACTACTGGGCATATACCCTGAGAAAACCATAATTCAAAAAGAGTCATGTACCCCAATGTTCATTGCAGCACTATTTACAGTAGCCAGGACATGGAAGCAACCTAAGTGTCCATCGACAGATGAATGGATAAAGAAGATGTGGCACATATATACAATGGAATATTACTCAGCCATAAAAAGAAACAAAATTGAGTTATTTGTAGTGAGGTGGATGGACCTAGAGTCTGTCATACAGAGTGAAGTAAGTCAGAAAGAGAAAAAGAAATACCGTATGCTAACACATATATATGGAATGTAAAAAAAAAAAAAATTGGTTCTGAAGAACCTAGGGTCAGGACAGGAATAAAGATGCAGACGTAGAGAGTGGAGTTGAGGACACGGGGAGTGGGAAGGGTAAGCTGGGACAAAGTGAGAGAGTGGCATGGACATATATACACTACCAAATGTAAAATCTATAGCTAGTGGGAAGCAGCCACTAGCACAGGGAGATCAGCTCGGTGCTTTGTGACCACTTAGAGGGATGGGATAAGGAGGGTGGGAGGGAGACGCAAGAGGGAGGAGATATGGGGATATATGTATATGTATGGCTGATTCACTTTGTTGTAAAGCAGAAACTAACACACCATTGTAGAGCAATTATACTCCAATAAAGATGTTAAAAAAAAAAAGATTCTATACAAGAGTATAAATCAGCTAAATCATTCTCTAAGGACACACATGAACTTTATAAATGATACATTCACAGATGCTGAGGTGATCAAGGACAGTCACTGAGCATGCTTTGTCTTTGAGAATCACAGCATCTCAAGATAAGAAGAATCAAGAAGAAATGAGTCTGGCTTCATGTCTTTGCCACTGCAGAGGTGCTGTCAGCCACCAAATCTATGTATTTTTCCACTCCAGATTCAAGTCCCCAAGATGACAGCAATTCTGTCTCTTGCCTCAGGAGGAGTGTATCATCTAACATTGCCAGCAAGATGTCACTGAGAGTAAGCCTAAATGCTTCCATTATTTTCATCCCATTACTCCTGGTTATCCCCTACTGGGCCATTCTAAATACTGTAATTTCACTCTCATCTGTTTTTCTTTCTTTCAAATATTCACATGCTATCATTATTTCCCCCTGCTTTTGCCCCTAAGCTCTTTTAATTGTTCCTTATAAGTAAGACCCTCCATCCTTTTTTTCCTCTGAAGACACAGTGGTGAATATAAGGGTGCCTTTTATTTTTCTTCATTGCATGGGAAAAATATGGTCCATTTATAAAAGTTTCTCAGGAGATAAATCACCTAGATCGTGGGGAGCTGGAAGTTTTTGACAATACGTTACTTGCTCTACTGATGATGCTTGAATTCAGAGGCTGTTCTCATAAAAATTGGTCCCAGTGAATCATTTGACACAGCCTATGGTGTTGACAATATCTCAGAGAATCCCTCATTGGCTGGCTTTGTCCATGCTCACCACAGCAGTTCTATGATCCAAGTAAGTTGCAGTGAGTTTGTGAGCTTCAAATTGGATGCCAGCAAGAAATTCGTGAGATGTATCACTAATGGGAATAGAGTTTATTGAGCAGGGATGAGTTCAGTTTCAATTATTTAACTGTTTAGCGGGCTGCCTTGGCCAACAATTATTCATAAAACATAGCCTTTATGCCTAGGATGCATCCATGATTCCTCCTCTCATTTGAAAAGCTCTGAGACATGGTATGGATGATGATAAACTAATGCTTTTCATGCTCTCTGAGCTAGAAGAGATCATTACTGTCCAAATTCCCAATTCAAATTAGATCCTGGGGCTTAGCTGCATGTGTATCAAGATGGTGCAGAACTCCCGTGACAATGAATTGAAGAGCTTCCATCTGTAATAGAACATTTCCTCCCATCCATATTTTACACAGCTGGGTCACAGAAGCAGATAGCTATTGGCATGATGATTACCCTCAGTTAGCTCATAATCCACAGTGTAAGGAAGGTCTTTAGAATAATGCATACTTCAAAGCCAACCAGAATAGGGTATTCTGAAAAAGTAAAGTGAAGTTTTTTAAAAGAAAATGCAAATGGAATTCTTCTAGGAAAATGCTGGGGACAGTGTTCATCCTCCTCCACTATTCCTCAGTGTTTTCTACCAGCTTCTATGAACACTTCCAGGACAATGCAATCTAGATTTTCCTTCTTGGCCCAATTTTTGTTTGTTTGGTTTTGGTTTTGGGGTTTTTTCCCCTGCTTTACTCACTTCTTTTCTTCTTCTCATCCCTCTAAAGATGGCTGTTTCCCCAAGAAATTTTTCTTGAATTGGATGTTTGATTTCTCATCATTTTCTCATTGGAGATTCATACTCACTTTCATTTTATCAATTAGCTTTATAAAAGTAACTCCCAAACCTCTAATCCATCCCTGAGGTACAGACATGCATATCCAACTCCTTGCTGGAAATCACCTGAAATTCTCATAGGCAACTCAAATGTAGAATAGCTCAAACTGAATTAAACTTCCCTTCCTATCTTCCCCATTTTTGCTTAGTGGCTCCATTTTTCCACTTATTACCTTCCAAAACCCAGTATCATCTTTGAATCTTTCTCCCCTTCTTTCCTGTTTTTCCTCCTTCCCTAAAAAAATAATTTGCTGCCCAGTTCTACTTATTTTCAAAATAAAATCCTTCAATACATTTTCCAAGGTCTATTAAACCTACTTTCTACCCTGTCTCCCCACATTCAATTGCTCCCTACTCTAATCAGTCTATTTTTCCCCATGTGTGCTAATATTTTAGAAAAATAGCATTATTTTAGCATCAGAGAAAATTTTTAGTATCAAATGTGTTTGACAAATGTGGACTAAAAAAATATTTAACTTCAGGAATTCTCCGAGTATTTAATAACATTATGTAGATTGTGGGATACAATATGCAGTGTTTACCAAACTTACTGATAGTCAAATTCTTTTTTGAAAGGAACAAGTGCTGTTTGGAACACATAGCATGTTGCTAGATTTATCGACCTAAATTATTTACCTTCATAAATTTATGATTTAAAAAATTTAGTAAATTCAAAATAGTATAAAATGTCCTTAGCCCAATAAAGGGTTTCTATTTAACAACAGCAATAAGAAATAACATCCTAAATAAGGAAGTGTCTAAAGCACTTCCTCTAAAATCAGGACTGAAAAACGCATTCACACCATTCAGTTCAACACTGTACAGGATGTCTGAGCCAGCGAACTAAGACAGAAAGAAGACATTTAGGTCATAAGGATAAGAAAGGAGGAAATAACATTTTACCATTTACAGATGATACACTAATCTTCATGGAAAACCAAAAGAATCTCCATATAAATCATTAAGAGGCATTTTACAGAAAAACAAATACATGAGTAGGTGTTCAGCTAAAAGTAATTGAGAAATGCAAACCTAAAGTACTTTAAGGGATCATTTTATGCAAATTTCATGGGTAAAAATTAAGAAATCTGACGACATCAAATGTTTGAGAGACAAGATTTCTTGTATCTTATATCTTTCTAATGGGAGTTATTATTTTGAGTTCCTGGACCCAATCCCAATGTATGTGTGTGAAGGGAGATCTCCCACATAACCTCAAGCAATTCTCGGACACAGGCAGGGTGTGTGAGAATTTAAATCAATTTGGACACTGTCTACCCAGAGATAGTGTCAGATTCCACAGGTTGAGGGTTCAGTGCTATAACACCATCACCCCCGCCACATACACACATACTTCAGATGCCAGTGGCAAGCCTAGGATGTCACCTGTTCTAAATTTTAGACAAAGGAACAATCAGTTTGTGAGGAATTGACAGGACAAACAAAGAAACTTGGGTTTTGGGTGCCCTATTAGTCAAGAATCTAGACAGAGTTTTGGCTTGGGGTAGGAAATGAAAGAGGTCACAAGCTTTGTTTATACAGGCTTCTAGGCCTGAATTCCCTATCTCTGGCATTTTTCTACTTTCAATAGACAGAAAGAAGGGTCAGAGTGTCCCTCTTGCATTGCCATTTCTTAAGTAACTTTAATTCAAAATAATTAATATGGTATTGAAGCACATTTTAGGGGGACATACCCTGGGCCCCCAAAATATGCACAAGAATATACAAAATTATAATGCCCAATGACTATGAATAAAGTGTGATTCTATATTTGGAATATTATGCAACAATCAATATTTTTTTAAAACTATAGGTGTATGCAGTAGTATGGAGAAATATTAGCACTGCAGTATTGAGTAAAAAGTTAAGTCCCAGAAGATTACAAATAGCCTAACATTGTTTTTATAAACATTAAAATACCTAAACAGTATGCTTTTTGGGATACATATATATGTGATAAAACATGAGAAAAAGCAAAGAAAGGTTTAAAGATAGCAGTTACCTCAGACAGAAACATGCAGAAAGATGGTATAGGGACAGCCACAAAGAATGTAATAAACAAAGGATTACCATTAATCCAATTCTATTTAGCTGTGTTTAAAATGAACAAACAAAAGTCAGGAATTGTAAATTAAATGGTAGAGGGTGGGAAGGAATTCTTGGGTTTCTGGCTTGAGCAACTGAGTGAATGATCATGCCGTTTACTGAAATGGAAGAACAACATTTCATTTTGAGTTTTTCAGGGAGGAAAAGTAATTTTCCCTCAACCCTTCAGAGTTCTTAACTGAGGCCCCTGTAATAAAAGATGTATTAACAGGAGAAAGAGAAAACAAACAAGAGAAAAACAAACAGAAATTTAATAACATGTGTACCTCATGTATACATGGAAGCTACCCAGGGAAAATTGTGTAACTCCTCAGGAGGGCTTAGAATTCAGGATTAAATACCATCTTAATAAGGAAAGGGAAGAGGGGTTTTAGGCCTCTTAGGAGAGAGTCAGTGATTTTTAGGGCCTTTAGAAGAATAGATGGAAGGTATGACAGTTTGTGACAAAGTTTGTCTGGCTGTGGTGTCAACTTCTAGTCTCCTCTTCTGTGACTGGTCAGTCTTCACTGTTGACGAAACACATGCAGTGGGATTTAATACAGTTGAACTCCTTTTGGAGGTTCTGTCTTTAGGCAGGTAAGGGGAGTTCAGAGAAAGCCACTCCCTGAGTTCCCTGCTTTCCAAGTACCTACAGCTCAAATAACCAATATACCCAAGTGGCATATTTTGGGATGGCATATTACGTTGACTTTCAAGTTGAATATAAAACATCAGTGTGTAGAGGTCAGAAACCACAGTGGGATCAGGGCTCACTTGAACACAGAGGACATGGGGGAGCAGCTGCTGCTGCCCAGACCCTTATTACTTTCTGTGGCTGACCCCACAGCTAGACTACATGTCCCAGCCAGCCTTGCAGCTGGATAATGATCACATGACTAAAGTTCTAGCCAGTGTACTTTGAGAGGATATGATATGGCTCCTCTGCATCTTTTCCCTTCCTGAGGTCCCAGAGGTGGTATAACTGTAAAATGGAAAAAAACAATGTCTTGTAATCACTTTAAAGAGCAAAGCCACCGACAAATTGTGCCTGCCTTGAATAGTTATGTGATCAAAAAATAAACTTGTGTGTTTGAACTAGTTTATATTTTTAGATATATATTATATAAACCTTATACATAATTATATAATATGAATTTGTATATCAATATATTAATACACTGATATTAATAAATATTAATAAATATATTAATACATATTAGTATAAATATCTAAATATTTAACACATAATATCTATGTGTTAAAGCAGTTCAGTCTACACCACTGAATATGGGAATTAGCATTTTCAAGTGCAGTACTGCTTTACCAAAAACTGATAAAATATGTAGCAATGAAGAACTGATTGGGCCCACAACAGGTAGTTCAGAAATAGATTTCACAGCCTTGAAAAATGGAGGCATGTCAGGTAGAACTGTCACCTACGATCACTTAGAAGGAAGATCAAGGGCATACTGAGCCTGTTGCTCTGGAAGCAGCAGATGGAATGTGTTAGAATGTCAGTACTTGCTGGTTGTTTCTTGCTGCTTATAGCAAGTAATTACAAGCAGAAGTTTGCAAGCAGAAATTAAAGAATTTACGGGGCTGAAAAAGCCAATTTCTTATAGATTGCAAAGAACAGGAGACAATTTAAAGAAGGCCTATTAAAACAGCTCAGTTAAAAAAAAAAAAAAAAGGAACTCAGCCTTGTGGCAAAGATAAAGGTTGTTATATATCTACCCAAGACTTTTATTTCAGATAACCTCAAGGTAAGTGCCATTAATTTAAGAGAAAGAAGCATAGGGACAAAGAAGAAAAGAAATATGGAGGATGCATCTAGGCAAAAGCTTAGGACATTGTTGCTGCTATCTAGAAGCAAATACATCAAAAGTTTTTAAGAGAATTGCATTGCCAGTGAAAGCACAAGCCTGGCCTAAAGATGCCTTTAACTGCTCAAGTCATAAAACATCCCAAGGGTTCAAAACTTACACCAGCAGCAAGCAGGCTACAAAAGCTCCGTATAGGCACCTACGTGCACTTAAGATATGGCCAGGAGAGAAACAGGCAAGGAAGAGCATCCCAGAGGGTGTCCTTCCCAGAGAGCAGAAGTAGGATATGACGATTCTAGTCGTGGAACTTCCTTCACTGCCAGGGGTCTTCAGTGCCTGTTCCCAAGATCCCATCCTGGCAGTGGACCAGACTGATGACTGTTTTCTATCCTTCTCTTTTCAAATGGAACTTTTTATTGTGATCATCCTATCCCTGTTCCACTAATGCACATTGGATGTGTCTAGAGTTTCTCAGCCATGGGTGACTTTATACCCCAGGGCGTTCCTGAAATGAACCAGGGTCATTTGCCTGATCCACAGCAAACCAAACGCTGAGATGCTGAGCTTTGCAGCAGAGAAAGAGTTTATTCACCAGGCAGCCAAACGAGGAGATGGGAGATCAAGACTCAGATCTACCTCCCTGAAGGCAAGGGGCTTGGGAATATGTATGGGATAAAGAAGCAGGATGGTCTTAAGTGTGAGGAGAGGTGATTGGAGGTAGGGAAAAGGTAAGGAAATTGGTGTTCTGTGCAGGTGTACCTGAGTTACATGCTTCTTCATGGGATGCATGTTCAAAAATGGAGGTGTTTTGCATTATCTGAGGGTGGAGTTTTTGGCCCTGTGACATCAAAACGTCATTCATCAGACACCTGTGCAGGCCTAGTTTAGTGTCAGTGGTCCAAACCAGTCTTAGCTGGCTCAAACTAGACAAGAGCTGACTCCAAGTTGCCGAAAAACAATGTAAGCCCTCATTACTATAGCTACCCATACGTTGAAGGCAATGTCTGTAGGGGTGCTTAAGGAGTCTTGTGATATATTACCTGAGATACCTGAGGCTTGGAGGGTTTGCAGTTAAAGAAAGAGAAAAAAGAAAAGAAACAAAATAACTAAGGTAAGTTCAATCAGTGAGGGCAGTTTACAAGCTAAGGAGTTTTAACAAGCTGTTCCCTTATCTACCTTTCTGTAAAACAGGGTCAAGAAATTCTGCTAGTAACCAGCCTCTGTTAACCACATGGGGTAGAGTTTCAAGGGGACATTTGGCAACATCTGGAGACATTTTTTGGAGTCACAACTGGTTGGGGGGGGATGTGACTGGCATCAGTGGGTAGAAGCCAAGTATGGTGCTAAACACCACACAGGGCATCCCCTATATAAAGAACAGCCAAACCATTTGCCTCCTTGAATTTTACCTTTTGGATTTAGATGAGGTTGTATGGCTAATTTAACCCCGTGAAGCAAAAGTGATATGTGCTGTTTATTGGCTGGTGATTTCAAAGCGAGGAGGTGGGTCTCCTGCTACACTGGCTATATAGACATAACTCTAAATGATGATGGAGCCACAAAATGAAAAGGGTCTGGGCATTTCATTCACACCCCCTGACCAGAAACACTACCTTAGAATGAGCAATGATATATTCAGTGTCTATTTACTGTAGTAGTCCTGCCTACCTTAAATAAGGTGGTACTTTGGAGACCGTATTTTAAATAAGATAACATGCGAAGGTCTAAGATATCATTGGCTCTCATTAGCCACTTTTTCGCTATTCATTTGAGTGTATCTTTTATTCACATAAATGTTGTATGTAATCAGAACTGTAAAAAGTCTATCTACATGCACAAGAAGAAAACAGCATTGCCTGACTTTAAGGAGCCCTCAGGCTGTTGGGGAAATAAGATGCTTCAAATTACAGCCAACAGTATGGGATAGAGAGTTCAGGAAACACTTGCCTTTGAATGCCGTTGGTTTGTCCCCACAGCTTCTACACCCAACGATAATTATAAACTTAAATGCCAGCCATAACTTTTGCATATTAAACGCAACCATTTCCTCCGTCATCCCACATCTGTGAAAGAAGGGGACATTCCATGAAATAATAAAGAAGAGAAAGTCATAGAGGAGACAATCTGCTGCTTCCTTAGGGAGGACCTATCCAAAGGCAGTCTCTTTTGGAAGCTCTTCCTTCTGACCTAAAGTGATGGGGATAGGGAACCAGGCTGGCTCCTCACAAAGGAACCGTCATGCCCTGAAGTTCCAAAGAAGACATGATTATTTCCAAACTCTGAGAATGTGAGTCTCCCAGAGTAACTAGGATACAGTTAGGAGAATACACAAGGCACAGCCGCTCAGTTTAGCCAATAATCAGTGAAACAACAACAACAAAACAGAAGCAGAAAACCGGTATTGATATTTTGAGTTTTTAACAAGTCCCATTTACTAGGCACTTAAAGTGAGCTAAGCCCTCCACTCAGTGCTTTTTATACATCGCATTTAAACCCCAATGCCATTATTATCTAGTATTCACTTCATTTTACAAAACAAGAAAATTGAGGCTCAGAAAAGGAAAATGTTATGTCCAAAGTCATACCCCCAGCATAAGGTGAAGCTGGGAGTCAAAAAGATCTCTGTGAATCTAGAAATATTTTGACCATGTGGTCAGGCACTGGTGATTTGAAACTTGTCCTCAAATAGAGGTCATTTGGCAGAAAGCACAGCATCGTGGAGGGAAGACAGTGGCTGCTAAGATTTGATCAGAATCTTTCCCTGTTAGCTTTTACTGCATAACAAATTACTTTGATACTTAGTGACTTAAAAATATTTTTATTAATTTTTATTTTGCTCAGACTCTTGTGGGAAAGAAAATCAGGAAAGGCTCAGTTGGTCAGTTTGAATCTGAACCATGTGGCATCAGCTGCTGGCTGGGGCTGGAGGACTCACACCCAAGGTCTCTTCATCTACACAGCTGGCATCTTGCTGCTCCATGGCCCCACTCTCTCTCTCACCACATTGCATTTCCACACTAGCTTCGGGCTCTCACAGCAGAGAGCCTCAGGGTAGACACACATCTTACGAGATTGCTGGCTTCCAACGGGGAGACATATGAAGCTGCCAGGACAGCTAAGGGCTATGCTCAAAAAAAGCACAGCATCACTTCCACCATATCTATTATAAAAGCAGTACAGAAGCTGCCTGGATTCAAGGAGGTGGAGGAATAAATCCTACCTCTTGATGCAGGAGTGTCCAGGTCACACTGCAGGGGAGTATAAGAAATGGGAGATAATGTGACCACCATCTTTGTCAAACACAACCACCCCACAGAGAGACACTCTTCAGAGGCAGTGCGGCAGGACGCACAGGAAACAGACAGTACAGGAAGATTATCAGACTAAAAATGAAGCTTTTCCCAGCCAAAGACACCTTCCATCCAGCAGTACCAACACAATGCCCAAATAACCAAACACGAAGGGAGAGATAGAATAAGGAACGTTTAAAACAAGTAGAAGTGGTTCTTAAAGTTAAGAAGATAAGTACTTCAGAAAGTGGGCTTGAGTGAAGTCATTTGAATGCACTGAATGTTTATATTAGCACCCACATGCCAAACCCTATTTTAGGTGCTGGGGATACAAAGATTATACAACACGATTCCTGACTTCAAGAAGTTCAAAGTTCCAAGAATGCACTATGACCCCTTTTAATCAACATTTTCTGTTGTCACCTAGTCAAGGCTGAAATTGTGGCAATAGAGAACGAGGAAGAAAAAAGAATGAGGAGAAAAAGCATTTTTGCCTCAATCTGGATTCGGAGGAGTATTCTGATTCTTTGCTGAATTGAGATCACTTATTAAATGTGAATCCCACCTGAATTAAACATAATTTAAGCATATATATTTGCAAATTCAGGGGTGAGCAATACCTGGTGTTTACTCACTCTTCCTATCCCTAGTAAATCAGGGCACCATGTCCTCCTGAGGCCACATATGGCTTTAATATCCTTTTTAATACTGTGTTCCAGGCAGCCACTACCAATCTATCAAGTTACCACACAAGAGGTGACCTGCTCACCATCATGTTGGAGGGAAGGATTTCTCAGTTAATGCTTTTGAGTCCAGCCTTCTGAGTGGACAACTGAACACATCTAAAGACAAGTTGTCAATCAGTTAGCATATTAGTCCTCATGGTAAATCACCTGGGGATCAGACCAGACCAATTAAATACAAATCTCTAAGGAAAGATATATATAGTTTGTTTGTTTAAGTTCTGGAGATGACAGTATGCAGCTATGGTTGTGACCGCATTGTGCCTAAACAAGAAATGCATCTTTGAATGTCTGGTACAAAGATAGTAATTATACAGCAGGCTCCCAAAGAAGGACATTTACTGACTAAGACATTGTCAGACAGCTGGGTTTTATTCCCAGTAGGTTTAAACTTCCAACTGATATCCAGATGTAGTATATTTCATATTTGTTTCTATGTTTATATGCTGATAAAACCTCAGAATTAATCAATACATTACAATCACAATTTTTGGTGTGTTCTTGATAATGTTGATTTTTCATTTTACAGTAAGCAAACTAAGGCAGCAAGGAATTTTTAAAGTATAAGAATAATGGAGAAAGGAGTATATGGTTGTTTTGTTTCTCCTCTGGCTTACTTGAAATATTGACATTATTAGAAAAAGTCGCTGAAACAAAAAAACACTAGCGGTAATAAAAATGCCCCCATTAGAAAGGAGTTTATCACATCAAAATTAATGATTTTCAGCCAGTAACAATGCCACTCTTTGGTTGTCAAGTTAACTCAATTTCAATTTAACTGAGCCACTCTATCATCCGAATCAGAGTAACAGACAGAGATGAATTAAGGCGATTCAGAGGATGCATATACTGTGTGCCCAGGATAAAAATTAATCCTGGGGAATGTTTTTATTTCTTCATATTCTCTCTCTTGTGCTTCTCTATTCTCTCTCTCTCCCTCTATCTCTCTGTCTCTGTCTCTGTCTCATGCTTCTTTAAGAATTATCTTTCTTAATTGCAATGATGATGGTATCATCAAATTTATTTTATTCAATGGCTGTGATATTCATTTTCTTTGTCTCCCTTTGTAAAAGGGAGAGTGATACCATACTTTCAAGGGAACTATTATGCGGTCTCAATTCCAACCTAATGTTATACTCTTTTCTTCTGCCTTGTGAAACCTGTGGCTATTATAACAGATATAATGTCTCTAATTCTTTATGATATTACCAGTTTTAAGTCAGTATGCAAAAGTGGTTCCATATCTCCTTTTTGTGTGTGTGAGAAGAGTAAAACAAGGCTAAAGGATTCACACAAAGCTCAACTTGGCATTAATTGGGAATTAATTGGGATATTGACTCAGCAATCATTTCCTGAAAACATAGACATCAAGGCACCCTTTCAGGCCATAGGGATGCAAAGATGAATAAGACGTGATTCCTATACTCAAGAGCAATTATAGTGCAATGTGGTAAGTCTAGCAACATTCACCCTGATAAGGGCTGTGGAAGTCAAAGAATAGCGAGACTGACTAGCTGGTGAAGACTCCTCTCTCCCCACTTCCCAGCAAGTTGCACCAAGATCTGGCTGTGAGGCCATTTCCTGCACCTCTGAGTACACTTGCACTCATGTCTCATCTCCTCAACCAGACGGTAAGCATCTTGAGAACAGTGTAGTTTCTTCCTGTAACTTTAATAAATTTTGGAGCCTTCATGTAGGTCACTCTCTATATAGGACTGCACTTGAGAAACTCTTAGTAGTCTAAGGGCAAAAACTAATTGAAAAGAAATTGCATTCTTTATTGTATCTTTCCAAGACCATCATAGGGGGCCCATTCATCACCTACAGCAATAGCTTTTCACATCTCTCTTCCTTGTCTCCCAGTGATATCACATCACACCACAGTTTTAGTGTCAAAAATACTCTCCCTCCTAATTTGTTCTCTCTGTGCTCTCTTTCTTGTCTTTCTCTCCTCCATCTTTTCCTCTGTTTTTCATTATATAGATTGCCTTAGTTTTCTTCCTATTTCTTATCTTTCTGTGGTTTTCTTTGGGCTTTGAGCAGCAAAACTTCACTTTCTCTCCTGACTCTGGTTTTGTCTCTCTCTTTCTCTGTCTAGTGTCCTTATTCTGTTTAATAAAATTTCAGGGAAGTGGGCAGGCAAGTATAGAAGAGAGTACAGAGAGAAGTCCTGTAAATGCTCACCCTTTGGTCAAACAAATGAACTTCCATTTCGTCTCTGACACCTAAAAGCTCAGGAGAGTACTTCTCAAAATCTGGTTTTCAGATCACCTAAATCAGTATTACCAGAAGAGCTAGTTAAAATTATAGATTCCCCAGATCTGTTGGTTTGAAATCCCATCTAAGCCCTATTGATTCAGTGTCTCTGGGGGAGGAGCCTAGCAATCAACATTTTAATAAGCATACAACGGGGATTTTAAACGATTTGAAAATCTCTGTGATAGGAATATGAAGGAGTAGGGAGATGATTTAGGGATGGAGTTTCCAGGGAAGTCTGCATAGAAGATGTGGATGGACCTAGAGACTATCATACAGAGTGAGGTAAATCAGAAGAGAAAAACAAATATCATATATTAACGCATATATGTGGAATCTAGAAAAATACAGATGAACCGTTTTGTGAGGCAGAAATAGAGACACAGATGTAGAGAACAAACGTATGGACACCAAGAGGGGAAAGGGGGAGGGGTGGGATGAACTGTGAGATTAGGATTGACATATATACAGTAATATGTATAAAATAGATAACTATGAGGTTCCCTGGTGGCACAGTGGTTAAGAATCCACCTGCCAATGCAGGGGACATGGGTTCGAGCCCTGGTCTGGGAAGATCCCACATGCCACAGAGCAGCTAAGCCCATGTGCCACAACTAATGAGTCTGCGCTCTAGACCCCGTGAGCCACAACTACTGAGCCCATGTGCCACAACTACTGAAGCTCGCTGGTGCTCCAGAGCAAGAGAAGCCACCGCAATAAGAAGCCTATGCACTGCAATGTAGAGTAACCCCCACTCGCTGCAACTAGAGAAAGCCTGTGCACAGCAACGAAGACCCAACACAGCCAAAAATAAATAAATAAATAAATAATTTTTAAAAATAAAATAAAATAGATAACTAATGAGAACCGGCTGTATAGCACAGGGAACTCCACTTCACTGTACAAAACATTGTAAAACAACTCTACCCCAATAAACACAATATTGTAAAATAACTATACCCCAATAAAAAATTTTAAAAAAAAGAGAAGATAATGCTTTTGAGACAAGTCTGGAAGAGTGCATAGGATTTAGATAAGTGAAAGGCACAATGGAGGTGCAAAGGTATTCCAGCAAATTACACAAAGCGGAGAGGAATGTGATGTAGTTAGAAGACAATGTAAGATATGCAAGGAGTGAGTGTGGTGTGTGTGTGTGTGTGTGTGTGTGTGTGTGTGTGTGTGTGTTTCAGAGCCAAATAGACCAACAGATTCCCTGTGACTAGAGAAATCTTTATGGCATCCTAAGTGTCCACTGTCTTTCACACCCTGAATGTTTATCTTCAACTTTCCCACAGTAATATGTTAAAAATTCTTCTTATTGATTACATTAAAATGATTCTTGTTTCTGGTATCTTTGTCTTGCTAATGGTCTCTAAAATCTTTGCTGATAGTTTCCCATATATAGTGAATGACTAAAATTCTAGTTTAATAATCACCATCAATATTTCCATTTATCCAGATTCTGTGATAAGCTTAGGTAAGAATGTGAACAACAGTTGACTCTAACTCATGTTCTGCCAATATAAAGACCATTTAGCTAAATGACCCTTCTTGCTGGAACCACCTCTAACAATATGAGGTATTTTAAAAGATATTATAGCAGTGTATGATTTTCTGAGACTGAAAAGCGTTTAAGAGGATGGCCTTGGTGTCATACAGACCAGACTATCTTGAGTCCCAGCTGTGTGACCTTAGATAAAACTCAATTTCTCTAAGCCCTAGATTCTTCTTCTGTCAAATTGGGATGAGAATAGTAACTACATCAAAATGTCGTGAAGATTAAAGGTTATTAGTTGTAAAGCACTTGTCACAGTTTAACATTCAACAAGTGATAGTTGTCATGGTTTAGCCCATTGTCTGTGTGTTAATGTATTAATTTACATTACAGTAATTAATGTATTGAAGTGTTAGGGTTCATGTGTTTATGGGAGTTTAGGGTGGGGTTTAGTAGGGTAGTCTTCGGAATCAGGCTGTTTGACTTCAAAATCCTACAGTCTTCACCAATACCAGCTGAGTGGACTGAAGCAGGTCACTTACCTTCTTTCTTCCTCAACATCTAAAGGAACTAGTAATAGCACTTTTTTCACAAGGTTGTTGTAAGGATTTAATTACATAATCCATAGAGTACATTTAGAATAATGCCTTAATAATTGTTAGCTGTGATTATTATCCTCATGTAAACAAATGTTTAGATGATATACCATCATCCCTTGGTATCCGTGGGGGACTGGTTCCAGGACCCGCCCTGATACCAAAATCCTATGATGCTCAAGTCCCATAGTCAGCCCTCAGTATCCACTGATCTGGAACCCAAAGATACGGAGGGCCTATCGTACTTCATATTTTGCATTAAATCCTGATGAGGAAGGGGTCAAAGTATAAATTTAAAACTTGCAAAACATGACTTGTATACAAATACAGAATGATTATATGGCAGATATGTATTAATGCATTAATAAGGGAACTAGTAAGATGGTAAAGTTGGTCCCATGATCATGTAAGGAAATGAATATTTATTTCAAGGTATTAAAAAAATCATTGTTAGACTGGGATTGCTAGGAAAAGTGGTTAGTGACCTACAGGACAATAACACTATAACCTTTGGAGTCATATTGTCTACCACAGAGAAATCTACAAGTAAGTTCGTAGTATTTACATGTAATTAATTAGTAAATAGCAAAGTCAAACACAGGTATGTTTTCCTAAAGAATGAGATAGTTCTTGGGTGGAACTGTTAAACAACTGAAGTAGCGTGACTTTCAGTGGACATATTATATACACTTTTGCCTTATTTCCAAGTTTTTAAATTTTTTTCTTAACAAATGTAAAGTGTAGTTACAGTGGTAATTAGGCTATAAACAGGTTGAAGTAGAAAGCTTATCTTCTGTATTTTGAGTATTCCTTGAGGTATATATCCAATAACATTAGTTAAGTATCTATAATGGCTTTCCATGCTAGGTGCTGAGCATAAGGAGATAGTATAGAAAAAGTCTCTGCTCTTGAAAGGTGCATAGGTCAGTGGATATACTCAATATATCCTTGTTGATTGTTGAACAAGATGCATACAATATTTATCAAAGTATTGAAGAGATTAGATTCTGGCTGCCTGAATTGGAATACTGTATGGCTGTGTAGCCTTGGCAAGTTTCTTACTCCTTCTGAGCTTCAGTTGCTTCAATTGTAAAAGAAAGATAATAACAATAATATACTCACAAAATATGTAAGATTATTAAATGAGTTAATACTTAGAAAAGAGCCTGGTACAGAGTAAGTGTACAATAAGTGTTAGCTAGCATTATTATTACTACAATACACTATTGCAAACTGCTTAACGGGATTTCAAAGATGAAACACGGACCTAGAGATTATCATACTAAGTGAAGTAAGTCAGACAGAGAAAGACAAACATTATATGATATCACTTACAAGTGGAATCTAAAAAATATTAAAAATGAACTTATTTACAAAACAGAAATGGACTCACAGACATAGAAAACAAACTTATGGCTACCAAATTGGGAAGGGGGGAGGGATAAATTGGGAGTAGGGGGTTAACAGATATAAACTAGGATTTACTGTATAGCATGGGGAACTGTATTCAATATCTTATAATAACCTATAGTGGAATAGAATAGAAAAAATGAATATAGATATATACATATATATATAACCAAATCACTTTGCTGTAGTTGTACACCTGAAACTAACACAATATTGTAAATCAACTACACTTCAATAAAAAAAAGACGAAACTTGCCTAATCCTAGAATCTTAACAAACACTAACACAATGCCTAGCCAATGGAAAGTACTCAATATTTAGTGGATGGATGAATAAATGAATGAATGAATGAATATTGAATTTTTTGTAATGCCTACAAATAAAGTGACCCATTTCTCCTTACTTCCATATGACAACAGTTTTCCAATATATGCAATAGTTAAAACTTCACCACAACCTTTCTGTATTTCTTCAACCATAACTTCAGTAGGTTAAACACAACTAGCTTACGCATAGACCTAGCATCTTATGACTTGCAAAAAATTATTGAAAATTGAGTTCCAAACGAATTACTGAGCTGAGACTTAATTATAAGAAGTAGAGATACCGAGTAAAATTGTTCCTTAAGTGTTGTTTACTTTTCAGCCCATTATTTATAACCTTCTTATCCTTCTTCCAATTATCAGCAGAAACCACATTCCCTCAAAAAATCCATTTGACTTTCAAACTACAGAAGCTTGAATCTGCAGAACTTATGTTGCTCTAAAAGGGGGTGTGTTCTATTATAAATGCATCCTAAAGAGTTGAAAACATTCTTTGAATCCGGGTCTTTTTTCTCCCTGCTAAGTTTGTTAAACCCCTGAATTGTCAGTGGTGATGCAAAGGCTGAATACACCAGATGAAAGGACCACTGCTTTTCAGTTAGAAGACACTAGAACTTGATTTGCAGGAAGGACAGTTCACATCTTTGGCATTTAGGATTTTTCCCATGGTAGCCACACTGAAGTGCTTGAATCCAAGTTTCTGATCTGAACACTATAATGGGAAAGAGACTGTATTTATTTCTATCAACTCCTACCTAAATGATACCCTTTCTTATTGCCACTAGATCTTAAAACCTCCATTATTGTGTATAGTACACTAATTTTGTGATTATTGACTTACATGTTTGGTTCTTTTAGGGGACAGTGAGATTCTAGAGTATTAAATCCTGCTTGCTTTTGTAACCCCAATTGTTCAAGTGGTGCCCAGCACACATTAGGCATTTAATAAATGTTTACTATGCACACATAACTTCGTTTTCCCCTACTGTCTAGTTCATATCATCTAACTTCCAGTATTAATC
The DNA here is from genome assembly GCF_965194825.1 of Balaenoptera physalus. NCBI lineage: Eukaryota > Metazoa > Chordata > Mammalia > Artiodactyla > Balaenopteridae > Balaenoptera > Balaenoptera physalus. Next base: position 100,320,286 of record NC_138896.1, on the reverse strand, counting down.
TCTGCTCTACCTTATGAACTCAGGTCTGATCTACTCACCTCCAGATTGGTCCAAGGCTATTTTTCATGCCTGCATATCTCCTTCTTTCCCTTGTGACTTATTTGAAAGCTTTTTACCCTTTAAACGTTTGTTGAAGCCTCACTCCACCTGACACAATCCATCCTTCCTCTGATCTCCCTAAGTGTTTACAGTGATACCACACTTGAGTCCCACCATGAGCTGCCTTGTACTGCCCTTTAATTGTTCCACATGTGCTGATTATATGCCCAGTCATGATGTCTTCTTTTCTTTTGTATGCTCCATGAGGTCCAGTGCTATGCACAGAATAAGAGCTCAAAAAAAATTTTTTTTTTCAAATTGAGCTTGCTCACATCTCATAAACCAATCTTTTCCAGCAATTGCAATTGAAAGTGCTTTCTGTAAAATTGAATTCTTAGGCCTAAAGATGCCTAGAATATTTGATCATGACAATAAAGCCAGTAATAGATTCCTTTCACTTTCAAATCTTAAAAAACTAGTAACCAATTCAAAAAATTTAACTCATGGCTCAATTATAAAACAAAACTAAGAATACTGCTTTTTAAAAAATCTGTTCCCCTGCCCCTTTCCTCCTACCCAGGGTTATCTCATTGCTAAGGTGTGCTTAATGCAAAAGTTAGTCTGTTTGCTTTCCTTTTTTTCAAATTTTTTAATTTAGAAGAATACTGTTTAGAATCTATTTGAAAGACATAAAATCACATTGCTATGCTTTTCAAAGAGAGAGAAAATTGACTGACAGATCCCTTGTCTCTTCTGAAAGCTTCCTTATCTCCTGTCTAATTCATTTATGTAATCACCACCTTTCTTTTCTTCCTGACTTTTTTCTCTCTCTATTCTGGCCCCCTCTCTCTCTGATGTTTGAGGAACATAGTTCTTTTCTAAAGTCTTACCTTCCTTGGAGCAAACCTAACCCCAATGAGAGATTTTTGACCCACAGAGGCTGAATGTATATAAATAAATGAATAAGAATAAAAGAAAGTAAAAGGAGAGAAAAAAAGACTAACCTACTTGGAACAACTGTTTACTGATGTCTTCCTGCAGGTTTTTTTAGACCCCCCCCCCAATTGATATGAAAGTCACTACACATCGCAAACTAAAGGAGAGCATATAACTTCATCCCATTAGCAGCATATGAGGGCTCCAAGCCACAGCTATAAAATAGACATCTTCCAGTAATATGCATGTCTGGATCACAGTATATACCACCTGTGGCCCCCCTGCAATGTAAATAGAAATATAAAATCACCACCACTTTACTATTTTCAAATAAAGTAAAAAATGAGCCTTGTAGCATTTATTTATTTATTTATTTATTTATTTATGGCTGTGTTGGGTCTTTGTTGCTGCGCGCGGGCTTTCTCTAGTTGTGGTGAGTGGGGGCTGCTCTTTGTTGCAGGGCATGGGCTTCTCATTGCGGTGGCTTCTCTTATTGCGGAGCACAGGCTCTAGGCATGCAGGCTTCAGTAACTGTGGCTCGCAGGCTCAGTAGTTGTGGCTCGCGGGCTCTAGAGCGCAGGCTCGGTAGTTGTGGTGCACGGACTTAGTTGCTCCATGACATGTGGGATCTTCCCAGACCAGGGCTCGAACTCATGTCCCCTGCATTAGCAGGCGGATTCTTAACCACTGCGCCACCAGGGAAGTCCAAGCATTGTAAGCATTTAAATATTAATTCACAAATGCATGGTCATGTCTAGATGAGAATAAACACTTCAAAGGCAGACCTCTGCTGGTTGCTGCTACTAAAGTTGTGATAATGTTAATACCTGATTTGATTTATACAGCATCTCTTTCAGAAAGCTCAAGGGCATGCACACTTTGATATATCTCACTGAACCTCACCATGTCTGTGCTGGAAAATTTCACAATTACCATAACAAAAATACCTCAGCTGTAAAACATTGATCTCTAATCTAGAGGTGAATACCTTCTCTTAGACACTTCTCTTAGACACTAGGCAAAAAAATGGCCAGAACTACAGATTGGTAGAGGTGAAAAAAATAACTCATTATGTTATTAATGTCATGATTTACATTTTAATGTTATAAATCTATTATCAAATTTTTGTGGATACAGTTTATTTTAATACATTTGTCTTTTAATTTTTACAGTAAAATTAAAAGTGATATACAAACCACCATTACAGTATTACTGTTGTGTGGGTTTTTTTGTGTTTGTCCATATATTTACCTTTACCAATGAGTTTTATACTATCATATGCTTCCATGTTGTTGTTTCATGTCATTTGTTTCAACTTGAAGAACTCGCTTTATCTACATTTAAAAACAAGAGAGCTCTCAAATAAACAACCTATCTTTAAACCTCAAGGAACTAGAAAAAGAAGAACAAATTAAGTCCAAAGTTAGTGGAGGAAGGAAACAATAAAAATCACAGAAGTAATGAAATAGACTATAAAAGCAATATTTAAAAAATCACTGAAACAAAGAGTTGGATTTTTGGAAAGATAAATAAAATTGACAAACCTTTAGTTATACTAACTAAAAAAAGAGAGAGAAGACTCAAATAAAATTTAAAAATGAAAAAGGAAACATTACAACTGATGCCACAGAAATAAAAAGGTTCATAAGGGACTACTATGAACAACTGTATGCCAACAAATTAGATAACCTAGAAAAATGGATAAATTCCTAGAAATATACAACTTACAAAGACTGAATCATGAAGAAATAGAAAACTGAACACACCAATAACAAATAGGAACATTGAATAAGTAATCAAAACCCTCCTAACAACAACAGCAACAATCTGAGGACCAGATGGTTCCACTGGTGAATTCTGCGGAACATTTAAAGAAGAATTAACACCAATCCTTCTCAGACTCAAACTCATTTTACTAGGTCAGCATTACCCTCATACCAAAGCCAATAAGGACACTCTAAGAAAATAAAATTATAGACCATTACAGACAAATATCCTTGATGAGCATAGATGCAACCATTCTCAGACAAAATACTAGCAAACCAAATTCAACAGAACATTAAAAGAATATACACCATAATCAAGTGGGATTTATTTCTAGGATGCAAGGATTGTTCAACATATGCAAATCGGTAAATGCCATCTATCATATTAACATAATGAAGGATAAAAATGATATGATCATCTCAATGGATACAAAAAAAAGCATTTGACTAATTCAACACACTTTTATAATAAAAACATTCAACAAACTAGACATAGATGGAATTTAACTCGACATAATAAAGGCCATATAAAACAAGCCCACAACTAGCATCACACTCAATGGTAAAATACTGAAGACTTTTCCTCTAAGATCTAGAGCAAATCATGAATGTCCACCATTGCTACTTCTATTCAACATAGTGCACTGGAACTCCTAACCAGAGTAATTAGGCAAGAACAAGAAATAAAAGGCAGCCAAATCAGAAAGGAAGAAATAAATTTATCTCTATTTGCAGATAACACAATTTTATACATGGAAAACCCTAAATTCTCCACACACACACACACACACACACACACACACACACCTGTTAGAGCTAATAAACAAATTCAGTAAAGTTGCAAGATACAAAATTAACATACAAACATCAGTTTCATGTCTATACAATAACACACTATCCAAAGAGGAAATGAAGAAAACAATTCTATTTATAATAGTCTCAAAAAGAATAAAATACTTAGGAATAAATTTAACCAAGGAGGTGAAAGATCTGTATGCTGAAAACTATAAAACATTGATAAAAGAAATTAAAGAAAACATGAATAAATGAGACTACATCACACATTCATGGATTGGAATAATTAATATTATTAAAATGTCCATGCTACCCAAAGTGATCTAGAGATTCAATACTACCCAAATCAAAATCCTACTGGCATTATTCACAGGCATATAAAAAATAATCCTAAAATTCATATAGTACCACAAAAGACCACAAAAGGACAAATTAAATCTTGAGAAACAAAGGCAGAGCTGGGGCCATCACACTTCTTGATTTCAAAGCTACAGTAATGGTACAGGCATAAACACAGTATGGTACAGGCATAAACACAGACATATAGTCCAATGGAACAGAATAGAGAGCCCCAAAATAAATCCACATATATATGGTGAACTGATCTTCCATAAGGGTGTCAAGAATACACAATGGGGAAGGGATAGTCTCTTTGATAAATGGTGTTGGGAAAACTAGATAATTGTATGCAAAAGAATGAAACTGGACCCCTATCTTACTCATAGACAAGATTAAAATCAAAATAGATTAGACTTAAATGTAAGACCTGATACTATGAAACTTATAGATGAAAACATAGGAAGAGAGTTTCTTGACGTTGGTCTTAGTAATGATTTCTTGCATATGACACCAAAAGCACAGGTAACAATAGCAAAAATAGACAAGTGATACTACATCAAACTTAAAAGCTTCTGCACAACAAAGGAAACAATGAAAATTAAAAGGCAACCTACAAAATGGGAGAAAATAGTCACAAACCATGTATCTGTTAAGGGGCTAATATCCAAAATATACAAGAAATTCCTACAACTCAAAAGCAAAAAACCCCAAAAAACTCAATTAGAAAATGGGCAAAGGACTTGAATAGACATTTGTCCAAAGAAGACATGAAAATGGCCAACCAGTATATGAAAAGGTGCTCAATATCACCAGTCATCAGGGAAATGCAAATCAAAACCACAATGAGATATCACCTCACCTGTTAAGATGGTTATTACAAAAAAATAAATGAATAAAACATATTGGTGAGGATGTGGAGAAATTGGAACCCTTGCAGTTTTGAAAGTAAAATGTTGCAGCCACTTTGGAAAACCGTATGGGGATTCCTCAAAAAATTAGAAATAGGACTACCAAATGATCCAGCAATCCCATTTCTGGGTGTACATCCAAAATAATTGAAATCAAAACCTCAAAGAGATATCTGCACTGCCATATTTATTATACCATTTTTCACAAGAGCCAAGATATGTATGCAATCCACATGTCCATTGACAGATGAATGGATAAGGAAAGTGTGGTATATCCATACAATGGAATATTATTCAAACTTAAAAAAGAAATACATCCTGCCACTTGTAACAGCATGGATAAACCAGGAGGACATTATTTTAAGTGAAATAAGCCAGTCACAGAAGGACAAATATTGCATGATTCCACTTAGGTATCTAAAATAGGCAAACTCATAGAAGGAAAAATAGAATGGCAGTTGCCAGTAGCTGGGAGGAAGGGGAAATGAGGTGTTGTTGTTCAATGGGTATAAAGTTTCAGTTATTCAAGATGAATAAGTTCTAGAAATCTGCTGTATGACATACTGCCTATAGTTAACAATACAACATTGAGCACCTAAACATTTGTTAAGAGCGTAGATCTCATGCTAAGTCTTCTTAACATACACACACACACACACAAAACCAAAAACAAAAAGACACAAGGAAAATTTTGGAGGTGATGGATGTATCTATTACCCTGATTGTGGTGATGATTTCGTGGGTGTATGCATATGTTCAAACACATCAAATTGTATACATTAAATATGTGCATTTTTTGTATTAATTATAACCTCAATAGAGCAGTTTTAAAAATAATGAAAATAATATTTTTTTTTTCACAAAGGACGTCACAAGTTACGTAGCTGGTTGTGTTGGACTCATGTTCATTTTCTCACTCTCTCTAGCTGAATGGACAAAGTGCTTCATATTTTTCAACTTCATCTCCTCATGTGTGAAGTGGTAATAGTGATAGCTCACTATATTTCTGGGAAGATTCAGTGAGATAATGTATGCAAAGCACTTACCAATGCAAAGCACTTATTTGTGCCTGACAAATATTAAGCTTGCAATGAAGACTGGCCTTTGTCATTATTATTTCTGGTTGTGCAGGGTGCTGAGGCATGGGAGAATGCCACCAGCTATCTCGAATGTCAGGCAGGCAGATCACATCTATACTTACAGCTGCATTATTCCCCAGTCAAGGAATTTTGGCAGCAGTATATAGAATATATGATCTAGGCCATAAGGCAAATCCCTCTTGATCTATGAAATCTTCTCTCACAGCCGTCTGGATGCATAAAATATGTCCTAAGCCTTCCTCCTCTACTTCCCAGTAGCACTGGTACCCACACTCTGAACGAGGAGAGCCCTCAACTATCAGTGCTTCTCTGGTTTGTCACCCCTCTCTGCCATCTTTAAAAAGCATCACAGATGCATCTCTTTTCTTTGAACTTAGAACTTGCTGTGCTCTGGTTTGGAGCTGGGGTAAGAAACTTCCTCTCCAAAGACTTACTTTTTTTTTAAAATTTTTATTTATTTATTTATTTATTTATGGCTGTGTTGGGTTTTCGTTTCTGTGCAAGGGCTTTCTCTAGTTGTGGCAAGTGGGGGCCACTCTTCATCGCGGTGCGCGGGCCTCTCATTATCGCGGCCTCTCTTGTTGCGGAGCACAGGCTCCAGACGCGCAGGCTCAGTAATAGTGGCTCACGGGCGTAGTTGCTCCGCGGCATGTGGGATCTTCCCAGGCCAGGGCTCGAACCCGTGTCCCCTGCATTGGCAAGCAGATTCTCATCCACTGCGCCACCAGGGAAGCGCCTCTAAAGGCTTACTTTTAAAAACTTATGTTTCTATTTTTAATTGGAAGACAAATTTGCACCATGTTCTCTGAAAAACTCTGGATGCCTTTAATATGACCTGTCTTTGCCTTCACCTTGGGCTCATTTCCAAAGTTAAAGGCAGCATGGGCAATCCTAGCACTAGTCTTCACTTCCTTTCCCAAATCCCCCAAGCTATACGTTCTCCTTTTTCTTGTGTGGGCTGGAGCTCATGGGACTGTTGCCTACCTGTAAGGGACCCTAGTAATACAGGGACACCTCTAAAATATTTGAAACATAATAAGAAAATTCAACTCTTTGATTTGAGAAAAGATTGCCCAGCAGGCAATATGAAAGGATGGTGGGAATATTGAAAAGAGACAGGCAGTAAGTTAGGGGAGAAATACCAAAATAAAAAATAAAATGATGCAGGATATTATTATTTCAGCTTTGCCCTAGCTTCATATGACAACTCTCAAAAAAGAATACTAATGTAAGACAACGGAAGTAGGTGAAGAACTTCAAATTTTCTATATTTTTGTGGAATGGTTGCAAAAGGAAAATTACTTTTGATTATATAGCTCTGTCAGAATCTACTTTCTCATTTGGGGGTTGATACTTATACCACATTCAAAGTCTGGCAGCATGAGGATTTATGAAACTGGCACAAAAGAATAAAGGTGTTTGGATATAATCTCCTAAGGCAACAGAGAATTTTGTCAGATACAGGCACCCTGACTACATAGTGGGCTCCATACTGGAATTTGGGGCTGGGAGGCCATTAGAAGGAACAATATATTACAAGTCGAAGTAAAGTTGAATTACTGTGCTATGAGCTAAACAAATCTTCCTCTTACCCATCATATCTCTTGGCTCTTGTGACAATTTAAAGACAAAAGTGATTTCTTTTGATGCGGTAAGGTTATGTCAAAAGTTGTGTCAAACTATTTAAGTATGCAGAAAATAGTTTAAATACTATCGTGACTTTACTTTCCTAACACTGGGGATTGAAGAACACAATATAATTTAGAACACTTTCTACAATTTCACTTAACCTTTGAGTCTGTCTGCATATTAAGGTCTGATCATGTTCTACTTAGCTGGATGCCTTGGATTGGGACAGGAACTACACCACTGCCTCTGATTCACAATAGTCTCCAGCTTACCCTGCAGTCTTGGGACTCGCCCACCTTCATAATTATATGAACCAGTTCCTTATAATAAATCTCTTTCTGTATATGCACATCCTACTGGTTCTGTTTCTCTGAAGAATCCTGACTAATTATCCCTTTGGATAATATAATGGAACAAGTTGTCTAAGCAAGAGACACAATTCCTAACATCCTGGCTTGGAACTGCTTGGGGCAAGTACTTGAACATTTCTTTGGTGAAAGAACTTATTAATCCTTTACTTCAGGTTAACATAATTTTTCTTTAGGAAAAAAACCAAAAAGAACAAAACTGTCAAAGCTCTATGCTCTGTAAGAAAAGGAGTATCATATTGCCCGGTGGTCATCTGTTGAGAAGAAAACCAGCCCTCTGTGGATTATTAGAAGGACATGTGTAGCCATCAGCAGAATGTATCCCAGTTAGTAAGGGAATACAAAGACCAAACAACTTTTTTTTTTTCTGTTGCTTGCCTCCTATTTACAAAGGAAACTTAGAAATATCCTCTGTGAGACAATGTATAGTGTGTGTGTGGAAGGGGAGGGTGGGGGCGTCTATGCATATTATATGCATATATTTGCCCAATCTCTTTCTTGCTTTTCCATGAACCTCAGTTTCTGACCCTATGCCTTAAATATCTTGATACCTGTATTTGTTAATGAATATTTTTTAGTTCTTCTTCAAAATCTGTGTTGAGGTCTCATAATCATAAATTGACCACACCCCAGAATTTTATAAAATAGTGTTTCTTTATTTCCAGAACAGGAATCTTAAAACCTACATTCTAGTATATTTCCTCAAAAAGATGCACAATCAGATCCAAGAGGAGATTCCCCCAAAGAGGAAGAAAGAACAGTGTTAAGTTTCTCTGCTCTAAACCCGAAGCCTACTACAACTTTAACCATTCTCCCTTTAACTGTCACTCACAGGACCTCGGCAAACACACACAGTGATAGTGTAACCTCTCAGCAGATTTCTGTGAATGAACAAGCTGAGTTCATAAAGGTCAGCCTTTAAATGGAGAGTATCATTAAGTTAGAAGACACAGAGGACCTGACCAAATTATCATACCCCTAAACCTGCCTTGTAACTGGAAAGCTAGAGAGTTCTGAGCAAACTCTCTTCCCCTCAACAGTCCTAGATCCTTGTTGGCCCTTTGATGCAGGCAGAAGGAGCACTGTAATGGGAGACAGAGGCCTGGACTCCAGTCCCAATCCTCCTATAATCTTAAAAGAATAAACCAAAGAAGTGATTTTAAAAATTTGTAGCACATTCCTTCTTTTAAATGAAGGCTTACACCAAAATTCAGAATATAAAATAGATAAAAGTGGCAGTCACTGAAGGATTGCCCATAAGCCTTATGACAATTCCCCCAAATAATTAATGCACATTTTGTAAACCAATGGTCTTGATTTAGAAAGGTCGCCGATCTAGCTGCAAAGGCTTTTCATATAGTACAGATTCCTGGGCTCTATTCCAGATCATCTGACTCAGAGTCTCAGAAAACTATACTTTCCACAAGCCCCTGGGTAATTTTTAAGGTACCCAGCTGGCTGATATGAATCAGCATTTGAAACTACGACAGTAAAATCTCTCAAATATTCTTTCAAGTGCTCAAAACAACAACAACCAAATAAATGACATATGATTCCCTCTCCACAGTACCAGAGTATTTTTATTAGCTTCAGGTTACCATATTGAAAACAGATGGCTTGTAAATCGTGCCATCATTCCACCTGGGCCAGACATGCTTCTGTGATAACAGGCAAATAATGAATTATTTGCAAGGATTTTCCATCCCTAACTTAAAAGCTTCTTGTTTTTACCATCAGAAATTTTTTGCTGATTCTTTCAAATGATGTTATCTCTCCTGAGAGAGTAAAATGCATCTCACAAATAAATATAGATGTACCTACTGAGTCCTAATCCAGGGATGGTTACCGGGGTTTTGAGAGTTCATTCCAGGGAAACACTGAAACCAAAAAATTTCACAGTGCCAACATTCCAAAAAGGAAATAATACATGTAAAGAAAGTGGTATGATTCCTTGTACGTAATAAGCGTTCAATGAATTTTAGCTACTATGAGTTTTACTGTTTATTGTCATTATTAACAGAAATAGGTTAAGACACTTTCAGGTTGTCTAGGTCTGGCAAATTGTTTAGACAAGGAAGATTTGTGTGTATGTAATATACGTTTCATAAAATTATCACTCAAAATTTGCTTTAACTACCTCTGATAAAAGGAGAGGGACATGTTTGGACTCTACAGCAGTAGTTCTCTATTTTTAGCATGTATCAGGATCACCTGGAAGGCTTGTTAAACCGCAGATTGCTGGGCTCCACCTAGACTTTCTGATTCCGTTAAGTCCTAGAAAGGGCCTGAGAATTTGCATTCCTAACTAGTTCCCCCGATGCTGCTGGTCCGGGAGTGCACCTCGAGAAGCACTGCACTAATGTAGGCTTCATACTCCGTGATGCTTAGAGGAATGTCCTTTGTACCCAAGGCCAAAGGCTATGATTGGAGAGGAATTGTCCTTACAATTTTCAGTTATGTGTAACAGCTCCATTCTGAGCTGAAACTGGTTAGTCAAAAACATATTCAAATGCCCCAGGTCTTTATGACGTGTGGTGTAATGACCAGATTATTTTCTGTTACAAAATTGATGCAGTAAGAGTAATGTATTGGCTTAAGTAATTGGGAAATCCATGCACAGGTGGATGCAAGGCACAGCACCATATGGTCCGAGTTTCCACTCTCTCCATCTCTTGGTTCTGTTTGTCGGCCCTCCTCTATGCGGGCTGACAGCAGTGTCTCCTGCCACAGACAGCTATTTCTTAAAGAGGCAGAAGAGAAGGAATCTCACAGCTCATGATCCACCAGGAAGAGAGATGCACTGTCTCGCCGTATCCTCGAATGAAATCCCATAGAAGATCTATGTTGGCCATACTGGAAACACACACCTACATTTTAGACCAATCACTGAACAGAGGGAACAGGCGCCAGGATTGGCCAGCCCTTGGTCACATGCTCATACAGTGGTTCGGAGAAGAGAGAACGCTTTGAGTGGTGGTCGCAGCAGGAGCGCGTGAGTAGGGGCGGTCGGTACCACAACAGGAAAACAAGATATTTAACAAAGACTTTGTGTTGCAAATGGAGAGTAAATACCTGGAATGGAGACAAGAGAACAGTATAAATGCTGAAGACAAGGAGCTGAGACCAGAAGAGCAGTCAACTCCAGTTCCAGTGATTTCAGAACTGTGTAAGATCCCTGCCCCAAGCACCCTCTGACAGACTCTTCCCAGGAAACATTCTTTCAGTTTGTTTGATGATTCCATGTTCCTGTTACCGTGGGGCCTCCTCTAGCCTGGAATTCTATGTCCTGCTGCTGTCATCCCAGAACTAATTAACTCATAAGCTTTCATCACATACTGAATACTCAGTATATTTATTGAGGAAATCAGTGAAGAGCGGAAAAAAAAAGAAGGAACCAACAACCTGAATTTGGGTAAGTCAAGTGAGATTTCTGAGCTCTTTTTTTTCACCTTTAAAAAAAAGGAACGTATTTTATGGTTATTCTTAAGAGTAGTTTTGAGAATTAAACATAATACGTATGTGCCTCTGAAAATTGACAATAAAAACACAGATGTAAGGTGTTGTTCTTAATGATGTTGTGTAAGATTTGTTGGTGGCGTGCATATCAAGACATTATTAATATTGCAAAGTGAAAAGCCAGCAATATTGCCTGATTTAGCTCTCCAAAACAACTCAAATGTTATAATGGTCATTTATTTCTTCACCTAACCAGGGGTTCTCAGCTCTGGCAGTGTATACAAATGACATGCGGAGCTTTGTAACATTTTGCTACCTAGCTCAACCCGGAGGTTTTGCTTAAAATAATGCAGGTTGGAGGGCTAGGCATCTGTACGGTTTTAATTTCCCCAGGTGATTCTTATGTGCAGCCAGGGTTAAGAAGCACAGACCGCAACACGTGATTGCCTCATTGGTACCTAAGTGCTTCTCTCTGCTTCTTGAAAATAGGCCTCTCACTTGATTTCAGGTGAGTTTTTTAAACCTCAGGTGCAGTACATGAAATTGTCATTTCCCTTAAGTCAGCATTCTCCCCTTCAAGAGTATGACAGGCCACTTTTGCAACAGTCTCTCAAGCAGAAATTCTCTTCCAAATATGCCTTTCTTGCAGGGATCTGACCAAAAAAAAATAAAGTAAAACAAGTTAACCCTGTAGCTAAATTGATGACATACACTAGAGATGAAATTTTTGTCTACGAGCTTTGCAGTTATTAAAATTTACTCCTGTTTCTAAATACTTAGCAGATTAAAAGAATGAGGCACAGAGGCCAATTTAACTTAATCCTGAAACCTTGTAATCCGAGTACCAATTACAGATGTAGTCTCAATTTATCATATATTCTTTGCAGAAGGTTACTGGGTTGGGGTAGGGGTAGACAAACCATTTCTTTTGCTGCATCCAATTAAAATATTATTTACTGCCCACTGTGTTCCCGGCAAAGTGTTGTTGTTTGTTTTAGTGGGAAAGAGGGAGGGTAAACAAATATGGAAACAAAGACAAGTACTCCAGCTTTGTGCTCCCATGGGAACGTTGCAAGGTCTGCTTTTCTAGGATAGGGTTTCTCAACTGCAACAATTTTATAGACAATTAATGTTAATAACCACCATAACAGTAATGAATAATATTAATTTGAAGTATGCTATCACTGTGTACCAAGCACTGCTTCAGGATTGGGAATATATGATTCTATTTAATTCTCACAACTCAGAGTTGAGATAATTCACTCATGGTCGTATTGGTAGTAACTGACAGCCCGGATTCAATTCCAGGTCTTCCTTCCTCTGGAATAATGGGCTGTAGAGTGCGCCCTTTCTTAAAAACATTTTTTGAGACAGTTGGAGTTCTGAGAGGTAGGGTATGCATGAGGCATAGAGGTAAATGTGGATTTCAGTGTGTTTTAACATTGAGGCACGAGGGTCCTGATCTTACACAACAACCCTGGGATGAAAGCCCATGTGTTCCAGCTCCCAGCCCAGTGCTGCCGCCTCAGCTCCCAAAGACCATTCTAGTATCAAATTCCCAGTATGTCAGGGCTGGGCTTGGCACTGTCCATAAAGTGGGCACCGCTCTTCCAGAGGAGTATAGCCCAATAAATGAATCCTGGAAAGTCTTCCCCACTAGGAATTTATGCTTTACCAAATTAGCAATTTTTAACTGGTAGGCAGATTTCTGGGGGTCCTTACAGAACAAAAGGGACAGCAATTGTGAATGGGCCTTGGGAATGTTTTAAAATTCCACATGAAGTTTTGCTTAGGAAAGAAGATTTCACTGAGAAGCAATTTGGACACAGGTCACCTCCTATACCACCAGCCCTCTTGGCACACAAGCCCTTTGTTTGTTCCTCTAGCGCACCAAGGTTCCTCCTACCCCTGGGTCTTGGCATATGCCATCACTCTTGCCAGAAGTGTTCAACTCCTCAACTTCCTGCTCCCCTACAACTCTCAGAAAGAAAACTGCATCATGCCAACAAAGTCATCAAATCTCTTTTCAAATGTCACTTACTCATGGAAGCCCTCCTGACTTCTCTGAGGAGGCCAAATCCCCCTACTGTTGATTCATAGTCTCCATTAATTCATTTGGGGGAACATACATATATTTTTTAATTAATTTATTAATTTATTAATTTATTTATTTTTGGCTGCATTGGGTCTTCGTTGCTGTGTGCGGGCTTTCTTTTTAGTTGTGGTGAGCGGGGGCCACTCTTTGTTGCGGTATGCGGGCTTCTCATTGCAGTGGCTTCTCTTGTTGCGGAGCACAGGCTCCAGGTGCCTGGGCTTCGGTAGCTGTGGCACGTGGGCTCAGTAGTTGTGGCTCACGGGCTCCAGAGCGCAGGCTCAGTAGTTGTGGCTCACGGGCTGTAGAGCACAGCCTCAGTAGTTGTGGCGCACGGGCTTAGTTGCTCCGCGGCATGTGGGATCTTCCCGGACTAGGGCTCAAACCCGTGTCCCCTGCATCGGCAGGCGGATTCTTAACCACTGCGCCACCAGGGAAGCCCGGGAACATATATTTTCAATTCCTTCTTTAGGAAGGAATTAGGCACAGTTCTTTGCATCAGGAACACACGAAGTGTTACAAACAAGGTCTCTGCTCTTAACCAAGAATAATTTTTTTGATTGTGCTGTTACCGAAAGTGGGGTCCAGCTGCTCGCTGCTCTGAAGCCAATAAAGAGGCAAGGTTGGTGGGAAGGAAAGTAAGTTTGCTTTATTTTGGAGGCTGGCAACCTGAGCGGGGTGGGGGCAGACTCCTGTCCAAAGCTGACTCCCCTCCCGCCCCACACCCCTCACCCCCGACAATCACGGGGCAAGAGCTTTTATAGACGGAGGGAGGGGGCTACATGCAGAAACAGCACAGTCAGCTCTGACAGTCATCTCGAAATTAGTCATGCAGTTATCTGATCAGCGGCATCTTGGTTGTTTTAAGCACAGTTAGTCTTTAGTTCCAGGGTCAGTTTGTTCCCATTTCTTTGAGGCCAGTTCTCAGAATCGTGGCAACTTATGGCATGGCTACAGTCTGGTCATCATGTAGTTAACTTCTTCCACCTGGTGGGGGTCTTAGTATCTACAAGACAGCTCACAGGATATGGCTCAGCATATTATCTATAGCCCTTGAGGAGGAACTAGAGGTCCTTGACTTTGCTTACTGGCTAAACTATTATTGTTTGTCCTGTTTGACTGCTTTCCTTTACTTCTGTATTTTCTCACTTCTCTGATTAAACTTATGCTTTGGCTGAAGTTTTTCTACAAGCAAAAGACAAGGGAGATTGGGATTGACATATACACACTACTATATATAAAATAGATAATTAATAAGGACCTACTATATAGCACAGGGAACTCAATACTCTGTAATGACCTATATGGGGAAAGAATCTAAAAAAAAGAGTGGATATATGTATAACTGTTTCACTTTGCTGTACAGCGGAGACTAACACAACATTGTAAATCAACTACACTCCAGTGAGAATTAGGGGAAAAAAAGGTAGGCGGAGGACATGGGTAGGGGGGGAAGGACCGTAGGGTCCTGCTCTGGTTCAGTGCTAGGCTGAATAATGAGTAACTGGTCATTCTAAACACACAAAAACTCATCACTTCTTGTGTTTACACTAATACTAAATGAAACTAATAAAATAAAATAAACTAGGATAACATGTTGGAGCGCTCTTTTCTTAATTTAGGTGGAGTCATAGGAAAAGCCTCTCTGAGGAAATAATGGCTGATTGAGAGCTAAAACCTGAGAACTCAGCAATGGGAAGAACTGGAGTGAGAGCATCCCAGGAAGGGAAAAGCAGGTGCAAAGGCCCTGACATAGGAGTAAAGGTGCTACAACTGAGGCAGAGAAAGAAGGTGTAGCCACTAGAAATAGAGCATGGAACTATGGGAGGCTGCATTTGAAGGTTGAGCCAGATGACTTGTTTATTGGAAATGGAAGGAATCATTGTCTTATTCTGGGAGTGGTAGAAAGTCAGTGGAAAGTCTTAAATAAGGGGATGATTTGACATTATGAACATTTTAAGAAGTCATTGGCGGCTGAGAGCATTGTTTCAAGGGCAACAGACAGTAAGAGCAGTTAGGAAGTAGTTTCATTCTAGTTTTTAATCAAGTTAAGAGATAATGACTCCAGTTGGAATGATAACAGCATACATGAAGGGAAGCACTGGGAATTGGGATATAATTTGGAAGTTGAATCAGCAGAACTTCCTAATGGCTTAAAATGATGTGAAAGTGTAAAATAAAAGAATTGAAATTCTTCAGTTTTTGGCTTGAGCATAGGCGGTGCCAATCATCTAAGATGGAGAATTCTGGGGAAGAAGTAGATGGGGAAGTAGGCATCTTGGGAATCAATAGTTCTATTTTATATGTTTTAGGTGCATGTTAGATAGTCAAGTGGCATTGTCAAGTGGACAATTGAGCCCTGAGATAGACAGCAGTCGTGATGAGGGAAATTAACTTGGATGTCAGCCTACTGATGACATTATGGCCCTGAGGTCTAATGAGTTCACTTAGGAAGAGAACAATCAATCATGAGTTCCAGGACTGAACCCTGGAGCACTCCAAAGTTAAAAGTTGAGCAGAGAACCAGCAAATGAGACAGAAAATAACCAGTGAGTTAGGAAGAGAAAGAAAGAAACAAACCAAAACCAGAAAGTATAGTGTCCTTGAAGCTATATAAATGAAAATACCTGAAAGATTAAGAGAAACATCTGTAACTTTTATTGCAGACCCCTTAAATGAGGATTCGCTGTTTTGCAGATGAGAAAAATGTCCTCTGACAATGAATCAAATGTATGAGCCTCAGGGAGGGAGTCTACTACCTAAGGGCCCTAAAAGGGGATGAGTAATACGACACTAAGTTTTTTTGAGTTTGAAGGATAAATAAATGCTTGAATGATAAATGATTATTTTCCTTAGAGATTGGTCAGCCCGGAGTGATGGACCCTGCATGCAGGAAAAGGATCTCTGGGCAGAGATTCTGCACATCACAGAGAGATGAAGCTGAACGGGCTCATATGTACAGACCCAAAGAGCAAACATTCCATGATAGTTGGTCCAGACCTTTTCATCTTTGCTTAAAACCTCTGCCACCTGCTACTAACTACTCTAGCTTTTACTGCCGTCTGCATTAGCCTATGAATCATACCCATGTGACTCTTACCTGGGAATTATAATGCGTGTGTGTGTGTATAAAATACATATATATGTATATCTAATATGTTTGTATTACATATATATGTATAATATATACAATATATAATATGTATATGTATACACATATTTTATACTTATATCTTACTTGGAAATTATATATGTGTATATATATTATATATATAATATATCCTATCTATACACAATATATATAACATGTATATGTGTACACGTATTTTATATATATCTTACTTGAAAATTATATATGTGTATACATATATCCTATTTATATATATGCTATATATATGTGTGTGTGTTTGTATGGGATATAGCTTTTTTTCCTCACCTGATCAACCTATCTATAATAGTAATGATAATAATGATCTAAGTCCTCAATTATTAAGCCTATACTGTATCAGGCTTTGTTGGAAAATTCACAAACCATGAGGTCTTTCTGGCAAATAGTAGAGAAATTACTGAGTCATACAGATAATTTAATAAATTTGCATAACTAGTATAATTCTCTCCAAAATTAATATTCCTCTTCCATAATAAGTTTCTTTCAGAATCAATCATCCAAATAACTCTCAGTACTCTGCTTTGTTTTATCTCCACAGACTTAGCCCATCTCTTATTACTTCTAGATACCTACATAAAAATAAGTTATAAAGCTTTTCTTTCTTTTTTTTCCGGAAATTTACTATACATCAAGAGACTGGCAAAGATAATTTATAAAGCATTCTCAGTTTTGGTTGCTATTTTTCCTTTTCACACTGGCTGCTGTCAATTTTCACTATCCAGATAAGCATTATACATGAAGATAAGAGTGTTAAAAATGAGGCTGCTTCACAATTGTCACCCAATATTTGTATGAGTAATCGTCCTGCTCCCATCAGTATAATTTGATCTTGGGGCATTAAAACCATTCCCAGTAATGAGTAGATGTAAAATACCACCCCTAAATGTTGGCTGATTTTAAAGGAAATAATTATATGATACTTTTCTGAGAATATGTTAAGGATTTTTTAATATATCTGAGTGTCTTGAAAATTACTTAACTGGTCTTTAGTTTACTCCGTACTTGGTAAGTAAAACCATATCAGAAAAGAAGATACCTTGTCAGTTGTTTTCTATTTGAAAATAATGTTCTCTCCAAGTATAACTAGATTAAACTTTTCTGAGCAGAAAAATAAATTCACAAGGGCTTTTTCTCAGGTTCTCTTCAGTTTGACAGTTACATGAAATGCTGTGGAAATCAGACCTTATGGGGGGCAAAATTAAAAACTCAAACTGGATTAACCCAAAAGGGGAACTGAAATACTCAAGGTTGGTTTGTTTTGGGCCTGGATGAAACTTGGGGCCTTCTTCCCATCTCTGAGCTTCTCTTTCTTCTGTGTAATCTTCCATCTCAAGTACCCTTTTCCCATACAGTGACATTTCTACTAAATTCCATAATCCCAGTGGAAACAATGCCCCTCTTTTCTCAAAATTCCAACAAATTCTTGGCATCGCTTTTGTTCCAACAGATTTGGGCCATTTCATGGTGGTCAGGAGGTTGAAACTTTCTGATGGGCCAAGCTATTACAATGTACCAACCACCTAAAATAAATTAATAATAGAAAAGGATAGTTTCCCAAAAGAAAAGGGGAACTTTATTTAAAAAAATCAGGGATTCTTGGTTTGGGGTAGGACTTTTTTTTTTTTTTGCATGGATGAGCAAATGTTTGTAGTCTATAAATATATTCATTTCATTTTTCTTTGGGAAACACAGGAAAGTGTATCAGCTTGATCCTCATGTCTGCCTTGACAGGCTCTGGAATTGGGGTGCTTGGTGTTACTCTGAATACAGTCATCGAAGGCAGCAAGGCAGAGTAGTTAAGATCCCTGCTGCAGTCAAACAGGCTCTGGCTAGCTGTGTGACCTTGGACAAATCACTTAACTTCTCTGAACCTCAGGATTCTTGCCTGTACAGGAAGATAAGGGCAGTATCTACCACAAAGTGCTGCTCTGAGGTTTACAGGACCTAGCAGATGTATTTAGACCAGTGCCTGGCATAGACTCATGCTGAGAAAAATGCTGAGTGTATTATTATCATGAGGACCCTTTGAATTAAACTGTAGTAAAAAATTAAACCACAAACCTGACCTAACATGTAGCCACCGAAGGGAGACCCGATCTGCAGGGCAAGGCCTCTGAGATGAGCTCCACCCAACCCGGGGAGTAGGACTGTTTTTTTAAATGACAGATTTCTACCAGAAAACCAAGAAAAAAATCTCTCTTTATTACCTGTCTTTGTGGACAAATTATCTCAGACATCCAGGATATAGCGAACATTCAGTGATTATGTTGTATTTGCTTCACTGAAGTGACTTCAATTCTAAATGCTTCTCTCTATAGGTCATACACTCTCCTTCTGAAAATTTCATTTCCTGATTTAAACACAGCTTTACAAAGAAAAAACATAGATGCTGTGCTTTTATTTACAAACCAAGATTCTACTTGTTTTCTGAGATCTGACTTTCCTCAAGTTTTATCTTTTTTTTTAAGCTTATAGTTGATTACCAAAAAGGTACATTACATAGAAATTCAATTTTAAATAATAAGAAATTCAATTTTAAACAATAAGAATTTTAAATAATAAGAACTTTCAATTTTAAATAATAACAAAGATATTGATTCCATATATGAAAACTAGAATTTAGAATTGGTGAGGAAATCCCACAGTAGTTGTGTGGTAAGCATTTCTGAGGACTCATGGAAACTTGCTAAAATGAACATATGGTTAAGCATCTTAAAAAAAAAACTATAAAATGCTAAAAGTAAATTTTTATTATTGTCTTTTTAAAAATAAATTTACTTATTTATTTTTGGCTGTGTTGGGTCTTCATTGCTGTGTGCGGGCTTTCTCTAGTTGTGGCGAGTGGGGGCTACTCTTCGTTACGGTGCATGGGCTTCTCACTGCAGAGGCTTCTCTTGCTGCGGAGCATGGGTTCTAGGCGTGTGCTTCAGTAGTTGTGGCGTGTGGGCTTCAGTAGTTGTGGCACGTGGGCTCTAGAGTGCAGGCTCAGTAGTTGTGACACACGGGCTTAGTTGCTCCGCGGCATGTGGGATCTTCCTGGACCAGGGTTCAAACCCGTGTCCCCTGCATTGGCAGGCAGATTCTTAACCACTGCGCCACCAGGGAAGTCCCTTTATTATTGTCTTAAAAGCCAAGAATATCAAGTGAATGTTAGGAATTATCCCGTGAGGCTGGATTTTTTTCTCCAATTTTATTGAAATATAATTGATATGTAGCACTATATAAGTTTAATGTATATCATAATGATTTGACTTACATACACTGTGAAATAAATTTACCACAGTAACTTCTGTTAATATTTATTATCTCATCTAGATACCAAAAAAAAAAACACAAAAAACCATTTTTTTTTCCTTGTGATGAGAGCTCTTAGGCTCTGCTCTCAACTACTTTCAATTATACCGTACTGTAGTATTAACTATAGTCATCATGTCGTACATTACATCCCTAGTACTTATTTGTCTTATAACTAGAAGTTTGTACCTTCTGACCACCTCCATCCAATTCCTCTTTACCTACACCCCACCTCTAGTAACCACAAATCTGATCTCTTTTTTTATGAGTTTAGCAAGGTCTATCCATGTTTATCTCAAATGGCAAGATTTCATCTTTTTGTAGCTGAGTAGTATTTCACTGTATGTATATATATATATATATATATATATATATATATATATATATATATATATATATATATATATATATATATATATACCACAACTGCTTTATCCATTTGTGTGTTGATAGATACTTTGTGTCTATGTCTTCACCATTGTAAATAATGCTGCTACAAACATGGGGGTACAGATACTTTCAACATAGTGTTTTGTTTTTTTCAGATATATTCCCAGAAGTGGAATTGCTGGATCTATTTTTAATTTTTTGAGGGACATTCATACTGTTTTCCATAGTGGCTGCACCAATACACAGTCACACCAACAGTGCACAGGGGTTTCCTTTTCTACACATCCTCGCCACAGTTTATGTCTTGTCTTTTTGATGATAGCCGTTCTAACAGGCATGAAGTGATTACTCATTGTGGTTTTGATTTACATTTCTCTAATGAGAGTGATTTGAGCATTTTTTCATGTACTTGTTGGTCATTTGTGTATCTTCTTTGGAATTATGTCTATTCAGGGCTTTTGTCCATTTTTAAAACTGGATTATTTCTTGGTTTGCTCTTGAGTTGTAAAAGTTCCCTGTATGTTCTGGATATTAACCCCTTATCAGACATATGGTTTGCAAATATGTTTTCCTATTCCATAGCTTGCCTTTTCATTTTGTTGATCATATATTTTGCTGTGCAGAGCATTTTAGTTTGTTGTAGTCCCACTTGTTTATTTCTGATTTTGTTGCTTATGGTTTAGGTGTTATATCCAAAAAATCATTGCCAAGACCCATATCAGTAAGATTTTTCTTAGGTTTTCTTCTAGGAGTTTTATGGTTTCTGGTGTTACATTTAATTCTTTAATCCATTTTGAATTAATTTTTGTGAGTAGTATAAGATAGGAGTCCAGTTTCATTGTTTTACATGTGAATATCCAGTTTTCCCAGCACATGAAGAGACTGTCTTTTCCTCAATGAATATTCTTGGCTCCCTTGTCAAATATTAGTTGACTTGATATGTATGGATTTACTTCTCAGCTCTTGATTCTTTTCCATTGGCCTATGTGTCTCTTTTTATGCCAGTATTGTTTTGATTACTGTAGCTTTATAGTAGAGTTTGAAATCAGGAAGTGTAATGTCTCCCACTTTGGTTTTCTTTCTCCAGATTGTTTTGGCTATTTGGGAGTCTTTGATGATTCCATATAAATTTTAGACTTATTTTTCCTACTTCTGTAAAAAAAAAAATGCCATTGGAATCTTGATAGGGATTGCACTGATATACAGATGGCTTTGAGCAGTATGAACATATTGACAACATTAATTTTTCCAATCCATAAACATGGATATATTTCCATTTATTTGTATTTTCTTCGGTTCCTTTCATCAGTGTTTTGTAGTTTTCAGTGTAGCTATTTCACCTCCTCGGTTACATTTATTCCTAAGTATTTTATTATTTTTGATGCTATTTTAAATGAGATTGTTTTCCTTATTTATTTTTCAGATAATTTGTTGTTTGTGTATAGGAATGCTACTGACTTTTGTATGTTAATTTTGTATCCTGCAACTTTACTGAATTTGTTGATTATTTCTTATATATAAAATTATGTCATCTGCAAATTGGGAGAGTTTTTTTACTTCTTCCTTTCCAATTCTAATGCCTTTTATTTCTTATTACTATCTGATTGCTCTAGCTAGGAGTTCTAGTACTATGTTGAATAGCATTGGTGAGAGTGGACATCTTGTCTTACTCCCAGTCTTAGAGGAAAACTTTCAACCCTTTCACCATTGAGTATGATGTTAGTTTTGTGCTTGTCACATATGGCCTTTGTTATGTTGAAGTATGTTCCATCTGTACCTAATTTGTTAAGAGTTTTTATCATGAACAGATGTTGAATTTTGTCAAATGTATGTTATGCATCTATTAAGATTATATGAAGTTCCCTGTCTTTTCATTTTATCAGAGTCTTAAGGGAGTACATTCACAATTCAAAAATGTTAATCCACACAGTATCCTCTGGGATGCCAAGACTTATAGGATGAGAGAGCCCACGCTCACCAATCTGCTTGTTTGGATTTGGTGGGTAAGATTCAGAGGACTTTAGCTTCCTCTCATCCCTGGAGTTTCCAATTCTCATGGGGCATTTTTTACGTTTAGATATCCTGCAATTTTCTTTCGATGAAAGGCAATTGCATATCCATGTTCAAAGGGATGACGAGGTGAAACAATTTCTGGGTGAAGAATTAAACGCTTGAAATCATTGAGTGATTTCATTTAGACACAGGACTTTCCCTGTCTTGCAGGGAAGGGCAGGCACTAGGAAAGAGGGCTCTAATTGAGTTGATGAAAGCTACCAAGTTCTGAATTTCTCTTTAAAACATAAATATTATTATGCCAAACTTTCCAAGATGGAAATGATTCTGAGAGGCATGTTTCCCCTTTGATAAAATATATTCATTCAAGGTTGTTTTACTAAATAAACTAATCAATAAAATTCGTGGCAATTTATTTTAAAAAGACAACACTTCCTAAAGTTTTACATGGCCATTCTGCATTTTCATATGTCCCTAGAGGCTTAGTTATTGTAATAATGTGTATGACATTCTGCATTTGCCTTTTTTTGCTTAACATATTTTTCATGTGTCAACCCAGTCTTCCTAATTAACACTTTTAAATCTTCCTGACTGTTATAGACATTTCAATGAGTATCTTTCTACCTATATATTTTTGTTTTGAAATCATGCTTAAAGTTCCTGGGAGTAGGTTGTCTGTACCAGTGAGACCAAATACAATTAGGATTGTGACTCTGTAATATTATATTGTCTTCCAAAAGTGCCAGGTAATTCACTCTCCTGGTCACAGAACAGGAATGCAAGGATTTCAACACAAGGTTGAACCACAGGGTGTTAAGGAAAGCATGTAGCCTGGCAGATAGGTTTCAACCCTTCAAGGACAGCTAGTATGTATGGAGGTTCCTCAGCTTGAAGCAAAACAAAAGAATAGCAACTCTCATCTCACTATATAGTAGGGATCAAACTTCAAATGCCCTCGCAGTTCTTGGAGGGAGTGCAAATTAATCAAGCAACGTACCCAGGGAGCCTGTAGGAAACGATAGGAACCGTACAGAAATGGAGTGTGCATGTCCTATCAACCCCATCCATCCCCATCTAAAGAGTCATCTCCACTCAACTCCAGCTGAAATGTCCCAATTTCAAAATGTTGGCCACTAGTTCAAATTTACTATGTATAAAGCAAACTAACACTTAGCAGACAAAATGGAGGAAGGGAGGGAGGGAGGAAGGAAGGAAGGAAGGAAGGAAGGAAGGAAGGAAATGAAATGAACAGTTGATTTGAAACCTCCGCATACAGACTTTACTGCAATGATCTTTTCTCCGTGGAAGCAAGGCAAGTCACAATGAGAAGATGCCTTGTAAAACTGTTGACTGGAATTGGTACTGATATAAAAAAAAAAGTACAAAATGAAAGTGCTAAGCAACCAGCAACATCTAAAAGAAATGTCTTTCGCAATGATACACAGTATGCATACATGAAAAGCAGAATTAGATGCTGGGCTTTAGCAGATGTAATTATATAGCATGATAAAGCAAGGCACAAAAGGATTTGAACCACTCTTTCCAAATTACAAAGCTGTGAAGCATTCAGCAGTCAAGTAGTAAAAAAAAAAAAAAAAAAAAAAAAGTGCTTTACTTTAATTTGCGTAACCGATTTTCCCCCAGAACGAAATGCTTAGGGTGCACAATGCTTTCAGGAGTTGCACAATGACTGCTGTTCCTCACCACTCATTTTCCAACTGATTTAATTTCTTCAATAAGATCAGCTACACAGGGTAGTGAGACGCCCTAGCTAGTGTGTCTTTTTTTCAGATTTGCCTTTGTGACATGAGAAAATGTAAGTGACAGCAAGGAGGGAGTAAAACCTCTAAATCAGGGTAAGATATTGACAAGAATAAGAGAATTCAACCCTCCAAGAGCGAATCTCTCCTCCTCATTTCTCAGTGTCCTATAGAGTTTATTCTTACATGTTTTAGGGCAAGGCAGGGGTTATCCCATATGCATGACCACTTGAAGTTGTCTGCAGAGTCATCTGCTACCAAACAAGATAAGTAGAGTGAGAGGAAAATTAAAGAATATTTGGAGGAATAAGAGACAGGAGGGTTATAAAGGCCGTAAAAGAAGGCATTCTGCCATCAAGACAAAAACCCAGAGGTATTCGTTATTGGGAAATATTTTCAAGCGAAGAATGTAAGCAGAAAGGACAACTAAAGTTATGTAACTTGCCTTTTACTAGGATAATGAAAGCCCAGGGACCGGCAGGAATGACTAAATCCACAAGTTTAAGTTCATTGTTCCTTGTCTTCAGTGCCAGTATTTCACCAGATTCAACCAGTTCACAGGGCTCTCATTAAGAATGTGGGGATTTTAAGTGAGATACAAGGGCAAACATCCAGGTAATTCAAGCTAAGTTACTCTTGAACTTAAAATAGCCTTATAGATGTATTGATCCTTAGGTGTGTTTTTCCAACAAGTTACTGTAATTAAATTCCTCCATCACTAATGTTTTCTAAGCCTGACTGAGTTGTAATAAATAATCCTTTACAAGGCCCTTTTACTCAGATCAAACGGTCCCCCTCCTCTTCTTCCCTTGTTTCCTTGATCTGAAAATCTAGCCCCATGACATAAAATGCTATCTCAAATAGCATATCCCGTCTATATCTCTTCTTCAATGCCTAGCCCTGTGAATTCACAGATAAGCCATATAATAGAGATGAATAGTCTGCTCTGGAGATATTTATCATCTTGTAGAGGGATGGTATGACCATCATCACATACGTTGATTAGGCAGTTACTATCGGCCAGGCATTGCATAAAGTCTTGATTGGCATGCATTACCTCAGCTAATAATTATAGCAACTGAATGCATTAAGGGCTAATTCCTAATTTGAAGATGGAAAAACTAAGGATAAGAGATATGAAATCATGTTTTTAAGGTTGTTTAACAATCAAGTGACAGATCCAGGACAAGATCTCAGGCCTGACTCCAAAGTCTAGACTCTTAGTCACTGCTTAAGAATATAAACAGTGAGGAGGAGGGAGACAATAGTGTTGATAGCCAATGTTTATTTAACATTATTTATGTTTCAGGCAAAGTGCAAGGAACTTGACATAGATTACAATCTTGTTCAATTAGAATAACCACCCTGTGAGGTCAATACTGTTGTCAGCCTAAATTATTAGATGATGAACACCAAGACATATAGAAATTATGTCTTATGAAAGGTCATTCAGTGTGTTCTCCTTGAGCACAGTATGTCCCTCTACTACCTCAGAACTGGTGTTTCTAAGATTCACCTGGCAGGTACCATATCCATCTTTGGCTTCTGAGGAATGAAAGGAATATGAAGAAATTATATAGCAAAACACAAAGGATAGCCCTGCTTGCTTGGACTAATAGGAGGAAATAACCAGATAAAAGTAAACAAATTAGGAAAAAAAAGTACTGACTACTTCCACTAACACCTTTGCAGAATTCCTTGGGGTCTATCATAGCCATTTAATTGTTAAGTCAAAGAGCTAGACCTATTTTGGATCCCCTTAGCGCATCAGGCCAAAAGTGTGCTTGAGAGCATTTAATATCAAGGGGCCAGGTCCCAAGTACATTCAGGTAACGTCTTAGGAGTTTTAGGATCCCCACAGCCAGGAGAATACCTTGCGAATACTGTACTTAGTAAATACTTGTTTATTTCAGTTTGTGATGCTTAGGAATCAAGTGGTTAACAATTGGTTTCCAATTATTAAAAGTATTCTCTCATATACACTGAGGCATTTTTTGTATTAGAGAAAAATAATAACAAGCACATGCTCACATTTGATTCGTAAGAACAATGGTTCTAGTATTACTCTTTTCCCATCACATTACCGTGAAACTTGTTTGAGAGCTATTAAAGAATGGGGACATGATTTTTTTTAAATGTGATTTAAAAGGAGGGGTAAGTTTATCATTATTGTTTATTTATTTGGCAAACATTACTGAGAGCCAGTTATATGTTAGGGCTTGGCTAAAATTGCTGGGGGAGACAAAGATGTATAAAGATATATAAGTCATTCCATCAGTACAATGTTAGTTGCAAAATTCACTATGCGGAGGATAAGCATCTCGCATCATCTACAATTTGTTATCTACTTCATGCTCTTCATTTGCAAAAACAGTTAATGATTCTGTTAGCAAGTGTGTAAACAATGGCTATTAAATATGTAAAAATCCATTTCACTACTCCTTTCCTTTTGCTAATAAAATAAATCTTCTCTATTAATAAACTTCTATACCCAAATGTAGTTTATAGATGAATTGCACTTAGACATGAAAAACATGCCCTGAGTGTGCAGTGCTAGAAATGATATAGGTATCTAGAAATGAGACACTAGAAAAATTAATCACAGTCCTTTGGATCTAATTGCCTGTGGTCTTCATGGTAGCGTTTATTAAAGAATTAAAAGTACATTTTTTTCAGGACTTCTGTTACAAAAATGGTAGCTTTACTATACCCTTAGAAACTATATCTGCAATTAGATTACTTAATATTTCCTTTCAATACATTTTCTCTATGAGATCTTTGCACTCATTCAGATACTGACTATAAAAGCAAAATGAAATGTGGAGTTTAAGTTATGATAAAAATATTTTAAACCTTATTGCCAGACAGGGAGAAGTGGCAGTTTTATATTCTCATTGCCTTCTCTAAATAACTGCCCAATCTTTTACTTCACACTGGCAATGTAGGTAATGAGTATAAATCCCTTATATACTTGTAAAGCACTTGGATTTTTATTTGCAGTAGTAAGGCAGGTGAGATTCCCTGGACAAACCAACTAAAATTGGAGGATAATTTTTCTTTTACTTTATTGAGGTATAACATACAAACATTAAAGCATGTAAAATGCACTAATCCTAAGTGTACAGATAGGTGAGTTTTTAATGCCTGTGTAACCACCACCCAGATCAAGATATGGAACATTTCCAGAACCCCACAAAGTTCCTTCATGGCCCTCCTTAGTCGATAACCAACCCCCTACCCCATCTGAAATCAGAATAACTACTACTATGGCTTCTCTTAACACTGATTGTTTTTGCCTGCCCTTGGATGTCATACAAGTGCAATTATGCAATATGTACCCTTTGTGACCAGTGTTTTTTTCCACTGAACAAATGTGAAATTACTCTTTGTTGCTGTGTGTAATTGGGTGTTGTGTATAGTTAATTCCTTTTCATTGTTATAGTGTGTTATATTGTATGGATACAACACAGTGTATTTATCCACTCCTGTGGTGATAGATATTTGGGTTGTCTCCAGTTTTGGAGTAGTACGTGGATCAAATATTTTAATAAAACCTTTAAAAGGTATCAACAAACTGAAACAAAGTAAAGAATATTCGAAAGACCAAAAACTAAATAAAAAGAGAGACTGAAATTGGCTTTAAACTTGAGGGTCTTTACTGAACTTGGTAAACCTGAGGTTCAGGTGTCACAGCCTCTCAGGTTACACAGGACAGAACAAGCCCCGTCTTAGTAGCTAGAGAAAAGGAGGGTCTAAAAGGAATCTTCTTTATTAAGCTAGAATCCTCATTTGGGGGTAAAGGAGAAGTCAACTTAGCTCTGCAGGGGGCTGCAAAGAAAACTGCCCATCTTAAAGTTAACTACAAAGTATAGGAGATAAAGAAATTCACTCTGAAATTTTATATACCCAAGTTAGACCCATGTGAATTTGAAGCCCAGTTTTTACCTCTTGCTTGATCCTAAAAACCTCAAGCCTAAAACTTTAACATTCTCCTAGGCTATTGGTGATACCCAGGTACTTGGATGAAATAAATTCAAATTCTTTCTGAGAGAATTCACTTTCAACTGAAGCTTCAAAAATTCTTCTAAAGTTTAGAAAAAATCATGTAACAGGAAATATGTCACTGGAGGACAAACCAGCAGAAGTAGACCAATATATTAAAATTATAAAATAGAGACGAAAATACAGAAAATGATGAATATGCTGAATGAAATAAGAAATTGAAAATAAGAGTCAGTACAAGAGACCTCAAAAAGTTTAAGAAATTTTTGAGAAAAAAAGAGGACCTAATAGAATTTACAGTAATAGAAAATGTAATCATTAAAAAGAGGACAAAATACTTGAAATATATAAATTACATTTCATCAGCGTTCCAAAAGGAGAGGAGATAAAGAATGATGAAAAGACAATATTAGAGGAGATTACAGAAATAATTTTTCAGAACAAACAAAAGACAATTTATTGATTCTATAATGCCAACAAAAGGAAAGAAAAAAATACTACATACAATCCATATCTGTATACATCATATTGAATAGGCAGAACACAGAGACAAAGAGCAACACCTAATTCAGTTAGAGAGAAAAGACATATTTTCAATGAATGACAGTTGAACTGGCAGCTGATATCTCTAAAGCAACAGAGGAAGCCAGGAGTGTAATGATGTCTTCAGAATGTTTAGAGAGTACTTAACCTAACGTGGAATGGTATGTTCATCAAAAAATATCTTTTATTTATTTAGATACAATTGACATGTAATATTATTTTCAGGTATACAGCATAATGATTTGATATTTGTTTATATTGTGGAATGATCACCACAATAAATCTAGTTAACATCTATCAACATGTATAGTTACAATTTTTTTTCTTGTGATGAAATCTCTTCAGATCTACTCTCTTAGCAACTTTAAAAAATACAATAGACTATTATTAACAGTAGTCCCCATGCTGTTCTTTACATTAACATGACTTACTCATTTTATAGCTGGGAGTTTGTACTTTTTAATCCCATTCACCCACCCCTAATCCCTACCCTCCAACCTCTAATAACCACTAATCTGTTCTCTGTATCCATGAGTTACTATTATTTTCTCTGTGTGTTTGTTTTGTTTTTTTGTTTTACATTCCACACATAAATGAGATGATACCATATTTTACTTTCTTTGTCTGACACACTTATTTCACTTAGCATAATGATCTGAGTCCATCCGTGTCATTGCAAATGGCATAATTTCCTTCTTTGTTATTACCAAATAATATTCCATTGTGTGTGTATGTGTGTAAATTTGTGTGTGTGTGTGTGTATCTTCTTTATCCATTCATCCATTGATGAACACTTAGATTGTTTCCTTGTCTTGGCTGTTGTAAATAATGCTGCTATGAACATGGACGTTGATATCTCTTCAACATAGTGTTTTCATTTCCTTCAGATTCATTGCTAGAAGTGGAATTGCTGGTCATATGGTAGTTCTATTTTAAGTTTTTAAGAAGCCTTCATATTGTTTTCCATAGTGGTTGCATCAGTTGACAGTCCCATCCACAGTGCCCAAGGGTTTTCTTTTTTCTACATTCTCACCATTACTTGTTATGTTTTTGCTAATAGCCATCCTAACAGGCATGAAGTGATAACTCATTGTATCAACAGTTTTGACTTGCGTTTCCCTGATGATTAGTTGAGCACATTTTAATATACCTGTTGGCCATTGATATATCTTCTTTGGAAAATGTCTATACAGATTCTTCACCCATTTTTAAATTGGTTTTGTTTTTTGCTATTGAGTTGTATGAGTTCTTTACATATTTTGTGTATTATCCCCTATCAGAATATAGTTTGCAAATATTTTCTACCATTCATTAGGTTGCCTTTTCATTTTATGTTGATTTCCTCTGCTGTGTAGAATATTTTTAGTTTGATGTAATCCCATTTGTTTATTAGATGCCTTTGCTTTTAGTGTCAAATCTAAAACAATGGTAGCCAAGACCAATGTCAAGAAGGCTGCTGCCTGTGTTTTCTTGTAGGAGTTTTATGGTTTCAGGTCTTACATTCAAATTTTGATCCATTTTGTGTTCATTTTGGGGTATGGTGTAAAATAGTGATCCAGTTTCATTCTTGTGTACATGGCTGTCCAGTTTTCCCAACACCATTTATTAAAGAGAATGTCTTTTCCCCATTGTCTATTCTTGTCTCCTTAGTCATAAATTAATTGACCATATGACTATGGATCTACTTCTGGGCACTCTTTTCTGTTTCATTGATTTTGTGTCTGTTTTTGTGCCAATACTATACTGTTTTGATTACTGTAGCTTTGTATCATGTTACCTCCAATGTTGTCCCTTTCTCAGAATTGCTTTGGCTATTTGAAGTCTTTTGTGGTTTCATATAAATTTTAGTATTGTTTGTACTATTGCTGTGAAAAACATTATTGGATTTTCAGTAGGGATTTCATTGAATTTGTAGATTGCTTTGTGTAGTATGGACATTGTAACAATATTAATTTTTCCACTCCATGAGCACAGAATATCTTTCCATTTATTTGTGGAATCTTCAGTTTTTTAAACAATGTTTTAAAGTTTTAGGCTTTCCACCTCCTGGGTTAAATTTGTTCCTAGTTATTTTATTCTGTTTGGTGCAATTATAAATGTAATTGTTTTCTTAGTTTCTCTTATTGCTAGTTAATTATTAGTGTATAGACAAAATATATTGCATTTTTATCATTTTTGTACTCTGCTACATTACCAAAATTATTTCTTGACAAAATGTGTTGCATTTCTATCAATTTTATACTCTGCTGCATTACCAAAATTATTTCTTAGTTCTAATAATTCAGTTTCTTGGTGAAGTCTTTAGGGTTTTTGATATATAATATCATTTCATCTGAAAATAGTGATAGTTTTACTTCCTTTTTCTGATTTGGATGTTTTTTTATTTCTTGCCAAATTGCTGTGCCTAGGACTTCTAATTAAAATACATCTAAGAGACCTTCAAGATGGCAGAGGAGTAAGATATGGAGATCACCCTCCTCCCCACAAGTACATCAGAAATACATCTACATGTGGAACAACTCCTACAGAACACCTACTGAACGCTGGCAGAAGACCTCAGACTTCCCAAAAGGCAAGAAACTCCCCACGTACCTGGGTAGGGCAAAAGAAAAAAGAAAAAACAGAGACAAAAGAATAGGGATGGGACCTGCACCTCTGGGAGGGAGCTATGAAGGAGGAAAAGTTTCCACACACTAGGAAGCCACTTCACTGGTGGAGACAGGGGCGGGGTGGCGGGGGGCGGGAAGCTTCAGAGCCATGGAGGAGATCGCAGCAATAGGGGTGCAGAGGGCAAAGTGGAGAGATTCCCACACAGAAGATCTGTGCCAACCAGCACTCACCAGCCTGCGAGGCTTGTCTGCTCACCCGCCAGGGCGGGTGGGGGCTGGGAACTGAGACTCCAGATTCGGAGGTCAGATCCCAGGGAGAGGACTGGGGTTGGCTGTGTGAACACAGCCTGAAGGGGGCTAGTGCACCACAGCTAGCAGGAGGGAGTCTGGGAAAATGTCTGGACCTGCCTAATAGGCAAGAGACCATTGTTTTGGGGTGCACGAGGAGAGGGGATTCAGAGTACCGCCTAAACGAGCTCCAGAGATGGGTGCGAGTCACAGCTATCAGCGCGGACACCAGAGACGGGCATAAGACGCTAAGGCTGCTGCTGCAACCACCAAGAAGCCTGTGTGCAAGCACAGGTCACTGTCCACACCTCCCCTCCTGGGATCCTGTGCAGCCTGCCACTGCCAGGGTCCCATGATCCAGGGACAGCTTCCCCGGGAGAACACAAGGCGCACCTCAGGCTGTTGCAATGTCACACGGGCCTGTGCCGCCAGCTCACCCCACATTCCGTACCCCTCCCTCCGCATGGCCTGAGTGAGCCAGAGCCCCCTAATCAGCTGCTACTTTAACCCCGTCCTGTCTGGGCGGGGAACAGACACCCTCAGGCAACCTACATGCAGAGGCAGAGCCAAATCCAAAGCTGAACCCCAGGAGCTGTGTGAACAAAGAAGAGAAAGGGAAATTTCTCCCAGCAGCCTCAGGAGCAGCAGATTAAATCTCCACAATCAACTTGATGTACCCTGCATCTGTGGAAGACCTGAATAGACAACAAATCATCCCAAAATTGAGGCGGTGGACTTGGTGTGATTTTGTCTGTATAGCTTTGCTTTTACCATTTGTCCTAGGGTTCTGGCTGTCCCCTTTTTTTTTATTTTTGTTTTTTAGTATAATTTTTAGCACTTGTTATGATTCGAGGATTTGTTTTTTGGTTTGGTTGCTCTCTTCTTTCTTTCTTTTTTCTTATTTTTAATTTTCTAATTTTTAATAGTTTTTTTTATTTTTTAGTTTTTAATAACTTTATTTTATTTTTATCTTTCTTTCTTTCTTTTTTTCTCCCTTTTCTTCTGAGCTGTGTGGCTGTCAGGGTCTTGGTTCTCTGGCCGGGTGTAAGGCCTGTGCCTCTGAGGTGGCAGAGCCGAATTCAGGACATTGGTCTACGAGAGACCTCCCGGCTCCAAGTAATATCAAACGGCGAAAGCTCTCCCAGAGATCTCCATCTCAAAACTAAGACCGAGCTCCGCTCAACGACCACCAAGCTACAGTGCTGGACACCCTATGCCAAAAAACTAGCAAGACAGAAACACAACCCCACCCATTAGCAGAGAGGCTGCCTAAAATCATAATAAGCTCACAGACACCCCAAAACACACCACCGGACACAGACCTGCCCACCAGAAGCACAAGATCCAGCCTCATCCACCAGAATACAGGCAATACTCCCCTCCACCAGGAAGCCTACACAACCCACTGAACCAACCTTAGCCACTGTGGGCAGACACCAAAACCAACGGGAACTACAAACATGCAGCCTGCGAAAAGGAGACCCCAAACACAGTAAGTTAAGCAAAATGAGAAGACAGAGAAACACACAACAGATGAAGGAATACGATAAAAACCTGCCAGAACAAACAAGTGAAGAGGAAATAGGCAGTCTACCTGATAAAGAATTCAGAGTAATGATAGTAAAGATGATCCAAAATCTTGGAAATAGAATGGAGAAAACACAAGAAATGTTTAACAAGGACCTAGAAGAACTAAAGAGCAAACAAAGAATGGTGAAAAACACAATAAATGAAGTTAAAAATTCTGTAAAAGAACTGAATAGCACAATAACTGAGGCAGAAGAACAGATAAGTGACCTGGAAGATAAAATAGTGGCAATAACTACCGTGGACCAGAATAAAGAAAAAAGAATGAAAAGAATTGAGTACAGTCTCAGAGACGTCTGGGACAACATTAAACGCACCAACATTCGAATTATAGGGGTCCCAGAAGAAGAAGGGTAAAAGAAAGGGACTGAGAAAATATTTCAAGAGATTATAGTTGAAAACTTCCGTAACATGGGAAAGGATATAGTCAATCAAGTCCAGGAAGCACAGAGTCCCATACAGGATAAATCCAAGGAGAAACACGCCAAGACACATATTAATCAAACTAACAAAACTTGAAAACAAAGAAAAAATATTAAAAGCAGGAGGGAAAACCAACAAATAACATACAAGGGAATCCCCATAAGGTTAACAGCTGATCTTTCAGCAGAAACTCTGCAAGCCAGAAGGGTGTGGCAGGACATATTTAAAGTGATGAAAGGGAAAAACCTGCAACCAAGACTACTCTACCCAGCAAAGATCTCATTCAGATTCAACAGAGAAATTAAAACATTAACAGACAAGCAAAAGCTAAGAGAATTAAGCAGCACCAAACCAGCTTTGCAACAAATGCTAAAGGAACTACTCTAGGCAGGAAACACAAGAGAAGGAAAAGACCTACAATAACAAACCCAAAACAATTAAGAAAATGGTAATAGGAACATACATATCGATAACTACCTTAAATGTAAATGGATTAAGTGATCGAACCAAAAGACATAGACTGGCTGAATAGATACAAAAACAAGACCCATATATATGCTGTCTACAAGAGACCCACTTCAGACCTAGGGACACATACAGACTGAAAGTGAGGGGATGGAAAAAGATATTCCATGCAAATGGAAATCAAAAGCTTTTGATTTCTCCATCAAATCTGAATGAGATCCTTGCTGGGTAGAGTAATCTTGGTTGTAGGTTCTTTCCTTTCATCACTTTAAGTTTATCATGCCACTCCCTTCTGACTTATAGAGTTTCTGCTGAGAAGTCAGCTGTTAACCTTATGGGAGTTCCCTTGTATGTTATTTGTCATTTTCCCCTTGTTGCTTTCAATAATTTTTTTTTGTTAGTTTGATTACTATGTGTCTTGGTATGTTTCTCCTTGGGTTTATCCTGACTGGGACTCTCTGCTTCCTGGACTTGGGTGGCTATTTCCTTTCCCATGTTAGGGAAGTTTTTGACTATAATCTCTTTGAATATTTTCTTGGGTCCTCTCTCTCTCTCTTCTCCTTCTGGGACCCTTATAATGCAAATGTTGTTGCGTTTAATATTGTCCCAGAGGTCTCTTAGGCTGTTTTCATTTCTTTTCATTCTTTTTTCTTGATTCTGTTCCGTGGCAGTGAATTCCACCATTCTGTCTTCCAGGTCACTTATCCGTTCTTCTGCCCCAATTATTCTGCTATTCTTTCTAGTGTATTTTTCATTTCAGTTATTGTATTGTTCATCTCTGTTTGTTTGTTCTTTAATTGTTCTAGGTGTTTGTTCTTTAATTCTTCTAGGTCTTTGTTAAACATTTCTTGTATCTTCTCGATCTTTGCCTCCATTCTTTTTCCGAGGTCCTGGATCATCTTCACTATCATTATTCTGAATTCTTTTTCTGGAAGGTTGCCTATCTCCACTTCATTTAGTTCTTTTTCTGGGGTTTTATCTTGTTCCTTCATCTGGTACATAGCCCTCTGCCTTTTCATCTTGTCTATCTCTCTGTGAATGTGGTTTTTGTTCCACAGGCTCCAGGATTGTAGTTCTTCTTGCTTCTGCTCTCTGCCCTCTGGTGGATGAGGCTATCTAAGAGGCTTGTGCAAGTTTTCTGATAGGAGGGACAGGTGGTGGGTAGAGCTGGGCGTTGCTCTGGTGGGCAGAGCTTAGTAAAACTCTAATCCACTTGTCTGCTGATGGGTGGGACTGGGTTCCCTCCCTGTTGATTGTTTGGCCTGAGGCGACCCAACACTGGAGCCTACCTGGGCTCTTTGGTGGGGCTGATGGCAGACTCTGGGAGGGCTCACGCCAAGGAGTACTTCCCAGAGCTTCTGCTGCCAGTGTCCTTGTCCCCATGGTGAGCCACAGCCACCCCCCCGCCTCTGCAGGAGACCTTCCAACACTAGCAGGTAGGTCTGGTTCAGTCTCCCCTGGGGTCACTGCTCCTTCCTCTGGGTCCCAATGCACACACTACTTTGTGTGTGCCCTCCAAGAGTGGAGTCTCTGTTTCCCCCAGTCCTTTCGAAGTCCTGCAATCAAATCCCACTAGCTTCAAAGTCTGATTCTCTAGGAATTCCTCGTCCTGTTGCCGGACCCCCAGGTTGGGAAGCCTGACGTGGGGCTCAGAACCTTCACTCCAGTGGGTGGACTTCTGTGGTATAAATGTTCTCCAGTCTGTGAGTCACCCACCCAGCAGTTACGCGATTTGATTTTACTGTGCTTGTGCCCCTCCTACCATCTCATTGTGGCTTCTCTTTTGTCTTTGGATGTGGGGTATCTTTTTTGGTGAGTTCCAGTGTCTTCCTGTCAATGATTATCCAGCAGCTAGTTGTGATTCTGGTGTTCTCGCAAGAGGCAGTGAGAGCACTTCCTTCTACTCCGCCATCTTGGTTCAGGGCCCCGAGACTGTGCCGATCCCGTTTCTTGGAGCTGCGGGGAAGTGCAGCCTGGGACACCACGCCCTTCACTGCGGCCAACGACACCGGAGTCCCCATATATAATCATTGTATAATCCAGTAATCACAATTCTGGGCATTTATCTGGAAAAAAAGAAATGTATATTCATTCAAAAAGATGTACACAAATATTCATAACAGCTCTATTTGTAACAGCCAAAAACTGGGAGCATGCTTCTCAATACTTTTATTGTTAAACAAAATGCAGTAAATCCTTACCATAAAACACTACTTGCAGAAAAAGAACAAGTTGTTAATATCCTCACCTTGGATGGACCTCAGAGACATTATGCTAAATTTAAAAAGCTAATCTCAAAAGGTCGCATACTTTAAGATTCAAGTAATACAACATTCTCAAAATGCCAAAATTATATAGATAGAAAACAGCTTACTGGTTGCCAGGGGTTAGGGTTGGATGTGTCTATAAAGGGATAGCAGGGGCAAGATCTTAGTATAATAGTAATAAAAGCTTTTTTCTTTTTATTTTTTCCAGTTTTATTGAAATATAAATAACATAAAGCTCTTAGTAAGTTTATGGTGTACAGCATAATAATTTAATGTACATACATCATGAAATGATTACTACAATAAATTTAGTTACCAACCAATATCTCATATAGATACAAATATATATATAGGTGTATTTTTTCCTTGTGATAAGAACTCTTATAATTTACTCTTAACAATTTTCATATGTATTATACACCAGTGTAACTGTAGTCATGAGGTTGTATGTTATATCCCTAGTATTTATTTATCTTATAACTGCAAGTTTGTGCCTTTTGACCACCCCTTCCAATTCCCTTTCCCCTCAACCCCACCTCTGGCAACCACAAATCTGATCTCTTTTTCTATGAGTCTGGTTTGTTTTTGTTTTAGATCTCACATATGAGTGACATCATACAGAATTTGTCTTTCTCTGTCTGACTAACTTCATTTGAAGTCCATCCATACTATCACAAGTGGCAAAATTTCAATTTCATCTTTTTTGTGGATGAGTATTATTCCATTGTATTTATCTACATATCCATTGATGGACACTGGCTATTTCCATGTCTTGGCTATTGTAAATAATGAGGCGATGAATATGGGTGTTCAGATATCTTTTCAACATAGTATTTTCATTTCTTTCAGGTGTTTTCCCAGAAGTG
Organism: Balaenoptera physalus; assembly: GCF_965194825.1. Lineage (NCBI taxonomy): Eukaryota > Metazoa > Chordata > Mammalia > Artiodactyla > Balaenopteridae > Balaenoptera > Balaenoptera physalus. The sequence goes on along the minus strand of NC_138896.1, from coordinate 100,283,182 downwards.
GAATTACTGGATCAATTTTTAATTTTTTGAGGAAACTTCATACTGTTTTCCATAGTAGCTGCACCAGTTTACAGTCTCACCAACAGTGCTCAGGAGTTACCTTTTCTCCACATCCTCAAGGTTTGTTATTTCTTGTCTTTTTGATGATGGCCATTCTCAAAGGTGAGGTGATATTTCATCATGTTTTTGATTTGCATTTCCCTGTTGATTAGTGATGTTGAACACCTTTTCATTTACCTGTTGCCCGTTTGTATATCTTCTTTGAAAAAATGTTTATTCAGTTCCTCTGCCCATTTTTAAATTGGGTTATTTGTTACTTTGCTGTTGAGTTGTATGAGTTCTTTATATATCTTGGATATTAACCCCTTATTATATATACAATTTGCAAATGTTTTCTTCCATATGTTGCCTTTTCATTTTGTTGATCATTTCTTTTGCTGTGAAGAAGCTTTTTAGTTTGATGTAATCCAGCTAATTTATTTTTTATTTCATGGCTTATGTTTTGGTGTCATGTCCAAAAAATCATTGCCAAGCCCTATGTTAAGAATGTTTTTTCTTAGCTTTCTTCTAGGAGTTTCATAGTTTCTGTTGTTACATTTAAATTTTTAATCAGTTTCAAGTTAAGTTTATGAGTGGTGTAAGATAGGGGCCTAGTTTTGTCCTTTAAGATATGAATGTCCAATTTTCCCTGCACCTTTATTGAACAGACTATCTTTTCTCCATTGAGTGTTCTTGGCTCCCTTGTCAAATATTGGTTAACCATATATGCTTGGGCTTATTTCTGGGCTAACGATTCTGTTCCATAGCTGCATGTATCTGTTTTTATGCCAGTACCACATTGTTTTGATTACTACTGCTTTATAATATAGGTGGAAATCAGGAATTGTGATAACTCTTGCTTTGTTTTTTCTCAAGATTGTTTTGGTTTTTTGGGGTCTTTTGGGGTTTCATATAAATTTTAGGATTGTTCTATTGCTGTAGAAAATGCCATTGGAATCTTGATAAGGATTGCATTGAATCTTATAGATAGCTTAGTTAGTGTGGACATTATAACAATATTAATTCTAGCAATCCATGAACATGAGATCTTTGTGTTTATTTGTATCTGCTTTGATTTCTTTCATCAATGTTGTCTAATTTTCAGAGTAGAGATTGTTCAACTCGTTGATTAATTTTTTTCCTATGTATTTTATTGTTTTTGATCTATTGTAAATGGGATAGTTTTCTTTATTTCTTTTTCAACTTGTTCTTGTACAGAAATGCTACTGATTTTTATATGTCAATTTTGTATCCTGCAACTTTAATGACTTTGTCGCTTAGATCTATCAGGGTTTTTGGAGTCTTTAGGATTTTCTGTATGTAAAATCATGTCATTTACAATTTGAGACAGTTTTACTTCTTCCTTTCTAATTTGGATGCCTTTATTTCTTTTTCTTGCCTGACTGCTTTGGCAAAAACTTCCAGTGCTATGATAAATAGGAGTTGTGAGAGTGGGCACCCTTGGGTTGTTTTTGATCTTAGAGGAAAAGCTTTCAACATTTTACCTTTGAGTATGATGTTAGCTGTGGGCTTGTCATATATGACCTTTATTATGTTGAGTTACGTCCCTTCTATACCTAATTTGTTAAGAGTTTTTATTATAAAGAGATGTGGAATTTTGTCAAATGCTTTTTCTGAATATATTGAGATAATCATATGATTTTTTCTTTAATTCTAATAATGTGATATATCATATTTATTGATTTGCATTTGTTGAACTGTTTTTGCATTCTGGAGATCATGGTGAATGATCCTTTTATTGTGCTGCTGAATTCAGTTTGCTAGTATTTTATTGAGAATTTGTGCATCTATATTCATCAGGGATGTTGGCCTGTAATTCTGTTAGTGTCCTTTTCTGGCTTTGGTATTGGGGTAATGTTGGCCTAATTAAATGAGCTTGGGAGTGCTCCTGCCTCTTCAGTTTTTTGGAAGTTTAAAAAGGAATGGCATTAATGTTCTTTAAATGTTAAGTAAATTCGTCACTGAAGCTATCTGGTCCTGGACTTTTTTTTCTTGGGAGGTGTCTGATTACTGATTCCATCTTCTTACTAGTAATTGGTCTCTTTTGGTTTTGTATTTCTTCCTGATTCAGTCTTGGTAGGTGCATGTTTCTTAGGTTTTTTTTCCATTTCTTCTAGTTATCCAGTTGGTTGGCATATAGATGTTCATAGCAGTCTCTTATGACCCTTTGTATTTCTGTGGTATTAGTTGTAATGTCTCCTTTTTTATATATAATTTTGTTGATTTGGGTCCTCTCTTTTTTTTTTTTTTGGTTAGTCATGCTAAAGATTTGTTAGTTTTTCCTTCATTATGCTAACTTTCGTCTCAGTTTGCTCTTTTTCTAGTTTCTTAAGGCAGAGAGTTAGGTTGTGATAATAGTCTTGTATCTTGATTGCAGTGGAATCAATGTTACAGGAATCTACACATGTGATTATGCACCATAGGTCTTTGTGCACACAGTGCACCAAAGTCAATTTCCAGGTTTTGATAGCATACTATAGTGAAAATTTAACCATTGAGGGAAACTGGGTCAAGTATAGGCAGGGTCTCTCTGTATTATTTTTGCTACTTCCTGTGAATTTATAATTATTTTAAAATAAAAAGTTAAAAAATAAACTAGATAAATTCACCATCATAGTGGAAAACTTTTTCACATTTCTATTAACAACTGATAGAACAAGCAAGCCAAAAAGAAGAAAGAAAATTAAAAAACAACAGAAGAAAGAAAATTAAAACAAGATATGGAAGATTGGTACAACTCAATTAAAACCCTTGTTTTATGGATATATAAATACTGGACGCCAAATTAAACTAATAGAGTATATATATTCTTTTAAAACACACTTAAATTATTAACATATCACACATGCACTCACACACACATAAGTGGTCTTATATGGCAACATAAACCAAATATTAACAAAGTTCAAAAAACATAATTATAATTTATCTAACCATAATATAATCATTAATAAAAAGAAAGGTTGGAAAACTGCATAGTTTTGGAAATTAAGACGCAATCTTCTAGGTAATTAATGAGCTAAATTAGAAATCATAATGGAAGTTAAAAAAATTTCACTGCATGGTAGTGGCATAGGAAAATGATGTCATGCAGCTAAAGCTGTGCTTAGAGATAAATCTTTAGCTTTAAGTGCTGTAGAAAATAAAAAGGCCTAAATATAAATGTCTTAAATACCCATTCACATGTTGCAAAACAAACTACTGGATAAACCTAATGAAAGTAAAAATTAAAAAGTGACAAAAATAAGAGCAGAAATTAATGATATATAAGGTGATAAAATTCTCAACAAAGCCAAAATTTGGTTCTTTACAAAGATAAATAAAATTAACAAATATCTGTGGCAAAATTGATCAAGAGGAAAGAGAGTAGGGAGGTGTAATGAAATGCTGTTAGTACTGAAAAAGGAGGCACAACTACAGATCCTGCAGACATTACAAAACGATAAGAAAATATTTTGAACCACATATGCCATCCACTTTGAAACTTGAATAAAATAAACAAATACCTAGAAGAACATAAATAAGATAAATTGCCTGAACAAATGGGAAATCTAGATTTTTAATAACCGATTATTAAGTTCAAGGATGGATAGATGGTTATAAGAATATTCTGCTTCCTTTACTGCTAGCTTGATAAGAATAATGGCAGAAAGGATTATGACTGCTGTAATTTTGGATGTTTGCCAATTCCCAAATCAGTCACCAGAGCAATGGGTTAATACAGTCACACAGATAAGCCTCAGATCAGTCCCTGGGACCAGACTGCAGGAGCCAGTTGAAGGCATTACAACCACTATCAACACTATCAGTAGGAAAGTCATTTCTCGAACATTCCAAGAATGGGTGAGGAGGTTTGTTGTAGTCACCCAAAGACTTATAGGTCATCCCCATCAACATTCATATTCTTGTTTTACAGCTATAAGATTCAGTTGGCACCTAACAATGGATGTATGTGACAGTTCCCCAAAGGTGCAATGAAAACACTCATAGCTTCCCATACACATAAATGTAGAAGTGATTGTCAATCTTTGATTATAGTGCAATGAAAAATAGGGGGATTTTAAAACTTGGCTATGAGGGTGTAAAGAGTTTTCAAGAAACAGTCTATAGTATAGCAAAATAAATGGGGCTTAATCGAAATTTTACTCCAAACTCTGGTATTCCATTCTTTACACAAAATCAATTTATTTATGAACCAGTTTGCTACTTCAAAAATATGCAATAGCTAGCAGAAGAAGGAAAAATGCAGAAATACCTAAGGAAATCTGAGACACCAACCATATTAGAAGACCCAGGTCTTTGGGTTAATAATCCACAATGTTGTATCATTTTAATTCCCCAGTCATTTGTTTCTAGTCCTCATCAAATCTTTAACCTTTCTCAAGTCTCTTGAAGTTCTCATCGATACTTGAAGAGAAGCCACTGCACCATGAGCAGACATATTGAATAAGAAACAAAGACAATTAACAAAAATCAATTCATGCCAAGGAAAATCCATAGAGCACAAAAGAGATGCTCATTTCTTGGCTGTTCATTTTTCTGGCTACCACACTGATTTTCATGAGCATATCTTTATCATTTATTTATCATTGGTCTTGAAACCCTAAGGAACTTCGAATTCCAGCATCTCAGCTCTATTTCAGATAAAACAAAGGTGTGGCAAGGTATTTCCCAAGTTAGTTTCCCCACCATTATCTTTCCTCATAATCTGAGCTCCTTGAACCATACCGCAGCATGACTATTCAATCTCTTTAATGTCTGTGCATATTTAAAGAAATATTTTTATATGTTGTCCAAAAACAACCTCTACTAGGAAATACTGAATATATTACTTTAACAAATAAATGTTGAGTACCTATCCTGTGCAATGCATTTTGCTAGATGCATGGCTGAAATTATTTTTCCAACAAATAGCAGAATAATATAGGTGGCAGCACCCAGTGAATTTTAGAAGTGGAAATTTTCCGAATTATTTCATTCTCTTGAGCAAGTTTACATTTATTTATTCATTTATGTATTCATGTGCAACAAACATGTACAGAACATTTTTTTTTAAAGCAGGATCCCATAGAAGGACTTCACCTTTCTTTATCTTAATTTCCTTAACTATAAAATGGTGATGGTAATAATATTTCACTGAGTAGTTGCCAGGATTAAATGAGCTAAAGTATCTGAAGCATTGATAATGGAGCCTGGCACATGCAATGTCTATGTATATATTGACCATCATTTTAACCCAGGACCTCTAAGAAGCATTCTCTGAGGCAACCTACTAAGTGGCCCCATTCAGGTACTGACATTTCATTTGTGAGCTATAAAACCAGGACAGTGAGGGTGAGATTAAAAAAAGAACCTCAGTAAGAAAAGAAAATGATGTGACATGGTGTGTTTCCATGCTAGGGACCACCTCACTACAGGCTGCCTAGAGACCAACAGAACAGTTAAAGATGTTTGCTTGCCCATGCAGCTTCTTCAGGACTCCAAAGAAGATCACATTTTCATCCATGGTGGAGAGAAAGGAAGGGAAATTAATCTGCCTGGTCCCTTCCACCTCCCATTTTCCATTGAGCAAAGTTCATTCCTCACATACTTACAAAGTGTCCTCCTCTGAGGTCTCTCAGGAAACTAGATCCCACACCCAGTGCTTTGTATTTCATCCCAATCTTTTTCTCTTACATTCTAGTTGCTATTAATCAAGCTATACAATGGGAACCAAAAGCAACATCCAGGTTGCCTTTGAATCAAACCTGTTTTTCAAAGCTCTCAGCATAATAGAGTTGACAAAAGCAAGTCTTTATAATTAGATGAGCCGTTTTGAGTCTTGGGTCTTCTACTTGCTAGATGTGTAAGTTATTTATTTAAGCAATCTAAGCCTTTCTTCCTTTCATCTCTGAAATGGAAATGTTAATATATACCTTATAGAACTGTTATAAAGGATGAATGAGCAGTAAAGTAATGAGAGCTGTGATTGGCACATAAACATTCAATAAATGTTTACTACTTCCATAATTATCACTGCATACAATTGAGGTCAGAAATACCCATTTAGACCACTAACTGTGAATCTACTAGAATCATACTAGAAAGGATATACCACAACCTACAGCTACATAGGAAAAGTGGAATTGAGCAATAACCATGATGAATTAGATCAATATAGAAAGCCAAGTAAATAATTCGGAACCCAAACTATATATTTCTCTCACTTGACTAAATTATTCAGAAAATTGTCCCTCCTCCCCCACTTTAATTTGCCTTTATAGGTACTGCCATAAAGTCACTTTCCACACCCTTGTTTGATTCTTTGACAGTCGTTTTCAGAAACGTGTCGTCAGAATCTACCTGTGTTTATATCAGATGTTGTAAATTCTTATTTTATTCTGCCAAGGCAGAGTCTAGTGGGAGCTTTAACATTTGTAGAAGTATTCACTGCAACATATTTATAAGGACATCGCAATAAGCAATGATATCACTACACTGTTTTCAACGAATGCCTTCATGTGAGACATTTAAATTTTTTAAATTGTCATCTTCTTGCAGATTGTGCTGTACATTCCCACCCCACTTGCTTGAAGCTTCAAATTGGCTATTATTTGACATTAAAACAAGCATGCTATACAAGAGAACTATTTTACATTTAATGAAACAAAAACTTAGATTTTATAACAGTAAATGACTATTTTGGGCAGAAAAAAGAAAAGCTTTAATTTCCTTAACATTTTTTATTTTTAATAGATGTTTATTTTACTCCTCTTCACTCTTGTTGCTTTTGAAGACCTGCAAAAATTGCACCCAAAGAAATTAGTCTTAAAGGGGATACAAGAGGAGCAAGAAGAAAACATGTACTGATATTCTTTAGATTCCAATTAGTTAAAATACCTTATTAGCTCAAGCTTAATACATTAACCTGTATTTCAATGATTTTTCAAGAATAGGTGGTGCAGTGAAACTGACTAAAAGTGTTTTTTTAATTTAATTTAATTTATTTTGTTTTACAGCAGGTTCTTATTAGTCATCCATTTTATACATATTAGTGTATATATGTCAATCCCAGTGTCCCAATTCATCCCACCATCACAACCTCTGCCCCACACCCCCACTTTGTGAAAGTTTAAGCGCAGGCCTAAACAGTTGTTGCCAGTGTTACTAGGTTTTAAACCCATCTCTTATGCTTGTTAAAATGTTTGGATTGTTATGCATTGCACCCCACCTTGAGAGTTTATTTGGGAGGTCTAGAATGATAAATAGGTATCAGCATTTTTAACAAGTACCTCAGGTGATGATCCTGGTACAGGGAATTTATGGGCCACAGTTTGATCAACTGATCAAACTGTGTGTAAGCCATTTATGGACCAGAATCAGGAGAGAAGTAACACTGATCTTCAGTAACTCTTATATAATATCACAAAACATCTAGTAGCCGAATACTAAGACTACTGGAAATTCAAGAATGTTTGGATTTAAGGTTGTGACAAGCTGATGTTTTTTCCCCAGATCTCATGAAAATCACAGTTCTTTTATCCGAAAGTGACTCATTTCTCAGTACTTCTTACATCTTCGCTGATATATTTACTTTTCTAGTCACCAGGAGATCAAAAAAAAAAAACAAAAACTGAAACCAAAGCTCTTTGATGGGTTTCTAAGACTGTGCTTTATACAGCTTTATCTGCTGCTAGGAAAGATGTGATCACTTATCTATTCCACAGATATTCTCATGCATACAACCAATGATTTTTCAAGGAACTTCTAGTCAATTTAGAGTAGGTTTTACTTTGACTTTTGCTTCTGTGATTCCCGACTATTTTCTTACTTTTCAATTTCCTACTGAGTCTTCCCACAGGGTTGTTGAATGGTACTCTGTGGTGACCCCTACAGCCTCAAAGTAGTCCTAGTAGAAACCCCACAACTGTGTGAGATAAACACATATCCAATAAGCCTGCATAAAAATAATGAGCATACATGCTTCCAGACAGAATGGCCACAGAGCAGGTGTGGAAAATTGGTTTCACTTCCAAGTTAATTCCCGTTGATTAATATCAGCTCCCTTCAGTATTGTATCATGACAGATCATGGTGGGTAGTTTCCAGGGAAGATTTCCACCTGAAGAATGGTAACTAAGTGAGAAGCAAGATACTGCTTTATTGTTAGTTATATTGATACTAAAGCTCAAGTCACATGCAGGCATCATAAAAAGCTGGATTGGGATTACCCAATTTAGTACAAGTGGTAAATAGCTTCTGTTTCTTCCTCATATTTCCTATCTTGCTATCTGGAAATATTACAACATCCTGAATGGCTAAAAATATAGGAATCAAAATCAATGTCTGATAGGCATGTAGGTTTGGATATGTAGGTTGCTATTCTACTGCCTGGATGGGAAAATATGAGTACTTGATTTTGCCTTGTACAGTAGGACCCTGTCCGCTAATACAGGTAGTTATATCTAACTATTATTTCCTCCTCCTCAAGTGGAGTGAGAGAAGAGAAGTACAGTGAGAGAAGTCAATAAAGGGATAGAAACATTCTCGGATGAGGAAGACAGGATTGAGGAATCTTCTTCTGATGTAAACATGTATAATTTTAATCGATAGAAAAAAAATATTTTATTTTTTCAATATATCCATCCTTCAAGACATAACTTAAATATTTTCCCCCTATGGAACTCTTACTGATTCTTTTATTTAGGCATGATCTTGTGATTTTCACTTCAGTAAAACATTAATGCACTGTGTATATCTCTCTTAACAGGTGATTACTACTCTGCACTATGGATGTTGATTTAAATTCATTTCTTCCCCATCATGTGTTCATAGATGTATATTTATAGCAAGTGCTATGTGATTATCACACTAAGTATAGGACCCCATAAGCAAATAAGTAAATGACATATCCGCCTGCCACCCCTACCGTAAACTCACATTCCATTGGGGAATAAGGACTATAAATTGATAGCTACAAACAGTGAGAAGCTGAATGTCACAGCTAATTCACAACTAGATTCGGAGTTTGAGTTTTGCTGTCAGGGGAGGCTTGATTGTTTGATGTTTGGGTCTTGGCTATAAGGAGATGACACATTTTTTATGAGGTTTGTGCTGTTTTATTTTGCTTTTCAACTATGTTACAATGTCAGCATCCTCCTTTGGTAATTACAGTCTCTCTTTATTATTTTGAATTTGTCTTTAACACTGAAGCTCTTATTAAACTATTTTTCTCTTTATTTGCTCTCTCTTCTAGAAAATGGGCCAGCAAACTACAAAATGGGCTTGTAGCCTATTTTTCTGTCGGAAAATTCTATTGGAATATACCACGCCCATCATTTATACATTGTCTCTGGCTGCTTTTGCATTGTAATGGCAGTGTTGAGAAGTTGTGACAGTGGTCATATGACCAACCCACAAGCCTAACATTTTTAATATCTTGCCCTTTAAGAAAAAGTTTGCTGACCCCTGCTCTAGAACAAGGGGTCTGTGAGGGCAGGGACTACATCTTGGCCAATTTTTGTAATCTTAGTACCAGACACAGAGATCAGGGAATCTTGACCTGAGATCTACCATATGTTCATTTTCCAGAGATGCAGTAACTTCCAAGAACTGCCTGCTAAGTTGCCTATGTATGAGTGCATGCACATTTATGTTTATTAGGAAAAGATTTCTAACTTGTTCATGTTCTCAAAGGGGAATCCCAGTATGGCCAAATAAGTGCCTATCAGACCGACCCTCCCATAGAAAACAACTGTAAACTATGGCCACAATACAAAAAATGAGTTCCTAAAGGCACTACGAGTGAACAAAAAGAAACAGATTCTAGAAAGGAGTCAAAACTTGGAAGAAGGGAATAGCACTCAATAAGTTTTCTCTTACTCTCTTTTAAACTAAGGGCAGTTCACATTTAGGGTCACAGAAGATGCCTAAAACTGTGATTGAAAACCCATGACATTTCTTGCCTAAAAAACTAGAGGACAGAGTTTGGGACATTCACAATCTCTGGAAAGATTTTTTGGGTAGAGGTTATGAAAAGGAGAGAGACAGAGGAATCAGCAAATTCTCTATCCAAATCTCTGGCTGTCCCTGCAACCATACATGTGTGGAAGAGACACCAAACAACCCGGATTAGGGTAGAAGAACTAAGATTAGTTTTCAGTTGTCCAAGAGACAGAGTTTGAACTTTGAGTCCAGCCAAGTTAATTACTTGCTAAAGTAACTCCTCTTCTGAGGAGTAGAGCAGAATCCAGAAACTCCAACACATAACGCCCACAATATCCATGATGTAATTCAAAAATAGTCAACATACAAAGAAACAGGAATGTATGACAAATACTCAACATAAGACAAGCAACAGGAAAACAAACCAGATTATCTAAACGTTAAAGTCAGAAGACAATGACTTTAAAGTCACTATTATTACTGCTCAGTGAGTCAAAGGAAAATATGCCCATAATGAATCAAAAGCTGGGAAATCATAGCAGAGAAAGATGATTAAAAAGAACGAAATGGGAATTCTAGAACTGAGAAATACAGTATTGCCAATGAATATATGGTTCTTTCCTCAAAATTAAATTACATTGCCTCCTGGTTCACTGTGTATTTGACTTGAGAAACTTGAGTTTGTTGTTCTCTGAAAAAGGAATATGTCTTAATAGAAGGAAACAAGAGTGAAATTTTTTACCTATAAGAAAGCAACCAGTTGTTGCCTAAATAACTTGACCTGGAGCAAATTACCTCTCTATACCTTATTTTCTTTAGCTGAAAATGGGGATAATAATGGTATTTCAATGTAATATAATGTTCTAAGCACAATTGCTATAACATTGTAATTGTTCAAAAACTTTGTCTGTGATAATGATGATAATGATTTTTAATTGGGTTCTTAATGTACCTCTCTTTAAAACAGGAGCATCAAGGTAGGATGACATATTCTTGCTGGGTTTGGGGAGCTCACTGAGAGAAAAAAAGGCCAGCACCAGATAAAGTAACCTAAAGAGAGATTTCCAAAAGCAAAGAGTCTAAGACTTAGCTGATAATCCCTTGTAGAATTTGTCCACTGCTAATTAGCTTTTGACACCTGTGTTTCTGCGCTCAATTAAATGTGAATAGTCTGTCAAATGATTCTACTAAAGTATCTTGTTAACCCTGAAATACTGGTGAAATGATTAATTTCCAGGTGCTGACTTGAATAACATTAATCTTAATGAAATCATTTGGTATGAATGTGACTGTCCTATGTATTTTAAAAGGCTGAGAGCAACTGACTGTTTCTGATCTGTCTTGTCACTGCCGTGGATGTTTGAAGGAGCTGAAGGGTCTGCCCTCTTAAGAGGCGTTATCTCACATGTTTGGCACTCACTGATAGCTGTTGTAATTGTAGTACATAGAACAAATAGCACTTTCAACTGCTTTTCAGTCAGTTCTCCCCCAATTCTCCTCCCCCAGAGGTATTGAGATGCATATTCAGAACATAAATTCCAAACATTTCCTGCCATTAACCTCAGGCAATTCCTGGGAGGTACAATTTCAATAATGGGAATATTTAGCTTACGGTACTGAATGTGAAGCAAGATTGTCTTTCTGCCCTCATCCTTATAGCTCCATTGGAAAAGCAACTTCTGAAAGCTGAAGCATGAGGGGCTCACTCATGGAACATGTATTAGGTTATTCGTTTGTGTCAGTGCTTATAATAGGTAGCAGGAGCATACAGAGGAGTGGGGCCTGTTATCAAGTTCTTCCTAACTAGTGGGGAAATGGAATTAAGTTTTTTTTTTTATGAGCCAGATTACTGCTATATCATACGCTAATATTTGAATTGGTCTTCATAAGCATCCAGGTAAGTCAGGTATTATCTTTTTCACTTCACATTGGGGCAGCTGAGTCTCAGTGAGAGTGATTTAAGTTACAGAGTCATTGATGTGGCCCAGGAGAGAGATGACAGGGGCCTGAATTTAGAGCATGGCAATGGAGCCCCAGTATATTCTCAATAACTGATAATATGCCATCATTGTCCAGAGTAATCAAGAAAGAATAGTTTGAAAAATATTAAACTCAGAAACTAGGTTACATATAAATACGAGTAGAAGCATGTAGATGCATCAGGAATCTTGTTTTATGTCTCTTTATTAAAGCCTTGAGAATTGAAGGAATATATTAGCAGCAGCATTGCAGGCTTGATGAGTGCTCTGGGACTGTGTTAATTCCTTAATAAAATGTATTTGACAATATATTCATTCAGTTACTGAGAAATAATTGTTGAAATGTTTCAATTCTTTTCATTAAAAAATAATTAAATTAATTTTTCATTAAAAAATAACAACCTCCTTTTTTGTTACCTCTAAGTGTGAGACAGACAACGAGATACGCATTTTAATTTAATTTCTAATTTAACCTGTACACCACCAACAAAAGGAAGAGATCAGAATCCCCATTTTACAGATGAAGAAGCTGAAGCTCAGGGAGCTTACATAATTTTTCAAGGTGATAGATGTCATAAGTAGGAAAGTGAGAAGTAAATTCTATATATCTGTTTCACTACAAAAAGTACTGTTCTTAAATTCTGCCTCCTTTTGTATAGGAATTGGTTTTCCATTTAACCCAAAGAGCCGGGATTGACTGAGGCAGGTGAGAAGATAATACCCCCCTTTCCCCCACCGAAAGGAAAAAAAAATTAAGCATACTGAAATTAAATCTCCCTGGCATAACTATTTGCCAAAATCAGGCAGGAAACATAACTAGCCCTGAATGACAAACAGAAACCTTAATTCACCAGTCTTACCATCCCTGTTTTATACTGATCCCGTAACACCTATGGTATTACGTGTAGTTTAGAGCATCATAATGGAAAATATTTTTGTTAACCTATAACACGCACCCAGATAAAGGTCCCCATATTGATAGAGGTGCTCGAACCCGGTGATGGCATATGGAATAATCTGGGAATGCTTTAATGTAAGAGGAGAATACTTTAATTGGGGTAGGATAGGAGGAAGGTTCTGAAAGCATGAGAATTGTCTTTCATTGGGATATGTGGATACACAGAAGAGAAAGATTTAATCTATTCTGTTTACATACGAAGGGCAAAACATGGAGCTCTAGGAAGAAATTTCAAGCTGACCAGTCTCAACTCAATATAACATCTCTCTGTAATTATAACTTCCCATCATGGAGTCTGCCTCTTGGGATCTTGTTTCCTCCATCCTGTGAGATATTCACTGAGGCTGTAAGAAGTCACTTGCTCAATGTGCCATAGTAAGATGCTTACCTAGACAAACTTAGGCTCCTGACTTCTAAATTCAGAGAATTATATTAACCTCTAAGGTAGTTGGAAGTATAATGAAGCAGTTAAAATTTAGCTTTTCTCATCAGAAAATTCAGGTTTTACGGTTTCTGGATGAGTGAAATTGGGCAAGTTATTTAATTTCTCTGAGCCTATTTCTTCATCACATAAAATTAGTACCATAGTCCTCACAAGACTCTTGTAAAGAATAAAGAAGATCATCCATGGGAAGTGCTTAACATATGTTAGTTATTACATTTATTTATGCTTTCTGTACATAAGCTGCTTACCTGGTGTGTCTAGAATCTTCAATGTATTGCAGCTAGGAATATAAATGTGAAGGGTTAAGAAAGTGTTTCTCTAAGAATTCATGCCTATGGCAAGGTCTAGGCTGTCTTTGAGCTTTGGAGGACTAGAAAGTGCCCCAGAAACATACTTACTTTCTTCAGAAATTTGGGTGCTAGGGAGTGGTAAGAATCATGTGGTAGCTATAAAATTATGCCACAAGACTCTGAGGATCCTATTTCTAATGTGGTTTGAAAAGTACCTTACACGGCATTCTTTAGACTTGCCAGCTGCCTTAAAATGTCCCTCAAGTTCTAGTTGGATTTGAAGAGCTTGAATATATGTCTTGGGTACCACCAGTTAAAACCTAGCTTAATACGCGAGGGACAGGTATCATGGATCTCGATACTTGATGTGACCTTTACTTTATGAATTAGTAAGCAACGAATAGGGGCACATGTATGGTCCAGTAGCCTGTTCCCTGTATATGTTCACTTAACTAAGCAGGTAGATGGGGGCTGAAAAGCAGACTGTACTTGGATCATAAGTGTGTACACCCTGGCAAAGAGATGTATCTACCCAGAGGAAAAAGCTTATTTTTATAATTCACATATAGGTATCATTGAACTAAAATAGATGTAGGTGTGACAGCATTTGCCCTTACTTTGCTTTACTTACTTTATTTGCTACATACCACATGTAACTGTGGCTTTCAGGGTCTCTATGTATTTTGAAAGATACTGAGGCTCAGAGTGGGTTATACCCATTAGATGAAAAGATTTTTAGGATACGAGTATATCTGTACACAGAGTGTTTTTCACTCAATGAACACACGACTGTTTGATCCTGCATCAAAACATTGCTCATTAACACCCAGGGTACCATAAGTTTAGGTCTGAGGGCCGTGCAACAGCTCAGGCCAGTTCTGTCTCCAAGGAATTTACTGTCCAGTGAACGTGATAAAGTAGAGTAATAACTATACTAGAAAGTAGAACATACCTAAAGTAGTCAACAGGATACAGACAAATGCTACTGAACATTCTAAGGAGGGTATCTATGCATTATGTGCAAATGGCAGGCTTCAGCCCAAATTGTGAATTAATATTCCGAAGAATCCCCAAGTCTCTTCATTTCAACCTCCTTTAGTTAGCAGATGCTGTTGGTGCCCTTCCTCATGTTGGCTCTACGCAAGTGTATTCAGTATAGCAAAATTAGGAAACAACTGGATAATACAAGACAGTCTGTGGGTTATATCCACCAATAAGAGGAACCTCCTTCTTAAACTTACTATGCGAAGATCCTGAACTTTTGGAGGAGTAAAATCCTCAATGGTTTTTGTTTTTAACATTACGTAAATCATAAGTAAACATTATTGCTAATTCTAGATGATACTGCTTTCTCTTTATTTATGTTGTATCTTTATTATTCGGCAAATGTAAAAAATACCTGCATATATAAGAGATTTTAATCATAGGTTTGTTTCCAAATATGGTTCCTCAAATTATACATAAGAGCCGATATGTTTTTTAATTATTCACCCCTAAATTTTCATACAAAGCTTGTTTTTAGACAATTTTTTTAAAGTATTTATTTATTTATTTATTTACTTATTTATTTATTTATTTTTGGCTGTGCTGGGTCTTCGTTTCTGTGCAAGGGCTTTCTCCAGTTGTGGCAAGTGGGGGCCACTCTTCATCGCGGTACGCGGGCCTCTCTTGTTGCGGAGCACAGGCTCCAGACGCGCAGGCTCAGTAGTTGTGGCTCACGGGCCTAGTCGCTCCGCGGCATGTGGGATCTTCCCAGACCAGGGCTCGAACCCGTGTCCCCTGCATTGGCAGGCGGATTCTCAACCACTGCGCCACCAGGGAAGCCACAAAGCTTGTTTTTAGAAAACTAGTCCAGAGAAATATGTGGAGAAATATCCATCCTTGCAAATTAATAAGAAAATCAGCTCATGTATGCTCCTCTGAGCAACGCTAATCATGGTTTGATCAAAAAGTGAGGACCTGTGGAAGCCAAGGTCCTGTTTTAAGTGAAATACTACTTTTTTGAGAACTTTCAGTATGTAGTCTCTTAGCAACTTTCAAATGTGCGATACAGTGTTTCTAACCATTGTCACCAGGCTGTGTATATTACATCTCATGACTTACTTATTTTGTAACTGGAAGTTTGTATGTTTTGACCTTTTTCACCCATTTTGATCATGCCGCCCCCTGCTTCTGGCAATCACCAGTCTGTTCTCTACATCTATGAGCTTGTTTTTGGGGGGGTTTTTTTGTTTTTTTTTTTTTCAGATTCCACATATAAATGAGATCATATGGTATTTGCCTTTCTCTGTCTGACTTATTTCACTTAGCAAAATACTCATGAGGTCTTCTATGTTATCAGAAATGGCAATATTTTATTATTTTCTCTAGCTGAATGATATTCTATTGTACATATAACCACATTTTCTCTTTCTATTCATCCATCAGTGAACACTTAGGTTGTTTCTGTGTCTTGGCTATTGTAAGTAATGCAGTAAATATGTATCTTCTCAAATTAGAGTTTTTGTTTTCTTTGGGTAAATAGCCGGAAGAGAAATTGCTGGATGATATAGTAGTTCTGTTTTTAACTTTTTGAGGAACCTCCATACAGTTTTCTGTAGTGGCTCTATCAATTTCCATTCCCACCAACAGTGCATGAGGATTTCCTTTTCTCACATCCTCAGAAACACTTGTTATTTTTTTTTCTTTTTGTTAATAGCTTTTCTAACAGGTGTGAGGTGATAATTCATTGCATTTTTTAAAAAATGAAGTACAGTTGATTTACAGTATTATTTTAGTTTCAGATGTACAGCATAGTGATTTAGTATTTTTACAGATTATAGTCCATTAAATGATATTACAAGATAATGGCTATAATTCCCTATGCTATATAATATATCCTTGTTGCTTATGTATTTTATACATAATAGTGAGTATCTCTTAATCCCCTACCCCTAACTTGCCCCTCCCCCCTTCCCTGTCACCTCTGGTAACCATTAGTTTGTTCTCTATATCTGTGAGTCTATTTCTGTTGTGTTATATACATTGATTTGTATTTTTTTGTTATTTTTTTAATTTTTATTTTATATTGGAGTATAGTTGATTTACAGTGTTAGTTTCAGGTGTACAGCAAAGTGATTTAGTTGTACGTAG
The DNA here is from genome assembly GCF_965194825.1 of Balaenoptera physalus. Lineage (NCBI taxonomy): Eukaryota > Metazoa > Chordata > Mammalia > Artiodactyla > Balaenopteridae > Balaenoptera > Balaenoptera physalus. The sequence continues at coordinate 100,266,395 of NC_138896.1, read as the reverse complement.
GCGTATAACTATTCTTTTTCAGATTCTTTTCCCACATAGGTTATTACAGAGTATTGAGTAGAGTTCCCTGTGCTATACAGTAGGTCCTTGTTGATTATCTATTTTATATTTAGTAATGTGTACATGTTAATCCCAACCTCCTAATTTACCCCTCCCCCCAACGTTTCCCCTTCAGGAACTGTAAGTTTGTTTTCTAAGTCTGTGAGTTTGTTTGTGTTTTGTAAATAAGTTCATTTGTATCATTTTTTTTAGATTTCACATGTAAGTTATATTATATGATATTTGTCTTTCTCTTTCTGTCTCATTTCACTAAGCATAATATTCTCTAGGTCCATCCTTGTTGCTACAAATGGCAGAATTTCATTCCTTTTTATGGCTGAGTAATAATCCATTGTATGTATATACCACATCTTTATATTTTCATCTCTTGATGGACACTTGGGTTGCTTCCATATCTTAGCTATTGTAAATAACTCTGCTGTGAACACCGGGGGACATGTATGTTTTTGGATTAGTGTTTTTGTTTTTTTCTGAACCTGTACCCACGACTGGAATTGTCGGATCATATGGCAGTTCTATTTTTAGTTTTTTGAGGCACCTCTGTACTGTTTTCCATAGTGGCTGCACCAAGGTACACTCCCATAAACAGAGTACAAGGATTCCCTTTTCTCCACATTCTCTCCAACACTTGTTATTTGTAGACTTTTTGATGATAGCCATTCTGACATGTGAGGTGATAGCTCGTTGCTTTGATTTGCATTTTTCTAATAAATAGTGATATTGAGCATATTTACATGTACTTGTTGGCTATCTGTATGTCTTCTCTGAAAAATATTCAGATCTCTGCCTATTTTAAAAACAGATTGTTTGTTTTTATGCTGTTGAGTTGTATGAGTTCTTTCTATATTCTGGATATTAACCCCTTATCAGATATATGATTTGCAAGTATTTTCTCCCATTCAATATGTTGCCTTTTCATTTTGTTGATGGTTTCTTTTGCTGTGCAGAAGCATTTTAGTGATGTAGTCCCACTTGTTTATTTTTCCTTCACTTTTGGTATCAGATCCAAAAATTTATCACCAAGACTGATGCCAAGGAGCTTACCACCTATGTTTTCTTCTAAGAGTTTTATGGTTTCAGATGTTACTTTAAAGTCTTTAATCCATTTTGAGTTAATTTTTCTGTGTGGTGTAAGATAGTGATCCAGTTTTATTCTTTTGCGTTTGGCTGTCCAGCTTTCCCAAAACCATTTATTGAAGAGACTATTCTTTCCCTATTGTATATTTTTGGCAAATTTGTGATTAATTGACCATACATGTGTAGGTTTATTTTGGGGCTCTCTGTTCTATTGATCTTTGTGTCTGTTTTATGTCAGTACCATACTGTTTTTATTACTGTAGCTTTGTAATGTAGTTTGAAATCAGGGAGTATGATGTCTCCAGCTTTGTTCTTTTCTCCCAACATTGCTTTGGCTACTTAGGGGCTTTTGTGGTTCTATACAAATTTTAGGATTATTTGTTCAGTGAAATGCTGTTTTGAGTATCTAGAATATACTCTAAAACAACTCTGCTATCCACTACTGTACTAATTTTTCTTTTCTATACTCCAGAGAAATATTCTAGAGGAAGTCATCAATTTTATCAAGACCTAGGTTGGTCTTATAGGTTCACTCTGAAGAATGTGTAGGTTCACAGCAAATTGATTTTATTGGCACAACTGCAAGTATGGAACTTTCTAGCTTATCTATAAGAGATTGCAACAGAATTAAGAAGCCAGATCTAAGAGGGTAAGGGGTAATAAAAGAAGGAGGGAAAGGAGCCAAGCAAGAATGACATGTGGGTGCCCCCAGAGTGACAGGCAGGGCAGGGATAAAAAGGCAGACTTGAAAAGAAGAGTAAAGGAATACTTAAATTATCTTCTGGATTTTGAGTATCCCCAAGGGTACTCACATAGGTGAAATATAGAGTTATTTTCAGTAATGGATTGAGCAAAATATCTTTCTAGCTGTTGCAGGGGCACGATGGCAGAGCATCCCTTCATAAGGCAGAGTTGAATACAGAAGGAAAATCAGACCAGATTTATTCAGCATTGATGACTGCTTCTACTGGCTTTGTTCCAGCCTTATGCAATACACTCCATGTCCCACTGGGACCTTGGGCTGCTGGAGCAATGTCAGATGGGCCTGTGGAAGAGCCTTCACCATGGAGTCTAGCAATTCTGTCTAGAATTTCCTCTTGACTGTTACAAATGTGGAAATAGCTTTTGGAGTCAGAAAGTGCAGAAATGATGATGTAGCCTGCCCTAAACAGGCAGAAACAGAGATAGATAGCCTTCTAGGAGAGTCAGGATGCAGATGCTTTGAGTAGTTCTACTACAATGCACTCTGCTGGAAGAAAAATTACTAACAAAGTCTAAGCCTGACATAAGTGACAGAAAGAAGTCAATGAAATTTAGACTGGTGTGTTAAATATTTAATATCTCTTGAATTGTTTTGATCTCTCAGTCACATTGGCTAGTTAACTGTTTGCCACCGTCTTTTTAGCTTTTCTTTCTAGATTTTGTTAACATCTGTTTTTTTTTCTGATAAAAATGTGTCACATACTCACAATAAAAGCAAGCAAAATATTGATAAGCGTAATATAAAACACAAACCATCCATAATCCTATCTCTTTGAGGTAAACAGTATTAAAGTTTGTGCAATATTAAGGTGGTAGTTGCCTTTGTCACTGATTGATTTTTGCACTAATTAGAGCAAAAACAATGGTGGGTAAAACTGCTGGCAGCTTAGCATGAATCAAAACAGTGGAATCAAACTGTACTAGTACTATTATTCATTGCATTTTTCATCAAAATGCACTTGCAGTTTTAAAAAACTGCCAGTTTCACTTAAGACTGTCCTTGACGAAGCAGTAAAAATTGTTAAATCTTGGCCATTGAGCACACATCTTTTTTTTTAATTTGTATTTTTATCAAAGGATAGTTGAGGTACGATATTATATAAGTTACAGGTATGCAATAGTGATTCACAATTTTAAAGGTTATATTTCATTTATAGTTATTATGATATACTGGCTATATTCCCCATGTTGTATGATATATCCTTGTAGCTTATTTTTTACATACTAGTTCCTACCTCTTACTCCCCTACCCCTATATTGCTCCTCCCTCATTCCCTCGTGCCACTGGTAACGACTAGTTTGTTCTCTATATCTGTGAATCTGCTTTTTCTTTGTTATAGTCACTAGTTGTATTTTTTTAGATTCCACATATGTGACATCATACAGTATTTGTCTTTCTCTCTTTGATTTGTTTCACTTAGTAAAATACCCTCCAAGTCCATCCATGTTGCTGCAAATGGCAAAATTTCATGTTATGTCTGAGTAGTATTCCATTTTGTGTGTGTGTGTGTGTGTGTGTGTGTGTGTACACATCTTCTTTATCCATATTCTTTATTCATTCATCTTTTTCCATTCATCTGTTGATGGACACTTAGGTTGCTTCCATATCTTGGCAATTATAAATAATGCTACTATGAACATTGAGGTGTATGTATCTTTTCAAATTAGTGTTTTGCTTTTTTGCTTTTTATATACCCAGGAGTGGAATTGCTGGCTCATTTGGTAGTCGTATCTTTAGTCTTTTGAGAAACCTCCATACCATTTGCCACAGTTCCACAGTTTGCACCAATTTACATTCCCAGCAACAGTGCACAAGGGTTCCCTTTCCTCCACATCCTCGCCAACATTTGTTATTTGTGTTCTTTTTGACGATAGCCATTCTGACCATGTGAGGTGATATCTCATTGTGGTTTTGATTTGCATTTTCCTGATGCTTAGTGATGTTGAGCATCTTTTCAGGAGTGTAGATCTTTTTAACATTTATATGACACCCCTGAAAGTATACATAAAGCACTCTGCCTATTGAGGTGTGATGGTTTTATCAAGAGAAAGAGCTCTTGTACAGTTGTTCTGGTTGCCAGCTGAACTAGCCACTTTTCTTATGGAATGGCATTTTTACTTGAAAGAACAGCAGGCAAACAAACTATGATTATTCACCAGTGGGTATCTGACAGACATTTTCTTAAAAAAAAAGCAAAAAACAAAAACAAAGTGAGTCTGTCATCTCAAGGAAGAAATTAACACTACTTGTTGCCAGGTATAGAGTTTGAACTTTAAAGTAAAAATTAGAATATTGGAAAACTCCCAGTCAGCTTGACAACTTTCCAGTACTTATAGACTTTTCTGGTGAGTTTAGTTTCGATATCAACAATTGTGAATTTCTGAAATTGTATAATGAAATGTGTCAGTATTTGGAAGATGCTGACAAAGACTTTCTCCTTAACAAACACTAGTGAGGTCCCTCTTAGCCCTCTTCTCAGCTAGGCTTGACCTTGGCCCCCATCCTTGCTGGACCTGCATAGCTCAGTTTGGCAAGGACCCTGCTAAGTCAGTTTGTCAAGAATTCCCCCACCCTTGATATCTGATCACCCTCAATATCTGATCAAGCTCCTGCTCCCCCACCTTTGATGCATAAGTCCTTAACCTGCTTTCACCAAAAGTCCTGTTAGGTTGGTTAAGCAAGACTCCCCCTACCTCCGCTGTCTTTTCTTACTAAATTTTCCTCCACTGACCCCCCTCCCTCTGTTCATTGGCTATAAATCCCCAGCTGTCTTGGTTGTATTTGGACTTGAGCCTGATCTCTCTCCCCTATTGCTACAGTCTTGACACCTATTGCAATAGTCCTGATTAAAGTCTTCCTTTCCATTTTAACAAATGTCAGAATAATTTTTCCTTTAACAATATACATAACAGAATGAATCAGTATCTTCCAAATGACCATTTTTTTCCAATGTTAAAAAAAATCATGGATGGGTAAAAGAACCATTCAAAATAGAAGAGAAATCAAAGGATATTAATGAAACAGAGCCCCAAAAGTTTATTGATAGGATTTCAGATTCCACATTGCAACTAACCTTTAAGAAACTACCATTTGTTAAGTTCTGTTGTAATATCAAAGAGGATTATCCACAATTATCTCTGGATGGGATATTGAAATACTCTTTTCCCTTGTCCTACTATCTATGTGTATGAGGCCAGATTTTCTTCATTTACTTCAACCAAAAGAACATACTGAAATAAATTGAAGGCAGGAGCAGATATGAACCCAGCTGAGATTCACAAAGATATGAAACAATGCCACTCTTCAAACTGTTTGCTTTAGAATATAGGTTTTTTTTCATATAGCTATGTTGTTATTATTAACATGTAATGAGTTTATAGGAATTAATAAATATATAATTCGATTTTGCCATGTTTAGTTTCTAATTCGGTAAATATCAATAGGTATAACTCACATGAGCTAAAGCCCTTTAGGGTTCTCAGCAACTTTTAGGAGTCTAAAAGCATTTTGTGAACAGAACACTTGGAAACAGCTTATTTCAATGTGTCAGGGGTTCAACATTCTCTAATAGTGATGTAAGAGATGTTTGAAAGTAGCAAACCAACGAATCAGGTCATTGATATTACAATATGTTGAAGTTGGTGGCACTAAGCAAGCATGTTCATGAGTGTTAGGTTCCTATAAGCAAAGAAGAATACCAAGCTATCAAAAGGAGGAGGCAAGGGGGTAAAATGTGCCAAGAAAACTAAACCTGGCCTTGGGAATCTAATCACCAAATCAAATTGGATTCACTTGATCTTATTATACTACCCCAGGACATAAAAGTGTTATTTTTTTTTTTTTTTTTTTTTTTTGCATCTCTCTGGAGCATCAAGTTTATTAACTAGAATTGGAAGAACCAAGGAGTTCTTGGAACAAGAACTATCCCCCTCCCCCACCAACACAGAAGACAGAAGAGTAGGGGAGGGGAGACGTGCCCCAGGAATGACAGTCCAGTCTCTCAAGTTTCACCCAGGTGGGGGTTGAGGGGCAGACCTGCAGCCATGGTGGCCTCGCTTTCGGTCGCCCGGGCTGCTCCGGACCATCCTCTGAGCTGGCCAGGGTCTTGGATACGATGCTTCTGAAGGCCGTGCAGAGAACACACTCCTCTTCCCCTGCACCGGGCCCCAGGGAGCACGGCGGCCTGACCTTCCTGCCTCGGTCATCCATGGGGTTCACATGGGCTCACTTTATTATGACGCCTCATGCTGGGCAGCTTGCAACAAAGATGTTTCAAAATAAAGTTCCAGATTCTCCCAGCCACCCCTTGCTTTTTCTGGCTCTGGCCAGAGAGAGTGGATGAGGAGGACACACTCTCAGGCTGCCCAGCGTGGGAGGACCTTCCAGTGTTGGACACACCCAGGGGGCAGCTGCTTCCCTCTGGGGCTCCAATCCCGCTGCTGCTGGAGGTGGATGTCCCAGTGCCACACTGGGGGGCTGGGCTGGGGGTGGCAGTCCTCGCCTCCAGGCTGGGTGGGGGACAGGCAGACTCACCGGTCTTCTGCCCTGCCTGCTGGTCTTCCTGCAGCTGCACATTGTTTCTGTGGTAGAGCCACCTGGTTTGCAGGGAGGACACCACAGGGCTTGGAGAAGGCTCAAGTTCACTGCCACTGAGGTCCCCGCAAGAGAAGGGCTTCACAGTTATGATGGAGACCTCCACCTTGGGTTTCTTGGCGCTCACACGGCCTGTCCCAGTGTCCTGGATCTGGTCGCAAGTCAAGCCCGGAGTCCTCACCATTGTCACCTCCAGGTCCTCTTCACAGGGTGGCTGGAGTGGCTTCTTCTGGCCCATCTTGACCCATGGATGCTTCATGAGGTCAGGTAAGGTGCCTCTGTCCCTGGGGTTGAGGGCAATCATTTTTTGTAACAGATCCCTTATCTTCAAAGACAGATAAGGTGGGATGGGGTATTGCCCTTGTAGGATTTGCTTCCGCAGCTCCTGGGAGTCTTTTCCCACAAAGGGCCGGGACCCAGTTACCATGGTGTAGAGCACTGCTCCCAAGCTCCACACGTCCACCGCAGGGCTGCTGTACCTCTGCCCCAGGAAGAGTTCCGGGGCAGCATAAGGGGGTGTGCCGCAGATCGTGTCCAGTGGGAAAATGTCATCACACTTGTTGCTGAGGCCAAAGTCTGTAAGTTTGATATTCATCTTGGAATCAAAGAGGAGGCTCAGTGGCTTCAGGTCCCGATGCACGATGCCCCTCCGGTGGCAGTGCTGCAGGGCGGAGACCAGCTGCTGGAACGGGCCGCGGGCCTGCGCCTCTGTCATACGGCCATGGATCTTCAAATAGCGGTATATGTCCCCCCCACTGAGGTACTCCATCACCACGAAAAACGTCTCCTCTGTGTCAATCACCTCCAGCAGTTTTACAATATTGGGGTGATTCAGAGCCTTCAGACTGCACACTTCCCGGAAAAGTGCCTGGACACTTGAGAAGCTCTGACGCCTTTTCTTTATGACCTTCACAGCCACCTGTGTCCCGGTCAGAATGTGCCGGGCCAACTTCACTTTACCGAAGGTGCCTTCATCAATGGTGTGGAGGATCTGGAAGTCATCAATATGAGCCTTCTTGCCAGCAGATTTGGCTGTGAGGCCCTGCATCCTGGTGATCTGCTAACTACACTGACTGACAGCACTACCTAGCAACGCTAACTATGCTAACTAACAATGCTAACTGTACTAACAGGGCTAAGTGTGCTGTGTCTACTAACAACGCTAACTACGCTAACTGTACCAACAGTGCTAACTAGTACTAACTACACTAACTATGCTAATCAAGTATCAACTATACCAACAATACTCACTATGCTAACTGCAGAAAGAACAATGACACAAATAAAAAAGAGTAGAGAAAAGAGAAACGAAAATCAACAAAATGGCAGAAACAAGGAAAACACAAGCTAACTGTAGGTCCAAGGCCGTCAGGTCACCAAAAGCAGCTTCCTGGGCTCTAAGGACCAAAAACCTGGGCCCACCTTTCTCTTTCATAGGGCTTTGTGAAGTACATCACAATGGTGCACTCTGAGGTCAGAGCAAGAAATGGACCCATCACCGCTGGGGATACACCACAGTGGTTTTCTCACTTTTTGAGTTCAAGGCCCCTTTACACTTAGGAAAAAGGATCCCAAAGAAATTTTTCTTTACGTGTCTTATTAGATATTGGTATTCACTTTGTTATAAATAAAAATCTGCAGGATACTTCAGTGGCCTTTTTATTTCTAGTTTGAAAATGTGTAATAATTTTAGAGACCTCATAATGTCTACACTTGAAATGTTCAATTCCTTTTCCTTAAATTCTGGTCTCAAAATAACGTTACAACTTAACTGACTTCACGATACTATACAAAATGTTCTGTTGCATAAGACATGATACGGTACATTATGAAAGTCTATGAAGCTGAGAGAAGGGTTGCCAGGAAGGTCATTGAGCAGATTTCTCATCAGGAGCCTCGGAGGCCAGATGGCATGACTCAATGTACTTGAAGTGTTGAAGGAAAGAAACCGTCAACCAAGAATCCTATATCTAGCAAAACTTTCCTTCGAAAATGAGGGAGAAATCAAGACATTCCCAGTTAATCAAGAGTTGAGAGAGTTCTTAACCACCAGACCTGTCTGCCACAGGGAGTTCTTCAGGTTGGAGTCAAGGACCCTGGACAGTAGCTCAAAGCCTTATGAAGAAATAAAGACCTCTGGTAAAAGTAGACAGTCGGGCGACAAGAAAAGCTAGTACTGTTGTAACTTTGGTTTGTAGCTCCACTTTTTGTCTTCTATTTGATTTAAGAGACTAATATATAATAAAACACACACATACAAATCAAAAAAAAAAAAAAAGATCACCTCTTCACCTAGAAAAGTTACTTCACCCCCACTTTAGACTAACTTTGGGAATTCCCATCAACAACATTCTTCTTTCCACTGTAGGAAGCAACGCTGCCAGAAGCTATGGCAAGCAGAGCCTCTTCTAAAATGCCTTTGATGATTGCAGCAACATGGATGCAACTAGAGATTATTAAGTGAAGTAAGTCAGAAAGAGAAAGACAAATACCATGTGATACCACTTACATGTGGAATCTAAAGTATGGCACAAATGAACCTATCTATGAAACAGCAACAGACTCACAGACATAGAGAACAGACTTGTGGTTGCCAAGGAGGAGGGGGGTGGGAGAGGGAAGGGCTGGGAGTGTGGCATTAGCAGATGTAAACTATTATATATAGGAGGGATAAACAACAAGGTCCTACTCTACAGCACAGGGAACTAGAGTCAATATCCTGTGATAAACTGTAATGGAAAAGAATATAAAAAAAGAATGTCTATATGTGTATAACTGAGTCACTTTGCCATACAGCAGATTGGCACAAGATTGTAAATCAACTATACGTCAATAAAAACAATAAAATAAAATAAAAAATGCCTCTGATGACGTACACAGCCCCTGCTCCTGCTGACTACCTGTCTGCAGCACCCAACACTGTGAAACCCCGCCCCCAGCTGAGGTCACTCCAGTCCTGTGTCTCCTTCCTTTGTCCTCTGTCTCCCACCAGTGTTTCTCTAACAGAAACACAAAGAACTGCTGTGTTTTCACTCAGTCTCACTGTTCACGTTCCCACGCTTGATTTGGGCATCAGACCTGCAAGAGTTCAAAACTTACTGGGTGGTAGAACTGCCATTTCTCTGCCTATCTCTCATTATAAAGAACTTCTCTGAAATTCTGAATTCACTGGTCTGGTCATCCATTCACGAGCAAGTATCTAGGTACTGGGGTTAAGAGCTAGGAATGAGATACAGTTGTTAGTAAAGAAACAACAAACCCCAAATGGAGTCACTTGTGCTAAGTCCCACGTCAGCAAACCAAGACTTAATAGCTAACCTAATTGCAGTTTCAGCCTCTCTCAGGAATGGGACCTTAGTGTTATTGTTTTTAAAATGGAAGATAATGAAGTTAATTTGAATTTGAGTTAATACTGAAATGAATTTATGATGCCCAGTAAATATACTAATTACCAGAATTGTATTACAAGAGACCACTTTCATTGTGTTAATAGATTGTGATATTAACATTTCTAGAACTTTTTAAGAAACTTCAAACAATAGCAAACTCATGTCACTTTCTCTCACTGAACATAGAAATTTACCCTGTGCTTTTTCCAAAAATGATATACTATATGAACTCTAACAGGTTTCCGTGATTTCATATGCACAATAAGCCACCTAGAACCCTGAAGGTCTACATCTCTGAGGAAAAAATAATCATCTCTCTGGATTCAGGTTCCAGAAAGACCTGAAGATTCCAAAGGACAAAACATAATTCTGAAGCATAAAGAAGACATGGCCATAGATCTATGTGTATGATTACAAGATTACTTTTATTTGTGATCATTGTTTCCTGAACTATATCTTAGTGCAACCTCTTCATGAGCCTTACTTTCTTGGCTTCTATAGTTCTGTAGTTGGATTCCATGCAACAAAACTAGCTTCAAGAGTATACACAGAGTTGGTACAACTAAAGAGCATCACCTGAACTACTTTCTGTGTTGGTCTATCTTAGTATAAAAAATGCAAAATTAGAGATTATTTCCAATATGCATTAGGACATTTCAGCATTTAACACTTGTCTATTGAAGTGTATATATCATTGTGAATTGTAAAAACATTTTCAAATATTTGTCTATATTATTGATATAGTCAGACCCCAAATAAATGGAACATGTAGTTGGTAGCTTACTGGGGCAAATTGAAGGGGGGGGTCTGAGAAAGGGAGTGATGTTCAGTGCATGTGCCACCGTTTAGCATGAGGCTCAGTTGTACTCACTTTGGCCTACTTTGGTCTGTGTTTAAAACAAAAGATTTATGGTTGACTAGGTTGATGCAGTGCTGAAATTAGTCATCAAATATCCCTATACTTTATTTATAATAGCAAAACTGGTAACATCTGAAATGTCTGACATAGGGAAATAAGTAAACTGTGATAGGACTCTATGGTAGAATACTATGTAGCTGATAAAAATGTTGCTTGTAAAATATTTTAATACTGTTAGAATAAATTTATGTCATAACATTAAATGAAAGAGTAGGAAGAAAACAGCAGAGATGAAAATCTAAAATTTATAAAAGCTATACGATTAGTGTTTGGGGGTTTTTTTGGATATATACCCAGGAGTGGAATTGCTGGGTCATATTGTAGTTCTATTTTTAGTTTCTTGAGAAACCTCCATATTGTTTTCTATAGTGGCTGCACCAATTTACATTTCCACCAACAGTGTACAGGGTTCCCTTTTCTCTACATCCTCACCAACATTTGTTATTCATGTTCTTTTTGATGATAATCATTCTGACTGGTGTGAGGTGATATCTTACTGTGGTTTTAATTTGCATTTCCCTGATGATTAGTGACGTTGAGTATCTTTTCATGTGCCTGTTGGCCATCTGCATTTCCTCCTTGGAAAAACGTCTACTCAGTTCTGCCCATTTTTTAATTGGGTTGTTTGTTTTATTGATGTTGAGATGTACAAACTCTTTATATATGTTGGACATTAACCCCTTATTGGTCATATCATTTGCAAATATCTTCCCCCCTTCAGTAGGTTTTTTCCGTTTGTAGATGGTTTACTTTGCTGTGCAAAAGCTTTTAGGCGTAATTAGGTCCCATTTGTTTCTTTTTGCTTTTGTTTCCTTTGCTTTAGGAGGCGGATCCAAAAAAATATATTGCTGTGATTTATGTCAAAGTGTGTCCTGCCTGTGTTTTCCTCTAGGAGTTTTATAGTATCTGGTCTTATATTGAGGTCTTTAACAGAGAGTATAGAGTCAACTGATACACAAAGAAACATTAATATTGATAAATCATTGAGGGTCCTTTGGTTATAAGCATTAGAAACCAATTCTCTTGAAAATGCAAATGAATGTGTTAAAGAAAACTGGGTAGCTCATCAAACCTAAGAAAGGATAGAAATATAGCCATTATCAAGGAATGGGGTAAGAGAAATTATGGACAAGTTCTTCAAGGACTATCTTAAAATGGTTCTTTTCCAAACATTTTCTATTCTTAAAGATTCAGTTACTGGTAGGGAGACTATGAGTAAATTTGTATGGGTCAAGCATCCACTTCTTAGCCAGAGAAGAAGAGGTAACATGATTGACAGCTCTACATGGAACGAGGGAAGGAGTAGTGCATTAACAAAATGATCATGTTGTCCACTGCAAGAAAGAAATTATTGAGGTTAAAACTATATGTCCTGCATGTACATATATGATGATCCTAATAACAGTAGCTACCCTTAAAGCTGAACACTTACTATATGCTTAATACTAATCTGGTTTCTCTACTTTACAAGGACGCTCTCATTTGAACCTCTCAACATTGAAAGATGGGTTTTCATACTAACCCAATTTACACAGGTGGAAACTGATGCTCAGAAAGGTTAAATTGCATAATGTCATAAAATGAGAATATGGTGGATATGGAATTTGATCTGTGGCTGACTAGCTACAAAGCCCATGAATTTGTCTGCCAGAATACATTGTAGATAAAAATATACTTTGATCATTACTGCTGTTTTAATTTCTCTCAGTACCACTAGTCTAAAGCAAATGATGGACTACGTATTAGGGCCTAATGTCTGTTTCACTCAAGCAACACTTTTGTACTCCCTCATTCCCCAGCCCCCCGCCAAATGGGTTTTTCTCTAAATATAGTTAGTTCTAAAATCTCCTTGTTGGATTATTTCTGTCTACTCTAGAATAGTTGGATTTTAGCTTTAAAACTGTGTATCAAGCACATTTCAGTTGTTTTGTTGGGATAAAAGAATAGAGTTACATGCCATACCACATTTCAATTAGTCATGAAGAATAACCAACCACAGAATGCTAGTGATAAATGAGTGTTCCATTCCCCCTGAAAAGTTAATATCCTCAAAGCCAATGGCATTGTCAGAGCTCTAACTAGAATAAGAAATAATGCAACCTTTTCACTCCAGTAGTCTGAAGCAGGTACCATGCCCTGGACACTTTTTTCCCTATCTCCCAGATTGATCTCTAGGTCTTCAGTACCAGCTTTGTTTCATTGAGGTTAAGCTACTGGAGATCTCAGAATTCCTCCAAGTTCAAACATTAAAACTCATTTCAGATATCTCTAATATTTATTACTGAAATCTGAAACAGTAGCTTGCATAAGAATTATCTTGTGAGCTTCTTTATTTTTCTTATTGAGGTATAATTGACATACAGCATTACATTAGTTTCAGGTATACAAAATAATGATTTGTTATTTGTATGTATTGCACATGTTCAGCATGATAAGTCTAGTTAACATCTGTCACCATATACAGTTACCAAATTATTTTTTCTTGAAATGAGAACTGGTAAGATCTTCTCTCTTAGCAACTTTTGAATATGCAATACAGTGTTATTAACTATAGTCACCATGCCGTACATTACGTCCCCATGACTTATTTATTTTATAACTGGAAGTTTGTACATTTTGATCCCCTTTACCTGCTTTACTTCATCCACCATACACCCCCTGTCTTTGGCAACCACCAATCTGTTCTCTGTATCTATGAGCTTGTTGGGGGCTTTATTTGTTTTTTGTTTTCTTTAATTCCACATTAAGTAAGAACATACAGTGTTTATCTCTCTCTGCCTGACTTACTTCACTTAGCATAATGCCCACCAGGTTGATCCATGCTGTGGCAAATGGCAAGATGTTTTTTCTTTTTTATGGTTAAATTATATGTATGCATTAATAATAACTTATTAATAATTAATAACAATAATTTAATATAATATATATACACATATATGTTTATATGTCTGTGTGTGGGTGTGTGTATATATATACACCCACACACTTAGGTTGTTTCCATATCTTGGCTATTGTAAATAATGTAGCCATGAGTGTGGTAGTACATAGATCTTTTGATTTACATTCTCACCAACAGTGCGCAAAGGATTGCCTTTTCTCTACATCCTTGCCAACACTTGTTATCTCTTGTCTTTTTGATAATAGCCTTTTTAACAGATATAAAATAATTATCTCACTGTGGTTTTTATTTGCACTTCCCTAAGGATTAGTGATATTGAGTATTTTTTCACAAACCTGTTGTCTATCTGTATGTCTTCTTTGGAAACAAATGTCTATTCAGATCCTCTGCCCATTTTTAAATCACATTGTTTGTTTCTTTGCTATTGAGTTTTATGAGTTCTTTATATATTTTGCATATATATCAGAGATATGATTTGCAAATATTTTCTCCCATTCAGTAGGTTACCTTTTCTTTTTGTTGATGGTTTTTCTTTCTTATGCAGAAGTTCTTTAGTATGATGTGTTCCCACTTGTTTATTTTTGCTTTTGTTACCTTTGTTTTTGGTGTCAAATCCAAAATAACGTCACTGAGAGCACTGTCAAGGGGCTTACTGCCTGTGTTTTCTTTTAGGAGTTTTATGGTTTCAGGTCTTATATTTGTCCCAGATGCATTCTGAGTTCATTTTTATGTATGGTATAAGATAGTAGTCCAGCTGCTTTCTTTTGCATGTGGCTATCCAGTTTTCTTAACACCATTGATTGAAGAGACTGACTTTTCCCTATTGTATGTTCTTGGCTCCTTTGTAATTAATTAATTGACCATATACTTACGAATTTATTTCTGGGATCTCTATTCTGTTACACTGATCTATGTGTTTGTTTTTATGCTAATACCATACTTTTAAAATTATTATAGCTTTGTAATCTAGTTTGAAATCAGGGAGTGTCACGCCTCCAGCTTTGTTCTTTTTTCTCAAGACTGCTTTGGCTATTCAGATATTTTGTGGCTCTATACAAATTTTAGGATTGTTTGCTCTCTTTCTGTGAAAAATGCCATAGGGATTTTGATAGGGATTGCATTGAATCTGTAGATTGCTTTGGGTAGTATGGACATTTTAACAATATTAATTTTTTCAACCCATGAGTATGGAATATCTTCTATTTATTTGTTTCTTCTTCAGTTTCTTTCATCAGTATCTTATAGTTTACAGTGTATAGATGTTTCACCTCCTTGGTTAAATTTATTCCTAGGTACTTCACTCTTTTCAAGGCAATTATAAATGGGTTTGTTTTCTTAAAATCTCTTTCTGCTAGTTTGGTATTAATTTATAGAAACACAACAGATTTTTGTATATCGATTTTGTATCCTGCAACTTAACTGAATTTGTTTACTAGTTCTAACAGTTTTTTGGTGGAGTCTTTAGTATTTTCTATATATAATATGTCAACTACAAATCGTGACAGTTTTACTACTTCTGTACTTATTCGGATGCCTTTTATCTCTTTTCTTTTTCTTTTTTTCTTTTTTTTCTGCCTAATTGCTCTAGCTAAGACTTCCAATACTTTGTTGAATAGAAGTGGTGAGAGTGGGCATCCTTGTCTTGCTCCTGATCTTAGAGAGAAATATTTTTACCACTAAGTATGATGTTAGCTGTGGGCCTGTCATAAATGGGCTTTATTATGGTGAAGTATGTTTGTTCTATACCCACTTTGTTGAGATTTTTATCGTAAATGGATTGAAATATTCTCAAATACTTTTTCTGCATCTATTGCAATGATTGTATGATTTTTATTCATTTTCTTAATGTGGTGTATCACACTGATTGATTTGCAGGTGTTGAACCATTCTTGCATCCCTGGGGTAAATCCCACTTGATCATGGTATATGAGCCTTTTACTGTATTGTTGAATTTGTTTTACTAATATTTTGTTGAGGATTTTTACATCTGTGTTCATCAGGAATATTGACCAGTAATTTTCTTTCTTGTGTCATGCTTCGCTGGTTTTGGTATCAAAGTAATGCTAGCCTTATGAGATGAGTTTGGAATTGTTGCCTCTTGTTCTATTATTGGAAAAGTTTGGGAAGGATTGGTATTAATTCTTTTTTTTTTTTTTTTAAACATCTTTATTGAAGTATAATTGCTTCACAATGGTGTGTTAGTTTCTGCTTTATAACAAAGTGAATCAGCTATACATATACATATATCCCCATATCTCCTCCCTCCCGCATCTCCCTCCCTCCCGCCCTCCCCATCCCACCCCCCCAGGCGGTCACAAAGCACCGAGCTGATCTCCCTGTGCTATGTGGCTGCTTCCCACTAGCTATCTATTTTACATTTGGTAGTGTATATACGTCCATGACACTCTCTCACCCTGTCACATCTCAACTCTCCCCCTCCCCATATCCTCAAGTCCATTGTTTAGTAGGTCTGTGTCTTTATTCCCATCTTGCCACTAGGTTCTTCATGACCTTTTTTTTTTTTCCTTAGATTCCATATATATGTGTTAGCATACTGTATTTGTTTTTCTCCTTCTGACTTACTTCACTCTGTATGACAGACTCTAACTCCATCCATCTCATTACAAATACCTCCATTTCATTTCTTTTTATGGCTGAGTAATATTCCATTGTATATATGTGCCACATCTTCTTTATCCATTCATCCGATGATGGACACTTAGGTTGCTTCCATGTCCTGGCTATTGTAAATAGAGCTGCAATGAGCATTTTGGTACATGACTCTTTTTGAATTATGGTTTTCTCAGGGTATATGCCCAGTAGTGGGATTGCTGGGTCATATGGTAGTTCTATTTGTAGTTTTTTAAGGAACCTCCATACTGTTCTCCATAATGGCTGTATCAATTTACATTCCCACCAACAGTGCAAGAGTGTTCCCTTTTCTCCACACCCTCTCCAGCATTTATTGTTTGTAGATTTTTTGATGATGGCCATTCTGACCGGTGTGAGAGGATACCTCATTGTAGTTTTGATTTGCATTTCTCTAATGATTAATGATGTTGAGCATTCTTTCATGTGTCTGTTGGCCATCTGTATATCTTCTTTGGAGAAATGTCTGTGTAAGTCTTCTGCCCATTTTTGGATTGGGTTGTTTGTTTTTTTGTTATTGAGCTGCATGAGCTGCTTGTAAATCTTGGAGATTAATCCTTTGTCAGTTGCTTCATTTGCAAATATTTTCTCCCACTCTGAGGGTTGTCTTTTTGTCTCGTTTATGGTTTCCTTTGCTGTGCAAAAGCTTTTAAGTTTCATTAGGTCCCATTTGTTTATTTGTGTTTTTATTTCCATTTCTCAAGGAACTGGGTCAGAAAGGATCTTGCTGTGATGTATGTCATAGAGTGTTCTGCCTATGTTTTCCTCTAAGAGTTTGATAGTGTGTGGCTTTACACTTAGGTCTTTAATCCATTTTGAGTTTATTTTTGTGTATGGTGTCAGGGAGTGTTCTAATTTCATACTTCTACATGTAGCTGTCCAGTTTTCCCAGCACCACTTATTGAAGAGGCTGTCTTTTCTCCACTGTATATGCTTGCCTCCTTTATCAAAGATAAGGTGACCATATGTGTGTGGGTTTATCTCTGGGCTTTCTATCCTGTTCCATTGATCTATATTTCTGTTTTTGTGCCAGTACCAAACTGTCTTGATTACTGTAGCATTGTAATATAGTCTGAAGTCAGGGAGCCTGATTCCTCCAGCTCCATTTTTCGTTCTCAAGATTGCTTTGGCTATTCGGGGTCTTTTGTGTCTCCATACAAATTGTGAAATTTTTTGTTCTAGTTCTGTGAAAAATGCCAGTGGTAGTTTGATAGGGATTGCATTGAATCTGTAGATTGCTTTGGGTAGTAGAGTCATTTTCACAATGTTGATTCTTCCAATCCAAGAACATGGTATATCTCTCCATCTGTTTGTATCATCTTTAATTTCTTTCATCAGTGTCCTATAATTTTCTGCATACAGGTCTTTTGTCTCCTTAGGTAGGTTTATTCCTAGATATTTTATTCTTTTTGTTGCAATGGTAAATGGGAGTGTTTTCTTAATTTCACTTTCAGATTTTTCATCATTAGTATATAGGAATGCAAGAGATTTCTGTGCATTAATTTTGTATCCTGCTACTTTACCACATTCATTGATTAGCTCTAGTAGTTTTCTGGCAGCATCTTTAGGATTCTCTATGTATAGTATCATGTCATCTGCAAACAGTGACAGCTTTATTTCTTCTTTTCCGATTTGGATTCCTTTTATTTCTTTTTCTTCTCTGATTGCTGTGGCTAACACTTCCAAAACTATGTTGAATAATAGTGGTGAGAGTGGGCAACCTTGTCTTGTTCCTGATCTTAGTGGAAATGGTTTCAGTTTTTCACCATTGAGGACAATGTTGGCTGTGGATTTGTCATATATGGCCTTTATTATGTTGAGGAAAGTTCCCTCTATGCCTACTTTCTGCAGGGCTTTTATCATAAATGGGTGTTGAATTTTGTCGAAAGCTTTCTCTGCATCTATTGAGATGATCATATGGTTTTTCTCCTTCAATTTGTTAATATGATGTATCACGTTGATTGATTTGCGTATATTGAAGAATCCTTGCATTCCTGGGATAAACCCCACTTGATCATGGTGTATGATCTTTTTAATGTGCTGTTGGATTCTGTTTGCTAGTATTTTGTTGAGGATTTTTGCATCTATGTTCATCAGTGATATTGGCCTGTAGTTTTCTTTCTTTGTGACATCTTTGTCTGGTTTTGGTATCAGGGTGATGGTGGCCTCGTAGAATGAGTTTGGGAGTGTTCCTCCCTCTGCAATATTGTGGAAGAGTTTGAGAAGGATAGGTGTTAGCTCTTCTCTAAATGTTTGATAGAATTCACCTGTGAAGCCATCTGGTCCTGGGCTTTTGTTTGTTGGAAGATTTTTAATCACAGTTTCAATTTCAGTGCTTGTGATTGGTCTGTTCATATTTTCTATTTCTTCCTGCTTCAGTCTCGGTAGGTTGTGCATTTCTAAGAATCTGTCCATTTCTTCCAGGTTGTCCATTTTATTGGCATAGAGTTGCTTGTAGTAATCTCTCAAGGTCGTTTGTATTTCTGCAGTGTCAGTGGTTACTTCTCCTTTTTCATTTCTAATTCTGTTGATTTGAGTCTTCTCCTTTTTTCTCTTGATGAGTCTGGCTAATGGTTTATCAATTTTGTTTATCTTCTCGAAGAACCAGCTTTTAGTTTCATTGATTTTTGCTATTGTTTCCTTCATTTCTTTTTCATTTACTTCTGATCTGATCTTTATGATTTCTTTCCTTCTGCTAGCTTTGGGGTTTTTTTGCTCTTCTTTCTCTAATTGCTTTAGGTGCAAGGTTAGGTTGTTTATTCGAGATGTTTCCTGTTTCTTGATGTAGGCTTGTATTGCTATAAACTTCCCTCTTAGCACTGCTTTTGCTGCATCCCATAGGTTTTGGGTCGTCGTGTTTTCATTGTCATTTGTTTCTAGGTATTTTTTGATTTCCCCTTTGATTTCTTCAGTGATCACTTCGTTATTAAGTAGTGTATTGTGTAGTGTCCATGTGTTTGTATTTTTTACAGATCTTTTCCTGTAATTGATATCTAGTCTCATAGCGTTGTGGTCAGAAAAGATACTTGATACGATTTCAATTTTCTTAAATTTACCAAGGCTTGATTTGTGACCCAAGATATGATCTATCCTGGAGAATGTTCCATGAGCACTTGAGAAAAATGTGTATTCTGTTGTTTTTGGGTGGAATGTCCTATAAATATCAATTAAGTCCATCTTGTTTAATGTATCATTTAAAGCTTGTGTTTCTTTATTTATTTTCATTTTGGATGATCTGTCCATTGGTGAAAGTGGGGTGTTAAAGTCCCCTACTATGATTGTGTTACTGTTGATTTCCCCTTTTATGGCTGTTAGTATTTGCCTTATGTATTGAGGTGCTCCTATGTTGGGTCCATAAATATTTACAATTGTTATATCTTCCTCTTGGATCGATCCCTTGATCATTATATAGTGTCCTTCTTTGTCTCTTGTAATAGTCTTTATTTTAAAGTCTATTTTGTCTGGTATGAGAATTGCTACTCCAGCTTTCTTTTGATTTCCATTTGCATGGAATATCTTTTTCCATCCCCTCACTTTCAGTCTGTAAGTGTCTCTAGGTCTGAAGTGGGTCTCTTGTAGACAGCATATATATGGGTCTTGTTTTTGTATCCATTCAGCCAGTCTGTGTCTTTTGGTGGGAGCATTTAATCCATTTACATTTAAGGTAATTATCGATATGTATGTTCCTATTCCCATTTTCTTAAATATTTTGGGTTTGTTATTGTAGGTGTTTTCCTTCTCTTGTGTTTCTTGCCTAGATAAGTTCCTTTAGCATTTGTTGTAAAGCTGGTTTGGTGGTGCTGAATTCTCTCAGCTTTTGCTTGTCTGTAAAGGTTTTAAATTCTCCATCAAATCCGAATGAGATCCTTGCTGGGTAGAGTAACCTTGGTTGTAGGTTTTTCTCCTTCATGACTTTAAGTATATCCTGCCACTCCCTTCTGGCTTGCAGAGTTTCTGCTGAAAGATCAGCTGTTAACCTTATGGGGATTCCCTTGTGTGTTATTTGTTGTTTTTCCCTTGCTGCTTTTAATATGTTTTCTTTATATTTAATTTTTGATAGTTTGATTAATATGTGTCTTGGCATGTTTCTCCTTGGATTTATCCTGTATGGGACTCTCTGTGCTTCCAGGACTTGATTAACTATTTCCTTTCCCATATTAGGGAAGTTTTCAACTATAATCTCTTCAAATATTTTCTCAGTCCCTTTCTTTTCCTCTTCTTCTTCTGGGACCCCTATAATTCGAATGTTTGTGCGTTTAATTTTGTCCCAGAGGTCTCTGAGACTGTCCTCAGTTCTTTTCATTCTTTTTTCTTTATTCTGTTCCACAGCAGTGAATTCCACCATTCTGTCTTCCAGGTCACTTATCCGTTCTTCTGCCTCAGTTATTCTGCTATTGATCCCGTCTAGAGTATTTTTATTTTCATTTATTGTGTTTTTCATCATTGCTTGCTTCCTCTTTAGTTCTTCTACATCCTTGTTAAATGTTTCTTGCATTTTGTCTATTGTATTTCCAAGATTTTGGATCATCCTTACTATCATTATTCTGAATTCTTTTTCAGGTAGACTACCTATTTCCTCTTCATTTGTTAGGTCTGGTGTGTTTTGACCCTGCTCCTTCACCTGCTGTATGGTTTTTTGTCTTCTCATTTTGCTTATCTTACTGTGTTTGGGGGTCTCCTTTTCACAGGCTGCAGGTTCGTAGTTCCCATTGTTTTTGGTATCTGTCCCCAGTGGCTAAGGTTGGTTCAGTGGGTTGTGTAGGCTTCCTGGTGGAGGGGGCTAGTGCCTGTGTTCTGGTGGATGAGGTTGGATCTTGTCTTTCTGGTGGGCACGTCCACGTCTGGTGGTGTGTTTTGGAGTGTCTGTGGCCTTATTATGTTTTTAGGCAGTTTCTCTGCTAATGGATGGGGCTGTGTTCCTGTCTTGCTAGTTGTTTGGCATAGGGTGTCCAGCACTGTAGCTTGCTGGTCGTTGAGTGAAGCTGGGTCTTGATGTTGAGATGGAGCTCTCTGAGAGATTTTCACCATTTGTTATTACATGGAGCTGGGAGGTCTCTTGTGGACCAGTGTCCTGAAGTTGGCTCTCCCACCTCAGAGGCACAGCCCTCATGCCTGGCTGGAGCACCAAGAGCCTTTCATCCACACGGCTCAGAATAAAAGGGAGAAGAAAATAGAAAGAAAGAAAGAAAGAGGATAAAATAAAATTAAATAAAGCTATTATAATAAAAAATAAGAAAAAAAATTTTAAGAATAAATGTATTCAGAAAAAAATTTTTTTTTAATTTTTAAAAATAGATTTATTAATTTTTTATAGTAAAAAAATAAGAAAAAAATTATTAAGAAAAAATTTATTAAGAAAAACATTTTTTTAATTTTTTAAAATAAAAAATATGAAAAAACTTATTAAAATTTTTTTTTAATTTCTAAAACTATAAAATAAGGAAAAAATTATTAAGAAAACATTTATTAGGAAAAAAAAATTTAAGTTAAAAAAAAAAAAAAAAAAAACACGGACGGACCTAACCCTAGCACTAATGGTGAAAGCAAAGCTATACAGACAAAATCTCACCCAGAAGCATACACATATACACTCACAAAAAAAGGGAAAGGGGAAAAATTAATATATCCTGCTCCCAAAGTCCACCTCTTGAATTTGGGATGATTTGTTGTCTATTCAGGTATTCAACAGATGCAGGCACATCAAGTTGTTTGTGGAGCTTTAATCTGCTGCTTCTGAGGCTGCTGGGAGAGATTTCCCTTTCTCTTCTTTGTTCGTACAGCTCCCGGGATTCAGCTTTGGATTTGGACCCGCCTCTGCTTGTAGGTCGCCTGAGGGCATCTGTTCCCCCCTGACAGACCGGGGTTAAAGGAGCAGCTGCTTCAGGGGCTCTGGCTCACTCAGGCTGGGGGGAGGGAGGGGTACAGAGGAGGCGGGGCGAGCCTGCGGCGGCAGAGGCCGGCGTGACGTTGCAGCAGCCTGAGGTGCGCAGTGGGTTCTCCCGGGAAAGTTGTCCCTGGATCACGGGACCCTGGCAGTGGCGGGCTGCACAGGCTCCCGGGAGGAGCGGCGTGGAGAGTGACCTGTGCTCGCACACAGGCTTCTTGGTGGCGGCAGCAGCAGCCTTAGCATCTCCTGCCCATCTCTGGGGTCCGCGCTGTTAGCCACAGCTCGCGCCCGTCTCTGGGGTCTGTGCTGATAGCTGCGGCTCGCGCCTGTCTCTGGAGTTCGTTTAGGCGGCGCTCTGAATCCCCTCTCCTTGCGCGTCTCGAAACAAAGAGGCAAGAAAAAGTCTCTTGCTTCTTCGGCAGCTGCAGACTTTTTCCCGGACTCCCTCCCGGCTAGCACCGAAGCCGGAGCCTCAGCTCCCAGCCCCCGCCCGCCCCGGCAGGTGAGCAGACAAGCCTCTCGGGCTGGTGAGCGCTGCTCGGCGCCGAGCCTCTGTGCGGGAATCTCTCCGTTTTTCCCTCTGCATCCCTGTTGCTGTGGGATCCGCGCTGATAGTCGCGGCTCGCGCCCATCTCTGGAGTTCGTTTAGGCAGCGCTCTGAATCCCCTCTCCTTGCGCGCCGCGAAACAAAGAGGCAAAAAAAAGTCTCTTGCCTCTTCGGCAGCTGCAGGCTTTTTCCCGGACTCCCTCCCGGCTAGCAACCGAATCCCGAGCCTCAGCTCCCAGCCCCCGCCTGCCCCGGCGGCTGAGCAGACCAGCCTCTCGGGTTCGTGAGTGCTACTCAGCACCGATCCTCCGTGCCGGAATCTCTCCGCTGTGCCCTCCGCACCCCTGTGGCTGCGCTCTCCTCCATGGCTCCGAAGCTTCCCCCCTCTGCCACCCGCAGTCTCTGCCCGCGAAGGGGCTTCCTAGTGTGTGGAAACCTTTCCTCCTTCACAGCTCCCTCCCACTGGTGCAGGTCCCGTCCCTATTCTTTTGTCTCTGTTATTTCTTTTTTCTTTTGCCCTACCCAAGTACGTGGGGAGTTTCTTGCCTTTTGGGAGGTCTGACGTCTTCTGCCAGCGTTCAGTGGGTGTTCTGTAGGAGCAGTTCCACGTGTAGATGTATTTCTACTGTATCTGTGGGAAGGAAGGTGATCTCCACGTCTTACTCTTCTGCCATCTTGCCCCTCCTCCCTCTTAATTCTTTTTTTTTTTTTAAATGTTTGGTAGAATTCACCAGTGAAGCTGTCTGGTCATGAACTTTTTTGTTGGGAGGGATTTTTTAAATTACCAATTCAATCTCTATACTAATAATTGGTCTATTCAAATTTTACATTTCTTCATGATTCAGTCTCAGTGTAGACTGCATGTTTCTAGGAATGTATTCATTTCTTCTAAGTTGTCCAGTTTATTGGTGTGTTATTGTTTATATTAGTCCCCTATGATCCTTTGTATGTCTGTGGTTTCAGGTGTAACATCTCCTCTTTTGTTTCTGATTTTATTTGAGTACTCTCTCTTTTCCTTGGTGAGGCTAGCTAAAGGTTTGACAATTGGTTTATCTTTTCAGAGATATAGCTCTTAGTTTTATTGATCTTATATATCATCTTTTTAGTCTCTAATTCATTTACTTTTGCTGTGATCATTGTTTTTTCCTTTTTTCTGCTAACTGTGGGCTTTGCGTGTTCTTATTCTAGTTCCTTGAGAGTAAAGTTAGGGCATTTGAGATTTTTCATCTCTTGATGTAGGTATTTATCACTATGAACTTCCCTCTTAGACTGCTTTTTATGCATCCCATAAATTTTGGTATTTTCTACTTCCATTTTCGTGTGCCTCAGTATTTTTTTTACTTCTTCGTTGATCCATTAGTACTTCCATATATTTGTGAATTTTCCAGTTTTATTTTTATAATTAAGTTCTAGGTTTAAACTACTGTGATTAGAAGAGATGCTTGATATGATCTCTGTCTTCTCAAATTACTAAAATTTATTTTGTAGCCTAACATATGATCTATCCTGGAGAATGTTCAATGTGCACTTGAGAAGGATGTGTATTCTGTTGCTTTTGGATGGAATGTTCTATATGTATCTGTTAAGTTAGTCTGGTCTGACATGTTGTTTAAGGCCGTTGTCTCCTTATTGATTTTCTGGATGATCTATCCATTGAGGTAAGCAGGGTATTAAAGACCCCTATCATTATAGTATTGCTGTCTACTTCTCCCTTTAGGTCTGTTAATACTTGCTTTATATACTTAGGTGCTCCTATGTTGGGTGCATAAATATTTACAAATTTTACATCCTCTTGTGGGACTGATCCCTTTTCATCATGTAATATCCTTTCTTGTCCCTTATTAGTCATTGTTTTAAAGTCTCATATAATTATTGCTACCTCAGCTTTCTTTTGGTTTCCATTTGCAGGGAGTACCTTCTTCTAGCTCTTCACTTCCAGTCTGTATGTGCCCTTACATCTGAAGTATCTTGTAGGCAGCACATCAATGGATCTTTTCTTAATCCATTCAGCCACTCTGTCTTTTGATTGGATCATTTAGACTATTAACATTTAAAGTAGTTATTGATAGGTGTATGCTTATTGCCATTTTATTCATTATTTATTTATTTATTTTGGCTATTTAGTAGTTCTCTGCTCCTTCTTCTTTTATTCTGTTCATTTGTGGTTTAATAAATTTGTTTAGTGATATGTTTATATTTCTTCCTCTTTATTTTTTGTATGTGTACTATAGTTTTTTGCATAGTGGTTACCATGAAGCTTACATATAACTTATAACAGTCTATTTTAAATTGATAACAACATAAATTTGAACACATTTTAAAGCTTTACATTTTTACTTCCCCCCACGTTTTATATTTTTGATGTCACATCTCTGATCTTTTTATCCTGTATGTCCCTTAACTAATTATTATCTTTAGATTTATTTTTAATACTTTTGTCTTTTAAACTCCATATTAGCTTTAGAAGTGATTAACCCACTACCTTTACTATGTATTTACCTTTACCAGTGAAATTTATACTTTTATATGTTTTTTGTTAGCAATTAGTGGTCTTTTAGTTTAAAGAAGTCCCTTTAATATTTTTTGTAAGAGTAGTTTAGTAGTGATAAACTCCTTTAGCTTTAGCTTGTCTGGAAAACTGTTTGTCTCTCCTTCAACTCTGAATTATTACTTTGCCAGATAGTGTATTCTTCATTGGAAATGTTTTTGTTCTTTCAGCACTTTAAATATATTATGCCACTCCCTTCTGGCTTGCAAAGTTTCTGCTGGAAAATCTTCTCATAATCTTATAAGGGTTCCCTTGTACATAACAAGTTATTTTTCTCTTGCTGCATGTAAGATTCTTTCCTTATCTTTAACTTTTGACATTTTAATTATAATGTGTCTTGGTGTGGACATCTTTGGGTTCATCCTACTTGGAATTTTCTGAGCTTCCTTGATCTGAATGTCTGTTTCCTCACACAATTTAGGGAGGTTTTCAGACATTATTTATTTAAATAAGTTTTCTGCTCCTTTCACTCTCTCTTCTCCTTCTGGGACCCCTGTAATGCAAATGTTGGTCTGCTTGATTTTGGCACCTGTATTTTAAGCTATCATCACTTTTTCTCCTTCCTTTTTCTTTTTGCTGCTCTAATTGGGTGAGTTCTACTGCCCTCTGTGTTCACTGATTCTGTCTTCTTCTTCAGCTAGTGTGCTGTTGAACTCCTCTAGTACATTTTTCAGTTCAGTAATATTATTCTTCAACTCATAACTTCTAGTTGGTGCTTTCCCATATTTTCTACTTCTTTGTGGAAGTTATCACTATGTTCATCTATTCTTTTCCTGAGTTCTTTGATCATCTGTATGACCATTACTTTGAACTCTAAGTATGCCCCCCCACTGAGATTTTTTCTTGTTCTTTCACTTGAAACATATTTCTCCATTTATTCACTTTGCTAGACTCACTTTGTTGATTTCTATGCATGAAATAAAACCACCAACTCTCCCAGTCTTGAGGGAGTAGCCTTGTGCAGGAGATGAACCTTATTGTTCCACCCTGCCATAGCTGTTGGTTGTCTCTCAAACCTTTATGATTGTTCAAGCAGCCTATTTTATTTTTAATAGCTCCTTGTATTTGAGGGTGTGCCAAGACCTGTCAGTGTCCCAGAGAGGGAGGGATCTCAGGGAAGAATTGATCACTCCCACCACTGTGCTTATCACAACACCAAAATCTGCACAGATTTCCTTCATGTGCCCTCTATTCCTTCACTGTATTTATTTGTTGCAGTATCTATTTCAGAACATGGCTTTTATTTGCAGGAAGTATAAAAACCTGCTTTTATTTTCAAATAATAGGTAGAGACAATTCCCTATCCCAGGTCTTCTCCTATCACTAAATCTCATCCTATCCTGAAGTCCTAGTCCAAACTCTGGTCTTTGCTATTATTTGTAATTTTCTTAATTGTTACGTTATGTTAAAATGAGATATGTTCTGGTGGGTCCTCCCACTAGACTAGGCAGAGCTGTGTCTCATCCATTTTTTATCCCCAGTGCCTTGCACACCAAAGGAACTTTGTGAGAGGAAGAGAGGGCTAGGGGAGAAGGTGAGACTGCTCTTCCCTTGGCCTTGATCCAGGCCCCTGACACCCCAGTGGGACTGATGAGAAGAGTCTGTCAATCCTTGGTGAAACACGAGCCTTACAGTTACATAGAAGTTAAATGGTCAAATGAGCACAGGCTCCTGCAAAATGCATCCAAGATTACAGGATGTTATAGTCAAATGTCATGCCTGCTGTGTGTTAAGACCACGAAAGCTTTCCTGTGGAGACAATGACATTATCAAGTGTTAAACCAAAGTAGAACTTAAGAACTGCGACCTTGATCCTGCACATGCTCTTGGGAAAAAGAAGCCTTTGTGAAACATTCCTTTTCTGATTTGGAAAGGATTCCGTTGCTGTGGATCAATTCTCAGGGTGTAGCGCAGAGAAAATGAAAAGGGATAGAATCAGCCGCATGTAAGATGCCAGCAGACTGTATTGCAAACACAAGCCACTGCCTGGGAACTCCCAGTCCCAGGCCTTTTTTATACCAGTGCCACCATTTCTCTTGGCAATTGCCAAGTTCCCCAGAGAACTGTTTATAAATCTTGAATGACTTTGGAAATCTTGCCTTGGGGTGATGATGCAGGAGATAGAGGTGACAGGAATCCTGGGGGACCCTCAAGTCTACAGCTGTTATCACTAGACTATAGTGCCATCCTGGCAAGTACCACCTCAGAAAAAGGCTGTTTTTGTTCACTGCCACATTCCCGGAACCTAGCCCCCCCAAAAATCACTCAGTGCATTTTGATTGAAAGATAAAATGAACAGATGAATGATCAGCCAGAAAAAGCTTCATAAAATCATTTTCTGTACATTCCTGGGTTAGTAGAAAATCCTTGCTGAATGAAGAAAAGGGACAGAAAATAAATATCCAATAGGTAAAGAAATTTGGCTAATGTTTTGAAAA
Organism: Balaenoptera physalus; assembly: GCF_965194825.1. Classification (NCBI taxonomy): domain Eukaryota; kingdom Metazoa; phylum Chordata; class Mammalia; order Artiodactyla; family Balaenopteridae; genus Balaenoptera; species Balaenoptera physalus. The sequence goes on along the minus strand of NC_138896.1, from coordinate 100,238,626 downwards.
CGTCTGGTTTGTGAGTGGGTGTGATTAGAGAAGGAATGAGTAGTGAATAGCAGTAGCGGGCAGCACAAAGAGGGCTGCCAGAATCTGAGATGAATGAACTTCAAACCAGAGAAATCCAAGCACATAATCTTTTACTGCTAGACAGTTCTAAACATAATTAATGAACTGCCAGAAGAAACACACACAGGATCATGGCTATTGCTTCAGCTGCAGTTTAGCCAAATTGATATTTAGCCTTGTGCGTAAACAGGCATTTTGTTGCACGTAACTGGACACAGCCTTTTGCAGTAGACAGGCGAGGTCTCAGTGAAGGCATCAAATATCCATGTCACACCCTTGGAAAAATACATTAGTAGCTGTGCTGGCAGGAAGGATGAAGCCAGGGATCCGCATTAACTCTTTCGGGTAGGGAGAGTATGATATTGTGATTTATAATAAGAAATATATATTTAGTCTTCATTTCTGGCACAGAGCTCCTAAAAGCTGTAGAATGTCCTAAATGATGAGAGTCGTAAATGTCTTTTGTTATGCTAATGAGGTGACTTCTGGAAAGCACCTAAGGATGGGGGCTGGTCACCAGAGGAGCCAACCGCGTGATTAGAGGGTTGTCATTTTTAATCCCATCCCTTGATTTCTAAGGAGTGGGGCTGGAGATTGAGTCAATCACCAGTTGACAATGATTTAGTCAATCATGTTTATGTAATGTCACCTCCTCAGAAAACTCATGGAGGAGGGAGAGTGGGGAGCTTCCAGGCTGGTGAACCAGCACCCTTCCACATGCCACCGTGCCAGGCTCCGAGCTCCTGGAGGACAGAAGCTTCTTTGTTGGAAACGTCTCCCTATTTCTCTCTTCATCTGGCTATTGACGTGAATCCTTTAACATCCTTTGTAATAAACTGGGAGTCTAGTGAGTAAACTGGTTCCGTGAGTTCTGTGAGCTGCTCTAGCAAATTAACTGACCCCAAGGAGGGGGTGGTCGGAACCTCTGATTTATAGCCAGTCATTCAGAAGCACAGGTGACAACTTGGACTTGTGATTGGCATCTGAAGTGGAGGCAATGTTGTGGGACTGAGACCTTATTAACCTTTGGAATCTGATGCCGTCTCCAGGTGGACACTTGTAGGATGTTCAACTGATGTTCGAGAATTGCTTGGTGGTGTGGGAAAACCCTCTGCGTCAGAATTGGGTGCAGAATCTTAAAGAGCATTAACTGAACTGAGGTCAGACACTCCTGTTGGAGAAGGTGGTGTTGGCATGAATTCATAAATGCGTGTCCCCCCCTGCTTCAGAGCTTCACTCTATTTAAAATACCAGAGTTCTTTAGGCCTCTTCAGACGTCCCACCCAGTAAATCAGAGATCACACAGTTCCTAGATGGTCCGTCCCTTACAGTTCAAAAAGTTCAGGGTGAAGTACAATTAGAGTGAAAGGGTAAAATCCAAGTCCCTTCACTGATAGTAAGAAACAGATTGTTATCAGCAAACAAACCAAAACACAAAAAAACTTCATTCTCCCTTAAACTCCACCCTGGCTGTGTTTGCATGGTGCTTATGTGAGGCGTTTGCTAACATCAGGCTTTGACAAGCTGTCTTCCGCAAGCAAGCCCGGCATTAACGAGCAGCTGCAACCTAGGTGACAAAAATCCAGAACTGCTGTCGGCCCATCCTCCCATTAACTTCCCTTTCTGTCTGTTCTTGCCACACGCAGCCCACCTTGCCTTGCCACAAACTCCTCCAGTCCCCTGTTCCCAGACCCTGCCCAGTCAGCCCACCCCTCAGGTCTGCCCTGGTCTGCCCAGTCCAGCCCTGTTCACTGCACTCACCACCCAGCCACCTCACTCATGACTGCCCTGGCCTCCACCGCTCTCTGCTCCCCAAACCCCAACAGCTGTGTCTTGCTCTGCCCTCAGATTCCAGCGTAATTATCCTTGCCACTTGCCATCACTCATTTAGCAACATTTGCATCCTCTCTGGCTTTGCAGCCATCTGAACAGTCCTTTTGTGACTGCTGTTCTCCTCCCTCCTGCCTGGAATAAATGCCACCCCAATGCCAATTCTAATCTACTTTTCTGAGGACCATTGTGGTTAGAATTTAGCCAGTTAAAACTCCGCATCAGGGCATAATCATTTTTAAAGACTTAGGCCAGAGTAGCAAAGCTGTCAACATATAATGAATGTCTGAAATGCACAGGACATGACTTATATGACCAACCAAAACAAGGATGGAGATGACACTTCATTTCCGTGAGTTCATCATCATGGCAATTAAGGAGATCATTAACATAAAGAGTTTAATTTAGCATGAAGCCTGAACATAGAAAGTATTCAATATTAGCTACTGTTATTATTGTTTTTTAATTATTTCAAGACGATTGGAATAGTAAGTTGAGAAAATGCCCGCTATAAAGACTGGTCTGGAAGAAGGGAAATAGAGTAGATGTACACTGACCTGGAAATAAAACATAGTGAAGCTTAAAAAGAAAAGTCTTCGAGAAACTATTTTAAGTGCTAGTGAAGGTGTGGGACTGGCTAGGGAGAAAGAAGTTTTAACTAAGAAATCTTCTGCAGTGTTGGTTGGGGTATTAGTTTGATAGGGCTGCAGTAACAAAGTTCCATGAACTGAGTGGCTTAAACTGCTATAGTTTATTGTCTCACAGTTCTGGAGGCTACAAGTACAAAATCAAGGTGTCAGTAGGGCTGGTTCCTTCTGAGGCTGGGAGGAAAGATCTGTTCCAGGCCTCTCTCCTCATCTCCTTGTAGATGCCGTGTTCTCGCGTCTCTTTACCTTGTCTCTCCTCCATGCCTGTCTGTGTCCAGATTTCCCCTTTTAATAAGGTTCCAGTCATACAGGCATGAAGAACCATCCTACTCCAGTATGACCTCATCTTAACATAATACATCAGCAATGACCCTATTTCTAAATAAGGACTCGTCCCAAGGTACTAGGGGTTAGAGTTTCAACATGTGAATTTGAGGGCGACAGAATTCAACCCATAACAGTTGGCGAGATATAACAAGATGCTTAAAAATAGACATAGCTGCAGATAGTAATTCCAAGTACAAGGTACACAAAATACATGAGTAATAGTTAGCAATGATATTTTCTTAACTGAGAAATATGGAAATATTCTAAATAGCCAGTAATAGGTATATGATTATCATTCTCAGTACACATTCTAGTGAAATCTTACACAACCCTTAAAAAGAATGTGTTTATTTAAGACATTTGCAGTATATTGTTAAAGAATCAGATATGTTTATTGGATTAGGTGAAATAATTGTAACAATTTCTACATAAAATGAACCAATAAATTAACTCTATTATATCTAGGAAATGGAATTAGGAGAATTACAAGAATTACATAATACCTGTTTTTATATTTTCCAAGTATTCTACAATTATGTGTCACATTAAATTGTTTTTATAAAATGATATTTTAAAGTATATTTTTAAAAACACACTGCATCATTGAACAGTTTTCTAGTTTCAATCTCACCTGGATTTCTGCTTACCAAAACATCTGTATATACCTTACGAAATTCTATAAAACAGATTCTTATTTTGATCAATGTCAATTTATTTTGCTCAATTTTTAGACTCAAAGAAATGACAGATGTACTTGTTTTTCCTTGTTTCACTACGTATGAGTCACATTGCTGTGTAATTATAATGTTACCATCTTAACCTGATACAAAAAGAATTAGCTGTTATTGACTCATTTATTCAAGTAACATTTTTTGTCTCATGCTTTCTCAGTGCCAGGCCCAGTGCTAGACTCTTCGGGGTGCAGAAATAAAAGATCCATATTGTCAAGTCAAAAGAGCATGAAAAGTGATGGAAAAAGTATATTTAATGAAAACTTAAATGTGCATTCCTTTTGGTGAGGGCTTGTGCACATAGATTTTGGTTCACCCTAGCCTGGCCAGCTGTATTTCTTTTATTGATGGAAGCTGTCTATAATGTGCTTAGGTTTCCATATATGATATACTAGAAGTGTAATAAGGCCTAGCTATAAATTATTGGCATTTTCACTCTGTTACAGTTTGACAACTTGAATGGAATAAATAGTTGAAGGTCCATTGCTTTTCTGTGTATGGAGGTAATAATTTCACACAGACTGAAGGTAATGGTGATACTGAGAAAAATTACCTTTTTTTGTGACTGTTCTATTGGGATAGATGGGTGGTGTTCAAGCCTTAATAGAACTCATGTAATTTCTCTCTACCGTCTGCGCAGATGAAGATGATATCATCAGTAGATGAACTATGAGTCAACGCAAGACTTGTTTTCCCGCAGAACACTTGAGATTGTTGTATTTCAAAAGCCCAGGATAGGGATAGCTCCTGCATGTACAGACATTTTCCTGGTGATTAATGCCACACGGTTCAGGAAAATAGATTCAATTTGCCTCTAAAAAATGAACCGAAAACTTTTAGCAACCTATAAATTTCTTTTGTCAAATACCTCATTTGGCTCTCCCTGGAAAGGAGAGAAAACATGACTGCGGTAGGTGATTTTATCATGGCCCATTGCCTTTGGTTTTCAAACTACATGAAGATTTTCCTTTTCTTTCAAAAAAGAACTTGAGTAGGGTCAGAACTGATTACATAAGTACATGCCATGTCACTCTGAATAACTGGTTCCCAGGGCTTTGCCAACACAGCCACCCAAGGCGCACATGAGCAGCGCACACTTGGTTGGCAGTCTAGACAGCAGTTCTCAACTGGGGGTGATTTTGCCCCCCCAGGGGCCATTTGGCAATGTCTGGAGACATTTTAGGTGTCATCCTGGGGGCTGCTACTGGCATCGAGTGGGTAGAAACCAAGAATATTGCTAAACATCCTGCAGTGCACAAGAGAGCCCTCTACAAGAAAGAGTTATCCTGTCCGTAATATCAGTAGTGCTGAGCTTAGGAAACCCTGATGTGATATTTCATTTACACCATGCCAGTGTTTTTTTTTTCTCCTTCTAAATAGTCAAATGTCACATTAACTAATTGAACAGCTGGACAGTTGGATGAGCATTCAACATGTTACCTGAAGAGGTAAACGTCTTGGATCCCACTCATAGGAGTTGAAAAGGTAATTTCTATTTTAACAATTCTTAATAGTCGTGTAATGACTCAGCACAGGGAGCCACTGTGGGCCACATTCAATTTTGAATTAATAAGTGTTAAAAGGTCAAGGTAAAAAAAATTTAATGACGTTTAAAACATGAAATAGGGAGGAGTCAAGGTTAATGATGGCTCTCACAGTCACTTGCAATATGCTTTCTTGGTGATAGAGATGGTGTTTAGATAAGACACCTGTAACCACGCATGGCCCCGGCCACTGCCATGGGAATGTGAGCTTGAGTACATCAGTAGTCACATGGGTTGAGAGCTGCCAGTCCATAACATACAGGGAAACATCTGGAAAACTCTTTATTCTCCTGTTTTTATTCAGATGCCTGTGATGGATGCCCTTAGAAATTCCTTCCTTTAACAATTTATGTTGCCAAAACAATTAGGGCTCCCAACACCAGGAGGCTTTAGAGGTGTTTTTGAATATTAATCTTTCTTGGGGGTTTTCTGCTTATGCCACATTAGATAATATGGTAAATGGATTTGAAACAAATCCAGAACACATTTGCATTAACGTTTTCTATTTCCTAGAAATGTTCCCCTGGTTAATTGTTAGATAGCCCATAGCAAGCAAGTTATCAATTAATTGCTAGAAAATGTAGTGTTTGTATTACTTTGGTCTTTAATTGGCTACAACTTTTCTTTCTCATTAAATGCTAATTTAATTGTTTAAGTAAACAGGGCCATTAGAACAATAATCAATTCTTTGGAAAATCTGTTTAATGAAATACAAATTTCACTTACAGTTATGAATCAATTTTTCTATAATAAATAGACCTCAGAGTTGGATTTCTTTTTAATTATGGAAGTTGAATAGTCTGTTTCCAAGGAACTAATGTACCTAAACCTCTTAACTTTCCTGAGAATGGTAAATTTCTCATTGTACTAGTATATATATCTTTATATAATGTGTAATGTCATTTGTTTAGAAAATGAGTGAACTTTAAAAATAATTGTTTGTCTTTAAGCTCTAACTTTAAAAAAGTGGCCTGTTTGATAGAAACTTTAAAAGTATGCCAGTCTCTACTTTTGAAAGTAGAGAATCCCAAATAAAATTTAATATTCTTTATTACTTTTACCCATCATAATGAGAAGTTCCTTCTTTTGGAGTATCCTTTGGATGTTTCTCCAAGTCACAGTGATTTAGAAGGGACAAGATTATTTTCTGCAGCCATATGTCTATTTTAAAAATACTTTTACTTAAATTCTTTGTTCCTAACATGACCCCTTATTACTGAGTAGTACTTCCTCCATCATGGATTCTTAATGTTAAAAAAACAAAACTGAGTCAGTGTTTAAATCTTAGTGGCTTTAATGATTCATGATCAAACAGCATCCAGTCTAACAGATGAAAAGGAGCTCTGAGGAGCTGTGCTAAATGAAAAACTTTTACAGGCACAGGAAACAGGAAGGAGGCAGTTACACTAGGCAGAATATCAGGCTGGTCATTGTAAGGTTACAGTGCTTTAGGGGATGGCAGGGGGTCTATCCAGCAGATTACCTACTAGTGCCAATCAGGAGATTTTTGAGGCACTGGTTTAAGATTTATTTCTGAGAAAGCCAGAGCTATGATTGTCTCAGTGTGGTGACATGGGGCTTAGCGTCAGTGACTCCATTTTGATTCTGTTGTTCGTAACAATCCTCCCCCTCAACCCCCGCCCCGCTGCCCACTTTTGACCAGACTCTCAGATTAACTGAGAGATGTGATCAAAATTTAAGGCATCAGCACTATGAGCAGCTACTGCTCTGGAGTTCTCACAGTTTTTTGCTGAGTCTCTGAGTGGCATTCACAGGTCACAGGGTCAGGTTCACAGTCTTTAAGTTAGTCATTCTCATTCCTTTTCTGAAGTTCTGGTCTTACGGTGATTATTTATTTGGTGATTATCAGCTGTGAACATGCATTTAAAGCTTTTGAGAGAATACCGTGCACCAGGGAGACTGCTTTGATCATTCTAAGCAGGATAATTCCCAGTGTCTGGACTGTACTTCGCGTATGGGTCCCCAAGACCCAAACCACTCAGAATCAAATATGTCAAAGAAAGACCCAAATGAAGGAGCCACTTTTTCAAGCCAACTGGCTTATTCAGTGATCTTATTGTAGCTGAGTGTCATCTTCCCTAGAGGTGTCAATCCAAGTGCAGCAAGTGGTAGATGGCCATGGCACAAACACCTCCTGGCCCAGCTGAAAAAGATAATCAAAGGTTATCTTACTATTAAGAACGACTTTGGCCACAGAGTCTAGGGATTTTGCTTTAGCCGTAGATTCTGCAGTATCCCCAAGAGTTAAGGAGAGATTCCTGATCACAGCCTTATTTTCACTTACTCCTAGCCAGGGGAATAGGGATCTGCCAAAGGAAGCAAAGTTTGAATTATGAATGCCCCCTGGTACTTTGCTTTCGAGTCTGTGGCTCAGGACTGGAAAGATGACAGCCATGGAGGCCAGTAAAATTTGAGGTTCTATCGACCACACGGGAGGTTTGTAGACAGCCTAGACACAAGGTTCCCAGGGTTTGGGGCTGCTAAGCAGAGACAGGGAAATGGATGCCCAGAGTCAGGGAGTCTGATACAAAAGAGAGGAGGCTGTTTATTTCGGGGAAACCGAGGCACTGGAAATCAAGAACTTTGTGACGGGCAAGACTACCGTCACCGGCATTGTGGCAAATCCAACAGTCGTCTGGAGGTTGGTTTACCCACCTTCGCAATGGCCTGAGATATATGAACAATGAAATTATCTTTTCAGATCAGAGCAAGGCAAAAGGTAAACAAAATAATCATGAAACCTTCCTAGTGTAAGCATTAGGAAAAGAACGGTCAGAGAAAGGAGGAGGAATGAAAAGAAATATTCGTGAGCCACAGTCTTGGGAGGAAGCAGTCTTCCTCTATGTTAGCTATTTCTCTTCCTTGTCAGTTATCTGATTCTGTGCAAAGTCTGGAGACCTCAAAATCAGATGTCAGGTGGAGCCTTCATCAGTTGTTCAATATGCATCTAAGGTTTAACACCTTGTAATTTGGCAGTGGTGTCAGTGGTCAGGAGTACTTAGTAGGGTCCGTTTCGTGAATTTCAGTTTTGCAAAAGCATCAAAGTAAAACAGTAACTGCGTGTCAATAACAAAAGACTTAAAATGCTCATGGTTACAGAACTGACAAGAAAATTTGGTTATTTCTGTGATATACATTTTAAGATAACAACTTCAGTTATGACTGATAGTATTATATCAGGATATTTCAGATTTCTAGGAATCTTGTACAATTTCTAGGATACTTTTATTAATAACATGCATCCATACAAATAAAACCTAAGACGGTTTAGCATCATTTTATTTGATAATACTTCCCACATAATTTAATAAATAAACTTAATTATTTTAATATTTTACCAGAAACAAACCCTTTGACATTTTCCAGGGGTGCACTGGGAAATCTCAAAGTTAGTTTGAAGTCAAAAATTTAGAATTTGCTTTACCGCAAACACTAGTGAAAAATTTTAAGCCATCTGAGCGGGTAATCTTAACTTATTCCATCTCTCAGAAAGATAATTTAGATACAACTGTTCTTTTATAAACTACTAAGTTTTGTATTATCATACCTATCTCATGTTTAAAATTTTGGGAATGTCAAAAGGTTTGAATAGTTGATTAGATAGGATTAGAGATCATTATGAAATAATACTTCATTATATATTTAACCAAAGTGACAATAGAAGTTGTGAACACAGTTGTGAATTAAACTTCACCTGTTGTAATATTGAGAAGATCCAGTTTTCTTAAGTAATCAAAGACCTGATAAAGCCAACACAAAGCACAGTAAATCTGGGTAAGATACAAAGTCCAGGCAGATTACTTAAAGGTAAGGAAAGTTTTACAATCTGTTATTGAAAGCAGGTCAGAAGTCTAAGAAAACTTTTTAACAGAAAACCAAATTCTAATTTGGTATTGATGTGCTTTTGATATTAAAACTCATTTTTAAAAAATAAATCAATCCCAATCTTAGCCAGCTTGACCACACATAAAATTCCTTTCCCAGGCTGGCTTTTGTACAAATTTTCTACACTATTTTTATCTCCATTCAGATTTTGTCCTGTGCTTTTTGTTATTTTCTCATTTTGCAGCCACCGCTTATTTTACTTTCCTTGCCCACTTAACATACACAGTTGTTTCCTTTCACCCTTATTATTTCTAAGTAGTTTTTTTCACAGTAAACTATTTATTTTTGATGAGTTATATCTTTATTTTTAAATTTACTTTTTATTTTATATTGGAGTATAGTTGATTTTACAATATTGCGTTAGTTTCAGGTGTACAGCAAAGTGATTTAGTGGTACACATAGATCCATTCTTTTTCAGACTCTTTTCCCATAGGTTATTACACAGTATTGTGTAGAGTTCCCTGTGCTATACAGTAGGTCCTTGTTGATTATCTATTTTATATAGAGTAGTGTATATATGTTAATCCCAAACTCCTAATTTATCCCTCCCCTCACCACCTTTTCCCCTGTGGTAAGCATAAGTTGATTTTCTAAGTTTGTGAGTCTGTTTCTGTTTTGTATGTTGGTCCATTTGTATCGTTTTTCTTACATTCCACATATGTCTTTCGTTGTGAGTGTATAGAAATGCAAGAGGTTTTTGTGTATTAATTTTGTATCCTAACTTTACCAAATTCATTGATGAGCTCTAGTAGTTTTCTGGTGGCATCTTTAGGATTCTCTATGTAGAGTATCATGTCATCTGCAAACAGTGACAGTTTTGCTTCTTCTTTTCTGATTTGGATTCCTTCTAGTTCTTCTTTTTTTTTTTCAATTTACTTATTTATTTATTTTTGGCTGTGTTGGATCTTCGTCTCTGTGCGAGGGCTTTCTCCAGTTGTGGCGAGCGGGGGCCACTCCTCATCGCGGTGCGCGGTAGTTCTTCTTCTTCTCCGATTGCTGTGGCTAAAACTTCCAAAACTATGTTGAATAATAGTGGTGAGAGTGTCAGGGACCTTGTCTTGTCCCTGGTTTTAGAGGAAATGCTTTCAGTTTTTCACCATTGAGAATGATGTGTGCTGTGTGTCTGTCGTATATGGCCTTATTATGTTGAGGTAGCTTCCCTCTATGGCCACTTGCTAGAGAGTTTTTAATCATAAATGGGTGTTGAATTTTCTCAAAAGCTTTTTCTGCACCTATTGAGATGACCATGTGGTTTTTATTCTTCAATTTGTTGATGTGGTGTTATCACACTGATTGATTTGCAGATATTGAAAAATCCTTGCATCCCTGGGATAAATCCCACTTGATCATGGTGTATGATCCTTTTAATGTGTTGTTGGATTCCGTTTGCTAGTATTTTGTTGTGTATTTTTGCATCTATGTTCATTAGTGATACTGGCCTGTAGTTTTCTTTGCAGTATCTTTGTCTGGTTTTGGTATCGGGGTCATGGTGGCCTTGTAGAATGAGCTTGGGGGTGTTCCTTCCTCTGCAGTTCTTTGGACTAATTTCAGAAGGATAGGTGTTAACTCTTCTGTAAATGTTTGATAGAATTTGCCTGTGAAGCCACCTGATCCTGTACTTTTTGTTTGCTGTAAGTTTTTAAATCACGGTTTCAATTTCAGTACTCGTGATTGATCTGTTCATATTTTCTATTTCTTCCTGGTTCAGTCTTGGGAGATTGTACCTTTCTAAGAATTTGTTCGTTTCTTCTAGGTCTCTATGCCAAAATGGCAACTTCCGGGAGAGCTCAATCCCTGGGCCACCAGTGTCTTTGCCTCCACAGTGAGCCACAGCCGACCCCTGCCTCCCCAGGAGACCCTCCAAGACCCACAGGTAGGTCTGGCCCGGCTCTTACGTAGTCACTGCTTTGCACTGGGTCCCAGCGCACGTGAAAACTTGTGTGCGCCCTCCAAGAGTGGAGTCTCTATTTCCCCCAGTCCTGTGGCGTTCCTCTACTCAAGCCCCACTGGCCTTCAAAGCCAAATGCTCTGGGGGCTCCTCCTCTCGATGCCAGACCCTCAGGCTGGAGAGCCCGACGTGGGGCTCAGAACTCTCACTCCTGTGAGAGAACCACTCTGATATAATTGTTTTCCAGTTTGTGGGTCGCCCACCTGGCGGGTATGGAATTTGATTATATAGCGGAAGTGCACCTCCTACCTTCTTGTTGTGGCTTCTTCTTTGTCTTTGGATGTAGGGGATCTTTTTTGGTAGGTTTTAGTCTTTTTTGTTGAGGGTTGTTCAGCAGTTAGTTGTGATTTTGGTGTTTTCATGAGGGAAGGTGAGCTCAAGTCCTTCCACTCTGCCATCTTGTCTCCTCCCTGTTGATTAGAATTCTTAACCCTTAGAATCCTTAATCCCTAGTGAAAACTAAAAAGCAATTGTGAACTGTTATACTAGCATTCTGGATCAGAAAATTTATTAATAGATATAATTTCTAAAAGTATATTCTTTCTCATAGTAAATTTTTCAATGTAACAGAAAACAAGTTTACTAAAAGACCCAAATATCTTTAGTTCCACTAAAATGAATCCAAAAGTAAATAAACTTATGCTCAGTAGTTAATGTTTCAGTAGTTTATCTTATTTGGAAATGATCAAGATATTCAGTAAATATTTATCATTTAATTTATCTCAGTGTAACTGTAACCGTAAAGTTTCAAGTTACCAAAAAGATTTTGGAAATTATTTTTAAGTAGATATATCATAAAGCATAATTATTGTTGAAAAGTTATTTATAAACTTTTATCTTTCTTACATCTATTTAATTTACTTGTTAACAATTACTTTTAGATTAGATTACTCTTGAAAATTTCATGAGACATTAAGCCACTATCATCTTAAGTTACCTCTCTTGCTGACAAGTTCTATAGTGAGATGACATGAGCTGCTGACAAGTTCTATAGTGAGATGACATGAGCTTGTTTGACTTTTAGTAAACCTAGGTAGAATGAAAGTCTTCATTTAATATTTAATGCTGATAACTGTAAAAAATGCCCGCTTTTTTTAAACCAACAAACTAAAACTAGCTTTTGTTTACTTTGCTTACTGAAGATTATCCTAGGTCATGTGAACTTGAAAAACATTTGATTAGTTTTTATTTCTGAAAGTATATTTAATTTATACAGTCTCTGTCTTTAAGTCAATTAAATAAAGCTCTTTACAAATTAATTTTGGCAATACTATCTAGAAGTAGATAAAAATCGCACATCTGTAACATATACATAGACCTACAGACAGGCACAGAGGTCTTATAGCTTTTGTTTTAAAATTTTAGACAGGAGATGAATATGATAATGCTTATAAAAGAACTAGTTTATAAAAGAACAGTTGGATCTAAACTGTGTTTCTGACATATGTAATAAGGTTACCTGCCCAGATGGCTGAAACTTCTAATACTTGTGGTAGAGGTTTTTCAGGGGCCTAGTTTTAAAATAGCTAGGTTTTTTGCTTTTAATAAGCATTAGCTTGGTTCTATAGAAGTCTAGGTAGAATAGTTACATCCCAAAAGGCACAGAGAAAGACTGCAAGTTTCACCAAGGACTTTTGTTCCCTATGTCCAGATCTTGTACATCTACAAGCCTCTTGAGGGGAGGCTTGTGGATTGGTAAAAAAGGATAGGTGGGTTTTGAATTGCTTCGGGAGATGCATGGAGTCTTGTCAAGACTCATTTTATAAAACCAACACAGTTGTTTTTAATTCCTCATAGACTCGGGTTGCAACCTGAATGACCTCAAAGGCTCACCCAGCCATCCAACTACATTATCTCCAACTTGCTTCTTTATGTCAGGGATAAGATCTTCAACTAAGGATGGAAATCAAAAGATTCCTATGTTCTAGATTTAAAACTGCTCATCTTTGCGATGTTTTTCTTTCCCTCTGGATACATAGGTTCATTTTAGTTTAGGGGAGAAGGCCTAAAAAAAAGTTCCTAACATGCTTTTAACCACAGAGCTACTTAAAAAAAAAAAAAAAAAAAAATCATTTCAGATGTCTTGTCAGGTTTCAGCTGGGACAAATAGTAAATATTCCTGGCAGTACTGAACAACTCCGTGGATGCAAGAGGTGTCCCCATAGAGGGTGCAGAAGATACTACCCTCCCAAGATCCAGAGCTACTCCCAAAGACAGCCAAAGAAAGACAGACAGACTTAGACCAATTCCCTTCAGGACACAAAATGAGACAAATAAGATGGCAGTAGGTGTCCCTGGGAGAGAAAGTGTCGATAACAAATAGGGCTGGATTTGTTAAAGGGGAGACGACATGACAATTTACCTTCATCTCATGACTGCGTACTACCGAGATTCAGGAGCGCTGACTCTGGTAAGGGGTCTCACCCGTCACGGGCTTCTGCCAGTTTCCCCAGGTTCCCATCTGCAGGCTCCAGAGCGAGTGGGCTTTAAACTATGGAGTGGAACACAGGTAGCTACCAGAATTTCCCAAGGTTTTCCATTAATTTTCATTTTAGTTTCCTCTTAGTCGTTTACAGGAATAATTGCTAGCAGTTTACCAGAGACTTTCTCAGATTCCCATCAACCCTAGGAGGAATCCATAGGGAGGTCCTCGTTCAAAGGTAGATATGCGGGTTTTTGTAAGGCTACCAACGTGGCCATCTTTTGCTTACAGTCTCTTCAGAGTGGAAAGGCAATTCAGGCACAGGATTAGTAGACTGTGAGTTCTCAGGTAAAGGAGGCTAGAGGGGAGTAGGAGAAGTCACGTCAGTCTTACAGTCTTTTCTTTTAGGTACCTCTTGTGTCTTTAATTTTTCATCAGGCTTTTATAATGAATCAATGAAGCTACTTTGGAATCTTGAAGACTTTCAGAGGCTTCTGCACACCAAGTAAAATAAGTATCGCCTTCTGTTTGTTTGACTTGGGAGCCCCTGCTTTCAAATGTACTTCTTTAATGAAAAATCTTATCAAATTGTAACATTCTCCCAAATGGCCATTGTAATTCTAGGTTGTCTTTGTAAGATTTTGCCATTTCTGAAGAGATTTACAGTTTAAGGGCCACAGTTCACTAAAATGAGCAGTTGTGCAAGAAGGTGGTGTGCTCAATTCGAAACATGAGGATATTTAATACCTAAGAGGGATGTGCCCCTTGGTATTTTACAGTGTACCTCACTGCGTGGAAATTTTCTTGAGGTTGGCGAGTGACCTCGTGTCAACCTAACCCATTCCGGGACCAACTTATCCTAGTACGGGAGTCTTAGAGTTAGGTAAGTACCCTAAGAGCTTTTAAGAGCTCGATCCATGACTACCAGTTGTGCAGCTTTGGCTTCCAAGAGTCCCGTTATTATATTGATAGATATGTTATTCCTTTATCTCATGTGCACGTTAGCAGAAAACAGCAGTAATCAAGGAAATAGAACTGTGGACATCAGCATTAATCCAAGAGATGTTCCTGCAGACTGGCCAAGAAAAGGCCTTAGATGCACAACGCCAGCCATTTCCAAAATGGAACTACAGACTAAACCAGCAGACCCCAACAAATGCAGACTCCAACTAACCAAGGGCTAAAGACTCAGGGTCCAGGTGGAACCATCTGCCAACTCAAGGTGACCCATTAAGCTCTGTCCTGGGACCATGCACTAACCAAGGGCTGAGGAGGAGTGCTCTGTCAGAGCCTCCCAGCAGTCTAGGCTAACCGATTAACCCCGGACTGTAAGGCCAGTTAGATTGGGAGCTCAGTGCAACAAGGGCAGAACTTGGATTTGAGAGGAACTGAACCCCGGCCCTTGAAAATCATGAAAAGGAGAACTGAAAGAGTTTGTGGGTACCAACAGCTGTGTTTCTTGTTGTCGCCAAAGCTGTCAGAAGTCTTCTTTGGATCCCATCATCAGCACCTTCAAACTGTTAACCAAAAAAATCCAACCGAGTAAAATTTAAAGACCTTACGGGCTGTACTAAGTGATTCATATATTGGGCAGTATCCAGTCTAGCAGCTAGAGAAAAGCTCTGGGGAACCGCACAAAATGAAAGAATTTTACAGACAGAAGGGAGCGGGAAAAAGGAAGTTATACTAGGCAAAAAAAAGTAGTTGGTTATTGCAAAGTTTCTGTCCTTTATGGGATGGCAGGCCTCTATCATACAGATTACCCTGATTGCCTTAAGAGTGTATTTCTGAGAAAGCTGAAACTATAATTTTAAGTCAAGTCCCACTTTGGTGAAGTGGAGCTTTTAGCATAAGTGACTCCAGTTTGGGCTGTTGTTTTTAACATTAATCGAGTTAAATAGACAGTTAAATGAAAGACCTCATGTTGCTTGCTATGAACATTATAATAATGATAAAACGTTCAAAAAGATATGCTTCTTTCTTTGTCCCATAAGCAAGAGAACTAACCTTAAAAATTAAGTATTTCTTTCAGGGCAACTTATAAAGCTCAAATAACATCTGAAGTTTTTGGTAAAGTATCTAAATTTACATATTCTCCAAAAGGGCTGGATAATCCAGTAGTATAGGCCAGACAATTTTGCATGATGTGTGACAACTAAGAAAATAATGTTTGAAATTCTGTACAAGTTTTGCTATATCATCTACTTCCCCTTCACTCCAGGAAAGTCCATAAAGTTCACATCATCCATTGCACCCAGTATAGTTGCTCAGTTCCCTTTGGAGCAATCCAACCTTAAGGAACTCTAGAATGAAAAGGAAAAGAACTGCCTCAAAACTCTATTGGGAAGCTGGGGGGAAAAAAAAAGTCAGATCCCAGAAATAGAGATACCTTGGGATATAGGGCAGTAGTAGTTCATTTTGAAAATATTTTCTGAAAATTTATGTTAGAAAGATGAATATTATTCACTCTCAGATTTTCTAATGCATGACAGAAAATGTAAAAAGATGAATAGCAAAAAAATAATGACGATGATGATGATGAAAGATTAACATTATGTTAAGTGTAGACAGAAGAATTGAAAGCCCATAGGAGAAACTGACCAAAAAGTTCCTAAAACTGGGAATGATGGCAGGGACACTAAAAATAGGTTGGTTGTGGCATTGCAGTAATGGAGATTTTTAAGTGTCTAACCATATAGTCTTAGAAAGTTAGAAAGAACACAGTGAGATCCTAAAAATAAATCTAGCACAAAAATGCAAGACCTATAAGAATATATAAACTTACTGACTACATATAAGAAGACAAACTAATGGCTAGGATTACTAGACTACTCAGAAATATAAAGACGTTGATTCTTTTGTTCAATGCAATTCCCATCACCGTATTACTGTATATCTTTTGTAACTTCAGAGTTATTCTAAATTTTATGTGGAAAAATAAGTAGATGAGAATAATCAGGACAATTAGGGGAAAGGAAAATGAAGAAAGAGCACTTTTGAAAACAGGTGGATGTCAAAGTCTTATTTTAAAGCTATGGTAATGAGAGCTGTCTGTTTGGTTCTAGCAGAGAAATACCCAAAGGCTAAGGGAAAAATCAGAGGTTATTTAAAATACTGATTATACATTGGAATTTATCAAATGAAAAGAGTACAAAAGGATGACATTCAATATGATGTTCAGACATATACGTTGAACTGGCTGTGGGGAGAAAAGAGTGATATCCATATATTAATATGTCTAAGCACTAAAGATATAAATATAAGATAATGTTTAAGCAAAAAAAAAAAAAAAAACACATGAGAATAGTAGAAAGACAGAGGAGATTATATAGGGAATAAACTGACAAATTTAACTCCATAAAAATCCTAAAACTCCCGTAACTAAAAACCCAATAAACAGTAGCCAAATGATAAACTGAGAAAAGCAGGTGTGATACACAATGAGCACAAAAGCTGCTTATTACATACAGCAGCTTTTCCTCAAGTGTGTTGGTCTCAGAAACCCTCAACCACTTTAATAATTCTTGAGGATTCCCCAAAAACCTTTTCCTTTTGGGGATTAAATATTTACCGTTTTGGAAGTTAAATCTGAAACATTTAAAATTTTTATTTTTCATTTATTTAAAAATAGCAATAAAGTCATTAACTCTTAACAGAAATAATGTTTGCATTAAAAATGTCTTTCCAAAGCAAAAATATATAAATATAGAATGGCACTATTTTGTATTTCACTAACTGTGATAATTCATATCTGCTTCTGCATTCAATCTGATGTAATAGCCCGTATCACATGGCTTCTGCAACCACAGATGAAAAAGCTAGAAGGACAAGGAAACTCCAGAGATTATGGACTCAGCATCATTAAGGACTGGAGCCAATGCCAGCAAATACCTACCTTCAGACTTACTAAAAAATAAATAAATAAAAGTAGGCAGGCAGAAAGATGAACTCTTACCACGTCAAGCCACTGTTGCTCAAGAGCTGGTTGACTGATGCCGAATGCAATCTTCACGGATCAAACTCTCCGTATCTAAGCAGTTCCATCTTGGCAGCAACAGTCCCACACTCTTCTGAAGAAGCTGTAAACGAGGTAAACCCCGTGTTCCAGAGCCCTGCTGGTGACAGGGCTTTGGCTCAGATGATGTTCATCTAAGCAGCCTGCCCCATAACTGTTTCCTCCTGTATTTGCCTAGATTAACATTAACAAGAATCTGGGCTTTATAACTAAAGAAGGAAGAAAGTTTAGCTTAGGAATGTGAATTCTAGGGACAGAATGGAAGAGGATTAGGAAAAGAACATGCTATCGAACTCCTACAATCAGTTTGAGCTTCTAGAGTACAAGATGTAAGAGCCAGAAATAATAAGCGAAACAGCAGTGAGACTCTGAGCTCAAGCAAGCTGTTTCATGATCCGGGTAGAGACACAGTATGGCCAGCGTCATGGGGATGGGAGGCATAGGGTCTGTATTCGCCCATCTTCTGCCTAAAACTCAGAAATGTACTGGTTCCCGATGGTAGACCCTGTGTTGCATATTTACCTAATCATGTTTCATGTTTCTCCTCCAAGACACACAGAAAGACTGCATTTCTACAGCGTCCCTTGCAGTTAGATTGGAACAAATGTAACTGGGTTCTGAGTCAAGGAATCTGGGAGGACATAATGTAGACCACATCAACGCCTGGCCATACAGCTTCCCTTTCCTTCCGTAGGAACCTCTGAGGCCACTTGGTTCGGATGGCAGCCTCACTCTATGGAAAACTCCTGGATCCCTGAGTCACCGTTTAGAGGAAAGCTGCCCAGGAAAGCCACTTAGCACAAATCAGACTGTTGTGAAGGAGAAACATTTGTTGTGTTTAACTTTTGAGACTTAGAGGTGTATTTGTTGCTATCAGAACTAATACACAACTCAAGAATAAATGTCTTAAATACTATATGGTATCACTTATATGTGGAATCTAAAATACAACACAAACATACAGTATCTGCAAAACAGAAACAAACAGACTCAGACATAGAGAACAGACTTGTGGTTGCCAAGGGGGAGGAAGGAGTGGAGGAGAGAAGTATTGGGAGTTTGGGATTAGCAGAGGCCAACCAGTATATATACAGGATGGATAAACAACAAGGTCCTATACTGTAGAGAAGAGGGAACTGTATTCAACATCCTGTGACACCCCATTATGGAAAAGAATATAAAAAAAGAATATATGTATAAGTGAATCACTTTGCTGTAGAGCAGAAATTAACGCAACATTGTAAATCAGCTATACTTCAATACAATTTTTAATTTTAAAAAATGAATGTCTTGAGGTCTGTAGACATGACCCTTGACTTTGATAGTAGAAGTCTGATTATAAGCACTGACACCTGTCATATTAAATCTTGGGCAAAAGATCAGCTATGTGGGCACTAGACCAAAAGAGGAAGAGCAAAGCGGACATAGCTAAGTGCTCTGCCAACAACTTGGTTTGTGATCATACATGGAATACCCCTTTGGGGCCTCCCAGAAATATTTGGGGCAGTCTAAGAAGCATTAATTGCCAACAATCACATGAATGGAACCATTATTTTGTTACCATTGTTTTTAAAACATAGGACATGTAATCTTTTTTGATGTCACAGGCCAGTAAATTGGGATTATACTTGTGTCATGCTAAAAAATAATAATAATAATAATCAAAAGCTGATCTCAGCTCCCAGGTCCAAAAACAATAATCACACTTATCCCCTTGCAAAGGTCTGCTTCAGTGTGTCTCCAGGGCCTTGTGATCTCAGTGCAACTATCCAGCTCAAAACAAATAAAAAAGCTTACTTACGTTTCTGGCAAGTTAAAGAGAATCTGTCCTGGAGCAAGACTCCCTCTGCCAAATCGGAAACTACTTCCAACCTGTGCCTTGAGGAAGGACTCTGACACTTGTTTCGCAAGTCAAACCTGTATTTACTTATGTGGTAACCAGCCGACCGACCCCTGGGAACAGTCCCAATAAACAGTTGCAAGAAAAATACTCAAAGAACGAATGATGACCTATGGAAATTGCATCACCATGTATGACAAAGGCCATAAACTCCTACTGTTCACAGCAGAGCAATTATTCGGACTCCCCCCCCAGATGAGTGAACTGTCAATCATTTTGTTTGCGTATAAGGAAAGATTTCATCTTTAATTACAACCAGCACATTTTGTTTTTAAAATTATTTCCTAATTTTAAAAACAAAATGATAGTAGCAGCATTACTGCATATTCCAAGCAGACTTACTTGTGTGTGATTTATCAAAAATATGAAGCACAACCTCTTCATCTTTCTCCATTTGAACTGATAAAAGCCTTAGAACAAACCCAATGGCCCACATTTGGTTCCAGTCTATTAGTCCGCCTACCTTCAAGATAAAGCACACTAAATTTTTTATTGTGTAGTGCGAAGGGAAATAATCCCCCCACTAGAGGACCCACACCTTTGAATTATTCACAGACTTCTTATTTCAAAGTCTTTATAACTCAGGGTGCCTCTGGGACTTAGGCACTTCATTTACAACTTCAATAGGCCTTCGGCACCTCAGCTGTGGGAAAAATGTGGACTTAAATAAAGATAATTGGTATTAATGCCAAACCGAGTTTATATTTTCTGTAAAAGAAAAGGAGGTATCTCAGTAAAGTCAACACAAATATTGCGATCAACTGTCTTTTAAGACAATACTTTAGGAGCTCAGTTTGTTTTAGTTTTATCCTATGTTCTTGGGTAAATGCAAAATCTTGAAATGCTTTACAAAATGGGTATTTAGCAGGTGAGAGGAGGAGAATATAAGAAATATTTACCAATAGTTTTTGATATCGAAAGTAGCATTTCCTAAATTCTCATTTTCAGAAGTGACCTAGAATCAGCAAGTTTCTAGGTGAAAGTCATCCATGACGCAAGTCAGTTTTACAGAAGTCATCTACCTTTAACATAAATGTGTTCATATTTTCTGCTCTTGACATATTCTTCCTTGCTTGGAGGTGATGAAATAAAATTTTTATTTTAAGGCAGGACAAGAAAATTTAAACGTAAAATTCTCTTTCTGTGTCCATTTCGGCCACCTCCCTCTCTCCCTAGTGTTCAGTGTACATCTGCATCACACATTAACCAGACCTTCTCAAAGATGGGATTGCCTGCTGGACCGTAAAGATATATTTTCTTTTTTTCCTTTCTTCTGAAGCAAGCAATGTAACTTCTTAAAAGAATAGCATTCTTTCCCAACTCTGTAAGGGATCGTGGTGAGTTGCTACTCACTTTGTACCTGCTTACCTGGATTATATGTATCCTTGGTGGACTTTAGGTAAAATATCAGTGTGTCATTTTGATGTACAATCCTTTGTCTCAAAAATGTTTATGACTGTGCCTTTGACTTCTAACACGTGGAACAGTTCTCAGAACTTTCTGAGAGTCTGTCTCCTGGATCATAATCCTCAGTTTGGCTCGAATAAAATTCCCTTTTTCCTTAACTTGATTATTAGTTGAACTTTCTTCCACAGAGGTGATTTTGCAGTGAGTGTATATTATGTTATTGACCATAGACGAGTAATTCACATTTAAATTGATATATGTTGCCTAAAAACTTTCCATCCACAGTCACTTTGGTTTAGTTGCTGGGTCCTCAGAGCTGATGCAATCAAGGAACACTTGTTTATGGCCAGAGCATTGCTGAATTCTGATTAATGAACCACTTAAGATCTGATTGTTCTCACCATCAAGTATGTGTTCACAACAGTCCAGACCACACTGAGCTCTCTTGCTGTGAAGTCACATTGACTCTGTTCGATATGTTACATGATACACAATAATTGTCCTGTTGTAAACAGTGGATCCTCCTTATGAAATGTCCAAAACACAATATCAGTCTCTAAGAAGAGCAGAAAAATATGTGCCCATGGATGCTGTAGTGTTTAGGCAAAGGGCACAGGTGTGAATTTTGCCTTCGCTTGAAATAATCCCTTTAAAGTTCAACCGTACAACCAGGAAGGAGTCCAGTTGTGATCTAACCTGAGTTCTGGACACAGTGGATGACCTCACTCTAGTTTACCTGATGGCAGAAATATTCTCTCAATATTCTCCTGTATGCTAAGTATGAGAGGGCAGAAATGGAGACTATATATATAGCTATTTGAACCTGGATTCTATTCAGAGAAGACAAGGATGCTTACAATTTTCAGTGGTCTTCATGACAAAGAAAACCTTTTGTCCCTAAGAATTCATATTATCATGTAAATTACCAAGTCACTGATATTATGACGGTGACAATAATGAGAATTAACTTTGAGCACTTTGCTTACTACGTACCAAGCACTATCTATCTCATTTAATCCCCATAACTTTCTATGATGTAGCTAGGACTGTTATCTCCCATCTTGCCAACAAGGAAACCAAGCTTCAGCAGGAAGTAATTCATCTAAGTTCACATGGCCTAAAAGACCTGAGCCAGCTTTGAATCCAGAAGTCTTGTTTTAACTCCTGTGGTAAACTTGTATGTGGCCCCCCAGGAATCTGCACCCCTGGTAGTCACAGCCTTCCGTGCTTCTCTTCTAAAAGTTGGTCCTGTCTAATGAGAAAGATGCTCTCCATCATCAGTCTCACGCAGGGCTCCTCTGAGCCCCTTCTCGACTAGGCCTCAACCCTGACCTACTAAAGCCTTGAGCAGAACGCTGACACAGTTTCTAACAGCTCCAGGCCACATCCTAGGATGATTCTCATCCGCCTTAAAGTTCCTGCCTGAGAAAACTCAAGGTTGCCAAAAAAATTGACTGTTCCAGCCAGCGCCTGAAGACAGGGTCTCTGAATCCCAGCCTCTATAAAAGGGGAGGAGTCTAATTTCCATAAGCTTTAGTTAGCAAACCCAGATGGGTGTCACATGAACCAAGCGCTGCTTTCCGCTGTATATAATGTTTCACTTCCCTGACGCTATTTAGACCCAGCTCATCCCCCCCTTTATTCCTTTGCTCTCCCTTTACAACAACCACTCACCTCTGTACAAATTGAAGTTGAGTTCAGTCCACACTGGGCTCGTTTCCCTACTGAAATAGTTACTGCTGATTGAAATCTATCCTTACCACGTTAGTCAGTGGCTGTGACAGAAGCCTGTTGGATTCAGCAGAAGAGACGCAGAGTAGCATCCAAGGCTGGGTCATGGAAGGCCCTGCAGCTTCTACCTTCTCTCCAGAACACTCACCCTTGGAGACCTGAGCCACCAGGCCGAGGCACCACACAGAGAGATGATGCAGAGAAGGCCTGAAACAACATGGAGAGAGAGATACTTCTAGCAACTCAAGTCATCCCATCTGAGCAGAAGTAAGTTGTTCTCTCTGAGCCCTGTCCAAACTGCAGATTTGTCAGCAAACTAATTGACTGTTGTATGTTTTAGCCACTCAGCTTTGAAGGGATTTGTTACATAGCAACAGATACCTGGAACAGCCACTGCAAAGCACAGGCTCTTTTCACTCTCCCAGGATCCCTCTTTTTCTTCATAATTCTCAACTCTGAAGGTCATCTTCAGCCCACCCCAACTCACTCACTCACAAATACACTCACCAGGCTGAGTGAGGAGGATAATTAAGCCCCAAGCCCAACTCCAGTCATAAGGAAGGTAAAACTAACAAAAGAGAAAAATACCTACTATTTCAAATGAAATGTTAGTGCATATATGAAAGTCTTTTCTTTCCTCCTTCTTAAAGAATGTGTACTTCCAACATGTTGGCTAATTTCTGTTTGCTGATGAGAATTTTCTTTGAAAAATAATTTTGGATTTTGAGTAAAATGATACCAGTTTCTGAGTTCCAAAGTATAGAAATCTGTACTGATTTTTTATTTACATGTACATGTGTTCCAATATGTTAAAAATCAGCTTGCTTGTACCATCAGTAATCTATCTACACAGGTAATGTGGTTCAGTATAGAAAAGCTTTTCTTCATCTGGGTAAGGTTTCTAATATTGTAAACTTGAATTTACTGGGGCAACAGATATCCCATTCATGCCACAAACAGCACTGGACTGTTAGTTGCAAAATGAAACAAATTGAAATTTAATTCTCATCACGGCTTCTGAGGGTCATTATCCTGGAGGGAGAAGGAGGTTTTGCTCCTATAAACCATGACTCCTGAATGGGCTTCACATGGCACTTGGAGTCATCAGACTCCTGAGTATTTACTAGTTTGCACTCACTTCACTGGAAACTCACTGATGCCTTTGGTGACAGATTTGGTGCTTTGCTTTACATTGTGCTTGACAGGGAGCTTGGCTGTTCAGCCACAAAATTTTATTCCTTGTGAATCTCATCAGCTCCCATTCTCCTGAGCCGCAGAGTGCATGATGGGCCTCCAGGATCTGCCTCAGCTTGCCTCCTGTGTAAAGCTAGTTCATCCTCTGCTAGTTACGAACCCTGTTATTGGTACCATCATACAACCTACCTTAACATGCAGTCGGGAACAAGTAGAATGTGGAAGGGCTGCTCTGTGACTAGATCAGAGTTTGCAAAGCCCGTCAGCAACTTTCAGTCTTTAAAGACCCCCTTTAAGCTTCAAGGGTTTTCATTCCAACAAATAGAAAAGGTAACAACTTTTCTCCCAACGCACAATTTAACCACTGGAGGAAAAAAAAAAAGAAGAAGAAAGAAATCATCCTTTATCCCTGAAACTTAAACTGAGACTAACAAAACATTCGCATACATAATTGGCAGGGCTCAAAAGTCCTGAATACTTCAGAGTGATTTCAAATATTTGTTCACTGGATCCCATATCTACTAATATATTCTGAGCAGTCACAAAGTGCATGCCAAGGTTTGTTTCAAAAAGTATAGCCACATGCACATATACTTAGTGTATCATGACATTTTAATTATAAAAATGACAGGCTTTTAGTAATTCATAAACAAAGCACATAAGCATTAAGTAATATCTCCCCTGCAAATATATATGTACAGAGTTACTATATTAATTTTGTATGTATGTATAGAGTACACGTTTTAATAAGACTTCATTACATTTTTCATCAACTCTGAAGAAGTGCTGGCATTCCTGTCAACAGCTCTGAACTTGTATGAGATCTAACCCCGAAACCACACAAAGGTACAGCCTAAAGAAGGCCAGCCCGCCTTGTGAAACTTTATGACAAAAAGACTTAGCAAGGGGCCCGCATCAGCATCTGTGCCAACAACATCC
Source organism: Balaenoptera physalus (assembly GCF_965194825.1). Lineage (NCBI taxonomy): Eukaryota > Metazoa > Chordata > Mammalia > Artiodactyla > Balaenopteridae > Balaenoptera > Balaenoptera physalus. The sequence goes on along the minus strand of NC_138896.1, from coordinate 100,214,024 downwards.
CCGTAAAATGCCCCTGAGTGAGAGGTTCTACTTCTTCAGAAATACACAAATCTTCTGATAAGGTGGCTTCATTTCACAATATGATTTCTTCGCGAAGGTAGAAGTCCTTTTCTGCCTCCAGCTTACAAAAGAAAGTAGAAGGAGATAGAGCTAGGGTGGTCCAGGGTTTAAAACAGTGTAATTGTAGCCTATTATCCAAAAATCCCTGTGATAAATATATCTCGGCCTGAAGGAGGTAAAAACTCCTGTAGCTGATCCTCTCTCTCAGAGACACGAATGGGTTCCTAGTCTTACACGGTAGAGTTTCTCCAGTACTTGTCATTCCCTCCCCCTACCCCATGCTGAGGGACTGATTTGAAAACAGAGCAAGTGAAGCCAAGAGCATGACTTCGGATTCGCAGTTGGCTCAGTGACCAAATGCAGAGCAAAAAGTTTGAAAATATATATTCCTGGTTATAGAGGCCCAAGCAAGCATACATTCATACTTGTGAACAAGCGTAACCCTTCTCGTACAGAAAGACTGTAATTCATAAAATGCTAACTTTATTTCCGTGTTTTTCCAAAGAAGAAAGAAGAAATAAAGAAATGTAAGATGGTCTATGGCCTCAACCTCATTAAATAAAAATACAGCTCCTTTATGGTAAGACAATTTCATGACAGCTAAGTCAGCACATTATTGCTGATATCTTCTAGGGAGGAGAAAAGACAGAAGACCTGTCTGCACTCTAGGCAATTCGTAGAATACTCTGACTAATAGTCTCCAAAAATGCAAGATTTTTATTGCAGCATTACCCTTATTCCCATACCAAATTTACAAAGGAAAGCTGAAGTTTCTTAAGTTAGCGGTAGAACATTTGGCCTTTTTCAACATTATCATATCTACTCATATATTCAACGAATATTTACCAAATGCTTTCTAAGCCTGAGACGGTGAATTAAGATACAAAGACATATATGACAATTACCTCACCCTTTAAAGAAGAGATTTTCAAAATGGCTACAACTACCTGCCATATTAAGACAGACAGAAACAAAGGTAACGGTGCAGACCACATAAACATGTTTTTTCCCCCAAAAGACATTCTTGAATTTTCCTTTAAGTTCAAAGTCATCTATCACATTGAAATATGCAGTAACAAAGCAAAACTTGTGGTCTGCATGTGGTCACATAAAACCTTTGAACTTAAGGATCCTTCAGAGCACAGATTCTTTGTCTAAAAGGATTAAATTTCCCCCAGCCATTTACATTTCTATCACAGGCTCCTAATGACTACAGTGAATTAATATAAGCCATTAGGCTTGTTTACAGGAAAGCCAAGGCCTAGAATAGCAGCTCAGGCTGTCAGTCAGTTACCCAGTTATTGCGTGATTCAGCCAAGACTCAAATGCATATTTATACGTGTCATACTCAGGGGTCTTTTGACCATGATACATGGTTCTTGGTTGTACATCCTTTAGTGCTTCGTGATACATATTTCATATTCAAAAAGGTGAATTCCATCCCACCAAATCATCTGACCCTCCTCATGTATCCACTGGCATCTACTAACTGCATTCAGCAGGTCTCCACCCTGTAGCCAGAGTAATCTTTTCAAACAACCAGCCTGACTGCTGTGGAAACCAGCTTTTCCTCAAAAAACTCATCATAGAACTGCCATGTGGTCCAGCAATCCCACTCCTAGGTATATACCCTAAAAAACTGAAAGCAGGGACTCAAACAAATTCTCATACACCAAAGTTCAGTGCAGCGTCATTCACAATAGCCAACCCAAGTGTCTATCAGCACATGAATGAATAGACAAAATGTGGTCTGTCCATACAATGAAATATTATTCCGCCATAAAAAGGAATGAAATTCTGATACATGATACAATATGTATGAACATTGAAAACATTGTACTAAGTGACATAAGATAGACACCAAAGCACAAATATTGTGTGGTTTCACTTATATGAAATATCTAGAATAGGAAGATTCTAAAAGAAAGTAAATTAGAGGTTATAGGGACTGGGGGTGTGGAAAGTGGGGAACTATTGCTTAATGCTTGGGGTGATAAAAATTTTTGGAAATAGAGACTGGTAATGGTTTCACAACACTGGGAGTATAATTAATGCCTCTGAATTGTACACGTGAAATGGTTGAAAAGGTAGCTTTCATTATATATATTTTACCACAATAAAAAACCAATTAATTAAACACCCAAAGGAAAAAAAAAGTTATCAGTCTTACTAGGTGATTCCTCTGCTTAAGCCCCTTCCACTGCAGTAATTAGAATGAAGGCCACCATGATACACGGCCTGAGGGTCCCGCAGAGGATGGCTCCTCCATCTCCCCAGCCTCAGCGGGACCACTCCTCTTTCTCCTCTTCATTCCTTACACTCTGGCTTTTTCTCGGTCCTTTGACAGCATTATGCGCCCTCTCTTCACAGTGCCCTTGAACAAGCGAGGTCCTCTTCCCTATCATCTTCTCCTAGTTAACACCTACTCACCCTTCAAATTTCAGCTTATTTCTTACATTTTTAGGGAAGGCTTTCTGATCTAACAGGTCAAATCCTCCTATCCTGCTCATACACAGACACACACAAGTTCTCCTTTACAACACTTACTATATTTTAGATTTATTTTCATGTGTATGTGTTTTTCTGGAGCCAGCTTCCAAGATGGCACCCAATGATCCCTGCCTCCTTGGAGTTGTATGGTCCCCTCTCACACTGTTCCAGGGTTGATTTGTGTGACAGTGGCGGAAGTCACTGCTGAGATTTGCTTTTCAAAGACTGTCAATTCCATTTTGGCTTCTCTCTCTTTCTCTCATCGCTTGCTCCGGGGGAAGCCCTATCACGAGCAGCCCTATGGAAAGGGTACCGTGGTGAGGAACTGAAGTCTCCTGCTCAGAGCCAGGTGAGCAAGCTTGGACGTGCCTGCTCCAGTGCCTGTCAAATCTTCAGAGACTGCAGCCCTGACCAACAGCTTGACCACAACCTCATAAGAGACTCTGAGCCAGAACCACCAGGCTAAGTTTCCTGCTACCCCCAATCCCATGATCCTTAGAAACTGACCAAGAAGATACACGTTTGTTGTTTTAAACTGGTGGATTTGGGGATAATTTTTATACGGAAATAGATGACTAATACATGATTATTTGACTAATATTCTCCCATCAAGTTCAAGGAGGGCAAAAACTGTTCCTTACTGTGCTCACCAATTATATACCCAATATCTATCACAGTATTTGACATACAGTAGACATTTAACAGATATTTGTTTAACGAGTGAATGAATGAATGAGTAAACCCCAATGACTTCACACGTCTACTAAAAGGAAATAGAAATTTTACATGCCTTACATGGCATTGGATAGCATGGGTCATTCAACACCAAGATCTGTTGACATGGCTTTGAATGTAAGCCAGACTTCATGTGCAAGCACCCAGGGAAGACAAATCGGTACTAACGTCTTTAGTTAATAGACCATGCAACTTGACAACTTGAAAAAAAAAAAGTAAATTTAGATGTTTTTACACGCGGTGGAGAATGTTAAAAAGGTACCATTGCAAACAATGCAGAGACATTCCTTTACAGAAATTGAAGGCCCTGCCAGGCATGAGAGGGTTGAAGAAAATGAAAAGGACAAGGTGAAAGTGAGGCAGAAACTGATTTAAGAGAAATACACTTTCTGTCCATCATTGTGAATGACAGTTTTCTTATGAAAACACCTCAAATTCAACTAATGCATTTTACTCCCTTAATGTAAAGATAACCTTTTTAATGATTTTCCAGATCCAGGAATGATAGTTAAATGGGAAAAGAGGAGGTGAAAAGGTGATCAAATAAAATAAAATAAAACCTGGAAAGCAACTGCTTTAGCGTGAATCTTAACATCGAGCCATTATAAAAAGAAGCCAAAGTTAGACACCAAAATTTCCAAGCATCTATTTTCCTTGAAGAATGGTATTACCAGCTCAACAGCACATGCCAGAAACACTTAAACCGGCTTTTCATCCAAGCAAACAGTGGATCTCTCCTGGCCTCCTCCATCAGACCAACTCACTCCCTGAACATGTCTTGGATCAACGGAATGTGAAAGCATAGAATACATAGATAAAGAAAAAAGAGAGAAAGGAGCATAAAACTTGAGATTCGAAACAGCCAAGCAAAATCCCTGAGATATAATGAAAGTAGGATTGGGACAGGAAGCTTGAAGATACCAAAGAATTGTCAAATGGCAGAATTAATGGGGCTCACGGTAAATATATCTGTACCCCCTCTATTTACACACTAATTTTCATGGTGTACTTTTTCATAGATGTGTAGTACACATAAAGCTTAGATTTTCATAGAGAAACATCTTTACTGTGGGGGAGGCCCAAAGATTGGTACACACACACACACACACACATCTCTCCCCCTAGCTGCTATATTCCCAATGCATGCCAGTAAGAAAAATCAAGTTGGGACAAGATTTGAAGCATAGAAGGTTAGAGAAGGAAAGGACTTTACATCTTATTATTTTTACATTCATGTAAATCACCAGTTCTCCTGTGTTATTTCTCTAGCCCCTATTCTGATTACTTCCCTTATCATTTGACTCTTTGAGCATGTCTTCCTTTGAAGGAAGGTGTAGACAGTGTGTGGAAAATGTTAAAAGCCAGGCTGAGGGATTAAGACACAGACCAGTGAAGACCTAGAAGCACTGAGGGTGTGAGCAGGGACCTATCAGCTATGGGGTAGGGAGATTATTCTGAAAGCAATATGCAAGGCAGACTTTAAAAAAATAGAAAAAAGGAAGATTAGAACAGCTAGAGTTGGAGGGGGATGGTAAGCAACAAAAATTGACTTGCAGAAACTTTAAAAAAAGGAGGTAACGCATCAGAAGGATGTTTGGTAGGTCAAAGAACCCAAGAGCAAGTTGAAGGACCAAATTTTGGAAAGGCCCTGGTCCAGAGCAGCTCTGGAAATTCAGGTGAGTGGGAATTCATACGTACTTTCTTTCTGGCCAGGCCAGTGGGAAGAATCAGGATCAATTATATTCTTTTTTTTTTTGAGTCACTTTTCAGGGATCCAGCTCCCATGAGAGCTTGGTTTGTGTGTTGACACCTTGCCCAGGAGACAGAAAGCATCCTGACATGCAGTCTCTTCAAGACTTGAAGTGTTTCCCCCTCACTTTATAAAGAAGATTGAATACTCCTTTTTAAATTAAAAAGGATATTGGGCAGACAAACACAATGGAGGTCCAGCAAGGCAGCTACTGTCCTAACTCAGCCCCAAGGGAATGAGAAATGACTAGGGTACAGATCAGATCAAGCCCAGGGTTACCTCCCGACACACTTCCTATTGTCTAAAGTCAAGAGCAGCTTTGATGCACATTTGGATGAGAAGGACTATCCTCGGCACTGGTGGCAGGAAAGGAACCTATGTGCTCCCTAATCCCCACTTCGTATGCTTAGATTATACTCACATGAATGGTCAAGAGAAATACATCCAGGTCCACCTCTCAGGTGCAATCAGGCAGGCCGTTGAGTGCTCTCAGTTGCCACTTGGCCTTCTTCCTTATCTCCTCCAAGTGGTGGGATGTGACACAGTTGTATGTTCCATCCTGTTAGGAATGAGCCTGCCTGATAATAAGAAAGCAGAGACTGCAGAGTTGTCGCTTGATCCTGTTCTCTCCAAGAACTAGTTGCTTTGTAGTAGAGACCAGGGAAAATGCCAAATGCACCCTTGCCCTCATTCATGGAAGAGTGGGTGAGAGGAGAGACACAAGTTCTCAAACACAGGCCACAACATTTCCATAGTCTTAGTATGACAGATCCCCAAAGCCCCCAAACACATTCACCAACATGTCCCATCACCGTGTCTTTGCAGCCCTTGTTTGGAAAGTGATCTCAAGAGATCAGGAGAGGAAGCTGAAACTTTGCCTCGGACAGACTATTATAGAAGAGAATTTCACAACAAAGCTTCCTTAGTACCTACAAAGATGTTTATTATAAAAAAAGAATAAATAAAAAGTGTTTGTGTGAAAAGAGAATAAAGGGGAAAGAAAAAGGTTTAGGTAAACCTTTTGTTTTTTTTTTCCTTTCAGAGAAAGGGAGACACCGTGTGGATTTCAGAGAGAGCCCAGCATAGCTCAGTTTGCTTTAATATGCTATAAGGAAAAAATATTACTGCTTAGGTATCCGGTAGCAATGTAAAGCACAAAGATAGATAAAGAAGAAGTTAAAGTGACCAGCACAGATGAACAAAAATCTAGAGCTTTGTAGTGTACAGCAGAAATTCCTCAGGGACTGGTTTCTCTTACTGTGTGGAAAAATGGGAATCCTACAGGTTTATACAATTTGAAAGCAAAAGGTTGGCAAAGGTCAGAGTTCTGGATGAGTCCCACGTTCCCCCTCTTAATGTCTGAGATGTTCCTAGAGACCAGCCTGGAAACAGAGCCAAAGGGGAAAGATTCCTCCTGGAAAGCAATTCTGGTGCATCAGCTCTCTTGTATTCCTGCCTCAGGGACTGCGTGGCAGGTCCACGAAGGGACGCAGTAAATACACTTCCAATCTTGTCCCATGTAACAGTTATTGTGATGTGATTTGAGTTTGCTCTGCAGAGAAGAGAACCTGGTTTGAATCTGATCTCATCAGACACGTGCAAAGATGCAAGAGGAGAAAGCAGTTTAGTCTGCAGCTCCCTCTAGCTGTGCCTGGGAAATAACTGCAGAGGGAAGGAGGGGATCACAGAGCCTGGGTGGGGGGAGGGGGGGGGGAGTTGGGGGGGGCAGGGAAGGGAAACAGATTGTCTTCATCACTGAGCACGACTGACAATGAACCAAGGGCTTCCAGGGGAACCTGTTTTGGTATCTCATCTGCAGCTACCAGAGGCACTGAATGCTATGTGATTTAAACACTGCCCCCAAAGACTTGCAAAATAAAGGAATGTGCATATGTACCATGCTCTCCCTGCCACTATTTTCCAAGAGCATTCATAGCATGTGATACCATGCTAGGCTGGTCAGCTTTTCCTTTTCTCCCTGCATGAGAGACTTGCTATCTACACCTAGAAATCAGTTTGTAAATATAAAGCAAAGCCAAATAACATGCAAACATGTGAACAGGAACATTTTTTGCACTTAGAGACAAGTGCAGTATCACAGAAACCGTATAGCTGATATAGACAGCCCAATGACTCCTATCACTGATTTAAAAAAAAAAAAAAAGAAACCAAAGTGGATCCGAGAGTTCATCTGGCTGTGCTGAAGTCAGGCAGCAAGAAATGAAACTCAGGTCTCTGTCCTTAGTCTAATATGGTTCCCATTACACAGTAAGGCATGCCACTCCATACTCAGACACAGAAAGGCGTAACTCTAAATGAAAAATCATACAAAACCCCTAGATGTTCTTTAACCATGCTTGCTGTATGTGAAAAACTGTGCCAAAGTTTTTTTTTTTTTAAAAAGCTTTATCAGATGTACAAGAATTTACATATCTTATATATCCAAAGAGGCTCACTCTTTAAGTGGTCCTTCTAGAAAGCCAGTAGAGTGGCTATAATTCACCACATTTTGGAAGTTTCACTCTAGATCGAGCATGATCTAGAAAAGAATTCAACCCAGATGGCTCAAACGAAAAGATTTTAAGGATGAGATAACTTACGTGAGGGCAGGGTTCAGGACCATGAGGTTCCCGGGAACTAGAGAAGTTCCCCGTGCAGAGACTGGGAAACCACCAGGTGACAGTACAGGGGAGGAAAGCATGTTCCTAAAGTCCAGGGGGGGAGAGACCACCAGGAAGACTTGTACCTCAGGGAAACTGTAGTCTTAGAAGGTCTTGTCTCCTGACAGAGGTGTCCTGCTAAAGTAGCATACCCCAGCCTCTCTCTCTTCCTGCCCTCTATCTGGTCTTCTGCCAGCACCTCCCACTGGAAGCCAGCTGGCAGGGAAGCCCAGTGACCCCATCCACAGGGGCCCTCATCAAGGCAGAGATATTGGCTTCAGCAATGTAACTGGGAGGTTTATCATTTCTGAGTCAAAATGAGTTGATTATCCACCTTTTCTACCATCTCAAATTACTGCTGCTTCCAGAAACCATACTCACTTCAGTTTGCAGAGATCAAATGTCCATGAGTTTAACTGTTCTGTTTTTATCTCCTTACGTACATTAAGCCATATCGTGTATGAACTGAAAATATTCTTTTGACTGGTGGGTGCAGTTCCAAATAAATGATCCATTTCTCTAGGTCTGAATGTATTAACCATAAGTACTATATGTAAGGTACGTATACAGTAATTGGCATATATTATAGTAAGTTCTTAAGTGCTTTTGTACTTTGGCTTTTACTGCAAGCCATTGTTCTTGAAGTAAATCATTTCAATCAAAATGAATTAACAAAAAAAAAAAAAAAAAGAATTAACACAGTCTGGTCTGTAGGGCCCTTTTCAACCCATCTGGGCATCATCTCTGGGAGGTCATTAGTGCTGGTCTGCTGTCTTGGAATTAAACTGCAGTGCCAGTTTCTGCAGTGCTAGAGAAGTCCGCCATGTTGGACGAAGTCCTTCCAAGTGTTTGTTGTCACAAAGCGTGCTCTCGGCACATCCATTTGTGATGGAACAAGTGGCAGTGGAATGCCACGGGAGGAACCAAGGAGTCAGGGACTCAGTTCTCATTCTAGCTCGGTGTGATCTTAGGCAAGCCACTTAAATTCTTAAGGCCTCAGATGCCTCATCTCAAAAGCAAGCAAATTGAAAAAGACTTCTGAATTCCAAACTTTGTTGTTTCAATAGAATCACGTTGTTATATAAAATATTACAGGGACAACCTACTTACTAAAGAGATAAAGGTAGCATTGCTCTGGTTGAAGAAGGCTGAAAGGGGCCTGGAATACTCTTCACCTTCCTCTACACCCCTCACTCAAAATCCCCAAGCAGCACAGTAAAAAAAAAAAAAAAAAAACCCTGAAGTGGAAGACCACTGAAGGCCCATTTCTAGTCCAATTTCTTCAAATATTAGTTTCCCCAAATTTTATAGGGCATAAGAGGGGAAACGCTTCATTTTGTTCTCATCAACACATAAAATCAACCAGCAAACTTTTATAGACTACAGTGCAAATGGTTTAATAAGTTCATTGTCCCATAGTGTCTGCTGCATAATTGTGTTCATTCCCTTTGTGTATTTTAGTAACAAGAGTATAATTGTCAGTGCTCATAATACATATGATCTCATTACTGTCACTCCCATTAGTATGCTTTCACCTCAGCCTATCCACAGTGTGTTCCACTTTCCCTCTCATTGAAATACATAAATAATTCTCCTTTCCTGCATCCAGATTTCAGTTTAATTCCTGACAGTTACCATGGCTAATCATTGAGACAATGCTGTCTCCCTTGCTTTTTTAATACGTTTAATCTACCATTTTGACACAAAGCCAAGAAGTCAGCATTGCACTGGTGTGGAATTGCCATGACCACATCCTTGCCTTCCTACTAGAATGGTTGAGACTTTTATGTGGAGTAGAAACTAATTTAGACATACAAAGACTGCATTCCTGACAGTGTCTGTGTTTGGAGAACTGCAAGATTAGACACAATTATCTTAGGCCTCAATTTTCTCATCCGTCAATGGACAGATTTGGCCTCTGTTATCCTCCTGAATGCCTTCCACTTTTAATAGTTCTTTTTACCTTTAAAAGATTCAAATCAGGAAAACTTATCATAATTGTTTCTCAAAATAATATATGCAAAATAATATATGTTTGAATTTTAAAAGTCAGATGGTATAAATAGACATAAAAAATATCCCTCCAGATGCAATGACTTTAGATTTTCTTAGCTCTTCTGAAACTTACAGATCTTTTTCTTTCTATATAAATTAATATCTTTAAAATATATTTTAGGGATCATCTCTTGATGTGCTATTTGGTAGTTGAGACTGTAGCTCTCTTCCTTCACCCTTCTGCTTCTCCTCCCCCAAATTCTAATTATAGTGATATTTCAATTTTCATTAAATAGGGATTCTGCTATGCATACCACAATGTTCTCAGTTCTTCCTTCATGATCTTAGAATCTTACTTTCTCAAGTCCATTTAGGCAATTACCTCTTTCCAGTCTATCTGCCTTCCAGTTTCCAAAATATTATGAATTTACAATCTATTTTTAAAATATCTTTACAATACCTTTTAACGTATTTCAGGGAGCAAGTGGAATTATATATGTTCAATATGCCATCTTAACATGGAAATTCTCGAATTTTCCTTGTTTGTCCATACTACCATAACACGCCTCAGTCATTACTTACTGTTGAGTGTACCTTTTAAATGCCTCTGAAATCCATCCTCTCTTCCCCACACCTCTGCTATCTTCATAGTTCAATTTTTCCCCTAGAAAGTTAAAACAAAATTCTTCAATGGTATGGGAACATGGGGAATGTTTACCACCCTCTAAGCTTAGAGATTTGGACCTTGTATTATTTAGTGTCACCCAAATATAAGTGAAACAAGGCACCATCCTCTGTCTGGGGTAGGTAGGGGCTAGGAGCATCCTGGGTGTCATTCACATGGAGTAAACCACTTCAAAAGTTAACTAGATCTCACATTTACTCCTACCACACAATCAATAAACTGCGTACTGACTACAGTCACAGGTATCCTCTAAAAATACCAATAGAAATGACATTTCCTCACCCAAAGCCTGACATCCTCAAGAGAACGCCATTAAGAAAATAAACCTTTGGAGTGAGAATAAAATGAAATAAGGATTGAGAGAAATATTGAAAGGTGGGCATGGCTACTGCCACATTTAAATGACTGGAAGCAGAAGGGTAAGAAACCTAAAAGGCATTAGAAAAGATGTATTAGCCAAACAATATGTTCCTGGTCTAAACTTAGGACTTTTCAAGAATTAAAGCCACCATGGGCCCTCACCATTCCACACAGGCAGGAAATAAAATGAATAAGATTTGCATTCTTCAAGAAGGGTGTGCTTCTCTTGTTTTAAATTCTTGGTTAACAAAAGGACCCATGATTGGATATGAGAAGGAGGATACGACGCCATATCCCCCAGAGATTCTGGATGTTGAGCTCAGTGCAGTGACTGGATGGAATTTTACGTAGCCTCCATGAGGATGGAGCAACTGTGCTGAGTGGTTAAAGGGAACAAAGGGATATTTGGTGATCAGAGAGTCCAGCTGCGGTGAGAATATTTACTGCTCTCTGAATAGTCACGTGCTCTCCCCATTTCCCAGCTGCCTTGTAATTAAGTAGAACTACATAAATGGTTCTGGGAGTAGATATGAGCTGTGTCACTTCTTGTTGAAGCATTTGACAACTGGTATGTGATCCCTATGCTCTTCCTTCCCCGAGCAAGGCTGTTGTGGAGGAAGGGATGTAGAATAAATTCCTGAGTCACTACACGGAGGAGGGCTGCCCTAAAAAATCACCCAGATGTGCAGCTTTTGAATAAGCAAGAAAGGAAATTTCGTGTGTGATGCCATGGAGATTTGGGGGTTCCTCATTAGCTCAATATGGCTTAGCTTGTCCTTACTGATAATGAGGTATATTTTAGCTTGATATGGAATAGGTCTCTAAAACAGTCAGAGATATATAAAAAATGGCACAGGGAGTAGTGAGTTTCCCACCCCTGGAGACATTTAATTGGGAAATATACATAACAGTCTTTGAGATGGGCATCTCCTTATCATATGGAGGGCTGAATTAAAGAGTTTTTAATTTCCTATGATTTTAAGATCTCTTGCAACCCTATGCTTGTACTAGAATAACCATTCAAAAGTTAGGTTCTTCTAACCTTTTGTCATCTTAATTTGATTATATTAATTCTGAAAGAAGAAAGCATTTCCAAAGATAGATATAGACTTTCTAAGCGTCTTTCATTTGCAAGATGAGAAAAGTTAAGGCAGAGCTCCTGAAATAGGTATTTAAAGAGAAATGTTTGATGGTAGAAAGGAGAGAAAAGAAGTGATATGAAGGAGGATGCAGCTGGAGTAATGATCAAGGAAGTCCAACAGATTAAAGTAGGTAATGGGAGAGAACGTGATGAGGGGCATGATGTCAGCTTCGAAACTTGGGTAGATTATTTATTCAAAGACATTAAGAAAAACAGAGAAGATGGAATTGAATTAACAAATAGGAGAACATCATCACAGACTGTTTAATGCAACAGCAACTAAGCCAATATTGTGCTTAAGAAATGTCAATCTAAATTACCTGAAAATTGTGTGGAACATGTAACAAACAAAAGAAAAAGAGTTCAACTTGAATTCTGTGCATTAACATGTTTGCATTTTAATGATGGACTACTTGAGAGGCACGGAAAGGTGGAAATCCAGAATCCTGACAGGAAATCTAGACACCATCCTCCTACCTCAACCTGCAAATATGTTCTCTCACTCTTTTACTTGCTAAGTATCTCTCCTGAATTAATTCATTTCCTTCAAAACCCACCACCAGTACTGTGGTCCAGGTGAAAAATCATTTCTAGCCTGAATGAACCAAATAGACCCCTAACAGGTCTTCCTGAAATTATTGTCATAATTTATTTGAGATTGTTTAATGTCCCTCTACCATGAAAACTCCTAGAGGACAGAAACTCTGTTTTTCTTCATCTCTATCATCCTCCCATCACCCAGAGCCAGTCCCTGGGACATGGTGAGTGTTCAATAATTATTTGTTGACTGATACTGATTTAAATGTTCTCCCTTCCCCTCTTTCACCTAATCCTTCTATTTTTCTATCAAAGCATCACGTTTGTCTCATTCTCAGAATGTAACTGCATTTGTGATTTTTATTCATTTGTGTAGACTTTTATATGTTAAAGCTTTCCACACCTCTTATCATTTTCTCTCTATGCATATATGATGTTATTTTTTCTTTTTATAATGCATTTAATTTGCAAACATGATGCCACTTTACTCCTAAATACTTGTGTGCTTCCTGAGATCTTTTCTTACATACCACAGTTAAAAGTTAGTTATGAAATTGACATGAGTGTAATACCATTATCTATAGACTTTATTCATACCTCACCAATCCAATTTCCTGATAATTTCCTTTTTATAGAAAAAAAGAATTCTGATTCGAAGTCCAACCCAGGATCACATATCACACTTAGTTGTCAAATGTTTTTGTCTCCTTTGATCTGGAATAATTCCTCAGTTTGTCTTTGTCTATTGTGACCTTGATGTTTTTTAAGAATACAAACCAGTTATTTTGTAAAATGACCCTCAGTTTGAGTTTCTCTAATGTCCGTTATGGTCACATTTCAGTTATTTAATTTTTGCCAAAATCCCAAAGAACCAATGTTTTCCCTTCCCAGTACACTGTATCAGGAGACACGTGAAATTGATTTGTCCAATTATTGGTGATATTAACTTTGGTTGTTTGGTTAAGATGGTATAGTTGCAATTTTTAATTTCTTTGTGTGATTAATCTGCTAAAATATGTGTCCCCCACTAGACTGTGCTCCATAAGTCAGGTACAATAGCTACTTGGGCTTACCATTGCATGCCAGAACTAATAACAGTACCCTCTCATAATACAACACTCAGTCAATAAAAAGGAAAATTAGCAAGCTTTGGCAGAAGGTGGATATTGGATATATGAAAGAAAAACAAGTGATGCTATTTGCCCAAATGATGTGAAAACTTAAGTCCACAAAGATCCTGCACACAATCATTTATAAAAACCTTATTCACAATCACCACAAACTGTGAACAAGCAAGATGTCCTTAAACAGGTAAATGGATAAGCAAACTCAGGTACATCAATACAATGTAATATTATTCTGCAATAAAAAGGAATGAGCTATCAAGCCATGAAAACAAGATGAATCTCAAATGCATATTGCTAAGTGAAAGAAAGCAGTCTGAAAAGGCTGTATGATTTCCATTATATGATATTCTGGAAAAGGCAAAACCATAGAGATAATATAGAGATCAATGGCTGCCAAGACATTGGATAGAGGAAAGGAAGGGTGAAATAGGTGAAGCACACTTAATCTTTTAGAGCAGTGAAGATTTTTTGATACTCTAATTGTGTATACATAACATCATACATTTGTCAAAAACCCATAGAACTTTACAACACAAAGTGTGACCTTTAATATATGCAAATTTTTAGAAGTCATTTAGGAGACTGGGGGGAATCCTAAGGTGGAACGCAGAATATAACAAAATGAACTGATTGTATTCCAAAAATAAAAAACAAGTTTGATGAAGGAAGTGGAAGAAAAAATGATGGCCTAATTAACTTTGGAAGTGAGTAAACTCTGTAAGACTAAATGCAAAAGAAACTGTTCAAAAGCACTATACTCTAGTTGATAAAGTGATATCACATGTGGGTTTGGTTTTACAATTCTGAAACTTCCATATATGTCAACTGGAATTGAACAATTAAGTAAATGTATGGCAGATGGTGAGAGCCAGGTTTCTCACTCTTGGGGTGGGAATTTAAAGATAAGTAGGGGAGAGACCTTCAAGATGGCAGAGGAGTAAGACATGGAGATCACCTTCCTCCCCACAAATACATCAAAAATACATCTACATGTGGAACAACTCCTACAGAACACCTACTGAATGCTGGCAGAAGACCGCAGACTTCCCAAAAGGCAAGAAAATCCCCACATACCTGGGTAGGGCAAAAGAAAAAAGGAAAAAACAGAGACAAAAGAATAGGGATGGGACCTACACCTCTGGGAGGGAGCTGTGAAGGAGGAAAAGTTTCCACACACTAGGAAGGCCCTTCACTGGCGGGGATGGGGGGTGGGCGGGGGGGAAGCTTCAGAGCCACGGAGGAGAGCGCAGCAACAGGGGTGCAGAGGGCAAAGCAGAGAGCTTCCTGCACAGAGGATCAGTGCCGACCAGCACTCACCAGCCTGAGAGGTTTGTCTGCTCACCCACCAGGGCAGGTGAGGGCCGGGAGCTGAGGCTCGGGCTTCAGAGGTCAGATCCCAGGGAGAGGACTGGGGTTGGCTGCGTGAACACAGCCGGAAGGGGGCTAGTGCGCCACAGCTAACCAGGAAGGAGTCCAGGAAAAAGTCTGGACTTGCCAGAGAGGCAAGAGAACATTGTTTCTGGGTGCATGAGGAGAGGGGATTCAGAACACTGCCTAAACGAGCTCCAGAGACGGGCATGAGCTGCAGCTATCAGCTCGGACCACAGAGACGGGCATGAACCACTAATGCTGCTGCCGCAGCCACCAAGAGGCCTGTGTGCAAGCACAGGTCACTATCCACACCTCCGCCCCGCCCCGGAGCCTGTGCAGAATGCTGCTGCCAGAGTTCCGTGATCCAGGGACAACTTCTGCAGGAGAACACATGGCGCTCCTCAGGGTGTTGCAACGTCATGCCAGCCTCTGCCACCACAGGCTCGCCCCACATTCCAATTATGTCTACAGTATCCCTCCCTCTCCCCAGCCTGAGTGAGCTCTAATCAGCTGCTGCTTTAACCCCCTCCTGTCTGGATGGGGAACAGACACCTGAGGGCAGCCTACATGCAGAGGTAGGGCCAAAACCAAAGCTGAACTCCAGGAGCTGTGCGAACAAAGAAGAAAAAGGGAAAGTTCTCCATGCAGCCTCAGGAGCAACAGATTAAATTCCCACAATCAACTTGATAAACCCTGCATCTGTGGAATACCTGAATAGACCAGAATATTCCCAAAATTGAGGTGGTGGACATCAGGAGCAACTGGAGACTTGGGGTTTGCTCTCTGAGTCTGATTTGTTTTTGGTTTTATGTTTATCTTAGTTTAGTTTTTAGTGCTTATTATCATTGGTGGATTTATTTATTGGTTTGGTTGCTCTCTTCCTTTTTTAAAAACAATTATTTATTTATTTATTTATTCCTTTTTTCTCTTTTTGTGAGTGTGTCTGTGTATGTTCCTTTGTGTGATTCTGTCTGTTTAGGTTTGCTTTTACCATTTGTCCTAGGGTTCTCTCTATTCATGTTTTTTTTTGTTTGTTTTTGTTGTTTGTTTGTTTTTCTCTTTATGAGTGTGTGTGTATGTTTCTTTGTGTCATTTTATCTGTTTCATTTTGCTTTTACCATTTGATTTGGGGTTCTATCTGTTCCTTTTTTTTTTTTCTTCCTTTTCTTCTGAGCTGTGTGGCTAACAGGGTCTTGGTGCTCTGGCCGGGTGTTGGACCTGAGACTCCAAGGTGGGAAAGCCAAGTCCAGGACATTGGACCACCAGAGACCTCCCGGCCCCACATAATATCAATCAGCAAGAGGTCTCTCAGAGATCTCCATCTCAACACTAAGACCCAAATCCAGCCAACAGCAAGCAAGCTCCAGTGCTGGATGCTCCAATGCTGGATGCCCCATGCCAAACAACTAGCAAGACAGGAACACAGCCCCACCCAGTAGCAGAGAGGCTGCCTAAAGTCATACTAAGTTCACAGACACCCCAAAACACACCACCAGACGTGGCTCTGCCCACCAGAAGGACAAGATCCAGCCCCATGCACCAGAACACAGGCACCAATCCCCTCCACCAGGAAGCCTACACAACCCACTGAACCAACCTTAGCCACTGGAGGCAGACACAGAAAGCAACGGGAACTACGAACATGCAGCCTATGAAAAGGAGACCCCAAACACAGTAAGTTAAACAAAATGAGAAGACAGAGAAATATGCATCAGATGAAGGAGCAAGGTCCAACCAGACCAAACAAATGAAGAGGACATAGGCAGTCTACCTGAAAAAGAATTCAGAGTAATGATAGTAAAGATGATCCAAAATCTCAGATATAGAATGGAGAAAATACAAGAAACGTTTAACAAGGAACTAGAAGAGCTAAAGAGCAAACAAACAATGATGAACACCATAATAAATGAAATTAAAAATACTCTAGAAGGAATCAATAGCAGAATAACTGAGGCAGAAGAAGGGATAAGTGACCTGGAAGATGAAATAGTGGAAATAACTGCTGCAGAGCAAAATAAAGAAAAAAGAATGAAAATTGAGGACACTCTCAGAGACTGCTGGGACAATATTAAATGAACCAACATTCAAATTATAGTGGTCCCAGAAGAAGAAGAGCAAAAGAAAGGGTCTGAGAAAATATTTGAAGAGATTATAGTCTAAAACTTCCCTAACATGGGAAAGGAAAGAGTCAATCAATTCCAGGAAGCACAGAGAGTCCCATACAGGATAAATCCAAGGAGAAACACACCAAGATGCATATAAATCAAACTATCAAAAACTAAATACAAAGAAAAATATTAAAAGCAGCAAGGGAAAAGCAACAAATAACATACAAGGGAATCCCCATAAGGTTAACAGCTGATCTTTCAGCAGAAACTCTGCAAGCCAGAAGGGAGTGGCAGGACATATTTAAAATGATGAAAGGGAAAAACCTACAACAAAGATTACTCTACCCAGCAAGGAATTCACTCAGATTCATCGGAGAAATTAAAACCTTTATAGACACGCAAAAGTTAAGGGAATTCAGCACCACCAAACCAGCTTTACAACAAATGCTAAAGGAACTTATCTAGGCAGGAAACACAAGAGAAGGAAAAAACCTACAATAACAAACCCAAATCAATTAAGAAAATGGGAATAGGAAAATACACTTCAATAACTGCCTTAAATGTAAATGTATTAAATGCTCCAACCAAAAGACACAGACTGGCTGAATGGATACAAAAACAAGACCCGTATATAGGGTGTCTACAAGAGACCCACTTCAGACCTAGGGACACATACAGACTAAAAGTGAGGGGATGGAAAAAGATATTCCATGCAAATGGAAATCAAAAGAAAGCTGGAGTAGCAATTCAAATATCAGACAAAATAGACTTTAAAATAAAGACTATTACAAGAGACAAAGAAGGACACTACATAATGATCAAGGGATCAATCCAAGAAGAAGATATAACAATTGTAAATATTTATGCACCCAACATAGGAGCACCTCAATACATAAGGCAAATACTAACAGCCATAAAAGGGGAAATCGACAGTAACACAATCATAGTAGGGGACTTTAACACCCCACTTTCACCAATGGACAGATCATCTAAAATGAAAATAATAAGGAAACACAAGCTTTAAATGACACATTAGACCAGATGGACTTAACTGATATTTATAGGACATTCCATCCAAAAACAACAGAATACACTTTCTTCTCAAGTGCTCATGGAACATTCTCCAGGATAGATCATGTCTTGGGTCACAAATCAAGCCTTGGTAAATTTATGAAAATTGAAATCATATCAAGTACCTTTTCTGACCACAATGCTATGAGACTAGATATCAGTTACTATCAATTACAGGAAAAAGTCTGTAAAAAATACAAACACATAGAGGCTAATCAATATGCTACTAAATAACTAAGAGATCACTGAAGAAATCAAAGAGGAAATCAAAAAATACCTAGAAACAAATGTAAATGAAAACACGATGACCCAAGACTTATGGGATGCAGCAAAAGCGGTTGTAAGAGGGAAGTTTGTAGCAATACAATCCTACCTCAAGAAACAAGAGGGCTTCCCTGGTGGCACAGGGGTTGAGAATCTGCCTGCCAATGCAGGGGACACGGGTTCGAGCCCTGGTCTGGAAAGATCCCACATGCTGCGGAGCGACTAGGCCCATGTGCCACAATTACTGAGCCTGCGTGTCTGGAGCCTGTGCTCCGCAACAAGAGAGGCCGTGACAGTGAGAGGCCCGCGCACCGCGATGAAGAGTGGCCCCCACTTGCCGCAACTAGAGAAAGCCCTGACACAGAAACGAAGACCCAACACAGCCATAAATAAATAAATTAATTAATTAAAAAAAAAAAAAACCTGACCATACTTTAAAAAAAAAAAAAGAAAAAAAAAAGAAACAAGAAACGTCTCAAATAAACAACCTAACATTACACCTAAAGCAAGAAGAAAAAGAAGAACAAAAAAACCCCAAAGTTCGCAGAAGGAAAGAAATCATAATGATCAGATCAGAAATAAATGAAAAAGAAATGAAGGAAACGATAGCAAAGATCAATAAAACTAAAAGCTGGCTCCTTGAGAAGATAAACAAAACTGATAAACCATTAGCCAGATTCATCAAGGAAAAAAAGGGAGAAGATTCAAATCAGTAGAATTAGAAATGAAAAAGGAGAAGTAACAACTGACACCGCAGAAATACAAAGGATCATGAGAGATTAAACAAGCAACTATATGCCAATAAAATGGACAACCTGGAAGAAATGGACAAATTCTTAGAAAAGCACAACCTTCTGAGACTGAACCAGGAAGAAATAGAAAATATAAACAGACCAATCACAAGCACTGAAATTCAGACTGTGATTAAAAATCTTCCAACAAACAAAAGCCCAGGACCAGATGGTTTCATAGGCGAATTCTATCAAACATTTAGAGAAGAGATAACACCTGTCCTTCTCAAACTCCTACAAAATATAGCAGAGGCAGGAACACTCCCAAACTCATTCTACAAGGCCACCAGCACCCTGATGCCAAAACCAGACAAAGATGTCACAAAGAAAGAAAACTACAGACCAATATCACTGATGAACATAGATGCAAAAATCCTCAACAAAATACTAGCAAACAGAATCCAACAGCACGTTAAAAGAATCATACACCATGATCAAGTGGGGTTTATCTCAGGAAAACAAGGATTCTTCAATATATGCAAATCAATCAATGTGTTAACCTATATTAACAAATTGAAGGATAAAACCATATGACCATCTCAACAGATGGAGAAAAAGCTTCCAACAAAATTCAACACCCATTTATGATAAAAGCTCTCCAGAAAGTGGGCATAGAGGGAACCCACCACAACATAATAAAGACCATATATGACAAACCCACAGCAAACATCATTCTCAATGGTGAAAAACTGAAAGCATTTCCTCTAAAATCATGAACAAGACAAGGTTGCCCTCACTCACCACTATTTTCAACATAGTTTTGGAAGTTTTAGCCATGGCAATCAGAGA
Source organism: Balaenoptera physalus (assembly GCF_965194825.1). NCBI lineage: Eukaryota > Metazoa > Chordata > Mammalia > Artiodactyla > Balaenopteridae > Balaenoptera > Balaenoptera physalus. The sequence goes on along the minus strand of NC_138896.1, from coordinate 100,194,090 downwards.
AGAAAAAGAAATAAAAGGAATACAAATAGGAAAAGAAGAAGTAAAAGTGTCACTATGTGCAGATGACATGATACTATACATAGAGAATCTTAAAGATGCTACCAGAAAACTACTAGAGCTGATCAATGAATTTGGTAAAGTAGCAGGATACAAAATTAATGCACAGAAATCTCTTGCATTCCTATACACTAATGACGAAAAATCTGGAGGAGAAATTAAGGAAACACTCCCATTTACCAATGCAACAAAAAGAATAAAATACCTAGGAATAAACCTACCTAAGGAGACAAAAGACCTATATGCAGAAAACTATAAGACACCAGTGAAAGAAATTAAAGACAATACCAACAGATTCAATGCAATCCCTAACAAGCTACCAATGGCATTTTTCACAGAACTAGAAGAAAAATATTTACAATTTGTATGGAAACACAAAAGACCCCAAATAGCCAAAGCAATCTTGAGAAAGAAAAACAGAGCTGGAAGAATCAGGATCCCTGACTTCAGACTATACTACAAAGTTACAGTAATGAAGACAATATGGTCCTGGCACCAAAAGAGAAATATAGATCAATGGAATAGGATAGAAAGCCCAGAGGTAAACCCACGCACATATGGTCAGCTTATCTCTGATAAAGAAGGCAAGAATATACAATGGAGACAAGACAGCCTCTTCAATAAGTGTTGCTGGGAAACCTGGACAGCTACATGTAAAACAATGAAATCAGAACACTCCCTAATACCATACACAAAAATAAACTCAAAATGAATTAAAGACCTAAAGGTAAGGCCAGACACTGTAAAACTCTTAGAGGAAAATATAAGCAGAACACTCTATGACATAAATCACAGCAAGATCCTTTTTGACCCACCTCCAAGAGAAATGGAAATAAAAACAAAAATAAACAAATGGGACCTAATGAAGCTTAAAAGCTTTTGCACAGCAAAGGAAACCATATCCAAGACGAAAAGACAACCCTCAGAATGGGAGAAAATATTTGCAAAAGAAGCAATTGACAAAGGAGTAATCTCCAAAATATACAACCAACTCATGCAGCTCAGTATCAAAAAAACAAACAACCCAATCCAAAAATGGGCAGAAGACCTAAATAGACATTTCTCCAAAGAAGATATACAGATTGCCAACAAACACATGAAAGGATGCTCAACATCACTAATCATTAGAGAAATGCAAATCAAAACTACAATGAGGTATGACCTCACACCAGTCAGAATGGCCATCATCAAAAAATCTACAAACAGTAAATGCTGGAGAGGGTGTGGAGAAAAGGGAACCCTCTTGCACTGTTGGTGGGAATATAAATTGATACAGCCACTATGGAGAACAGTATGGAGGTTCCTTAAAAAACTAAAAGTAGAATTACCATACGACCCAGCAATCCCACCACTGGGCATATACCCAGAGAAAACCATAATTCCAAAAGAGTCAGGTACCACAATGTTCATTGCAGCTCTACTTAACAATAGCCAGGACATGGAAGCAACCTAAGTGTCCATTGACAGATGAATGGATAAAGAAGATGTGGCACATATATACAATGGAATATTATTCAGCCATAAAAAGAAATAAAATTGAGTTATTTGTAGTGAGGTGGATGGACCTAGAATCTGTCATACAGAGTGAAGTAAGTCAGAAAGAGAAAAACAAATACTGTATGCTAACACATATATATGGAATCTTAAAAAAAAAAAAAAAAAAGGTCCTGGTGAACCTAGGGGCAGGACAGGAATAAAGACACAGACATAGAGAATGGAGTTGAGGACATGGGGAGGGGGAAGGGTAAGTTGGGACGAAGTGAGAGAGTGGCATGGACATATATACACTACCAAATGTAAAATAGATAGCTAGTGGGAAGCAGCTGCATAGCACAGGGAGATCAGCTCGGTGTTTTGTGACCACCTAGCGGGGTGGGATAGGGAGGGTGGGAGGGAGACACAAAAGGGAGGAGATATGGGGATATATGTATATGTATAGCTGATTCACTTTGTTATAAAGCAAAAACTAACAAACCACTGTAAAGCAATTATACTCCAATAAAGATGTTAAAAAAAATAAAAATAAAACAAAGAACTCATGGGAAACCTTTAACAAACAAACAAACAAAATCTACAAACAACAAATGCTGGAGAGGGTGTGGAGAAAAGGGAACCCTCTTGCACTGTTGGTGAGAATGTAAATTGATACAGCCACTATGGAGAAGAGTATGGAGGTTCCTTAATAATCTAAAAATAGAACTACCGTATGACCCAGCAATCCCACTACTGCCCCCACATGCCACAAGTAGAGAAAGCCTGCGTGCAGCAACGAAGCCCCAACGCAGCCAATAAATAAGCAAATAAATACATTAAAAATAAATAAATAAAAATTAAAATACACCACTCTTACCATCGGACCCAGCAATCACACTCCTAAAGAAATGAAAACTGTTCTCACAAACACCTGTATGTGTTTATAGTAGCTTTATTCGTAGCTCCCCAAAACTGGAAACAACACAAATGTCCTTGAAATGAATAAACAAACTGTGGTACATCCATTCAATGAAATGCTACTGAGCAATACAAAGGAACAAACTACTTCATACAGGAAACAACATGGATGAATCTCAAATACATTATCCTAAGTGAAAGAAGCCAGACTCAAATGAAAAAATACTGTATGATTCCATTTATATGACATTTTGGAAATGGCAAAACTACAAGGACATAAAATAAATGAATAGTTTCAGAGTCTGGGGGTGGGACAAGGGATTGACTACAGAGGTGGGACAAGGGATTGACTACAGAGGTGGGAGGGGACTTCTTGGAATGATGAAAATGTTCTATATCCTGATTATGATGGTATTTATTCTACTGCATGCATTTGTCAAAACTCAAAGGGTTCACTAAAAGGGTGAATTTTACTGAATGTAAATTATATGTCAATAAGCCTGACTTTATATCACTGCAGAAGAAAAAATAAAGATAAGTAGGGAAGGAGACAAGAATGATGCATGTGGTAATAGATTAGAATTGGCGCCATCAGTATGAATTCATGTTTGCTTAATAGAGATAGAGATGGTCACATGTAGAAATATTTATATATGTGTGTAGGTATGTAGGTAGGTAGGTAAGTAGATAGATAAATAGATAGACAGACAGACAGACAGAGTGAGTTAGGGTATACCATATGTTCTTTGCTCTGTCATCTGTGAGGACCGAGAAGCAACAACACTCCAGGAGCAAGAAGCACACCCAATGCCCAGATTTTTGTTTCTAATACCATTCTCCAACAAAAAATATGAATCCAGCATGGGCTTTACTTAATATATCAATATTCATCCATTAATTATAAAAACAACATACCTAACTAATGTAAAGTGTTAATAACAGGGGAAGCTGGGTGTGGGATTTACAGGAACACTCTGAACTATTTTCACATTTTTTTCTATAAATCTATAACTTTTCTAAACACTAAAGTTTATTAAAAAAAAAGAAATAACCAAACACAAAACAAGTGATACTTGTATAAAATCTCATGTTGGGGAAAAAAATCGATAATCTAGAATTGAAAACAAAGCACAAATATGATCAGTTTCCATATATCTATTTGAACAACCACTATACATGCAAATGATCTACCAGTGCTACCTGGTTATCTGGCCTAATCCTGAAATGAGCCCATTTTAAATTACTCAATCTTGGGGGCAAAAATGTCTATAATAACACTTTTCTGGAAAATAACAGAAGATAAATTAACCCCTCTAGAGAGCCTTAAGAAGTTTATAAATATTCCAAGTAGCCCAGCTAAAATTAAAATGTGTATAGCACATGTCCAGTCATCACCGTGAGCCCTTGATGCAGCTTGAAAGAGAGCAGATTTAAGAGCAGGCTTCAGAATTGGCCCTACAACAAAACCCCTGTTTGTCTATCCAAGCAACTGTACATTATCACCTATACAGGCAGACTATCACCTCACACATGTTTACAAAAACTACCATCAAGCCTCAACTCAACTCAGTTCCTGATAGAATTAGTGTCTTCTACTCTATCTGACCAGTATAGATAATTCTTTTCTGAAATAATTTTTCATCTGGAGCCTCTACAATTGTTTTTGATAAAATGAAAAGCATTTAATCAAAAATTACTATGCATGCCAAAATATTTTAAAAAATAAAACTGTGGCAAATTAAGTAAAGTTATAGAAAATTAAACCAGGGGAATGGAATTTAAGAAAATAAAATTCTAGAATTAAATAAAATTCTAGAATTAAAAAATATATTGAAAATTAATATTTCAATAGATAGACATAGCCGCACATTTAGATATTGCAGAGGAAATGATCTACAGACTGTAGTAATGCCAATAGAAAACGTCTAAACAAAAGAACAGAGAAACACACCAACATTGTGTGACCCCTGACATGATGCAGGGAAACATGTATAACATCACCAATTTCAACTGTTGCCAAAATGTTTGATCTGAATCTAAAAATGAGAAAACAATTCCGGGTTGTGGGAGATTCAACTACAAAGCTAGCTTGGATTCTTTAAAATATCTAAGTCATGAAAATATTTCCTTTAAGTCAGTGGAATGTTCTACATCAGGGTCAAAAACTTCTTCTGTAGAAGCCCAAACAGGAAATATTTTAGGCTTTGCCATATGACCTCTGTTACAGCTACTCAATTTTGCTCTTGTAGCCCTAAAAGCATTCATGGACAATACGTGAACATATGAATGTGGCCATATCATTACAACTTTATTTATAGACACTGAAATTTGATTTTAAATAATTCACGGAGTGTTATTTTTTTTTCGATTTTTTTTCTACCATGTAAAAATGTAAAATCCATTCTTACCTTGCAGGTCATAGACAACCAAGTAGTAAACCAGATTCGGACTCTGGGTTATAGTTGGCCAAACTGCATTCTTGATTAATGGAGACTGAAGAGTCGTGAAACTCAAATGCAGTGTGGAATCCTTAACTGAGCCCTGATTTTTATAAAAGCAATGAAGTATAGTTTTGAAACAATTGGGGAAATTTGTATGTGAACAATATGTAATACACAAAATAAGTATGTTATTTCATCAGTATTAGATATCTTGGGCATAAAAATGATACTGTGGTGATGGGGGAGAATGTTTTTCCAGGTCCGCACATGTTGCAGATTTAAGAGCAAAGTATCACCATGTTTATCGCTTACTTGCAAATGGACTAGGGAAATAAAAGAGGTAAATAAGTGTGTTCGTGTATGCATACAAAAGACATGATGGAAGGGAATGAGGATTGGAGATTAAGTAAATAGGGCAAAATATTAATAACTGATAGCTTTAGGTGAAGGGAAGGGTGTTTATTGTGCTATTATTTCAAAATAACTGTGGGTTTCAAATTTTCAAAGTAAAATATTAGGGAAAAATAAGATTAAAATATCGCATGCAGACCCCACCCCAGAATTCCAGGTCAACTGGCCTGTTACGAGACCACAGGCAATGGTATTTTCAACGGCTTCTAATATGCAGCATGGGTTGAGAACCACTAATATAGGACAAAGAGAGGGTCTATTAAGGTCAGAGAGATTCAAGTTTTCTCTGTCATCCACCTTCTGTGACATCTATTGAGTTATGTATTTCACTAAGCCTTAGTTTCCAGGTCTATAAACTATGAATAATACTACCAATAGCATAGAGCTGTTATCATTATGAAATTAGATAGTTGAAGAGCACAAGACATTGCCTTTTCTAACACTGCCCTGACTTAACTGAGTAGGTTGCTGAGAGATGGAAATGAAACGGGAGTGAGCAATGGACCACGAGCAATGCAACGACCAAGGATGAACTTCAACTTGAGCTGCAACAGAGACGGATGACCTGGCAACACCAGATAGCAACAACCTCTGTTGTCAGCGTGCTGTGGCAGCATTTAGAGCTGCCAGTAACAAAATGGACATTTCCAAAACTATAGGACCACTGCATTTTTTTTTTTTTGCCTTGTCCACATAGCGTATGTACTATTAATTTCCTATTACTTTTCTTTAATTTGTATTTTTAACACTTTACTCTTTCCGATATGTGCTATAGTTTTATCCTTATACAAATTAAAATGTACAACGCTTAAAACTAAAAACATTCAATGTATGTAAACACATCTCACAAACTCTAGCAATGTATGTGTAATCCTTTGGGAAACTTGATTATTTGTGTCCTGGTAAGAAACTAACAAATAAATAAATAAACAAACCAAACCAAATCTCTTAATGGTGTGAGTAAAAGGAAAGCAGGTTTGGAAATGACAGATGTCACATTCCTCCAAAATTGCTGATAGCAGAATTAAAGGGTGCAAAGCAAGGAACAGCATGCAGAGCTGGGCAGGATTTATTAAGTGACTACACTGTGTTGGCTCTATGTTAATTTTATAAACATTTAACTTTATCTTTACAAACATTATTTCATTTCATGCTCACAGCATTCCTAGGAAGTAATTATCTTCATATCACAGGCATGAAATCTGAGGCTTAGAAAAGGTAGGTGAGGTCCCTGAAGCCACATAGATGGTACGCAGAAGTAGGATTTGATCTGTTTGTTCATTTAACTTCAGTGCTCAAGATATTAGTCACCCCGATGCATTCCTTCCCATAGTATGAAACCTCAAGTCCTTTCGATTCTGTTCACTCACAGTGAGTCAGAGTTCTGGGTAGCAGTCAGTCTCTAAAACTACATTCTTGAATTGTCATCATTCAGATCATAGATTACTCTTCTATAAGCGATAGACCTGTGCTCCATAGGAGATCAGGAGACAACCAGCCCACATGCATGGTAATTAATCGATAGGAAAACATCTCACTACCGCAGTGCTGGAAGAGTCAATCAGCTTAAACCAGAGATTAGATGCTCCACCTTCAGGTTTATACATATAGAGAAACAACATGAGGTTTTATAATATCGTATATTCCTTCATTCACCTACCCACCCATCCACTCATTTATTGATCTACTTTTACATATCCATGTATTTTTTCATTCATCCATTCATCTATTCATACATTTACCTATTTATTCATTAATCTATTAATTTCTCTAATCACTGATTCAATATTTCAGTCAAAAAATATTTACTGAATCCTTACTATGTGCCAGGTACATTTCTAGAAGTTGGGATACAGAATTAAACAAAACAGAATATTATCTCTGCTTTCATGGAGCATACCTCTACAGGGAAAGACAATAAAAAACAGTAACAACAAAAATACGTAAACTATATAGCAAATAATTACTAATTAGTGCTTAGGAGAAAAAAAAGAAACAAGGATGTGGAATAGCAAATGGTGGGTAGGCTGAAGGTGGTAAAAGTTCAGATAGATGGCCAGAGAATCCTCAATTGAAAAGGTGATTTCTGAGGTGAGTTAAAATCAAAGACTAAAGGGAGCAAAAGAGACAAGTGAAAAATATTCAGACACGTGTGTGTATGTATACACATGTATATGCATACACAAACATATACATATGAGTATACATATATGTAAGTATGTATATATGTACCATGTATATACCTATATATGTCAGTGCATCCCCTCCTTCATTGAGAATATGTTGCTACTAAATATTATATATACGCATACATATATAAACATATATATCCATGTCAGCTGAATTAAACAGTGTTTAGTGACATTGCTGATTTTATTCTGGGGCAGGTACAGGACCAGCAAGAGTTTATGAACTGACACTGACCACCCTTTAAATAGCACTGACTTCTGGCATTGGAGGTCCAAGTAAACTTTATGGGTTTTACAAAGTTATTGCAGGGTTTGGGTCAGAGAGTGACATGATCTAACTTATCTCTTAAAAAATTCATTTTACTTCAAGGATGTGGGTTTCCTGAGATGCAAAGAAAAGAGGTCTCCATGCCATCACCATAGCTTCCTAGAATCTCACATTAACTGGAGACACTGCCTCTCTACTCATGGGGCACAGTACCTGAGCAAGGTGTCATATTTCAAAGCCTTGCTTGCCGGTGCACAGACAAGTCTTGTTAAAAACTGGAAAATAATTGAACCAGCTCAAATTCCTAGCATCCAAATGTCACCTGCACTGAATTCTCTGCCTTTCCCAGTAACACTAGTCCTGCATCTCATTTCTATTTGCTCTGTTAGCAACAAACTGCATTTGAAACCAACAGTGGGCATCTCTGGCTTTGAAAACTAGCCTGCCATCTAGAAAAGTGGAGTTAATTACTTATATGAAGTGACTGAATAACCAAGGGAATGTACGTTTGATGGTGCTAATACATCAGCTTTATTGTAACAGGGTTTTGTTGGTCCCTTCATGAGATACTGTACAATACACAAAAGGCAAATTGTGAGCTTAGAAATGTCAAAATATCAGCCCATCAAAGGAGTTATGACATCTTAATGAGCTATTTCGGGAAGCTCATTGCTCCAGAAGTACGATGGACTGCATTTTTATTCAATGTTTAAATCTTTGAGCTCCAAAAAGAAGAGATCTGACTAGTGTGCAGTCCTTTTTGTACCCGAAAACACAACAAAAACTGAGCATTTCTTCATGTGGCTTACCTCTATTTTTCCTCTTATCCCCTCCCTAAGCAACAATAATAATGCTTCCCATGGAACTGTATCACAGCTGCTCACCAGCCAGGAAAGCAGTGAAATTATCCATTATCTTTGATAAGTACAGTCACTGAGGGACACAGAGCCATTTCCAGGCCCTCCCCCTCCTGGTCCCCATCTCCTGGAATTAGCTATTCATAAAAATCATTCCTTGGAGAAGCTGACAGTATGGAGCTTCCCTGGATTTTAGGACAAAACAGAAAGGCCAGCTCCTTTCAGGTGGTCCACGGCAGACAGAATAATACTCATCTTCTACCTCTCCAACCTACCCCCAAGATTTCCACATCCCAATCCCTAGAACCTGAGAATATGTTATAGTACAAAGCAAAAGGGCCTTTGTAGATGGAACTAAGGTTATGGACTTTGGATTAGGGAGATTATGCTAATTATCCAGATGGATCCACTGTAATCACATAGGCCCTTTAAAGTAAAAGACAAAGGCAGAAAAGTCAGTGAGAGAAATGATGGAAAAGGCAAGAGAGACTGGAAACATAAGAGGCACTCAGCCTGCATTGCTGGGGCCTTGAGGATGGAGGAAGGGGTCCAGGAGCCAATGCATCAGGCAGCCTCTAAAAGTTGGGATTGGGGACTTCCCCGGTGGTCCAGTGGGCAAGACTCTGCACTTCCAATGCAGGGGGCTTGGGTTCGATCCCTGGTCGGGGAACTATATCCCACAGGTATGGCGCAACTAAGAGTCCGCATGCCACAACTAAGACCCGGCACAGCCATAGATAGATAGATAGATAGATAGATAGATAGATAGATAGATAAATAGTATTAAAAAGTAAAAATATTTTAAAAAGAAGTTGGGATCAACTCACAGCTGACTGACAGCAAAGAAACACAGACCTCGGTTCCATAACCACAAGGAACCAAATTCTGCCAACAACTTGAATGAGTAGAAAACAACTTCTGCCCTAGAGTCTCCAGACACAAAGATTCCTGGGGGACACCTTAATTTTAACCCAGTGAGACCCGTGTTGAACTTCTAACCTACAGAACTGTAATATAAGAAATCTTTACTACTTTAAGCCACTAAATTTGTAGTAATTTGTCATGGAAGAAGGAGAAAACTAACCCCTGGTACATAAGAGGCAGATTCTTGGATAGAAGGCACTCTGTGAAGTTTAGAAAAGTATCACAATTAGCATGAGCATGAGCAGTGGGGTTACATCCTCTGCCCATTTCCTTTTGCCAATTTAGTTATGTCATTATACAAGTATGGGGGTTGGGGGGAGGGGGGAGAGAGAGAGAGGAGAGAAGAGAGATTGAGGGAGAAAGATGAGACAGAGACAGAAAGAAAGAACAACTTCTGCAAGTGTCGTGATTTTGGGACACCACCATTCCACTCAGTGAGTGCAAATCCCAGAGGGAGCCTGAATCTGAAGCTCTCAGTTAGTCTCAAGTCCTATGCAGAGTATGAGCATGTTGTTACCTTGAATACCAAGTAGGATCCTAGCATTTAATGAAACATTTTTCAGGGAAAAAATTGGCCCTCGGGTACAAGCCAGCTCCATCAGCTACAGCCAGTTAAGGAAAATATGGTTCATTCCAATACCTATGGAAAAGCTGGCTGTTCTACGCTATGATCGCTTCCATTGTTCTCTAATGGGGCATCTTGCTAAAGAACATTAAGGGGTAACTGTTGAACAAATTTTTGCCTTACAACCTAACCTCAAGTAAAAGTGATTCTCATCTCAACACAAAGGATGAGGTAGAGCAATATCTCATATTCGCAGAAATCCTCAACAATGAACTTGAGTTTGAACAAAAATTCAATTATTCCTTCTAGTCACAATTAAATAGAGATACAGCTGAGAGTTTCACCAGCTTCCAAGAGTGAATCTTGACCTGGAGGTATCCTTTCAAATGGACTCACGGCAACCTCTGACCCTCCAGGCCTGGAGGCTGCCTGTCAATTGCTCTTCCCCTGGGCTCTGCAACACCTTCTACACTTGCTGCATCCTCTGCTACTCCGTCTCAGAGACACTTTCCTAACGCCTGACCACACAACTGCCATAAATGGTCTCAGTAAGGTGTGAGCTAATAAAAACTTAAAATGACTATTTAATAGAAAAATTTCAAGGAACACAAAGGCTGTAAAATGCAAAGGAGTGTTCCTTTCCAGCTGTGAAACCTCAGCCCCTCTGACATACAGGAGGAGAAATTTTAGAACACTCTGCAAATCGCATCATGTAATCATGATGCTTTAAGTTACGAAATCATATTGGTCATGGAAAAGATCTCAAAGACACTGAAGAGGTATTCTGATCCAACCCCTTTAATTTTGCCGCTGGGAAAACATAGGCTGGAAGATGTTCAGATGAATCAGCAATAAGGGAGCTAGTGGTTTTACCTACAGCTCCGATCATTCCCATGCTTTCATTCATTCATCATTCATTCACCCAACAAATATTGAATGAGCATTTGCCAAGCACAGGTTTAGCCACGGGGGATTTAGTCACAACAAAGTATCGTGTCGTAAAATTATTTTGGACTAGAAATCAGTCTTCTGGTTTCCCAATGTTCTTTTTAACATGCCTTTAATTACCTATTTCTCCACTGAGTTGTTTATATATCTAACTATACTTCTTCAAACATTCTCTTCCTAAGGGGGTCACAATTAAGATTCTCCCACCTAGAACTTTGTGTTTTTGTAATTTTCATAATTTTCATAACCTGATATAAACAGCCAAATAATGCACATTAATGTCTAAGCGTCAAAGAAAAACCAACAAAAATATTACTGTAAGCAGCTCTTTGCAGGAAACCGCCCTCCACAGGAAACCACTTTTGTTTTGTCAATTTAGCAAAGCTACATTGTAACTAACTTTTAAATCAGGTGCACCCATTCTCTATTCACCTCTGGCCCAGCACACCTTTCAAATCTTTTGATCACACAATACCTTGCTGTTGGTTCTTTCTGTAGATCAAAGAAGTAGAAATGAAGAATAAGTAATTAACAAATGATCATATCTCTTGCCCTTCAGTAATCTCATGAACAAACTGTGTGAACAAGATAGCAACTAAAGAAAGGTCACATGAAGTTGACAAACCTGCACACAGTAGGGGATGGCAAAGACTCTGACCCCCTATCTCAAAGATTAACTGAGATTACTTCCCCTTTTCCCTTTAAAAACTTTCACGGCCAAGCAGAATCTTTGGAGTTGGTTTCTGCGGACACTGAGTCCACCATCTCCCCAGATTGCCGTCATTAGGATTAAAGCAATTTTCCTTCTATCAACATTTGCCTCTCTCTTAGTTATTGATTTTCAGATGGAAAGCAGCCCTGGACTTGAGTTCAGTAACATTACGGCATACTTACCACAAAGCAGCATCAATCTAAGAGCTCTTGGTCATACAATAAAGTATAAGATGGAGTCTCTTTTTTCAGGGAGTTAGAGTCTACTTTGGAGCATAAGATGAGCATCCTCAGAATGGAACACAGGAAGACAGAGGGACAGTCACATCCAAGCGAGAAAATGCAGGTCCTGTGCAAAATAAATGCTACTTCAGAGAAGGTTTCCCAGAGGGGGTGGCATATATGACCTTGATCTTCATAATGGTTAGAACAGGGCTAGCCAGGAATGGATATGTAAGGAATTTTTTCCCCTTAAATCTTTTTCTTTAAAAAAAAAATTTTTTTTTTTTTTTTGCCACACCATGCTGCTTGTGGGATCTTAGTTCCCCAACCAGGAATTGAATCCAGGCCCTCGGCAGTGAGAACGCAGAGTTCTAACCACTGGACCACCAGGGAATTCCCAATATGTCAGGAATTTCTGGGGAGAAGAATAGTATGAGAAAAATAAATGGGGAAGTAGAAAAGCCTAAGATACTATCTGGGAATAATAAATGGATGAATTTGTCTCCAAAAGGGACAGAGCTATGTTCTGGGGTTGGGGGGGGGGTGGGTAAAATTATTCAAATCTGAGTAGGGAAATCTTTCCTAACTTAGTAATGTTGGCTAGAAAGCAAACTCTTGAATCTTGCCCCCTCCCCTTGGATACCTGCTGTCCTCTTCACACCCTATCCACAGGTGAACTCTTCCCCGTGAACAAATTTTCCTCCCTCAACTTGAAGGCCTTTGCCTTAACCATATGGGCTACTTCAAGCCATATGGACATCACAAACTTCCTGTAGATCTAATGAATACTTACATGCACATTATTTCAGATGTGTGCAAATACTTTACGTTTAACCCATGGAATTCATAGGATCCTTTGTCATTATTACTTTTTCTCAGCCAACTGATGCCAAGGGAACTCTTACTAGAATGGCAGGGTTGGGATGTTGAGGGACCCTCCTAAATTGGGAGTGTGTTAATTGCTCTGTCACCACAACTGATAGCTGTTGGTTTCATGATCTACAGAGGAGTCATTGCAATCTCTCTGGATTTAGAAATAGTTACATTTGCCTTCCCTCTTGGGAAAAACGCCACACTCAATTTATTCAAAAATCATTGAACAAACTTCCTCAGATCCTGAGGATCAATGGTCCTCAAGTAAAAATGCCAACCCATGGGCAGCCCATACCTTTGAATATATGTACTTAAACCTGACAAACATTAAAGTCTAGAATGATATTGAGCCTTGCATTGCTTTTTTTTGCCTTCTTTAAGCTTACCTACATGAATAATCTTATTGCTTTATCCCTCTAGCAGAAGATGCTCTGGCTGAAAGTGTGCTATAAGCAATAAAAGTTTCCTGTAAGAAAAGCCTCTTACCATCTCCATCGATAGCTGGTCACCCCAAATGATATGCATAAAGTTAATCTTTTAGATCCCACTTTTCACACTTTATTAGTAGAAGAATGGTAGGTCTTTATGAGACAAAAACGTATAAGTTGCTCAGGTTTCCATGACACTGAACACAATAGATTTTAACCATGAGGCTGAGCATAGTAGGCTTTAAGATAGTTTATGTTTGCTCCATCTGGTCAACCTAGGAAAATGACTGGTTCTGAAAGAAGGATCATAATATTTTAAGAAATTGGAAATAGCTCTTTTAGTAACTTCTCATTTGGCTCAATTTCTCCAAGTAAGCCTAGTTCAGAAATCATCCTGACCAAGAGGGAGTAACAAATCCTAATCCCCAAGGAAAGAGTTTTCCTGCAGATTTAGATTTCTCCCCTGGGTTAGCTGGGAAGCATTCTATTCAAGGTTTTCACAGGTAAGGCAGCTTCCTGGACATGCACATGGCTCTGTGCTCAGGAGGATTCCTCACTTAGTTTAACATTCTACTGTCACTGTCTTGAAATTGTTAATAACTTTTTAATAAGAAGTCCTGATTTCATTTGCACTGAGCCCCACAAATTACGTAGTCAATTCTGCTCATACAAACCTTATATCAGAATGCTTTTGGCTGCAAATAAACCCAATCAAAATTGGCTTAACCCATGAGAAAACCGTATTGCAAATAACAAGAAATCACAAATTCGTTTAGCCCAGGACTGCCATAACTCAACGATATCACCAACCAGGCACAAAAACCGTTATAAAAACTTTTATGTCCCTATGTTCTGTTTTCAGACATCTAATAAGAACTTTATGTGAATATTTCTCTCCAAGGTGTTAGATGCTACAATATTTTGAAGGTATGACCAACCAACCATGTAGTCAAATCAGATGACACAGTTTTCTGTGATGTTGGTGATGGAATATAGAACAAACCAAGATCTAGATCTTGAGTGCAATTACAAGGTTATTAGACATCTGGACTAACTAGATTCCTTGCCTTATTCATACAATAGTGAGGGAAACTGTATAACATTTCTAGTGAACTACATGCACCAATCACCAATGAAAGTTATGTCCAACATTTCTTCAGTTAAGTAGCAAACCTTCTTGTACACATTTCAGTAAGAATATGTGAAATAATTTCATAGCTCCCTCCATAGCACTGATTTCTTTTACGGGATGTCAAGGTATAGTTTAAAGTTATCTTACACATGCACACAAACCCATTAACACTGTTTTTATATTGATGCATTTTAAAGCAACTTATCATCCATACAATATAACAAATTTCTTTTAAGAGTAAGGGAAAACCACCCAGCTATTTCCATATCTCATTATCCAGTATCTGAACACCTTCCCCTTACCTAACCAGTTACTGACAAGATTCACACCAGAAGCCAGAACAGAGGTCAGATTCTCTGAAGCACCTATCCAATGAGAGACAGGTAAACAAAATGAAAGTTCCAGTAGAAAAGAGGTGGGGTATCAATGGTTATAGGAATCATAATCCATAGCAACCACCACGTCCTGAACGCTTCCTTTACTGAAAAATTATCTCACTAAAGTTAATTCAATTCCAGATACACTTGTTCTACGCTAACATGCCTGAATCAGAGTAAGCCCATACGCATCCAAAGGTCAGCTATCTCACAAATTACAGCAGGAATAGTGTGTAAGGATGCTTTGAGAGGTAAGGTAGGGAAGATGGATTAGAGACAGACTATCAAGGAACTTGGGTGCCAGTCTTCACACTTTAGATAATTAAACTGAAGCAGAATGGCAGTGGGTGCGAGAGCACAGGCTTCCCAGCTCCGTTTCTCATCAGTCGTCTAGCCCTGAACAAGTCCTCTGAGTTCTCAGATCATCAGTTTTCTCACCTGCAAAGCAGATGTCACAGGATTAGCTGCCAGCACAAGATACATGTGACCACTGAATGAACATACCACGCTAAGCACTGTGTCTGACACCCTGGAAAACATTCAGTTAATGTGCCTCTAACTACGTAAATGTCAATAGTTCTGAAAACAGCCATTAGCTCTGGGTGGAGAAAACCTCAGTGCAAAGATATGCCTGTGATAGCCTGTAACGGATAATCTGGAGCTAGAACCGGCTATCATCTCAGACGAAATGCTCAAGTGGGGACCATGATGAAGCAATCCTGGAAGGGGGGAGAAGGAGAGAAAGAGAGAGAGAGAGACAGAGAGAGAGAGTGTGCGTGTCTGTGTGTGTGTTGTGTGCTCACATGTGTGGATATATGGGTGGTGGGGGGAGTGAGGGCTGGGTGGTGACCAGCCTTTCTTGTTAATCCTTGAGGACAACACAGTGAGGTGCAAACTAAACTAACAGTCAGTCAGTTTCTTTTTCTTATGTATTTATTTTTGGCTGGGTTGCGTCTTCGTTGCTGCGTGTGGGCTTCCTCTAGCTGCGGTGAGCGGGGGCTACTCTTTGTTGCGGTGCGCGGGCTTCTCATTGCAGTGGCTTCTCTTGTCGTGGAGCACGGGCTCTAGGCGCACGGGCTCAGGAGTTGTGGCTCGCGAGCTCTAGAGCACAGGCTCAGTAGTTGTGGCGCATGGGCTTCAGTAGTTGTGGCTCGCGGGCTCTAGAGCGCAGGCTCAGTAGTTGTGGCGCACGGGCTTAGTTGCTCCGTGGCATGTGGGATCTTCCCGGACCAGGGCTCAAACCCGTGTCTGCTGCGTTGGCAGGCGGATTCTTAACCACTGTGCCAAGAAGGAAGCCCACTTTCAATTCATTCCCAACACGGCATTACAGACTAATGGGCTGAAAGATGCCCAATGCAAATATTTGACTTATATGCAGAAAATACTAGCTTAGTATCTGAAACTGGAATTTCTCCATATACTGAGTACTAAAAAAAAAGTTCAACAAACTATGTATTACTTTTTTTTTTTTTCCATCATCTTGGCATTTCTCCCTCTAATGCCTCATACTTAAAAGTCTGTGAAGGCAGAATTTATTTTCCATTCAAAAATCTAGTAAACAGGGGTCTATCCCTGAAACAACAAAACAATCTTAATTATAATTTTTCAAACAAGGCTATGATAATTCTCTACTGCAACAAGAAAAATGCTCAGAAGACAATCAATAAATCATGTTCTCCTCTTAGCAAATTCTAGACAATTCACTAATGTTTTCCAATACACTATTTGGAAGGCAGTTTCTGATTCAGGCTAAAGAGACAATCTTCTAATAAAATTTCAGACAAGACGGAACTCCAAATTCCATACTTAGAAAACATTTGGGGTCAATGAAGTTGAATACTGGCAGAACAGTATAAAAATAAGTCCTGTGGGATAAAGCAGCTGGCTCTACAACAAGCCGCACAAAACTGAAATTAAACAGTTTATGGCTTTGTTGCATCACTTTTGTCTTTTATTCTCCATCCAGTATAAGCAGAACCAATAATCTGGTTTGTCAGCGTGGGCAAACAAAATAAACAATAATAAATGACCAAAGATTGTAGATACACACCCATATATAAATATAAACATATTTCTAAGCACCTAAACGTGAGATTTTTTTTTCTGAAATATTAACAGGTGTAGTTTTTATCTTGTGTTATCTTGTACCCAGGAGCCCTTCCCCCAGTTAGCCAGATCAGCAAATCTCTCTTGCTAGCTTTGCTTTCCAAGAGTTTAGGTCTTGCAGGGAAAGAGAAAAGTCCTGGCAGAGAATATGGATTTAGGAACACATGTAATGAGTCAGAGCAAGGCTCTCAGCCTCCCACAGGTAAATGATGATTCTGTGGGTGGAGGGGCTGGGAGAGATGGTATAAGGAAGAGAAGAAAGCTGACAGCCAAAGGGGATCTGTGTCATCCAGGCTGACCCACAGGGACGGTGGCGGGGAGATACTCCCAACATGTACAAGGGAATATTTTATATACGTTGCAACAAAACATGTAGCGTGTTTATGAAAACCTACACCTAAGCATAAACAGAACATCTTGGAGAATATGTGATGTCAGAGGCAATTTTTTGTAGCCCTCACACTAGATAGAGTGTCCCCGGATATGAAGAAGTAGGAGAGAGCGAGAGAAAAGAAAAAGGTGACTTAGACATCAAAGGGTCCCCAAGATAGTTCCTGCCCTTTATCTCCCAAGAAGGAGTCTCATCTGTCTTTGACTAGCCCAGTCTAAAGATGACAACAACTCAGTGAATGCGTGTTTCCTTGGTTGGACAGTTGGACTGATAGGTGAATAAATCAATGTGTTAGTTCTTTTCAGTATTCCCTTCTGTTTCTTATACTTGGGAGACTCAATAGTACAGTGGTTCTAAGTCTAAAATTCTGGGTTAGTCCTGAGTTTAAACTGATTATATGATCTTAGGTAAGTCACTTAATTATTCAGACTCTTTCCTACTCTATAAAATGGTGACACGACTTTTGCTGTGAGGATTACATGAGAGAATACATTAAATGCACTGTGCCAGGCACATAAGTGCTTATTAATAAATGGTAGCTACCCACTCTGATAACTGTAGTTATTATTCCTATCAAAAGACATTAGAATCAACAAAATTGCAAATTAGTTAAGTCGGAACAGAAGACACAGCTAAAAAAAGTGGAAGTTGAGTAGCTCAAATCACCAGTCCCGTCCCTAAAAGTTAAACTCAGCCCCAAAATTCAACTTTTGCAGCCTCATTTGCTCTGGGCAATGTGGCAAGAACAGAACATAAATAAACCCTGAGGTCTGTCCTCAGGAGTTCATACTGCAGTGGGAAGGTGAGATGCCCACAGAGAACTGAAATAACTTTGTGTGTGTTGGCACCAAAGGGAGCGCTATTAAAGTAATAATAATAAGTGAGCAAGGAGCTGAGAGGAAGACTGCATCAGTGTGAGCATGAGGGCGTGGAGAAGACTTAGGGAAGATGGCAGACATGAATTTAGCCAAGAATATACTGCAGACATTCTCAGTGTGCAGAAGAGGGCTAAGACTGACCGTGGCAAATTTCTGGGACACTAGCTGAGAAATTGGGTGAAGATGGGCATCCCACCCACATCCTCATAGCACTTACCATTTCCATGTCAGCAGGTTGACTTTCACCTGCCAGCCCCTGTGATTCTGAGCCTGGGAATTTCTCTGGCCATTAGTGCAGGCACAAGTGTTGGAAGATTAATTCTCACCTGCAAGTAGCTCTCAACCTATCAGAGCTAATGAATCAATAACCCAGCTCCCTTGTGCCTCTACCTCCCAAGAAGGCCCCAGCAGGATTGAGTTCTAGTTGCCCACAGTGGTAAGCGTGCTGTAGAATAAAACACCCTTTATTGGCTTCCTTCCCTGCTCTGTCTCACTTCTCGACTTCCTTACCATTGTTACTTGCAATCATTTCCGAAGTAAGCTACTTGCACTTGAACCCTTGCATCAAGTCATACCCAGACTGGGAGAATGATGGCGTTCAGTTCAGTTCAGCACAGATTTCTTAAGCACTTTCTTTGTGCCTGCACTAGGCTACCCACTGCGGATTCAAAGATGAATGAAAGGCATTCCCTGACTATATGGAGTTTACAGTCTGGTTGGAAATGGGAAGCACAAGGAAAGTGAGCTGTGTTTTGGTCAACTAGGTCATAAGCTCCTTGGAGACGAGGATCGTGCTCAATTTACCATTACAGCTCCCTCAGCAACTGGTACAATTCCCAGCACATGGCAAGTGCTCAACTATTTATTGAATAAATAAGTGTAATAATAACAATACAACGTCTTTAAAATGTTCTATAAGCCTTCACAAGTGCTTTACAAAAATAATATCATTTAATCCTCATTGAAATCCTACTAGATAGGAATCATGGCGGCTACTGAACAGATAAAGAAACTGAGGCTCAGGGAAGTTGTAGCTTTAGCAGTTAGGTCGCCCAGCTGGGGTTTGACACAATGCTATCTGATTCCATATTGACTACCCTCAAGAGCTATACCATCCTGGCCCTTTCTCCCCTGTGGTCAGGTAGGTAGGCTGTAATTATGGAGAAATACAAGGAGAGACATCTGCCTTTATGTTACCCAGAGCTGGGCCTGTGATGCAACAAAAATGTGGCTACTAAGTTTCTTCAAACGTTTCCTGGGCTTTACAGTCAGTATATGGGCTTCACTGCTCGCAATCCTAAGTTTCCTGGGAGAGATGCAGCTCCAAGGAAAGGAAGGACTCATTCCTTCACATGATGATAGAAAATTAGAACCCAAGACACTGTGTTGAATATCTGGTTCCATTATCTCAACTCAAAGAAGACAAAGAGGTTCCGGAGAGGTCACATACCATGGCCAAGGTCGCGATTATTCTCTTTGTACCGGTCACCTCTAACAAGCCAAGACAGGCAACTCCTTCAGCCGAGAAAGGCAGAGGCCAGCCCCGTGGTCTTCGGTGGCTAAAAGGGAGGCAAGAAGATGGAGAATTCAGCCTCGTGCATCAGCCCGGGTAGAGCTTCTCAAACTATCTAGAGGAAGGGATCAGTGTATTTTCTTTCATTTCTAATCCACTGCAGACCAATACTCCTGTAAAATACAATAAATATGAATTACTAGATGCCGCAGTAACATCAAACTGCTCTAAACATTTCTAAATGTACTCTCAGTTTCTACACTGATCTTGCCATGGGCCAGTAACAGTTTGTGGTTCGGGGTCTGACCACATACACTTTGAGCAGCACATCACGGGGCAGAGAAGAGACAGAAGGGGTGCACATAACAGCATACAGTTCTGACCCAGGTTCAGTTTTTCAAGAAGTGGTTTGATGTCCCCCCCCTTGCCCTTCAATCACAGTTCCTCTGTCAGCAAGGCTTCCTTGACACCTTGACCACCTCACCTGGCCTTGTAAACTTTGTTGCACACCCAGAACTTCTTCCTCAAAGTCCCCTACCCCTGGATCTCCCCTTACAATCTCTGAACAAAACCGTTCCTGTTGCCCATCTAAGCTAGGCCCTACTCTCTGCTAGAATAGGACACAGGGCGATCCTGGAGATAAATTTAATGTTCTGCAAACTGTAAAACAATAGTTTCCCAAGTAGAGTACTTCCATCCTGCAGGATGTGCAGAACAATGCACTGTGAAATACGGCGAGCAAATACACCTTCTGTTTATACTGATCTTTTATCCTTTTAACACGTCTACTTTTAAGGTAACATTTATAATGCAGTTATATCATTATAGTACATATAATAAACAAAATACATACATATGTAAGGGGTGCCAGCTCTTTTATCCCAGATAGCAGGGCTTAATGAAAAAAAATTGTCTTTTTAACTTTAACGTATCTAAGATTCATTGGAATACCTTGTTTAAAATGTAGATCCCAAGGTCTGGTTCACTGGGTCTGCAGTGGGGCCCTGGAATATGGGTTTTTAAGAATCACCTCCCCCAACACAAGTGATTTTGATGTCATTGTCCCAGGATCAGCCTGAAACATCCACCACACAGAAAAAAGGAGGACATTTTGTTAGAAGAAACTGATATAATTCTTGTGAGATTTTAGTTCATGGTAATTCGTGAATAAGAGCAGAGTGCTGATATCCTTTTAACAATGACGTTTTAAAGCAATTAATTCCCACACTTGAAA
The DNA here is from genome assembly GCF_965194825.1 of Balaenoptera physalus. NCBI lineage: Eukaryota > Metazoa > Chordata > Mammalia > Artiodactyla > Balaenopteridae > Balaenoptera > Balaenoptera physalus. Next base: position 100,173,174 of record NC_138896.1, on the reverse strand, counting down.
ACAAGGTCACTGTCTCTAAAACTCGATGCTTGTTAAGATTCCAAAAGTAGAAATTAAAGGAGAGAAAGTCATTTATTCTGGAAAACGCAAACATCAAAGAGAACATGCCGTTCTTTTCAGATGAGTCCAAATGAGTCTCATGTTGACCTGCAGAGAAACTGTTGAAACGTGATACAGGTAAAGAATGTGAAGCACGTTTTGACAGACATAGAGCTCAGCTGACAGAAAACCAGGCCATTCTTGACAGTCCCAGGACTTGGAGAAGAGATTTATTTTCCAGACTCGGCATGTGTTTGGAAGCCTTAGCTTTGGCAATGAAAAGGAGAGGAAAGCTAGCTAATGGGACTGGAAGGATACCCTGAGAGAGTGGCAGGGGAGAATTCCTGCTGGGGTTAGTGAGAAGAAAGTCTAGCAAGGGGTAACAGACAGGCTGGTCAAAGAAAAGACGTTCCTACAACAGAGAGCAAGGATTCCATCACTGGGCTGAGGTGTCAGGACACGTGTGGACTCTTGATTGCTTCTCCATGCTGAGTATACGAGATCCAGGGGAAATTACCAAAGCAGGGACTCTAGGACAGCAAAGAAAGGTTACAGATAGAAACTAATTACAAACCAGGCATAACCTCACTTGCCTGAATTGGAAAATCGAATCAGGACAAAGAGAAAGTTGACGTGACCCACATGAACTGTTATCCCTTGAAATGCTTTTTTAGGAAAAGCTGAGTCCTACCTCCCATGATAGCCTAGGTTTCTCTATGGGGGTAAACGCCATTGCTTTACCAAATATGTATGTGCCGGGCACAGTGCTATATGCTTCTCTCCGTTAGAATGCCAGAGAAGTCTCTGTCCCTGCTCTCTTGGAGCACTTATTACAGTGAGCAGAGAGATTTAATTAAATAATCCCACAAATGTAAAATTTCAAGAACATGTATCCTATAAAGTGCTCCTGTAGGAGAGTGGATAAATGTATGTTTGTGGGTGGGAGGGAGGATTCTAATCAGGCAATTGATGGCTAAGATCTAAAGGTAATAGGAGTAAACTAGGTAAAGATGGGAGGAAAGAGCATTCTAGGCAAGAGGAACAGCATGTGCAAAGGCCCAGAGGTAGGAGAGAAGCTCGTATTGCTAAAACACGGACTGTAAGAAGTCCAGTGACTGATGTGTCCGAAGAAAATGATTTTGGAACTTTAGGCTAAGTGATGTGGGAAGACTTGACAATATTTTAAGCAAAGGAAACAAGAGATATTCTGAATGTTCAAAGCGTCCCTCTGGATTTAGTGCTGAGAACAGCTTCGAGGCGCAGATGGATGAGAGCAATCGGGTGGTTGTTAGGGTAGCCCTGGTGAGGAACGACGGTGGTTTGGACTAAGGAGGTAGCAACGAACGTAAAATTGTAAAATAGAATGAACGACGAACAGGTCTTCTCACCAGAAAGGAAGAATGTCAGAGGAGAAAACTAAGCATGACGTTAAATGTTTTTCTCAATAGCTCATTATTAAAGTCAAAAAATATCCTTTTGAATACTGTCTGGACACCTACATGTAATAAGTTAATGGATGGATAGATGGACAGACGACAGATACACAGATATTCAGATATTACTATGGGGCAGATTGTATTCCTGGCTCAAGTGAAGTGCAAATGATTGCATTATCCAAATATTTCAGGGCAACCCCAAAACTGCTTTGTCAGAAAAAATAAATCAATTTTTGAAAACTCTTTGCCGACTGAGTTAAAATTCTTAATGAAAAATTATCAGAAGGCTGGGGAGTCTGCATTAAAGGAATTCTTTCCTGCATTTACTAAGTGAGCAAGGTACAGAGCCAAGAGCAGAAAGATTTACATGGGTCTCACATTAAAAAGGGAGGGGACAACATGTTACAGGTAAACAGTCATAGTGATAGACATGTACATAGGTGTAGTGTGGTGACTTCTACGTGTCCTGAATCTTCTCCTCCATGAAGCCAATAGCAACACATTGTCACCCTGACCTTGTGTTTCATCCCCAGGTGATGGTCCTAGAGGCACCCTGGTTGGGTACAAGCCCCTGAAGCAAAATCCCCTCACTAACTCTTTGCCTCGAGAAGACATCAAAGTAAATGAATGATTCATTATTTGGTCAAACCTAAAACTTTCAAATTTCTCCAAAGATAGCCCAACCAGTAAATGATGTATGAATTTTGAGAAGAAAGCTTCTGGCTCCTTTTCTTGAACGTTCATCCGACAAATGGTCAGATGAGATAGACAATGTGCCCAGACAAGCGTGACGAGGCGGGGCCCACAGGGACACAAAGTGAAGCGAAGTATTTGAACCATGGCAAAATGAGGAATGCAGCCATAGATGTAAATCCCTTGTGGATAAATCTGCGGGACTTTTCCCGAAGGGCAAATCTGGCACCTTATGATTTGGTGTAATTGATCAACCCTCCCCCTTACAGGGGAGGCCCCATGTTTAAGTCAACAGAAAAGTTATGATGACACACAGGTAATACAAAGGTACATTGATCAACATCTCCTGAGTCACCCACTTGTTCATTTATTTCCTGAAAACTTATTAATAATACCTATTAGATGCCAACCACTATATAACGCACCAGGGTGGGTTTAGAACAGAACAGTCATCGTGGGGGGAAAAAAAGGTCAAACATTTAAATAAATCATCCCTTAAATAACTATATGACTACAGTGGTGTTAAGCCCCATGAGGGAACGGTGCAGGGGTCTCCAACAGGATGCAGGAGTCGGCCGGATGGGAAGGGCAGGCAAACACGAGGACGAGTAGGAAAAGGAGGATGGAGAAGAACAGAAGACACAACACACACAGAGACCCTGACAAGAGAAAGAGTTTGAAGAGGGAGAAGGTCCAGAAGGTGCAGTACAGTCATCGAGATGAGGACAGTCATTAGGCAAAGCTACAGAGAAAGGTAGGAGCTAGAGTATAAGCCTTGCAGAGAAGGCTAAAGATTTAAAACTTTTGTCAGGAGAGCAAAGGAAAGCTAACAAAGAGCTTACGTAATTTCGAAATACTATTTCAATATTTCTAGCTGGTCTCCAGTAAAAGTTCATTAAAAACAAAAAGTAAAAGGGAACATTTGAGACATTCTAATTGGAGTAAATTAAACCTATACTATTAGAGCAATTACATTTTATAATTTGCTTATGGAAAAATAAATTAGAAATTAAATTAGATGCTACTGGTCATTTTCTTTCTGTCGTCCTGCCCCATTGCCTCTTACAAATGCAGGGCTGGAAATCAACTCAAAAGTTTGAACAGCCCTGTTGGCAGCAAAGACCACAAGTTCATCTATATCATGTTTGTGCCTTTGAAAGACTAGGACCAGAACGTTCCTGAAAATGAATAAATAGCTTGATAAAGAACAGCTATGTCTTCTTCTAGGTTTAAAAAAAACGTTGAGAAGTGCTTCCCTTCAAATTCTACCAGACAAAGTGAAAATGACTCTATTTATATGCATACAATTTTCATCCTAACAATTAGGTTTTTCTAATGGAGAATAGATTTTGGAAGAGTAAACACTGCAAGCTACCAGGCAACGTTTTTCCCCTTCAGTTGGATATATTTTTTAGTCCTTCCAAAAATACTTTAAAAGTTTGAAGTTGTCAGTATTAGGAATGAACTTCCTTTATCTGTATTAATGGGACAAAATTTGGACTAATTGTTGACAGAGAACATTTAAACATTTTAAGTTGGTCAGAGAGAGGAAATAATCTTATTTTCCATTAAGCTTGTTAGTGAGAAAATAGCAAACTCTTGGCCTCAAAACTGCTTTTCATTTCCACCAACAAATGTTACCTTTGCCAAATCGTTTTACAATAATTGCACCTTTTCAAATAGTTTTTCAACAGCACTCAAAGATCCATTTTCCTATGAGTATTCATATTGCAAGAGTTGAAAAACAATGTTAGTTTGGATGGCTCTAAACACAAACAAACCTGTGGAATAGAAATAGCATTAATTTTCTCTAATCCCCAAAAGGCAGACAACCATCATCATGAAATTCTCATATGCACAATTTTCCAAGTCTTCTGGATTGGGCTCATTATCCTCTAATAAACGTGTCCTCCATGTCCACTGTCATATAATTTTAAAGCACCTTCTCCCGGGCACTCTACCCCCATGTAACACTTAGCTGAAGTTGTTGGTATCTAGCTCCCATCCCCTTGGCTCTTACTCTTCCCCAACTTGTGGACAGCTTCTAAATGCATGTGGCCGTAACTCTAAGCCTGAGGACTTTCCTTGACCATAGAAGGATGCTCATCCCTCACATGGGACCAACAGAAGATCTGGGAAGTCCATGACCCCAGGAAAGACCTTCAACCACTGACACATGGGAGTTGATGGTGTCCTTGCCCTTCACATGGGACAACTCTGAGACATGATCTACACAGCAATAACCGGCTCATTAACCCTCAACTGGTTTCTTTCCCATCCCTCCCCCACTTCCTCAATCCCCTACTGGTGCTACCTGGGTTACCTCACAATTAAACTGTTTACTTTTATATTATTGTTTCCAATCCTTAGATTCTGGGGAATCCGCCTGAGGCAAAGACATGTTCTAAATGAGTTCCAAGGTGTCATTGCTACTCCCAAACTATGCTTAGTGTCTGTGCGAAAAATAAGGGCCTTTAAATTTTCAAAAATGATGACATCGCAGGCAATAAATGGCAAAATCTTCGATGACAACAATGCATGCCAAGTCCTGGGAGTAAAATGGTCAACAGGGTACCCAGCCACTGCCTTCACTGAGATTACAGTCTCAACTCCATGTGAATGAATCTCTGATTTCTACTCTGAGGGTATCAGAAATGCAGAAAGGTCCTGCATTTTCGCCTGCTAAAATTCCACTTTAAAATCCCATGAGAGACTCTAAACCTTGTTTGCTATCACAAACTGATCAAAATCTAATGATATTCTTTCAGAAAAACCCACATATGCAGCTGCATATAACACAGTGCATGAAATTTCAGGCATCTCCCAGTCTCTGAAAACCCTATGTAAGAATTCCTTTAGAGCCTCTAGAACCAGGCAAAAATCCACGTTCTAGACCAGGGTTAGCCAATGGAAATATAACGCAAGACACACATGTAATCTTTTTTTTTAATAGATCTTTATTGGAGTATAATTGCTTCACAATACTGTGTTAGTTTCTGTTTGTACACCAAAGTGAATCAGCCGTATGTATACATGTCCCCATACCCCCTCCCTCTTGAGCCTCCCTCCCACCCTCCCTATCCCACCCCCTAGGTCATCGCCAAACACCGAGTTGACTTCCCTGTGCTATGCTGCCGCTTCCCACTAGCTATCTATTTTACATTCATATAATCTTAATTTACTAGTAGTCACATTCTAAAGAAGCAAAAAGGAAACATGAAATTAAGTGTAATATTGTCTTTTATTGAGCCCAATCTATCCAAACTCTTATGATTTCAATATGCAATCAACTAAAAATAAGCTATTTTTACACTACTCTTTCATTCTGAGTCTTCAAGTTCTAGTGTGTATTTGACACTTACAGCATATATCAATTCAGACCAGCCACCTTTCAAGTGCTCAGTAACCACATATGCCTAGTGTCTACAATGTTCTCTAAATATTAAATATTCTCTAAATAATGCCTCTCTAAAGCAAGAAGTAGTGGAAGTCTGTTTCCCTGACCTTCTTCTTTTCCTCTTACAATGCCCTTCTGCCCTTAGGTCATCATCTCATCATGGCACCCTTTCTAACTGCACACCCCATCTCAAGTCAAAAATTATCTTGCCTTTCTCCCTCCTGCTGTAAAATCCTCCTAGTTAGCTCTCGTCCACAAGGGTTTAAAAACCCATTCATGCTTTCGTGCTAACTGCTGACAAGTTTAGAGTAGGAAGTGCAAGCAATCTTCTATTCAGATACCAACTCTATTATCTTGTCGTTTCCAGTGTGGAGGAATGCTCTGAGGCTGCCTGTGGACTCAGGGGGAAGGAATGTTATGATGAATTAGCATGTTGTCCCGTGGTGCACAAGTGTGTGCATAGCACATGAGCTACACGTTCCCTGTTAAACAGGACTCATAGTTTATCGAATGTTTCTTAAATAACTCAAAGAATGTAGTCCTCACCGAATAAATTTCAGGCATATACACAGCAATTAGTGGTCTATGCATTGATTTCTATGTTCTATGTTTTAAGAATGTGAAGAATATGCAAATGTTAAGACATATCCATATGGATGGAGATGTAGGTGTAGATTTAGATAAAGATAGATATATAGGTGTAGATATAGCTTCTCCAGAAGGAGGGTAAACTGATTTAGGACACAGAGGAGAACACAATTTGGGGAGAAAAAAGAAGCTCAAGAAAGTTCTATGGCCAAGTTTCTATGCTAGCAAGGATCAGCATTACCCCTGGAAACTAGCCTCTGACCGCTGTCTTCGGGCAATTTTTAAATTCTTTCATTTGAATCTCATGACAACTTTATAAAGTTAAGTCGGAGACTGGAGAGAAAAATGTGCCAGATGAATGGGCCAGAGAAAGACCCTGTGGTACGGGAAAGTGATTAGTAATCCTAATTGTCAGAGCGTTGATGACCTCTTTCCACCAGATCCCACCAACACTCCTACTGTAGCCTCTCTACAGAGTAGCAGATAATGACTGCCTCTGGGAACTTATCCTTTTCACCTTGGTTTGTAAATGTTTGGAGTTAGAACCCCTACAAATGGCCTTGTGTTCTCAAGAGCATAATTAGCTACTTAATTGGCTCTAATCATGGTAATTAAATTCACTCATTTTTCTCCCCTTCATGTGAAAAGGAATATTTCCAGGCACGCTCCTCCCCTGCCCTGCACGGACTATCAATAAATGAATTTTCTTTTTCACCCTATTTTTAGCCCCTTCCCAAGGTTGTACCAATGAAAAACAGGTGGAAAGAAAGACTTTGAGGTTAAAGGACTAGAAATATTTGCTTCCTGCAGAGCTAACTACAGACCATTCAATATAGCAGAGACGCAAGCAGAGCCCAGATATCAGCTGGGTTCACCCGGTCCTCTACCATTAAAACTGGTTAGCGCTCCGTCTAATAAATAATTCGACACCTGTCTACTGGCCAGAATCCTCTGGGAATTTGGGAGCCGGTGTGTTTATTTCTCCTAATCACCTCTGGTTGCACATTTCGGACTCTAACGAATTAGTCCAGTTTATAAATCTCAGTTTGCAGTATTTTTACTCCAGGACTGTCCATAATGGATAGCACCCCCTATTTTCTTTACTGCCCCCAATTCCACTGGCACACAGCTCTGTTGTACCAGACAAAGGGGAGTGGGGTGGGTAAGGCAGCAGGAGGAATAGGAAGAAGTTCACGTCACAGCTAATAACTTAGAACTGAATGAGAGACATCCCTGTTTGGAGTCACACGGGACAAAACTTGAGCAGGAATTTGGTTTGATCCTCAGTGCCGTTTGGTTCCATCTCTCTTTCCTCCATCTTCCTGATTTCTTCTCTCTCGCTGTATGCCCCATCGTGCAAGCTCCCATAACTTTATTATGCAAGATAGTTGAATTTCTTCTTTGTTTCAAGACCTCCTTACAGAACACGTGCTAGACTTTCAAGGTCCCACTGAAACAACTCAGCGGTGTATCTTCTCTCTCTCTCTAAACCACTGAAGTTCCCTCCTAGTGTCAGCTGTTTAAATAGCAGAAAACTGTGTTTATTTTCACATGGTCTTTGATCAGGTTCCCCAGAAGCAGACCCTTAATCAACATTTGGGTGCAAGTCATTTATTAAGAAAGAGTTTCCAGGGGAAACTGGTAAGCATGACAAGGAACCAGCAGCAGCCAAGCAAAAGTGAGACCTCACGCAAAATCCGTGACGGGCCACGTTCAACCTAATCCCACGGGGAACTCTGGAGCCTAAGCTGTGCCTCGGAGCTGTGCTCACCAGGGAGCAGCCGTGAGTCGCTGGCGAAGAGCCCAGGCACCTCCTGGGCATTTGTGAGAGCAGAGTGGCTCAAGCAACCCGAGGGGAGCCTTCCACACATAAGCTGTGGGTATTGGCTGTTAGAATCAAAACCACGCAGGAAAGCACTGCACAAAAGTGTCAAAAAGGAATCCAGTGGGATCTAAGTGGAAAACCCACATTGCCCAAGGCACCCTGCTTCAGCGGAGACTTTTAAGCAGTTGAAATTTTGGGGAGCATCTTTTTCCTCCATGTTTTCAACACACTACCATACACGTTCCCAGGTGCCAGAGTACCCAGACCTGCCCTGTTTTGCACACCAACACTTGCTCCTCTAGAAAAATTTACCCACCCAATGTCACATGACCTCAGTATCTTGACGTGTCCTAATCTGATCTTCAACTCCATGTATCCGAACATCAGCGTGTGATACTACGCAGGTAATATTCATACTTTGATTAATGCCTATTCTAGAAATTGTATTCTAAGGAAATGACACACCAAAATGGTGTCAAGTGACAGACAACACAGTGCAAAATAGGCAGACTTTTCTGATGGTTTCTTTGAAACGATCGAGTCCTTTCCACCCATAGCTAATACCTTAGTAGAGGCAGAAAAATTAGTAACAGCCATTTCTCATGGCTCACTAAATGTCAAGGAAGCATGATGCTAAGATCACTGTATCTCATTTCATCCTCACAACGACCCTATAAGTATTGCTGTCCCCATTTTCTCAATATTGAGGAAAACAGTGGCTTAGAAAGTTAAAAGAACTTGCCAAACAGTAAGAACTAAAAAGTTGCAGACTTTGTGTTGGAACCTCAACAAGTGTGAAAGCAGAGCTCTTATTTGCCACAGTGCCACCTTGCCCCCAATAGATAACTTACACAACTCTCAAAACCACAGAACGAATCAATAGCCTGATATAAGGGGTAATGAAAGAAGCAGAAGATTGGCACTGTGTTCATGGAAACTCTAATGGACAACTCAAATTTCAGCTTTTTAATCCAATATAAATGTGCATCTGTGTTATGCAAGGCCCATCCTCTCTCCTTCTCTCCCCCTTTCCCTCTCTCCCTCTCTCTCTCTCTCTCTCTCTCTCTGTCTCTCACACACACATACACACATGCACACACACACCCGTACTCTTCACCCTCATCTCATAGAAATACCAGATGAACTAGAATAGGAGAGGTAGGTTCAAAAGAAGCTTCCTAAGACCATTTCTTAAGCCCCTAGTCCTCTAAGTTGACTAAGAGAAACTGAAGAAAATGAGAAAATGTTATGTAACTCCTCCCTATTTCATTAAAATCTGAATCAAAGAAGAATTTACTCCGTCTTTACAGCTCTAGGAAACTATGTGAGCGCTTCTGCACACTATGAGGATTAGTCCACCGTGCAAATTTTCAGCACACAGGATTTCAGAAAAATAAGTTCATATATATTAAAAAAGCACAGAAGAATTGACATGGAATGTTTGTGGCTACTGGGCAACTGAGAGCTGCAAGAGGATATGTAAAAAATGAAAAATCCTGTCCAGAGCCTTCTGAAATGACACCCCAATGATGAATGTTTAATAAAAATCACATCAGTGTTAAAGAAATTGACTATTACTGGCTGCCCTTTTACCTCAAACTGTACTATTTTTAAGAATGTTTAAAACATTTCAAAGGGAGCACTACCATATATTTTATTTTATGGCCTTTAACTCTTTTCATGAAAACCTTTCATCTGGATGAATGGCAAAGGGAGAAAATATAGAACATGATTCTGGGTATTTTAATGACACCGCTGATGGCGTGAACCAAGAGCCACAATTGCCAGGGCTACGTGGTTGGAAGTGGTTGCTCATCCATTTGAGAGTCGGATGGGGATTAAGAGACAAGGAATAAACATGAAATGAGACTCCATGGTTTGAGAGATCTGGAAACATTGGTTGAAACTCAACTTCTTCTACATGAACAAAACCTTTCGATATCTTAAGTCGAATCAGGACCTTGCTAACGGATATTTGCTTTCCAGAAGGAAAAGATAACCTGATTTCCAAAACACTAAGGGGAATATACGTGGTCATGTTCCTTAATCTTAGATACAATCGGAAAACTACAAAGGTCTAAAAGGGTGTGTGTGTGTGTTAGGGTATAAGGAACAGGGAGGAAGGAGGGGAGGTTTAGACCTTCTGGTATTTTAATGAACATGAGCTTGCACTTTTCCAGGACCTGCATGCATCTGTGTTCCAGGTACTCTGATCACATGACAAAGTGCTCTCCAACCCCACCATGTTACAGAGCAGGCACTTACTATACTCCTGAGTTCTGCAGATTAGGAATTCAGACAGGGCACAGGAGGGGTGACGGACCCTGCTCCAGATGTGCGGGGCGTCCAACGCAAGACTTTGAGGTTGGGAGGCAGGATCAGCAAATTTTTCTGTAGCGAGCCAGCTACTCTTTTCAGCTCTGGGAGCCATAAATACTGTCTCTGTCAGGACTCCTTCAGTCCTGTTGGTGTAGAGTAAAAGCAGAAGTTAACAATGCATAAATGAATGCATGTGGATGTGGCCCAATAAAAGTTTCTTTATACAAACAGGCAGCTGCTGGATTTGGCTCCCGGGACCCCTGAAGGTTCCCTGGCTTGCATGTCAGGATGCGGACAAGAGCTGCCCATTGGGGGTCTCAGTTCTGCATGTGGATCACTGTATGCACTTTCCTCCATTTGGGTAATTTGTGTTTCCTCTCAGCATGGGGGCTGAGGTCCAAAACAGGAGTCCTGAGAGAAAGAGAGGGAGATGGAGGGGTGGGGGGAGAAGGACAGGTGAGAGGAGAAAAGAGACGCGGAAGGGCAAGCACCACATGGAAGCCATGTCTCAGACATCCTGAGGCACGATTTCTTCCCCACTATTTTAGTTGAGGCACTCACCAAGTCCAACACAGTTTTAAGGAGGAGGGAAATAACAGACCCTCCTCCAGATGGGGTTGACAGGTTTTGAGACGGGCATGTGGGACTGGAAATACTGTTCTGGCCATTTTCAGGAAATACCATCTTCCACTGTCTCATTCAACACGTCAGTAAATCTTCATGAGATACCTGCCAAGTCCCACACTGGACAGTTGGTAAATAAAAGTCGGTATGTACCTTGGAAGAGGCCACAACAGGGTAAAAAATGTAGCTTTGCAAAGAGAGAGCTCCACAAAGATAATATTATACTATATGATATTACTGAGATATGACCCAAAAACAAAACACGAGGGGACTACAAAAAAGTGCTCCCAATATAGCCTTAGGTTGTAACATTTCCTCTGGGTCTAGGACAGGCGTCAGCAAAGTACAGCCCATAGGCCAAATCTGCCCTGTTGCCCTTTGTTGTTGTTTTTAATAAAGACTTATTGGCACACAGACACTTTCCTTCATTGATACATTATCTATGTTGCTTTTGCACTACTGCAGCAGAGGTGGGGAGTTGCAACAGACACTGGCTTGCAAAGCTGAACATATTTACTATCTGGCCCATTACAGAAAAAGTTTGCCAACCACTGATGTAAAGAAGAAGTTTACCAGGAGATAGAGGGGAAGGAAGGCGGGAAAAGCCTGGACTTCACTCACGTGGCATTTCCTGGGTTTGTTAACTGTATCAGCCACGAACTGCTCACTTTTTTACTTCTTCAAGACAATATTCAGGCCAGGGGTAATGAACATTTATCATCTTGGGGGATACCTTACATCTCTGTGTGGAGAAGGATTCAGAGATTCATAAGCATTCAGAAAGAAATGCTTAATTATATCTGCCAGGGATCTAGAAAGAAGAAAAAATGAAGAACACTAGCACAACTGCTAAATACTTGCCATCTTGGATGCACATCATCTAAAAGGCCAGCTCATCTCAGGCAAGAACCAAATCACACTTCCACTCAGTCCTATCCCTTGTTCCTTATTACCCCCCTGGCAAATAATATCAGTTCTGGAATCACTATACATAGGGTTAAATTCTTCTATGTACTGTAGTGTTATCTTGGGCAATCTACTGAATTTCTCTATGCCTCAATTTTTTCTTCTCTAAATGGGAGCAAAAACAGCCTATTCTTTGGGTATGAAGCATTCAAGCTGTAGCATCTGGCTTTACACCCATGAAGTAAATGCAGCTATACCCCCCTGAACTCCATCACATGCTCCCTAGCAACTGCACAAAGTAGCAGAACAGGAATTTTTTCCCTTCCCATCAGGAAGTTCCCCTGGCAATCTGGTTATTAACTTAATGAATTTCTCCCTCACGTCTTTACTAAAATGCGAACTATCTCTCTACTAAGCTTCACCAGTTTACAGACTGCGCTGCCCACTCAGTTATGAATGGTGGTAATACCTCTGTTCTCTGAAAACACAAAGTGTTTTAACAAGAACTACAGCACCTGCCTTCTCTCTGACCCCACCTCCTACCACCGCCCACCTTGACCCCTTCACTCTGCTGCATCCGCCTTCCCTCGGCTCCTCCAACTTACACTTGACACTCTGCTCCTTCTGCAGGGTTCACCGCCTTGACTCCCAAACTCACCCTTCAGGCCTCAATGGCAATAACACTTCTTCAAAGCTGCCTTCCCTGACCTGCCTTGCCAAACTCGCTAAAAGCCCCTCTTGCCTTACCTCACAGAACTCACAACTGTTCTTTATTTTACTGAACCAAAAGTACTTTTGTCATGTACTTATATCTGTGTTTAATTAACGCTTGTCTCTCTCACTAGACCAAGGGTTGACAAACTTCAGCCTGCAGCCAAATCTGTCCTAAAGCCTGCTTTTGAACGGCACAGGAGCTAAGACTAGTTCTGTAAGTACCTACACAATACCCTCAACTTTCCTCTTGGATTACAAAGTCTAACATATTTACTATCCGGTCCCTTACAGTAAAAAGTTTGTTGACCCTGCACTAGACCCTATGGCTCTTTTAAATTCCTATGTATCCAGCATCTGGCACAGTGCTTATCACAGAATAAAAAATAGATAAGATAGACAGATGAGTAAATAACAAATAAAATAATTAAAATGCTTTCATTTTGAACACATCCTATGTGCAGAGCATAATTTGTTGAAGGAGTGTTGATTGTATAAAGAACTGTTTTAAACCGAAGCATTGCTGACTGGTACCATCTCTGAGTGAACACACCATGTTTATTAATTGTAAAGCATAAACCTGTGAATTTGGCTGGGGCCAGGGAGGATTAGCTCTATGCCTCTATTCACCTTTGCTTCCAGCTGAAATGCCTTGTCCCTCCCTCCATCCAAGTTCTACTTATTCTTCAAGACCAACTCCAGCCTTTATCCTTCCCAAAGCCTTCTAATTGGAACTATGAATAAGGTCATAGACTGTTCAGATCCTTTAAGACCATGGTCCTCAAACTGGAGTCTTAGGACCACCATCATCATTACCTGGGACATTGTCAGAAATGCAAAATCTAGGACCTCAATCCCTGCCTGACTAAATTAGAAACTCTGGGTGGGGAGTGTGGGGTGGGGGCAGGAAACAGGGAAGCAGCAGGGGAGGACAGCAATCTACAATGTAACAAGCTCTGCAAGTGAATCTTTTCAGGCCATGGCTTTCAATCTTAGTTACATGATATAATCACCTTGAGCATTTCTTTAAAGTATCTATGCCCAAGTCCCATCCCACAAAAGAATCTGATTTAATAGGATCAGGTAGGGCCAAGGTATAGTTATTACTGTGTAGATAGATAGATAGATAGTTACATAGGCATATAGATAGGCAGACAGACAGACAGGCAGACAGGCAGATCCATCTATCTACCCAGCCCTGGGTCATTCTAATGAGCAAGCAGATTGGAGAACTCTTCTTACATGTTCACAGTAGAGATCACTAACCAACCCTTTACTAAAATAACTAACAGTTCAATAGTCTTCCAAGAGAATAATACTTTGTTACAGACATATTATTAAATGAAATAAACAAAGAAACAAAAATATTGCCCAGGACATCAAATCATAAAGAAGGAAAGATAAAGTGTTTAAGATATAAACAACAGCAACAACAAGCAAAATAGACCAACTAGAATAAGCCTTCAGTTTTGCATTATCATCTATACTTTGCAAAATAGAATTCGCCTGATTCAAGTCCTTCTAAAACGTTATGCATTCACAACTCACCAGGAAGCAGAAAAAAATACTACTCAGTTTAGGTAAATGGTCACTTCAATAACTTAAGGAAAAGCAATATCACATCACTAATATCTATCTGCCATTTTCATGAAAACATTTGTCCCACTTGGTATTCCTGCCGCTTGTTCCAAGTCATAAAGTATTGGTTTTATAAGCATCTTCTTCACTGGGATGGAAATTTTAGCTTTTGAGATTATAACATTACCTCATAAATCTCTTGGGAGACTAAGCAATACACCTTCCAGAAAAATCATTATAATAACTCATTATGATGGACATATTGTAAAGAATACAAATCCGGCAGGAGTTCTTTGAACTTGACAAATGTCCTGCATTTCCTAGATGAGATTTAATCAAATAGTAAGTTTAAGTTCATCTGGTACTTGAGGGGAGGGATGAGAAGGGAGAGCAATGGAGTATTTTCTTTCAAAGAAGTGATAACTGGCAACAATGAATTAGCTTTGGCTTACCGTAGACACAGAATAGAGTTCTCTCTGCCAACTGATAGACCCACATCATCATTTGAGGATCAACCTTCAGACTAACACTCCTGTTTAGAAATGGATCAGTACAAATCATAGAAAAATTGGGACCCAGCTGGAACGCCCTCCCGAGGGGGGTAACAGAAATATGACCAATTTTCCTACTACGGCTCCTCCACAGCCCTTTGTCATCTGGCAAGAAACTGTCATTAAAGTCAATTACCTTTGTTCATGGTGTTTCTTCCTTTAAAAACACCATTTCTGGCTCCCAGCCCTGGTGTCCCAACCAATCTCTTCTGATCGGTTGTTCTTCCCCAAGAACCTTTTCTCAACCAGTCTAGACACTGCTTCAAAAACTACCTACAGTGACTGTCCAGATCTGTGATTCTTTGTTTCATTATTTTAATCTCCAATTCATCACAGACCAATATTTTTGTAATATCCAGTTAAAATTAACTACTAGAAAAATTATATTAAAAAAAGGCATATAAAGTGCATGTTCAATTTTTTAAAATTACATCAACAGACATAAAATTACTCTGTTCGATTGCTGCAAAAGCTTCTTCAGGCTTATTCTCAATATCTGTGCTTATCTCTGTGCAGACTAGTCAAACACAGTTTGTGGACCAGGACCAATTCGTCAAGCGCATCTTGAGTGGCTCTATTCTAGATAACACAGATCATTTCTTCTACTCTTCTCTACAACCTACAACAAACATTTTGGCAACTTCCTACGCAATTATTAAATCTCCTGAATATGCCTTAAAACTCTAACTATAGGGAAACCTCTTGAAAACAAAGACCATGTCACTGAAGTTTTAGTCAAAGAATGCTTTATCAGGTCTCCTCAAATTTAACAATAAAAAAAACAAACGAACAAAAAAAGAAAACAAAACATTTTTCTCCCTAGTGAATTTACCAGATTCATAAGTATGTAGATCCCAGGGTAAGTAAAGGGGAATGATCTACCCTCTGATTCAATAAACGTTTTCTCTAAGGCTATCCAAAGCAAGCTCTGAGAACCCAATCCCACAATGCTAATGCCTAGTACATACAGTACAGCATAGTACTGTACATACACATAGTACAGTATAGTAATGTACATACACTACAGTATAGCAATGTACGTATAGTACAGTATGGTGCTGTATGTACATATAGTACATATAGCATAGTACAAACATCCTTAGCAAAATGCCACCTTTCTGAACAGTTACCATTCACAAAGTACTAGCTACTAGGAGCATGCAAAGATGATGAAACGTACTCTCTATGTTCAAGGAGGTCTTAAGAGAACCCGAACCAATAGGATAAGTGTGTGTGTGTATATATATATATATATATATATATATACACACACATATATATGTAGACATGTATATGTACATCTATGTCTGTGTGTGTGTGTGTATGTATAAAGAGAGACAGAGATATAGAGAAAAAGAGAGACAATGAGATTCATTTTAAGGAATTGGCTCATGTGATTGTGGAGGCTAAGTCCAAAATCTGCAGGGTGGGCTGTCAGTCTGAAGACCCAGGGAAGACCTAATGTTGCAGTTCAAGTCTGCAAGCTGTTTGCTAGAATCCCCTTTGCGCAGGGGAGGTCAGAGTTTTGTTCTATTCAGGTTCTCCACTGACTGGACGAAGCCCACACAGATCAGGGAAGGCAATTTGCCTTACTCCAAATCCACTTATTTAAATGTTATTCTCATCCGAAAACACCCTCACAGAAACGTCCAGAATACTTGACCAAATACCTGAGCACTGTGGCCCAGCCAAGTTGACACATAAAGTTAACCATCACAATACCCTAATTAGAGCCATGAGTCATGTACATGGAAGACAGTAAAGCAGGGGAGAAGGTGTTAAGGGCCAATGAACAGAACAAACTCTTTATGACTTCCTCCCATTGCTTTTAGGATATGGACCAAATTCTTAATAGGACCTTTAAAGCTTTGCATCATCTGGGGCCCAGTTCCCTGTCAAGTCATGTCTACGGCAACTCTATCCCTTGCTTTCAGAGCTCAAGCTACTGCCTTTGTTTTGACGCCTCAATCATTCCATGTCCTCTCCATTCGTGGGGCTTAAATCCTTCCTCCCCACCTCCCCACATCCTTTTACCTCTCACCTCCTACTCATCCTACACTCTCAGCTCAAACTTTATTTTCTCAAAGAATCTTCTCTGACACTGAGTCCAAGGCTACCGTCTAAGTCAGGCTAGTTTATTTTACCTTTTCATTAACTGTGGTCTTTTTCTTTGTTGCACTGACACCGACTTATAATTATAGATTTATTACTGTAATTAGTTGATGACTTCCTGCTTCCCTGCACTAGATCAAAAGTGCCACGAGAACTAGGATCCTCCTACCATTGTAGCTCGAGTGCCCAGCTCACCATTTTGTCCCCAGAAAAGCAGGCACCCAGTAAATACATGTTGGTTGAACAGATGAATGAATAAACTCCAGAAACAAAAGGCAAAATGTTTCATAGGTTTTCATAGCTATTCAGAATGAAAGAAAAAGGAAGGAGAAAGCAAGAAGAATTACTAGAAAAACATGGAGCGAAGTTCCTCAAAAAATTTAAAATAGAACTGCCATATAATCCCGCAATCCCACTTCTGGGTAAATATCCAAAGGAATTGAAAATAGGATATCAGAAAGCTATCTGAACCCCCATGTTTACTGCAGCATCATTCACAAGAGCTAAGATATGAAAACAAACTAAGTACTCATCAAAGGATGAATAAAGTATGATGTGTGTATATATATTACATAAATATTACATATACATTACATATATTATATCTACATATATATTATATATATACACATTACATATATGTTATATGTACATATATATATTATGACAACATGGATGGATCTTGAGGGCATTAAGCTAAGTGAAGTAACTCTAACAGAGAAAGACAAATACTATACGACCTCACTAAAAAGGGAATCTGAATAACCAAACTCATAGAAATAGAGACTAGAATGGTGGTTTCCAGGGGCTGAGGAGGAGGAAAATTGAGACGATGTTGGTCAAAGGACACAAACTTGCAACTAGAAAATGAATAAGATCTGGGGATCTAATGCACAACACAGTGATTATAGTCAACTATACTGTATAGACCATAATATTTCAAAGTTGACAAGAGATTAGGTCTTAGACGTTCTTGCTATAGAAAAGAAATGCTAATTATGTGACAAGACAGAGGTAACTAATGCTAAGGTGGCAATCATATTGCAACATATAATCAAAGCAACACGTTGTACACCTTAAACTTAAACAATGTTATATGTCAATTATACCTCAATAAAAATAAGCAAATAGATATCAAAACTATATAAGTAGGGTTACTTTCTCATTTATCAGTAATATTCTATCACCAAAAGAAGGCAAAAAGGAGTTCCAAAGATCAGCTAACTGTGTTCCTACATTATGGTAGAATAAGACTCCTAGAATGACTGTCTTCCCGTCTCTTCCCTTTTCCTCACACCAATATTAGGTCATAAAGTCCTTCAAAATCACCAGGCTTTGGTTTATTTATACTTTTGAATACCTTGCTGGCATTTTGTTACCTTTTTAAAAAATATGAATGTTCACTAATTTGGGGGATTAAAGATATAAATCTGAAAGGTAACTGTGTAATAACACATCAACCATATAAAACACACAATACAATTAAGTAATATTAATAGCACACTAAAAATATCAGCTATTGCACACGTATGTCAAAGGATGACAAGGATAAAAAAGTTCAAAAGCATTGTTCGGTAATAGCATACTGAGAAGCACAGGAGATGAGGTATCTTTAAATAAACTGCTTTCAGAATAAGGACCTGTTGTTGCAAATTACAATATCAAGGATGCAGTAAAAGGAACTGAATGCTCTAAAGGTTTGTAAATTAATGCAAAAATGAGAACTTTAAGTATCGTTCATTATCCTGGTTTAGCGGAGGAGATTTGGAAAGTCAGTCATAATTACCAAGCTAAGCTGCAGAAAAACACCAGCAGAATCAGTCTCCACAAAGAAGTTACTGCTGATGGGAAAAAAAATATCCATCAAAGGCACCCAGAAAGTTTTCTGTGTTTTTGTTTTCTTTAAGTCTAGATGGCAGATAATTTTATCTTCTTCTGGAGACTTTTCTGCATTCTCATTTTTCTAAATTTGAAAAAATGTGCAAAAACAACCAAGAAGCAGTTTAACTACAAAAAAGATACAATATATTTAAAGTTGTGAAAAGTTTTTAAGTCAATACTTTTCAAGATAGACAGCGAACACTTTCTATTCACTTTCATTTCTTCATTTCCTTACTTCACATGTAGTTTCTGAGATCTACCACTTCTGGGATATTGTCCTAGGTCCTATGAATACAAAGATGTCCCCAGTCTCCTCCTGTTACTTTCCCTCCAGGGCAGGAGATCTGGAGACCGACAATAGTCAAGGGAATAAGCCTTGTGAGTTCATCCTTATGCCACTGATCATAAATTTAATCAGCTACAATCTCTATTAAACATACACTATGCATTTTATTCAGTAATTTTTTTTTTTTTTTTTTTTTTTTAACTGAGACCCAACCCCCCGTGTCGAGTACCATGGACATATCAAGGAGAGAGACAGCCCTTGCTTACAAGGAAATTCACCAGCACAGCCTACAGATCAAATGTAGAAACCTATAACATTTTTCAAACTTGCATCTATTTCTTGGAGCGATATTTTTGTGACTCTGTTGAATATTTGTTTCTTGATGACCCTGAGTAAACTAGTCCAGTTCCTGAATGAGAGGTATATCAGTTAGGACTTCATTTGCCTGAATGCAGCAAAAAGCCCAAATACTGTGGTTTACCCATTTGGGGTTTATTTTTCTCACATAATAATAATAATAATAATAATAATAATAATAATTAGGAAGTAGTTAGTTCAGAATGCTGTAAGAGACTCAGGTTCCCTCTGCCTTTCCATCTTTCCATGAACTTGTTACCTTCCACAGTGGGATTTCTACAGGAGAAGGTGGTATCCAGCAAAATGTTTGACTAACAAAGGTAAAAATAGGAGTCATATCCTAGTTAGTATCTACCTGTAAGAAACAGAAAAGAAATAAATGAAAGCATAACATTAATGATACAGATGTCAAAAACTGAAATAAGGTACTTCTTTATCTAGGATTGAGGAGAATGAGGAAGACAGTCTGGATGATGTTAGTGGTACATGAAAAAGACAAAAGGTATCAATGCGTTATTCCCGTCTGGGTAGGCACCATAGGTACAGATGACCAATCAGGACAATTCAGGCCAAATATTACAAAGCAGCAATAATGTTAAAGTCACTGGGCACTCCCTAGTTGGTAGCACCCTGCCAAGTGCTTTCTGCATTCCTTCATTCATCCTGTAAGAATTTTATCAACCAGGAGCCCAGCATGAAACAGTCGGCACAGGCAAAGGGGCTTTCGTGTAGGCTCTATTTACAAAAGAGGCAGCAAGTTTAAAGGAAATGAACAAGGAGTAGTGCAAACCTTCACCATCCCTAATCAGAGGGGCCAATGGTCGAGTGATATTCCAAGAACCCACAGAGAGCAGGTCTGACTATAAGAAAGGGCTAGCCAGCAAGATGTGTTCCTTCTGGGAGGACCACAGTGAGCCTGCAGTGACCCTGCAGGGAGTGAGCCGGAGAATACAAGCTCCTTATTTCACTCTCCGTCAGCACTTAGATCTCCCACTGGTATTCCCCATCGGCTGAACCCAGTTGGGAACCAGAGGACAAGAGGACAGGTCAGCTTCCTGGGGCACAGTGCAAAATGGAGAAGTGAAGAAAATGGAACTGGAGAGACAAACAAAAGATCTCCAGCACAACCCCTACAAGACAGGCATTTTCGTTGTTCCTGGTTTACAAATGTAGAAACACAGGCTCAAAGATGTTAGCTCACTCCCCTGAAGAGCAAATATGAAACCAGTTTTGACTCCAGAGCCCCAGCACTCATCTATCAAACTACACCATTAATCAAGATGGACTTGAATGGCCGAACGCAGTAATAGGATAGAATCTCTATCCCTAGTCTTTGATGTGTAAGAGATGCGATATATGGATGGTCTAGTTTAGTCCAGAATTAAGACTGCATTGGGAAATTGCCCCCAGATCACCTAAGCTGTAGATCAGTGATACCCAGAGTCTGGTACCCACACCTGCAGCATCAACGGGGCACACTGGTATTCTGTTACGTGCGATATACTCACTGCCAACTCCCAATCTACTGACTCAGAAGCTCTGGGATGAGGCCCAGCATTCATATTTAACATTCTCTGCAAGCGATTCTGACATATGCTCAAGTTTGACAACCCCTGCAATAGATGCTCTATCTTTGATATCGAAGAAAAAGTCTAAACCCTCGAGAGTCACGTCTCTCAACCTCCTTAGCGTCGGCAGCCACACCCAGGAAGACCCCTCAGCCTAACATATGACAGCGTGCTCCATCCACCTGTGAAAGGAGAAGTCACCAGACTTTGAATCCAGACAAGCAGGTGACACATGCTACTGTGGTGCTGGCTGATGCCCTATTTTGCAGTTAACCTCAAGTGGCCTAATTCACGAGAGAACCGGTCATAGATGCTGAAGAGAGGAAAAAGGGGAGTGAGCCATAAGCATCCCTAATCCTCTTCCCTACAAGCTTTGTGTTCTGTCACAGCTCTGGAACAACTGTTCTCTGCTCCCTGAGGCTAAACCAGGACACGCCACTTTGCACACAAACACGATCATTCTGAGTGGCGCTTCCATTTTTAGGTTCCCAGTAATTGACAGACTCCTGTGGATTAAATAATCACTTCAAAACTGTGCTTTTTCTACCATTTGTCACGAATGTGAAATGCTTCAGAGTACGTGAGAACCCTCTCAGGTGCTTGTTAAAATGCAGACCCCCCCAGGCCTCACTTCCCGGACTGATTTCATAGGCCGGGGTAGTGCCGGGGGAATCTACATATTTACTAAGTTCCCCTGGTGCTTCTCGAGCATCTGTTCCAGAGACCACACTGAATAATAACACTAAGTGGTCAAAGACGCAGGCTCAGGAGCTGGACAAGCCTGGGTCCAAATTCTAGCTCCACCTCTACGGCATCCATTGCCTTGGGTAAGTTATTCACCTCTTCGTACCTCTGATTCCTACTTTGTAATCTTGGGATAAACTGAAGTACCTACATCACAGACTTGTTGGTAAAATCTAAAGAAGGTAGTCCATGCACAGCGCTTCGCACAGCACAATCACTCATTAAATACAAAATCTTAGCCACTATTTCCATGCTGATAATGATGACAATCACCATCACCTAAATTACATGGATCAGAAAAGAAGGAAGAAGATATGTCTGTGCCTCTTTCTTCTGATAATTCCCGTCTGAGGTATCTGACTTATAACCTATTGGCTCCTTGTAATAAGTTTCCAAAAAAAATGAAATTGAATTTTAAAATATCGCCCCCCCCCCCATTATGTGGGTGGAGGACTTAAGAAAATAGCTAATGAGGGGGCGTCAGAGAAAAGGAGACAATCAGCTGAGTCTCAGCTCACGGCCAGGCCAGCTGAGGGTGGGAATAATGGAAGTGGTAAGAGAACAGGCGTAGTGAACCCTTCGGGGTGTTCACGGAGCTGCAGGGAGTGATAATGGCAGTGAATAAGCTGTACTGACATGTGAAACACAAAGTAAATGTAAGAGATGACTCTCAAACTCTTTACATTTGAAAGGAACTCTTTGGAAAATAGAAGGTTTTGACATTTTGAATGATGTGTCACATTTCTTGATTACCTGCCGAAGAACCAAATTTAAGAATATAAAAGGCATTCTATTTCACAGGCAACGGCTTTAAGAAAAATATGGATTACGGGATTTTTTTGGTAGCTCTTTAATAATTTTAACTTATTTTCTTGAAATGTTATTAGACCAAAAAATTCTTCTGCCTTCTTCCAGCGGACCGATGTGTACTAACAACTCCCTCCCTGCAAAAAACCCAGTGTTCTTTCTTTTCCCTATTCCTTCATCAGACGATGTCCTCTATACGTATATTTAATGGCACGTCAGGATGACTAAATGGACAGTCACGATGTAAATCTCGCACCTTACTAAGGAAACTAGTGCCTTAGAAATCTGCTGCTAGCACATGTGACTCTCTTTGACACTTCCTTTCCTCATTTTCAAAAAGAAAAATCTTCCTTACCTGTGTGAGCTGATTTCTGGAGCATTTTCCCAAATAATCATGCCCAACAAATTTCCTTTAGAAGAAAACAGTGTACTATCCAACAAGCCCTTGTGTCATCATGTCACGTGATGGTCTACACAGATGTCGCTGTCAGTGGGCCACGATGTGGACACAGCCAAAGAGACAAGCTTATCAGGCTTATTTTAACACTGTCACTTCCTTTAACAAGGAAAAAGGAAGGGTGAGGACTAGCTATTACATATCCCACCCAAGTGTCTGCCCGTCCCCTTGATGGGACACCATCAGCAGCTTCAGTGTATGGAGAGCAGTGTTAAGGGTGGGGAGAGGCACCTCACTGAAGTTTCTTCCTGATGAAACCATATACATGGAACAGGTTCTGAAACTGGAACACTTAGTTTCTCTAGAACTTGTTCTCTCTGAAGAATCCTTCACTCCCTTTGGACTTCTCTTATTCCACTGCCATGTGACATTTTATTTATCTGCACTTGGGTCTCTATCTGGATTATAAAAAACATGAATGCAAGAAGCACATTAACAATCTTACTATTAGCCATAGTGCTTTGAATATTGCTGTGAGCATAACATGCCTGTAAATAAGCTGAGCCATGTGACATAGCTGATATTCGACCATCTTTGACCTTTCAAAGCAGCAATTTCATATGGTTCAACCTAACATACTCTGTCTCCTCTGCCTGGAAGCCTCTTCTCCATGCCTCTTTGCCAATAATGCTCACTCTTGCTTCAAAAGCTAGTTTCATTCATCATTTCCAAGACCAGTCTCCCCTAAAAAGGTCAATTCCTTCTATGATAGTCTCGTGTGATCCCAACCATTGCTTCTCCACAGCTCCAATCGTAGTTATAATTTCATATTTTTGACTAATTATTTCAATAACACCACCCCCTCTCACAAGAAGATAAATTCCATGAAATCAGACTGTGCTCTTTTGCTCACCCTTGTTTCTCTAGTACAGTGCCTGGTACTTAGTAGCTATCAATAAATATGTGTTGAATGAATAAATGGGTTCCTTTAATGCACATGCATCTGGTGTGACCAGGATATTTCCATGATACAGCAGAGAAAAAGCTATTCAACTCTCCAGCTTTTCCCCATAATTAAGTAGCTAACTAAAGGTATGAGTCTCATAAAAGTCGAGACAGACTCAGTGACTCAATAATGATCTGTGTGACCTTTGTTGACCTCGTATTTGCTTGCTACCTTCTTTTAGCTTCCTTCCTGCTTTAGCTTCCACTAGTAGGCTCTGTCCCCATTTTAGGCACTGAGATAAATTCCCTTCTGAGCTAGGACAGATTTAAGTTCTTAACCTCAAAATCTCTGAACATTAATGAATCTGGTTGTTGAGCCTCTGATTCACCCATGGGTCTGATAAATTGCCATAGTCTTTTTAGTCCAATCCTGCCAGCTGTTTTGGTCTTAGAGTCTAGATCTCTGTTATTCTGGCCCTGTAGCTCCAAAACCTTTCCTTTGTCCTTATCTGCATGCAAGGCATTGTTGAGTGCCTGCTTACCATCCTAATCCCAGTTCTGCCACCAGAATGTCCCATCAGAACCCCCTGTCCGAGGGTAAGAATAAGATAGCATATGGATTCATCGCACATATTTAGGAGCATTTCAAGGAAGGAAAAGAGAGAAACTCACAAATATAGAATGGTAATTCTTAGTACAGTTCACTGAATTCAGAGAGCATGAGCTCTAAAGCCTGACTTGCCCCTTTGTAACGCTAGGTAGTTCTTCAAACTTTCAGATAATAATATACTTAGGTCACTAAGTTGTTGGTAAGATTGCATAAGAAAACCTCTGCATCTAGCACAACGCCTGGTAATATAAGAAACGTAGACTAAATTGTAACTATAATTATTCTTCATTAACAAAAAGAGACTGTACCTATTTAAGTTATACATTTTCCCCCAATACCAGAATAAAAAGAAAATTGCTTTCACTCCACAGTCTTCACTTTATTGCATCTTTCTTGGCATGCAGTATCCTGTAAGTGACTGGACTGGGTCAGTTAAAAACAAGTGGTCATTAAAGACGCTGGTAGCTGAAATTCGTACTGTTCACTAAAATCAAATAACTATTTTTGCTTCTAATTGCTTTTCTGTATTTTTCCTTTTAAGCACATCCTAATTCCCAGATCTGAGCAAGTCTGGAGACTGAGGCTTCTGGCAAGCACCATCACCATTAGCAAACTCGTTCCCACTCTCTGGGGGTCTCCAAATTTCATTTCTGCAGCTTGGGGCCCATTTGTAGGTGCTTCTTTCTGAGCAGTCACCAAAACTAATCTTTGATATAAAACTGGTCCATTTCATGTGAGAACTACTGTCTGATCTATTAGCTTTGGCACCATTAACTCTAAACCATGTTACCATGCTCCTTAAGCATCTATCCAGACACCAATCCTATTAATCATGCACCCTTTCTGCAAGCAGAGGGCTCATACCATCTTTACCATTTTTTATTTCGAGTTTCTTTCACTTATTGTTTTTTTCTGTATAATATACACAACACTGCACTTTGCATCATATAAAACTCATTTACGGGAGGATTTCTAGGTTTAAAGTGGTTTCGTTTCCTGTTCATTTCTCTCTAATTTTTTACGCCTTCCTCTTTTTTTTCTATGTGGGTGGGGTTTTCCTTTTAATTATTTGTTTAGTTTTTAAGTAGCCCATTCAATAAGGCTTAAATATCAAAGTGCTTGCAATGAAAACTCTCCCTCCCACCCTAGGTAGTCACTGTTGTTCACGTCTTATCATCCAGAGATTTTTATTCACATACTGGCCAACACAGACAAGTTTTTCTTCTTTTTATACAAACAGTAGCATACTATACCTGCTGTTCTATACTTCACTTCTCATTCATTTAAATTTATTTTTAATATTTTGCCACATGAATGCACATTGAGCTTCCTTATGCTTTTTTACAACTGGATATTCTCCCATGGTAGGGATATACCATAACTTATTTAGTCAATGTACTACGATGGACATTTAAGCTAACTCTAATCTTTATTACAATGATACAAATCATTTAACATAGATCATTTCAGTTTTATTTGAGTACAATCGTAGGACAAATGTCTTGAAGTAGACTTGCTGGGTCAGAGAATATATATACGCATTATAAATTTTCACATGTACCACAGCCCTCTATAGGGTTAAACCATTTACACTCTAAACAATAATGTGTCAGAAACTCACCAACAAAATATATGAAGTTTCTAGATTTTTGCGATTTGATAGGTGAGGAATTGTATCTCACTGTGGATTCATTTACATTTTTCTATGAGTGAGGTTTAGCATCTTTTCAAATGTTTAAGAGTAATTTTTATTTTCTTATCTCAGACTTGTATATTTGTAAACTTTGGCTCTTTTTATTTTATTTTGAATTTTATTTTATTTTTTTATACAGCAGGTTCTTATTAGTTATCCATTTTATACATATTAGTGTATAAAATGTATATATCTCAATCCCAAACTCCCAATTCATCACAACATCACTGCTCCCCCGCCACTTTCCCCACTTTGTGTCCATACGTTTGTTCTCTACATCTGTGTCTCTATTTCTGCCCTGCACACCAGTTCATCTGTACCATTTTTCTAGGTTTCACATATATGCATCAATAAATGATATTTGTTTTTCTCTTGCTGACTTACTTCACTCTGTATGATAGTCTCTAGATCCATCCACGTCTCTACAAATGACCCAATTTCGTTCCTTTTTAGACCTGAGTAATATTCCATTGTATATGTGTACCACATCTTCTTATCCATTTGTCTGTCGATGGGCATTTAGGTTGCTTCCATGACCTGGCTATTGTAAATAGTGCTGCAATGAACATTGGGGTGCATGTGTCTTTTTGAATTATGGTTTTCTCAGGGTATATGCCCAGTAGTGGGATTGCTGGGTCATATGGAAGTTCTATTTCTAGTTTTTTAAGGAACCTCCATACTGTTCTCCATAGTGGCTGTATCAATTTACATTCCCACCAACAGTGCAAGAGGATTCCCTTTTCTCCACACCCTCTCCAGCATTTGTTGTTTGTAGATTTTCTGATGATGCCCATTCTAACAGGAGTGAGGTGATACCTCATTGTAGTTTTGATTTGCATTTCTCTAATAATTAGTGATGTTGAGCAGCTTTTCATGTGCCTCTTGGCCATCAGTATGTCTTCTTTGGAGAAGTATTTATTTAGGTCTTCTGCCCATTTTTTGATTGGGTTGTTTGTTTTTTTTAATATTGAGCTGCATGAGCTGTTTATATGTTTTGGAGATTAACCCTTTGTCCGTTGATTCGTTGGCAAATATTTTCTCCCATTCTGAGGGCTGTCTTTTCGTCTTGTTTGTAGTTTCCTTTGCTTTGCAAAAGCTTTTAAGATTCATGAGGTCCCATTTGTTTATTTTTGTTTTTATTTCCATTACTCTAGGAGGTGGATCAAAAAAGATCTTGCTGTGATTTATGTCATAGAGTGTTCTTCCTATGTTTTCCTCTCAGAATTTTATAGTGTCCGGTCTTACATTTAGGTCTCTAATCCATTTTGAGTTTTTTTTGTGTGTATGCTGTTAGGAAGTGTTCTAATTTCATTTTTTTACATGTAGCTGTCCAGTTTTCCCAGCACCACTTATTGAAGAGACTGTCTTTTCTCCACTGTAGGCTCTTGCCTCCTCTGTCATAGATTAGTTGACCATAGGTGCGTGGGTTTATCTCTGGGCTTTCTATCCTGTTCCATTGATCTATATCTCTGTTTTGGTGCCAGTACTATATTGTCTTGATTACTGTATCTTTGTAGTATAGTCTGAAGTCAGGGACTTTGACACCTCCAGCTCCGTTTTTTCCCCTCAAGACTGCTTTGGCTATTCGGGGTCTTTTGTGTCTCCACACAAATTTTAAGATTTTTTGTTCTAGTTCTGTAAAAAATGAGTAAACTTCGGCTCTTTTTAATTGAATTGTCTTTTTATTATAAATTTTTGAACTTCCTTTATATATTGGTAATACTAGCCCTTTGTCTACAACATGTATTGAAAATACTCTATGTTTATCATCTTTTTACTTTGGTTACTATCTTTTAGAAAGAAAAAGGAGAAACTTAAGTTCATTTAATTTTTATTTTTATATAGCTAATTTTATCATTCTTTTATTGTATGGCTTCTGGATTTTGAGTTCATGTTAGGAAAGCCATCTCATCCTGAGGTTTAAAAACATTCTCCCATGGAATTTTATAAAAATTTTTTTCTACTTAAAACCTTGATCCATTGGAATTTTTCACAGTGTATGAAGCATGGATCCAAGTTTTTTTTTCCCCCTAGATGTCTGCTCAGTAGTCCTGAGATCACATCTTAATGGTCCAGCTTTTCTGAATGATTTGAGAAGTCGCTATCCTCAAATACTAGTCCCATATTTAAATGCATCTACTTCAAGACATCAAATTCTATCTCACTGATATTTCAGCTCACGTGTATTACACTCTTTTTATTATGAAACTTTATCATACATTCTAATATCTGGCAAAGCTATTTATCTTTTAATATAAACTTTATATCACCTTGTCCAGATCGCAAAGAGAAAAACCCACCTATTGGCCTTTTACAACGGGATCATGTCTAATTTATAGAATAACTGAGAGAGGGCTGAGATCTTTACCACGGTGAGTCCTTCTACACAAGTGAACTGATTGCCTTTTAATTTGTTTATGTTTTCTACATAAAGATCTTGTCCATTTCTGGTTAATTCCTTGGTAATTTACCTTTTGTGTTACATTTTTTTAAAAAAGAGACTCTACTTCCAATTGTATTTCTAACTAGTTTATTTGAATATGTGAAAACTACTGATAATGTGTATACTTTCAACCCAATAACTTACTGAATTATTATTTCTAGGAGTTAATTCTGTTATATTTTCCAGGTATACAATCATATCATCTGATAATAAAGATATTTTACCTCCTCATTATACATTTTTATATCTCTAACATTGTTCTTGATCCAATTATGTTAGCTAATACCTCTAATGTAATATAAAACACAGTATAGCACATACCTAACACCAACTGCTGCTGACTTCAGTGGGAAATAATCTTCTAGTGATTTTTTCATTTAATATCATGCTGGCTTATGGGATGGGTTGTTCCTTAAGATGATATTTTATCAACTTAAGAAATAATTCATGTAAGTTTATTATTTGTACTTATTCTGAGTGGAAGTTGAATTTTATCAAACGCTTTCTCAGCATACATGAAGAAAATCATGATTTTTCTCTTTATATCATGACTGATCTCGTCCAACATAACAAAATCTCTTAATAGTGACTATTTATTTATGAATATTAATTATTTAGGCATAGGTACTGGCATTGGACTTAGTGATCTATAGTATATTTTTTCCCTTCTCAACAATCTGTGTCCAATTTTAATAACAGTTCTGTACTCTTTTAAAAAATGGAAAATTTTCATCACTCTTTTTCTATGCTCCAGACCAGTTTAAATAGTATTATAATTTTCTATTCCTTAACAGTTTGGTAGAACCCCAAGGTAAAACTATCCTGATGCTTTTTTTGTGGGTATCACCTTGACATTTTTCTGTTTCTTCTACAGAAATCATTCTGCTTTTATTACACATTTTTTCCTGTGGACGCTTTTGGAAAATTAGTTTCTCTATCAAAATGTCCATTTTAATTGTGGTCAATTGCCACGCACACACATACACAAAACGACTTGTAGGAAAATGGACGTTTTGTACAATTCTTTATGGAGCCTCATTCCCATTGGTTTTCAGAACCATGCTGCGGCCAGATGGCTCTGCTGCCACCTACTTTACCCCTGTTTCTACACTGAATGCTGAAAACAGAAACATCACTTTTTGCCTTTCACATTGTGTTCTTCACCTTCAGGAACTGTTGACAGTTTCTGGGCTCTGCCAAGACTGGGCTCTTCCTCTTCTGCTTTTCTCTGGTTATTTCACGTGGTCTCTGCAGGAACTCAGTTTTTGGGATTTTTTTTAAGCCTTTTCAAATATTTTGGATCATTTCCAGATTTGATTTTAAAAACTGGAGTTTGTTTCACATTTTTCTTGATGTTTCGGGATGGTTTGCAGAATGAGAAGGGGAAATACTCAGTTAAGGAGCCTTTTTCCTATCAGATGTCCACCTTTTTTTTTCATTCTTGCTAAGCATTTCTGTAGTGTTGAAATTATTTGGGGTTAAACTTGAAAAGAATCAGAATTTTGTTTTAGAAAAACATTAAATATCTAGAAAAGAGACTCAAACCATGAGAGAAACTCCATTTTGAAACACAACAGGTCTAATAAAATGCCTCTTACCCTCCTCAAGTCCTGAATCTCTGTATGTACATAGAATGGGTGCCACAGATTTAAAGTGAACATCAAGAATATAAGAAAAGGGAGAGACACACGGTCTTATTACACAATTATAAGAAACTTATAGGCTGGTTGATTGAGTACAATTCTCAAATCTTAACCATATTATTTTATCCTTTTTCATACACTGCCCACACCCTCTGCCCAACACCCAAGAAAAAGAAAACTGTTGCCTCCGTAACGTAACAGTGATTATTTGCCTAGACTCAGCAAGTGATCATCTCCACTCACCATTTCCTAGGCAAATCTCTCAAATAACAGACAATCCGAAATCCAGTCTCTGGTCATGCAATAGGAACTGTGCTTGCAGAAATAAAATAGGGACTGCTCAGAACTCAGAAAAGGAGAGGGTGTTAATGCATTGTATAGGGTTGGCAGCAAGATACAGATGTTTTCTAAACCAAAAAGGAGATCAGAAGCAACTTGGTGGGAACGTATGCATTAATCAGGTTTTCGCAAAGGCCTCTCAATCTCTGTCCATGCCATCCATTTCCTACATGGCACAAACTTGCAGATTAATGGACCATACTTTCACGGTTCCTCCCACTCTCTTATGGGGACAGACAGAGGCTCAATACTACCCAAGAAATCAAGAGGTACAGGACGCCCTGGGCCTTGACAGCTATTTTGAAAAGCTATAAAAATGGGTCATTGGTTCTCCTACAGGTCACTAGGTACCTGTTTCAAAGAGACATTCAACCTATCACTCAATACTGGGGTAAGAACCTGGCAGACAGAAATCAAATGTCAAGGCTGACATGTTTTGTGGCTGCTGTTATTTTAACCCAATAAAGTAAAAATGCCAAGGCACAAAACAGGGAATTTGGAAGTAAACGTTAAGAATTTTTTTTCTTTACAAAAGAGTTCACTACAGGGATTCTTCTAAAGATTCTACTCTTCTAATACTATTTTGGGGGAATAATCTAAAAATTTCAGAACCTCTCTCTAACATACATGTGAAATTCTAATAGCAATACCTATTGCCAATTGTTGGAGGAAACAATATTTTTTATGTGTTGGGGTCCAATTTGATTTCGAAACCATTGTAATCAATTCTAAACTCCATATACTTTTCATCTTTACTGAAAACCTTTTCCTCTACTCTCTCTCTTAGTGGTGACAACATATTCCCAAGTTTTGAGGCTGAAAACTACAGTCATCTTTATTTGCCCAGTTTTCCCAATTAGCTGTCAAGTCCTGATTATTCTTCCTTCACACGACCAGTCTATTCCAGGTGCCATAAACCATGTAATGTTTTATTAGCATTCACTTTTCTAGACCCCCTCCTAACTATTTTTCAGGATTCCAGCCTGGTGAACGTAATGCCTATTTCACTTTCCTGTTCAGACCTCTTCAGTGTTTCCTATTTTCTACTGGCCAAAGCCTCAATGCTAAGTCTTGACCTTCAGAGCTCCCCATGATTCACCCCACTTCTTTTTCTACCATCCTTTACCACTTTCTCTTACCTCTGCAACTGTAACCAGTTTCAGACACTACATGGCTCTGTCTAGGCTTCCCCATTAGACAGAATTTTATAAAACTTATAGCAAGGGTTGTTTCTCCATGAAGCTTGCAAATGTTTCTTACATATTTACCTGGGCATAGGGCAATTATAAGAAAGAACATGGGAAAGGAAAGGCACCAAAACTTGCATTTAAATATTTCCTATGTTGCAAGTACTGAGAACAAATATGGGTTTATCTGTACATTTAGATTTCTGCATACATGCACAAAAACTGGATACAACAATTTTACAATAAAAAGATACCCTTTTTAAAATTATTTTTTGTTTTCAAAAAAGTATTTCCATTAAAAAGTGAGAAAACATGGCCCAAAGAGGTTAAGTAACTTCCCAACATTGGATCACAGGGCAAGACAGATTTGAGTCTATGCCTACCTATCTGGTGCTAAATGTTGTTTAATTTTATGCCTCATCTGGTTAGCCTATCGATGGGAGGTTTCTCTCCTCCTGTTCACTTGAGGTGACCGAGCTTGTGTTCATGTTATCTATTTACCAAACAACAAAACAGTTATAATAGATCTTTAACACGAGGAGAGTTAAGTAACTTGCCAAGCATTAGCTGATGAAATTCAAGTTCTCTGATTTTCAGCTGACTCTCTGTCCCCAGGTGATGCTACCTTCAAGTTTTGTGAATCCAGTGAAAAATCCATCACAACACCTGTAATGTTTTGTCACATTAGAGAGGAATAAATGATGGCAATCTGAAATCTATGAGCCCCTTGACTCTGTTAAAATCTTGGGCTGCATTTCAGAGAGAAATACACTACTGCCCAGAGAAATCCATCAAAAGATGCATTTATCCTGATTGGGTATAACACTGCTTACCATCACCACAAAAATTTTGTTTGTTTTGGCTTCAATCATTAAGACAATTCTATTTACTACCCTCTTCCATTTGCCTGTGTCGACGCCCAAGGAAAGAGTTAGGATGAGCCTTCTGTAAATGGATTGCCATGATTAATTTACACTGCACACAAAACTTAACACTTCAAAGTGTGAGTCCTTAACTTCATTAAATGTAGCTTTTCAATTGTCCAGGGAAAAGTAGGGTTTCAAAAAATAAAAAGATGGAGCGAATGGACTGTGGCACCTGATTCTATTACCAATGCAATACAATGTAAACCATATTAAACATTTAAGGTTTAAGTCACTCCAAGCAAGATCAAATACTTTCTGAGAAAGTGAGAAATCTCCTTTATTAAGAATTCAGCCTTAAATGAAAAAAGGAAGAATTCACTAAGATGAAAAATTACATCATCACCCAACATACAGTCATTATCGTTCATATTTCCAGTAAGTAATTTTGGAGAGGAATGGGGATAAAGTATATGAGTTAGGAGTCTGGATCACTTGTCTCCTTGTACTGGATACAATGAGAAGAATAATTTGTCCTTTGTCAATAAGTGTAATGGGCTGTGACTTTAAGTCCCCCGTGGGGAATAACTCTGTTTTATTGTTTATCTGCAATGCGAAGACTCCCTCTGAAGACTTTATACAACACGTCATTCAAGCAGATGAAAAATGCACCCTGTATAAGTGCTACCTGAACCTTCTTTGTAAAGAATAGCTTTCACTGAAAGAAAACTGTACAAATATTTGTCCTGTTTTGAGCCCTAAGAAGCATTAGGTGTGTAAGCAAATCATCAGCTAGCCGGAGACTTCCCTGAATGCAAATAGAAATACAGGAATAATCAGCTGAAGAAATGTCATTACCTAGCACAAAATTTTTTTGAGATTCTAGGTGTATTTACCCATATGGGTCAAGTGATTTTAGAATTCAAATGGGGACACAGTGGTTTAGTGATTTAGCATGACTTTGGAGAGGTACCCACTGGCTAATGATCTAGAAAATGAAGGATGCTGGTGCCATCTATGATGGAGAGTAGTATGATGTAATAGGGGCTTGGTCTGAAAAGGGTTGATATAACCAATCATATCAGGAATGCAGGGGCATCATATAGGGCAACAGAGTAAATGTTCTATTTCTATGTGCAAGTTGTGAGTTATCCCTTCAACTATGAATGAAATTGGCCTGAAGGATAATTCAGGTACACAAAAATCCAGAATCTGGGGTAAGCTATCTGATTCTTCCAGCTAGGACATTATCATGGGAAAGAAGTTGGGGAGTGGTCTGTAATAGTGAGAGGTCATGTGACCATAGGAGCTGCCAAATTTTAAGTCCAATGGCAGGCAACTCTGAAATAACAGGGTCTGGGGAAAAATAGAAAAACTAGAAAGTTTTGCTTAGATCTTATTATAAAACCACCTCCTCAAGTGAAAAATTTCCACACTTAATTAAAAAATAACTATAATATAATATATATATTTAACTCCTTAAAATTGATAATGAACATGATATATAGTAATACAAGTACTGAGTGTACTCAACCAAAACACATGAATCCTAACTCATTCATTCATTCATTAAGTCATTCTTTCATTCCTTCAACCAATATTCATTGAGTACCGTCTATGTATTTAGCACTTGGATAGTAACGAATAAGATAAAAATCCCTGCCCTTATGGAGCTCACATTTCATCATCTTACTCCTCCTAGATGAACCACAATTACTCCATCTGAACTTGAATCAGTAAATGTTCCTTATTTCCAGAACTTTACTTGGTAACAATAATGGACATCTGATTGCCAAAGAATACAACATTCCCGAAATCTAAGAATATCTGTTCAGAAACAGCAACTGATCACTAATCCTTCTACTGTCTTCTGAGTGCGTTCATATTTTACAAACAAAGCTAACAAAAACATTTCCTCCTCAGACCCAGAAGTCTTCTATCCGTAAAAACTAGAACAAGAAGAGGGACCAGTAAAAATAGAACAGATGTAACAACAAAATCTCTCAAGTCAGCACAGAAAGCTTTCTCTTTTGGGCTAATAGATGATACCCTTTTTCCTAACTCATCACAATAAAAAGTCTCAGCGCGAGCTTGTTAAAGCTTCCCAAAGGAAGACAGTAAAAACAGAGATAGAGAAATGGAACAAGAAATAGAAAGACAGAAACAGGAGAAGAGAGACACAGAGAGATAGAGAGACCAAGACAGACAGAGACAGAACAAACCAAAGTCATCCTATTTATAGCCATGAGGGAATCGGATCTAGTTTCAGACCAGTGGGTATCAAAGGGGGTATATCAGGACTCTTCAACTGCAAATTACAAACTACCCTACCCAAATGGACTTAAGAAAAACTGGGAACTTATCTGTTCATGTAATAAAATGTTCAGGAATATTGGTTTCAGACAGAACTGTTTTCAAATTCCCAAATGACGTAATCTAGACTCAGTTTCTTTTGTCCTCCCAGTTCAGCCATCCAGGCTGTTGGCTGCATTCTTGGAGAGTATTCCCCACTGTGGTCTCAAGGCCACCACGGCAGCTCCAGCCCTCACACCCTCTGTTGTTGAAGCCCAGCTGAACAACAAGAAACTCCTGGCCAGGATTCCCAGGAAAAAATCCCACTGTATTTTTTTTTCTTGATCAAGCAGAAAAGTCATTTTATTATATACAGATTCTCGTTTAAATTCGGATGGAGGACAAATAAAAGACAGACTCTACATGTACAGTGAAATAGTCCCCACGATAGTCAAGATTTCCTGACCTTAGACGGAAATATAGTTTTATACTAATTCTCTTGAAAAGATAAGAAACAAAATAAGGCACAAAGACCTAAATGACAGACTTAAACCTAACTAGATCAATAATTAAATCGAGCGCAAATGAAAAAAAAAATCTTGTTCATCTTGTTCAACTAGGACCTTTGGCAGTGATACAAAGTGGAGAAAATTTTTCATTAGAGAAATCCCACTGTATCTTCTTAACCCTGCTCGGTCAGGGTCCCCTGCGGTCAGGGAAGCATGGTATGCTGACTGGCCTACATCTAGCTCAGATGCTTCCACCCCTGCTGAACCCCTTCCCACACTCCTGGGTTGAACATATCGGCGGGAGGGACTGTCCGTAGAAAAATCAGAACAGTTACTAAAAAAAAGGGAAAAGGATGCCGAGAGGCAAAAAAAAAAAAAAAAAAAAATCAAGTGTTCCAGAGACAGTGTTTATCTGCATGTAAGTGAGGAAACTAAATTAGGAGTACTTTAAACTTAGACTCCTTGAAAGATGGTAAGACAAACCCGAGAGACAATGAAGACCGAGGAATGATTGGATAGAAAACAAAAGAGAACAGATTATGACCACGGTATCAGGAATCAGATCTGCTGCTGGCACAAACTATGCCCTCCTTGTATGAATTATAAGAAGGCGACTGCCCTGGGTGGACAAATTAAAAAGAGCAACCTTTCTGAGCAGATGCATTACTAACAGGCTCTCCTTTCTGGGGGCGGGTTCAGCCGGGCAGGACCAGGGCTGGTTGAAGAGTGCTGGCCTGACTGCAGCACCCCCTGGGCCAGACACCCTTGTGCAGCATACAAACTGACGATCAGAATGAGTGGCCCTGTTAGGAATCTCTCTCTAGAGGAAAAGGAATTGTTATTGGATTGGGAAGAAACATGGCTTTTCACACCTTAAGGAAAGGAGGCTGTTGAAGAAATTAAAGCATTGCACTGAGACCTGGTATTCGGGCATCTCGGGGCCCGCTGTTCATTTAATGAAGGTATGCACCAGATTTTGTCAAATCCAGCGTACCATTGATCATAAAACTCTCTATTGGGCTTCCCTGGTGGCACAGTGGTTGAGAATCTGCCTGCCAATGCATGGGACACGGGTTCGAGCCCTGGTCTGGGAAGATCCCACATGCTGCAGAGCAACTGGGCCCGTGAGCCACAACTACTGAGCCTGCGCATCTGGAGCCTGTGCTCCCAACAAGAGAGGCCGCAATAGTGAGAGGCCCGCGCACCGCGATGAAGAGTGGCCCCCGCTCGCCGCAACTAGAGAAAGCCCTCGCACAGAAACAAAGACCCAACACACCCAAAAATAAATTAAAAAAAAAAAAACTGTAAAAAAATAAAATAAAAACTCTCTATTGTGGCCCTAAGTGAAAAAATGTTGCCAATTGGACTGTGGCATAATACCAATTACAACATGTAACCCAGTATCAGATGCTAGAGTAGGAAAAATATGCATCTTACAACGGATAAGATACACTTTTCAAAGAAAGCTAGAAAGTAACTATCAATGAAAATAAAGTGTCTTCTAAATTACACAGGCAATGGTTATACCAAAGTACAGGATATGATTCTGGTCTTCAAGAAAATTTACTTATTTTTTGTTTGTTTGTTTTCTATATGTGTTTTTTGAGAATTGTGACCTGGGGAGCTGCTAGGAAGGGAGGGGACGTGTTTCCGGTAGCCTGTGCTGGCTGGACCCACAGGAATGCCATTCCCTAGTAACCCCTGTGGTCTTCAGGGAAGGTCTTCAAGAAACTTTAAATAATTAACCAGGACTATCTACTCAGCAGACAATGAAATGCCTAAAATTGAATGCAAACTGCTGTGTGTTTAATATTTGTGAATGCTTCCATGGAGAAATTTGGAAGAAGTTTCTTAGGAGAAATGGTTTCATCAGACCAATTCTCATCAGAACACTTTTTCTATGACCCTAAAATGTTCATAAATCACTGCTGTCAACAGGGAAAATACTTTTTCTCAATACATAATTTAAATCCTAGGAAAAACCAGATGATTAACACTAACAACCAAAGACGTCCAAGAGAAGGGATGAGAAACCTGCAACAACAAAAATAATATCAACGGTAATAATAATGGCTTATATTTATTTCGTGATTATATGCCTGACACTGTTCTATGTGCTTCTACATGTATTACCTCACTTACTATGTTTAAGCTAAGAGTAGAAATCATATCCCCAAATGGAAGCCACAGGAAGCCTTCACTAGGTTGTAGACACAACAGGTTTCTTCCAGACCCTGGAACATTCGAGCTCACTTTCTGCCTTGGGGACACTGCCCATGCTGTTCCCTTTGCTAGAATGTTCTCCCCCAACTCTGCCTGCATGCTTCTCCTTTTCCAAATCTTGGTCCTTTCTCACAGCACCAATTCCATGTCTAACGTTGGTCTCTCCTTTTTGCTTTCTCTTGGAAATCTGTTCTTTTCCTTTATAGCATTTACTCCAGCCCAAAATGATGTATTTGTACATTTCCCCAAAATAAAAAGCACTAGCATCTACATACACCTACTATGTGCAGACAATATTCCAAATGCTTTGAGTCTGGTATCTTTAGTCTCACACTAACCCTACAAGTTTTTTTTCATATATTTTATATACAGGGAAGCAGAAGCATAAGGAGGTTTTGAAATTTGGTGAAGGTCACCTAGTGAGTCAGTGGAGGTGTTGGGATTTGAACCCTGGCAACCTCACTCCAAAGATATTAACAACTTGTTTAATGGTCCCCACACTAGACTAGGTTACATGAGAACAGGGACTATGCCTTGTTTCTTCATCACTGTATTCTAGGCCTCTTACACAGTACCTGGTACATGTTTGCAATAGGCCCACTAGAAACAGTTGCTGAATAAATGAGCACATATATTAGGCAGATGTAGCAGGCATCAAAAAGTTCTGAGTATTCCAAAAGGGAAAAACTTGAAATTGATTAGCTGTATCCATTAATTTTTTCCTATTAAATTAAAACTGTTCATTGTTCACTTTTAACAGGGGAACATTTTGTTTTAATTAACGGAACACATTTTTTTTTTTTTTTTCCAATGTAGAAACACTAGACTAGATAAAAATAGAAGTCCCAGGAGTCTGTGAATCTGGTACTCTTTCCTATCAGTGGCCAGCCCTGCCCAGACCTGGGGGACACTCCGTGTAGGTCCTTGCTGGTGTTGCATAGGGAAGGAGGTTGTAATGCGGCCTTTATATATTTACCCCCCAGAGCAACCAGGGCCACACAGGGCCCCACGAATCCCTACCAGAACGTCCATGGGACATCCTAAAAAGCTTTTATACCAATGAGGGCACTGGATTGAAGAGCAGGAATTGTACCATCTCTTTATTTTGGGGGAGGGGATTGTAGAATTTTTTTTAATTGAAGTACAGCTGATTTACAATGTGGTGCCAGTCTCTGCTGGACAGCAAAGTGACTCAGTTTTACACATATAGACATTCTTTTTTTTAATATTCTTTTCCATTATGGTTTATCCCAAGAGATTGGATATAGTGTTCTGTGCTGTACAGTAGGACCTTGTTGTTTATCCATTCTAAATGTAATAGTTTGCATCTACCACCCCCAAACTCCCAGCCCATCGCTCTCCCCCTCCACCTCCCCCTTAGCAACCACAAGTCTGATCTCTGTCTGTGAGTCTGTTTTGTACATAGGTTCATTTGTGCCATATTTTAGATTCCACATATAAGCGATCTTATCTACCATTCCTTTAGACTGGTGACAAGTTCCTAACAACACAAACTCCTGGATTAAAGCGGCCCTTTTCCATCTCTCACCCCATTCCTTGTGTCAGCACCAGCCTGAACTTGGAGACTGACATACACCACCTTTCCATGTTAATCCATCCAAGGATTCTTTAGAGACCATCAACATGGCCAGGGACCAGCAGACTTTTTCTTCAAAAGATGAAATGAACATTTTAGGCTTCGAGGCCATATGGTCTCTGTC
The DNA here is from genome assembly GCF_965194825.1 of Balaenoptera physalus. NCBI lineage: Eukaryota > Metazoa > Chordata > Mammalia > Artiodactyla > Balaenopteridae > Balaenoptera > Balaenoptera physalus. The sequence continues at coordinate 100,133,887 of NC_138896.1, read as the reverse complement.
ACAACTGTTCAAATCTGCTATTGCAGCGTGAAAGCAGCCACAGACAGCATGGAAACAAATGGGTGTGGCTATGTTCCCATAACACTTCTTGCATGAAAAAGGGCCTGATTGGCCTATAAAGCTGCAGTTTGCTGACCCCTAGGCATAGACCTTATTTAATTAACAACTGTCCTTCTTAAATTGTCATCTCCTTCTGGTTAAATTTCCATCTCATCTGGGATAAATTTTCAACCTGTTGCATTCTATCTTCTTTGGAAAGTCCCAGAAAAGAAGTGTCGATAAAAGAAACTAGGAAGGTTCAAATAATGAAATAGCATTTGCATGAAAAATGTAACCATTTCTATGGCTTGCTCTTTGCCTGTCAGATAAAACAGTGTATGTGTTGTTTTCTGAAGAGACTTAACTCAGAATTTTCTCCATTACTTTAAATAAAATATGGAATGTTCATTGCTGCATTTCTTCCCTTGCTAAATATGTTGATGCAGAAAGAAATGAAGGGAATTACTATCAACTCTGTTAAATCAGACTCTGAGTTTACAAAAGATAAATTAACAGTCTAAATCCTCTGATTTACTGTTCTGCAGAAATTCCATTCTATGGATAATTAATGACACTGAGAGGTCATTTTAATTATGCATCATTTCCATAAGCTTTTATTCTTTTTAAGAGTTTTAAGAAGCTGACAGAAATAGTCCAAGCACATAATTCTGCTTATCCACAGAAACAGCAACCTCGTGGTGTCTTTCCGATTACTGTAGGATGGTGTTAGCTGCTAAGAGAGGTTTTAGATTGACATGGAGATGACATATCTTATTTTCAAATACTTTTTTGACATTTCAAAAGGATTACCATTCTGTCTTTTTTTTTTTTTTTTAAAGCGTTTCTGTACCAGGCTTTTAAAATAGATCTAGTACAAGACACACTTTGAAGTCTGTACAGAATCCACCTTAGACATCCTACAATACATGTCAATACCACAACCACTAGGGACCCTGAAATCCAGGGAAATACCCACTCCAGGAATCCCAGGTCTTTAGAGCAATAATAAAGGAAGCCAATTAACACCCACTGAACAGTATTCTAACAGGCACTGTGCCCAGAGCTTTGTAAACATACGCTCTCGTTGCATCATCAAGGCAAGTAAGAATACAATTCAAGTTCAGGTTGCCTCAGATACAGAACTCATCTGGAAAATGTACATTGCCATACTTCTCAGCATCCATTTTGCCACAATTTTTTCTTTTATGTTTAATAAACTTGAAAACTGGATGGTTAAATGGCTTGATACATAATTGTGGATCTTGACTTTCTAAAGTATAAACCGGCTTTCCTCAGTTTACATCTGGCCAATGCTTCCAACACTCATTTACGGTGGGATTTCCAGGTTAGCCCACAAATACTATCTTAAGACAAATGGAGCTGAAGATTTGGAGTCACGGTGTTAGGGAGAGGTAACTCGCTGTTAGAAATAACCTGTTCTGTTCCCAACCCCGTGTCAGATTTTTCCACTTCTTTCTACCTTTCAGTCCCTAAAATAAGCAAACTACCTTCTGGAAAGATTTGGGACTTATAATGGCTATTATGTATTTATGTATTATTATGCTGGCTATGGGCCAGGCATAGTGTTGTATACCTGACCCTCCATAAATGCGGATGCAGAGCCCTTGAATTCAGGGCCCATGGAGGCAGAGGGCCAACTGTACCACACCATAGTATATAAGGGACTTCAGTATCTACTTATTTTGGTATCCACGGGGATCCTGGGACCAATCCTCTGTGGGTACCGAGGGACAACTGTACTTTGTGCAACCCTTTGAGGTGTAAATTATTAACGTTGTTTCCCAGGTTAAAAATCATAAACTCAGATGTTGTGATTTGAACAACGACACACAACTAGATGGTGGCTGGGACAGAATTCACCCCAGGTCTGTCTAACCCTGAAGCCTATGCCCTTGACCACAATGCTATGATTCTCAACATTAAGTATAGGTACAAAGTTTTACAGTAGATCTTTAGAAATTCTTCATCTTGCTTAACTGAAACTTTATGCCCAATGAACACCTCTCCATTTCCCCATCCCTCCAGCCCCTGGCAACCACTGTTTTACTCTCAAATTCTCCTGTTTTCTAATGACAGCTTTCAACTTGATTCTAGACAATCTTTCCCAATTCATCTAAGCCCACCCACAGTACTCCTAGAAAACCCCCGTCCTCACACTATCTTCCGTAAAGAAGGCTCCCTCTACTGCCCCAGATGGCTCAAAATCCATTCCTCCTACTCTTCAAGGTTAAAAGGAAGCCAAATTGCAGGAGTTAGAATCACAGGTCTGTCAGTTACCAGCTGAGTGACCTGCGGCAAATTACTTAACCTCTCTGGGCTCCAGTCTCCCTAACTATAAAACTGGGATTAACTTAGGTAGAGCTCCCTGGAAGTAAACTCTGAAATAATCCTCTATGTGAAAATTTGGACTTCCTAGGAAACATTCCCAGGAAAACTAGTAGGGGAGTGGGGAAGGGGGGCAGGGATGAGAAAGGAACATGTGACATCAAGCAGAATCCCAGAGAGGGAAACCTTGGATCAGTCCCATAGCAGAGCTCTGGAAATAGTGCAGATCTTACTTGGACGTCATCTTAATCGAGGTCAAGAGAGCTGGAGCATCTATACTCCTGCACCTCTCCGTCACTGGTTCAGGGCCGTGCCAAGGAGACAAATCCCCAAGCAGGCGCCAGTAGCCTGGGAGCAGGTCTATGACAGAGAAGCAGGTGCTGGTCATTGGGGGGTGAAAGCGCACTGGGGCTAGTCTACATGAAAAAACTAAAGGGAGCTGCGTGGATCTGGGCAGAGCATGGATTTCATCTGCCAACGGAGTAATAATAGTTCCTTCTCATGGGGTTATTCTGAGGGTTTTTATTTATGAAGGGCTTATAAGAGTGTCTGGCACATAGTGGGCACTATTAAGTGTGTGTTACATCAAACAAATAGAAAGGCTACAAGGGTGACGACGTAAAGAGTCCTCAAAACGGTAAAGGAAACCCCGGCTAGAGCACGTCCTGCATTTAAGAGCCACGTGGTCAAGGTTATGATTGTCTCATTGTACGAAACGAATGGACTCAGGAAGGAATAAAACCCACGGCTTACATCTCACCAAAATCATCCAGACCACCCTGGCTCAGGAACCAGAAAAGTGCTCACTAGAATGAGAAGGAATGATGAATCCTCTGCTGCAGAATCAGGTCCCATGGGTAGGGGAAAAAATAAAAACCACTATAAATTCATTTAGAGACACAGTCTAGTTATTCCTGGACAGAATTAAATCTAAAAAATATCAGTGACTGGCCCCCATCAGCTCTCAAATTCTTCAGTGAAACAGAAGGCAAGTTCAGAAAAACTGGTTTAAATTTCCGCTACTGAGGCTCTATATTAAAGACTACCTTTCTGTTCACTTTTTTTTTTTTTTGGCTGCATTGGGTCTTCATTGCTGCACGCGGGCTTTCTCTAGTTGCCGCAAGCGGGGGCTACTCTTCATTGCGGTGCGCAGGCTTCTCATTGCTGTAGCTTCTCTTGTTGCGGAGCGTGGGCTCTAGGCATGTGGACTTCAGTAGTTGTGGCACACGGGCTCAGTAGTTGTGGCTCGTGGGCTCTAGAGCGCAGGCTCAGCAGCTGTGGTGCACGGGCTTAGTTGCTCCGCGTCACGTGGGATCTTCCCGGACCAGGGCTCGAACCTGCGTCCCCTAAATTAGCAGGTGGATTCTTAATCACTGTGCCACCAGGGAAGTCCCTTTCTGTTCACTTCTGATGAGCACATTTCTCAAGAGAATGTTGTCTATGTCAAATCACAGGAGAGAAGATCTCCGTGATTTCCCCAAAGAGACAAGAAGCGGGTGTTAATCTTTGAGCAAGTATCATGCTGAAGCTAAAGAATTCCTATTACTTTTTGTATTTACATTGTGTCTCCCTAAGTTCTGGGGACCATGGGAAGCAAAAGCAGGTTAGCCAAACAGTAGTGAGAAGTGCTCCCCAAGGGACACACGACTAACGTCCCGGTTAACAGCTCTATTTCAGAGAACTCTGAGTGGTCATGTATTGACCTAATCATGGCAATTAAGGACAGACTGAACTCACAGTTACTGCAAGTGGAAAACAGGAATGCATTCTCGGAAACATCTGTGTTAATCATCTTCATACCACGATTATGAAAAGACTTGGTCTTCTGCCCTTAGCCTGCTTACTGCCCAGTTATCTAACACAACAGTGCTTATGCCCCATAAATGCAGGTGGGAGGGACATAGTAACAAACACACGCACACATATTACTTAAAAGTGGATATTGAGGGGGGCTTCCCTGGTGGCGCAGTGGTTGAGAATCTGCCTGACAATGCAGGGGACACGGGTTCGAGCCCTGGTCTGGGAAGATCCCACATGCCACGGAGCAACTAGGCCCGTGAGCCACAGTTACTGAGCCTGCGCGTCTGGAGCCTGTGCTCCGCAACAAGAGAGGCCGCGATAGTGAGAGGCCCGCACACCACGATGAAGAGTGGTCCCCGCTTGCCGCAACTGGAGAAAGCCCTCGCACAGAAACGAAGACCCAACACAGCCAAAAATAAATATAAATAAATAAATAATTAAAAACAAACAAAAAAAAGTGGATATTGAGGGATCTCCCTGGTGGTCCAGTGGCTAAGACTCCGCGCTCCCAATGCAGGGGGCCCGGGTTCGATCCCTGGTCGGAGAACTAGATCCTGCATGCATGCCGCCGCTAAGACTTTGAATGTCGCAACTAAAAACCCGGTGCAGCCAAATAAATAAATATATAATTTTTTAAGTGGATATTGATGGTTTAGGTGGACTTGAAGACACTTTCCTGTACATTCCTATGAAGATAAATATGACGTTTTTGAAATAAGGATGAATCACAGACAGAAAAGTAAAAGGACTCTTAGAAGTAGAGAAAAAGAACAGGAGGTGGTGATAGAAAGGACAAGCAAGGAGCCATAAAAATGAGCATAAGTTGCTGTTCCCCATAAGCAACTGCTTGGTTCTCTTCCTACATACTTTTGTGTTCCAGATTCCATCTTCTCTAGCCCATATATTTCTGCTTTATTTTTTAATTTAAAAATATTTATATTACCTCCATCACGGAAAAAAATATGAACCATAATAACTGGAGTCCAGGCTGAATGAATCGCAGGGAAGCCTGTTTGCTATTTGGCCTCAACATCCCATGCTGCTAGCCTCTCACCATCCTCAGAGCTGCATATATCCAGTTTCTGGGTTTTCTCCTGGTTCAGAACATGTTAGGTACTAGTTCAAAAATATCTTTATTTGCTGCTTTTAACTTATCCATTAAATACAACCCGTAAAACCCTATGATCCAGCAATCCCACTCCTGGATATATATCCGAAGGAATTGAAATCAGTATCCCAAGGAGATATCTGCATACCCACATTCGCTGAAGCATTTCTCACAATAGCCAAGATCTGGAAACAACCTACATGTCCTTCGACAGGTGACTGGATAAAGAAAATAATGTGTCGCGCGCGTGTGTGTGTGTGTATAATTGGAATATTATTCTGCCATAAAAAAGAAGGCAATCCTGACATTTCTGATAACATGGATGAACCTGGAGAGTACTATACTATGAAATAAGCCAGGAATAGAAAGACAAATGCAGCATGGTACTGTATGATATCAGTTATACATGGAATCTAAGAACAAAACAAATCTGATTTTATAAAAAACAGAATAGAATGGTGGTTGCCAGGGGCTGGGGGGAACGGAGAAATGGGGTGATGTAGGTCAAAGAGTACAAATTTTCAGTTATTAGAAGAATAAGTTCTGAATGTGTAATGTACATCATGGTGACAATAGTTAATAAATGGTATTGATACTTGAAAGTTGCTCAGAGTAGATCTTAAGCTTTCTCACCACACACATACATACAAAAAATTAACTACGTGAGGGGATGGATGTACTAATTATCTTAATCTTGGTAACCTTTCCACAATGTATATGTATATGAAATCATCAAAATGTATATTTCAAACATACACAATTATTTTGTCAGTTAATCCTCAATAAAGTTTAAAAACAATCTGTTCCTTCAACATTATCATCTTCTTAGAAATAACGTAGTAAGGTAAAATAGGAGATACCCAGTTAAATTTGAATTTCAGATAAACAACTAATTTTTTAATGTATGTATGTTCCCAGTATTGTATGGGACTGCCCCCACTACCCTCAGACAAGAATTTTGAATTTTCCATTTCAGTTTTATGACTTTGACAATGTGGAGCTGAAAAGATGTGAAATGAGAGACAGACCTTGGAGAAGTAGGGATGAGGGTATTAGTCAGATCAGAAAGCGATGAGGTTTCCTTGGAAGAAAAGAGGAAGAATAGAGGGATGGGAGTAGGAAGAAAAAGAGTGGCAAGGACTTGGTTTTAGAACTGTCTGTTTTTTGCACTTCTGAGTCAGTGAAGTAGAGAGATTTTGGTGGGGCAGCTGTTTCCAAGTGAATGTCATTGAATGTGGCAGTGATAGGGAGAGAAGATTTTTGATATGTTTGGATGGATGTATTTTCCTCCTATCGATAGGTTTTGTGATAGACAGCACTAAGACTGAAGGGTTCTTCATTACTGTTAGTGGAATATGTTTCTTTGAAAGTAACACCACACAGAGAATGGACCATAAGGGCTCTACTTATATATAAGGGGTATGCACAGACACACTATGGGCAGGCAGAAAGTGAGACATGGGATTAAAAAGCCTATCTTCCCCGCCCTTCAAACCACGTATATCCTTGTATGTCTCCTTAAGTTTGTAAGTTTTTCATGGGTTCAAGACCTCATTAAAAGAAGAAACACATACTTCTATAAGAGAAGAAATTTCATCATTTAAAAAAACTCATTTAGGACAAAAATAGTCCAGAAAATACCCATGATAAAGAAAAGAATGTGCTATGTGAACTACACTGCTCTTTCTTACTTCCTCTATCATCACTGCTCCATCTCCATATCATCAAGCAGGTCAGATTTACAACAAACTTTCACTACACTGTGTCCTAAGTTTGACGTCACCTTAATTAAGCTGGTGATGGCTGACACAGATAGATCTTTTTAAAATGCACCACTAATAAGTGGCTCTTCTTATTCTTCCCACCTCTCAACTACACACTATTATAATATCCCAGTTATGATTTACATATGCACTCTGGCATCAGCATTCAGTTCTAGCTCACCGATATGAATAAAATATACATATAATGGCAAGGGCACATCTGAGAAAGCCTGCCCTTCAAGCTGGACCTCAAGAGCACACATCTATCAGAAATGGAGCTAAAGGAGAAGAAAAAGGCATGGAATTCCCTGGGAAGTACCCCGGGGATCTGGTATAAAGTCACTTCCCTAGTTTACTGCCTACGGCACCAGAGAATGTACCATAAAAATGACACCAGGATGAAGAGACAAGATAAAGAAAAACCAAAGCAATGTGGTCATACCGCCTTGTTCTGATAACCAAGCCTTCCAAATGACAAAATTTAATATAATTTAATGGAATAAAAGGAGAATTTGGGGTTTTCCCCTAAGGTCAATTTTACTTTTAAAAATCAGAACAATTCTAAACAGTGTGGTATTGGCATAAAAACAGACACATAAGTCAGTGGAACAGAATAGAAATCCCAGAAATAAGCCCACAGCATATAAAGTCAATTTATGGCAAAGGAGCCAAGAATATACAATGAGGAAAAGACAGTCTCTTCAATAAATGATGGGAAAATTAGACAGCCACATGCAAAAGAATAAAACTGTACCACTATCTTATACCATACAAAAATAACTCAAAATGGATTAAAGACTTGAATATAAAGTACTGAAACTATAAAAGTCCTGGAAGAAAATACAGGTGGTAAACTCCTTGACATTAGAGTTGACAAAGATTGTTTGGATTTGACACCAAAAACAAAGGCAACAAAACTAAAAATAAACAAATGGGAATACATGAAACTAAAAACCTCCTGCACAGAAAAGAAAACCATCAACAAGATGAAAAAGCAACCCACAGAATAGGAGAAAATATTGGCAAATCTTATTCCAGGTAAGGGACTAATATCCAAAAATTATAAAAATATAAAGAACTCATACAACTCAATAGCAAAAAAACAAAAACAAAAACAAACACACAGAAAAAACAATTAAAAAACAGGCAAACAGGCAGAGGATCTGAACACACTTTTTTCCAAAGAAGACATACAGATGGCCAAGAGGTACATGAAAAGATGTTCAACACCGCTAATCGTCAGGGAAATGCAAATCAAAACCAAAATGATATATCATATCACACATTTTAGAATTGCTATTATCAAAAAGACAGGAGATAACAAGTGTTGGTGAGGGTGCGGAGAAAAGGAGACCCTTGTGCACTGTTGGTGGAAACGTAAATTGGTGCAGTCACTATGGAAAGCAGTATGGAGGTTCCTCAAACAGTTAAAAAGAGAACTACCGTATGATCCAGCAATCCCACTCCTGGGTATATATCCAGACAAATTTAAAACTTATCCACAGGAAATGAAAATATTAACTCCAAAAGATATATTCAAATCCATGTTCACTGCAGCATTATTTACAAGAGCCAAGACATGGAAACAACCTAAATGTCCACTGATGGATGAATGGATTAAGAAAATGTGATATATACATAGTGTACACACACACACACACACACAATATTATTCAGCCATAAAAAAGAAGGAAATATTGCCCTTTGAAAAATCATGCATAGAACTTGAGGTCATAATAATAAGTGAAACAAGTCAGACAAACAGACCAAGGCAAGTACTATATGATCTCATTTATATGTGGAATCTAAAAACAACAATCAACCCAAAACAAAAAACAAACAAAAAAAACAAACTCAAAGAAACAGAACAGATTGATGGTTATCAGACACGGGGTGGGAGGTTGGTGAAATGGATGAAAGGGGTTAAAACATGCAAACTTTCAGTTATAAATAAATAAGTCCTGGAGATGTAATGTATAGCATGGTAACTATAATTATGAATATTGCATTGTATATTTGAAATGTGCTTAAAGAAAATACTACATGGAAAAACAATTTCTAACTATGTGTGGTGACGGCTATTAACTAGACTTATTGTGGTGATCATTTCCCAATATATACAAATATCAAATTATTGTATTTTATACCTGATACCAAGATAATGTTATGCATCAATTATATTTCAATTAAATAAGTAAAAATCAGAATAGATCATGTATGAATTTTAAAAAGTAAACTGATGCAATATTTTGGTAGGGTCTGTCAATATTAACCGGTATGTTAATCTAATTTTCAGCACATCCCCTTTGGTAGAAGGGCAAGAAAAAGTGTGAGAGCTGGAGGGAGCTGGGAAAATACAAAAACACACAATTAACTGGCATAATTGTTTCTGAAATAATTAAGAATATGTAAAAATTAACTTTGATACAAGCCAGTTTGCAAATATTTTATTAAAGTAGAAAGAATTCATTCTTTTAATAGATTTCCCATGATTTTCCTTAATTTAACACTATTTCCAGTTCATGTTGACCTCTTACAGGTAAAGTTCAATCCCTCTGCCGGACACATTTTACACACCGAGTGCTAAGAAGTACAGGAAATGAGAGGAATAGAGAAATGGGGGCGGGGGGGCAGGGAAGGAAAACAGAAATGAGGCCATGAGAGAGAAAACGTAGTCTACAAATGAGCCAGAAAGAGCCAGGAAGGGGGCAGGAGGTTAGCCACTGGGCAAAAAATGATCATTATAAACCTGACAAAAATAGGAACAGGAGGTAAGGTTTTCAGACGTAAAGTTGAAAGTGAATTATAAATAGCTGAACAGGTATTATTAAATCCTGATTATCCTCACGAGAGCACAGTACTTCCGCCCATAATCGCAGTGCTTGGGGGTGACTGGATAGCATTAACATTTAGGAGAACCTTTAGCTACAGGATGAACTAGAGTGTTTTTCTATGTTTGATCCCTAACTCTTGGCCATTCTCTGGGTACCGGTGTCTTTTGCGTGATGGGGCATAGCTGAGGGAACAGAGCCGTGGTATGTGTGCGTCAGATTCCACCCACACTGTTGGCATTAATGCTGTTTCGTGATCAAGGAGAGAGCAGTGTTAAAAGCCATTTGAGACAGATGTTAATGGACGGTGAACCTGTAAAGCCGCCATCTGACCATGCGTATGCAAACCTGCCGCTGAAGTTCTGCTGAACAGCAGCAAGCAGTTTCCTTTAGTGGCCCTCCCTGGAACGACCACTCCTCTCCGACAAGACGTCCCTCAAGTGGCAAAGACCTTCATGTTTCCTCCTCGGTGACCAAGAACTCTCTAGCTCCCTTCTTGCTCAAGATACACATTTCGTATTTTACTCTTACAAGAAAGTGATCAAATGTGCACAAAGAAAGGGACTTTTAACGGATCAAGATGCCGTTGTCTATCCAGAGTTACGTCTGCATTCTAAAATACATTCAGGACTTCCGGCAAAATTAGTTGCTGGGGGGTGGGGGTGTGTGGAGCATTCGCTGGCATTCCAAAAACCCGCTACATGGATGAATGAGTGCCTCTCCAATCTCATTAAGAGAAGGCTTGTGTTTAGAAAGTTTTTCAGAGGCTGGGGAAGGAGGATGAGCTTAGAAAGGAGCAGCTCCAAGTGGAATTAACATTATCATACAATGGATCCATTTAGTCCCAGGATCTTCTCCAGGAAACTGAGCTGGTGTATGGTACCCGTGCTTTGGGCCACTTCTGGGAGAGCCCATACCCTTCAGTATGAAGTTTTCTCCTTCTCTACCTGAGCATCCCTCCCCACATGTGTCTAATTATGGGGATCTCTCAGAAGCTATTATTTCCATCCTTTTTTCCCCTCTCCTTCCCTCTTCCTTCCTCCATCCAGCACTCCATCTATCTACCCATCCAAGAAACTTACAATGGTTCTCCAAATGGCAAGGACCACCAGCCTGCTGGCTCCTGGGGCAGAGCTGAACAAGCCTGACAAGGGTGCTGCCCTCATGGAGTTTATGTTCTAAAAGGGGTGGGGAGTAATTACCGAGTTTAAGGATAAAAGGCAAATAAACAAGGCAGTATGATAGAAAGGAAACTAGAAGGAAGGGTGACCACTTTTCTAGAGGGTGGTCAGGGAAGGTATTTCTAAAGCAACAGCATTTTGTCTGAGACACGAAAGAAGAAACAGGCCACCACACAGAGAACTGAAAATAGAATATTTGAGAAGATGTAACTCGTAGAAGAATTTTGAGGCGGAAATGGCTTCATATGTTCAAGAACCAGAGAAGAGAATGACATGTCTGAAGCATAGTGAGCAGGACAGAGACTGGGTACGAGGTCAGGTGGGACAATTTAACAGGAAACAGAGCTCATGGAATCCTGTGACTTGGCAAAGAAGGTGGATGGTATTCTAAGAGTCATGGAGGCCAAGAGAAGATTTTAAAGTGGGGGATGACAAGGTGGGATTGGTGCTTTTAAACAGATCCCCCTGGTTAATCTGTGGAGGAGAAACTGGGCGGAGGGCACTGGGGAAACAGCAGGTGGCACACTTTGGAAATTACTGTAGCAATTCAGATGTGAGAGGGTACAGGCTTGGGCTTGAGCAATGCAGGGGATGACAGAAGCAGATGGATTTCAATTACATTCTGGAGGGAGTAATAAGAGGATCTGCAAACCAACGGGACGCAGGGAAAGAAGGAAAGCAAAGAATCAAGGATCTTTGGCTTGCACAACTGGAAAATAAGGAGACAGGCAGAGTTGAGGGAGAAAATCATGAAACTAGCTTGGGACATGTTAATTTAAAGATGCCTAAGAGATATCCCCGCAGAACTGACAACATTATAGTTGAATAAATGAATCTGAAGGGCACGGAGTGGTTAAGATGGGAGAGCCTCCTTCTATGAAATGACCGAGGTCTATGGGAATCTCCCAGCATGTCTTCAGCAAAACGAGCCTACTGGGGCCACATCTGTCCAATACCTCCTGTGGACAAGATGTCATAAAGGATAGAAATGCTGAGGAGCTGAATATATAGCAACAGTTCTCAGAGAGCATACATACATTAAAAATAACGTAGAATATATTCAGTGCTAAATAAATGACTTGAGAAAAAACCCGAGGGAGCGATGGCTGGGAGGCCACAGGGTCACAGTGCGAGGAACAGCATGCATAAGGTTCAGTAGACGTGAGTTTCGTTCTTAGCTCCTTACTGGCTGTGTGAGCTTGAGCAGTTCTTTAAAGTTCCCTAAGCCTTGGTCTCCTCATCTTAAAATGGGCATATTACTGCTATACTCAAGGTGTTGATATAATGTACAGTGGAAAGTGTTATTCCAGTGTAAGACTGGCATCTACCATGGACAGAAGCAATCAAGCAAAGTTCCCAGAAGAGGTGGGATTTGGGTTGGGTCTTGAGGAACAGGTAAAATTGGGAACCACTGACAGGCAGGTGAATGCAGGATGTTTCGGTTCAGGAGAACCTTATGGAGATTAGCAGGTGTGGCCATTTTCCCCACAGATACCAAAGATTCTACTGCACCATCCGTCAACCCGTAAGCTCCAGCCCCAGCATCTCCCTATTTGTGAAACGTAATATATTAATGTTTGTAAATGAGTCTCAGATAAATTGAGATGTGACCACATCCTGTTCAGAATATAAGAAAAATGACAATTTGCCTTTATTTTCAGCCAATGCACCAGTGATGACCACGGAAGGAAACTGCAGCCCACTAAGAATCAACACATATAAGTTATACACATATATATACACACACACACACATATGAAATATTGAATATATAGTATATAGAGAATAGAGACTATAGTTCTATATCTATCTATATATAAATTCAATATATCTATATAAAGCTCAACATATCAATATACAAGTTCTCAATATAACCTTACTATAAATGCCAAGACAATAAAAGCTCTTTGTACTTCTTGCGGGTGGTCAGAGTGAACTTGGCCATTTCCATGCAGGAGAACTTTCAAGTTGCAAGATCAAGTTGGTCTTCTCTGGGATCATCCCTGAAGTATATGGTTTTAATTTGTCAACCTCTTTTTATAGGCATTTGCACAGTGATTTACAACTTCAGGGTAATTGATCCCCCCGAGAAAATAGTCCCCACCTGGATGTTCCACCTTGAGTGGCACAGGGGTTATGTTTTGGGGGCTGTAGAGAACGAAATGTCATCAAAACACTCTCCCTGGCTCTGCCAACAACAGTATTTTCCTAGTCATAATAATGAAAATGCTGTTGGTTTCGAATCAGTCTATAGAAAATGTGCAGAAGACTTAATTAAGGTTACACTGTGGAATGTAAATGTCATCAGCCTCAACATTACAATTACTAGCGCAGCTGACACATGCTGGGAGGAGGGAGGTGGGGAGGAGAGAAAGGATGAAGTGAGGATGGGGACGTGGGGAACTCTTCCATTCCATTAGGACTTAGGACTGTTTGATTTTTTAATAGTGTGCATATCGCTGTGATCATTTTTAAATAACATAGAAATACAGAAGCAAATCCTTGATGAAGTAAATAACACCTTTGTAAAGTCAAAGACGACACTTCCTAACTAACCCAATCCTACCTCTGCTCTCCCAGAAGAAAACATTTGCATATTTTACATATTTGTGGAAGGCTCACAACACTTTGGCTCTTCGCATACTCCAGAGTTAAGAGCATGTTTTAAATGTGACTAAGAGACCACCTGCCACAGCATCATTTGGAGCCTGTGTTAATTTTTTTTTTTAACATCTTTATTGGAGTATAATTGCTTTACAATGGTGTGTTAGTTTCTGCTTTATAACAAAGTAAATCAGTTATACATATACATATGTTCCCATATCTCTTCCCTCTTGCATTTCCCTCCCTCCCGCCCTCCCTATCCCACACCTCTAGGTGGTCACAAAGCACAGAGCTGATCTCCCTGTGCTATGCAGTCGCTTCCCACTAGCTAGCTATTTTACGTTTGGTAGTGTATATATGTCCATGCCACTCTCTCTCTTTGTCACATCTTACCCTTCCCCCTCCCCATATCCTCAAGTCCATTCTCTAGTAGGTCTGTGTCTTTATTCCCGTCTTGCCACTAGGTTCTTCATGACCTTTTTTTTTTTCCCTTAGATTCCATATATATGTGTTAGCATACTGTATTTGTTTTTCTCTTTCTGACTTACTTCACTCTGTATGACAGACTCTAACTCCATCCACCTCACTACAAATAACTCCATTTCGTTTCTTTTTATGGCTGAGTAATATTCCATTGTATCATCTTCTTTATCCATTCATCCGATGATGGACACTTAGGTTGCCACATCTTCTTTATCCATTCATCCAATGATGGACACTTAGGTTGCTTCCATGTCCTGGCTATTGTAAACAGAGCTGCAATGAACATTTTGGTACATGACTCTTTTTGAATTATGGTTTTCTCAGGGTATATGTCCAGTAGTGGGATTGCTGGGTCATATGGTAGTTCTATTTTTAGTTTTTTAAGGAACCTCCATACTGTTCTCCATAGTGGCTGTATCAATTTACATTCCCACCAACAGTACAAGAGGGTTCCCTTTTCTCCACACCCTCTCCAGCATTTATTGTTTGTAGATTTTTTGATGATGGCCATTCTGACCGGTGTGAGATGATATCTCATTGTAGTTTTGATTTGCATTTCTCTAATGATTAATGATGTTGAGCATTCTTTCATGTGTTTGTTGGCAATCTGTATATCTCCACGCACATATGGTCACCTTATCTTTGATAAAGGAGGCAAGCATATAGAGTGGAGAAAAGACAGTCTCTTCAATAAGTGGTGCTGGGAAAATTGGACAGGTACATGTAAAAGTATGAAATTAGAACACTCCTTAACACCATACACAAAAATAAACTCCAAATGGATTAAAGACCTAAATGTAAGGCCAGACACTATCAAACTCTTAGAGGAAAACATAGGCAGAACACTCTATAACATAAATCACAGCAAGATCCTTTCTGACCCAGCTCCTAGAGAAATGGAAATAACAACAAAAATAAACAAATGGGACCTAATGAAACTTAAAAGCTTTTGCACAGCAAAGGAAACCATAAACAAGACCAAAAGACAACCCTCAGAATGGGAGAAAATATTTGCAAATGAAGCAACTGACAAAGGATTAATCTCCAAGATTTACAAGCAGCTCATGCAGCTCAATAACAAAAAAACAAACAACCCAATCCAAAAATGGGCAGAAGACCTAAACAGACATTTCTCCAAAGAAGATATACAGAGAGTCTGTGTTAATTTAAAAAATAACACCACCACCACCACCTTCTGAGACATCATCAGAGACTAAGAGATTCAGATTTCTGATGGTGGAGTCCAGAATCCATGCCTTTAATGAAACTCTGCCCCTTGCAGGTCATGTTTGTAAACACTGCAGAGGTAAGCGTCATTATTCCAGTGTTCCATTCCCACCAAAGGAGCCTCTCCTTGGAACCATAAATACTCAACTCTTAGTATATATGCTGCCAAGACGAGCACAAATACTCTCTTTGTAAGAATATGGAATTATAAGTGAGGTTCCAAACTTGACCCCAAAGCTGCCAGAATGAAGGGGTTTACTTCAGTATTGTTTGGATTGATTTGGTTTGGTTTTTAAAAAATCATACAAATTTTCTGAAGCTTGACAACTACAGTGCTTTGAAGTTATCCTTAAACAGAATTATATTCAAGATATCGCACCACTGATGTAGAAAAGATACTTATGAATCAGAAAGGATTCAGACCAAAACCCTCTGGAGCAGGGATCAAGGTCCCTCATTAACTTCGAGGTATCTCCTGGTTTGACCTTGGATAGGTCCTGGAGGGAGAAACTGGAGTGGCCAGATTAGCAGGGCTCACCCAGGGATGCTTGGAAGACTGGTAATTACTACCTAGTGTAGAAGAATACTGAACAACCAACAAGGTTGAACTACTGTGATTAGTGCCTAATAGCTGAATAGCAACCTTATTTATAAGGTGTCCCAAGCGGCGACTCAGGTGATTTTACCATGCACTATGAAGGGCCCGATTAATCCTTATTGCCTTGTTACATATTACTTCTCCGACAAGTGAGGAGGGATAGGTGTACAAGGGGAGGAGAGGAGAGGGTGTTGTGTGTACAGGGGAGAATGGTAAGCATGTTCCGAACTACTTCCACAGTTATTTTCCAAAGGGTAACTCCAACCATGTCACATCTGCTTTAAAGTCTTTCAGTGATGTTTTTACTTCCCAGATAATGTTAAAACTTCATAACAAGGAAAGAAAGTTCCTTCACAATCTGTCCTGTGCTTATCTGTCAAACTGAAGCAGTGAGAAACTCTTAGCAAGAGTACTACCCTCCCCACACCTGTACTCATGGCAGACATCACCAATTGATCAGTCAAGGTCCCCTTTCCAACTGAGTGCAGCATAACCTTAGATTCCTTCTCACTATAATATCCCAAGAAACTCCTGCCATTTAAAATAGTTGGCATAAGAGGTGATACCTTCCATTCCCTGTTCTAGGTCATGCTGAACCACAATTCCCTAAATATGCCCTCATTTTTCTCTTGCACTGGCCATTCCAACTACCTAGACTGCCTGTACTTAACTGTCAGGTAAACTTCTATTCATCTTTCTATTCATCTAACTCAGTTCACACATCTCCCCCTCCATGAATCCCTTATGATTCTTTGATCCCAGACTTAGTGGTTGATACCCCCAGAACATTTTGTAACTATCATAGGAGATTATTTTCTTGATGCACTGAGATTACTGGTTGACATACCCACCTCCTGGCTTGTGAGGGGTACAGACTTCAACCTGAAATCTGGAATAAGCAGCATATTGTTACAAGATCTCCAATTACTAGTATCAAATGAAATATGACCTGGATCAATGGCTTCCCACAGATGGCCAGCAATCTTGTCTTCACTGGTCACAGGTTAGAGACCACGTAACAGTAGCGTTTCGTCTTCACTCCTATTTGATACATCTTGCCCTCAGATCAAGGCCTGCATTATTTTCACTAGTTGAGAATCTGGCTTATGTAAAACAAAGGTGTATTTTCCTCCCTCTCTTCCCCTTCCCTGAGCCTGTGACTCTTTATCCCCATTAAGACCTGGTCCAAAAACGCCCTGCTTCTATTTAGCATTTACTCCACCATGCTTTCTAGGATTTCATCATAATTTCTAGGGAAGCTGAATTGTACAGTCATTAAGAGCATGAACTCTGGAGTTAGCATGCCTGGGTGGGTACCCAGGAACTCCTTGTGAGCTCTGAGATCTCCCTGTGTCTTTGTTTCCTCATTTAAAAAGTGGTGATAATAAGAGCCTCTACTTCATAAAGCTATTGTGAGAATCAGATGGACTAACTAAAGTTCTTAGAGTGGTGCCTGGCATATGGTAAGCATTCAGTAGAAGATACTCATCATCATTATCATCATCATCATGACATCATCATTCGGTAATCAAAGGTTTCTCCAGAGGCCCCAGGATCAACACATTCAGCCAGCTCTCCCCCTGGGACTCAGCTCTGAAGGAAGACGACAAGATGACAGCAGCAGGACATGAAGAAAGAAAAATCATAGACAGAGGTGAGAAACAGACGAGGACTGAGAAAAGGTTGCTTTATCTCTGGAAAGCCTTTAGTAAGGGGATCTTTTCAATGCCATTGGTATATTTCCATGCTGAACTCAATTCTCCTAATCAAAACTTTTACAAGCATCTATTTTTACGTTGCTTAGTAGGGCACAAAACAACATAAGACTTAGTCCATGCTCACAAGAATCTTGCAAGCTAAAAGAACCAAAACATATATAAATCTTTAAAATATAATATATATAATATAAATATATAAAATAATTTATGCATATATTTAATAGCTTTGGTAGAAAGTAATCACATAGATATTTAATGATTTCATATTTCAATTTTTTATGTATAGCAACAAAAAATAAACACAAAAGCCTCAACCAAAAGTTAGCAGAAGACATATGTGAAAAGTCAACTTGAGGAGAAAATCCAAGAGGCTAATAAATAGTGAGATATATTTTATTTTTAACGTTAGCACAATTTCCCAATGATAAGAACTGTGACAGCGAGGTGATATAATAATATAGTGGCTGACGTTTAGTGTGCGCTAACTCTGTGCCAGACTTGTTTCATGTATTTTACTCTTTTATTTTTCCCCAAATTCTTTAAGGTAGCTAAATCATTCTCCACTTTCTGACGAGGAAACAGAGGTTGAGAACACACACAAGACACACATTTAGTGTGATGGTTCATTTTATGTGTCAAATTGACTGGACCACGGTGCTCAGATATGTGATCAAACATCATTCTGGGTGTTTCTGGGAGGGTGTTTTGGGATGGGATTAACATTTAAATAAGTGGGCTTCAAGTAAAGCAGATTACTCTCCCTGACGTGGGTGGGTATCATCTAATCAGTTGAAGCCCTTACTAGAACAAAGATGCCTTTGGACTTAAACTGCCACTCTTCCCTGAGCCCTAGCCTGCCAACCCACACCATCAAATTTTGGTTTCACCAACCCTCCACTACTGCTTGACGCAGTTCCTTAAAATAAATCTCTTTTTGGCTTGCTCTCTCTCACACGCGTGGGCTCACTCTCTCAATATATAAATGCACACACATACACACAATCATCCTGGTTCTGTTTCTTCACAGAACTCTGATTCATGCACTTAGTATGTGGTGGAGCTAAGTTTTAAGTCCAAGTTTCCTGAGTCTTACACATCGCCGCTAACATTTACAGCTTCCCTATAAATGCTTTGTTGATACAACAAAATTATGTAAACTTTTGGGATAACAATTTAGCCACACACATTAAGAACCTTTTAAAAGTTTATACATTCTATGGGTTTCTTCTAAGTAAACAAATTCAGGTGAAGGTCTATGTACATAGCACTTTTCATAGCGTAAAAAAACTTGAATCAATTTGAATGTCCAACAGTGAAAACATTAAATAAATTATGATGCATACATAGAGTAACTACTAGGCAGTTATTAAATTATGTTTCTGAAGAACTATGCCAAGGGGAATTACCCGGGAGATAATATCAATTTTTTAAAACTAGCTAAATTATTATATACATACTGTGATCTGAATTATGTTAAAAGTGAATGTGTACTCATAGATACTCAGAGGAAAAACTGGAGACAATTATATAAAAATGTTCAGAGTTTGTTTCGTGGGTGATGTGATTCACTCATTTTCTTCTTTATAGTTTTCTGTATTTCCCAAAAACTTTATAAAAACTAATGTTTTGGTGTCTTTCAGTGGTGGTGGTGTTTGGGGGTCAAGGCAAGAAAGGCAGCCAAGAGACCCAGGCTTTTGTGAGAGAACTGTGTGACACATTAGGAAAAACAGATTTTCTGGAGTAAGAAGACGGGTATTCCCAGCGAGTTTCATTTACTTAATTCAATGAAATTTCCACAAGAGGCAAATTTATAGTTAGAAAAGAGATGAATGGGTTCCAAGGGCTAAGGAGAGTAGAGAATGGGGAATGATGGCTAATGGGCATGGATTTTTACAATTCTGCTGCATTGATGGTTTCACGACTTTATCAACGTGCTAGAAAACATCTAATTTTACACCTTCAAAACGAACTGTACGGTATCAGTAGGTAAACTGTTTTCCAAAGTGGATGCATCATTTTAACAATACTACCAACAATGTAGGAGAGCTCCATTTCCCTTTAGTAATTTTTAACTATATATTTTTCAGCTATTTTCCTAGTAGCTGCTCTGAGGCTTATAAAATGCATCATAACTTACATGCGAACTTAATTTTAGTTAGACATAGAAAGTTTACTCTTATATAAGTCTATCCCTTGCTCCATTTTTAGTGCTATTATTGTCATATGTAGCACATCGATATACGTTACAATCCAAAACATAAGTATTTATGTAATCTGGGGTCTTTTAAAGAGGTAAGTATGTATTTATAGAGTTTGTTGTAGTGAACTTATTATTTGCCATTTCTGGTTTTTTTCATTTCTTCCTGTGTATTTGAGCTACCATCGGGTATCATTCCCTTACCCCAAAAGAGATTAGTTTCCACCCACTGCCTCTGTGCTGTTACTGTCAAATATTTTATTTCTAGACATTATAGACCTAACAAGTGCTTTTTAAGTCAGTTAAGAAAAAAAAGATATTCAATTATATTGTTTTTAAATTGCCTACATAATAATTACCTTTAGCAGTGCTCTTTGCTTTTTTATGTGGATTTGAATTTGAATCCAGTATCAGCTGCTTTCAGCATATAGAACTTCCTTTAGCATTTCTTCTGAGATATGTGGGCCAGCAACAAATTCTCCCAATTTTTGTTTATCTGGGAATGTCATTATTTCACCTTCGCTTTTGAAAAATAGTTCTACTGGGTATAGGATTACTGGTTGACTGCTGTTTTCTTTCAGCACCTTGACTAAGCCATCCCAGCCCTGCACTGCTTCTGATGCTAAGTCACCTGTTAATGCTATTGGAGCTCCCTGGCCAATAATGAGACTTTTCTTTTCTGCTTTCTAATTTTCTTTTTGATTTTGGCTTTTAACATTTGACTATGTTGTGTCTGGCTATGGATCGCCATGTATTTTATCCTACCTGGAGTTCTCCAAGTTTCTTAGATGTAGAGATGAATATTTTCCATCAGATTTGATAAGTTTTCAGTCATATCTCATGTAAAACTAGACATTTTTAATAGTATATAATAGTAACTCTGCATACTGAACCAGCACCACCACCGCCTCTTCCAGGGCTTGTTACTGTTTTCTTAGTTGCTTTTTATCTGTTTACTGTTCTAGGTAGACTATTTAATAGAAATGTTTCCTCTACAGTGTGCAACTGCCGAAATCACTCCTCACAGGGTGAAGTCTTGGGTATAAACACAGTTTCCCTGGGCATCTGAGCTGATCTGCCCTTATTGGTATTACACCCAGCTGTTAGTCTCCATTAGTTGCTATCTGATTCCACTACTGTTTTTGACAATGTCCTGGGGCATAAATTGCTTCACAGTCTTACTTGATTAAGTTAGAGCCCATTTTCAGTGTTCCTAACTACAGAACTCTGCCAGTCTTTGAGGCTACTCAGACCTTAGAAGGGCTGTTCTTAATTGTCTCTTTCTCTAGTACTCTCTGTTACACTTCTAAGCTGGCCTACTATTTTGCTTACTGCTATCACTGAGGTACCAGCCAAAGGACACCACTACTAACTGGGTATCACCAACATCTTCACTGTTTTCAACAACACCCCTAGGCATGAATTTCACCACTCTTTGTTCCCAAATAAGTCAGTCCCCTTAGGGAGTTCTGTGGAGCTCTCTGGTTTTTTTTGACCTGACTATCCCCCGGGCAGTATCTTTGTGTAAATGCAATGGCGGGGGGTGGGGAGGGGGTGGATAATGGCCTGCTTCTCCCAGAATGACACCCTGCTCTATGAGCAGGGCCCTGGGAAAGGATGGTAACCCCTGGTCTTCTCAGCTTTCCCCTCCTGACGTGGAAGGAGGGCTCGCTGATGATCCCCACCTTATAAGCAAACTGAGGTGGGTGTTTCAGGGCCAGTATTCTTGGCCTGCTATGCCTGAGGTAAAACTTCTGCCCTAGGAGTGTGACTGGATAAGAGAAGGGAGACCAGTCTTCTCAGCAGCACCTATAGCAAGAAGCTGGTGGATGGGGGATAAGAGATGCCAGGGGCAAGCCCCTCGTGGGGGAAAATGGTAGCTGTGGAAGAGAAAGGCCCATCTTCTTGGCTACATATGCCTGGATTAAAGTCTCTATCACACTGAGCTGGGGAGAGGGGAGAGGCAGAAAGTCAGGGCTTAAATGCAACAGATTCTCTCTCTTCTTACGAAGGTTTAGTAGATTTTTTTAATGTTTCTCTATTTTCTATAGGTCCTGAGGACGATTTCCAGAGATTTATAATGTCAACCATGTAATTGCTAAATATATATACACACACAGACATATATATAACTTTATATAACTATATAAAATATATTTAAATATTTATATATTTACAATTATGTATATACATTTGCCATATGTATAATCACACACATATATTTATCACATATAATTTTCAGCAGTTACATGTTAGCTTTGCTAGAGAGAGGGTCCATTAGGCTCCTCACACCATCATTCCAGAAGTCAAACCGATTGAGTTTCATAAGAAAAGAAAAGAAAAGTCATGGCTACCTTGAAGCCAATAGCACCCTGAAAAACTCACAGCGCATGACTGTGGACTGTCCAGATGAAGGGAGAATACGCTTAATGGGAAAGTCACATTGTTGACAGCTTTTTATATTGGTGGCATACTCCACTGCTCTCTCTCGCATAAACCTAGTGCACCAGCAAAAAGAATGTCATTGAAATGCAGCTCAGAATTCTCCCCTGCTTTGGAAATGAAACTCCCAATACCTAACTACAGGATTAAGCCACTTTGTTTACAAGCACCTGTTAGAGGCTACAGAGAATAAAGCTAACAATTACACTTAAATACATGGACTCTAAGTCCTATAACCCCAGAGACTAAAAGTCTAACAAATCCACTTTGAAATCTCACAAGTGAAAAATCACATGTAAAAATGTACCTTTAGTGGAAGCCCTTCAAGACAACAATAAAAGGCCTATAGAGAAAAGAAGTAAAAATCTTTTAGGAAAAAAAAAATGGTAAGCAAGTAACAAATGTCAAGCAGAAAATGCAAGGTTAGGCCATTTGGAAGTTTATAATTTATTTAATATTGAAATCTCAAAAATCAATTTTATACTTTACCACAAGTTACGGAAGTTATCACAGCAGAGGGGCAAAATATTGGAAAAGCTTCTCTCTCCAAGTACTGTAATTTAGCTACGGAATACCTAACGAATGGCAGAAGAACAGCAAGGAATAGCAAAAACAAAGAATTAGAGAAATAGAGGTATGGCAGACCAAAAACACAGGGAGATGCTTCAAGGGCTACTGCTGAGAAAGCAGCCCTGAGGAACAAGGGGCTGAGAAAGAATTGGTACCATATAAATGTCTGATGCATAGGCACTTCCATGAGAGGCCCAGAAACAACACCATCCCCTAGCAATCAATTCTGGAGGAATACAATGTGAGCATCATGTCAAGAAGCCAGAAAGACCTCCTCTTTATTGCATCTCAGGAGGAATCCTTGAGGCAGTATCTTGAACCAAACATCCCTCTGCTTGAACAAGAGCCATGACAGTGATGGCAGGAGTCTGAGATTTGAGAACAGAACCCAGAGGGTAATTCTGATCCTCTTCCTGCATGAAATTCCTCCAGCTGTTATCACTGAGAGCTGAGCAATATTCTTGTTTGAGGGTATAAAGCCAGAAGAATTGTTTAAGGGTAGTATTTAAAGGTCTTACTATCTACCTACCTCTCCATCTTCATCCTGAAAGCCCACCAGGCACCCAACCTTGCAGCCACAGGGAGCTGCACTCAGTGTGGTCTTTGGCCTCCACGGCTGACCTGGTCCCTGCGCCTGGAGGCTCTTTTCTACCTCTTCTACATCTTGTTAACACGTATTGTTGTTAAGGCTCATCTCAGGCAGCCCATCCTCTTGGAGGTGGTCCAACTTTGCATTAAGTTAGGCCTAGCTCCTCTGGGCTCACCCAACACCTGGGGATTCCTTCTGTCACACGACTGTGTTATAACCTTTAATTTTCTCATCTCTAGACCAGTGTTCTTAAATTTTAGCATTCCTGAGGATCACCTGGATTGCTGGTTGCTACTTCTAGAATAATGGAGTATATTTTAGGTGGGGCCTAAAATTGTGCATTTCTAACAAGTCCCAGGTGATACTGATGCAGCTGGTCCAGGACCAGGACAGCACCATGAGAACCACTTCTCTAGACAACCAGCCAGCCCTGTGCCTGCAAGCACCAAATTCTGTGTGCATCCTTGTGTCACCAGCATATGTCCAAATGCCTAGCACTTACCCGCTTCCGTAAGTGCTCAATGAATGAAGGTTAGTTCAACAAAACTGAGAAGAACTAGCATTTATCACCTCACAGAATAAAGAAATTGGAGTAACACAAACACAGTTCCTCAAAAATGGTAGCCATCTAATAGAACTAAGCAATAGGTGAAAAGGAGCTAAAAGCCCTCTCTTTTTTTTTTTTAAGTAATATATTGTCTGTTCAGCTTTATATAGTAGCTCTTTATTAAAAAATTAATTAATTTATTTATTTTTAGCTGCATTGGGTCTTCGTTGCTGCGTGTGGTTGCGGCGAGAGGGGACTACTCTTGGTTGAGGTGCGTGGGCTTCTCCTTGCGGTGGCTTCTCTTGTTGCTGAGCATGGGCTCTAGGCGTGTGGTCTTCAGCAGTTGTTGCACATGGGCTCAGTAGTTGTGGCTTGCAGGCTCAGTAGTTGTGGCTCATGGGCTCTAGAGCGCAGGCTCAGTAGTTGTGGCACACGGGCTTAGTTGCTCCATGGCATGTGGGATCTTCCTGCACCAGGGATCGAACCAGTATCCCCGGCATTGGCAGGCAGATTCTTAACCATTGCACCACCAGGGAAGTCCTTAAAAGCCGTTTCTAATGGGTACATTATCAACTCACTTTTTACGGTTGTCTCTTGCAAATATGAATAGACATATCGCACAACAGTAAATCAAGCAAAGAACCAAATTAGAGGAATTCAGAAGTACCTAAGGCTTCTGACACAACCACATTCTTTTCCCCAGAAAAGGAGTCAAAGGTGCAATAATTAACCCGAATAAACTTGTAACTGTCTTTACTAAGAGTCTCAACCTTGAATTTGCCTGATCAGTCCCTTGGTTTTGCTCATAACTGCTCACAACTCCGTGGTCCTTCTCGGGGGGCGGGGGAGGGGGGCGGTCCCTCTAACTGCCCAGGTGTCTCCAGCTAACCTCTTCAGGCTGCATCAGGATGACTGCAATTTTGTTCATATTTTTTTCCTTCCTAATAACATCACCACTTGGAGCAGCACTGGTACATGTTTTTAAAAACAGTTGTAAATCACATGATATCATCCTTCTGTTCAGAACCATCCGGTGGCTTCTCGCCTTACTCCACATAAAGCCCAAAATCATTAGAAGAGTTCCTGAGGCCCTAGATCATCTTGCCCCACCGCCACACATTGCTCCTCTGAATTCAACTACTCCAACTCTCTCCCTTAAACCCTCTGCCCCAGCCACGGTGGTCTCTCACTGTTCCCACTTGAGGAACTCTGAACCTTGTCATTCCCTCTTCTTAAAAACTCTTCCCATTAGCAGATGCAAACTATTCCATATAGGATGGATAGACAACAACGTCCTACTGTACAGCACAGGGAACTGTATTCAATATATTCAATATTCGGTGATAACCATAATGGAAAAGAATATGAAAAGGGATGTATATGTGTACAACTGAATCACTTTTCCGTGCAGCAGAAATACAACATTGTAAATCAACTATACTTTAATAAATTAAAAAATAAAAAAGACTCTTCCCAGATATCCACACGGCTCCCTCCTTCACCGCCTTTGTGTCTTTACTCAATTATCACCTCCCTCAGTGAGGCCTTCTTTGACTCCATTCTAAAATTGCAACTCTCCCTGCAACACTCTCTATGGCTTCCTTATTTGCTTTATTTTTCTCCCTGGTACTCCTCAGCGGGTATTTATTACATATTTCATTTATTCATTTGTTTATTATCTCCCCCACTATAATGGAAAGTGCACGAGGACAGGGACTTTGATCTGTTTTGTGCTCACACCTAGAAGAGATCTTGGTCTAGAGCATGTGCCTGTGGTGGACACAGAGATGCGCCTCTTGGAACCCCTGTCAAGGGCAGATTTGCTGCGCACCTGCAGGAGGTGTGAGCAGCGGAAGGCCTCCAGCTGTCACCCTCCCCCTGAGGCCACCACCCCCAGGCTCTGCCCGGTGGGCCCTGACACAGCTCACTGTGACAGGCAACGTGCACCACAGGCCCCGCTCCGTGCGGTGGCTAGAAGTGTCAGGGCCTCTATCACCATTCGACTCCTCCCTCTGCCCAAACCTTCCACAGACGCCCTCTAATAAACACACTGCACCACAGTTGTATCTCAGTGTCTGCTTCCAGAGACTTCAACGTGTAACAGCACTCAATAAATACTTGTTAATTGAGTAAATATACAAATGAATCCTGTATCAAGAGTGGCCCACCAGGACTTCCCTGGCGGTCCAGTGGTTAAGACTCTGCACTTCCACTGCAGGGGGCACGGATTTGATCCCTGGCCAGGGAACTAAGATCCCACACGCCACGCAGTGTGGCCAAGAAATAAAAGTAAATAAAGATGGCACAGTAGAGCTTGCTCCCTCTCTTTGCTCCCTATCATGTGAGGGTACAATAAGACAACCATTGGCAAACCAGGAAGTGGGCGCTCACCAGACACTGGATCTGCTAGCACCTTGAACTTGGACCTCCCAGCCTCCAGAACTGTGAGAAATAAATTGTTAAAAAAAAAAAAAAGAGTGGCCCCACCACTTCCAGTGGGGGGGTCCCCAGCTTGATCCCCAAGAACAGAGGAAGTTAAACCTCCGAAGGAGGGATAAAGAGATCTGAAGACTGAGGAGTTAACCGGGTAAAGACAGTAGGACATTTCAGGCCGAAGGCCCAGGTCTGTGCCACCAGGAAGCTTGGAAGAAAGCCTGGGTGGATGAGGCACAGGAGAAAGAGGCAGCGGGATGGAAGGAGAGGAGGAACCAGCGTTCTTTTCTCTTCTCCCGTAACAGCCTTTGACAGCCAATCAGCAAAAGCCTTGATCTGCATGAAGACTAGAGCCCAAATTCTTAGCAACAAGAATGCTGGTTCCTCATTCCTCTAGGAAAGCAAAGACCCCATGGTAAGTAGAATAATGTCTTGCCAGGATGTCTACGTCCTAATCCCTGGAGCCTGTGAAAATGTTACTTTATATGGCAAAGAGACTCTGCACATGTAACTAAGTTAAGGGTTTTGAGATGGGAGATTATTTCAGATTATCTGGGCGGGAGTATAGACAGGATCTTTGTAGAAGGGAGGTAGGATCAGAGAAAAATTGGAAGATGCTGCATTGCTGGCTTGGAAGATGCTGCATTGCTGGCTTTGAAGATGGAGGAAGGGACCGTGAGTTCAGAAATGCAGGCGAAGTGTCTAGAAGGTGGCAGAGGTGAGAAAATGATTTCTCCCCTAGACCCTCCAGAAGGAACACAGTCCCGCTGACATCTTAACGTTAGCCACGGGAAACTAATTTCAGACTGCTGACCTCCAGATCCATAAGATAATAAATTTGTTTTGTTTAAGCCATTAAATTTGTACTCATTTCTTACAGCAGCAAAAGTAATACAGACCCATTCTTCAGAAACATAATTACCTGATGTTCTCTCCCTCTAGGGAGAGAGAAAATACCTGTCTTCCATATCAAAGATGGATACCCTCCCCCAGACTGAGCCAATGCCCATTTATGTACAGAGAAATACACATACACATATGCATGCCCTCTAACAAATGTGGTTCTCTTGTGAAGACATAACAGGTTCAATATTCATATCCTTCTGATAACTCGGTGTTGTGAGTGCATGTGTGTGTGTATATTTGCCTTTATACGCATATACGGACATTTCCAGAGCACCGACTTTATGCCAGGATTATACTTAGCCCTTTAGGTATATTCTTTCACATATTTCTCTTTATATCCATGACAGCCCTGTGGGGTAAATATTACTCTCTGCAACTTACAAAGGAACAAACTTAGGGTCAGGCAGATCAATTGTGTCCAAAACCACAATTCAAATACAGACTGAATGCAGGTCTACCTCTCCCCAAGTCCATCAATCTTCCTCTGAGATATTTAGGGATTCCTCACTACAAGCCTCTCGCTACCTGTTTCCACTATGCCATCCAACTCCCCTTATTCCTCCCATATATACACACCCTCTGCTCTCCAAGCACAATGAAATTCTTTCTCCTCAACCCAGCTAGCCTCCTACTACCTGGTCTTCTATCAGCCATCTCCTCCAGGTGGAATTCTCCTCCTTCTCATCTTTACCTCGTTACTCCTACTCATTCTTCACAACTTGACCTAAACCCAAATTCCTCTGAGAAGCCTTTCAAGTCCTGAAGGGGTGAGGTACACCTGTTGTGTAGCTTTATAGTATTCTGTTCTTCCACAGTCATTGTACATATCACATGTCATAAGCTACTGCTTACCAGTCAGTGTTTGCCCCCTTTCTCTGTCCCTAAGATGTAACTTCCATGCAGTCAAGGATCACTTTGACCTTGCCCACTACTGTACGCTGGGTGCATCAGACTACAAAGCCATTATAGAAACATAACATTGATTATGTAATTAGGTAGGAGTGAAAATACATCTGCTTTTAGTTGTTATATTAAGTCATACTGCAAATGGGTCTTAGAGCTCTCAACTGTTAACTAAAGGAAAAATGCTCCCGTAACGTTTCATTGTTTGGTATTTTTTAATGATAATCTCAAAGAGCGATTCCCAGGCTTGATCCCTGACTGCATTACACCATTTACTGTGAGTTCTGAGTCATGTAAAGTAATTGGAACCTGCATGAAGTTGTCTTCTTTCCCAAAGCGAATGGTGATAAAGAAGTGCTTTTTAACTTGTATTCTCTTCCATCAAAGTTAAGACCTTAAGAAAACAGTCTTTTCTGCTCCATTTAGTTGTCACTCTGTGATCTAGAGGGATAAGGATCAAGATTAATATAAAGCACTCTGTGAAAGGAGAAGGAGAAAAACCCATGTTCCAGAACACAAAATCCTACCATATCAGTTTAAGCTACGGTATATTTGCTAATCAGTGTTGCGTGGTCTTAAAGACACAGAGGTACATTTCGAGGGCTGGCATTTCAAGAGGATCTGCTGGGATGATTGATGAGTACAGCAAGAACAGAGTAACAACAGTGGTGATAGTAACAGCAATCAATGACGACACTTCCTGTGCCAGGTACTAGGCGTGGTATGCATTCTATCAATTACTGCTCACCATCGCCTTAAGAGGAAGCTACTACTGTTATCCCCATTGTGCAGATGGGTAAACTGACCTCAGGAAAGACAGAAGTACTAACTCAAACCTAGATATTTTTACTGTAAATCCTGTGTTCTCCATCACTGTGAGATCTCTTGGCACTGACTATAGGTTCCTCATCTGCTCATTAACTGCATTTTTTTCCATAGCACATCAGTTCTCAAATGTGAGCAGTGACCTCCTTTTAGAGGGTGATTACCCAAAGAAGATTGTCCTTTATGCTCTTTTTAATTGTACGCATATGAATATGAGTGGTTCTAGGCTACGGTTTTAAAACAGAAAATTAAGATGTTCTAGGAGTAACAGAAAGGAGTAATAAAACAGAGTTGAAATGGGTTCATACAGGGTTTAGTGACAATGAAGATTTGTCCTCAGCAACTGTGCAGAGGAAGAGCCCTCATCCAGAAGAGCTGGTTTCGCTTCCTACGTTAAAGGGTGCTGTGGCAACATAGGAAAAGCACCAGACCTCAAGCCAGAGGACCTGGGTTTAAACTCTGTCCCTCCCCTACATCTTGTACAAACCTGGGAAGACAGGAAAACATCTACCCCAATGTGCTCAAACAAATTGAAAATATCTACCGTACAGGGCTTCCTTCGTGGCGCAGTGGTTAAGAATCCACCTGCCAATGCAGGGGACATGGGTTCGAGCCCTGGTCCAGGAAGCTCCCACATGCCGCGGAGCAATTAAACCCGTGCACCACAACTACTGAGCCTGCGCTCTAGAGCCCGCGAGCCACAACTACTGAGCCCGCATGCCACAACTACTGAAGCCTGCGTGCCTAGAGCCTGTGCTCCACAACAAGAGAAGCCACCGCAATGAGAAGCCTGCGCACCACAACAAAGAGTAGCCCCTGCTCTCCACAACTAGAGAAAGCCCACGCACAGCAACGAAGTCCCAATGCAGCCAAAAATAAATAAATTTATATAAAAAAAAAAATCTACCATACATATATGGTAGATTTACCATATATATGTATAAAACCTTAGGATTCAATACAAATGAATTGAGTCTGACTTCACATTGAATCTGAAAAATGACAAATTCCAAAGTGAAGTAATTCTGGCACGTGCGTGTTGCACAAGACTATCAGTGTTGTCATCTGAAGTATTTTTCTAGAAGATGTTGGGAAGTGCTTAACAGGTCATACAAAGAAAAGTATTGTTTTCAGTTCAGAGCAATAAGACCAAGATAGCCCCTCAAGGCCGATTATCAAATGGTGCTTCGTATTTTCAAAACATAGCATCAGTGTTCTACAATCCAATACCTATTAAGCTAGGTTTAAATTTTAATTAATAATTGACAATTTCCAAATCCCTGTCTTGTACCACTGTCGCTTTATGTATATCCTAAGAATAAGCACGTCCTTAGACAATGTTTAACCTGATTTTAAGAATAATTTAACATAGGCAGCTACTTAGCCCCTCTCCATCCCATTATAAACTTTCTTGTGCAATACAGCATTTCGTATCTCGTTTTAGTACATAGCCAGCTTCATTAACCTAAGTGTTTGTCCCTTGCAAGTCCCTTAAATCCCTCATTAGATAGAAATACATTTTCCATGAACATAAATGGACTGTGCATCTAATATGTGCGAGATTCCTCTTCAGGCATTCGCCGGTGGATGGAGAAGAGGGTGTTTCACTAGCAGCTGTTAGAATTAGGAAGCTCGGCGTAGCATAACCCACTCTAACAGACCCAGAGAGCATCTATGTGTAAAGTTGCTGGGGGGATATGGTACCTTCGGATAAAGGCTTGTCCCTGGGGCTAGGAGACCTGTTCACGCAGAAGGGTCAGAGAAGCTGAAAACGACTGTGCATTCCCACCCTCATGTTACCAACCCCCCAAATCAACAGTAACTGCCAGACACCCTAGAGAGAACAGATGTCAATGTTCGATGAACTCTGAGTGTTCTCCCTGCACTCTCTTCATTCCAGAGGACACAGATCAGCACAGATGTAATGACAAGGGACTGATAGGTAAGTTTAAAAGATCAGATATAGAGCCTCCTGTAGCCAAAATGGAGACTTTTCCAACCATTAGGCATATTCCAGAGAATTTGGTAAGACTGGAGACCTGACAGCCACAAGTCACCTGGTTAACTGGTTCTTACTATTTTTTTAAATTGTGTGTTAGCATTTTGCTACATCTCTAAGCCTAGGCTAAGAGATCTGGCAAGATTAAGAATGTGAATAAAGAGTACAATGCAGGGCTTCCCCGGTGGCGCAATGGTTGAAAATCTGCCTGCCAATGCAGGGGACACAGGTTCGAGCCCTGGTCTGGGAAGATCCCACATGCCGCGGAGCAACTAGGCCCGTGAGCCACAACTACTGAGCCTGCGCGTCTGGAGCCTGTGCTCCGCAACAAGAGAGGCCACGATAGTGAGAGGCCCGCGTACCGTGATGAAGAGTGGCCCCTGCTTGCTGCAGCTACAGAAAGCCCTCGCACAGAAACGAAGACCCAACACAGCCCAAAAATAAATAAATAAAAAATAATTAAAGGTGCTAATAATTAAAAAAAAAAAGAGTACAATGCAATATTTAATGTATGTGCCACCAAAGAAATGTGGTTTTCTATGTGTAATACATTATAATTCATGATAATTGTTAAAGCTTCATCAATAAAATTCTCAGAGATTTGGTTTAGTTATATCTAGGCTGCTTCCAAATGTCTTCTGCCTATAATAAGCAACACATAGCTTCTTCTAATTTCCAAAGAATTACATATATTACCCAAAAGGCACTAATTCATGCTGGTTTCATAGGCTGGCTCCAATATGACATAATCTTATTCTTTTCCAGAAAGCTAATTGATTAAGTTAAAATTACATGTCATTTTGTTGTTTCTGTTGTGCTCTTTAGGTAAACATACCCATGGATTGGAAAATAAAAAGCCTTTTGTGTACTATGTGCCCCTAAATATGGTCATCTTAAACACTCTAAGACATTACACAGTATAAAGTAGTCAACAAGGTAAATGATGCTTGCAGACACAGCTCTGAGGTTTCCTAACTATGCAGCTCACTGACCCAGATAAAGAATAGCCATTTGGATTTTGCTCCAAAAACTTGTTTTCTTCTCTTTCTCTCCAGGGGCGAAAACTCATATGCACAAGAAATACAATCACAACTTACCTCAAAAACTACCTGAAACTGCTGACTTCATGGAGGAAGAGAGAATAAAGGGTATCAAAAGGAGGAAAGAGGGAGGAAAGAGAGAGGAAGGCCGTGTAATGACAGCTGAGAACCAAATTCCCTAAGAAATTATGCAGTTAGGTCGAGATTTGTGATTCAGTGTTATTAGCACCAACCACCGTTCCCTTGGGGACCCCAGGCATTTGCCAAGATACAGGCTGAGTGCTCTGTCTGCCCCCCCAGATAAATGCCTGCTCTCATCCCTGACAGGTACACAATAGTTATATACGGAAAATGTTTCTCAAAGACGCAAGCTCTCTCCACAGAGAGGATTCCTTGGGTAGCAAGGATGTGTCCATATTAAATGTTTATCTGTTTAAATAGTTTAACAAGGCTCATGTAAAGACTGCAAATCATGGGACAGGACAAGCCTCACACCAAAAGCCATACACATCCACAAAGATGTTTCTTAGGAAGACAGAATACAGCCACTGAGACACAGACATATGGAATCAATGTATCTCAATGAGTAATTTGAAAGACATGGTGGGATAGTCATGGGTAGCAATGATCAGAGAAAGTCACCAAGGTGGGCCATCTAATGAGAAATAAAGACCTTCTTCACTCTATGTTGAGATGTCCTCTACAACAGACTCCCAAGTTACACAGTTGGGGCAGATCTCTGAGCATCTTTATTCACTGAAATCAGAGGGCTGTTTGTTGATAAGGATCACCAAGGGCTGATAAAAAGGCAAATGTCATCAAGCCTCTCAATAAGCTTGCAGCCGGGTCCTACCACCTTGATTTTATCAACTCACCTGGTAACCTAGCATTGGCGTGATACATAAACGCATGAATGTTTGTGTATCACCCACTGCGTCACACATTGAAAGGGATACCATCATTAAGGACAGCTGCAATCACAGGCCCCATGTTCATCAAAACCCAAGCACATCTTAAACCTCAGGTACCATTTGTCATCCCCGTAAACCGCCACAATGTTAACAAGCTCACTCAGAGAGACAGCTTGGTACAAATCCATACAAAAAGCCAGAAACACTCAATAAATGTTCTCGTGGAAAAATGAATTAAGTGAGAAAATAAAACATAGCCTGGAGAGATTGACAGAGCACAAGTCACTGAGAACCGTGAAGGCCATGCGAAACAATGTTGGTCTTGATTGCAGATTGGCGAGAAACCATTGAAGGGTTTAAAGTAGGGCGGTAACATGGTCCACTTGGCCAGCTTCACAGATGACTGGCTGAGAGGAGAGGACGCATTTGAGTCAAGGGCCTCGTGCACGTGGTGCCATCCCTCCCTGACGAAGCTCATACCAAAAAAATGATGGATGCACTTTTTTCTGATGGTCGTCCCACCTCGACCGGAAGTTCCATGAGGGCAATCTCCCAAGTCTTAACCTCTGACCTCCTCAGTGACTACCTAAATGAACACAGCTTAGCTAACTAATGGATAAGCTGTTTACTTGTAAAAATCCTCTAAAAGGGGAGAGACAAGGCTGAATTGTTTTTTCATACTGGAAAAAAATCCAGTATACAGTAATCACAGATTCCCAAAGCCTTGGTCTCTATAAAACAATTTTCCATCTGGAGATATCAAGTCAGTACTGAACCCATGATTTTGTACTCTCTCTGGGAAACTTCACCTTGCAGATAATCCTCCCTGTGGTCTTTTCTCTTCTGCTGCTGACAAAGATGCTTCCTTTCCACCATCTCATTAGTCCCACACATGTACAGATAAAGATTTTCTCCATGACCAAACTCGAAGCAGGCTCTTTTGAGCCCAACTGGACCCCATCCTTGGGCATGTCCCTTAAGAGCCCAGCATTAGCAAGAATCCTAAATGGGCTTAACCAGATGCCCCACCCTCAGTATCTGATCACCCTGACCTGCCTTTACCAAGAATCCTATTAGGTCAGTTTAGCCAGAATCCCCTCTCCTACTGGTGTTTCCTCTTAGTAATTTCCCATCCACTGACCTCCATCGTGCTCCTTGTCTATAAATTCCCACTTTTCCTTGTTGTATTGAGTGGAGCCCAATTTCTCCCCCCTGACTCAAAACCCCATTGCAGTGGTCTGCATACCTATCACAATATTCCCCCTGAATACAGTCTGCCTTTCCATTCTTTAACTGTGTCATGAAGACTTTTTTCTTTATTAATACACAAGAGGAGTTATTTTCAAAGCGTCTTTCAGCTATCACTGATAATCTAAATGCATATTTTACTTTCATGGACCGGGAGAAGAACTGACACTTTTCAGAAAGATTTCCAACAAGATTTAAAAAGCAGACAAAAAGGGTTTCTGGTTTGGTGTAAGGTAACTGAAATGTTCGGTTAATGAGAACATCCTATTTAAGGTAAAATTTTTGTTTATCTAGGTTTTTTCTCCATCAGTGAACAAAGCTTATTTTCCTATATCAAACAAATTCTTTAGAAATACATTTTTAAGCATTCTATAGGCATAAAGATAAGGCAGAAAGTGAAAGATACATGAGATTACAAGGAAATTAAAATGGAAGGAAAAAAAACAAAACAAAACGCTTGGACCAGAAAGATGTCATCATGACTTCAAACAGCTATCACCAATGGGGTGTTAAAGACAGGGTGGCCCAAGGCCCTTGTGTTCTGAAAACAATCATGAGGCTCAGCATCCAACCCAGGATAACACTTTACTTTGGAATTCCCCAGAGCAGAAACCTCTGTAAGCTACAAAAATCCTTCTGTATTTCAGTTTTCCATGGTACCCAAGTGTCCCAATGAAAATGTCTAATATAATTCCAGTAGCAGATGACTTCGATGTCTTGGCCTGTTAATATGATACACTGAAGACCTACCACAGTGTCAATCTTAATTACTTTTCATTTTGATAGGTGGCTTTCCAAAAATATATTTGCACATAAAATGCTAACCAATCCATTCACAAAGTTTGCCAGTCTGGGTCAAAGTTTTCTGCCAATCTTGACCATAGATTTTTAATAAAATAAAATGTTTGAAAGACTTAGCGATTACTGGAGAGACAGGTCCTAAGAAGCAAATGAGAGGTTTGGGGTATTTTAACAGCTTTACTGAGATATAAGTCACATACTATACAATTTACCTAATTAAAGAGTAAAAGTCAATGGTTTTTTTGTATACTCATAGAGTTATGCAATCTTCACCACAATTAATTTTAGGACATTTTCATCACTCCAGAAAGAAACCCAGAACCCCCAAGTCCCTATTTCCCCTGGCCCCTGGAAATCACTAATCTCTCTGTTTTTAAAAGATTTGCCTATTCTGTAAAGAGAATCATACAATATGTGGTCCTTTCTGATTGGCTTCTTTCACTTAGCATGTGTACAGGGTTTATCCATGTTGTAGCGTGTATTAGTATTGATACTTAATTCCTTTCTGTTGCCAAATAGTATTTCATTTGTTTATTCATCAACTGCTGGACATTTGAGTTGTTTCTACTTTGGAGCCATTATGAATAACGCTTCTATGAATACTTATGTACAATCTGTATGTGTAGTCTCTTAGTTATACACCTAGGAGTGAAAATGCAGAGTCATATGTAACTCTGCTTATCACATGTGGAACTGCCAGACTGTTTTCCAAAACAGCTGCACCATTTTACATTCCTACCAGCAGTGTATGAGGAGGATTCCAATTTCCCTGTGAGAACTTTTAATTTCGGGACTCCATGTCTGTTATTTGAAAACGTATTAAAATGGAGCTTTAGACAGATATTGAATGCCTCAGGAAATAACCTGTTGGCCTAGAATTTTTTCTTGGAATTTTGGACATCATATTTCTCCGCCAAATCATATTTTTACCTTCCTCCTTTAAGACAAGATCTATTAAATTCTGTTTAGAAGCATTGGGCTAAAAGACAAGATGGAAAAAGAAGTATCAAGCAGGTTTCTGCTTTTCAGACAAGTATTTCTTCCACGAAATTAGGCTCAAAACTACACCAACCTGATTTTATGGAGTTTCATACCTGAACGTCTAGATGATGCCTAGTGTAGCAATTACAAGTTTGAGACTCCATGTTTAGCACCTGCATTACACCTGTTACATCATTTACTATTATCCAATTACACTTAAACACACACACACACACACACACACACTGCGAGGTTTATTTTTCATCTGTTTTCCCTCCATTCCTCTACCTCAAGGTTTCTGTGCTGTGATGCCTTGTTTGGTTACAGTATTTCTTTGAACATGTTACCTATATTAGTTACCTGAGATAGATCTAAATCCTTTCTTAACTAAAAATATCTTTCACTTGAAAGCAAATGATATTTTGACAGCACAGAGGAGTTGTTTTCTTTGGTAAATTATAGGCACTACTCTTTCTTCTTCTAACATCCAGTGGAGCAAATGAGAAGTCAGAGGCCAGTATAAATCTCTCCCCTTTGAAAATAACGCAGTCTTTCTGTCTGCAAGATTCTAAGATTTCTTCTTTACACTTAAAGCTGAAGCATTTTCCTAGGTGTGTATCTTTTTTTTTTTTAATCCTGCCTAGAACTCTGAGAGCCTTTCCAATCTCTGACTCAAGTCTGTATTTAGCTGGAGGAAAATGTCCCCTATTATTTAATCTGCCTCTCCTGTCATTTCCTGTTCCCTCTGAAAGCGTTGTTATTCACTTGTTACATCTCCTGGATCTAACTTCCAAGTATATTCTCTTTTCTCTTGTAATTTCCATATGTTTGTAATAATTTCAATCTATATTTTACAATGTTTCTTTCACTTCATCCTCAAGGATTCTAACCGAAGTCTCTATAAATGTCCATCCTCTCTTTCAATTAAGATTTCAGTTCCAAAGCCATAAAAGTAAGTGTGGATGTATATGTGACTCTGCCATTGTGAACTTTATGTAAGTTCTCTATCATTTGCTTGTTCACAATGTAATGTCTCTTTAAACGGTGCTCTTTAGAAAGAGGTCATTTTTCCTCCTGTTTTGCTTACTCTCCCTCTCTCTGGCTGCAAAGTCCCAGTGAACATGTTTTATTTTCTCAGAATCAGCTCTGCCCATAGGCAGGCAGTGTACCAGCTTACCACTAGTCCCAGGGAAATGCAGCAGGAGCAAAACTCTCTCTTCTGGTTTTCTCAGCTATGAAATCACAACCTTCCTGCTTCAGTAATAAAGCCATCTCAGCCCACTTACATAATAATGATGCAACCCTTTCACAAACTGGAATGCCAGGGAGCTCTCCCAAGAGCTGTCGTGAGGACACGGTCCCTCATTCTGAGGGTTCTACCAACTGAGCCCCAAACCCTAAGTCTAGGTGACACAGGGCTACCTCCTTCCAGACCTAGAGCTTGAAGCCTATTTCTCACGTTTCAGTCCCTCATTCTGGCTGCCCTGGTAGCTTCTTGACACAGGAGAGGTAAAAATAATATTATTAAAAATAATAGTAATAACCAACAGTTCTGGGACACTTCTTGTACAACATTTAGTAATAAACTGGAGGAGCTTTTCTCCTTGGAGTACTTATTTATTCTTCATTCGTCAGCTCAAATGCATACAGCTCAAACAGTCACTATGTCTCTACAAATAAAATAAGGCAGAGTTGGAAGAAATTACAAAGTGGCATGGCAATATTTTAATGCTTCACTATTGAAGATTTAGATAAACCTCACACAGTGGAAAAAATCCAAGCAAAGGTGCACATTCAGAGGCTCGAGAGGACATGGCAATCAGTGTCTTAGAAAGAATCAAAGCTTTGTTATCAGACAACCTTGATATTGAATCCCTAGTATAAATTTTATTTTTCTGCAGCTCAAACCCCTCACTTGTGAAATGGAACCCAGAAGACCTTCTGCACAGGGTCTTTGCAAGGAATGAATGAGAAAACATCTTCAGGACCCGGCGTACAGCTGGTGCTCAATAAGGGTCAGCGCTTTGTTCAAATTTTTTGTTTTTTAAAACAAAGCCTCCCATGAATCCACTGTCTGCTTTGTTCTAACACAGGGCCCCCGCACTCCACCATAGTATAACCTCCCTGGGGGTTGAAAATGTTGCCCATCTCATGCACCATTGCATTCCCAGGTCTTAGAACAATCCCTAGCACTCACTAAAACTTGCGGAATGTTGAACAGGAATATCAGCTAATGTTGGTAGACTTAGTTTAAAAAGAACATTAGCATTCACTGTTTCACTTGAGCAGCGTCACAGTCTCGTTATTATTTTCTCCTTTTGTTATGTGGGGAAGCCAAAACTCAGGAAGGTCATGTGACTTGTCCAAGAAAAGCACAGAGAAGAAGGATGTTCAGTCTTCAGATCCCATATCAGTGATCTCTGCTCTTGATCGTGCTGTCATACACTCTGGTACCAGCCACTCGAGCAGAGAACTTACTCTGCTGCCTCGACCCTGGGGGGAACGAGTTCCAGTATAATTTCTACCTTTTTGTGAAAAACAACCTACTCCAGTGGGTCACGCAAGGCCCAGGACCCAAATGATGCAGAACGTCCATCATCATCAGCCCAGCATTCTCGTTCTTTTCAGCAGCACAAAACTGGCCTCAGGCAGCTGAGAACACAAATGCTTCACAATCACGAATTAAATTTTCCAGATCTCAGGAGAAAAACACTAGCACCAGCCACAAAAAAGGTTTCAGGAAAAGTTGCTCCAGGCCAAATTTATTCACAGACCTGGAGGGAACTTTAGAGATCCTTTGTTAAATGAGGAAAGTGAAAGCCTTAATTTTAGAGAGGAGGATACGGATTTCCAGAGAGGGTGAGTCACCTGCTCAAGGTCACACAGCAAGTTGGTAAAGGAACTGAAACTAGCTAGCACAGGTTTCTAGCCTCCCAGATTATAACATCATCATCACCCTCAGAGCCCAGGGAACGTGAGGATGAGTTGGCGATGCTGATTGACGGTGCAGCTGCCGATAGCTCTGTGTCCCATAATGAACGCTCCCTGAGGGTCGAGCCCTGTGTGCTACGCGTTCCACACATTTGATCTCATTACATCTTCTATTAGTTTCATTCACATACTAGCTTCAATTAAAGCAAGTAGGAAAGAAAAAACTTGCCCAAAGGCACATAGTTAATAAGTACTGAAGTCAGCAGACCATTCTCTCCCCATATTAACAATTCTAAGAGTGAGCAAAAGAAAAAAAAAAAAAAAAAAGAAAACAAACCAAAAAATCCCTGTCATCTGCTTCCTTCTAGATGATAAGGTGATGGATCAACTAAAGTAGTATGTTTTTAAGACTACTGGCTTGCTTGACTGGACTTTCTTCAAGACCCTCACCACACTATTATGTGACAAACTCTGCCCTATCCCGACCAACCCCTCACCTTGTAAGACCAGCCTTAAAGTCACCCAGCCCCAGGGCTAAAATACTTTAAATATCTTCCTCTGACCTCTGTCTTCTGAGGGGCTGTGACCACTCCTATAAGGTGATGTTCCCTTTCCTGCATGAGGTCTGATAAACCTGGCTTTGCTTTATCTATATGTGATTCTGGGAGGCTTCTGAGGCAACTACCTCAGCAGGTGGCAGAACGGGAGCTCAAACCCAGATGTGCTGTAATACAGACTCCGTGCTACTAACCGTTACATACTATCCCCCCTTCATCAACTACTACTTCTTTGTAACTCAACTCAAGCTCTGCCCTTCCCTAATTAGCAAAGTCACATTCAAAGGCTCCTACCCCTTCTTTCCAATATATCCTGTGTTCACTGTTATCAAAGCATATTCTTCAGTGTATCTACCCCTCCCCACTGTCAACAGACTATATGTCATGAGAACAAGAGTCATGCCTTCATTCATGCATTCACTCATTCATTCATTCCCTTAACAAATATCTTTAAAGCACCTGCTATGTGCCAGGTTCTGTGCTAGGTGTTTATTCATGATTTTATTATCATCATTTCAGCGCACAGAAGGCATTCAATATATATTTATTTTAAAAATGAATGGAGAGTTGAATGGATGGATAGGTGGGTGGATAGTGCTATAAAATAATCCTTCTTTGTAGGAACAAGCTTAAGACACCCAGCGTTGGGCTGGGGTGCCTCTTCCTCCCTGACAGGTCTTGTAGACTCTAGTTGGATATGAAATGAAAGGAGGAACACACATTGCTTTTTTCTTCCTAATATAGGAGAGGCAGCTGGCAGATCCCCAGAGAATAATGCCAGAAAAATGAGACTCTGGTCCACTTTGTCCCCCTGGGAAGTGCTACAGTCCAACAGCTGGAGAAAAGTGGTTCGTGCCAGTAGCCTGATCACATGACTCAGTGGGGCTCCAAGGTTCCCTTGAACATTAAGGGCACCGTTTCTCTCCTCATTCAGAGTGACCTGTGAAGCCAGTCCGCAGCTTCCCAAGGTTACTCCAAGCCTCCCGCTTCGCACCCACCTCACCCTGGCCCCCTCCAAACCAACACAGGAAAATGAGGGAGCAGAATTTCAGGAGAGCGCTGAAGTCGATGTCTCTCTGCTTTCTCCAAATGACTGTAAAGGTGACAGTGACAGAGAACAAACCAGTGCTATAGACTGAATGACAGAGAGCAACTAGAGAGATTACTGCAAAAATTCCTAGAGTCCTACAGTGCCTCCTTTTTTGCTTCCCTCCTTCATGGTCATGAACAAAGAGGCTTTGCAGAAAACCACACACGATGGAGAGTTCCAAAAATGTTGTTTTCCCCCATCTCTTGGGATGCACTGGTCAGTGGTTGCTGAGAATATTAGAGAAGGGGGGTCAGTGTCCATGACCTTGACCCAAACACTTCTTAATCCTCCACCTCAAGGAGACATGAAGGAGAAGCTCAGTGCACCACCACCTCCCTCCCTAAGACCAGATGCAAGGGGGCAGCACATCACCACCTGCCTTTTTCACACTCAAACATGGTTTTGTTTACGAGGCTAAGGGAAGAATGGCTATCCTGGGTATGAGCCACTGATAGAGAAGAAAGCAA
Organism: Balaenoptera physalus; assembly: GCF_965194825.1. NCBI lineage: Eukaryota > Metazoa > Chordata > Mammalia > Artiodactyla > Balaenopteridae > Balaenoptera > Balaenoptera physalus. Next base: position 100,092,752 of record NC_138896.1, on the reverse strand, counting down.
AGAGGAATAAATCTCCAAAAAAAAAAAAAAAAACTCTAAACAAAACAGCAAGAAACTAGCCCAGAACTTCAGCAGAGGTAACAGGGGTTAAAAGTAAATTCTGACTCTGGTTTCCTCTAGGGATGCAGTCAGCTGAACCAGCACTGCTCTCTCCAATACAGGAAAAGGAAAACAGGACAACCGGCAATTTCCTAACTTTCTTCAGAAATTCAGAGGACCGAGGTCAGAGGGCAACCAACTAACCCAAAACTTTAAAAAAGAGCGGGGCTTGCAAACAGAGACGAGATACCAACACTTGTTTTCCAGGGACGACACCTAAAATGTTTCACAAATTATTAAAGGCCTAACGCGGGCTAGGGAGAGGGGAATCCCGGGGGCAGCAAGTACAAGAGGAATTCCCACCCACCTGTGGGCTTTTCTCCTGGAAAGAAAGATTGGCAAGGGGCCTGAGAAAACATCCCTTGAGGTCCTGGGTAGGGGAGAGCAGTCTCAGAGAAAGGCAGGAGGCCTCGAGTCCCTGCCCACAACATCCTTCTCAAGGCATCCAAGTCTTCCAGCGCTGGGGGAAGGGCGACAAGCACTGTCCCCAGGGCCACATTGTGACTGCCACATGCACTAAGGCGCCTCGTCCTTCATGGGCCTCTTCCTTCATTTAAAAAAATATTGAAAATTACATTTTCCCACTGTGTTGGTATAAAAATGAATATAATCCAAGCTGGATACATTATTCTATATTTATTATTATCGTATTCATGTTCTCTTATGATTTGGAATAAATGAAAGCATTGGTGGAGAGCCCTAGAAGTATGATATGTTCTAGACACTGCGTACTGCGACTAGTGGAAAAGTCAGCGGGGTTGTCACCTTCGGGCAACGGGAAACAGCCACTGCAGCTGGGGGAAGGGAAGAGAAAAAAGCCCCCGACTCCTCAGAGAAGGACAGATCTACAGCTGAGGGCTCAGCAGGAGTTCAGGGTCACGTTGGAGATGCAGGGACACTATCACAACCACAGAAGCCCCACGTCCAAACACAACTAGCCTAGCCATCTAGCGAGTAACAGCGGCCCATGGCCAAGAGCATGGAGAAAACCCTCTCTGTGGGAAAAGGCAAAACTATAGGGGGCACAGTTCCCTGTGCTATACAGTAGGTCCTGAACTCTGCTCAATATTCTGTAAGAACCAAAATGGGAAAAGAATTTAAAAAAGAATACATACAAGTATATGTATAACTGAATCACTTTGCTGTACACCTGAAACTAACAACATTGTTAATCAACTAGGCTCCAATGGAAAATAAAAATTTTAAAAACAAAAAACAAACAAACAAACTATAGGGTGGAGAACAGATCAGCTGTTGCCAAGGGTAGCGGGTGGGAGACGCGTTGGCACAGGTATTGACATTAGGGGGCTTTTCGGTGGGGACGTGGAATGGAACCGTCCTCTGTCTTATTTGTGGCTGTGGATACAGGACTCCACGCATTTATCAAAACTCAAAAAACTATACACCAAGAAGAGTGTTTTCACTATATGCATGTAAGTTAATAAATTTGCATTTCATCGAGCTAGAAATGCCCTCGACTGCTCCCTTCATGTAACATTCTACATTCAGCAGCCTCGCCCCTGCAGCCTTTCCCAGGCACGCTGCCGTTTCCACACAGCTTGCCCATCAAGAAGGAAACATGTTAAAAGAAAAATAAGACAAAGGTCCCCAAATGAAACCTTTAAATACATATTATTAATAGAAGCGCTGTTTGGGGCTGAGACAAGTTGAGTTTTGAGGAGAATATAAAACTTTTAAAAACATAGGATACATTCTTGGACTACTTACGAAATCTCCCTGTGTTACCATTCATTTATTGCTTGGATAAAGAGATAAAGTGAAATTATTAATGTGTCTCTGCCATAAATAATTAACCTCATCATGGGATAAAGCGGGAAAGCTGGTTAAAAAAAAAACAACAAAAAACGCTCCCTCTAATAGTAATTGATACTTATCTCCTCTGTCTCTCTAGTAAAAGCTACTCATAACACTTATTACTGTCATGAGGAGAACGAATACTTAATCCATCATAATTCCAGACGATTTATCCATAGACTGGAAAGGGGGCAGTGCTTCTCTTTTGCCATTCATAAAACAGGAGCTCCAATAAATCACTCAGGAAAGACTGCCATTCAAGCGCCTTCTCCTCATGTTTTAGCTTAAAGGAATAGGTCCTTGACGCCATGATGATAAATCAAATCCGCGTGCAGTGATTGGACCCATTAACAGATTTCAGATTTGAGTGAGTAACTGTTCTCTGCCCCATCAGTTCGGGAATGTGACCCTCTGTTTATTCATGAGAAAGACACACTTCCTGAGTCTCACTGGCAAGAGGGTGTTGATGGAGCGATTTTACCAATAATAATTCATATTTTACTGGCTCTTGCCCTCACCTGCTCATACAGGATCTCTGATCAGCTGTAATGCTTCACCTGGGGAGTCCGAAGCCTCCACCCGAGTTATCTCACAAGCGTTCGGGGTCCAGACTCTCAGCTACTGTCACTATAAGGTGCCCACACGTCTCCTCCCCTGATCCAGCCGTGTCCTCTGCCCATGAAGACCCTAGAGACCATCGCATCACTACCACCGCTGCTGAGACCCACCATGAGTGACCGACCCCAGGTATCCATCCACGGCCCCCTAAGCCACCAGCCCTCAAGGTACCAGATGCCATTCTCCACCCTCCTCACGCCGCGCTGACTCCCACCATGTCACCCAAGCAGCGGTTTGTCCACCAGCTCTAAGCCCCTTATGATAACAGCTTCTTTACATTCTCCCTAAAAATCTCCCTGCTGGGCCAGGCTGGCACAGACAGATGCTACACTTTTCATACCACAGACCTCCCTCCAAACCAGGCCCTCAAACCTCTATCAAGCTTTTAAAAAAATCTTTTATTGGCTCACGCAAGTTCCTTTATTTCTTGTTCTCTTTTACTGGGATAAAATGCACATAAAATTTACCACTGTAACTTTTTTTTTTTTTTTTAATAGCTACTTTATTTATTTATTTATTTATTTTTTTGGCTGTGTTGGGTCTTCGGTTCGTGCGAGGGCTTTCTCTAGTTGCGGCAAGTGGGGGCCACTCTTCATCGCGGTGCGCGGGCCTCTCACTATCGCGGCCTCTCCCGTTGCGGAGCACAGGCTCCAGACGCGCAGGCTCAGTAGTTGTGGCTCACGGGCCCAGCTGCTCCGTGGCATGTGGGATCTTCCCAGACCAGGGCTCAAACCCGTGTCCCCTGCATTAGCAGGCAGATTCTCAACCACTGCGCCACCAGGGAAGCCCACTGTAACCTTTTTTAAAGGTACAGTTCAGCGGTATTAAGCACATTCATATTTTTGTGCATGTGTCACCACCATCCATCTCCAGAAACCTTTTCACCTTGCAAAACTGGAACTCTGTACCCATGAAACACCAACTCCCCAATGCCCTCCCCCTAGCCGCTGGCAACCACCATTCTACCTTCTGTCTCCATGACTTTGACAGCTTTATGTATCTCATGTAAGTGGAATCATACAACATTTGTCTTTGTTACTCACTTATTACACTTTGCGTAATGTCCTCAAGGTTCAGCCAGGGTTTTCCTTTGCTTTTTCAAGAAAAAACAAAACCCCAATGCAAAACAACCTCTCAAAACCTGTCCAATAGTTCACCAACTACGTCTGAATTTCAACTTGGGCCCAAGGTGAGATGCGTACCTCACAAAGCCTTATATATCAAACCTCTAGATTTCAGATCCAACTTCTAATTCCTTTCCCAGGGCCACCAACATCTCACCACTCTCTAGCTTACCCATAACTTTCAGTGTTAATGAGCAGAAACAAGTCAATTAGTGATAGGATACCTTCTTTTCTACTATTCTTCTTTCGTAAAAGAAGACATCCCAACTCACTACTTTTCAGTCTGCTATGTAATTTCTGAGACTTACATCCTCCTCTTTTATAGCACGTTCCCATCAATCATCTGACATCAGCTTCACCACAACCCTATAAAATAAGGCAGAATGAGTACTATTGCAAACACACCTGAGGAAAGTGAGGCTTAAAGAGGTTAAATAACTTGTCTGAGGCCACACAGTAAATCTGCGTCTGAGTCTAAACTAGGCATCTTGTATCCATAGAACATTTCTTCCATCTGCTATAACTCACGACATCTGTCTTGATAGGAGGTTATGATCCAAAGGGCATTAAAATATCCTACAGTTGTTCCAAGCCTCACACCCTCATTTCTTTCTTTCTTGCCCCCTGTTTTTTTAAAATGGGGTATTTAGATTTCTCATGCTAAGAAAAAGGGATAAGATGAGTCTCATTGAAGAAACTTAATTCTCAGCATCTCTAGCTAGAGCAGCAGTCTGAAGGCAACTTTTCATGTAGCTTCCTGAGCAAAAGAAGTTCAATGCATTGCTACTATTTCCTTATAAATATAAAATGCTTATTATCAAGCTCTAAGCTCATTTACCATACTCAATAAAAAGTGGTTTCTCAGAGTTTTTTCAGTTTTTATAATTTACTTTTAAGAAATTATCTTATCTCAATCTACACAGGCAACTCTAGTACAAATAAAAAACTGTCATTGCAAACAGAACACTCTACAAATCCTTTCTGACATCTCTTGGCACTGAACCCTATGACAGAGATGTTATCATAAATGAAATACTAAATGTAAGCATACTCAGGTCCACGATTTATATATTGAGTTTTCAATATTCTGGAAAATAACTTCCCTTTTCTACCTTTCAGTTTTCTCTTCTGCTCATCAAGGGGATCGGACTTGGCCACCTCAATTGTTTCATAATTCAAAGCTGACAACCCTTCTAGAAATCTGATCATTACTGCAATGTCCACTAGGTGGCAGAAGAGGCAATCTGGCAGTAGTCGGAAAAGTACGGCTAAAATTCTAGCAATTCTGGGGGCTGCTAGAAGGACAATTTGAAATGTGGTCTCATCATTTTACAGATGAGGAAACTGAGACCCAGAGTGGTTATATACTACTTTGTCTTTTTCTCTGAAACAGCAAGCAATATACTTAAACTCCACAGTTTGCTCACCTGTAAGATGGGACTAACTGCTTCTACCTAGGTCTGAGTTTATAAGGAGACGGCATATATGAAAACACCTAACACAGTGCCTAGCCATGGTACATGCTGAATAAAAAGTATCCGTCACTATTTTTACTTAAAGAGTTATTGTCAGAACTAAAAAGAGAAAGTAGATTTTCTGAGATGTCAGAATTATAACAATGTTTAAATTATTAATAACCTGGGAGAGATCTTACCATCTTGCATTTTGCTACTTTTTATAGGTAGTTGCTTCATCTGAGCTGCATGTTCTATTATTTAAGGTGTGTATTCCCTTTCTTTCCTTCTTCATCTTTCTGAGGAGCATTACTGCTTCTTTAGAGGACTATTTTTGCAAATTTTAAGTTTCAAATTTCTTTACCAATACCTATGAATATCCACCTTGAATTTGCTGTCACTTGTTGCTCAGTTGTTGGAACTTGACAGGCATCAAAGGAGATATGATAAACTGGCTTTAGGATTGAAACCAATAGCGTTAATACCTAATATCTAATGGGAGCTTACTCTATAGCAGGCCTTGCACTAAGGGCTCTCTCTGTATGAATACACTTTGATCCTTACTCAAAACTTTGAAGGAGGTACTTTTATTACTCTCATTTAGAGATGAGGAAATTGAAGCATAGAATCTACATAGAAATGTAATATATTCCACTGCATAGCACAATGTTCCCAGCAACCCTGGAATTATTCTTGCCTTTAATAAAATACATGAAAATTGTTCATCTCAAAGATCAGACTCTTTCGAACAACTTCCCTTCCCTCAGCTAGGAAGCTGGTACCATTTCAAATTACTCTGTAGGCCAACAAAAAGAATAACATGAACCAACCTACCAATATCACAGTGTCGTCCTGTCTCAAGCATTTTCTCAGACTCTCTACTTGTTTCTTTTCTTAATGAGATTATTTATAATATTTGTAAATTATATTGTAATTTTATAATATTATATGTAACTAAGGAAAACTATAAATATGTATAATATTTAATAAAGAAAATCATTTTTCACCAGCTGATATGTTTTCCTATTTTTGTTTTAGGGCAAAATACTAAGAATAATCACCTCATAAAGCCCCTGATTTCCTAGCCCAGTGCCCTCAATCAATGCTGTGATTTCCCCCAAATCCCAGAGATCTAATCAGATCTTCATATAGCCCTTGGATCAAACAAACAACTTTTCTTCGCTCCCCAGCCTGCGGCCAGAATGCCTTGTTCTTTCCTCTCTTCCCTTCCCAAACAGAGTAAGCTCCTTGAGAAGAGGGATAACATGTTAAACTACTTATGTTTTCCCTGGGCCTCCTAATACCCAAACGCTTCCTGATTTTTTTTTTTTAACATCTTTATTGGAGTATAATTGCTTTACAATGGTGTGTTAGTTTCTGCTTTATAACAAAGTGAATCAATTATACATATACATATGTTCCCATATCTCTTCCCTCTTGCGTCTCCCCCCCTCCCACCTTCCCTATCCCACCACTCTGGGTGGTCTCAAAGCACTGAGCTGATCTCCCTGTGCTATGTGGCTGCTTCCCACTAGCTATCTATTTTACATTTGGTAGTGTATATATGTCCATGCCACTCTCTCACTTTGTCCCAGCTTACCCTTCCCCCTCCCCATGTCCTCAAGTCCATTCTCTAGTAGGTCTGCGTCTTTATTCCCATCTTGCCCCTAGGTTCTTCATGACCACTTTATTTATTTATTTATTTTTTAGATTCCATATATATGTGTTAGCATACTGTATTTGTTTTTCTCTTTCTGACTTACTTCACTCTGTATGACAGACTCTAGGTCCATCCACCTCACTACAAATAACTCCATTTCGTTTCTTTTTAGGGCTGAATAATATTCCATTGTATATATGTGCCACATCTTCTTTATCCATTCATCTGTCGATGGACACTTAGGTTGCTTCCATGTCCTGGCTATTGTAAATAGAGCTGCAATGAACATTGTGGTACATGACTCTTTTTGAATTATGGTTTTCTCAGGGTATATGCCCAGTAGTGGGATTGCTGGGTCATATGGTAGTTCTATTTTTACACTTCCTGATTTTGATAAGACAATAAATGACCAAAATAAGAAATATTAGGAACCTAAATGATCTAAGATCTTGGCTTAGATCCATAGCCCCAAATTTGTCAACTATTCGCCCCTTTCTTATTAAATATGTTGTCCAAGAAAACATGCAAGTTGTTGTGAAGCATAAGCATAGCAAGACTTCCTTCAACACTAAAATATAAAGATTGTGTGGAGTTCAATGAAACACTGAATAAGCCTTTACTATGTGTGATGAACTAGGCCACATGCTGGTAACTCAAAGGTGAGACACAGTCCTTCACTTCTGGATTCAAATCCAGAAATTTGAAAAATAAATAATTTAAATGATACACGTGAGTAGAAGGATAGGGTCTTGTGGTCCCTTTACTCCTTTGTCCTTTTTCATCTTTGCCCCTGGTGAGCAACGTTATGCTATGAAGGGGAATAAGCACTGAGTACTCATGGGTCAAACTGGACCCCTCTTACTTAGATGAGGGACAACACCAAGAAAGGAGTAATGCAGACTTAAACACATGGGAAGGGGCAAGATGAAGCTGGGAGCAATAGAGATCAAAGGAGAGGGGCTTCCAGATACCCAAGGAAAACAGCTTTGACAGTGACTGAAAAACGACTTAGGAAAGGGGAAAGAAATATGCATACGTTGAATTTCAGGCATATTGGCATTCAGCTGCAAACAAGAACAGGTTCTTAGTGGTTACAGAGTGAGCCTGCCAATCCCACTTGCCACTTGAAGTATTACAGCAAATATATATCAGTAATGCTCAAGGTTGATATGAACTACAGAAGTAATATTGAAGAGGGAGTTGATAATGTGGTTCTAAATACCAGATGATGGGGGTTTACCCAACTCAGGATGGGATGGAATGGAGGGGAATGCATTTCACATTAATTCATATCATCCCAAACCTTACAGCTGTCACCACAACGTAGAAATTTTAGCCGGCAAAGAGTCCACCTCAAACCTCACCATCAATATTATAGGTTGAATTGTGTCCCCACAAAATTTGTATGTTGAATTCCTAACTATCAGTACATCAGAATGTATTTGGAGATAAGGTCTTTAAAGAGGTAATAATGATTAAACGAGGTCATTGAGGTGAGCTCTAATAAAATATGACTGGTGTCCTTATAAGAAGAGGCAATTATAACACAGACACACACAGAAGGAAGACCATGTGACAAAGACACAGCGAGAAGATGGTCATTTATAAGCCAAAGAGAGAGACCCTCAGAAGACACCAACCTTGCTGACACCTTGGTCTTGGACTCCAGTCTCCAGAATTTTGAGGAAATACATTTCTGTTGTTTAAGACACTGGTCTGTGGTACTTTATTACGGCAGCCCCAGCAAATTAATACACCCAATGCCTATAGATATCACCTACGGCCACCATCATTCTAAACTCTAAGGTCAAACTTCTGGGGAAGTTGCCTTTTTCAGCTCACTTGCACAGCCAATGGAGATAATAAATACAAGTCTACAGTGGCCTTGCTCACCTCACAATTTCTCAGCTGCCTCAGAACAGGAAGTTTAATTTTCCTTCTTGTCACTGCCACAAAACCGCATGCATGGCTAAGCTAATTCATCTTGTAACATGTACCTTCTCAAGCATGTCACGGGAGATCTATGGGTTTTCTCTCAAAAAATAAACACTTGAGTATGTTTTTAACAAGTTTTTCTCCCAAGGTTCAAATTCACGGGGTTAAACATAAAAAGAGGAAACATAAAAAAAATCACTTGCCTTATATTATGGGATGTATCCAGTCAACCATGATAGTAAAATGCCTATTTTTTCATTTTAAAAGGAAAGTGCTTATTGATAAAGCCAGTGTTGTCTGTTCCAAAACTCAGCAGTACTGTTTAGCAGAGTACAGGCCAAAATACCCCAAGTGGCTACAGGTAGCAAGTGAGTTTATGAGACAGAAGCCACTGCCAAATTAAAATTAAAGTTAAATACTGCCGTATTAAAATTTCCTATCACTTCCATTTCAGTCAGCTTCCTTAGCACATTTCTGATGCTCTTGAAAGAAAGAGACAGTATCTTATACTCCCTATTTAAATCCACATCTTCTCTTCCTCAGGATCCTGCAAGATGTCAAACCCATAGGAAAATATCAATGAATATGCCCCAAACTCTGAGCAACAACTACTCCGCAGATCTTTCTACTGAATGGAGGATTGAGAATATCTTACTCATGATTTTCAAGACTTAAGGAAGAGCGAATATTTATGCTAAGGCACCAGAAAATCCGTGACTATGCAAGCAAAATACTCCTGCCATGAAATACAATCAGAAATTCAGGTAATGTGTACAAGACTATCCAACCCATTTTTTTTTTTTGACAAAACCTTTTTTAGGCAAATATGAAGATTCAGACTTTATTGCTTATTGCCAACATCATCACAAAACCAATAAAGTAAGGAATGTCGCAATGATACCAAAAAATTAAAAGGTTGGGGCCTTATAACCTTTGTGGGACAAATTCAATGTATTTGGCCATCAACCTGGTCCTTTGTCATGCTGGCTGCACTTCACCCCAGACCTCAAAATCCACATGGAGGGCTTCTCCAGACAGCTGGCAAGGAGGGGGCATTTGTCTGTCTGGCTCTTTCCATCTTATATTGGTTACAGGGAACTATCTTTCCTGTACTTCTAGGTTGCTGTATCCAGCGCCTCAGGACCACTAAGGAAGTAAAATCTGGGTCCCCCACTACGGTGTTTCATTCATGTCCAAAAGTAGAGAAAAACCAACCATGTGAGACAACAACCAAAGGAGAAAACAGAAACAGAGACAGAAAGCCTGAGGTATCTAAAAAAGAGTACTAGGTTTGTGTTTCAACATAAAGACTAACCGGAGAAGCACCCCCAAACACATATTAAGCACATGATATATATTTTTCTTATATGTATATAATTCTGTGGTATTTGTATATACCAAGAGAATAAGATCATATATCCAGAAGTAGATTCAATCACATATGGGAATTTAATATATAGTAAAGGTCACATTTCAAATCAAGAAGGAAAAATTTTTAATGATGTCAAAAAAATAGCAGTCTCGTAAGAAATAAGGCTGGATCCCTCCTTCATACCTTACAGCAGGGTAAAAACCTAATGGATAAAATGATTAAACAAAAAAGAAATCATAAATGTACCAGAAGAAACCAAAGGAAATTTTCTTTGATAACACCAGAATGGAAAATGTATTCTTAAGTATGACATGGAGCCCAGAGACATACAAGAAAGGATCTGGGTTCAATTACACAAAAATCTTTAAGGTCTACATAGCAAAAAACAAAAACGAAAAAATCTTTAATTCATATCACAGAGGACTAATTTACACAAAGAATTCCTACAGGTGACAAGGTTAAAACTAACAATAGAATTGAAACATGGGTAAACAATATGAACAGCTGGTTCAGAGAAAAATACAGCTGTTACATACATAAAATGGTTCTTAAAACTTTCTTTTAGAGAAATAAAACCATAATGAGATATCACAACTGTTAGATGGAGTCCTAATATAGATAATTTGGTAAACATCACATTGGCAAGACTGTGAAAACTGTATTTTTATATGTGATTCTTGGAAATATAATGTGGTAAACCCTTAATGACTAGAAATTTAATGACATCATTATCTGTCAAATTGTAAAGCATATACCCATTCACCAAGGAATCTCAAGTTTAGGGATGTGCTACAAACACACACACACACACACACATTTATACGTGAAGTCATGTGCAGAAGATATTCATTGTAGCAGTATTTATATTAGCAAAACCCGTGACATAACCTAAATGTACATCAATGCGAGAGCAGTCAAATAAATTATATTACATACATACAAAAGAGTAATTGTCAAATGGTCAAAGGAAGAAACTCTGTAGCTGCTGAAATAGAAAATTCTCTGAGATACACAATTAAGTATCAAGGACTAGGGCAGGACAGTGTTTATAACATATATAGCTGTATTTTTTAAAAAGTACCTATTCTTGAATATGCACAGAATATACTCTAAATACAAATATTCAGCAAAGTGTTAAAGTTGTTATTTCTAAGGGAGAGAAATAAATTCAGAATCAAGGTTTGGAGAATCTGAGGAAAGAATACCTTTATGAATGTGGTGCTATGTAAATGTGTTACCTACTCAGAAAAATAAGCATACAACATTTGAAATCTCTTCATCCCCTAATTTATGGAAACTTCTTATGAGCTCATCCTACTTTGTTACCAGGACATCCTTAGATACTCTGAATCCCAGTATAGACTCCATTTCTGTGTACTCAAAGAAGAAAAAAGTCAGAAGAAAAAAAAAAGAAAAACAACAAAATGTTAACTATAGTTATTTCTATGTAGTAGGATTATAGATCATTTTATTTTTTCTTCATTTTTCTGACTTTCTATACTAAATACATATATAGTTTTTTATAAATAATATTAAAAGATTTTATATGCAACAGTTAAAATACTAGGAGAGAAAAAGACATTTTATCTAGGCTAATCAAAAGAAAGCTGGAGTAACTATATTAATTTCAGACAAAACAGAACTCAGACTAAGAAAAATTATCAGTGCTAAAGAAGGGAATTACATAAGGACAGAGTGGTCAATACTCCAAGAAGGTAAAATAATCTTTAACATGTATGCACCTAACAACAGAGCATTAAAATGCATGGGTCAAGAACTGATAGAACTGAAATAAGCAAATCCACTCTTATAGGTGGAGGTATCAAACACCTCTCTTTATGTAACTGATAGATCAAGTAGACAGAAAATCAGTTATAATAGAAATGACCTGAACAATACTGTCATTTAACTTGATCTAACTGCCATTTATAAAATGCTGCATCCAACAACAGAATAACCAGACTCACATGAAATATTCTCAAAGACAGACCACATTCTGAGCTATAATACACATCTTAACAAAGTTAAAAGGAAATAAATTATACAGTCTATTTTCAATCAATAATTAAAGTAGAAATCCATAACAAACTTATATATATATATATAAAAGCCAGTTCTTTGAAAAAGAAATCAATAAAATTAACAAACCTGGGCTTCCCTGGTGGCGCAGTGGTTAAATGAATCCACCTGCCAACACAAGAGACATGGGTTCGAGCCCTGGTCCAGGAAGATCCCTCATGCCGTGGAGCAACTAAGCCTGTGTGCCACAACTACTGAGCCTGCGCTCTAGAGCCCATGAGCCACAACTACTGAAGCACATGTGCCAAAACTGCTGAAGTCCACATACCTAGAGCCCGTGCTCCACAACAGGAGAAGCCACTGCAATGAGAAGCCTGCTCACCACAGCTAGAGAAAGCCCGTGCACAGCAACAAAGACCCAACACAGCCAAAAATAAATAAATCAATTTAAAATAAATAAATAATAAATTCACTTAAAAAAAAAAAAAAAAAAACCTTTAGCCAAGATCACCAGAGAGAGAGAGAGAGAACAAATTACAAATAACAAAAATGAAAGAGGAATTATCACTACCAGTTCCATGGACACTAAAATGGTAATAAACGAATACCATAAACAAGTCAGTGGCTACAAATTTAATAACTCAGATTAAGTGGACCAATTACTTTAAAGTTACAAACTACCAAAACTCACAGTGAGAAACAGATAAATCTATGAAACAAAGGCTAAATCTATGAAACAAACTAAATCAATAATCAATACTCTTCCCAAAAAGAAAGCATCAGGCCCAGACAGTTTCACTAGTGAACTCCACCGAATATTTCAGCAAGAGACGATGCCAATTCTTCACAATCTCTTCCAGAAAACAGAAGCAGAAGGAACACTTCCTAACTCATTCTATAAGAAGAGAATTACTCTAATACCAAAACAAGATGAAGACATCACAAGAAAGGAAAATTAACGATCAATGTCTCTCATGAATAGAGATGTAAAAATCCTCAACAAAGTATCATCAAATTGAATGAAACAACATATAAAAAGAATTATATGCCATGGCCAAGTCATGGGATTTATTCCAGGTATGCCAGACTGGGTCAAGATTAAAAAATCAATCAATGTAACCACTACATTAACAGACTAAAGAAGAAAAGCCATTTAATCACATTGATTGATGCAGAGAAAGCATTTGACATAATTCAACACCCATTTATTATTAAAAACTCTCAGAAAAGTATAAACAGAGGGGAACTTCCTCAATTTGATAAAGAACATCTAAAAAAATTGGACATCTAACATCATAAATAATAGTGAGTAACTGAACACTTTGTTCCTAACGTCAGGAACAAGACAAGGATGTGCTAACAACTCCTATTCAATATAATATTGGAAGATATAGATAGTGAAGTAAGACAAGAAAAGGAAATGAAAGATATAAAATACAAGGAAAGGAAGATATACGAGTACCTGTTTTCACAGATGACATAATTGCCTATGTAGAAAACCCCAAAGAATCAACCAAAAAACTCCCGGAATTTCTTACAAAGCTAAATGTGGTCTTCTCACATAATCCAGCAATCATGCTTCTAGGTAACTACCCAACTGATCTGAAAACTTATGTCCATACAAAAACCTGCATCTAAATGTTTATAGCACCTTTATTCATAATCATCCAAAACTGGAAGCAACTAAGATGTCCTTTGATAGGTGAAAAAACAAACTTGCATATCCATACAATGGAGTATGATTCAGTAATCAAAAGCAATAACTAAATAAGAAAAGATATAATAGAAGATGTATTTCTGATGTACAGAACCTAGGGGCAGGACAGGAATAAAGACGCAGACGTAGAGAATGGACTTGAGGACATGGGGAGGGGGAAGGGAAAGCTGGGACGAAGTGAGAGAGTGGCATGGACTTATATATACTACCAAATGTAAAACAGATAGCTAGTGGGAAGCAGCCGCCTATCACAGGGAGATCAGCTCGGTGCTTTGTGACCACCTAGAGGGGTGGGATAGGGAGGGTGGGAGGGAGACACAACAGGGAGGAGATATGGGGATATATGTATATGTATAGCTGATTCACTCTGTTATAAAGCAGAAACTAACACAACATTGTAAAGCAATTATACTCCAATAAAGATGTTAAAAAAAAAAAGATATAGTAGAATCTTAAACTCATATTGCTAAGTGAAAGGAGCCTATCTGAAAAGGCTGAATCTTGTATGATTCCAATAATATATTCTGGAAAAGGCAAAATTATAGAGGCAGTAAAAGGTCTTTGGTTCCAGGGTAAAGAGGGATGGGAGGAGCATTAAAATGGTGAGGCACAGGGAATTATTTATTTATTTGTTTGTTTGTGTGTTTGTTTTGGCTGTGTTGGGTCTTCGTTGCTGTGTGTGGGCTTTCTCTAGTTGCGGTGAGTGGGGAGAGCAGTGAAACAATTCTGTATGATTCTGTAATTATGGACACATGATACTATGATTTTTTCAAAACCCACGGACGTTTACGACACAGAGAATGAACCTTAATGTACACAAATGTTTATGAAATTATTTAGGAGATCAGAGGCAATTTCAGTATGGAATGTAAAATGTGACAAAACAATCTAATTGTATTACATTTCTATGAAACAACCCCACTGAAGTGGAGCAAGAAATAAGTTAATGACCTAAGTACCTTTGGAAATGAGCGGGGTCCATAAAAGCAAACACAAAAGAAACTATGTATGCATAAGTACTATACTCTAGCTGGTAAAGTTCTTCCCCGGGGGAATATGGGTTAAAAAAATTATCCTATTGCCAGACTTGTAAAATGAAATTGAATAATTAAGCAAATGAACACGCAACAGTGAGAGCCAGGTTTCTCACTGTTGGGATGTGAGTTTACAGATTAGCAAGGGAGGAAGGTAGAACAATCCATTTTTGATGGGTTATAGTTGGAGAGAGCAGTATAAATTCACATTTAGCTTAATCAAGGAATTTGGTAAAGTTGCAGGATACAAAATTAATGCACAGAAATCACTTGCATTCCTATACACTAACAACGAAAGAGCAAAAAGAGAAATTAAGGAAACAATTCCATTCACCATTGCAACAAAAAGAATAAAATACCTAGGAATAAACCTACCTAAGGAGGTAAAAGACCTGTACTCAGAAAACTATAAGACACCGATGAAAGAAATCAAAGATGACACAAACAGTTGGAGAGATATACCATGTTCTTGGATGGGAAGAATCAACATTGTGAAAATGACTATACTACCCAAAGCAATCTACAGATTCAATGCAATCCCTATCAAATTACCAATGGCAATTTTTACAGAACCAAAACCAAAAATCTTAAAATTTGTATGGAGACACAAAAGACCTTGAATAGCCAAAGCAGTCTTGAGGGGAAAAAATGGAGCTGGAGGAATCAGACTCCCTGACTTCAGACTATACTACAAAGCTACAGTAATCAAGACAATATGGTACTGGCACAAAAACAGAAATACATATCAATGGAACAGGATAGAAAGCCCAGAGATAAACCCTCATACATATGGTCAACTAATCTATGACAAAGGAGGCAAGAACATACAATGGAGAAAAGACAGTCTCTTCAATAAGTGGCACTGGGAAAACTGGACAGCTACATGTAAAAGAATGAAATTAGAACACTCCCTAACACCATACACAAAAATAAACTCAAAATGGATTAAAGACCTAAATGTAAGACCAGTGACTGTAAAACTCTTAGAGGAAAACATAGGAAGAACACTCTTTGATATAAATCACAGCAAGATCTTTTTTGACCCACCTCCTAGAGTAAGGGAAATAAAAACAAAAACAAACAAATGGGACCTAATGTAACTTAAAAGCTTTTGCACTGCAAAGGAAACCATAAACAAGACAAAAAGACAACCCTCAGAATGGGAGAAAATATTTGCAAACGAATGAACGGACAAAGGGTTAATCTCCAAAATTTATAAACAGCTCATGTAGTTCAATATCAAAAAAACAAACAACCCAATCCAAAAATGGGCAGAAGACCTAAATAGACATTTCTCCAAAGAAGATATACAGATTGCCAACAAACACATCAAAGGATGCTCAACATCACTAATCATTAGAGAAATGCAAATCAAAACTACAATGTGGTATCACCTCACACCAGTTAGAATGGGCATCATCAGAAAATCTACAAACAACAAATGCTGGAGAGGGTGTGGAGAAAAGGGAACCCTCTTGCACTGTTGGTGGGAATGTAAATTGATACAGCCACTATGGAGAACAGTGTGGAAGTTCCTTAAAAAACTAAAAATAGAATTACCATATGATCCAGCAATCCCACTACTGGGCATATACCCAGAGAAAACCACAATTCAAAAAGACACATGCACCCCAATGTTCATTGCAGCACTATTTACAATAGCCAGGTCATGGAAACAACCTAAATGCCCATCGAAAGATGAATGGATAAAGAAGATGTGGCACATATATACAATGGAATATTACTCAGCCATAGAAAGGAACAAAATTGGGTCATTTGGAGAGATGTGGACAGACCTAGAGACTGTCATACAGAGTGAAGTAAGTCAGAAAGAGAAAAACAAATATTGTATATTAACACATGTATGTGGAATCTAGAAAAATGCTACAGATGAACTGGTTTGCAGGGCAGAAATAGAGACAGAGACATAGAGAACAAATGTATGGATAACAAGGGGGGAAAGTCGGGGGGATAGGATGAATTGGGAGACTGGGATTGACATATATACACTAATATGTATATAATAGATAACTAATATGAACCTGCTGTATAAAAAAAAAAAGCCCTTCAGCCTTCAGGGCCAAGAGCCAATAGGAGATAGTCCTCCTGGGTCTTCTCAGATGAAGGCTCCTTGCTGAAGACTGAGGCCTGCAGACTTGGACTCCTGTCTTACTCTAGTGGACTGAAACTTCGGACATGTTCCATTTAGACTCTGTCCATAAACTTTATGGTGGGATGAATTGGGAGATTGGGATTGACATATATACACTAATATGTATAAAATAGATAACTAATAAGAACCTGCTATATAAAAATAAAATTCACATTTAGCTTAATATGGATACCGCTATAGAAATATTTATAGATTTGTGTACGTATATGTGTGTGTGTGTGTGTGTATTTATTTATTTATGCATTTATTAGTGTATACCTATTTATTTCCGTGCTCTGTCAGCTGAGAGGGCTTAGAAGCAATGACCCCAGCAACAATGATAACAACCAGCACCCAGTTCTTTGTTCCTAATACTCTGGTCCAATAAAAGGAATTGAGCATCCTTGGAGAAATGGCCAATTCTGTAACTGGAGTGAGAAATATACAAGAAAGAAGTACTGGGGCAAACAAACACAATGATGAGGGTACGTCAAAGGGACACAAGAGCCAACCAAAAGAGTTCCCAATGGCCAAAGCTGGAACAATGTGAAGAACAAAATAAGACAGTATTGAAGTATAACCCAAAGTATAAAATAAATATCCATAGGTCCTTACTGATATAAGTAAATGATGGGATAAATAAATAGGGTAGAAGATAAAAATTTCCCATGCAGAGGAATTTCATATAATTTATGTAGATACTCCACCCTCAAGGAATATCTCAAATGTGAACTGTGGATAGTGTCTTCCTTCCAAAATGTACAGTATGGAAAGAGGAAAAAAAAAAAAAAAGAGTAATTTACAGTGGAGAAATCTGACAAGCACCACCTCACCCAGATGATCAAGGCCAACATCAGCAGTGATGAGTCATGCTGATAATAGGCACCCTTGATATGATATGATGCAGTCTCCTTCTCCAAAGCACGTATAACTTCAGTCTAATCATGAGAAAAAACATCATGCAAATCCCTCTAGAGGACATTCTACAAAATATCTGACCAGTAGTCCTCAAACTGTCAAGGTCATCATAAACAAGGACAGTCTGAGAAACTGTCACTACCAAGAAGAGCCTAAGGAGTCATAAGGATTAAATATAATTCAGTATTCTGGATGGGATCGTAGAGGACAAAAAGGAAATTAGTTATAAACTAACGAAATCTGAATAAAGTATGGACTTTATTCAATAATAATGTATCAATAATTGTTCATTAATTGTAACAATGTAATACAAGATGTTAATCATACAGAGGAAACTGGTTGCAAAATATATAGAAACTGTACTACCTTTACATTTTTTTCTGTAAATCTAAAACCATCCTAAAAAATAAACTTTATTTTTTGAAAGAAACTAAATAATAAAAAATATACTATTTGAAGAATGACACTAGAGCAAAGACTTAAATGAGAACAAAAGTCTCAACTCAATTGGAATAAAGATATAGGACCTCTGGGTAAAGGAAATGGAGTGATGACTGGTAACAGAATCTTATCCCTCAAAAATACAATCAAATGAACAAAAAAATAGTATCGTCCTCCAAAAACGACCCCAATAACGAATAATCAAGAGGGAAGGAGGAATTTAATATCATGAACTTAAAATAAATTGGCATCCAAACAAATCAATGTAAAATTAAATAACAGAGTTAAGGAGGCAGAGCCAGCCCCTGTTCTAATTGTCACCCCTGAGATGCCAAAACATGATTTGAAAATAATCTAGAACTTTCAGTAGTACCTGGAAATTAGGGAAGAAACTAACTACTATGTGGGTTTCATTATCCTTTCCCAGTTCTATCTAAGTAGTGGTAGAAATGGACGCTGGGGCTGATACACTCTGAGAAAAAGAAAAACCTTAATTCTTAATTGGAAAAATGATGTGACAGCAGAGAGTATTCCCTTCACCATGGGGCATATTCCCTGAAGAGGTGTACTAACTTCCAGTCTAGGGCATTTAACATGATCTCAGAATACAGAGTGGCGCCCAAGCTGAGAGAACCCCCACCACACCACACACCATCTCCTTCATTACCATTCTTTCACGTACAGAACAGGAGTAGAACAACATAACTAATGTACTAGAACAACAGCCATGGAACCGTGGGACTGCAAGGTAAACAGATCAACAACACTATCCAAGAGAAAAGAAAGATAAACAAGATGCAAAAAGAAATAAAAAGCTTAACATATCAATGGAAAAATCCATCACGCTAAAGATGAAAAAAGTTGTGTATGTGTGCACACATGCACATATATACACATGCATCTATAGGCATAGGTGTAGGTATGTGAACAAATAAAATGGAACCCAACCCACTAAAGAACATAATCCAAAGAAGAGAATATCCCCACAAGTGCTTTACTCTCTGGAACACTATAATAAGAACACCAACTCAATAAAAACAAGACTTCTAAAAGGATACGATGGAAGAGAAAATGAGAAGAAAATACAGATGAAAGAAACAAATTGAAGACAAAAAGTATTATCATTAACAGGGCCAATCAATAAATTAGAAACAAAAAGGATGATGAAAGATACAACTAAAAAGTGTACTGATGTTTTTGACTAATAGGAAAGATTAGCAACAAACATAACAAATGTAAACATAAAAAGAAAACAGATGAAAGTGGTTAAAGAAAAGCTAAGAGATGAAGACAAAGAATCCAACTTAATTACCGTTGGTTCCGAAGTAAGCTAATCAGTACCTACAGCCCTAGAAGTGTAATACAACAAAGGAGCACTTTCCTTAAGTGGGAATTTAAAGAAAACCTGACTCTTTAGAACAAAAAAACATAGTCCATTCCATGGAAATGGACGCAGAATATTCAACATTGAATTCTCTCTTAGATTAACATATTATATTCCCAGCTCAGAAAATGAATTCAATTCTTATTATCCAAGGGGGAAAAAAAGTAAATAATGGGCTGGGCGAGAAACACAGCCTAGCTTCACAATTTTCCACAAGCAAAAAGGAAACGGTGGGAGTGGTGGTTTCATAAAAGAACGTTAACATTCTATCCTTGGAAAATGTAAAAACTGTATACAATAAAAAGGAGGAGTTTGGGGAAGGAAGACTGAAAGGTGCCCTCATTTCTTTTCAGGGCACAATGTATAAAAGGGAATTTTGGCATTAATTTCAACCATTTAGTGTTTTTCCTAAGTTCTTGGTCTTAAAAAGATCTTTCAGGAATAAATGAATCATTGGCTTACCAAGTGCCAAGGTCTGGCTCCGAATATAAATGGGTACACGGTACAAATTGAGGGTTATCTCTACCCCGCCCCATTGTTTTTGAGTTAAAGCATTTGCTTCCAGGGTATGCATGCGAAATTGGACATACTATCAAGGAAATTAAATTGATATCATATAAATTCAAATTCATTTATTAGCGTAGCTTTGATTTATTACTCTAGAACAGGGCCAGGAAGTGAGCATTTTGGTCTTTATAGTCACAACTACTCAGCTCTGCTATGGCAGTGCAAAAACAGCCATAGGCGTTAAGAAAAGGAACAAGTGTGGTAGCTGTGTTACAGTAGAACCTCATACACAAAAACGGGCGGCAGGCAGGTTGTAGCCCATGGGCAGGAGTTGGTGAATCCTTCCTCCAGACCTCAACTTTGTGCATATCATGCCAGAAAAAAAAAGAAACATTTAAAAATATTTTTAAAAAACATTTTAACCTTTTGTGTACGTTTTGTGATAGATGTTTCTTGTTTAAATATGTGCACATTGTTATCTTCTAAGGAGTTACATGGCTGGCATCGGAAGAAGAAAAATTGATCTTTAGGGTTGAGCAGGTATTTCTGCCATTGGTGAGGTCTGGTTAATGCACAATGCAGATGTACAATGCACACTTTAGGGAAGGCAGGAGGCCAAAGGGCAGAGAAAACGTTTTATGTTTAAACTTTCTTGTTTTGCCTTAAAATTTCAATTTTTATTTCATCAAGTTCCGCTATCCAAAAATAGAAAATACTTTAAATTAACATATTTCTGTCCTTTTATATATATTGTTCTTTAGACAATACTCTATTAACAATTGTACATACTAATTTTCACACTCAACATAGTATTATAAATAATTCTTACACAATTCAAACTTTTATAAACAGGATGATTTGTAATAAATGTGTACATTTCTATCATATAGTCACTTCAAGAGTCAACTATTCATCTCTTCTAGTTGGGTATTTGCTAGCCCACTCTATCCCTATAATGTAAGGCTTAAATTATCATCCTTGTACATAAATTTTTTACATACCTCTTATTTTTTAGAATGACCCACAGAAGTGTAACTACAAAGTATGAATGTATTTGAGGCTTGCAATATACATCTCTAAATTCCTTTCAATTTTTATCTGTACTATATGAGAGGTGCCTAAAAAAAATTTAAAGTTATATATGCTTATCTTAAAATTAAGAACCATTATCACCTTAAAAAACAATCTAGATTACAAATTAACCTTTACTCCACCCAGTACAAGCTGTGTATCACATGGTTAAAACAAAGTTTAACTGTTGTTCTATGGTAAGACATAAGACATTTATTTGCTTCAGATTTGGGGCTACAGAAGTAAGCACCACAGCAAAATTGCAGAGCAGCAATATTAA
This sequence comes from Balaenoptera physalus, assembly GCF_965194825.1. Lineage (NCBI taxonomy): Eukaryota > Metazoa > Chordata > Mammalia > Artiodactyla > Balaenopteridae > Balaenoptera > Balaenoptera physalus. The sequence goes on along the minus strand of NC_138896.1, from coordinate 100,071,152 downwards.
TCACCATGGACATTTCATTGTCAGTGAACATAAATCAAAAGGCAAGCACTTTCCCTCCCTGAGTGATATGAAACCAGCATAAACATGGAAAGAGAAATCTGATGCTTGTCAATGGCTGATAAGTATTTTTCACTCCTCCTACAAATAAGTAGTAGAATGTTGCACATGAATACCTTCTATCTTGTGGTTTATTTTCTCTACCAAGTATTACTCAGACAGGAAAACTGGAGCTGAAGCTTTTCCTCAGCATCCTGGCATAAAAATGCCAAAAGATAAAATAAACTAAATATCAATATAAATTGCCCAAGAATCCAGGAATCCATTCAGCTTAAAATGATCATGGTCAATTCAACTGTTTAGAAACACTGTCTCAAACCAGATGTGTAGGAGACCATGTTTACCATTTTTTAAGCAACTGGAAAGACTAAAAACAGTACAGAAACTCTCTCACAGAGCTAGATTAGAATGCCATCTCTGCTAGCTATTGCCGTGTGATTTGGGGCAATTAACCTATTCAAATCTTTTTCCTTCACTGCAAAATGGGGGAAATCATACCTATCTCATAGGTTGTAATTAAGGATAAGTAAGATAATGTACACCAAAGTGATTACTATGGGTCCTGGAAATTAATCTCAATTGATGTTGGTTGAATCGGAAGCTCTTCCTACAGTCAAAGGATCAAAAACTTGTATTATATCCACCTCAATAATTTTGTATATCTCTTAATGAAAGCGAAAGTAAACTTTGCCTTTGTATTTCACTGGCTTTAACTAGCTTAGAACTTATTCTAAATTATAAGGGCCCTAAATATGATGCTTCTGTAACTCTGTTTAATTACCTTGAACACAGAACAAGATAAATAACTTAAAGCCTCATAAGCAAATTTATGCTTCAGGACAGCCCTGATCAAAGTGAATTTTCCTATGAGATGCCAAGCCTCACATTTTCAACCTGTTTTTGTATAAAATCCAGGCATCATTTCACTGTACACATTTTATAAGCATTATTACTGTTTCTTTCACTATTAAGAAGAGAAATGATTAAAATCCCCATAAAGAGCATATTAAGAACTCCCTAGGGTGAGTAGACACAGTATTGTATGAGATACTTACTGAATTCATCAGAGTTGGGTATGATGTACATATATTACGGAATTCTTAAAAATGCATATGGGCTCCCCTGGTGGCCCCGTCGTTAGGAGTCTGCCTGCCAATGCAGGGGACTCAGTTTCGAGCCCTGGTCTGGGAAGATCCCACATGCCACGGAGCAACTAAGCCCGTGCACCACAACTACTGAGCCTGCAGGCCACAACTACTGAAGTCCATGTGCCTAGAGCCCGCGCTCTGCAACAAGAGAAGCCACCTCAATGAGAAGCCCGTGCACCTCAACGAAGAGTAGCCCCCGCTCAGCACAGCTAGAGAAAGCCCACGCGCAGCAACGAAGACCCAATGCAGCCAAAAATAAGTAAATAAATAAATAAAATTTTTTTAAAATGTATGTGATTGACTTGAAGGCAGTGCTTTAGTGGAGAAAATTTCCATTTGAACCTTTTAAAAACAGACACTACAATATCTTCCTGACAGGTAAACAAGATGATAGGGAATCTACTGAAGTCCATTATGCAAATTCACTGCTGGGCTTTATGAGCCAAAAATAGGGCAGGTGGCTGCAGAATATGGGAGCAGAAGATAGTTCCAACCTGTTTACAAACCCCACTGTTGATTGTTGCACAAGAAGAATCCCGACGTGAGTTCGCCACAACTCCCCTTTATAATTGTATGGACATCTTAGGAACAAGTTCTTCCAGAAGTAGAACCTGAGCCAATGATTTGAGTAGAATGATCTGTTAAGGAAATACTCTCAGAAGAAACCAGTAAGGGAGTGGGGAAAGGGGGTAGAAAGGGAGGAGCAGGCAAGAAGGGTGCCCTTCGGGTGAAAGTGTAGACTCATCTTGATCCTGCTGGACTGTAAACTGACACCTCAGAGTCTCTCTCTGGAGTCCATGGGGCTGGGTTTTTGTGCTAATATATCAGAAAGTGTAACCTGAGGGAGGAGACAGGCCAATGATCAAACATCTCTGATTCTCCCTAAGGGACATGGGGGCTTCAGGACCCAAGAACCCTCCTCAGAAGTTCATAATTGTTTGCTTTTAGCACCCGAACATACAGAGACTGGAAAAGTGATTCAAGAAGAGGCAGGTGGGTGTGTCTAATTCTTAAATCTGAAAATAATTTTAGAAAAGTGTTTACATCATAAGAATATGGTTTCCCCAATGGTAAAGCTTTTCTTCATTCCTTGAAGTTATTTCTCTTTGCCATTTTCACCAAGTCATTGAGTATGTTTATCAGTTATGTCTTAAAATTCCACACACACACCACCACCACCACCACCACCCCCCCCCCCCCCCGCCATAATAATGAGGTTAGTGGATTAAAGCAAAGGGATTAACATGCTTTTCACTGATAACACAGTGGTTCAAGCTGATCCCAGTTCCCCACCAATGGAGGGGAAGATGTCTCACGCGAATGTGCAGAACCATCCTCTACTTGGTACACAATGCAAAATGCATTTCCTGCAGGTAATGAATCAATGACCTTAAGTGGCATCTTGATCTGTAGACAAGTAGTTTCATTCATGAGAGAGTAACTCATCAGCAGGAATTTAAAGTGTGAGAGTTGACCTTTCTGAAAACTCATAAATATTTATATGCAGACTTTCTCAGCCCTCACCAACCCCACCTCTACAAATCCTGAAAAACTACTTGCCTCCTCTCTGACAGCTGCAATATTCCTTTAATAATGACCAGGTGGGGCCCAACCTACCATTTATTTGGTGGCTCCTTGGCTGAACTGGAGAAGTCATCCACCTAGTGACTCCAAAAAACTTTTTCACTTAGCAAGTGAAATAGTGCTCCCACCTTTTATGTTCTGTACAACTGAGCACTAGCATATATTGTTTTCACATATAATTTTTTCATGCCCCTGCAAAGCACAGACACTCTTTATGAATGGAGACTGTTTTATTACATCTTTTAAACATCAAAAATATGGACCAAAATTGACTGAGTACATCTACTCATTCAATCAAGATTTTTAGGATCTTCCTAAGTTCCTACTTTGAATAATGCTTTTATAATTTCCCATATTACAATCCCTCCTTTCGTACATTTTCATTACTGTACTTTTTGCCTGTCTTCCCAAATATCTTATGTAATATATCTAATATTTTGACAAACGCACAACTATTTCCCACTACAAGAATAAGCCTATTTTTTCTCTAGGGTTGGGGCAAAGAGTGCTGCTTTGAATGGTTTGTGAACATCCCCATTCTTTAAAACAAAACTTTAACTTCTCAAGGTCCTATAAGAAGAAAACATGGAGTCAGTTGGGGTAGACCTAGAATACTTCCTTCAGAGACTTAAGCCAACAACCAAGAATAAGTGTAATGAGAATAGCAGAAAATCACAGGGATCAGGTTAAGCTATGACACTGAGCCACACTTTTTGAATGTGTTTACAACACATTCTTATTATGTGTATGTTTCAGTGAAATGCAGGCTTTTAATGAAATGGAGCAAAACATTTCATGAAAAGTTAGGGAGCTGATATCTAAAGTATGCAATTTTCTAAATTACTGTAATTGAAGTTATTGTTAGATTTCAAGAGAGATGACTTCAAGAGTTCCCTAATTGGTCCCCAAGCATGTCAAGATTTCACCAGATAATGAAATGCTCCCATTAACACATGCTCCCTAAAAGTCCCCAGAGAAAACTGCTAGCTTCCAGGTTACTGAAGATGCCAAACATTTCACTGCTCTGTGTTCCTGATGGGTGAGTTGATACAGAGGAGAGAAAGGTTCACATGCAATTGCTTATTGTACAGCACAGGCTTTTCTGGTGCTTAGGTGAGTAGGTGTAGGAGGCTACCAATAATTCATGGCAGAAATTCAGAAAAATTTCCAGGGGCAACAGAGACACTGACATCTCTATAATTACGTTGTTTACAAAGATGTATAATAAGTAATTTTATTTCTCTACTAACATAAGTTCTATATACCTGGTTGCTGAGGAAGCCAAGCAAAAAAAAAAAAAAAAAGCTTGGTTATGCATATCCTGCTCAGGGTCAATGAATTCCTTGAACACTGACTGTGTGTGCCTCTGTGAACTTGCCTGGACATGTACGGCCAGAGATGTCTACACATAAAATCACCATACCACTAGACACCAACCCACACCCCACATGCCAGAGCCAAGATCCCATTAGTGAGGCAGAGATATCCTAGGTAGGTAAACTCAGAGACAAAACGAATGGGAAAGACGTGGTTGATTGGAAACCCACTGACTGTCTTTGCTTTTCTGTGATTATATTAGGATATTTCTTGCTGTGACACAAAATGGCCACATACTTAGAGGAAGACAAAAAAAAAAGAAATTGGGGGGTGAGAGAAAAATAGGAAGTGGAGAGGAAGCAAGATAGGATTATGCTGGCCTCAGAAAATGAGTAGGAATATTCCCTCTGCCTATATTGTTTGAAAGAGCTTGAATAGAATTGGTATTATTTATTCCTTAAATGTTTGATAGAATTAACCAATAAAGCAAGGTGAACCTGGAATTTTCTTTATGGGAAGCCTTTTTTAAATAAACTTTTATTTTAAAATTTAGATTTATAGAAAAGTTGCCAAGATAGTAGCAAGTCCTCATCTATCCTTCAGCTAATTTTACCATATGTGGGCTTTTTCCACCTGAGCACAACTGATATTTATGTCCAGATAATTCTTTGTTGTGGAGCTGTCCCGTGCATTGTAAGATGTTTACTAGCATGCTTAGCTTCTACCCACTAGATGCTGATAGCACCAAGCTGGGACAATCAAAATGTTTCAATGTCTTAATATTCCTAATGTTCCCTGTGGGACAAGATTATCCCTGGTGGAGAACTACTGCCGTAATGTTAATATCTTATACAACCATGGTACATTTGCAAAAATTAAAAATTAACACTGAAGCATTTCTACAAATCAGATAAAGCAAACTACAGACCGGATTTCACCAATTTTTCTATTAACATCCTTTTTTCTGTCTGAATATCCAATCCAAGGTATTATATTACGTTTAGTAAGGGAAGTATTTTAAAACCAAATTTCTTTAACTTTATATAGGGCTATTCAGCCTTTCTCTTCTGGGGTCACTTTGGATAAAAAGTATGTCTCTCACAGACTTTATTTGAAATAAGTTGTTAATTTTATTGACATACAATTGGTTGGTCATGATTTTTCTTATTACTCTTTTATTGTCTGTAGCATGTGTGATAATATTCCTATATTCATTCCTGATACTGGTAATTTATACCCTCTCTATTGTTTATTGATCACTCTGGCTAGAAGTTTGTTTGTTGTCTATTTTATTGATCTTTTCAAGCAACAAGCTTTTAGTTTCACTTATTTTCTCCATTGATCTATTTTCTATATTAGTAATTTTTCCTTTTTAGCTTTACTATTTTCTTTTTTCCACTTTTGGAATCAATTTGGTCTTTTTTTAGCTTTTTTTTTAAAGATTTATTGATTGATTGATTGATTGCTATGTTGGGTCTTCGTTTCTGTGCTAGGGCTTTCTCTAGTTGCGGCAAGCGGGGGCCACTCTTCATTGCGGTGCGCGGGCCTCTCACCATCTCGGCCTCTCGTTGCCGAGCACAGGCTCCAGGCACGCAGGCTCAGTAGTTGTGGCTCACGGACCTAGTTGCTCCGTGGCGTGTGGGATCTTCCCAGACCAGGGCTCGAACCCATGTCCCCTGCATTAGCAGGGAGATTCTCAACCACTGCGCCACCAGGGAAGCCCCTTTTTTTAGCTTCTTATGTTGGAAACTTAAATTATTATTTGAGATATTTCTTCTGTTCCGATATAAAGCTATAAATATACCTGTAAGCACTGATTTGGATGCATCCTGCAAATTTATGTATTTTGTGTTTTCATTTAAATTCCCTTTAAATCTTGTCCTTAGTTGTATAGCTTATGCTTATAATAGCAGTTTCAAAGTTCTTATCTGCTGTTTCTGTCATCTTTTTCTCATTCCTGGAACTTTTTCAATTAAGTATTTTCCTCCTATATATTGTTCATATTTCCCTTGTTTTTATTTTGGATGGATGCCAGATATTAAGTTGTTGAGTACTGAATTTTACTGAAATCCCTGAAAGGGAACTGGACTTTATTCTGTTAGGCAGTTCAACAGTTATTATAGATCCGGCTGATCTTTTCAAGATTTGTTTATAAGCTTTTAAGGGAACATCTGTTGCAGCCTTAACTCTAGGGCTAATTTAGCCCCACTGTGAAAGTGTTCTTATCCTGGAGTCTCTACTATAGTCTGTGTTTATTCAGTGATATCTCTCCACTCTAGCTGGTGGGAATTCAAAAGCCTCCTGCTCTGTATGAACACCTGCCTACAGCTCCCCTGTAATCATTCCTTCCCCACCAGCTATTCTTTGTCAAATCTCATGGAATTTCACCCCACATGTATACGTACTGATATTCGAAGATTTAAGAGAACTCTTCTGCAGATGTCTCCAGAATGTATTTTCGTTTTCTGTCTGTGCGACTACCTTCTGTCGAGTCCTCTACACCTCAAATTCTAGCTGCCTCAACATCCCTGAGCTCGGATCTCCGTCTCTTCAACTAAGCGGTATCGCCAAGCTTTGTTGGGTTCTTCCTCCCTGGACCACAGTGGAGAAGGTGCTTCTAGGAAGAAAGCTGTGGTACACATAGTGTTCGCCTTGTGGTTTTGCCTTCTCTGGTGAATCACGATCCTATTTTGCCTGTCGTCCACTATTCAAAAACCATTGTTCTGTGTACTTTCTACATGTTTCTGCCAAGAGGGTAAGTCCTATAACAAATACTCTTTTATGGACATGGATGGAACTCTCTATGCAGCCTTCTGTTGGGACTGTCTGCCTCTACAATTTTTACTGATGACCTAGAAAGTGCTAGATGTGCTGGATGCTGTCCTGGGTACTTTATTGTGATAAATCAGTTAGCTTTAACTGACGTGTGAGGCCATTATTCTTCCCAAACACTGAGGGTGCAAAAGCAGTATGGGTAGTAACTGACTGACTTGCACCAAGGTCCTCCAGCCTCTTAGTTCAGTACTCCTTCTACTCAAGAAGCAGTGTCATGTTATAGGGACTTCATGTTTATAGGGATGAGTCTCCTGGAACTAAATTTCTCCATTTAATGTCCTATTTTTTTAAAGCTATCACTTGGCCTTACTCTCTGCTTTGAGAAATGCTATATATTAATACGCTCATTTAATAGATAGGTCAACTGAGGGTCAGAGGGCTCTGTGATTTTCTCAAGATCTTACAAATAGTAAGCACTAAGGGGAAACATAGAATTAATAAGGGGGAGAATTAATAAGCAGAGAATTAATAAGCACTTATATCTCTGAAGGTCTACGACAGCATTCCTTCCATTACAGCCTACTGGAGAGCACTGGTTATTTAACTGGTTGTACTTTACTTTTCCCATTACAGCCTACTGGAGAGCACCGGTTATTTAACTGGTTTTACTTTACTTTTTCCAAGAAAGCAATCCTTAAAATAAAAAATCCTTAATTGAAATTAGCATCTTCAATCTACTCGTCCAGTTCGCCCTCTCAGATCTGATCTCCAGAAAATGAAATGAGGTTTAAATGCACTGACATTCTGTCAACCATGTCCTTCAGGAACAGATTCCGCTGTCAGCTTTGTTTGAAATGACTCTCATCAGTTGACTTGTAAAAAGTAATTGGTTCTTCCAGGTTCCATTATTTCTGTACTTTCCTGTATGCATGTGATACTTTAATAAAACTATCTAACAAAAAAAAAAGTAATTGGTTCTATAATTTCATACATGTCAAAATCTGCAACACACTGTTTCCTAATTGCTGTTTTGTGTGTGCACAGAGGTGTAAAATCAATTTAGTGGCTCGGGTAGTTCACTAGCACTGTCTATCCATCACCAAGTAGTAAAATGTAATGACTATTCCTAGCCTGTGGCTCAAGCTTTTCAAAGCCTTTGTGCCTCATCTATGAGATTATGTCAAGGTCATATAGCCTTCTGGGCCTCAGTTTCTGCAACTATACAATGGCAGCTGGAGATAATTAGCCTAGGGAACTTTAAGATTCCTTCTATTTCTGACATTTTAGAATTCTACTTTTAATTGCATTTAGCTGGCATTGTATCAGCTAGGAATACCTATTAATTAGCATGTTCGTCCTCACCAGTACAATCATCACCCAGGTTCAAAATGGTATAAAGTCATCTTAATAAAAATAAGATACAATATTTTCTATATAAATGAAATAATCAGCAGCTTCTACTTATTTGAAAATCAGTGAACTCCTTCTAGAATGTTAGTTATAGATAGGACAAAAGATATTTTTTCCCAGTGGGTCTCAAAATGTAGCATGCATCAGAATCCCCTGGTGAGCTTCTTAAAACACAGATCACTGGGTCCTAGCCCCAGTAGGTCTGGGGTGAGTCCTGAGAATCGAAATTTCCAAGAGATTCCCAGGTGGTACTGATGCGGCTAGTCCTACCATCACACTTGAAAAACCACTTAGTTAACCCATCCTATTGCTTTCCTCTTCTCCAGCTTTGCAGAGATTAAGACGTGTAGAGAAGTAAGCTCATCTGTCCAACATCACATAGTAAGTTCCAGAGTCAGGTCTTCCGGTCATCAGCCCTTTGCACCGTTTCTGCATGATCTCCTACACTGCCCCAGGCTTTCTGTAACATTTAGAGACCTATCTCAAAAGTATGTTGTTAATGTGTTTCTCTGGATCACGATGCTACATGGTACCTTTTGTAGACACAGTAAAGTGCACAAGCCATGACAGAAGTCTTGGAACATAAGAAATAAAAACCTCAGGGAAATTACATGCCCTTTACTCCCATCAGTATAACTTGCTATAGCACTTTTCACTTCAACCTATTGCTTTTGTTTTTTCTAACTCCCTTGATTTTTCCAAAGTGCTAAATTCATTTGATTGCCAGACATGTAAGTTAAAATAAAGCCACTTTACGTAATAATGTTAACATTTAAAATGAAATATCACGGGAATTTTTCGTACATGACAAAACTACTAAGAACACCCTAAGCAGAGCAGATAAGAGACTTTAGTAGTACCTAATATGGATGTGTCTTAAGATGGAAAACCCAAGAATTCCAATTCTAAAACCTGTAACTTTTGTAGGAATATGCAGACAAAAGATCTGTGTTCTTCTAACTTGGTGGCATTGTTGGTGCATTTTACAAAACAAAGATGTTAAAGGGAGCTGTTGTTTATTCCATTCCATTTTCTAACTCCTTCCCCTTCAGCTGAACCTCTTAGAAGAAACAACCCTTGAAGGAAGAGGCAGCAGAGGAAGGGAAAGGAGAAGAAATGTAGAGAGAAGAAGACAAAGCTGCTTCTCAGACCATCAGACCCTGATAAACCCAAGAGAACTCAGTGAGGCTGGCCAAGTCCTAAGAACGAAAAAGACTCTGAGGCCAGTCCAACGACAGGCTATTAATTGGGGCTTTTCATGGTCCCTTGTGGTCTAGCTAAGCAATAAATCACAAGTCATGGGAATGATGGAACTTTGTAACTACATGTTAGAAGCACTAGACCGGATTAATAGGGTTCTAGGAAGCGGACTGATTAAATCAACATCAACACCTTCTAAACAACTCTGAATTTTAGTTCTGATTTTTTTTTAAAGAGGAGAATGGGTCATGAGCATTGATTGAGACTTGACTCTAAGTGGCTTAAAAGAATAGCAACCATTAACAGAAAGTACATAATATTTTTATCTTTCTTCTCCTATTGGACCCTTTCTTTTTTATGGCTGAATTGCTTATCTCGAACCATGAATCTCAACTCCAGCTTCCCATGAGAATATCTGGGGAGTTTTAGAAAATAATAGAGGCCCAAGTCCGAACCCAAACCAATTAAAGGAAAATTTCTGTAACTGGGGCCTCCTCCAGATGATTCTGACATGCAGCCTGTCTTGAGGAAGACTTTTCTACAAACCTCTCCATAAGAGTTAAACAATGGCCAGTTCTATTTCTCTTCTCCATGCAACATCAAGGTATAGTTTCTATAGAGGAACTCAGTAATTATTTCCACTCAGATAGGAAGAATTGTAGATGGATTAAAACATAGACTCTGGCATCAAATTACCTAGGTTCAAATCCCCCAGCTTACCATTTATTAACTTGCTGAGTAACCGGGTTAAGTCACTCTACCTCCCTGTGTTCACTTCCCTCATCAGTAAAAGGAGGATAATCCTTTTACTTGCAACATATGATTAGTGTGAGATTCAATCACTTACAACAGTGCCTGTTACAAAGGAAGCACTATTATTATTGCCAAACGTCTCCTGGAGACAGGATAGTATTGAATGTAATGGCTGAAAACACAGACTTTAGAGAAAAATGAATTCATTTTCAGGTCCTAGTTCTGCCAATGTACAGTGTGATCCTACAAAAGTTATCCAATCCTCCTGGTTATCCATAAAATGGAGATAATAATATGGTTATTATATAGTTGCTGGGGAGATTAAATGAAACAACTTATGTCACAAGCTTAGCACAGAGCCTGGCTCAACAATGAGTTCTTGTCATCATTATAACAACTAACCTGAGAGGAAGGAGTGGATTCATGAGACACTTCAGTAAGATCTTCGGGTGACTTTCCCATCTCAGGTGAGAGGGAACATTGTATTTATAGAGGTCACCAGTCTTTTCTCAAGGAGAGTGACGAGGAGAGTGAAAAATGAGAACAATCTGCAAAGGAATTGGTAGAGCTTGAAACTGCAGACCTCAGTTATCTTGGGAGAAATTGGATTATCATCATTAATGTCTGCTGTTTCCAGCCCAGATGCAAGAGCCAGAGGCATCTTAATTATAAGCAGCTTCACAAATTAATCTTCATAATTCTAATACTTCAGAAATTAACCTCTTGTCCTGAGAAGGTCGAGTTAAATGTCAGTCCCAGATGGAACCTGAGGGGGCATTCGGATTCCACATCAACAACACAGTTGGCCAAACAGCTGTGCGTTCTTCTTTCAAATTGCCATCGATTTCTCCAAAAGCATAGCTCGAAAGACGTTTTAAAAATAAAGATCTAAGGGAGAATTCTTTTCTTCTCGATTTTAGTCAGAGCCCATCTGGAGACTCAGTAAGAGTTGAATTCGTATTTGGCTGCAAATCTCATTTTGGATGGGGAGATGGGGAGAGGAAAGGGGCTGTTATATTTACTGGCTTTTGCAGGTCAGAGTAGCAAAGGAAGACATATCTGATTCCTGCTGATGAAACGGTACAGCTTTCTTACTGGCTTATTTCTTCTTTAAAAATAAACACCATTTTCCTAATTCTGTAATTGAGGGCACAGATATATTTAGCCTCTGGTTAGAAGTAAGAAAACATGGATCCATAAAAAATACTATAGCCCAAATGTGTGTGCACGTTCCTATGTTTCATAAGTCAGCCAACACATCCAATTCAGGCCACCCAAAGTAGCTCTCTAGTCAGATCGTACATGAGAGATGAAAACGATAACAAAACTACCACTGTTTTCATAACAAATGCTTATTATTTGAATGAACTTTTTTTGTTGTTGTTTGTTTATTTATTAATGGCTGTGTTGGGTCTTTGTTTCTGTGCGAGGGCTTTCTCTAGTTGCGGCAAGCGGGGGCCACTCTTCATCGCGGTGCGCGGGCCTCTCACTATCGCGGCCTCTCTTGTTGCGGAGCACAGGCTCCAGACGCGCAGCCTCAGTAGTTGCGGTTCACGGGCCTAGTTGCTCCGCGGCATGTGGGATCTTCCCAGACCAGGGCTCGAACCCGTGTCCCCTGCACTGGCAGGCATTCTCAACCACTGCGCCACCAGGGAAGCCCTGAGTGAACTTTTTAAAGTACGTAAATTTTATGTACAATTATGAAGCTGTCACGAATAAAACATAGTGTTAATAGTACCAGGTGGTAGATGGCTCCTGCCAGAAATAACATTACTATCAGATTTAAAGTAAAAAAAAAAAAGAAAAAAAAATCACTGTCATGTGAAAGCAACAGTAAACCCAAAGATGGATTTGGGGCACCACTCTGCCCACACCTTACAAAAAGCTAAGCTTTTATAAACAAATCCTATAATAACCTCTTTTATCATCCTCCCATTTTTAGGTGCTTAGAACTTTGCTCTATTAAGTGGCAAAACAAAAGGAAAAGGATTATTTCTCTCAAGATAGTCAACCACAAAACTATAGCAGAGAAGGAGTTTAGACATATTTTCTGGGCAAGTTATTTATGGGCCTGTGGTTCTCGATTTCCCTATCTGTAAAGCAGGGACGAGAGACCCTCATTTCCACAGTTTACCTCTCCCATCCCAGGTAAAAACTACTGAATATAGAAGGAGGGAGGGAGTTTTTTATTATGTGACTGCCTGCTAAATGCCAACACTTTCATACGGGGTGTTTCAACTAATCTGTGCAAAAAGTTTCTTAAATGATTTTTAATACCCACTTTCTCAACAATGGAAACAGGCTCAGTGAAATTAAGCCATGTATTTATACAGAGAACAGAGTTGAATCCACGTCTGCTAAATAGCTGTCTCCCTTGAATGGAAGGACACAACACAGGACTGATGGGACCCGGCTAAACCTCAGGGAGATATAATTCCAAGAAAGGAAACCTTTTCTCTGACCAGAAATGTCATGTCTAGCAACTGCAAACATGTGTTCTGAGAGCACTTAAATGTGGTAGGAAGACAGAGTTACAGAATGGATTAGCAATGCCTCCAAGGTACCAAGGTGTTATGGATTGATTTGTGTCCCCTCGCAAAAAGATGTTGGAGTCCTAACCCCATTACCTCAGAATGTGAACATATTTTGGAGATAAGATATTTACAGAGGTTATCAAGTTAAAATGAAGTCATTAGGGTAGATCCTCATCCAATATGACTGGTGTCCTATTAAAAGAGGAGAAATTTGGACACAGAGACAGAGACACATACAGGGAGAAGGCCATGGGAAGACTGGAGTTACACATTATCACAAGTCAAGAAACTACCAAGAGCTGGGAGAGAGGCCTGGAACAGACCCTTCCCTAGCACTTTAAGGAGGATCATGGCCCAGCAGACACCTTGATGCCAGACTTCTAGCCTCCAGAAGTGACAGGCAATAAATATCTATTTTTCAAGCCACGCAGTTTATGGTGCTTTGTTACAGCAGCTCCTAGGAAATGAATACAAGGGGCAAGAATATGAGACCATGAGAGACACCTATTAATAATCTTCTGTTAGAATATGAGTGGCCTCATTTACCTCTGAATGCTTGGCCCAGTGCCTGGAAGAGAAGATGCTCAATTCAAAAAAATTTTTGAACTGATTAATACAAAGAGAATATAATGGAAAGTTTCCCCTTTGCCAATGCTGTGTTGATGCAAAAGCAGGTCACACATTGCTCCAGCAACTATTCTTTGGAAGAAAAGCAAAGATTCAATGCTTACACAGGGGAGGAGAGACACTTGGATGGAAGATCCCAGCAAAGTGGAGAATGAATAGTTGAACTGAGTGAGGAAACTGACAGTGTCTGGGTTTGGAGTCACATCTCTAGGGAGGGCGTCTGGAGGAAAATTAGAGTGAAGGAGAGTATTATTAACCTTGATATGATTTTTTTTTTTTTACTTGAGACTCAGGCTAACAATGTGTTTAGAGTGAAGAAGGCACAAATGCAATTTACTCTGGGATTGAACGCCATCCGATGAGGTTACCTCACTCATTTTAAAACGTTATCTCACTGTGTTAGCTCATTTCTCAGCACCACGCTATGTGCATGAAGTATTTTCAGATAAATATATTCTAGCAGGATGTTCATGAACCACAGCCAATAAAATATGTAAAATTAGCATACTGGAAGAGCTTAACTCTCATGGACGCAGCCTCTTTAGTTCAAAAGCTACTGAATTTAGCTAATAGGGGATGATCTTAGAGCTTTCCAACACCAGACTGACACATCTCATGGGCAGCTTTCAGATCCACTCCCACGAGTTATTCATGCATCTCCGCCTCAAAGGAAATTGACGCTGGCTTCAACAGGAAATGGAGACTCTGAGGATGTGACTGAAGTAGAGTTCTACCCCCAAACAGCTCTCGTGAATGCAAATTTTCTTGAGTCCAAAAATAATCCTTACAATTGTTACTCTTAACATTTGCTGCCTACTTACAATGTACTGAGTACCTTTCCTACACTATCTTATGAAATTATCATGAAGACCCATCCAATACTTATTGCACTTCTACAGAGAGGAATTACTATAATTGCTGTTTTATAGATCAAGCAGCGAGGACTAAAATAGGTCAAGAAACTTGCCCAAGCTCATTCAGCTATTAAGCCAGAGGGTCAATATTTGAACCTCCGTTTTCTGACTCCCAAATATTCTGTGAGTCCTCCTTCTAATTTACACTGTCTCTTTTCCTACTGCCCAGTTTCCATCCTTCTTTACCATAACATAATTGTTTGAGATGTAAAGGTGAAACAGGAAGCCATCATCTCTGGTGCTGGGGGTTATTTCTTCTTTCTTTCACTTACTCAGCAAATTTGTATAGAGAGAGCAGTAAGCACTGGTATTACTATAATTAAAAAGACAAGGAAAAAATAATCTCTGCTACATAAATTTATCTACGGTCACCATACATCCAAGATTTTTCAGAGGATAGTCCTAATTTTAAATATTTAGGTCTCTTATTATTACTTAGAGTGCAGAAAATGAAGTTACCCTCAAAGATAGATGGGATCCAGGAGTATATTAGGTAAACTATGGCACCCAGACCTCCAGCCTCTGGGAAAAAATCAAAAAAGCTTGAACAAAAATATAAACGCCCTCAAGGAATGACCAGAAAGCTCCCTTCAAATAACCATAAACATAATGATGACAACTTTGATAATCCAATCCAAAACCAAACAAAAACCAAGGACAAATGAGATTGTCTGCAAGGTAAACCTCAAAATCTAGTACGATATTTGTTATAAGAAAAGCAACCACTGCCGCTTTGTGACAACACATTACATAAACTCTCATTTAATCATTGTTTCCCTTCCCCCCCACCCCCCCCCCCCCCCCCGCCACAGGAAACAAACTGATGCTTAAAGAAGCAAAGTAAATTGCCAACATGGCTAGTAAGTGGCAGAGCCAATATCTGGATGTAGTTTTGATGCTAAAAGCTGTTGTCTTTCCACTGAATTGACTTTAAATTAGCACACATCCTAATCCGACTTTTATAACCAGACTGCACGTAGGTTACAAAGCAAGGCCTCTGTAACAAAGTACGGATCCTGCATTGGTAGATACCAGCCTCAGAGAGGAAAAGGAACAGAAGAACGACTTCAGCCTTGAAGAAGGGGAGCTTCCTCTCTCTTAGTCTGAGCTAATATACAGGTGAAGTACTTTATAGGTGGCAAGATTATCTCATTTGATGCAACAGTCCCCAGATTTCAATTCCTCACAAGGAAGAGAAACATTCAGAGACTGCAAGATCCCTCCCTCAAAACTGGTTCGTTTGGAGACAGGCAGAATTTTCACTAATGCTACTTTTTTTCTGATTTTTAAGACTCCCTGTGAAGTAGTGAGACAGTGATATTTAAAAATTATTAGACGGAAATGGATGAAAAGACAGTGTATTTCAGGGACCTACTGCCTTCACTTTCCTCCTATTCAAAGCAGCAAAAATCAAAACAGCACAGAGAGTCAAATGAAGGCAAGAAAGAATACAGATGTTCCTGGCTCTGGTTCCATTTGATTTCTTTCCATTAGTTTCAAAAAAAAAAGGGGGGGGGGTAAAATTGAGAATGTGAATGACCCAGACTGTTAGAGGATGAAGATGGTACCTACTTTTCCTTCCTTGACACATCGCACTATATATATTTTATGGTGGTTACATTGAAGCGATTAATTCATAACATGACAGAAGCAGCTCACAAACAGACTTACAGCTTATTTTTAATAAGTCCTAATACATTTATGCCTTTCTTGCCAGACTCCCCTTCTAGAAACATTTGCCTTCCCAGATTATATCCATGAAAATTAATGATCTGTCACTAGGCTTGCCTCTGTCTTAATGAAGTAGTGACTCAGAGTGATTGAAGTCAGGTGTGAGAAACTTGCTTCTCCTGTGGATGATAAAAGCCCTTGCCTCATTCTTTGCACACATTTAATTAGGCGAAAGCCAAAATAGATAATAATAATCACTGCGGCACAATGATTCTGCATATTTCAACAAGCGAAAAGGGTTTTGCTGGCGTTTGAAAGCTCTTCTGCACGGAGAAGGCAATCCACAGAAGACATATCAAAAATTCAAATGCACTGGTAGGTTCTTTGCTTTGTGAAAAGCAAAATGCATGATTCATAAAAGTGAGTATCTTTACTGAGCAACTCATAACCCACAGGGCTAAGTGCTGTGAACAAAATAAAAAGGAGGGTGTTGATAAACAGTAACTGAAGGTGGAAGGCAGCGGCCTACACCAAGTCAGAGAAGGCCCTGCAAGGAGGTGGCGTTGGAGTTGAAATCTGTACCAAGATCTGCCAGGAGGAGGTTTGGGCGAAGAAAGATTCGGACAGAGGCAACACACAGCACAAAGACCCAGGGGGGAAAAACTGTGTCACATCGGGCATAATTTCTTAACCTTGACATGAGTAATATCTGGGGCTGGATAATTATTAGTCATTGGGTGTTGTGATGGGCACGGTAGGATGTGTACCGTAGGAGGTTTAGGATTATCCCTGATCTCTACCCACTAGACACCTGCAGTACCCCACTCCCCTGAAGCTGTGACAGCCCAAATGTTTCTAGACATCGCCAAATGTCCCCCGGGGTGTGGGTAAACATCTCCCACGATTGAGAATCACTGCGCTAGAGAAAAAGACAGAGGCCAGGTAGGTGGAGCAAGCAGGAGAATTACATGTACAGCAAGGAAGGAGAATTAACCAGAGCTAAGTCAGCCCCGCTAGTGCTACTTCAGGCCTCACGACCTCAGAGAGGCTTGTTGCCTGGCATACGGCAGGGTTCCATGTCCAAGTCCCATGGACCAAATTTTAGTCTGACAAAACTAGAGACTTCGTCTGTCTCAAGGAAGCAGGGAACACCAAGTGCTCTGTGCCTCTGTCCATCCTCAGCCTCTGAACCCACGCTGCCAGCCCGAGCCATGCAACTGGGCTCGCCACAGCCTGCCTCCGAGAGATCTGCCTTCCTGTCTGTGTCATCAGCTAATGCCTCGGCTCTCTGCAGAAGAGAGAAAACATACCAGCTCAGAAAATGAGAGAGCTGAGGGCCCCAAGATTTTGAGAGACAATGGTTTCCTGTGGGTGATGATTGTAGACGGTACCTTCACAGGGTCAAGAATGAAGCAATGAGTAAATAAGGAATCTGGGATTTAATGCACACTTGTATACACATTTTCCTCATCTATTTTGTTTCTTTATCTATGAAACGGGATCAGTTTTATTAAAAACCTGTTTAGTCAACGAAGAGGTCTGAAGGAAAATGAATTCTAATAACATGCCCTTAAGTGAGCCATTAAAAATCACGGACTTACTGAGTGAAAGGGAGGCTGAGAAGCACAGGTGGTGAAGCAGCAACGGATTATCCCAAGAAAGTTATCTTTGCTCCAGGATAAATTACTAACATTTAATTACAGAATATGTTGATTAGGAGCAGGAGTAAGGCTCGTCTTTCCTCTGAGCCCCCAAACTAGACGATGCTCCACAAAGCCTGTGCCAGCAAAAAGACCATTCCAATCCTCTCTTTGAGAGGGCGTGAATTAAATGAGCACATCTTCCATTTAAAGGAAGTCTATAAACAGTGCTGTTTGGGCATATTTACTTGCTTTCTTCTATGTCTTATTTCCTAAAATTTGAAATTTTCTAAGATATTTTACAAATAAGGGCAAGTGCAATTTTTACTTTATTCCGGGTAGGAGAAAGTTAATTGCCTTATTTTTATGTTTAATCTAACCCTTATTTAGCATCAATATGTTCCATGAAGTTCTAGGCACTTTACTCATATGAATGCATTAGATTTCATAATAACACCTGCCTCATGGTACTATTATTTCCCCCAATTCAAAGATGGGAAAAATAGGCACAGAGAGATCAAGTGACTTGAACAAAGTTGCACAGCTACTAAGTCAAGTTGGGCAGAATTTGAGCCCAAGCAGATTGATGAGTCAACCACTCCCCAAATTGTTTGTCAACAACAACTCAGAAGCAAGAAACGTGAGTGTCGCTTGTTTCCTTTTCTTTGTTTGGATAGAATCAAGAAATAAGAAAGAAAGGGCTTAATACACAGAAAATAGGATTTTAGAGTAATCATAGGAAAAAAAAATCCCTGGCTATTTGGGTTTAAAGGAAGCACACCAGGGATGGACCTAGAGTCTGTCATACAGAGTGAAGTAAGTCAGAAAGAGAAAAACAAATACCGTATGCTAACACATATATATGGAATCTTAAAAAAAAAAAAAAAAAAAAAAAGGTTCTGAAGAACCTAGGCGCAGGACAGGAATAAAGACGCAGACGTAGAGAATGGACTTGAGGACACGGGGAGGGGGAAGTGTAAGCTGGGACGAAGTGAGAGAGTGGCACGGACATATATACACTACCAAATGTAAAATAGATAGCTAGTGGGAAGCAGCTGCATAGCACAGGGAGATCAGCTCGGTCGGTGCCGGTGCCTTGTGACCACCTAGAGGGGTGGGATAGGGAGGGTGGGAGGCAGATGCAAGAGGGAGGAGATATGGGGATATATGTTTATGTATAGCTGATTCACTTTGTTATACAGCAGCAACTAACACACCATTGTCAAGCAATTATACTCCAATAAAGATGTTACAAAAAGGGTTGGGGGGGGATAAATAAATAAATAAAGAGAGCACACCAGATTACTTTCCTCTCTTGGATCCCAGTCTCTGAAAATTTAAGAAAAAAATAATAACGGATTGCTAGTCATCAATTGCCAATTATGATGAGAAATGGGCGGGGCGGGGGTGGAGGGAGGATGGGACGTCCTCATAGGAGACTTTCTGTTCACTGGATCACTTTCTGGCAGCATCATGATCAATCTCATGGAATCTGATATCAAACATATGGGCCTTCGAGCGCCAGAAATTTCTCTGTGTTCTGTTTCCCTGAACACTTCACTCTCAAGGTCATTAGACCCACCTGTATCTTTTCATTTTCCTCAGTTCTCTGCAACACAATACAGGGACATGTTACACACTGTAGGCAAGCACCTGGAGAGTGTAATTTCAGGTTTAGGAGGCATGAAACAACAAAATGCACAGTTCCATTACTGACATAAACACATTTCCTGATAAAATGAAGCCTGCTGGGCTTCCTGTGGGCAATGCTGATGTCACTATAGACACTGAAAGAAAGAATATTATTTGGGTAGAATTTGAGTCAAAATAGCATACCTGATTGAAAGATGGCAGAGCTATTCACACATTTCTTTTGTTAGGTGTCAGCATAAAAAAAAAATAATGAGCAAACTTTGAGAGTTCCCTAATCATCAATCTATCTTAATACTCTTGGGTTGTAACAGTATGAAAATCTTTGTTTTTTCCCAACCATCAGGCAAATGCTAGAAATATATAAATAAATGATTCTTTAATAATGCATTCATCCTTCGACCAGAGAAGGAATGGGTAGAGTTTGGTAAGAGGATAAAGCTATTTCTGCACATAATAAGGAAGGAGAATTTGCAGGCAGACAGTTGAAGAAGAATGTTATAATCTGTGCGTAGAGTGAGATGGAGCGGGCTGGACTCCAAAGCCCAGGACTGGCCCAAGACAAACTCCATTATTCAATCAACAAACACTGGCTGAGTTGCTCCTTTGTTCTAGGAGCTGTGCTACATGTTGCAGTACCTCACTTAATCCTCCCAACGATAGGGTTAAATGAACATCACTAGCCTTTTTATCTTTAAACAGATTAGGACCCAAGTCTCAGACAGACTAAGTCCCTTGCCCAGGCCCCTGCCTTATAAAAGGCACATGTGGAATCTACCCGCAGATCTGTGTTCCAAGAGCTCAATAAACGGTAGCTTTGGAATGCTGATCACGATGATGATTCCAGTATTCCAGTATGAGTATTCCACCTCAGTATTCCAGCATGGCACACAGCTCTCAGTAAAGACTGCTGACTCAGTGAGCCCAAGAAGTCAATTAAACCATAAGTGAGTTCACACCAGGCACGGGACAGAGCGAAGGTAAACCACGGAATAAGGGGAGCAACCTCGGCATTTATAAACCAGTGACAGCTGAGTTACTCAGCCAAGACAAGCTTAGCAGCCATAAAGCCAGGGTGAGTTTCCTTCTGTGTGGAAGTTTCTTCTTTCCCCTCTTCATCTGTGCAACTCAAGCTCATCTGAAAATCTCAGATCCCACTTCCTCAAGGTCCTACCCTCCTTGACTAGATCAAATTCCCACTATATGCGTTCGTATGTAGCACAGGAATCTCTCCTCCATACAACATACCACGGTCAAGGTTTACATTTGATTGTGTGACTATGTGATTGACATCTCTGCCCTCACGAAACCGTACTCTCCCTCCTGGTGGCGGGGACCATCTGCATTTGTAAAACCACTGCATCCCCATTGCCTGGACAGGTGAGGCATACACCCAATACATATTTATCAAATAGGAGAATAAAAGGTTCAGTTCCCGTGACGGCAGCCAACGTGCACAAAGCTGACTCCCAGAGGCCATTTCCAGCCCTACAGATGCTCTTTATAAACAAACTTGGCCATGCAGACCACAACACTCATGAGGTTTCCCAGTGCCATGGACACAAAAAGCTCAAGTCAGTGCTGCGTGCCAGCTTTGTGTCTTATCTCCTTTCACTTTGAGCTTAGTTTCTTAGATGAGCAAGTTTCACCCTAGCAGAAAAAGCAAGTCAGGATGTCCAAGGGATGCTGGGACACATCGCACAGAAAGTAAGGAAAACATCTGGTTCCACATGTTTATTACCTGCCATTGATGAGGAGAGGTTCCTAAGAGCCCTTCAGACAGGGCAAAGAGAATATGCAGGGGAGACAGACCACGTGTACAATCACCAGAACACATGGGGCAGGTGCACTTCAACTTCAGCCTCTTCCCAGCTGGAAGTAACATGGGGATCCGATCAAAGTATTGGGATGAGAAGTGCTTCTGTACTAAAGCTGCTCACAATTGCCTTGAATAGAAGAAACTGTTTTATTGTCGATTCTATCACCAGCTTCCTACTACTAAGTAAAGATTGTGAAGCACCCAGTGACCACTTTCAACTTCCATTTTAACACAAGAGCCTCTGCTTTCCCCAACAACATGATACTCAACCTCTGAGTGCAATTTATTCTGTTTCTTTATACCGGGTGTTGTTCTCAAATCTCGGGCTCCTTCTTTAGCCAGGGATCAGGAAGCTTTCTGCTATGATATCATGTGTCACCCCACTTTATCCTTCCACAAGTGTCATGTCTCATCTCCGTTCTTGACTGAATTTCTTTGACACAGCTGCCCCCTCCCCCAGCCCAACTTAGGCAGTGTTTCTCAGCCCCTAAGACCCTGCTGCATCTTGCACCCATTGTGACAGCTGACACATTGGATCCCAGAGGACTCTTCACTTACCCATCTCTCACCAGTCTGTGAGCTCTGTGAAGGCACACCTGGTCTCAAGCCTGCCTTTCCAGAACCTGGGTGGTCTTGCCTGCAGAGGATGGCCAGATCTGGCTTTTTTTTTTTTTTTAATAATTAATTCTTACCGGAGTAGAGTTGCTTTACAATGTGTGTTAGTTTCTACTGTACAGCAAAGTGCATCAGCTATATGTATACATATATCCCCTCTTTTTTGCATTTCCTTCCCATTTAGGTCACCACAGAGCACTGAGTAGAGTTCCCTGAGCTATACAGCAGGTTCTCATTAGTTATCTGTTTTATACATAGTAGTGTATAGATGTCAATCCCAACCTCCCAATTCAATTCATCCCACCCCTCACCCCTGGATCTGGCTGTGAATCTCAGATTTGAATCCTGGCTGTGCCACTTATTCAGGCATCTGCAAACTCTGCAAAAAGCCAGACAGTAAATATTTTCAGCTTTGCAGGCTATCAGGCCTCTGTCGCAAAGCCTTATGTCCAGAAATGTTATTCTTCTCTGGATTGTTTTCCCAACCATTTGAAAATATTAAAATAAAAAAAAAAAATTCTTAGTTCTCAAGCTATACAAACAGAGGTGAAGGGCCATACTTTGAAGACTTCTACGTTCATCAAGCACGTGACCTTGGGCAGGTGATACATCTCTATGTGACTTGCTTTTATCACCTGTAAAGTGATAGCATCCCCCTCAGAGGCTTTTTGCGAAAATTGTATTAGTTAATTCATTACAAGCACTTAGAACGTTACATGGCGCAATGGCATGTGCTCGATCAGGGTTGCTATAACTGCCGTTATACTTTATTTCCTAATAAACGATTTTTTAAAATATATTTGAGTTCATAGTGTGTTATCGCCCCATATTTGATCACTCAAGTGCTGAATGGTCGATTCTGTCTCTCAAACATCTAACTCCCTTTTCATCACTCCCCTTGCTAACGCCTTAGCTCAGCATCTTGTCATTACTCTCCAGGGCCACCACAGAAGCCTTTTCATGGGTCCCTCTGCCTTCACTCTCCCCTTCCCCGCGTCCTGTCCACGTTGGTCATTAGAGTGATCGTTCTAAAACCCAGATGTCACGATGTCATTCCTCTATGACAGTCTCCTTTCACTGTTTCCCCAAAATGAGTTCTGTGGATCATTAATTTTAAAAATTGTAAAAACACATTTGCTTTTCTTTTTTTTTTTTTTTTAAAAAAGTTACACGTTTAAATAAGAGTAGACAAAGCATGGGGGAGAGAGAATTGTATGAAGGTGGTCAAAAGGTACAAACTTCCAGTTTTAAGATAAATGAGTACTAGGGATGTAGTGTACAAATTATTAATATAATTAACACTGTTGTATGTTATCTATGAAAATTGTTAAGAAGGTAAATCCTAAGAGTTCTCGTCACAAGGAAATTGTTTTCTTTTTCCTTTATTTTGTATCTCTATGAGATGACAGATGTTCCCTGAACTTACTGTGGTAATCATTTAATGATGTGTGTTAGTCAAATCATTATGCTATATACCAGAAACTTATACAGTGCTACATGTCAATCACATCTCAATAACACTGGAAGAAAAAAAAGAAGGAAAAAAAAAGAAATCTTCGCCCAACCCAAGCTCATTTAAAAAAAGAAAAGAACTGTTGCTATAACCAAAGTCTTTTATAAAGATCATTATTTTGAGAATTAAGTAGGAACAAAAAACAAACAAAGAGTAGACAAAACTGGATACAGCAAAATTAAACAGACAATTGTTTTTACCGCAGTACTTATCAGAACATTTAATACACTAATGTGCATTGTAAAACTCCAAGAAGTTGACAAAGGGAGGTAATTTCCCAATTTTGAGTGAGTTCCTGTTCTCAATATTTGTCTCCCAGGATTACTGTTCTAAGGGACATACGTTGGAAAATGCTCATCCATGTAAATTCCTTAGCTTGGCATACAAGGCCCTCCATGGTCCAGCTCCCAACCAGCCTCACTGGGTACAACTGTTCATCTGGTACAACTGTAGCTCTTCTGAGATCTTCTGTGCCCTTGGGTTTGCTGTGTCTTCTGTCTAGAATGGTTGTCCCTCCCCTGATGTGCCTTCCTTTTTATCCTACTCACTTTGGGAAAAGTTAAGGGGTTTGCCTTCAGATTCTCCTAGACACTTACTCATTCCTTGATGAAGTCTCCTACAGATGTGTTCATTCTTCACTTACCACGTCGCTGTTCATATGTACATAAATATATATTTCCCTCAAAACAATGACTGTGAGAGAAGAGAAACTGCATTCTGTCTGTTCGTTTTCTTAAATGCCTTAAAATAAAGTCTTTCATTTCCAAATTTGATTTTACCCTATAATGAGAGACCCAGGCTCAAATGCTCCCCCAATGGCCCATCTATACACAGTAGGGTCAGAAATCTACTGCTGAAACCAAATCACAGGTTTTTACAGGAACCCACAAGGAACTGCTACCAATGATCTCAGGCTCACTTCCCTCTCCTTGGTCAGCCTCCTATGCACCCTTTTTTTCTTTCTACAGCTCCTAGCATTGAGACTCCTTTCCTGCCCTTCCTTCCCAGAGCTGATACCTCTTATTCTATCCCCACAATGGAGTCTTTTCAGCACCATCTCCCACCTTTGCTCCTTCCTCCAAAAATGCAGAGGCTAACCACACGGGGATAGTAAACAACAGGTAACAAAAATGACAGCCATACACGAGTGACTATGGGATGGTCTCAGCTAGAACTGAGAATACATCATCAGCTTCTCACTAAGCACCAAGCACCTAGGATCCTAGATGCTCCAGGGTTAAGCACTGTCATCTCCAGTCATTTTGGAGTGAGCTCTCTTTACAGCCCCCTCCCTCTCCTTATTTACCACCTTATGATAACCTTCATTCCTCTGCACCTTCCAAAAGTCTTTTCTCCCCTTTTCCCTAGTGAACATGTCAGAGCCATATTGGCCTGGATATTTATACCTATTCATACTGAAAAGGGGACAGAGAAAAGTCTCCAGGTCTCTCAAAAATCCTGCAAAGTTTATAAATGAAGTTCATGGACCTGGGAAGAAAGAGAAGGCACATTCAGATGGGATTCTAAAAAGAATTTAAGGAAAGTATTCCTACAGAGGTAGGGGCAGGATTAAGGGAATCTAAGAGGAATGGTTTGTAACCCGAGTACTCGCAACAGCAGGAATCCAGAATGCCTGCCTTCCAACTCTCAAGGCTGCAGGGGAGGGGAGAGGAAGGGGTGTCACTGGAACCAAAGAAGGATGTCCAGGCAGGACTCTCAGCTGAGTGAACTTCAGCCACTGCTGAGCTGCAGCTCAGGTACAGGAAAGGAGCAGGGAGTAAATACCCCAACTCCTTTCCTCCCACCCTTCAGTCTCCTGCTGAGGCCTCTCTTGCCCAAACCCATGTGGAAGTCAGAGCTCAAGGAAGCCCAGGTGATACAGTTCAGAGGGGCCAGAGTCCTGGGCCAAGGACAGGGCAGAAAGGAGCAGGGAATGAGGGGAGAGAGGAGACAAACATAGAACAACCAACCTAAGACACAAGTGAACCATGATTCACACAAACAAAATATAAGCATCTCCCTGGTTTTCTCCCGCAGGACTTATCATGCAATGTTCGCAAAGGCGTTGAATTTAGCCTTTCTCTCTCGGTAAAGCATCCTCTACTGCTTCCCCTCCCTGCATCCCCCCATAGCATGATGAGAGTAGTTACACCACTAAAAAGAACACCTGTTATTTTTCTCTTTCCAGTGTACTCACCCTTTTTCTGGTCATAGCATCTCAACTTTGGGAAAGACCTCCCTGCTGATGTGGTCCAGCTGACTCTCTACTCCCAGCACCAGACTTGAGGCTGTGACCCCGGCCATGCCAGTCAGCATGTTCCACCAGCTTGGCCACAGCGATGGGTCCAGGAACAGGCTCTGACTCAAACTGGCTCAAGAAAACCTGATTCAAAGATTTTGCTAGAGGTCTTGGGAAAGGGAAAGTATTTTTCAATTCCGTTAACCTCTGAAAATGTGAATCTTGGTTTTCCAGATGCTATTTTTCCATCTTACAGAGAGATATTGCCTGAGATAGAAGCCAGCTCTGAGGGATGCAGAACTGAATCCTGGGGGTGGGGAGAAGGGGTGAGAGGGGAGAAGGGGTGAGAAGGGAGAAGGCATGAACAAATTGCTTGAGCCTTGAATTGAGCTGTGTCTGGAACAAATTGCTTGAGCCTTGAATTGAGCTGTGTCTGAACAGGATTCCTGTACTTTCCTGGTATATAATCCACTAAATTCTTTTTTCAGGCTTGCAGCAGTATAAGCTGGAGTTCGGTTAGTTGAAACTAAAAGCTCCATTGGTACAGGTGTGGTGTAACTAGGGGATAAGACTGTGCAATAAAACTCTGCAATTAAACCCTCCTGAGAACTATGAAGGACTTGGCCCAAAGCTTTGACATATAGCGGAGACATCGTGCTACTGATGATGCCACAGGCTCTTGGTCTGTGAGAGTATGACAAGGTCTCCTGGGTTATGGACAGCTAGGGAGGTCTCTGTCTTCTCTTAACTCACCCCAGGACCTCAAGGGACCTTGAGTAACAAAACCACAGTGAAGACTCCAGAGTTGCGGTGAATCCTCCTAGACATTGTCCCTTTCACGTCCTTGGGTCTCCCCTTATCCATCCCTAAAGATGGACCACAAACGAACTCTTCTATTTAGCCCACACAGCTCTCTTTTCCTAAACATAAAATAAGACTTTAAAAATTGGTTTCAACAGAGGTCCTCTGCACTGAGAATACTATTCTCAGCTCAGTCAGCCTCTAGGCATTTCAACATGGGCAATCCTTCCCCCAGACTAGTGGCTGCATTTGAGCATGCGGTCGCATCTTCCCAGCCCTGACGAGGGGCCAGATTTCAAGCTCAGCACTGTTTGTGTCCTTCAAGTACAAAGAAATCACCTCGACCCAAACACGGACAGCTAACGAGGCACAGTTCTCTAAACGTGTTTCAAAAAATGTTTTCTTAAAACACCAGTTCCATCAGATACTAAGAGGTAAAAATTCTCCATGGTCAAATAAGCATTTACAGTTTTCAGATAAACAGAGGTAGGGACAGGACTTCTTGAGTCTGGAACACAGGCAAGTGCAAAGCTAACTGAAAAAGGGAAGACATCATATATAATATTTTTGGAACTCATTTAACCATGGGATTTTGTTAGCTTGTTTGTTTGGGATGCATAAGACATGTCTGAAAGTATTGCATAGAAGACCCGTAAGAAATGTAAGGGATCATTCTCCAGCTATCCAAGCAAGGAAACCTCCCAGTGGACAAAAATGTACAACTACAGTCGCCTGCAGTTTGCACAACAGCTGTTCTATTTCAATAACACCAAGTCTCACCCAGCCGGCTCAAGCCTTCTCTCCCCTCCCTTAGTTGAACTCCCAAGAAGACAACCATCGGCGTTGATTATTGAAGTGACAGCTGATGCCTGGCCCGGAAATAGTTATCCTAGTCTGAGTTCTCTGTGACCACAGCAGCCCGGGTTGACCTATCTTCCACTCAGGGGGAATCACAACGTCTGATCTTTCACACTCATAGCCCCACCTCGAATGCGCACAATCAAGGTCCCAGAGCAACAGCAAAACAGATGGAAGCATCTCTCCTTCCAGGTTGATTTTTATTGCTATTTAGGTACAGTTCAGTCTCATTCTACATCATTGTATCTGATAACAGTCATAAACCTGAAATCACTGCTATTTGATGTTAGCACAAAGTCCGTCCCACCACTGAACCACGCCAGGCTCCATCAACAAACCCTTGTCAGCCTCTCTTTCCACATGCGTGGCAATAACCTGCCTAGTCATTCATTTAGAAAGCTTTGGGCAAAGGCAGCGGGCAGGTGCTCAGCTGGTCTCAGAGCCTAAGAGAAACGCTGTAGCTCTCTTTTAAGGGAACACCTGAACGGGACAAGACTTTCTTTAACCTACACTCAAATCTAGGCTCCTGAACTTCAGAAGCAAGAAAATGAAAATATTTATAAGGTGTCTGATCAGGATCTAAGAAAGGACTTGCTTTGATCCTTAGATTCTTTTTTTATTTTCCCCCAAACCAGTGAAGAGCTCAGTTGCTTGGGGTCTAGTGTTACCGAGGTTGTGGTCTGGGGTTCAATCCCCCTGTGGCGCTGTTAACCACCTGCCAGAGAGAAGCTCCATTCCTCAGGGCACAATACTCTCGTGCTCCCCTGAAAAGCGAGGGGTAGGGAGTGGACACTGTGTTTTCACATGGTCACAATTCATGTCTGTTATTTCTCACTATAGAGAATGTATGTGACGTTATCAGGCACCTATTAAATGTCTGATACTTGTTTTATTTTCTTCTTCGAATTTTTTTTCTTCTCACAGAAATTCGCTTAGGATGAAATCTGTGGAAACATAAAGCCACTCCTGCAGGGTCCCAACCTGCCCCAGAAATAGCTTCATTTTGCTTTACGAGAACTTGAAAAACATGTCACGAGGCTTTACTGGCTCTCTTATCAAAACATAAAAACTAAACACTGGAGGTGTCAGCTAAAAATAGAGACTGTGAAATCAGACGGATCTGGGTTTAAATTCGAGTCCCACCACCTTCTCGCCACGTGAACTGGGGCGGGTTACAAACCTCCCGGCCAATGGTGTCCCCATCCTCAAAATGAGGATAATATCTGCATCAACCTCAAAGACCTGTGGAGTAAAACGCTAAGCCCCGTGCCTGACCCAGAGTAAGTACATCAGAAATCAAGGGAGAGACAATTTTTTTCCTAAAAGGTTAAGAGCATAAACTCTTGAGCCAGACTCTCTGAGCCCGAATTCCGGTCCTATCACCTACTGGTTCTGGCACCGCTGGATGAATTACTTAAATATCGGTGCTTCTGTTTCGTCAACTGTAAAAATGAAAATATACCTGCCACATAATGCCGACGGACAGTAAATGAATTAACTCATGCAGGGAAGTTAGAGCAGTAAATGCTATAGAAGCGCTGCCTGATGCTTTCTAAATCCACAGCTCCAACCTATTCAGCCTTGAATGACACTCTGACAGGGACCCACAAGTCAGGGATCCTGAACCCCCCTTCTCCTGACGATTTAAGGACACATTAGGTATCTAACATGATTAGAGATGCATAGTGAGTAAAATACGTCTTTGAGCCACTCAGAGCGGAAAGGCCACCAGTATGGGAGTCTGGAGATCGGGGACGGTCTACTTACGTGTAATGAGCTGCATGGCTCTCTGTTTCATCTGGAAAAGGACAATTAGAGGCAGTGGGGTCCTGTGAGGCTCACCAAGATCCCCTCCCTGGTCTCACACCGCTAACCTGCAGCTTCTGAGAATGACAGTCGTGTCAGCTCACAGCTGCCACCCTTGCTGCCAACTGCCCCCCACTGCAGGGAACTGCCTTGCTCAGGGTCACAGACCTTCCCCAGGGCTGGGTACAAAAGCTCCACTCTCTAATCTAAAACATAACACAAATGAGTGTATGTGCAAAACAGAAAGAGACTCACAGATACAGAAAACAAATGTGTGGTTACCAAAGGGCAGAAAGAAGGGGAGAGGGACAAATTAGCGGTACAGAATTAACAGGTACAAACTACTACGTAAAAAATAGATAAACAGCAAGGATATACTCTGTAGCACAGGGAATTAGGGCCATTATCTTGTGATAACCTATAAAGGAGTATAATCTGCAAAAATACTGAATCACTATGCTTTATATGTGAAGCCAACATAAAATTGTAAATCAACTATACTTCAATTAAAAATAAAAGTCCCACCCTTGGCTTTACCTTGTAGTAACTCTGAATGGACATCCCAGCCCCAGGGCTCCCCTTAAGATAGGTGGAGGGGCCTCAGTAGCAATTTCATTGTGGACTAGCTATTTCTCCAAATAATGAAAGTTCATTGGCTTCTGACCAATAAAATCATGGGTCCCAAATGGCACACGAAGAAAGAGCTCTCACTCTTATTTGCCTAAAATTATTTAATTATCATGTAAACTCTTTAATCTGCTCTGAGCTCTGAACGTTTTTTCCTTCCAGATTGCATTTAACACGAAAAGTCTAGAATCAGTGGAGTTTTAACTAGAGAATTCCAGCTGGGTTTTAACACTTGAATTCAGGGTCACTTATGATACTGTGTTTCAGGCTAGGTGGTTATATTAGAATACACAAATTCTATGAGACAGAATTTTGTTTAACTGAATTATTAGTGGGCAATTCCCTCTACCTGACCTTTCCCTCCACAGGAATGAGCTTCAGAGACCATGATGTTCCCAGCCTCTCTCCCACCCTCCTGGACAAAGGAAGTCACAGTGCCATGCCGGGGAGGTGAGGCTGCCTAATTCTGAGGTTGACTATTAGAAAACCCACTTGCATAAAGATATTGAGCATATCCTCCACCCCCTGACCTTAACAGTAGTAAAGTGATACTTTGGGTTCTGTCTGCCTTATTACTTTGTCTTATATCTTAACTTGGATGTCTTAAACCCTTATAGGTATAACATTAAAATCCTAGTGCAATTCTGAGATGAGAATTCTGGCAAGGTTATAGCACTAGAATCCAATCTAGGCTGTCACGCTGCATTTCTAATGAGGTTATAACATGACAATACCAGCTTGGCAAATCTGTGGAGGTTCAGGTGTCATAAATAGGGAGATAGAATCCAGTTTAGTACTAACTACTCTGCTTGATGATCCTCTGTAGAACCAATGCCTCATGGGGTTTTCGGAGTAAAGGGCAAGGTCCAGGAGGCAGTTGAGAAAAAACACTATTGAAATTACTCTTCAGTTAAAATGGAATTTTTTTTTTTGCTTATTAATTTTTATTGGAGTATAGCTGATTTACAATGTTCTGTTAGTTTCTGCTGTACAGCAAAGTGAATCAGTTATACATATACATATATCCACTCTTTTTTAGATTCTATTCCCATATAGGTCATTACAGAGTATTGTGTAGAGTTCCCTGTGCTATTCAGTAGGTTCTTACTAGATATCTATTTTATATATAGCAGTGTGTATATGTCAATCCCAATCTCCCAATTTATCCCTCTCTCCCTCTTTCCCCTTTGGTAACCACAAGTTTGTTTTCTACATCTGTGACTCAACTTCTGTTTTGTAAACAGGCTCATTTGTATCATTTCTTTAGATTCCACATATAAGTGATATCATATATTTGTCTTTCTCTGTCTGACTTACTTCACTCATTTTGGCAATCTCTAGAATCACTGCAAATGGCATTATTTTGTTTTTATGGCTGAGTAATATTCCATTGTATATATGTGCCACATCTTCTTTATCCATTCCTCCATCGATGGACATTTAGGTTGCTTCAATGTCTTCACTGTTGTAAATAGTGCTGCAATGAACACTGGGGTGCATGTATCCTTTCGAATTATGGTTTTCTCTGGATATATGCCCAGACGTGGGATTGCTGGATCATATGGCAGCTCTATTTTAAATCCCAAAGGATTCATGGAGATAAACAGGCTCACTGGCTACACAGGCATGTTGTTCTAGGATGATTCCCTTTCCACACAACATGCAAATCTCTCTCATCTTCACTCCTATGGCCCCTACACTCATAACCAAAAGCATTTCTCTCCGTTCCCGGTCATATCATATATAAGGCAAATCCCCAAACACAGATCTAACTCCCACGTGCCTCCTGGGAGGACCGTGTCAATAATGAAAGAGGGGTTTCAGCCAGTGAAAGTACTGGTCTCAAGAAGTTTGTGAAAACAATCCAAATATTCTGGAGGAAAAAGAGGTCTCTATAAATCTCGGCCTCTCTGGAAATCAGAGATTCAGTGACCTGAGAATATTTGGGGGAGATGAAGCTGAGTTAGTATTTGTAAGATTGTTCCCTTCCTCATTATCCCATGACAACTGGGGCTCCATGAGTATTTTGTGTTTTCTCAGGTGCTTTTGTGTCTCAATCCCAATACATCAAACTGGAGTTCTTATAGAATATGTGATCCCCGCTGACATTCAACTCCACCAGGCCCCCCTGCTCTCTCCATTCATACAGCCAAGCTTGCAACGCCTCTTTCCTGGCCTCAGCAATGGCCTGCTAAGTGGTACCCTGGCATCCTCTCCTGCTCCCTGGCAGCTCCATCTCTACACAGCCATCTGAGAGGGCACGTTTCCTGAAAGGCTGTATACTGTGAAGGAGAGGAAAGCATCCTCAAATAGCGAGGAGCTGTCCTGGCACTATCACTACATATTAGACTTGCTAGAAGCTGCCCTTAACCTATAACAATTAAGCCTGAGTAGTTTCCGGTTGACTATAAATAATTTCACAGATCATCAGCATCAGACAACATCTGATGGATGTTAGCCCTCTCTGTCATCCTGCCAAAACAGACAAAACATGAACATTGCCCAAAGCACAGAAATGGCCAAATCTCCCCTATCCCCATCCCCACTCGGGATAACGATACTGCTGCTTCTTTACTACTTACAGCTCTAGCCTCACTCTTTTCCCCTCTTATACGATTAGATTTCTTAAGAGTCCCAATCATAGAATTACGCCATTCTAAGACAGCATGCAGTCCAGAACAAAGTGTCACATCCTTGAAGCCTCTTCAAATCACCTAATGCAGCCCCAATTCTATAAGTCCTTTCTAACCCCCTCTTACGAAGGCATCTCTGGTTTTCCATGAGTATTTGCCCCTGTGGCTGTGACCACTAAACCAGCTTCTGGAACCACAGGTCAGTTCTGGTGGCCTCTGGCTGCAGAGCACTGACCACTGCGTAGCTCAAAAAGCATAGAGCTCTTCAGCCAGACCACCTGGGTTCCAATTCCAGCTCTGCCACTCACTCCCCCTTACACACTACCCAGGCCAAGTGACCCAACTTTGCTGTGTCTCAATATGCTAGTTTGTAACATAGGGAAAATGTAATCATGTTACTTCTTTCAATTTTTCGGAGAATTATAGGTAATACACGTAAAGTCCATAGAACACATTATTAAAAACACACATCTGGTCAAACCACTCCTATTTAAACTGATAGCCAAAGTAATCAATGCATCTAAAAAGGTCTGTATTTGGCTGCTGTCTACCTCTTCAGCCCAATTTCCTCCTCTATAATACGGGTCTAATAATATCAATATCAGTAATATCTCAAAGATAAGGTAAATTTCAAAAAATATATCGGCTCTGTATTTGGAATACGTCTCACGACCTGCACTTAGTAGATACACAAGAAATGTTATTTTTACCTTCCTCTTTGGGAAAAATATTATCTCTTTCAGGGCCAACATTATCTCCACTGGAAAAAGTGGAATTAGACCAGTACAATTCAAACTGTGTTCTTTGGGATGTCCCATGGGGGTTCTGCACATTTTATTTTAATTGTATAGATGTTCTAAGTGAAATAAGACTACTATTATCATCAATAACCCTTAGAATCTCTATGGAAAATAGTACCTTAGCACAATGGCTCACACCAAATAGAAAGTCAGTAAATATTTGTTGATTAAATGAAGTCCTACATTGAAATTTTTAAGTTTGAAATTTGTTTCACCAAATCATTGAAATGACCCCATTATTAATATTATAATAAACATGATAAAACTTGAGTTTGTAAATTTATGCTATTAAAAATGTTAATTTAGTATATTTTATATATTGGGACTCCAAATTCCAAGTATTTTTTCCAAAAAAAAAAAAAAGCTTCTGCAGTGTAAAAGTTAAACTACAACTTGAACTTGATTGGATTATCTCAAAGCATCTTCTGATTCTGGATCTAAAGGTGTCTGTATATGCCTCAGAGAATTCCAAACACTTATGATTCAAAGAAAGTCACACAACATCCTGTATACTTTCAACAGGGATGTTGTTTACTACTTGAGTAGGCAATTGCTGCTTTTTAAACACGCAGATTGCTTGCCCAGAGAAGTAGAAAATTTTTTTCTACTTTGCAAAAACAATGGCACCATCCTGTATCACCCACGGATGCCAAGACACTTGTAAACACACACACTCCATAGTCAACGAACACACCATGACTGCTGTTAGCCTCCTGAATCTGTGTGCGGTGAATTACACTTGCAGTGCTGGGGATACCACTTAGATATGCTAGTAACAAACCCTTGTGATGACTGTACTCTCTACTGTGTGAATAATGCTATCAAGTTATACTGAATCATTTCATTCTTAACAATCAGAACTCCAGCGAGAAAAAAATTTAACAAGATGCTGTTCAGCATGTCTCTGATTACACTAGCTAAAATGCCAAAATACCCTAAACATGGACTTTTTAGAAGGTGGTCATGATAACAGAAATGAGATTGGAAGAAACTTTGATAATCACCTCCAAAACACGGCTTAAAAAGCAATCACCAGAGTTTCAAAGTCTCAGCGGTGATTGAAGCCAATTCTGTCACATAACGAATAAGGATATAGGTCCAGAAAGAGATGTGGTTTCTTCATGCCCAACTGGCAATGTAGTAAAAATACTAGATCACAACCCTTCCTATTATACCATATGTATTCAATATACCTTATTTCAACTGAGATCTAACTGAATTTCAGTACACGATCTAATGGAGAGAATATTCCATTTCTACAAACATGGTGGACAAATAAAGACTCTCCCACCAAAAACAACCAAAATGTGGTAAGTACTTTTAAATCTTCATAAATGCAACAATGATTCAGCAAGAAAATAAGGAACACTGAGCCCAAAACTAAGTGAATAGAGGGAGAACACTGAAGTCAGCTTTCAACTTTAGGGCAATAATGAAATTTGTTGAAATTAACCATTGGTTTTCATGTTCTTACCAGGCTCAAAAGACAAAAAGACCAAATTAAGGGGCACCCAAGGTCTAATGCTGGACCCACCCCATAAAGCTGGAACCCAAAGAGTTATACTTTTGGAAAATGGATGAATTAGGAAAAAATGTGCATTCTATCACAGGACTGCAAAGAAGTTTGCCTTGCTGGAATCTTGACAGTGAGACAAATTCCCAGAATTTGTAACCCACAGGCTAGCCTTCAAGTAAGCTCACTGCCTAAACTCACGCTACACGGGTAGCTCACAAAACCTCAAACTAAGAATCTAGTTTAAATCAACCCCAGTCTGATAGCACCCCAAGCACTTAGCAGAAGCAAATAAAGTTTGTTTGGGATAATCCACCCTCATCCCAGGCTTTGAAGAATTCCCAATGGTAATATTCCAAGAAATATATTCTCATATTAGGGATTCATTTAAAAAACATACAAAGAAATAAGCAGAAACAGACTCACAATGATTTCAGATACTGACGTTATCAGACACTAAAATAAAATATGCATTCATATCCATATAAAGAAAGAAGGAATTGCAAATATAAAGAGGAAGAAACCATTTTTTTAAAATCTCCAAGCTGGTTTTTTAAAGAAATGAACTAGAAATTTTAAAAATCTAATACTTGATATTAAAAACTCAAAGAATGACATGCTTTCAGGTAAGGAGGAATAAGTAAGCACACTCTACCGTATCTCTCCCACTGCATGAAGCTTTAAAACCTGGACAGAATTCATGGAACAGCTACCTGAGGACTGTGAAAAGTAAACAGTAGCATGCAAATTGGGGAAGAGGGCCAGAATTTGAAACACCACCAAATCAGCAGGAGTTTAACCATTTTTCTCACTGGTATCTTCTGGCCTGGAATCGGTGCAACCCAAAACCCAGAGTCAGGCATCGGCACTGACAGAGAGCCCTCCAGGAGAAGGGGAGACAGTATGGTGAATCCCCTGTTGTTTTCCTCTTTTCTTGCACCTCAGCCAAAAAAAAAAATAAT
Source organism: Balaenoptera physalus (assembly GCF_965194825.1). Lineage (NCBI taxonomy): Eukaryota > Metazoa > Chordata > Mammalia > Artiodactyla > Balaenopteridae > Balaenoptera > Balaenoptera physalus. The sequence goes on along the minus strand of NC_138896.1, from coordinate 100,035,686 downwards.
TCACAACCATGGAGGCAGCTACAATAACAGCACCAAAAGGCTCCCTCAGAGGCCCAAAACTCTGAAAAAGGAGAACCTTCCTCTCCAATCAGAGAATCTGTGATCCCAGGGAATAGGGTGAACCCGTTACTCTTGTTTTTCTCTCTGTCCTTCCACTGCTTGGCCCCAGACATGCATCATAATTGCCAAAACTAGAAAGAAGCCAAGTGTCCTTGGATGGTGAATAGATAACACAAATTGTGTCATATCCAATGATAGAAAAGTATACAGCAATAAAAAAGAACAAACTATTGACAGACTCAAAACTTGGATGAATCTCAAATGCATGATGAGTGAAAGAAGCCCATCTCAAAAGGTTTGCATGTTATATTGGATTCCATTTATACAGCATTCTGGAAAAGACAAAAATATAATGACAGAGAACACGTCAGTGATTGCCAGAGGCTGGAGGTAAATGACTTACTCAGAGGCTCTTATGAGAAAGATGTGTCTACTCATCAGAGCTACTGGATGTACTCCACTGCTTCATGTGATAATAAGATCCCTGTCATTAGAATTATTAAAAACCCCAGCTAGGTAATAATATATCAGAGATGTTACATGAGGAATTCGTGCTTTAGAGTTTGGATAGATGCCCTCTAAATAGTCCATTCCACCTCTGAGAGACCCTAAACCTACCTTAAAGTCTGCTTTTCATTAAAGTACACCTGGCCATACCTAACATTAAATAAATAGAGTTCCTACACTTTTTGGATTGATGACTCACAGAAAAACCCTCAACAAATAAAAAATTTTGGGCAAGCAACAAATTTTTATCGGAATGCCAACTTTATGGTAACTATGGGGCTAAGCTCAGTTAGGGAGACAGAAAAATATAAGACATGTTCATCACCCTTTGGAAGTTTACAATATTGCTGGGAAGAGGAGTCATTAATACGTGAAAAGTTAAATAACATACACTTCAGTAGTAATACACAGTAATAATATGAAATACACCATGAATAAGAGTATGTCTAATTTCCAAATTCGATGTATGGGCAGTAAAGACTGTGCGGAGGAGGGGAGTTTACTGGGTACCTTCCGTATGTCCCCGCCAGACCCCAACTCTCTCCTGTCTCTATCTATCAAGTCCATCATATGGACATGAGGCTGAGCCATATGGATACATCAAGAGTTGCTCTTGTTTCCAAATTCTGAGTAGATTCAGTCAGTGGGAAGCCCAGCAGATCAAGAGGGTGAGGTAAGAGTGAGGTGAGGGTGTTTATTCCTCTGGTTCCTGCCTTGTGCATTCACTGCAGACTCCCATTGGGTGTCCATCTCTCTAGAGCCCCTCTCAAAGGTCTGGTCACTACTGCTCTGCTTTCCCCTTCAGCCTACGAATGGTAATGGTTTTCAGCTATCACTAGCCTCAGGGAGATTTGCCATCCCTTCTTGATTTTCCTTAAGCCTGGTCCCACCTTTGTAAATAGTCCATTCATTAAGTGATCTTCAAATCACTCAATTTGAGTTTGCCATTTGCTGGAACCCTGACTGATCCCATGGAGAAAGAAGGATCTGCTCGGTGTGTTGTAGTTATCAGGGAAAGATTTACAGATTGGAGCAGGGTCTTGACATATGAGTAGAAGTTCAACATTATTCTGGTTATAGGGCTTGTCCAAGGGCTAGTGATTACATTAGGCATGGACAAGAATTCAAAATCAAGACAAGCTACAATGATGGAGAAGCACACAGCCTACTGAGGGTATGGTGGGCCAAGCTGATTTCAAGGAGAATGGTGGGTGTATGCGTATGTGTATGTGCATGTGAGGCAAGAGAAAGGAGAAAAATATCCAAACAGTATTTAGTGAGCTCATACTATAAGCCAAACACTGGGCTAGGTACTGGGGAAGCAGTGATGAACAAAACACACTGTCTATATCTTCCTCGGGTGTATTAGTTACCTACTGCTGTGTAACAAGTTATCCCAAGACTCAGCAGCTTAAAACAACAATGAATTTTTGTTCATTCTTACACTCCTTTTGGGGGTCAATTATTCCAGATTGCTTTAGCTAGGAAGTTCTGGTTTCGGTTTTTCATGAGTTTCCAGTCAAGATGTCAGCTATGGCTGCAGTCATCAGAAGGCTAGTTTGGAGCTAGAAGACCTGATTCCAGGATGGCTCATTAACATAGCAGATAAGTTTACTCTGGATGTTGTCAAGTGGTCTTACAACATGGGCTTCTCTCTGGCGCTGCTTGAGCATCCTCATGACATGGCAGCTGGCTTCCCCCAGAGCGAGGGATCCACAAAAGAGCAACGTCAAAGCCATAATGTAGCCTCAGAAGTCACAATCTGTCATTTCCACAGTATCCTACTGGTCACAGAGGTTAGCCTTAGTCCCTGTGAGAGGGGAATATATACGGATATGACTCAAGAAAGGAAGGATCTCTGGGACCATCCTGGAGATTGGCTATGACACCGAGCTTACCGTTTCTACAAATAATAACAATCATACACACCGAAGGAATAATTATAACCTGCAGTCGGTACTGGAAAGGAAACCCACAGAACCATTAGATCATCTCAGGAAAGGATCTGATTGAATTTGGCAGTAGAGATGGGGAACGAAACATATCAGTCACAAGGTGAGTTAAGAGCATTTGACTAGGAACCCTTGGCGCTGGTCAAGTTTAGTTCTTATACACAAACCGTGTTTCCACCTGGACTTTTTCTTTGCTACATTTCCAGTGGCAAGGAGCACGGTAATCCTCAGAATCCTCTTTTTCCTCCTGCTTCCAGCAATCTACTTCTTCTACCTGTTTCCTTTGTCTCTCCCTACTCTAGACCTATTCCCGTCTTTCCTCTCGCTAACAGGCACAATCTCCCTCATTTTCTAATTTCCTCATGGCAATTAGAGTTACACTGAGAAACAAAATAAGAAACAATCAATACATGTAGAATGTATGTGTCACTTCAACCTCCCCACCTGGAAAAGTAAAAAACACAGAACGACAACTACATATTACACTAGACAGTATTGAGAACACGAAGAACCAACAGAACTGACCTCTGGCTGCAAAGACACGTGGCACGGGATTCTGCCAGGCATGCAGCTGCTAACGTCTCAGTCTTATAGTGAAGAACCCTCTTAAACAAAATGGAAAGGCGGAAGCACAAGTCCTCGTGATGCTCACAAAGGATCTCCTCTACCTTTTTTCTTTCCCCAAGAAAATGACAGACAAGGCACTGCCCAATGAGTCCCATGGATCCCCAGGCCAATAATTGTCCCCAGGGAGAGAGGACATTCTAAGGATGAACACTTCAGAATCTCAGGGCGGGAGGGTAGTCTGGAACAGCTCCTCTAGTGACTGAATCATATTCAGCATTTATGGAGATGTCTATATACCCTTAGAGTCTCTGCCCTTGCACCGTGGTTCTCAAGTTCTCGTGCATCGGGACTGCCAGCAAGGCTTCTCAAGACCCAGATTTCTGAACCCAAACCCCAGAGATTCGATGCAGAGAGTCTGGGGTGGGGTCTGGAATTTGCATCTCTAACAGGTTCCAGTGGTCCTGATGCTGCTGGGCTGGGGACCACACTTTGAGAGCCATGACTTTATGCCTGATTACCAACCTGGGCCGCACACTGGAATCATCAAGGGACTTTAAAAGAACAGATGACTGTTTACACCCCTATATTCTGATGTCATTGGTGTGAGGTGTAGCCTAGACTTTGGGATTTTTCAAAGCCGCCTCAGGTGATGTTCATGTGCTGCCCATAGGAGACCCCCTGGCGCTGACTGACTCTAATGCCGTCCGTGTATCTGTCCTGTGAACCTGCTCAGCACTGCCTCGTACAGAAAGTGCTCCCGGGAAACAGTGGGCGAGCACACAGGCTTCACACTGGACTCTGATACCTCAGGATTTCAGGGGCACTGCCTCAGGGCTCCAGCGCTTGCTACATTTTCCCACTTTAATAAGATCAGCTCCTCTTCCATCATTTCCTATATTGTTCTCCCTCCTAAATGTTTCATTTGAAGAAAGGGTCTCTAGGCTAAAAGAAATATTTGAAAAGCACTAATATAAGAGAAAGGGCACTAAAGTGAAAATCAGCAGGACCTGCTTCCAGCTCTGTAATCATTTACCCTCTCTGAGCTGCAGCTTTTCACTTGATCTTCTCTAAAAACAGCAGCTAACATTTGTTACCATCGTTTGCGGTTATAGACGCTAGTTTGAAGTAATATAAATAGCTGGCAATTTGCTTCACATGATCGTCACAACAACCTTGTAAGTTAAATGATACGAGTTCCTATTTTATAAATGGAAGAATCATTCTCAATACAGGTTAGACAACGTGCCTACATTTATCCAGCGAAAACAATATTCAACCTCAGATCTTCTGAGTCCAAATTCTGATTCTTGACATAATGATGCTGCCTTTAATGTCTTCCCTTTCAGGACTGATGGGGATCTCTGCCTCATTTCCATCTTCTCACACAAGGGAAACAATTTCCTACAGGTTCTATCCCTCTCTGTCAATCTGAGACTCATCTCATCCAGGAGTGATTTAAAGGCAGTGGTCCTCAGAGTGTGGTCCCCAGACCAGAAGTATTTCATCACCTGGGAACTCGTTAGAAATGCAAACTCTCAGGGCTCACCCTAGACCTACTAAATCAGAAAATCTACAACTGGGCGCCAGCAATCTGTGCTTGAACAAACCACCCGAGTGATACTGATATAGGGCCAAGTTTGAGAGCTATTGGCTAAGGATCCCGAATGCCATGATCAAGAGCTCTATCACTGAGTAAACTTGGTGGCACAGCTAATAATGCTGAAGCAGGCTGATATGGGACTGCAAAAACCAACTGTTAAATTTTCAGGATTTTTACAAGACAGTTGGGAATATTTACACCATGGACATCTGCACACACTATAATTCAGAGCTCCCCACCTCTCCTCTCTCCCCCTGCCAAAGCGCTAGTTTACTAGCACACAGCTACAAGAAAACTCTGATCGCTGATCTCAGCTCTCATTAAGTGGGCTGCAGCCATATTCCTGAGGTCAAGGTTCTACCTTAGGAGGAATCGATCCTGCCTTGATTATGCCAGTTGCCCCCACCTGCTCCATTCACCAGAAATTGGAGAATACACAGCCTAGTTGCTTAAAAATATCATTAGCTTACCAAGGTTTTTAGAGTAGAGCACAAAATCCCTCCATGGTCTGACTCTTAACTTCCACTCCGGTGTCATCTCTAATCACCCTCTGCTGCCTACCCTGTCTACACTGGGCTCCAACCATACTGTAAATTATCTCCCATCCCGTACTTCACTGTGCCATGTCCACCTCTGGTCCACTGTACGTGCTATTCCCTCAGCGGGGAAAACCCTTTCTGTCCCACCCATTCTCTAGATCTGAGCTTGGGTACAATCTCCTCCAGGAAGTTGCCTTCATACCTCTTCCTTCCATCCCAGCACTTCCCGTGCCCATTCCCTACCTTCCAGCCTAGGCTGGGTGATGACATGTCCTTCCTCTGGTCTCCCAGGGCATCTGTGATGCCCTTACCAAAGTACTGACCACCTGTATAACCAGTAATCATCTGACTGCTTGTCTATCTCTGTAACTAGAGTATAAGCTTCTTGAAGGCACAGTTATGTTTTAATCACTACAGTATCAACAGCAGCTAGTACAAGGGCTCGTGACAAGTAGGTATTCAATAAATGTTTACTTGAATTCATGAATGTCTTCCCTGGTTCTGTTGAGTTGTATGCCTAAATGTCTGGATATTGACACTTCCTAGATCTGCCAAAGCCATGCTTCACCATCTTCCATTCACTATCTAGGGTTCTCTTATTATGAGCTGCTGCCTTGGACGATCAGAATTAATCGTTGCCATCCCCAGCCATGTTCAGCCTACCTAGTGATTTATTTTTCCCCCAAAGTTTACAGTTGGATAAGTATCTCTACTGTCACACAAATGCATCTTCCATCACCTCAGTCTGACTTTGATCTGCAGTAATTTATCCCTGCCTGTCCCCAAGTCAGGATGCCTTTAAGATCTAAAACTCTATGATAGATGCATACCAAATTACCTACAAGATCACCTCCTATGCATATTCCCAACAGAACCACATACTTTTATTCACCAAAGACACACACTAGAGTGAACATAGTAGCCTTATTCTTAACAGCCTAAACTGGACACAATTCAAATGTCCCTCAAGAGCAGAGTCATAAATTGTAGCATATTCCTACAATGGAATACTATACACAGCAATGAGACTAAAGTACAACTACCTGCAACAAAATGAATGAATCACACAAACATGAGGCAGAGTGAAAGAAGCCAGACAAAAAAGCCATATTATATGGTTCATCTATATGACATTTCAAAAACAGGTGAGACTAATTCATGGAGTTAGAACTCAGGACAGCAGGAAGTTAATTACTAGAGAAAGTAAGTACATGGGAGGCTTCGGAGATGCTGGTAATATACTGTTTCTTGATCTAGGGGCTGGCTACACTATATTTGGAAAATTCATTATAATTCAACTGATAATTCACTGAAAATGTGTCCATTTCTTGGTACGTACATTATTCTTCAATGAGAAGTTTTCATTTAAAATGTTAAAATGTCCAAGACGTGGTAATGGTGCACCGTGGGGAGACAAAAATGATTAGGCATGCGTTCTCTGGTTTTGAGATGGTTAGGGAAGAGTTTAGACATGTACATATGGAAACAAAGCTAACAGTGTAAACCAGAGCTCATAGTGGTGTACCGGAGCTGGCTTATATAAGCCAACCATACACATCTCTTCCCAAGCCCACATTCAGTGACATCCAATCAGTAGCTTGAAATTAACCATGGTGGGAATATTTATACCACAGAAATCGGCACATGCTACATATCAGGGCTTTTACCCAGAAAGCTGGTCGTTAAACATTTACCAGCGCACCACCAGCTACAGAAACCTCAAGTATTACTGGAATTAACATAAGCACGTTTATAGCAGCTCAGCCTGTCTTAGCCCCACCATAACCCAGTGACAAAGAATGCAAGCCTTCAAAAAAAAAAAGTTCGAGAACCAATCTTTTCACAAGGTAAAAATAAAAGTGCCCCCAGACACTAGCTCTGGGATGCATTGCCCTACTGCCCTCCAGTGGTAAATAAACTCTTGCTGCTTTTTTGGACATAGGATTCAACCCAACCAATACCAGGCACAGCACATTGTCTTAGGTTTAGTTTATGACGCCTACAGCTGAATATCATTGATTCTACAAATTTTGGAAATTATAGAGGAATAGAATTGATAGGCCATATTAATATACGAAGCATCAATATTTCTCTTTCCAGAATACGCAAGGACTGGAAACAAAGTATCATTCGGAGAATAAAGAAGTCCATGTATCATGACGTTAGTGCAAGCCATACTCCACAATCCAGTCTAACCCCGGATGCTATTCACAAATTTACAAAAAGCTTGTGGAATTTCAGAAATCCTACAACCTTGTAAATAATGCATTTTGTTCTGTGAGAATCATACAGTGAATAATACATCAGACACAGAGGATCTGAAATCCAAAACAAAGAATGAGACTGGGGAGAATTTCAGGTGACCGGAGCCACGCGCTCAAAGCAATGCAATATTACTGACATTAACATTGCCTAAGTACATAGTTTATTTATAAAAATAAAGAAGAAATAGAAGAAAAAGGAAAAGGGGGGAGTGGAGGGAACAGCTTTCGTTTCTTACAATTAGAATAGGAACACCCTCTGTTTTGGAATTATGCGTGAAATAATGCAAAGGAAAGCATTGTCGGGGAGTATTTAATCCCTTAGATGTAAAGATATTAAAGGAGCTGTGAACATTAATTTGTTGATCATCATGGGACCTGGAACGGTTTGAGAAGGCAATGCACAGCCAGCATATGGGGGAAGAACAGAGGAAAGTCAAAGTGGCCTCCGAGCACGAACAACCAGCCCCAGTTCTCCAAATCTTCCTGCATTTGGAGCATTGCGAGCGCTTTCATCCAAGCCCCAGGGCTCAGCTCAAAATACAATCTGGTGTTCCTTTCACTACTCTAGGTGTAATGAATTTTAGAAGATATTGCATCATTTTTTTTTCTTAACTGACGAGAAACCAAACCTGGAAGAATACGAAGAACAATGTTGCTATGGTTTCTGAAACATTCCCAGCCTGCATTTGTAGATGGCTGAGTGGGTATGACGCATCGTAGCAGGCATCCTTTCGGCTGCCCAGAAGCCCTCACTTGACTTCTTTTGCTTAAGACCTGGCCCCTGGCCACCAAAGTGGCATTTGACCCCTGTCTGGCCAATCGCAGCACACCGTTACTCTGGATAAAATGACTGATCAAGGACCAAAGCAGAGACAGTACAGATTCCTTCCTTGAACTGGTCAACACGCTTTATAGGAGGTATATTTTATCTTGAAGCCTACACACAGGGGAGAGAGGCAAGAAACAGAGAAAGAGATGGAGCCCCAATGACAGCATTTGAGCTTCCAGATCCAGCCATGCCAGGAACTAAAATGACCCCCAGATTTCTCAGCTGCATGAGCCCCAAATTCTCTTTTTAATGTTTGCTTAATTGTTTTCCTGTCAGTTGCAACTGAACAAACCTGACAAACATGCTAGGCGTGAGGGTTCATATCAGAGGTCTCAGAAGATCTATTTCATCTGGGTACTGCTTTATCAGCGTGAGTCTGGGGAAAAGAAATGGATTATTAAATGGTGAAGTATTATAAACCATGAAGAACCCCAAGGAATCGTATAAAGCAAAGGCCAGAGCCTACTTAGAATGTAACGTCTATCACTCTTGAAAAGGAAGGAAATGGATTTGTTTTAGGTTCATCAACTCCAACTTTACAGATCAGGATACTCAGCCCCCTAGATATTAAACACCCTTTAAACTACTGATTCTCCAAAATAGAGATGAATAATATTACTGAGTAGAACTTACAAAACTCTAGTGTTTTACTTACATTAACTCAACGGATCCTTCAAACTACCCCATGTGGTGGGTTCTACTGTTTTCCCAATTGAATGGATTATAAAAGGGAGACACAGAGAGTTTAAGTAACTTGTCCAAAGTCACACAGCCAGAAAGTGATAGAGCCAGGATTTGTACACAGATGTTCCAGTTCTGGAGTTCATGCATTTAACCACTAAGCTATACTGCTTCCCAGCAAACACAGAAAATGGCAGCATTGGGATTTAAATTCAGATGTATAGGATTCCAAATTCCTGCCACCCCAAATCTGCCCTGAAAAAAATAATACCTATGCAGCCCATGGAAGGAAAGGGGCTTTAATGCATGTTCTCTCCAGTCAATACACATTTGGACCACCACGAGACTTATTACTTTTCCACCTTCATCTTGTTGCTACCAGGACTGAGTGTTGCCACAAGAACGATCAGTTTAAGTCCACAGGATAGACTACAACCCCCTGACTTCAACCAACGCCGCTCTTCATGGCACCCAGTTTTCAGACAACCTCGCTGCTGACCACCAATCCTTTTATGCCAACCTGTCAACAGAGTCAATGACTAAAACACCACAAATCTGAGCCCAAATACAATCTTCTTCCAAAAGTCCCCATTTCTGTCAAATAGAACAATATGGCCTGCTAATCTGGTTTTCAACCTTAGATTTTTTTTCCCTTCCTTCCTTCATTTCTTTGTTCCTTCCTCTCCTTCACTTCATGTCCCATCACCAATCCCTGTTTCTTATGTGTGTCCCAGGCAATTCCATTCAGGTTTCTTCCACACCAACCCAGGTCCCCCTTCTCATTCCTGGACTGTAAGAAGAGCTACCCAATCAATCTCCCCACTCCGTTTTATCTACAGTACATTTTCATTCATTTATTCATATATTCACCTAATCTTCACATTCCTACCAAGTGCCAGACTCTATGCAAGGCGGGCACAAAATGAGGCAGTCCCTCTGACTCACATATCTTCCTAAAACGCCACCTGGAAGTTGTAACTTCCTCATATCAAACCCACCTGAGTTTCCCACTTCCCAGAGAAATCAATGAATGCCTGGCTGCTTATCTTTCATTCAAGGCCTTTGGACACTCAGCCCCAACCTACCCTACCGGCCCTATTTCCCACTAGGCCCTGTACGTGCTCCTGGCTCCTTACAACTGATATTCATCAAGCTCACCATTGGCTGGCACTGTTCCCCAGTTCTCGGAATGGCCCTATGACCACCTCCAGATAACCAGCACACTGAGAATAAGGATTGTGCTTTTTTATTACTTCGTAATGTCAAAAACCATGCCTTGAACAGTTAGATTTTCATCCATTCCCTCCCTGAGAGTTTTGGATCATATCTAAGGACTGTGTCATTACCCAGACAAAAGTTGCCCCCCAAAATCACATCCTGGGAAAGTCCTATAGAGAACATGGAGTCTTTACAACCCAAACAGGACATTTTATCTCCCCTGCCAGGCATTTTCCTGGAATTCTAGAAAGTAGCTTGTACCTCTAAAGCGGGAGGAAAGGAGAAAGAAAACACTGAACCACAAGAGCTGGTGTCTTCTAAGAGATCCCAATAGACTGTGACTTAATAAGGGCCAAGTCTGCCTCTTATGTGGGGGTGTTTACTCACTCATCTACTCAACCAAATGGCATTTGGTACAGATATGTGCAGACAGGGCCTGAGACTGGTGTCCACATCACTTTCCAGAATCAAAGACACAAGGCAGCGGAGGAACACTGCCTGTTCGAACTCTGGTTCCCTCTAGCCCTAGGTTTTTCAGTTACCAAGGAAGTAACAGAGGAAGGATTGTAGTTAGATCCTCAATGTCTAGAGCACGTGGCCTGGGTCTTCCCAAATGACATTTAATACAGCCTTTCCACAAAATACTTGAAAGCCAACTTCCCCTCTCCCAAAGGTAGCCTTCATGGATACAGAATATCCTTCTCAAACTTGACAAGGAAGGTGAATAAAACAGTTCTGCATATGGCCTTGGATACCATCTTTAGCCACGGTACACAAGGACATTAATATGGTAAGTCAGACGAATTGAAACTTACTACCATGACCTGGCCATGGCATGGCCAATAAAGTTGCCTGCAAATTTGTAAGGCATTCCTCCAATACAGATTCAGCCCCAACATTTTTAAGGACTAGATATATCAAAATGGCAGCCCAAATTACCATGAAAGTCACCAGATTTGGAAGAAAAAAGATGATGGGGGCTCATTATGGTTTCGATCTTTAATCCTTGGTATGAACAGTTCAGAATGATGAGACTCAGCTTATACTGACTTGAATATTAAAGGGAGATGATATTTTGCTGCCGCATTCAGTGATGCTTTAACTCCCCCACGCCAAGCTGCATGCATTTTGCTAGAAAAAAATGAGAGTGCTCAACGTTTGTGAATAAAACCCACAGGTTTTAAAATATTGGAAAGTATGTGTCTGCCATAGAAATCTTTGCTATTTATGAATTCACAGTCTAGTGTGACACCATGGTTTTGTGAAATAGAATGGGAAATAGATGAGAAGGTGTTAGAAATATTAATGAGTAGAATGCTATGAATTCTTTTGGATTTTCAACCTCTATTTTGGAGGAAAGGCAATCATGTTTCCAATTTGATTCTGGGCTTAAATACTCTGCATCTCTAGGTCTCCTAACAGCTTTGTGCATGACTATTAAAATGACTGTAGGACCAGACTTTCAGGTGGATACTGTTGCCAAGGAAACTGCCTACCTACCATCCTGGTATGTCTATTTCAGATAGAGCAGACAATTCAGCGTGCATGCCTTTTTTTTTCCATTACAAAACAAAGCTGGCAAATTGTCCTCAAAAATTTTACAGTTGCAAAGTTCTGTAGAAAAGACGGGAAATTTACAATCCATACACAATACCCTGTCAGGTATTTTTCCTATAGAGGGGCTTACCTCTACAGAGCAGGAAGGAAGAATAAACATCAACAGCCATGGCTGGGGACTTCTTATGACCAAATTGACTCTGATCTGGAAGTCTCCCAGCTTGCCGCCTACCTGGAGTTTTAACTCATCCACTCAACCAAATGGAATTAAAAGCAATCCTTCTAAAGTGGTAAAAATGACAGCAAGTTCCCCTGTCCTTTCTCCTCATTTAATTTTAAGAATAAATGTAATATGGAATAAGCTTCTTCTTTGTGCTCTTTTCCCAGAGGGTTTCAAATAAATTGGAGACACCAGTAGATAAATCTGACTTTTCAAACTCCCAGTCTCACTTGTATCATTCAGGTAGATTTTTTCACTTGTCCTCTCTGGATGATGGAAATCTCTTTCAGTCATTTTCCGTCACATATGTCAGCTCCTCTTATTTAATTTGGGAGTGCGGTGTAGTAGTTAAAAATAAAAATAATTCCAAGACATCTCAGTTTAAGCCCCAGCTCTGGCACTTCCTAGCTGTGGATTTAAGACATTTATCCCTCATTTATTCTCGTTAGTCTCATCTATAAAATCAGGATATCTACTATAGTCTCACATATTTCTCTGGAGTTCATATGAGACTATGTGAATATTTACATGTGATCACTTAAATGTGAACTTTTTTTTGATTGAAGTATAGTTGATTTACAGTGTTGTGTTAGTTTCAGGTGTACATCAAAGTGATTCAGTTATACATATTATACATATATATATTTCTTTTTCAGTTTCTCTTCCATTATAGGTTATTACAAGATACTGAATATAGCTCCTTGTGCTATACAGTAGGTCCTTATTGCTTATCTATTTTATATACACAACTGTGCATCTGTTAATCCCAAACTTCTAATTTATCCCTCCTTTCGCCTTTCCCCTTTGGTAACCATAAGTTTGTTTTCTATGTCTGTGAGTCTACTTCTGTTTTGTAAATAAGTTCATTCACTTCATTTATTTAGATTTCACAAATAAGCAATATCATGATACTTGCCTTTCTTGGTCTGACTTACTTCACTTAGTATGACAATCTCTAGGTCCATCCATGTTGCTGCAAATGGCATTATTTCATCCTTTTTTATGGCTGAGTAGTATTCCAGTGTGTGTGTGTGTGTGTGTGTGTGTGTGTGTGTGTGTGTGTGTGTGTGTGTGTGTGTGTGTGTGTGTCTGTGTGTGAGACAGAGAAACAGACACAGAGCAGAGGGAGGGCGTACGCACAGTCTAATCAAGATAAAATTCTCTGATATGTAGTCTACAGCACTGCCTCAAGGAGAAAAGGTAGGTCTCAACTGGGGATGATTTGCTTTCCAGGGTCAATCTGGCAATGTATGGAGACATCTGTGATTGTTAAGACTGGGGTGATGCAATCGGCAGCAAGTAGGAAAGGCCAGGGATGCAGCTAAGCTTCCTGGATTACAGAGGAGAGCCCTGCACCCGACAAAGAAATATCTGGCCCCAAATGCCAACACTGCTAAGCTTAAGAAACTACAGAAAAGGAATGGAAGAGACAGAGAAATAGATTTGCAATTTGCAATAGATTTGCAAAAAGAAACAGAGAATGCAATTTGTCTGTTTTAAAAAAAAAATCCATGATAGAACTTCACCTGGGGAATGATAAGAGCCCCAAAGAGGATATCTACTCCAGGCCTGGGTGGGATCTGAGAAGTCTTTCTCTTGTTACTGTTATCATAAAAGGAGACTGTCCAGCTTGGTATGTGCCAAAATTTTCATACATTCAACTCTCTACCCACCCACTCATCCTGCCAAACACCTACTTAGTCTAGCTTTAGCCAAGTTTCCATGTGAGCGCTGGTCAGTAAACGTAAGAAACTCCCCCTTGCTGCAATTCACAAGGGTCGCTCACATCCAGATCCTATTGGGTTAAGACAGAACTACAAGTGGCAACCGTGTATTTTACTGTGTTGGGCGACCTTACGCAAGTCATTGTACTTCTCACGTCTCAGTTTCTTTGTCTGCGAAGTCTGGATTATAATCCCTACCACGCTCTGAGACGCAGCCTGGAAAAGCAGTTAGGAGCATGGACCCTGGAACCACCACGCTGCGTCAAACCCCAGCTCTGCACTCACTAGCTGTGCAGCCCCCATCGCATTATTAAGCTCCTCTGAACCTTGTCTCTTCATCTGTAAAACAGGACTAACAGTAGCAACTGCGTCGTGAAGTCATGAGGATTAAGGAAATACTACACGTAAAGCATGTAGATTATGCTTGGAATGTTGGCTATCATTATTATTATGGTCATCATCATTAACTCGGGTATACAGGGAGAATTATGTGAGATTAAGGAGACCCTGTACAAAATAGAGTAAGATGTTTTATTAGCTATTTGCCACCTAACTGGCACATTTAAATACATGTAAGTGTTTTTAACCTAAATTGGAGTCAAACATATGTTTGCTAATTATCCTCTTTGATGTTTATAGAAAGCTAGCTCATATGTCAATATTATTTTAGAAGTACAACTCCTTCTGTTCACTCTAAAGTAGGGGGAGAGGGAAATGAAAAGTTGCCATTAAAATGCCTAAGTGGCGAAACAACAGGATGGTATGTGTGCCGAAAGATTTGAAGGAATAAAAGTGATTCCCAATCTTGTCTTAACTGTTTCAGTATTTTATTCTTCCAATGGTTTTAATGGCTCCTTGCTGGCAAGAGCAGAAAATCCAAACGCCTTCGTCAAGCATTCTGCCATCTGGCCCAAGTGACCTGGGTCACAATGTGTCACTCACCAGCCCCATTGTCTGAAACAGTTTCCTGACAATCTCCAAACGTACCATTCACCTTCCCTCTGCTACCACTGCTGACCCAAATGTCCAATGCACCTATATCTCTACCTTCTTAAATTTGATCAGCCTTTCTGTCAATTGCACCGTATGCCATGAAAGCTTCTCAGAAGAACCTACCTCCTCTTTCCCACATGTAACAGCATCTTTTCTTCCTTTGAATTCCCATCATCTTTGACTTACATCTTGCAGGTGCCTTGAAACCAGTGACCCCAACGAAGGCGCACAGGGTATTGGAAACAGAGGTTTCCAAGGGAGCTGGGAAAATGATTGCTGCAATTCCCACACTGTTCTAACATACAGAACTTGGAAGAGTAAGAAATCAATTCCGAATTCGTAATCTGGGGCTTGTGAGTCAAAGCAATTCCCTCTGGTTTAATCAGTGGCTATATCACACTGTTCATTTCAGAAAATAAGCACACAAATCCTATCCTCTCAAAAGCAGGAACAGTCCAAGTAAAATTTTGCTGGCAGCTTTAGAGTCATGCATTCAGCGAATCAGCAGGCTCATAAAATCATCAAGTCCTTTCAAATATTAACACTTATTGTCGTTTTTTGCAGACCTGGGAGCTTCTTGACCCAAGAAAGGTAAAATGTTAGCACCTGGACAACACCTCCTCCCCATTTCTATTTTTTGCTGGGCCTTCCCAAGTCTGCATCATTACCCATTGTGCCTTTCATTCCTCCCATTATTTAGTTTAAATATGAGTTGCTCTGAAAGATCAGTGGTAATGCTCATAAAATATAGTTCTGTTACTTTTCTTTTCTTTAAAAGGAGCAGGTAATTGCAAACTGCAACAAACGGAGCTGAAAATAACTCCCCAGGCAGTTGTGCATTAGGAATTAGATTAAAATGAGCCCATTTTATTTTTAAATGACCTGGTAATTTGTAGGAAAGACTTAAGCAGCTTATATTTTCTTCAGTGGAAAACGGGGAGGCTCAAGAAAACCAACCTTTTGTTGGTCACCGGGGTAAGTGAACGGACCCTCTTCCCAGAAGCCAGAGAGGCAGTGTTGCTAAATTGTTGCAAGACTTATGTTCTAACAGCAATGGGAAACAAGAAAAACCTAATTTAACATGAGTCTAATCTGTTTTAAAAGTCTAAAATAAAGCAAGTTCAATGTCAGCTCACAATTACAAGTGCCAAAATCTGTACTTGGAACAAATTTTCTAAGTTTAACTAATTAGGATTTGAAATCCAAGCCCTAGGAATTTTTTTTTTAAGGCTTCTCATCTGCTTGCACTATGGCGTGAAGGATTCGGTTCTCAGCTCAGGGTCTGAATGAGATGACGTCAAACATTTCCCAACACTCATTGCTGGGTGGAGCTGAGGAACTGAGGCCGGAGCTGCCGTATATCTGCAAAGCTGTATGATCCCCACCGCCTCACACTATTGATACCGTGAATGTGTTCGGAGTCAATTCCCATGAGGCTTCCACAGAAAGCATTTCTGCTATTCCTCTGTCTCCCAACATTTAAACTACAAGCTATGGTGGTGAAGCTGCTTACGCATTTAAGGTAACTGGCAGAATTTGATGAACTCTGGTACCAAAGACACTAAAAATTATTCATGAATCCAAATGAGCTTGCCCCTCTCCTTCGGAGGAGACCATTACAATTCTTCTAATCTTCTAAATCCACAGTGTATGTAATGTATTTTAATATAAATGTAAAAATCCTTCAAATGAGCCATCTACTAGCACCATTCTTTAAATTTAACATGTATTAAATGTTTTCTTGATATATATGACTACTAATTATCCTTCTCCTCTTGTTTGATATCAACCACTTCTCCATGGATCAAATCACTGTGTATAGACAGATAGATGGATGCATGTACACATATATAAAGAGAGATAGAGATGTATAGACATATACATATTTCATACATCCAAAATCGAAAGAAACAGTTTGGTTGGTCATTGATACATTACTCACGTCTTTCCATTAACCACTTTAGGTAGAAAGATGTTACTATAAATCATTATTTTTAAAACGAAGGAGAAAAAAGAACACTTCCATAACTGTTTAACTTATCCTGAAACAAAAAGCATAAGAAGCACAAATATACAGTACCTTAACCATGTATTTACTGGTGTTGAAAATATGCCAGGATTGAGTGGGGTGTAGAAAAGTTTAAAAAGATATACACACTACTATATAAAAGATAACTAATAAGAAGGTACTGTATAGCACAGGGAACTCTATTCGGTGCTCTGTAATGACCTATATGAGAACGGAGTCTAGAAGAAAGTGGATATGTGTATATATATGGCTGATCCACACTGCTGTACAGCAGAAACTAACACAACATTGTAAATCAACTGTACTCCAATAGAAAATTAATTTTAAAAAATTAAAATTAAGAACAAAGATGAGCCTAGCATTGTGCCAGATGTCTTCTCTTTGTGCCTCCAGAAGCTCTTGCCCTCTTGAACCCAGAGCTTTGTCTGAGAGAGGCTGACATATTTGTACTGCATCAGCGGACTCAGTGACTTTTGGTTTCTGGCTGGGTTTGGCCAGTGGGAGCCCCAGCAGGAGACCAGAAGGAAAGGGATGTAGTCTCCTGGTTCATTCCCTGTGAGGTTGCCCTAGGTTGGCTGCATTCCTCCTCCCCAGGTCACTGGACCCCTCAAGGCTCCTGCTAATACAACTCTGCTTTTCCTGTTCTGGCTCTCACTCTCTGTCCCCTCATTCCTCCAGGCCAGGGATGGAGACAGCTCCACTGTTAGACCAATGTTTCCTCAGTATCACTTGTGGTTTCCTTACGCTCTTCCCAAACCTTTGTAATTAGGTTTATCTGTAAATAAACCCTCATCAAACTATCCTAATCTAAGTGTGCCCTCTGTTTCCTCCCACAGCCTGGTTGATACAGGTGACCCTCCTGCTTTCCCACTCTGCTCAAAGAAAAGGGACAGTTCCCTTTTTAACTCTAACAGCTGCTGTTAAGTAGGTGCAGAGATATCCATGATCAAGAGGAGGAAGGGGTCGTTCTGAGTTAAGATCTAGGGAGGTTGTATGAAGCCCATTCAAGATGGACCTTCAAGGACTGACAGGCAAGACTGGTGGAGACAGGGTCCTCACACAAGGTGGAGGATCAGACCCAACCCTGACGGGCAGCAAAGTGCAGGCAGTTTGCCGAGGCAGCTGGTGCAAGAATACTTACTCTAGGAAAAGGATTCATTAGAAGAAAAATAAGCAGATGCTTCTCCAATATTTCCTTTCTGATAAAAATAAGATTTGATAAATATCTAACCATAGAGGATCATTAATTATGAAATATCAATTTCAAAGGAATATTATGCAGTCATTAAAAATGACCATCATCAAGATAAGGATAATGGGACTTCCCTGGTGGCGCAGTGGTTGGGAATCCGCCTGCCAATGCAGGGGACACGGGTTCGAGCCCCGGTCCGGGAGGGTCCCACATGCCGTGGAGCAGCTAGGTCCGCAAGCCACAACTGCTGAGCCCACATGCCACAACTCCTGAGCCTGCGTGCCTAGAGCCCGTGCTCCACAACGAGAGAGGCCCGTGCACCGCAACGAAGAGTGGCCCCTGCTCGCCGCAGCTAAAGTCCATGCACAGCAATGAAGACCCAACGCAGCCAAAAATAAAAAGTTAAATAAATTAAAAAAAAAAAAAAGATAAGGATAAGGCTTTTGATAAAAAGCTTAATTCTGTGTCTTGCTTTTGCGTTCAATTAACAATAACCAACCATATAAGCCAACTCAAATACTTTTGAAAATAAAATGCTTTATAAATTTTAAAATGTAAGTTCATGAAAACACACCTGTAAGTAATAAGAAAAAATAGATACTGTTTTTATTAAAATAATAGAATTAAGGGTAATTTTTCCATTTTGCTTCAAAATGTGATCTATTAAAAGTTATAAATGATAACAATTCCACTGTAACTACTACATAGTTTAGCCTCTGTACCAAGTACCATATTGTGTCTTACATAAATTAGTTAATTTAATCCTCAGAGCAATTCTATAAGATTGATATTATAATTGCCATTTATAGCTGAGAATTTAAGAGTCTGACAAGTCAAGCAAATTTCCCAGAATGGTGCAACTTCCAAGACACACAGCCGTAAGCAGACTTGAAGTCTGGATGATTCCATAGCTGGTCACTGCATTTCTAATCTGCTCTGTGTGTGTGCCCATGTGTATGTATATATATGTGTGTATGTGTGTGTCTATCTCTATGCATTTGTGTATGTGTTTTAAAATATGAGTGAAAATGTCAGAGTCAAAGGAAAACAAAATAATGGATCCATTTTTCATTGATAGCCAACTGAAAACTGGGAAATAATGGTACAAAGCACAGCTCTCCCAGCATTCCCTGGGGGAGGGTCAAAGTGTAAGACATCCAAAATAGCTTAGTTATCAAGTTATTAACTCAGGGTTTATAGACTGTAAGTTCCACTCCTTCAATAAGTCTTTAAAAAGAAATCTCCTTTCACAAACTAATCACCACCAAAACAATTAAGCTGATACTACAAGAACTCTTAGTATAATTTATATTTGCTGACATAGTAATGTATCTTTTCCTATCATGATTTTCCCTCAGGCAAAATGAAGCAAGTGCAATGCATTTTAAAGTCATTCCACAGATCAAATCACTCAGAGATATGATATAATTAGTCTTATGACAATACATACTTAATTAAATTAGGGAGGAACAATTAATGACAAAAAGGATGAAAACATCAAAAATTAACATACTGTTAACATTAATATGTCAAAGTGAGAATGTGATTACGGATACAAATATTTATTTATTTATTTATTTATTTATTAAACCTTAAACTGATTTCAGTTGCTAATTATTTTTTTTAATTAATTTATTTTTATTTTTGGCTGCATTAGGTCTTCATTGCTGCACACGGGCTTCCTCTAGTTGCGGCGAGCAGGGGCTGCTCTTCGTTGCGGTGCACGGGTTTCTCATTGCAGGGGCTTCTCTTGTTGTGGAGCATAGGCTCTAGGCGTGCGGGCTTCAGTAGTTGTGGCACGTGGGCTCAGTAGTTGTGGCTTGCAGGCTCTAGAGCGCAGGCTCAGCAGTTGTGGCTCATGGGCTTAGCTGCTCCACGGCATGTGGGATCTTCCCGGACCAAGGCTCAAACCCATGTCCCCTGCATTGGCAGGCGGATTCTTAACCACTGTGCCACCAGGGAAGTCCCAAATATTTAAATTGATAGAATTCTCACAAAGAATAAACATTTGCCATTGAGAGCATTCTTGCCACAGCAGAATCAGAAAATCTTTTTAAGTTACAGGAGCAGAAAAGCTGTGGATTCCCCAGAGTTTCTGTGAAGCATTTTACAAGACAAATCTAAGAAGAGTGTGTCTATAATCTGACCCAAGGAAGATATTCTTGGTGCATTTTTTTCCATAAAAGCTCTATCTTTGAATTTTTGAGATTACAGGCTCTTGAATAACAGATTCAATGTTCTTAGCTACGTTTTTAGCCCAGTAGAATCTCAGTTTCTTACAAAAGATGAATTAATGTCCACAGAGGACAATTTTACCAACCATCACCAAGCTGGCTACTGCTGAGGAGTGCTAATGAGTTAAGTTTGTAGAAGCCTAATAACACAGACTAAACATTAATCACAAAGTGACATGATATTCAAGCAGAAGTGGAACGAACCAGGAAAACAGAAAAACATCTGTCTTAGTATCTTCTTTTGTTTACAAATCAAATTTCTGACATTATTCGCCCCAAGAGAAGCACTTTAACAAGTCCAACACGGACATAAGGCTTTCATTTTGGTTTTTCTACTTGTTTCAGCTGCTTTAGAATACCTCCAACATTTTTCTTTTTTGTTATTAAATAGCCTTTTGAGAAGAACCCAGTTATACATCCCCTCACGAAACAAATACAGGAGATTTCAGAAAAATAAATAGGAAATTAAGAGGAAAAAACTAAAGATGCTTTTATAGAGCAGGGATCTCAAATAATACTATTAATAAAATAACAATAGTGGTTGCAACAGTAGTAGGAGTACTAGTAATAGTCCATAGGGACTTTCCTTAAATATATTTTTGCCAATGAAGTATAGGGCTGGGTGACAGGAATTAAATAGCAACTAAAGAAAATAATCTTAATACAAGAAACAATCACCAGCCCACTCCCCAGAAAAGAGTGATCCAGGTTAAAACATTAAAAGATGGGCAAAATATACCAGATGAATGCCAACAAAGAGAAAGCAAAGCTTCTGGATAAAATACCCAGAAATAAAAGGTAGACTAGAATATAACCCAAAAATATAAATACAATAAACATGGGCAGTTTATAATGTAACGGAATAACTGGTAATAAAATTAGAACAATCATAATATCTGTGAACCACAAAACAGTGCAGCAACATTCATAAGGTAGAAATTATGTGACACAAAAAACTATAGACAAAACATATACTAGAAATAGGAGAATGCAATTAACCTTCATCAGTCAATGACATATCAAGTGGTCAAAATTATAAGATAGAATGAAGAACAATTTAATCAAACAATTAAGTAGGTATATTTGATAAATATCTACTGCTAAATCCTGAAAATAAAAAATATACCTTCTTTTTAAATACTAGTAAAATAAACATTAATATTGACCATATAAGTTAGAGAGGACATCTCATTAAATTCTAAAAGGTAGAAATTTAAAAAGCAATCATTTTTCTGCACTATATAGGAATATTTAAAATTAATAACATCCCTTTCACTTAAAAATTAAGTAAGTTGCTCTTAAACAACTCTTTGTCAAAGAGGAGGTGTAAACTAAAGTTGCACTATTTCTTTAAAAAAATAATAGACAACAGCTAATGCAGTACACAGAGGAAAATTCAAAGGTTTAAATACGTTTATTTTTAAGAAATAAAGAATGTAAAATGAGATATTAGACAAATGACTAAAACTCTTAATATGTGAAGACAAAACAGGACACAACAAACATAAAAAGCCACATGAATGAGGTATACAGATACCAGTGGAACTAATCAATGCATTCCAAAACATCCCAAAAGATCAGTCTTTAAAAATAAAACAAACCACTAACTAACCTAATAGGAAAAATGCTGCTGCCGTAAAACAAAATAAGTAATAATAAAGAGAATATTACCTCACGGGGAGACTTTTTTAATTATAAAGGTCGACTTTGCTCAATTTCATCCAAGTAAGCTTGACAACTTAGATGAAACTGAAAATTTTCTAGGCAAGTAAGTTACCAAAACTAAAAGAGATTGAAAAATGTAAGCAGATCAATTTTCCCCAAAACAATAAAAAATATTCTTTTTAAAGAAATAGGTAAAGGTGTCAAATTGAAACCCTTGCTTCCTTTCCCCACTCCACCCCTCCCAAAATAGAACCCACCAGGGCCAGATTAGTTTGTGGGAAAATTTTAAGAGACCCTTAAAATATGAGCATTTCCAAATCAATTTTAACTGTATTTTTTTTTAAAGGGGAACTTCCAAATTCTTTACAAAAACAGTTATGAATGTACAGACACAAACTACACACTAATCTTTTTATTTTTAATACAGAAAGCCTACATAAGATGGCAAGTAAGTCAATCAAGAGAGAAATACCCTGAGCATGCCTCCCCCCATGGGCACACCAGAATTTCAACTACTTACATAGAAACTATCTATTGAGAATGACCTGAAAGCTAGCAGAAAAGATTTTCCACAACTAAAAATATAGACAGGTAGAAGGGGCAGAGACTTGGTATAGTCAACCCTACAAACCAGAGGATAATTACCGTCAGAAGTTCTCCCCAAGGAGCAAGGGGTCAGAGCCTCACATCAGGCTCACCAACCCAGGGGTCCTGCACCAGGAAGAGGAGCCCTCAGAACCACTGGCTTTGAAGGCCAGCGGGACTTAAGTACAAGAGAGCCTGATGGCTGTAGGAAAGAGATTACATTCTTGAAGGGCATGTGCAAAATCTCACACGCTCTGAGTCCTAGCACACAGACAGTAATTTGAAAGGATCCTGGGTCAGCCCACTTGCTGATCTTGGACACCCTCCCAGAGAAGGCAACTGGAACTCCCCTGGGGACAAAGTCACAGTTGGCAGCCATTTTTGGTAGCTTGTGCTACCACAAGGACACTGGGGCTGGCAAGCACCTTTTTGGAATTCTCCCTCTAACATATTAGCACTGGGGGCTTACCTACCCAACAGGGGGCCAGCACCAGTCCAAGGACCCCTGGTCCTCACACCCAGCCAGCCTAGGACACATTCCCACCCACCAGTGGGCTGGCACTATCCCCAAGTCCCCTGTGCCCTGCAGCCAAACACATTAGGACCTGGCCTCACCCAGCAGTGGGCAAGCACCAATCCTGTGACACTCCCCTCCAGGTCACGTGGCCAGCCTTGCCCAGACCTATCAATGGATGAGTGAATAAAGAAGATGTGGTTTGTGTATATAAGTATATGTATACACACACACACACACACACATACATATATATACAATGGAATATTATTCAGCCATAAAAAAGAGTAAAATCTTGCCATTTGTGACAACATGGATGGACCTAAAGGGTTTTATGCTAAGTGAGATATATCAGAGAAAGAAATATTGTATGATTTCACTTATATGTAAAATCGAAAAACAAACAAGTATAACAAAACAGAAACATACTCATAGATACAAAGAACAAACTGTTGGTTGGTAGAGGGGAGGGGAATGGGGGTAAGAGTGAAACAGGTAAGGGAGATTATTAGGTACAAACTTCCAGTTTCAAAATAAGTCGTAGGGATGTAATATACAGAATAGGGAAGATACTCAATAATATTGTGATAACTTTGTATGGTGACAGATGGTAACTAGACCTACCGTGGCAATCATTTTTTAGTGTATAAAAATATCAAATTGCTATGTTATACAATTGAAATTAATACAATTTTGTAAGTCAATTATACTTCAATTTTTAAAAAAGCTAACATCCAGTGTTACAGAAGGTTCCCAGAAATGCACATCTCCTACACTCTTCTGGTGAAGGAGTGAGGTAGTACGCAATCTGGAGAGAAATTAAAATGATCAAAGTCATTAAAATTGCTTATGATTCAGAAATACCACTGTTAGAAAGTGCCTTAAGGGAGCACAAATATAAAAAAATCTTTGGATCAAGGCATTTGCTACAGTGTTGCCTGTAATAAGGAAAATTTGGAACAGTATGGGACAGTTAAAATAACTGACACATACATAAGAATGATGTTATTAAAAATAGCATAGAATATTATACATTACAGGAAAATGCTCATTATTGATAGATAAAATTTAATCATACTCTAATCATACTTTCATTTTATCATACTCAGTATACCATAATGGTGGATGCAGGTCAATAATGGATACATTCTCAAAATCCCTACAATGTAGAATACCAAAGTTGAACCCTAATGTAAACTATGGGCTCTGGGTGATAATGATGTATCAATGTAGGTTCATCAACTGTAACAAATATTCCACTCTGGTGGGGGATGGTGGTAATGGTGGAAGCTGTGCACGTTTGAAGGCAGGGGGTACGTGGGAAGTATCTGTACCTTCCACTCAGTTTTGCTGTGAACCTAATAATGTTTTTAAAAATAGTCTACTTTTCAGCAGTTTTTCTTTTTAATGGTACAAATGAACTTATTTACAAAACAGAAATAGAGTCACAGATGTAGAAAGCAAGGGGGGAGGGGGGAGGGATAAATTGGGAGATTGGGATTGACATATACACACTACTATATATAAAATAGTTAACTAATAAGGACCTCCTGTATAGCACAGGGAACTCAACTCAATACTCTGCATTGACCTATATGGAAAAAGAATCTAAAAAAGAGTGGATATATGTATAAGTGATTAACTTTGCTGTACAGTAGAAACTAACACAACGTTGTAAATCAACTATACTCCAATAAAAAATTGATTTAAAAAAAAGTTTTTTTAAAAGTTAGAACAACAATGAGATACCATCATATACCTATTAGAATGGCCAAACTCCAGAACACTGACAACACCAAATGCTGACAAGGAGACAGAGCAATACAAACTCTCATTCACTGCTGGTGGGAATGCAAAATGGTACATTTTGCTACCTCGGAAGACAGTTTCTTAGTTCTAACAAACTAAACATACTCTTACCACACAATCAAGCAATCACACTCCTTGGTATTTACCCAGAGGAGTTCAAAACATGTCCACGCAAAACCACATAAATGTTTATAGCAGTTTTATTCATAGTCTCCCAAACTTGGAAGCAACCAAGATGTCTTTCAGTAGATGAATAGATAAACTGTGGTACACCCAGACAAAGGACTATTATTCAGCTCTAAAAAGAAATAAGCCATCAGGCCTTGAAAAGACAGAGGAAACTTAAATGCATATTACTTAGTGAAAGAAACCAACATGAAAAGGCTACATACTGTATGATTCCAATGATATGACATTCTAGAAAAGGCAAAACCATGGAGACAGTAAAAAAGGTCACTGGTTTCCAAGGGTTAGGGGAAAGGGATGGATGAATAGGCAGAGCACAGAGGATTTTTAGGAGAGTGAAACTACTCTATATGATATTATAATGATGGATATATGTCATTATACATTTGTCCAAACCCAGAGAATGTACAACACCAAGAGTGAACTATAATGTAAACTATAGGCTTTGGGTGATAATGATGTGTCAAGGTAGGTTCATCAATTGTAATAAATGTACCACTCTAATGGAGGATGTGGATAATGGGGGAGGTCATTAGTATATGTTGTCAGGGAATATATGGGAAATCTCTGTACCTTCCAATTAACTATGCTTTATACCTAAAACTTCTCTAAAAAAAAAAACCCAGAAGTCTATTTTTTAAAAAATCCTACATAAACTACTAAGAAAGACAACCCAGCAACACACTAAAAGAATACTTGATAAAAATCAACAATTCATAAAAGAAAATCTAGGGAAAGGTGTATATATTCTTAATATGATAAAATGTACCTCAGCCCCAAAGCTGATATCATGCTGAACAGTGAAATACTAGTGGCATTCTAATATAATTGCAGAACAGAACAAAGATGCCCCCATCCCCTCCTTGATTTGATACTGTACTAGCCAGTGAAATCCAACAAGAGAACAAAATTAGAATAATGTAAACTATTGCTGTTTTCAAACAATATAGTTTACACACCTGGAAAATCCAAACCGCTACAAGCAGTAAGAGAATTCTGTAAGCTAAGAGGACGTAAAATTTAGAAACCAATTGCCTTTATGTATAAACACAACAATTTGTTAGAAGATATAATGAAAGAAAGCACTCCATTTACAACAGCAACATGAACGATAAAATGCCCACAACTAACCCCAACAAGAAATATATCAAACTGATTTGAAGAAAACTTTTAAATGCTTTAAAAAGTTGATGAGGCTACGGAAGCAGGCACTCTCATACACTGCTGGCAGAAGCATCAAGTGACACCATGCATAAGGAGGGCAATTAGATGACACCAGTCTAAATTGCAAATGCGTACCTCTTTTGAGCCAACAATTCCACCTCTGGAAATGTATCCTACAGATATACTTGCACCTGTATGAAATCACCCATGAAAAATGCATTTGTTGCATCACTGTTGGCAATGGCTGAAGATCAAGAACAATCTGCCTGGGCTTCCCTGGTGGCGCAGTGGTTGAGAATCTGCCTGCCAATGCAGGGGACGCGGGTTCGAGCCCTGGTCTGGGAAGATCCCACATGCCGCGGAGCAACTGCGCCCGTGAGCCACAACTACTGAGCCTGCGCGTCTGGAGCCTGTGCTCCGCAACAAGAGAGGCCGCGATAGTGAGAGGCCCGCGCACCGCGATGAAGAGTGGCCCCCACACCGCGATGAAGAATGGCCCCTGCTTGCCACAACTAGAGAAAGCCCTCGCACAGAAACGAAGACCCAACACAGCCAAAAATAAATAAATAAATAAATAAATTTATTTTAAAAAGAACAATCTGCCTAACAATAAACTGATTAATTTAGGGTAATTTATACAAGGCAGTCCCATGCAGCTATACAGGTCTGACAAAGCTTTCGACATACTGATAAGATCTCCAAAACATAAACTAGGTTAAAAAGCAAGGTACAGAGAGGTTTGTAGACTATTCTATCTCCTGTGTTAAAAGAAAAATATATACATATAAACTTTTTTTTTTTAATGTCTTAAAAACTTCTTTTTGTACACCTAAGAAGTAAATGTCAGTGCTGGACTTTTGGGGGAACCCAGCGGATGGAAGCAAGGTTGGAGAAGAATCTAGGCACAGTAACTCTGCAGATTATACTTCAATGACACCAACATAATACCTAGTTACAAAATTGCATTTTTTAAATGGTGCTAGTGGCATTATAAATTATACAACAATTACAGTGGTCACGAGAAACTAGGTTATGCTGCAGTTCCTAGCCCTAAATTTCAGGGCTTCTCATAACACCTCTATTCTTCCCTCCACACTCCGCGTCCATCATGGGTCAATTGGCTGCAGGCTCTGTTCTACGTGGTTTTTCATCCAGCGCCCAGTTTGACAGAGAAACATTGCTAGTCCCCATACAGAGGATAAAGTACCCTGGAGGGTCTTCCACTGGCCATTAAATCATTCATCCCAGAAATGATATGTGTCATTTCTGCTCACAACCCATTGGCTAGAACTTATCATAATGCCCCACACAAAGCACAGAGAGGGCTATAAAGAGAGTAGGAACACACACTGGTGAGCTACAATCATGACTACTGTGACCATTTTGGAGAATTTTAGAATATGATATAAAAAGAAAGGCGATTTTAAGTCCACAGATTTTGATCTGGTCATTATACTTCTGAGAACCTAGTCTAAGGAAGTATCTCTGAGTGTCAATAAATAAATGGGTAGAAATTTTCACCCCTGTACTTAGCACTAACCAAGATTGAGAGAACTATTCTTTGTCCCTTCCTGAGGCAGCTAAATGCCCCCAATTAGGGGCTAAATGCCCCTTCACCCACTAAAAAAAACAAGTTATAAATGAGCTGTACATTAAAAAGCATGCAAGCTCAAATGCAAATATAATACAATGGTTTGCTTTTAAGGCCTGGGGCAATGATCAGCTGTCTTCTGTACTCCAACTGGGAAATTCAAGTTGAAAATCCTCTGAAATGAAGTACCATAAGATGGTTTCATCTCCAGCCCTGGGGTAGGAGCTTTGCCGTAATTTTAACACAGATTCATTTCAATTTCAGTAGCAACAAGTGTCTTCCTTTAGCTGGGCCTTCACTAACAGTGGAAAGTAGATAATTACAGTGTGTGAAGAGATATTTTAGACAAAAAAAGGAGCCTAATTTTACTGGAATTATAGGAGTATACATATTTCTTTCAACAGAAAGGTCGTTTAGGTAATTTGAGGCAAACTCGTATTTACTATGATTTTTAAAGCCAGTATCATTTGGATTGCCTAAACGCTTAGAACCTAGAGCCTGACAGGCCCAGGTTTGAACACTACTTTTGTTCTTTAATAGTTGTTTGAGGTTGGACAAATCACTTAACACTTCCAGATTTGTATTTTCTTGCCTGTAAAAAAAAAATGAGTGGTACTTGTACCTATCTCATAATGTTGTTATAGATATTTATTGAGATGGTATATGCCTAGCATTTATTGATGGGGCACATGATTAGTACTGAACAAATGTTCTGTGGTGTTGTTACAGCTTCCATTTGCGTGAGTCTTTACGTTTTTCTAAGTACTTTCACATACATCATACCATTTGCAATATTTAAACCTGAGAACATTCATGTAAGATGATAAGGACATATGCCTTTCATATACTAAAGGAAAATATGACAAGAAGCAGTAGAGCAGCAAAGGGTGCCACAGACAGATCAGAGGTGGGAGCTTCTATATCCAGTTGAGGAAGGTTGGCAAATATTCATGGAAGTAGTAATATTCTCACAGGTCTGGAAGGATGGGTCGGGTTTCTATGGTAAAGTCTATAAATGAGCAGAAAGATGATTTCAAGTGGAAGGATGATGATTACATAAGCCCCACTAAAGTGTGTATTCACAGAACTATGACCAATACAGCCTGGAGAAATGTTCCAAAGG
The DNA here is from genome assembly GCF_965194825.1 of Balaenoptera physalus. Taxonomy (NCBI): domain Eukaryota; kingdom Metazoa; phylum Chordata; class Mammalia; order Artiodactyla; family Balaenopteridae; genus Balaenoptera; species Balaenoptera physalus. The sequence continues at coordinate 100,006,883 of NC_138896.1, read as the reverse complement.
AGTGAGAAATCAGACTGGCAACATGGCGGTGGGGTGGGGGGCTAATGAGAGCCTCGACTGCCAGGACTGAAAGCCACACCTCATTTGGTAGATCCAGCTGGGAAAGTCTTGAAGCAGACTAGACCTAAGTTTACGTGTTCATTCCAACAGCATCCCAGGACAGGAAGAATAAAAATGGAAAGGTGTTGAGGAAACATGAGTACAAGGTATGTAATGTGGATGTACATGAAAGAAAGTATGTTTGGGAGGAAGCAACTGCCAGCCTGGACCGGAAGGACGGAGAGTAGACTGAAAGATGGTGCTGATGCTGACAATGACAATGATTGACGATGACGATGATGACGACGATGATGACGATGACAATAGCCACTGTTTCATGAGGACTTCCCATATTTGAGACTCTGTGCCCCGTGCTTTAAACCCACTTATTTAATTCTCAGAATTTTTTTTTTTTTTTTTTGCATTTCATACTGAAGCTCACAAAAGTTAAATGATTAACCCAAAATCTCACAACAGGGAAAGGGTGGAGTCAGAAGTGAAATCCAGCTCAGGCTGTGCTGGTTCCATTGCCCCACACTCATTATTAGTACAAGGAGTGAATGGAATATGCAGAGGTTCCCTGGATCAGTTATAATGGCACAGGAAACCACACCCCTTGTAAATTTGGACCTAACTCTTATGGCTTTATGTCTGCTCCGATGAACCAGGCAATAAACTCCTTCGGTGTGGCAATGCACCTTGTGTTTTATCTATGCATCCCCCTAAAGCGTACACTACACACTTAATTCATTTATATTCATTTACTTATTCCACAAACATTTACTCACTGTTTCCAATGAGCCAGGCCCCACGCTAGACACTCATGTTAAAAAAAATAAAATAATAGCAGTCACAAGAATGCAAAAATGATGGTCATTTTTGTAACTAGATTGTAGGTTTGTGGGGACATTTATTATACTAGCCTATCACTTTTGTGTATATGTGAAAATGTCCATGATAGAAAGCATTTGAGAAAAACAGAAAGATTCCACTGGAAATACTCTTGCCAAGGTTACCAATGAGTTCCTTGTTGCTAAACGTAATGAACACTGCTCTGTCCTCTTTTCCTTGACAGCTGTCTCCTCAAACAATTGAAAATACATGACAGAGAAGGACTAGTCAGAGAGGAAGGGGGAAACCAGCAGAGCATGAAGTAAGAAACTCACACACTCTCCTGTTTTGCTTCTACTTCTCTAGATGCTGTTTCTCAGTCGCCTTTCTAAGTCGCCTTTTCCTTGTTCTTTCCTTCAAAAGCCAGTGTTATACATGCCTTCGATCCTATCCTTCATTTTCCTCAACTGACTCAGTCTTTCTCAAAGTTCTCATCCCCTCTCTTTCAGTATTATCCATATGATGAAATCTTCCCAATCAGTATCACCAAACTAGATCTCTCTCCTGAACACCAGATAGAAATCCAAACATCAATGGAGTATAAATTCTTGAATATTCCATAAGCACCTCAAAACCAAAATATTACAGTTACTCTCTTCATCTTCCTCTCCATCCTGCTTCCTACTCATATCTGCTCCCCTTGCTTTGTTACTTAACTCAGAAAGGAGCAATACCACGCACCCAAAATCATCCAAGGAGTCCAGTGGAACTGACTTCCTAAGAACGTGCTTAATTTATTCATGTCATTTCCTCTATTTAGTAAACAACGGAAGATGAATAAATGGAACTCAAGACATTTCTTTAAATAATTCACCCTGGAGAGTAAAACAAAACATAGAATTAAATACGATGTTTCAAATATTTTTTTATGACCCAAACTGACTGAAAATATTCTCCTTTAAAACTTGACTAATTGAATACAAATCTAGGTTATGACTGTGATAATTTTCCTACTGGCACAATGCAAAAAGAAAAGATTGCTAGGCTTTAACAATTATGTTCCATTTAAACATTTATTCAATGACTGTTTAAATTTTGTACTGGAGGAAAAAATGAAAATCAGTTATTTGGAAATGCTACTTCATCAACACTGCAGGCTCTCAGTAGTGAACTCACTCACCTCAAGTGTAATATAGATAGATTGTGTTTCGACCTTGAGAGATGGACCAGATACTGAGAGAAAAGGTACCCTATGGAGGGAACGACGTTGAACATCAACTATTCATGATTACAGACTTTAAATAACTGAAATTCTAATGTGTATATGAGGTAGACCTGCCTGCTAACTCTTTGAAGATCAAACATTCCTCATATCATCATGTATCAGCTCAACTTAAGAAAAGACGTTATTACCAGGCAGAGCTTCTCCAAAATAACTTCAAATGGAAGCCTTTCTCAAAGACGTTGGTAACAGGTAGTCTCAAGGCAGATGAAAGCTTACACTGGATGTGCTCCAAAAATTCTTCCCTATTATAAAGTATAATGATTTTTCCCTCAAAGAGATGAAAATGAATCTTAAAATAGTAGCAATGTCATAACTCAAAATTATCTCAAAACACAATATATCTATGTCCATCATTACTTCCAAGCCTCAAGGGGGTACAAGCTGCCTTAAAAACAGAACGTAGGGAAAGGAACCAGAGGGGAGGGAACATTGAGAAGTCAACCAGCTTTGCTGTCTGTGCTCCCTGACCCTGAGTCTCCCCACCCTCACCCCGGGGAGCCCTCTATGACAGAACTTCAGGCCCCTCCTTCTCCAACCTCACAGCGGTCAGGGTTGCTCATCAAAATTTAGCAGGCTAACATCCCATTCCTTCAAGGTCTGCTTCCTCCTATGTACAAACCAGTCCGAAGTATGCTAAAGAGAGATGCTGATCTAATATCAAAGATTTAGATGAGCTCATGTCTTGGGAGTAGGGAGGACTGGAGAGTGTGTAGTCTAATGCCTGTGTCCATACTTATGAACCTGATCGAGTCTCATCCTTTCCTTACACCTAAAGCTTGACCTTTTGTCGTCTGGGATTTAAAACAATCGCTGGTCCAGAATTTTTAGAATCTGATAATTACTTTGAGGACATGAGGAAAAAGTGAGGAAACCCACACCGTCTAGAATCAAGCCACAGACAAGATGCAAAATGCACATCTTCAGCATCCCTTATCCCTTCCTGTCCTCATCACTACACTCTTGGAGTCCTGTCCTGAGTCACCATCCCCATAGCATCATATGGCCCAGATTTCCCCAACCCTCAGCTTCTCAAAACTTCCCTATCCTGGATCTGATCTGATAAACTAAAAAATATATATAGTAAAATTATCATTAACTTCTTTTTTTTTAAACATCTTTATTGGAGTATAATTGCTTTGCAATGGTGTGTTAGTTTCTGCTTTATAACAAAGTGAGTCAGCTATACATATACATATATCCCCATATCGTTAACTTCTGACTTCACACTAGTAATTGCTCCACCCAGATTATCTGTGGTGATCACAAACCTTCAATCATGGCTAAATATTTTTAAAAGATCAACCAACATCATGAAGATCAATGTCATCTCTATTATTTCTGTGTCGTCAATTGTACAGGGTCACAGGGAGAGTAGCACCCCGCCCTCCCTCCTAACACAATGATCTCTGTGAACATAAGATTAGCATCTTAACGTACTTTGTGTGATCCATCAGCTGGCATTTTTGTTTGCAGTATATTAACCATGCAAACTTCATCTGCTTGCGGGCCAGCTTCACCTTGCACCACTCTCTACTTCAGTTCCTGAATCCCTGCCCAATTTTATTCCTTCCTGAAGACCTGCACACACATTCATACCTTCCCCTCCCCACCTATACCTACCTTTCCCTCGTTAATTTTCACTCATCTCTTAAAAAGTCTATTCAAATGTCAAGCACATATGGATGTATTTCCTGACCAGTCTCTATTTATATCATGAACTCCCTCAGAGCTGTGTACATCCTTCACAGCAGTTCCCAAAGCTCTGATTACTTTTATGATGAGTCTTCCACACCATGAGGACAAGGACCATCTCTGTTATGCTCAGCAATGATCTCTACCACCTAGCTGAGTGCCCCGCATAGCTCACGGTCTCATAAATATTACTGAAATAAATGAATAAACCAGCAGCTTGACAAAAATGGAAATCTGCAAAACAGTCACATCGGCCTGAAAAGTCGGAGCTATCCAATAACAACCATAAAGAAATTCTGATTAGAGAACAGGTAGGGAGAAAAGAAACATGAAATGGCCTCAACTTTTTACAAATGAAAGGAAAACCTTGACAATCCATCTGCCTTAGAACTTGGAAGACAAATCCATTCACAGGCTTTAATCTTTCTGGAGGCTGTAGGTATTTGCATTAAAATGAATTCAGAATAACAAAGAAGCTCTACCGGCAGCCATTAAATAAGAGGCTAAAATGTAATACGGAAGTTTCAGAAATTATCATAAGCCAAACAGGGAGTTGTTTTTTAACAAAAGGATTAGGTTCCACACAATCCCAGAAATATCCAGGCAAGTTTTAACCAACATGAAAGAAGTACATAATGTTTGTCTCACGGGGGTTTGTAGTCTGCAAAGTAGTGATCAAAAGAACTCGATAACTGGAATGTGGGTTTAGACCAGAACAGTGGTTCTCAGCCTTAGCTGGCTTCAGAACCACCTGGTGGTCAGTTCTACACAGATTCTGGGCTGAAACACACAGTTTCTGACTCAGGAGGTTTGAGTGAGAATTTTTATTTCTAACAACTTCCTAGGCAATTTTGATAATGCGTGCTGGTTTGGGGATCACATTTTGAGAAACGTTAACTAGAACTTCAGAATAAAAAGCAGGAACCCTATGAGGCAGGGAGAGGCAGGAAGCTGAACGCACCCTTCCCCTCTTCTCTCAGTCTACCATATACCCCCCAAATCCAATATGGTCCACCCCCTGGCTGCCTAGTTCACACCCTGAAGTGAAGAGAGCAGGGAGATCCAGTGTAACCTCCTTAAAGGCTGCTTTCTGTAGCCACATCGTCTCCTTTTGAGCAGAACTTTCCCAGTGCACAGGGGAGCAGCACAGAACACCCAAAATGCACCTGATTCTTGGCAAACCTTTATCCAAAATAACACTAATGGTACCACTTGTTGAATATTCTCCGTGGTGACATGCTAAGTACTATATATACCTTAGTTCATATATACCTACTCAACCCTGGAGGTATATAGAATCCAGCCTTATTCTTCACAGATTTCACATACATGATTTCACCTACTCACTAAAATTTATCTGCAACTCTAGAATCAATACTCATGGCACTTTTGTAGTCATTCACCCATGCACAGAGTGGTGAAAAATTTGAGTTGCCTGATGCACACTTTCCCAGCTGAGGTTAAACAAGGTGAAACTCTACCTTCTTTCAGCTCTCATATGTCAACAAGTTCCCTGTTCACAGTCTATTTAGTACCACATTTCTCACATTTTCTTGCTGATTTCACTGCTTAAAATGGCCCAAGTATAGTGCTGACGTGCTGTCTAGTGTTCCCAAGTGCAAGAAGGCTGGGATGCACCTTACAGAAAACACAGGTGTGTTATATAAGCTTTGTTCAGGCATGAGTTATCACCCTGTTGGCCATGAATTCAATGTGAATGAGTCAATGATATACATTTAATAAGGTGGCTTTAAACAGAAACATACATAAAACGAGATTACATACTACTGGTTGACAATGTTGTGACCAGAAGCTCATAGGAACCTAACCCAGTATTTCCCCTGGGAGCTGTAGGTTCAGTATTCGCTAATTCAGTGTTTGCAGCAACTTTGTAGACTGTAAGTACCATGAATAGTGAGGACTGACTGTACTGATATCCACACCGGAGGTATTTTTTTTAATTTCTATTTTACAAATAAGGAGATTATAGATTAAAGAGGTTAGAATATATGACAAGGAAGTAGCAGACTCTAGATTCTAGCCAACTTCAAAGCCCTTGCTCAACCATCCGAGCCCACCTCATCCTGGCACAGAGAGAGCGCACATCATAAGGAACAGATTCTAGGTTCAAATCCGCACTCAGCCCTGACTTGACACTGGGCAATTATCTCCCTCCACCTGAGTTTCCTTGTCCATAAAGTGGAAATATTCATAATGCATGAATGAGTTAACATGTGTAATGTACTCAGAGCACACTCCAAGTTAATTTCAAAACTAATGGCCCATAGGATCAAGACCAGACTCTACAGTCAGACCTGAGTAAATCAACTGAATAGGTAAGGAAATACCAGCGCAGCTAACAAATCAGGCCCTGAAGTGCAGGAGATTTATGTTCCCTGGGTATTGTATCCCTACACACCACGAAGGAAAATGTATAGTTCTTTGCGCAGAGCAATGTATCATGTAACGGGCAGCTGCATGGCAGGAAGCACTCCGTGCATGGGTTAACAAACTCATTCTCTCCACAATAACCACACTAGAAACAATGCTGTTTGTCAAGCCTTTTAAATCTATGGCTTTGTAATGTCACTAAGAAAATATCAGTTTTCTAGTCCCTTCCCAGGTACAGTATATGATCTATTTCCATCTTCTGGAAAACCAACCATGTGGCAAGGGATTAACTGCACATGTTATTTGATCCTAAATAATACTGGGAGGAATTCACTTGCAAGTAGAGGTTTAGATTTTTCTCTCCTGCCTTCTGAAATATAGTGATAGTGTCTTCAGTCTGGTAGAGTTATTTAACAAATTGAATAAAATGACACATTTAAAGCACTTAGCATAGTGCCTAGCCAATCTGGACCAAGATACAGTGGCATCCTATATAGGCTAGTCACTTAGTGTTCCTTCAAATAATTTCTTTAAATATTCTTTTAACATTTATTTAAAAGAGATGCTACATTGAGAGAAGGATAGAGAGGAGGACCCTGCTGGCCAATCCCCCCTCTTGCGAGGAATTCAACTTCAGCCTCAGACTCACTCTAGAGCTGAGTTTATCCGCCTCAGCACTCTTGACATGTGGTGCAGGATCGCTGTTGCAGGGGAGGGCAGTGGCTGTCCTGTCCATTGTAGAATATACAGTGATGTTCCCATACCCACTCGAGGCCAGGAGCATTTCCCCCAGCAGTTGGAACAACCAAAAATGTTGACAGACATCGCCACAAGTCCCCTGGGCAGGTGGGGCGTTGCAATAATCACCCCTCTGGTTGAGAATCACTGCTCTAGAGAACCAAGGAAGGTATTTATCTAATAAGCATGAAAGGGATCATCCTGATATTCACTGACAGCTAAACTGTTGGGTCTGTGTCCATGCCACACCACCTGTTCAGTATTTCTAGTATCAGCCTTACGAAGTTGAACAAAACCCTTGGGGTATCACCTCCCATCATGGGTAAGTGATGCATGTGGCAGAATAAATATATGTCTATGATCCAAATGATGCAGCATATACAACACTCACTGGGGAAGGATGTCTGGTAAATACAGACTCTCCTATCATCTCACTTAGAGGGATGTTTCCAAGCCCCTCGTGGACTGACACCTGGGCATAACATGCCCATAAAGCTGCTGTGCCCAGCACAGAGCAAGTGTACAAGACAGTTCTCATTTTACTACTAATATAAACATTTGCCCCACAGCTGTATATTTTTTAACCTGGGACTTTCAATTCTCAAGGTTTTATTTTTTTTTAAAGCTAAATCCATCCACATAAAGAGAAGCCAAGAAAACATGATTTTCACTCTCTTTTTAACACGAGAGTTCTGGCTGATACCCTTGCAGTCTCTTGAAAAACTGGTGACAATGTTTTGTTTCTAGGTGAGTACTGAATTTCTTTCCTGCTCTGTGTGGTCACAAATACATTCTGCATCTTCATTCAAACTCTGTCCCCGGTGCTGATTTTCCCCACACTGTTCACAGACTGGACCTAAGAATATTGGATTAGGACACAAAGCTAGCACCCACTGCCTCTGAAAGGGCTTTGGAGCATTGTTTCAGATGTAGCTCAGTGCTTCAGGGAACTAAAAGCATAAATGTTTTCGCCATAAATAACAGCAAGCAAGTGCCATATGGTTTAACAGTTGCAGTATGGTTACATATCACATCATTAGCCCCTGCATTCAACACCCTGATTAACAAGGAAGAGAAGCTGCCTCCGCTTTGGAATCACAGCTAAAAGTGTCAGCAGCTCAGCCAGGAGTCCCGGCAACACCTGAAGTCAAACAAGCCCAACATCGCAACCCCCCCAAAAAAACAGTTTGATCCCTCACCACACAAAACTATAAGAAGTATTGCTTCCAGCTTCAGCAAATATCCTAAAGAAAGTACTGCAGTATTCTCGAGTCCCATGCTCCTTTACCTCTGGGTAAAAAATGAGCGCTTTCAGAAGGGAAGTAACAGCTGTGCATATTCCTTCCTTGAATGAACTTTCTTTTGTTACATTTAGATAGAGTCTTAAATAAAATCACCTTTGCTGGAGAAAAAGAAACAACTTGACTCAAGAGATTAAGGCTCAGTCACATAAAAAGAGACAGCTGGCACAGTGGAAAGTAAAGCTCTGTTTTAACGATAGCTACCCTTCGTAGAGACAGTGTTTGCCATGAACCGGCATATTCTAAGAGCAGAGCATAAATTAATGCATTTAATCATCACTTCAACCCAGGTAATAGAAGGGTCCTATTAGTATCCTCGTTTCACAAGTAAGGAAACAGAGGCTCAGACAGGTTGAGGAACTTGGTCAACCAAGTGGCAGAACAGGGATTTGAACCGAGGAAGTGTGTTCCAAAGTCCATGGGTTTAACCAGTGCCATAAATTGCTTTACAATTTGAGTCCCAGTCTTACACATAGTGGATCTTGTCAACAGCAAGGTTACTTGCTATTTAACCTGGAGACAGCTTCAAATTTTTGAAATGTCAGTCTCTTAATCTATAAAATGGGAATAACGATAATCCTTATATTCAGAGATAATACACATAAAAATTCTAGACAAATATAAGAAATTATTAAGTATTGTGTCATAGCACAATTAGCATAAAAACTTGACAAAATTCAGGCCAGGAAGGCTCACTTTTCTGAACATCAAAGCACATACTACAAGGAATATTTTGTGACAAGAGAAAATGTGCATAATCTACTTCAAAAATAACTGAGCACACAAAAAATTGTGTATACCTTGAAACATGCAAATTTGTACACAGTAGTATATATACACACAAAAATTATATTATGGAATTTTATAGAAGTTGTATCTTATTTAAATATACACATATCCAGATGTATATGCACACAAACATATGTGTATTTACATACATAAATATATACCTGCTAAACCTACCCTTTTTTTTTTTTAATCTCCTCTTCATTCCCATTGCCACTGATTTTAAACCTACCCTTTTAAAGACTAGAAGAGTATAGGAAAATTAACAATAATTTTCTTGCAATAGTGCCTTTTGTTTTATAAACTTGCTGCATTGAAGAGATGTTGCCTTATAATTACGAACAAAACCAGAAAATACTCATTTTTAATATATAATATATGCAGGTAACATGAAGTCTTCCGATCTGTGAAATCGTCTATTCTTACATCAGAAATTCGAGGTCTTATTGAAGCCACAGAACTCCTCATTTTAACACAGCTGGTGAAGAGCCAGTTTCACGTTCACTGTGTGCTACCTACTTTCTCAGGTTTCCAAGGAGTTATCAAAAACAATGCAGTCTTCGGGGACGGGGGGGCGGGGATGGCGGGGAATTAACTGAACTAGCAATACAGTGAAGTGCTCTGCCCTGGGATTCTACTATATTTGAATTGGCCCGGCCCTTGAGAGAACTTGTTCTACCACAGGAGCTGTTCCTGGATCATTATCAGAAAGCAGTTTGCTCCTCATCCCTTCGCAGCTGTAGGTCTGAAATCCCTAAGCATTCTTGCCCGTTCATTTTTCTGTGGCTTAAAATAACCTCTGTATTTGATGAAGACCATAATGTGCATTTTAGCATCCTGTCTTCCCCTACTGTAATCAGTTTCGTTTCCCCAGAGTACCGCATGAGTCAGGTGACATCCTGCCTCAGCTGCCTTTAAGGGCTGCCTTTACCTGCAGATCAAGTCTCCACCTCTCTCAAGGGCTTCTGCAATCTGGCTCGGGCTCGCCTTTCCAGTCTCATCTCCTACTGCACCCATATTAACATCCTATGTGGGTTTCTCCCCATTCTCAGGTCATGCTCCATCGTCTTTTGACTCCCTGGCCTTGTTTACTGGTGGTCCCTCCTCCTGCAACGTCTTCTTCCTCCACATTTCAGACCATAAAAATCCCACCCAGTCTCAAAAGCCCAGCTCCACTGCTGCTTCCTTGATGAAGCATTTTAACTCTTCCCAAAGACGACTTTCCCTTCCTTTGAACCACCGACACCTTCTGCTGGTTCTTTTCTTAAAACACTCATTTCTCTACTTTATACTGTAGAGAGTCATTAGATACCAGGACATCCAACTTTTTGCCATGCATAGTTCCTACCATAGGTCCCTGCTTGAACTGAACCAAATGCAGCCAGAAAGTAAACAGGATAAGCCAGCATTTGTACAGGACGTTAATAAAGTGCTTCAACATTCATTATCACAATCCCACAAGACTAATGTCGCCAACACGGTCCTCCCCGTTTTGTAGTTGAAGAGACCAAGGTTGGCTTACTGCGCTGACCTGAGAATTTCCCAATGGTGTCTCTCCCAAATAGATCTGCTAACATTTTACTTTGAAAGATTTCCTCGTTCACACTCCCTGGCTGGGCAGCCCACCTTAATTAACCTGCTTCTTGGAAAGGCTGGCCCTGTGCTGGCAGAGACAGCCGCTGCCCCTCCCTAACGAGTCCCCAGGAGGAAGGTTACCAAGCGGGGCCAAGGTGACAGAAAAGCCACAGGTCCCTAAAGCTCACACCTATTAGAGTGGCTATAAAGCCCACCTGACCTGGCCTCTCTCTTGTTCACGTCACATCCCCTCTCACTTACAAGTTTCCTTTCATATGTCCTGGGGGAACCCAGAGGACATCCTGCTGGGACTAGGGCCGGTTAAAGAGCTCTGAGCAGGCAGAGTGGCTTTGAGGGACAGAGGTGGCCTGGCTGCTCACAGTTGTCCCTATCTTTTTTCTTTTTTTTAAATTTTAAATACTATGAATTTTTATTCTCACTGCTTTAAAAAAAATTTTTTTAATTAATTTTTATTGGAGTATAGTTTATTTACAATGTTGTGTTAGTTTCTGCTGTACAGCAAAGTGAATCAGTTATACATATACATATATCCACTCGTTTTTAGATTCTTTTCCCATATAGGTCATTACAAGGTATTGAGTAGAGTTCCCTGAGCTATTCAGTAGGTTCTTATTAGTTACCTATTTTATATATAGTAGTGTATACATGGCAATAATCCCAATCTCCCAGTTTATCCCTCCCCTCCCTTTCCCCCTTGGTAACCGTAAGTTTGTTTTCTACATCTGTGACTCTATTTCTGTTTTTGGGTTTTTTTAGTTTTTTTTTTTTTTTTTTTAAATGCTAGTTCAGCATCTATTGAGATGGTTGCTTTTTTTTTTTTTTAACTTTTGGGTTTTATTTATTTATTTATCTATTTATGGCTGTGTTGGGTCTTCGTTTCTGTGAGAGGGCTTTCTCTAGTTGCGGCAAGCGGGGGCCACTCTTCATCACGGTGCGCGGGCCTCTCATTATCGCGGCCTCTCTTGTTGCGGAGCACAGGCTCCAGACGCGCAGGCTCAGTAATTGTGGCTCACGGGCCTAGTTGCTCCGCGGCATGTGGGATCCTCCCAGACCAGGGCTCGAACCTGCGTCCCCTGCATCGGCAGGCAGATTCTCAACCACTGCACCACCAGGGAAGCCCTCTATTTCTGTTTTGTAAATACGTTCACTTATACCATTTTTTTAGATTCCACATATAAGCGATATCATATGATATTTGCCTTTTTCTGTCTGACTTACTTCAGTCAGTGTGACAGTACGGAAGTTCCTTAGAAAACTAAAAATAGAGCTACCATATGATACAACAATCCCACTCCTGGGCATATATCCAGAGAAAACCATAATTCGAAAAGATACAGGTACCCCATGTGGAGAAAAGGGAACCCTCTTGCACTGCTGGTGAGGTGTAAATTGATACAACCACTATGGAGAACAGTATGGAGGTTCTCCATACTTAAAAAACTAAAAATAGAACTACCATACAACCCAGCAATCCCACTACTGGGCATATACCCTGAGAAAACCATAATTCAAAAAAAGTCATGTACCACAATGTTCACTGCAGCTCTATTTACAATAGCCAGGACATGGAAGCAACCTAAGTGTCCATCGACAGATGAATGGATAAAGAAGATGTGGCACATATACACAATGGAATATTACTCAGCCATAAAAAGAAATGAAATTGAGTTATTTGTAGTGAGGTGGGTGGACCTAGAGTCTGTCATACGGAGTGAAGTAAGTCAGAAAGAGAAAAACAAATACCGTATGCTAACAAATATATATGGAATCTAAAAAAAAAAAAACAGTTCTGAAGAACCTTGGGGCAGGACAGGAATAAAAACGCAGACATAGAGAGTGGACTTGAGGACACGGGGAAAGGGAAGGGTAAGCTGAGACGAAGTGAGAGAGTGGCATGGACATATATACACTACCAAATGTAAAATAGATAGCTAGTGGGAAGCAGCCACATAGCACAGGGAGATCAGCTCGGTGCTTTGTGTCCACCTAGAGGGGTGGGACAGGGAGGGTGGGAGGGAGACGCAAGAGGGAGGGGATATGGGGATATACGTATACATATAGCTGATTCACTTTGTTATACAGCAGAAACTAACACATCATTGTAAAGCGATTATACTCCAATAAAGATGTTTTTTAAAAAAAGAAAAGATACATGTACCCCACTGCCCATTGCAGCACTGTTTACAATAGTCAGCCACCTAAATGTCCATGGATGGATGAATGGATAAAGAAGATGTGGTACATATATACAATGGAATATTACTCAGCCATAAAAAAGAATGAAATAACGTCATTTGCAGTGACATGGATGGACCTAGAGATTGTCCCTGTTTTTCTTCTGATCTAGAAATCCTCCCAATTGCAGTTGTCCTTTGGGCATTCCATCACTCAATAAACATTTATGTAGCCCCTGGTATAAGACAGGGATTATCCTAGGCTCAGAAGATTCAGTGAGGAGGCAGATAGACCCACACCCTGACCAGAAGCCCTTCCTTACACATGACCATGTGTCACCTCAGGGTACTATAATAAAATATCACAGACTGTGTGGCTTAAGCAACAGATAATGTATTTCTCATGGCTCTGGAGGCTTCATGTCCAAGATCAAGGTGCTGGCAGATTTGGTTGCTTATGAGGGCTCTCTTTCTGGTTTGCAAGTAGATGTCTTCTTGCCATATCCTCAAATAGCAGAGAGAGAGAATCTCTCTCTCCTATCTCCTTCTATAAAGGCACTAATCCCATAATGGGACCCCTCCCCACTGACCTCATCTAAACCTAATTACCTCTCAAATACCCCCATCTCCAAATACCATTATATTGGAGTTTAAGTCTTCAACATAAGAATTTGGGGAAGATACAAACATTCAGCCCTAGCGCCACGTCCCCTAAGAAAGTGCTAGAACCTTAACATCCCGTCGTTAACCCCAGTGAACTACCTCTCAATATCAGGAGTCCTCTATCAATTCAGTTATTTATTTATTCAGCAAATATTTATTAAAGATCTACTATGTGCCAGACACTGTCATTTCACCTAACTGCGCTGAGAGGGAAAAATGGCCAGCCCATTTCATGTGTCATGTTTTCAGATCTCAACTGTCTTTCCTAAAGAGTCTTGCTTTTACTCTCCTCCCCTAGGCTATATGGCTGTTTAAAACCAAAGAAGTGTAATCTCAATGTATCATATCCCAGGGTCAGTGACAGAAGCAAATGAACTAGAAACGCACTCATGCATTCACTCAGTCGACAACATCATTAGCCCTGTATGACTCACTGAAAATGTACAGAGGAATAGAGCCTCATCCCGATGTGGGCTAGTCTCCAATGAAGGAGATGAAGAGAACTCAGTGGAAGGAAGATAAACTCCAGCATGTATACTTGCTCCCAGCGCGCAGACTCCCAAGCCTTCTCCCGTGGAGATTCCAACTCAGCGAGTCTGAGACAGGGCTCCAGAATCTGCCCAGTTCACATGCTCCTAAGGTGATGCTAATGCAGGTGGCAAAGGACTGACAAACAAGCCAAGGCTCAACGGAGGAGTGGCTCATCAGACAGCACTCTTGGATGAGGAACTAGATATTCAAAAATATATAGCTACAGATACAGAGATACAGATACAGTTATATAGATACAGATAAGAATACAGCTATGGATACACAGACATAGATAGATACAGATATAGAAACAGATACATATATATAGATCTCAACCCTTCTGTTCTTTGGCACTAAGTCTGGATGCCCAGAATGTACCAAATGGTTTACTAACATATTGAAAGATGCTAAAAGGAACATATCGTAAAACTGAAGACTTACCAGGAGGAGAGATATACACTCCAAAAGGTTTATCTCACCTGTCACTGTGCCTTAACTTTACAGCCAAGAGAACTCAGGGAGTGAAAGGCCTGTCTAATTTCATCTCTTCAGTCCCAGTCTCTAAACCTTGAGGCAGAAAAGGGGCAGTAAGAGAGGGTTGGCTGATATACAGCCTGTCGCTGGGCTAAAGGTCTGACATCCCATGCCATTTCATATAGGCTACTCAACAGCCCTTAGATATTCGAACCCAGTTATTCTCAGACTGAACTAAATTTAAAATAGTACCTGGGAGACAAGTCTATACAAGGTCAGTAAGTCACACTGGACCTCAGAAGTCTCTTGCTAGAATCAGTTATTTGCACAGGGGTTGGGAGTTGTTTACTAGAGAACCGATGCCTAGCCTAAGGCCTGTGTTGATTTGCAGCACCAAAGACTCTTGCACTGCCACTGTGACCTGCAACTGAGATTAATTTGTGCCAACAAGAACTACCGTATTTCACTTTCAAATCATCTGGATTCAGAGATAGGTTAATCTACTATAAATCTTGCCAGATGTGGATTTGTCATTACAAACTTCAGTTGTAGCCAATCTTTTAAAAATTTCTACACTGGGTACCCATGAAGCAGGGAAATAAATATATTCCAAAATTCCCCCCAGAGAACAAATTTACCATTATCATTTCTACGATATACGTTCTCTCTTCTAATTTATCACTGGATAATGGGTAATGTAGTCTTCTTTTCAATAGACATGCTCCTAAAATAATTTTATTGTTAGAAATAATTAGGTACAACACAGCCTCTTTTAAGCAGCGCTAGGTAGTACTTCCAAGTATTCTATTGGAATATACTTCTACAAGAATACCTGTGTAGGGGATCCAAAAATAATACTAAGAAAACAGGGACTTTGGGACTTTGCAGCTGTCATTCACATTCTAATGAGAAAGTAACAAAATAGCAAACAATTTATCTTTCACTCTGATTAATTAACCACACTGTATTACGTAGAAGTCCTTAGGCGAAGGAAGGAAACAAAACAGGAATTAGGAATCTCTCCACTTAAAAAAATATCCCAGCCAACTTCTTTACACATGTGTGTTGATTTGATTTGTTAAGCACAAAAATCCTAAGTTAATAGAACTGAACAACTGTGTATATAAAGGAAACCCACACACTCAAAAAGTACTGACTGGTTAAAAAAAAATACTTAATTATAAAATCAGAAGGAGAAGTGTTTTTAAAATGGAGACTCCAGCTGGCTGGCTAAGGACCAAATCCAGCTACCAACTTGTTTTGTTTCTGATGTGTACACCTTGCAGTGGGCGTATGAGGTCTGGAATTCCTTCTCCTGATATGGCCCTCTGTGTTTGTATTATGAATACAAACTCCTTGTGGCAAAGTAAACCATAATTTACAAGGGGTTCATTCATTCATTCCACAAGTATTTGATGTGCACCTACCAAAACTCAGACATCATTTTGAGAGTGAGGATATAGCAGGACACAAGTAAAAAGTCCCCAGCGGAAAGGGATTTACTTAAAGAAACAAATAACTTCAGGATAATTTCAGAAAGTGGGTTCATGTCTTAAGGATAATAAAATAGCATGAGAGAGAGAACAGGGGCATCAGAGAGAAATAGCCTCTCTAAGGGAAGGGACAGTTAGGCAGAGATGTGAGTGAGAAGGAGAAGCCATTCATTAAATACCTGGTGGAAGAACATATGCAAAGGTCCGGTGGCCAGAACTAGGTAGGTATTTGTGAGAACGGGAAGAATGCCAGTCTGGCTTCCTATGAGCAAGTGGGAGTGTGAAGGGAGGTGACAGAGAAAACAACAGGGGCAGATCCTCTAGGGTCCGCAGGCCATGGTAAGGAATTCTGATTCTGTTCCAAGTGCAACAGGAAGCCAGCTGGAAGATGTTAAGCAGGACGGGGGTGGGGGGGTGGGGAGCACGACTGATTTCCTGTCTCAAGATCCCCGTGGCTGCTGCATGAGGAACAGACTGTAGGAGCAAAAGGGGCTGCAAGGAAGGCCAGTCTGGAGACTCCTGCAATGGTACAAATGGCAAACGTCTGTGCCAAAAACTAGGGGGAGCAACAGAGCTAGAAGAAGTGAAACCTCAGGTAACTCACTAGATCTCTCTAAGCTTCACTTCCTCCAGGATAAGTGGAAATGGCACAATACCCTACTGGTTGGATGGTGTGAGAAAGACATGAAATAATGTATCACAAATATTCACCACATTGCCCCACACGTGGTAAGGGCTCTATGAATATTGGTGATAAGTACGATCCTCCATTTAACTGGCATGTATTTATGAAGCACCTACTCTGTGCCATGCATGGTTCCAGGAGCTCAGATACAGCGGTGAATAAATTCCTTGCTCTCATGGTTGTTTGTTTGGTTTTTTTTACATTCTGGTAAAAGATGAATGACAATAAACAAATAAACATGCCAGGTGGTAATAAGAGTTATGAAGAAAAATCAAGCAGAGTAAAGGGATGGAGAGGGATGGGGTACTACATTATTCGGGGTGACCAGGGAAGCACTCTCTGATTACAGGGAAGCGTCCCTAAACATAAGTTTTGCCCCAGTCCCATTTTGAAGTCAGGAAAGGAGAAATAAATAACTCAATCCCTGTACCTTAGTTTGGGCTCTTATTTTTTTGTACAGAGGTTCACGTTAGTACAGCTTGTTAACAGTCAAAAGATAATTTCCATTTGGCAACACTCTAGTGAATAAAACATTGCCAGGAAGAGCAAGCAGAACGTGATCCGCTGGAGGCTACACAAAGAGCATCAGAAATCATAGCCTCTGACCCTGGGCTGCCACCGCAATGAGAAGCAAAGAGCGCCCATATTCCCAGGCACTTAGGAAGAGAAAGACGTTTCCATAAGTGAGTAACACACCCCTGATCTACTATTCCACTTCAGAAGCAACTGTGCTTTTTTACAATCAGCCAAAAATAAATTAAGAGGAAAAGGGACTCTCCCCTGGAACATCTCGAATTAAAAACCTCTTCATATTGAGGTCTTTCATGCCTCTGGCATCAGAAGGCTGGGAAGGTGGTGCTAATCTCAATTTGTTTTCACTGTTTACTCAGATTTATAAGAGTCTTCTGAGGCACCTGGGACATTGGCTTTCAAATCAATGCAGCAGGCATTTATTGATCTCCCACTACATAGCAGAATACCACAATAGAATATAACGCATATCCCAGTAAGCTGACAGTCAAGTAGGGAAGACAATTAAATAAATAAAACATGACAATCAAGCAGGATCAGAGAAATAATGGAAGAACGTTTAAGGTAGAGGAAGGAAAGAAGAAAGAGCGTCATCGAGGAACGCTTCCCAGAAATGGCAAATGAACTGGGCTTTGCAAAACGCTAAGTGTGCAAAGTGGGTGAGAAAACCATGCCAGAGAGAGGCAACAGCATGAATGGAAACATAATTTTGAAACAGCACGCCACCTTCAAAGCAACTGTCAACAGAACTGAGGATCTCAGGACTGTAAAGTAAAAGCGGGCTCAAGTCAAGAGACCAAGTTCCAAAGTTAGGTAAGGGTCCGATCTTGAATCTGGTTGCACTGCTTTTCTTAAATGTATCAATGTGAAGAGAGTACTCATGGGCTGTCCATTTAAAAACAGTCATTTTTAAAATTCCATGAGTTAATTTTGTTCCTCACAGTCATTCACACATTCATCTCCAACTTTAATAACATTACTTGTGGCCTGAGATCTACCCTGTTCCCTCAGGAGTCACACGTTAATGTTGGAAATTGAATTTATGGCTGCTGAAGGGTGACAGATTAATAGCACTATAAATTAATCTATTCACCCATATACAAAGAATAGGAAACCTACAAAGAGGCAGTTCAATCTAACACCATTTATTATTAAGCCTTAAAACGTAAGCTCAGAGAAATGAGATGAAAGTTTATAAGCCAAGACCAAAGAGCAGGGGGCCTGAGATGGCTGTGACCACAGGGAATACCATGGAGTATTTGTTTTCTAGAACCCTCTCAGGAAGACATTTCCCACCAGAAATTTCCTACTTCTAAAAAAATTACATTACATTATTATTGGATCAAATAGCGTTAAATTGTTTCATTGATATATAAAGGAAGCCATAATAAAATATGATTTATTCTAGTCTATTGTCAATAAATAATTAGATAATTGTGGTGATAGTAAATAAATACATAATAAGGAAGATGCAAGTCATTGAGAATTTCTCTTTCTTGCAAAGAAAAGTAAAGTGTAGCAGCGGGGGCGGGGGTATTTGAAAATTCCTTATTGGCTATAGCTTGATCAGTGTCATTGAATACATAGCATGTACGTCACCACCTCCATCCCACTCAGATGACAGATGTTGCTAATCCATTGGCATTTTTTCTTCCACAATCCTCAGCCCAGGTGCCCCAGGCTACCACTCTGCAGCTGGCAACCTCAGACAACCTACCTTTCTGACAAAACCAGGTTCTTCCCATTCACATCCATCTTCTATTCCCTCACCAGAGCTGTCTTCCTAAAAGTCAAAGCTAACCTAGAAGGACTAACCTAGAAGGATAAATCCCAATTTCTTGGTGTAGTCTAAATGGCCTTTCACAATTTGGACTCATATCCCCTCTGTTTCTGGCCTCACCCAAATCCCCTTCTGTTTTCCATACCCTAATTCAAGCTACCTACATCACTCCCCTGACACTCAAAGTTTTTACCTGGTAAAGGACTACTCATCCTGCCAAGTGCAAGCCAAGTGTCACCTCCCAGGTGAGCCCTTCCTGTAGGAGACATTTGCCACCAGCAATTCCTTCTGGTTCAGTATGCACCCTTTCCCCACTCACAGCATATACAGTTCAAGGCAGGCTAGGGGAGAAGTCACATGACTTAAGCCTGGCCAATGAGAATGGCATCACCCTAGACACAGGGACTGATTCAAATATGGACATGTGACAGCAGCTGGGCCAGAGTACCATCTCCCCAGGACTCCTCCACGCTACCAGAATAGAGGCATGAATAAAGAATCTGATAAAATGTCATCCTTCAGCTGTAGACAACCATTTTTGCCATCTTATGGGGAGAGCTTCCAGAAGAATAAAACTTTCACCGAGGAAGAAGTAGTCAGGACAAGGAGAATAAGAGGTATCTTCTTTGTGACAATATTTGAGATCCTGGATTTGTTTTTTCAGTTTGGTTTTGTTTTTTGCTTAAGGTTATGTTGAATTTTCATTTGTTAGAGAAAAGGATTTAAGTAATAATATTCCCCTAGTTCCTCCCAGAAAGAGTTAATGACTACATCCTCTGTGGTCCCATAGATCTCTGTTTAAAACTCCCGTAATTGGAATTATCATGTCCTATTATAATTGTTTTTTTTTTTTTTTTACACTCTGTGACAACTGCTAAGATGTGAGCAGTGGCTGCATCTTACTCATTTCTGGGACACCAGAGCCTGTCACAGAGTCAGTGTGGATGTGTGTTGAATGAATGAGCCAAAAACTAAAACCCCATCATGTATTTCCAGTCTCCTTTTCCCTCTAGAATAACTGCAACATTCAAGACCCAAAGCGCTCCACATTTCCCTACCTCTTCAATCTCCTCCCCTAATTTCCAGTGAAAACAAAGGTAGTGATAGCTCCACGCTACTATGCAAGTCTCTCAAATCATGAACCATACATTCGGTGGAGTTAAAGACCACATCAGACCCTCTTCCATGGTGCTACATGTCAAAAAACATAATATTAAAATGCTATTTACTGTATGTAGGACCTGCAGGAAATTTAATGTTTTTAACTATCAACTGTGGAAAATAAAATTCAATCCAATCTTTTTGACTGGTAGGGCCAAGAATATATTCAAAGTCTGGAAAGACAAATACCAAAATGTTTAAAGACTTATCTCAAAGTGATAGGGCATCAGGTGATATATTTATTTTACTGTCTTCTTTATTTCTTGCTGTACTGTCTTTTTAATTTTATTTTAGAAGAACTATAAACTTACATTATAATAATGAAATTAAAAGTTCCCTTCATGTTAAAAATACATTAAAATGTCTCCTTTGGTCCAGTATAGGAGAGAATGGAGAAACCCCATATCTTCAAATAAGGCAGAGAGACAGCTGCCACTTCAGCCTCATGCACCAACACTTCCTCCTCAGACCCCAACATTTGGGGCAGAATCACAAATAATTCCTCCTATTTCTCAGCTCACTTGGTCCTGCAGATGCAACCCTTGATCTCTCCTTGAAGAAGACAGCACGCCCCCAACTCCAGTGACCTCAGCAACAGCACCACTAACCATATCTGCCATCCTAGGACTTTCACACTCAGTCGTCTAGAAAGAGTAAATATACAAGATATAGCCATATGGCAATCAAAATGAATCATATTTGCAATTAAAATTTCATGTGTTCGCTCAGGGACTGTGTGTCTTGAGGTTTCAGCCAAGAATAAATAGAATAAAAGTCAATCTCTCTTTCCCTCAGTGAACATTCCATTGCAGGTATCACCAGCTTCGGGAAGTAACTAAGAGGCTAAATATCAAGTGCCAAACCCTGAAGAGCATGTGTGAAAACACGCCAGGTCCCGTGCATCACTCTCATTGCAAGAATATATTGCAGGTAGGGTGGGAACAGTTATCAAAGTGGCTGACCATGACCTCGTCCCTCTAGGAGCAATCCTTAACTGTCCCCGATCCAATCGCTATCTGGGCTTCCACAGCTGCCCATTTCATGCCCACCCGAAATGAAGTTTTCCAAAATCTCTTTGCCCTAAGTTCAGCTGACATTTATCAAGCACCACTATTGTGCCAGGCACAAAATGATGTGCTTATGAAATGTTCAACAACTAGTTCTGGTTGAGGTGGAGCCCTGGTTTGTAGCATTTGCTAGTGTCCATAGTAAATTCCTCCACCATGACCAATTTCAAGCAATCAGTGAGACGTCACTAAACATGGAGTTCACAGAGATGCTCAGAACCCGTCACTATATACTAGGTCCCTGCTACAGACAACAGAGATGTCAGTAACTTGAAGAGCATGGGTGACAGCACAAGGCAGAAAAACGACTAGGAAGTGGCGAGTTTGCAGTATTTATTTTCTTTGTCTTTTGGTATAATGTATTTAATTACAGTTTTATGTAATTTAATGCTTAGTAATGGCTGTATTTTACAACCCACTCAAAATCTTCCTTAAAATTTAACCTTTGGCACTCACGCATCAGTAGAAGCCAGCTCCTGAGTGGCACTGGTGCCAGGCCTTGTGATTAGGTCTGGGGATACATGAATAAAATATAGCCTCTGCCCACGAGAAAACACTCAGTCCCGTAATAGGCAGAGACATAAAGAAATCACAGCACAGTGAAAATTGCTAAGGGGTAGTCTCTACAAAACACCCAGAGCCCAAACAAGCCTGAAGGGAGAGTCAGGGGGGAAATTCAGAAAATGTTTTGCAAAAGATGCAGCATTTAGCTGAGTCCCAAAGCATTCTTAGAAGTGGAGAGAAAAGAGTGCAGGCAGCAAGATAGAGACACTGGCATTCTGGTCCCAGGAGGCGGCACATGCAAGAGTTTAAACACATGAAAAAAGCCAGGTATTCTCTGTGGCTTTCAAGGCATTCGGAACACAGAGCTTGTGCGAAGGAGCAGTAAGAAATGAATGCTCAAGTTCTTCTCCCTTTACGTCAAAAACTCTCCTCCACGTGAGAGTGGTCTTTAGGAACTCAAATCACATTGTTTTTAATGGCAGATTATTATATCAACATCCACCAAGCGTTTCAGTATTATGTGTCATTTAACATTCCATGGGAGACAGGGTGAACTTCTTAAAATAAAAGATTGCACAAATGAGGGGCTTCCCTGGTGGTGCAGTGGTTAACAGTCTGCCTGCCAGCGCAGGGAGGGGCACGGGTTTGATCCCTGGTCTGGGAGGATCCCATGGGCCACGGAGCAACTGAGCTACTGTATAGCACAGGGAACTCTACTCAATACTCTGTAATGGCCTATATGGGAAAAGAATCTAAAAAAGAGTGGATATATGTATAACAGGTTCACTTTGCTGTATACCTGAAACTACCACAACATTGTAAATCAACTATTCCCCAATAAAAATTAAAAAAAAAAAAAGGAAAAGGAAACAAACAAAAAAAAGAAGACAACGGCCCTTGACGGTCAACCCTCTTTGAAAATGGCTTCCACTGAAGAAAATGGCCTCATCCATGGTCACACCCCCTACCCAGGGAAGCTCACAGCCAATAGATGGTCAATAAGGGGGCTGGAAAGTTCCTGGCCCCTTGTCTCGACTCAGGACAACTTTAAAGGGAGAGCCCTGTAGGAGTGGGTAGGAATTTCTTGAGAATGAATCCTTCTACCCAGTCCTGCTTTCTTCTCCTCTCTTCCACCGGAGTTGATCCCAATAAATATCCTGAGTGTTTCTCTCTTTCTCAGAGTCTTTTTCCCAGGAAATCCAACTTGCAACAAAAACTAACCAATGAAGGCTCAATTCCTTCCCTCATTAATGAAATTTTTTAAGTTCTGACCATGTGCCAGGCTCTCTGCAGGACACCAAAGTTTCACAAGTGAACAAAATAAATTACAACTAAGTACACAACCCTGGTTTCAGCAAGTCTAGTGGAAAAGATAAATATACATCAAATACTCATGCTGATGAATGTACAGAATGTACAATTACAAAAATAACCGCTCAGAAGGAAAAGAATGCCCTCCAAGAGAGCACGTCATAAAGGAGCAAACTGTGCTGGGTACTCAGGTGAGGGAAAGCAGTGCCAAGAATCATGAAGGGTCTGATATTTTTCCCCACGTCTAAGTTAAGAAGTTAGCCTGCCATAGTTTCGTGGATGCTGGTCCAAGGTCATGGACAAAGGACAATTTATTACTTGCGGCAAGAGCAATAGCCAAAGGGTCAGCATTTTTGCACCGTTTCCTGAAGCCCCAGTGCCAACAGGGTGATGTGAAGACGGTCAGGTGACAGCTGCCTAAGCGGTGGGTTGCACTTCAGGACAAGAGTGCTGAGCTTAGGGAACCCAGATCTCTTATAGTGGGCAATACACATACCTGCCCTTTGTTCAAGAGGGGGATTCTAGGGACTTCCCTGGCGGCACAGTGGTTAAGAATCCGCCTGTCAATGCAGAGGACACGGGTTCGATCCCTGGTCCGGGAAGATCCCACATGCCGCGGAGCAACTAAGCCCGTGCACCACAACTACTGAGCCTGCGTACCTAGAGCCCGTGCTCCGTGACAAGAGAAGCCACAGCAATGAGTAGCCCACGCACCACAATGAAGAGTAGCCCCCGCTTGACGCAACTAGAGAAAGCCCGTGTGCAGCAATGAAGACCCAATGCAGCCAAAAATAAATAAGTAAAAAATTTAAAATACTATAAAAACAATAAAAAATAAGAGGGGGAATCTCTCTCTTCCAAAGCTGTTCACTGTACAAATATCCTTGAAATGCTCATCTGGAACACTTAAGTGCAAGGCATAGACCTGTAGAAACATGCGGACACAAGAGAGAGCCATAGAGAATTGTCCTCCAGCAAGCAGGACATATAAATCTGGCTTTGTTAGATACCGTCACTCTAAGCTCTGTATTTCCCTAACTAAGGCTTATCAGAGGCACATTTATGAAGGATATTTGCCTTCTCTAAAATAGGATCTTGGGGGTTCTGGAGGCACTGTGTATTTCCTTTCGGTAGTGCATTGTTTTGTAGGCTCTTGTGACTTAGGATGTAGAGTATAAGGATCCCCTTTTTTTCTGTCTTAAAGGAGTTGTGTAACTTAGACTTTGTATGGGCAAATGCTGCATGTTAGGTGATGTATTTGCTTGTACTGGTATACTTGGACATTCAGCAGCTGCAAGCATTCAGTTAAAACAGAAATGTTTACAACTTAATTTCTGGTGCTCTAGCTGTAGATGCCAAGGACCAGAAAATAGACTTAGCTATTCACCGAGGAATATAAATCCATGTGGGATATGACAGGAGGAGACTGAAAAAGGTACTCTTCGTGGGGACCCATTGCGGCGCTGACATCATTTTCCAGAAATATTTATCCTTTGAATTAGGCATTTGAGAGAATATTCTCATTATGTGAGTGGACATGGTGAGGTCATAAAAGCTTCACAAATCTCTGAGACAGATAGATTCTCTGCTTTCTGTGTATCACTCTGGGGCCCCATAGCTACACATGGAATTAGGATAATATGAAATTTGTATTTAGAGCAAACATTTTGAAGTTATTCTAGCATATTTCTACTCCCTATGATGAAACGCATTCCTGGGTAATCTTTATAAAGATAATTTTTACATTTTTCCCTCAATATACTCTATAGAATAATGTACTATGAAATATAGTACAAAATGCTTTAGAACAGTGTTTCTCAAAAGTGTCCCCCCTCCCTCCCCCCACCACCAGGAGTAGCGGTGTCACCTGGGACCTTGTTAGATGCAAACTTCCAGGTCCGGCCTTCCACCTACTCAAGCAGAAGCTCTGGGCTGGGGCCCAGTGATCTTTGTTTTAACAAACCTACGAGGGGAGTCTAAATACGTTCAATGGCGAACCACCGCTACAGAATTAACTGAGGATGTTTCAGGGATGAACAGAACTGTTGAACCCAGGGTAAAGAAATACATCCTGTCAACATTCAGCCTTTTCACTTTAACTTTAATCTGAACCTTTCTTCCAACAGCCATAAACGAAAATGGTTGACAAATTTTATTTTCTTTTGCAATTTAACAGCCTCAGCAATAAACCCAACTGCCTGAATTATCTTTCTTATCAAAACAGAGCAGATTCTGGTCGGGGGTGATATACAGTGGCAACCTCAAGAGTCAAAGAAAATCAATATGCAAATCAATACATTTAACTCCAAGTCTCGTCTGTCAAGTCTTTCATATAAAATGGCTTCATTAGGAACTCAGTGAAATGCAAGAAGAGGCCTAACTCAATATCCCATGCCAAAGCTTTATCCATAATATACAATTTTCCAGACGACGACACAAGGAATCAATAGCAAAAGCTGTCCTGCCTTAGAAAACCGAAAGCTGAGCTATATTTAGAGACAATTGGGTAACTCAACCTACCGTGTGTCCACATGTAGGAGCTCACAAATGGATAAAAATGTTACTTCTATTTATACAGAACCCTTGTCATCAAAAGCCTGACTGATCTTTAAAACCTGGCATAACTCTTACGATTATGCCATCCAGAGGAAACCACTGCAGTGGTTCTCAACACAGGCTACACATTAGAACCGTCTTGAGAAGTGTTAAAAGGCCCCAGGATCAGGTCACACACCCAAGGCTAGTAGTTCTTAGATTTTAGCATGCATCAGAATCGACTGGAAGTCTTGTTAAAACACAGAAAACTATACCTTGAAAGCCACTGCCCCCAGACCAGTTAAATCACAATATTTGGAGCTGGAAACCCAACAACAGTATTTTCTAAATTTCTGAAGAGAATTCCAACGTGTACCCAGGGTAAAAAGCACCAGTCCACAGGCCAACTCAACCTGCCCATGTGTCCAAGGACAATTCTCCAGCATGGAATGTGTGTGAGAGGGGAGAGGAAGGAGAAATAAACAGAAACACCTAGAAAAAGGATTCATAAGCATGTGATGAGGGAGAGTTCCCCCAAAATGTCCAAAGTTCATTAACTTAAATAACAATGCATGTTTCAAAACATTTCTAACCACTGGAAACTGGAGAACTGGGGAAGGAGACTAACGCCGGTGGGGTGCACGAAACATTATCTTACCCTGTGAGATACACCAGTCAGAAGAGGAGATCATCTCAGCAGATCTCACTGCCTACTGAGTGAGGCCACAGTTGTCACCTTACAGAGGTCACCACATGGGTACTGAGCCGGGAGAGCTGAGCAGAGTTAAGGTTATGAGTGTCTGAGTAACACTTACCTGTCTTAGGAAAGGGAAGGGAAAGACTGCTGTAGCCTAAAGTCAAGGGACATTAAGTGAAGAAGATTCTAAGAAAGCAAAGAGAAGACAAAAATCAGATCTCCTGGGAAGTTTGAGAGCAAAACTATTCGGTTAATCAGATGAAGGTCTTTAGCTTCAAACACTTTTGCAGCTAAAGAAAGTGACCTTAATACATAGTTCATCTGGCCCAAGGGTCTGAAAGCACTTGTCAGAGATACAGTGACAAAACAATATAATGATGATAATAATAATAATAATATCTAAAACATATTGAGCCTTTTTATGGGCCAGGCACAGTTCTAAACACTTTACATACATTAACTGACTTAATCTTCACAGTCTATAGAAGGGACAGTCTGAGGCCCAGGGAGACGAAGTAACTTGCCCAAGGTCACAGACCTCTTCAAGTTGGAGCCGTGATTTGCACCCAGCAGCCGGGCTCCACAATGTGTGCTCCTGAGCGCACCAGCCTCTCTGCCTTGCACTGGAGCACCTGCGGAACCTACCCACACACCCCTAACATCAGCAGCAGTATCTGTCATTACTGACCATCAAGTTCGAGGGAAGTTCTTTAATTCTATCTGTCACGTTAAATACAAACTTTGAATATGTGAAGCCCCTAGCGTTCTCAGAAATCTCGTTTTTCTTTTCTAACCCCACGATGACAAACACTAAAGATGGCCTGAAGGTACTACTGCTCCTTTCCTGTTCCTTAGCTCTACTAGAAAGAAACAACAAAAATAGAAAAAAAAAAAAAAAAAAAAAACATGCAAAAATCTCAAGTAATCACGCCCCTCCCCTACAGCATCTTTTTGTTTTCCTGAAAACAAAAAGCATTTGTGGCACATAAATTATTACAATCATTGAAATGACAGAAGAACTAAAATGCCTCCCTCCTGTGGGTGCCTATGAAAAAGGACTGCAAATCCTAAAGGGATTATGTAGTAGAAAACAATAGACTGGTGAACAAATAAACTTAGCTACAAAATAGAATAAAGTGGCCCAAATGAACAGGACCTCCTGCCCAGGAGTCTGAAAGGGGCCGCAGGGATAAATGGTGGTAGATGTCACCAGAGGTCCCTGCCATACCATCTGCTAATGTTCACTCCAATAGCAGCTTATTGCAACACTCCTCTTAACCTATTAAATTATGAATATAAATTATACGTTTATTTATCTGTTTATTGTCAGTCTCCCTCCTAGAATATAAGCTCGACGAGATCAAGAACTCTGTCTTATTCCTACCATACCCACCTTTTTTTTAATAACAGAACTTGGAATATAGTAGGTGCTTAATAAATATTTCTTAAATGAGTGGATCAAACTGCAAAAAACAAAGTAACACTAACATGCACTGCTGAGGAAGGAGCAGTAATACTAACCGCTCACACTGCAGATGTGTGGGTATGTTGGCATGAAGTTGGACACTGCGTGTGAGGCGCTTTACAGATATTCCTTCCTACCCTTTACTCAACAACATACTTGTATGACTCTACCTGACAGAAAATATGAGATGCTATTAAATATTCATTTACAAAGAGGTACCCTGCATTTCTTACAAGGGTAAAAAACTTAAAACGACCTAAATGTCCAAAAAGAACATAGGAGTAAAATAAATTATGGTACATGCACACAATGGAGCTTTTAATGACAGGGAAAATGTTCACAATATAACATAAATCAAAAGGAACAGAAAATAAAACTTCACATACACTACAATGCCAGATACGCAATCACATACCTAAGTCTAGAGAAAAGAGACCAGAAGGAAATATACCATAAAGTTCATGGTAGTTTTCTCTGGCTGTGAGATTGGTAATTTTTGTCTTCATGCATATTGACATTTTTCAAGCTTTCTACAATTAATTTTAAAATATTAATTAAAAAGAAGAAAAAAGTAGACAATTTTATCATAGTTCACAGGCAGCAAATAAATGATCACAACTAAGACAAAAGGCTAATTCATAAAATTTTCCCTTTACTTCTCCCCGACAAAAATATTCCTGTTTCAAGTTTATTAATTTTGAGCTCACAGAAATAAACACTTGACCCAATGGCTAAACACTTCCAATTTTAGCACACCAATGGATATGATAAGCAGTGGTTTCCAAAGTTGTACTTTTCTGCAGCAGATGTCCTTTCAAATTAATCATTTAATGGAACAGCAGTATATAAAAGGGAAACATAACTGATCTATTCAAAGCTGGGGGTGGCTCCCCAAGTGTAGAGGCCACCAGAATTCCCTGTCCCTACGAGTACATCCCTGGGGACCTCTGAGCTCTTGGAAGAGGACTCAGCAGCCACCATACTGGAAGCTCTGAAAATAAAATTCTTTCCATATAGATTCTCCAAAGCTCAAACTAGGGTCCTCTCCCACCCCCAGTGAATTCTGCATCAGCTCTTTCTGAGCGACAGGGTTTGTGCTTGTCCGTAAGAGCTGCAGAGTATCCTGCTGGGTCTGTGATCGTAAGCCTATTCAAACCTGTCCACTCTGACGTTAAAGTTTCATGGCACCGAGGGAACATAAAGATACGCTAATTCCATACATCATTCTTTGGCGTTGGTTTAATATTTTGATTTAACACCTTGACTGTTGTGACCACAGCACACGTGAGGGAAGGCAGCCCAGGCTGGTTGAATTTGCATTACACAGATGGCTGGGTTTAAGTTACTTGTTCTAAGACCCAACTCCAGGGCTTGCTCCCGTCCACACCAGGGCGGTGGTATCTAAACCGTGTTCGCTAGAATCCACTGTTTCCAGCAGGTGCCTGGAAACAAGTGCAGTGGAACTGGAGTGGGTTGGGGGGATAATAAAAAGATCTACTCTGTCCCTCCTCCGTTTCAGTGACAGCAGCACTCTTATCTGTCTGACACATTGGCATTTCACATACTATTTGATTTGAAAAAAGGGCGCCACTGATAAAATTTGGAAATTGAAAATCACTACCTTAAAAAATGTCTATCCCTATGCACTACTGTCCATCAGAACTTGCCCCTTGGAGAGAAATAGAGGTAATCCTACAAGCCAGTAATGACCTCTGCTAACATTTGGGTGTATAATAGTCAAGATTATTTCCTTTGTATCCTTTCTAAAATACATAAATAGACCTTGAGGGCATTACATTAAGTGAAATACGCCACACAGAGAAAAACAAATACTGTATGATCTCACTTATGCGTAGAATCTTCTAACATAAAACTCATAGAAGCAGAGAGTAGACTGGTGGATGCCAGGGACTAGGGGGTGGGGGAAATTGGGAGATGCTGGTCAAAAGGTACAAACTTTCAGTTATAAAATGAATACGTTCCTGGCAGCTAATGTACAGCATGGTGACTATAGTTAACAATACAATATTGAATACTTGAAAGTTGCTAGGAGAGTAGAGCTTTCATGTTCTCACCATGACAACAACAAAATGGTAATCATGTGAGGTGAAGGATGTGTTAACTGACCTTAATATATACATATATCAAAATCACATTTTACACCTTAAACATGTACAATGTTTTCTGTCAATTCTATCTTAATAAAATGAAAAAATAGACACGTCTATAATTTTTATATAAATTTTTATAAAACTATATATATATATATCCTTTATGTTTTGGTTATATTTTTATGCCATTAAATATAAATCCAGATCATTCTCAATGTACAGAATATCATTGTATGAATCTATCATAAATCTGCCTTCTCTTAAAATAATTTTCTAAACCTCTGAGCAGGCAGGCAAGGTATTTTGCTGGGTCAGGAAGAGAAAGCCCTCCCCAATACCTGGAATCATGGTTTACAGTTAGTTAACAGGTCTGACTCCACAACAAGCTACCTCTGACAGCTGAGGAGTTACCAGTTCAATACAAAGCCTTATGCAGTCATCATGGACAGCCATTTCTGATCCACAGTCACTGACACAGCAACTTGAAAACCCCAGTCAAATGGTGAAATCTTCCATTGTTTCCTTAGGCACAGCTTGTTTGGACTATTCCTGTCAAATCCTGTGCTTCGTAAGACTGGATGGGCTGTTGGATGGGAACGACCCTCAGTGCACATCAGTAGCGTGACGCCTCAACACGTACTCCTTGAGAATCCTCAAGTCTCTGCCAAATCCTCCTCTCTGTCAAACTTTTCAATGTTGCTGCATCTACCTGGAGGGGCATCTCGATACAACGCAGGTGTTGAAAAGAGAACAGACCCTGACAAGGACTGCCTCACCAGTGGCATGTTTTCTGAGTCATGGTTTTTGAAGTTGCATTCAAAATGACAAGGAGCCAAGCCTAGTCAAAGAGCCACCAGAAAGCCCTTGATCGGCACCTTTTTAAAGCACAACGTTCCCAGGAAGATTTCTCTGAACATAAGACTCAAGCACCGGACTTTCCTGGTGGCGCGGTGGTTAAGAATCCACCTGCCAATGCAGGGGACACGGGTTCGAGAAGATCCCACATGCCATAGAGCAACTAAGCCTGTGTGCTGCAACTACTGAGCCTGCGCTCTAGAGCCCGCGAGCCACAACTACTGAGCCCATGTGCCACAACTACTGAAGCCCGAGCACCTAGAACCCGTGCTCCGCAACAAGAGAAGCCACCAAAATGAGAAACCTGCGCACCGCAACGAAGAGTAGCCCCCGCTCACAGCAACTAGCGAAAGCCCACGCTCAGCAACGAAGACCCAAATGCAGCCAAAAATAAATTAAAAAAAAAAAAAGACTCAGTCACCTTTGAAGGGATTGATTTAACAAATAGTGACTTTTGGGTGTTTTAAGTGAAAAGGTACCACAACACAAGGGCTGGAAGGGCTATGCCTCCACTACTCCCAGCCACCTCTAGTCACTGCAAATTCACTCATCCGTTCATCATACAAATCATGGCCCTCTCTTGCTTACAACCTTCCAATGACACCCCAGTAACATGCTTACAAAACAGCAGGTACAAGAGCTGTAACACAATAAGCGTATGGTTCATGAAACAGAGGAAGACTAGTGTTCCTGAGGCAGAGAAAAGGAAAGGGTCAGAAATGAGAATGGAGAACTAGGCACCAGCCAGATCATATAGGTTACAGAAGAAGGTAAGGACACTAGTTTTATTTCAAGTGAGTCAGAAAACCACTGGGTGGTTTAATCCGGTGAGGGACATGACCGGACGTATTCTTAAAGTCTGACTTTAACTTCTCCGTAGAGAATGGCTTGTAAGAAGGTGCCTTGTTTCTCACCTTTGGCTCACCTGATAGACCATAGAACTGAAAGAACACAGGCTGACTCCTGGCGGCCCAGGGGGCTTTGTCCCTCTCTTTGCCCTGGGGTAGTTGTCCTTTAAATACGCCCCATTCATTACCAAAGGGAATGAGTTCCAAAGTGGGATGACATCAGCACAAAATCAATGCCCTTTTTAGAGCAGCCAAGAACGTAACAAACCCCAAGAATGCACCTTTTCACGGACTTCACCACTCATGCATCCAAAAAATAATTATAAAGCACCTGCTATGAACCAGGTATTATTACTCAGATGATAAGTAACACTAACTTGTGCATGTTGATATGTTTTATAGATCTTATTAAAGAAATAGCGTATGTTAAAGCCAATATAATGGCAACGGTGGTTTCTACTGATTTTCTAGCTCAATGGGTGCTATCAAAGAAACTGTGTATACTCTCACCAAGTCAGCAACACAGCTTTCTCTTCATGCCATCCTCAGTTTGGCAAGCTTCAGAGAGGGGATTATACTAGGATGAGTCAGATGGGAAACTGGGAAAAGTCTGGGCAGAAAAGAGGGTCACTTCCTATTAGATAAATGCAGCCTCATCACTGGTGATCAGGGATTCTCAAGAAGGAGGACCGTTCTATGTACCCACACTTCCATGCAGCTTCCGGGTATTAACTGTGGAACATCACAACCCTTGGTCCCACTCCCTTGTTACTTCCCCTTCCCATATATCACATCACGCTCAGGAAGAGAAAACTTTGCCCAAAGAACTCACCAAAATGTTTCTGTCTCATTCTTATGCCAGCACCTTGTCAGAAGTCTGATGGTCATATCTCATGTACACATCTGCTCCTGTTTCTACAGAGGGTAATTCATTTCTGCTTGGGCGAGCACAGATTGCAAGGAAGTTCTCTGGTTCGAAATTAAGGAATCGAGTGAGAATGGGGTTATCAAAGAAACTCCCTTAGTATTTATCCTACCATAGTAAAATCCAAATCAAGGACAGCGATAAGGGAAGAAGGGCCTCTGTTGGTCTCAATCACTGGCATTTTTGTAACACAGAAGATCCAGTTGATAGAGATAAGAAAGGATTCTTCCACCGCTTTCCTTGGATGTAATTTAATCCCTATTCTTGACACCTTAAGCTCCTTGATCTAAGGCACCAGGCTCTACAGTGCCCTGTGCTGAATAAAAGTTTGCAGAATCCACTTTTCAGGTATCCACAGTCACCACTTACAAAATAACATTGCTCTGAGTTCGAAGGCAGGTGTCCAGCCATCTGATCAGAGGGCCAGGGTGCATGGCAGGGCCAAATGAATATAAATCACCCTGTTTGCTACTTCTCACTCACCATCTGTTATGACAAATGTGTTTTGCAGGCACAATACAGAACGACAGACAAGGCCCCTGCTCTCCAGGAGCTTACGTTCCAGTGGGGAAAATACACAAAATTGAAACGAAGAGGCCAATGACCAAACATGAAATGAATAAACATAGAAACCTATGATTGAACATGAGGCATTTCATAAACTGCTATGAAGACAATAAAACAGTAAGAGGACGTCCCCAACATGGCTGGGGAGGGGGCTGTAGATGTTACCTCAGGAAGAAGGGTGTCTTAGTTTCCTAGGACTGCTGTAGCAAAGTACCAAAAACTTGGTGGTCTAAAACGACGCAGATTGGGCTTCCCTGGTGGCTCAGTGGTTAAGAATCCGCCTGCAAATTCAGGGAACATGGGTTCGAGCCCGGGTCCGGGAAGATCCCACATGCCGCGGAGCAACTAAGCCTGTGTGCCGCAACTACTGAGCCTGCACTCTAGAGCCCGCGAGCCACAACTACTGAGTCTGCATGCCACAACTACTGAGCCCGTGCGCCTAGAGCCCATGCTCCACAAGAGAAGCCACCGCAAAGAGAAGCCTGTGCACCGCAACGAAGAGTAGCCCCCGCTTGCCCCAATTAGGGAAAGCTGGCACGCAGCAATCAACACCCAACGCAGCCAAAAATAAATAAAATAAATTTATAAAAAAAAATAATAATGCAGATTTATTCTCACAGTTTTGGAGGCCAGAGGAGAGAAATCAAGGTGATGGTAGGGCCATGATCCTTCTATAGCCTCTAGGGGAGGATCTTTCCTTGCTTCTTCCAACTTTTGGCAGCCAAAGGTGTTCCTTGGCTTGAGGTTTCTATGACAATATAACTCCAATATTTGCCTCCATCTTCACAAGGCCATCTTCCCTCTGTGTGTCTCTGTGCCCAAATTTCCCTTGTCTTATGAGGACACGAGTCACTGGATTAATACCAGCTCTAATGAGCTCATCCTAACTTGATTACATCTGCAAAGACCATAGAGGCATGCCTTGTTTTACTGTGCTTCTCTTCATCATGCTTTGCAGATACTACATTTTTTACAAATGGAAGGTTTGCGGCAAGCCTGCATTGTTAGATGATGGCTAGCACTTTTCAGCCATAAAGTATCTTTTAACTCAAGAATGTACATTGTTTTTTGGTCATAACACTATTGTACACTTAATAGACTACAGTATACTGTGAACATAATTTTATACACACTGGAAAACCAAAAAAATCGTGGGACTTGTTTTACTGTGAAGCTTGCTTTATTTTGGTGGTCTGGAACCAAACTTGCCATTTTGCTGAGGTCTGCCTGTATTTCCAAATAAAGTTACATTCAAAGGTACTAGAGGTTAGGACTTCTACATTCCAGTGGGGTGGGGGGGCGGGCAGGATCACAATTCAACCCATAAGAAGC
Organism: Balaenoptera physalus; assembly: GCF_965194825.1. NCBI lineage: Eukaryota > Metazoa > Chordata > Mammalia > Artiodactyla > Balaenopteridae > Balaenoptera > Balaenoptera physalus. The sequence goes on along the minus strand of NC_138896.1, from coordinate 99,972,515 downwards.
AGTCAGGAAAGGATTCTGAGTAAGTACCACCTGAGCCAAGCTCCACAGTAACGGACAGCAGCTGGCCCGGCGACAATTCAGGTGAAGAACCTTCTGAACGGAAGTGCACCTGGCCCCCACCTGGAGGAAGTTGCTTAGGCGAGTTCTCCAGAAAGAGAAATACATATGAGGATGTCATAAGCCATTCGAAGCAAGAAATCAAAGGGATAAGAAAATAATCATGGAGCTTCCCTGGTGGCGCAGTGGTTGAGAATCCGCCTGCCAATGCAGGGGACACGGGTTCGAGCCCTGGTCCGGGAAGATCCCACATGCTGCGGAGCAACTAAGCCCGTGCGCCACAACTACTGAGCCTGCGCTCTAGAGCCCGCGAGCCACAACTACTGAGCCCCGCATGCCTAGAGCCCGTGCTCCGCAACAAGAGAAGCCACCGCAATGAGAAGCCCGCACACCGCAACGAAGAGTAGCCCCCGCTTGCCGCAACTGAGAAAGCCCATGTGCAGCAACGAAGACCCAATGCAGCGAAAAATTAATTAATTTAAAATAATAATAATAATCATGGACACAGGGAAAGCTGTCTTCACATTTCCCTGTGGTAGCATTACTTGTAATGGTAAAGCAGCAGGAATTCTCATGAGTAACAGTCAGGGAATGGTACAGGGAACTGAAACATCTATTCTACAGTTACCTAAGTTGATATTTGTGAAAAAGATGCAGAATAATGAGGAAACACTTATGTTATATTTTAAAACGGGACACATTTAATGTATTTTGATTAAATGATGTCAATACACACATACATATCAGACCACTAGACTATCAGAATTGTCATGACATGAAATCATTGTGGTTGTAAAGTTGTTGAGATTAGGAGTTTTATCCTCTTTAATTTCTGGATATTTGGGTTAATATTCCTTTTTATAATGAAAACATTTTATAGGAAAAAAAGGCAGCATTTCAAAAAATTTGTAATAAATATTTAAATATAACAATCATGTATGTACTACAAGATCTACCTAATCTCAGCATCTTTTTATACTTGTTTCAGATTTATTTCCCAAGAAATAAAGTATTATAGATATCACTGAAGCCCCCTGTGGAAAGATGATGCTTTCAAACCAAGTATTCAAGGCAAAGAAAGATTTCTCATAATATTCTTAAAGCTATGTGGCTTTGTGAAATGAATGTAGTTGTCACCAGCTTTATGAAACAGAGAGGCAAAACTTCCACTGCAGTTGAAAGTATTTCTCAAAGAGTAAAGGTACTGGTTCCCAGAACAAAATGGCTTTTACCCTACTATAAGAAAGCTTATATACTATTCCATTTCCCACATTTTAAAATGTATTATATGCCCATATAATGACTGGGCTGTGTCTATGCTTCTAAAAGAAAGAGTAGAGGTTAATGAAAAGGGTTGGGGTGAGGTTGAAAAGACTTCCCAGCTCATAATCACATGTGTTGATCAAAAGTCTTACCAACTGAAACATAAGATATGTGTCCAGGGGAATCTTCTTTGCATTTGGGAAAAACTGTGTAGCGAATAAACGTCATTTAAAAACACCCCACTCTCTAAACAGGTTCATCAAAAATTTTAGTAAAAAAATAAATTACTCTCATCTGATGACACAATACATCTAACCTAGAGAGGAAATGGACTTAAGAATCAGTTCTAAAGACTGTGAATGCCCAATTATAAAATGAGAAAGGTGAAGTGGGTCCCCTTTCTGGTTTACCAAATCTAAGTACTTGTGTTCTGATGAAGTTAGCACTCAAGCAAAGCAAGCACATCCATCATTTTTACCTACATATTTCTCTACGCATGGTTCAGGTGAGATTTTTATGCTATTTTGTACCTCTTGAAGCCAGTTTTATAAAACCAATAAGTCAAAATATTTGGATGTTTCAAAGCACATTAAAGAGAGGTACGCCACTAACTTCTTTTAGTATCCTTGGTCGGTCAGCATTTAGTGCCTCAGATTAATCAGTATTTAATTGAGTGACCTTCAGCAAGCCATAGGCTCTTTCCACCTCAGATAAAATTTGAAATTAGAGATGATCACACCTACTTAGCATATGGGGAGGATCAAGTAGTATACAGACCATGAAATGTCTTTGTAAACTGCAAAGTGTTATAGGAATAAAAGTAATTTCTAAAGGTGGCAATGAGTATCAGGCAATGGGAAAACCCACCCAGCAATCTCCAAACACTTAAACTTCATTATAAGGCATTATACACTGGTAATGATATTGCCATTCACTTCTTAAGTTTTTATTTTCCAGAAAGTAAAGGTCTTACCATCTCTTTTATCACTGTAGGATCAAACATCAAATAGTAGGAATCCAAATATCTATTCCTGACAGTCTTTCACTTGGCAGTATTCAAATTTTCTCAGTCCTTTAACCTTCTGGAAACCAGAAATTACTGATGAAAACTTTATCTATTCAACTCTCAACAGAGTTCCCCTTCAGGCATTTTTAGCCCAAAAGCCAAACCAATAGATCTTATTTTCAGAGGCAAAACTGTGTGAAGTTTGAACCAAGAAATATCTCTTTAAAATCGAATGCTTTTCCGTGGACCTGATGTATGATTTTAAATTGTGGAAGATATACATTCAAAGGAGTCTTTTTTTCAAAGCAACCACCTTATGCGGCTGCCCATTTGTTCCGATATGAATTATTCCGCTGAGTGCAATTTTGGAGTTTCTTTTTCTGAAATCAGAGTCATTTTTAAATGTATGCAACCTTAGGCGCTTTACTTTTTCATCAAGTCATATCATCCTTCATATTCAACGGCTTGGTCAGGAGTGACTTGTGACTATGTCCAATAATCTAATTCACCTGCAAAGGAAGACAATTTGCCACCCTTGTCGGTGTTCAAAAGAATATGCTGCAGGCTCTAGACGTACTGCCCTAAGGGAAACCGCAAAAATATATTGCTCAACGTCAGCATTAGAAAAAGTGATTACCTACTGCCATCACTGAAGAGAAGCCCACAATTGGATATACGAGCTCCAAATGCGTTTATTAAATATTGATCACAGAAACCATTCTAAAATCGTGTTTTTGCAAATAACTTATGAGAAAATGCTTACAACAGACTAGTACCTGAAAAGAAAAACAGAATAGAAACCGTGTATTTGTTCTTTCAGATAACCATTATTTATTGAAGCCCTGTGTGCCAGGCACTGCTCTAGATGCTGAAGACCCAGCAGTGAGCACATTTATAATCATGTACCAACAAAGAGATTGATAAACAGCTCAAATTTGACACAGTATTCCAGGCTCTGTGTTAATAAGCACGGAAGTAATTTATCACTTGGTCTGTGTTACAACACTATAAGGAAGTACTATTTTACCAGTTGTACAGATAAGGAGATTGAGGCACAGATCAATTAAGAAACCAGACCAATTTAATAGAGGCAGAGGGGTAGAGCTAGACCTGGAATCTAGGTCTTTTCCCTCTTACCTAACTCTATGTTTCACTCTTTTGTACCCACATGACACACTGTTTCCCTATAACAAGTAAAATCTCCGGCACCCACTCCTCACAAATTTAAAATAATCCAGCAGACTTTTCCACCTAAGCAAAACTGGGGCACATCTGAGAACAGCAAGATCCAACCTTGACACCCAGAAATTACGTCAGTGTTAAGTCCTCTAGTCCTTTCTGCAATAAAACTTTAACAAATCATCCCAGTCAACTCTGGCACTTACTCAAAATTCTGTCTTGTTTATTTAATTCCTTACACTGTGCTTCTCTCTGCCCACCAATTTTCCAATACAGTCCCAAAGCCCCAGTGATCTAAGACTCACTTGGGTATCCCTCACTAGTAAGCATCAGGTTTTCTCCATCTTTAGATAAATCATCATGCGGAAAACAGAAAACAAAAACCTGGGATTAAAGATGCAGATCTGGTACCATTTTGTGTCAATCAAGGTAATGTGAGCTGCCATAGCAGATGAACCCTGAAACCTCAGTGACGGAACGTAATATTGATAGAGATTTATTTCCTTCCCACAGATAGCCCAATGTTGGTGTATCTGGCCTCCAACATGGTCCTGTATGTATCAGAACCACCTCTTTTTTATTTGTGCCCCACCTTCCTCTATTCCTTCAAGCCTTCCTCATTGAGATGGCAAACAAAGAGAGACCATGGAGAGAAGCCAAGCCTGCCTTTTTTTTTTTTTTTTGGCCATGCCGTGCAGCATGCGGGATCTTAGTTCCCAGACCAGGGATCGAACCAGTGCCCCCCGCATTGGGAGCACAGAGTCTTAACCACTGGACCACCAGAGAAGTCCCAAGCCTGCTTCTTAATCTCTTCAGGAAGTGACACATCACTTCTACTCACATTCCGTTGGCCAGAACTAATCTTACAGTCTTGCCTGCTGCACAGGGTGATGAGACATGCAGTCGTGGCTAGGAAACCACTTATCAGCTAAAAAGGGATCATGAATCTTTGGAGCTCAGGTAATTTGTTGGCCACACATCCTAGCCAGATGGTATGGAAAATTACAGCAGCAAGCTCTACAAACAATCCAACGTGTAAAAGAGAGGAAAGAGCAAATAGCAGAATAAAGGCTGGAAAAATTAGGATCTGTAAGTAATATAAGTCCGAGGAATGGGCAAGAAAGAATGTCTGGACCACTTGGAAAGGTAACATCAAAAGAAAGTGAAAAAAAGATTCTGAAATGGAACTGTTTGAAAAGAGGGAAGAGCTGAGGTTATAACTGCTTCAATCAATAATATGACAAAGGAAACTCTTTCCATTTAAAGCAACGTCCTGTTTCCAGAAATTGCACACCACTTTACAGGCTGAGATATGGCACACATTTAATTGCTGTTTTTTTTTGGAAGCACTAACTCTCTCGATTGTGTTGTGAAAACAAAACTACTGAAAAAATTTTTTAAAGCCCTCAAAGAAAAATTAATATTCATATACAGCTGTCCATTTGAAACCACACAAGGTTGAAGTCAATAATTAGCATGGCCAGCAGAGTTCCAGCAAGTGGCCTTATTTTGAGAGTATTTTCAATACAAACCTTTCCCTCTTTAATAAATCCACTGGGCACATATAAGATGAAAACAGTGGGGTAGCTTAGCAAATCAGGTTCTTGTATGTAGAGAGTATATCATTCTGGGGACACCAACCATCTGAACTTGGGTTTTATCCAGTTAAATAAGGAGGATTTAAGTTATTTTTTAAACCCTCATACTACTTAGAGCAAAACTGGGCAAGGTTTTGTGAGTCACAAATCTCAGACTTTTAGGGATGAAGAACAGCTTTACCTGATTCGTCCCATTCCCTATTTTTTGGATGACGAATGGACGCTTAGAGATAGTCTATGACTTGACCAAATCACAAAAATAATTAATGGTGAAACCAGGTCTGGAACTTAGGTTTGTTGACCAAGGACCATCCCCAAAACCACCACCCGTGCTAACTAGCCTTGACTTAAGATCACTCCAGCAAAAAGCTCCATGCATAGCAGCATCAGATAGTCCTAAAATTCTGGGAAATCCAGCTTGAAAACGGATCCTTAGTGCAACCTGGAGACATACTGATCTCAACAATCGACAGGCCAACGGGGATAGTGACAAGATACCAGGTAATGGGCCAAAACATGGAAGAGAAAACTATGGGGCAGCTTCCGCCAGAGAGAAGTCAGGGCCTTAAGGAACACACAGACCTAGAGATGGCAAGTGTCAGTTAACTTCTGATGTGCACTGACTGTAGATTCTGGTCTAACTTTGTGTCTGCACTAAATGGACGCTGATTTTGTTCTAAGGCCTGGGATTCTTCCAGTTACTACTCTCTGGGAAAACGATCTCACTGTTTATAATTTGTGGTGTTCCTGTATTCAACCCTCTGTTCCACAGGACTTTTCTGGATGCCTATTGGGAGCCAGTGGTCAGGCGTAACAAAGCAAATGATGAACAACACACATACTTTGCTTTTGAGAGGCTCACAGTGGATTGGAAGCAAGAGGCACAGAAAAATCTCAGCATACTCTGATTTTCCTACATGCCCTCAGGGAGAAGTACAGGCCTTGACCACGTTGCTCAACAGAAAGGCAATATTCAACATGCAGGACCACATGGGCTTAAGTTCTACCAAGAATTTAAGACTCCAGTGGGTTTCCCTGGTTGCCCACTGGTTAAGAATCCTCCTGCCAATACAGGGGACACGGGTTCGAGCCCTGGCCCGGGAAGATCCACGTGCCACGGAGCAACTAAGCCCGTGCGCCACAACTACTGAGCCTGCGCTCTAGAGCCCCCGAGCCGCAACTACTGAGCCTGCACTCTAGAGCCCGTCCTGTGCAACAAGTGAAGACACGACAATGAGAAGCCCGTGTGCTGCAACGAAGACTAGCCCCCACTTGCCTCAACTAGAGAAAGCCCATGTGCAGGAACAAAGACCCAACACAGCCAAAAATAAAAACAAATAAATAAATAAGTTTATTAAAAAAAAAAAAGAATTTAAGACTGGAAGACAGGAAAGTGCGTGGTATATAAAGCTACCCACTCAGAGGCTGGCCTGTCCCTTAGCAGCACATGCATCATCTCAGAGCTTGTTACAAGGGCAGGACTTCCAGCCCAGCTCCAGATCTAGGGAATCGGTATCTACATTTTCACACAATCCCCAAGTGATGTACATGTGTATTCAAGTCTGATGTGCTGAATGCTATACTGGAGGACCATACTGGAGTATTATGGCTGCAACTGAGTGTGTCTAAGAGGTGACTTGCCAGCCAGGATTTTTTTTTTAAGTTGTGTTTATTGAGAAATTTTCATAAAGTAAAATTCATCCTTTTCAAAGGTACCAGTTGATGATTTTGACAAACATATACAGTCATGTAACCACAGGCACCACCAAAATATAAACCAGCTGTCCACGCGGGCTCACCCCCTCGTGCCGGGGGAGGCGGGCTCTGACGGCCCACGGAACGGGAGCCGCCCTTCCAGCCCTCCTTGCCGACACTGGGCTCCAGTTCCTGCCTGGATTTACTCTTGGCAACGTGGTGGGAACGTATCTGGCTCAGAACTATGACATACCGAACCTGGCTAAGCAACTTGAAGAAATTAAACAGGACATGGAAGCCAAGAAGAAACCCCCTAGTTCAGGAGGCCGACTCCAGCACTGCCTCCTGGATAAACTGATTCTGCTGTTCTTGAGGGCCTCCTTTACCATCTGAACCAAAAGCTTTTGTTTTGATCTCCGGCCTCAGCAGTCTGCTTCTTTGCTAGACCCTGCATTGCCTTACAGCACAAATGGGGCCACAAATTAAGAACAACCCTTACTTTTCCAACAACCTCCCTTCTTCCCTTCCTCCTTCCAGCCACTTGGGCGGTCCTGAGAATGGAATTATGGTGCTAGATGAGTAAACATGACCTTTAATTAGTAGTCTCTTCCTTATTCTTTGGGATTTCTACTACCGTTTTCAGAAGAAAAATTGATGAGTTTTATATAGCTGATGAGATATAAATAATGCTGATTTCACAGTCTAGCAATTATATTGGGTGTTTAAACCTTTGGTACTAAATTATGTTGTTTCAAAGTAGTAATGAAAATGAAAATCTAGAAGCCAGTTTCTGGTGAATTATCCACTAATTTTATATTGTTGTCAGGAAGCTCCATAGCTGCTAATTTAACCAATAAATCAATTTGCTCTTCATTAACCAAGAAACTCTGTTCTGAGAACCCTATCAGGAACTGGGGAATTTAAAAGTATTTAAAGTAATGGCCTTTGTCCTCAGTAGAATTCGTAGTCTAGTATGCATGTTTTTTCTTAATGATGCATTTGATCTGGCTCTAGTCTCTCATAAGAATCATACTTATTTTATGGGGTTACAGGCACATTTGACATTACATGGTAGATAAATGAGAAGGTCTATAAAGGAAATTTTATGCCTTTTTACATTTAAAAAATGTATTTACATTATAACTTTATAGTGATTCTCATAAGAAGACTTTTTGTGTGTTTTTTTCTGCAACCATAAAACTACTCTTGCAATTTTTCAAGTGTATCATCAGTCCATAATTTGTTTTAATTGAAAAAAAGTTTAAATACCTAACATTCCCCCTGGGTCAATACAAAGTGATTTGCGTTGGCCCCCAGCTCCTAGTTCCTCTCCCTGGAATCATGCACTCGCTAGTTTCCTGTATCCTTTTGCGAAAGATTTTGTGCCTGAACAAACACATGTACCTGGGGGTTTTTATACAAATGATAACAAACTATATACAGTGTTTTCCCCAGTGGAGGTCATTCCATATCAGTAGGTAAGGAACAAAGAACCTCTTTGCTTTTTTTGGCTACGTAAGGTTCTACTGAATGAATATACCATAATTTATTTAATTTGCTCCTGAGGAACGTTTAGGTTGTTTCCTATCTATTGCTATTACAGTGATAACCCAAAACCTAATGTTATTATACATATCTGTGCAGGGAGACAGCTCCAAGCTAAAGTCCTGGAGGTGTGATTTGCACTAAATATAAATAAAGGCCCATTTCATTGGGTGTTTTGTTTCAGAGGGCTTGTTGGGCAGCTTCACTGATGACGCCATTTCTGAAGGCATTTTAGCAGAATTAGTAAACTGGAAGAATGGTTTAGAGACCATTTTTTCAGACAGTGATGCCACTGATACGAAATGTGATTATAAGATGAAGTGATTCTACTTCTCTTTGAAAACATGGATCTTTCACACTTGGAGATAAGTTTTGTCCCTGTCAGGTTGTACTGGTGCGTGAGACAGGTTAGGATCATATTATGGTTTGGCTTCTCCCTTGCAGTGTGATCAGGGGCAAGCAGCTTATTTTTCTGAAACTGTTGTGTTCTCTGTAAGATGTGGGTGCAATACCTACCTCATAGGTATGTAATGTGTAGCACAGTGCTTTGCAAATTGTCCAATAAATAGTAGATATTAGTGCCCCCCAAAAAAAGTTGTCACCCCAAAATGTGTCTTTGTGCCTTTTTGCTGTCTATACCCTCCCTCTAACCCTAGTCCCTGGAAATCACTAATCTACTTTCTGCCCCTAGAGTTTTGTCTTTCTCAGAATGTCATATAAATGGAATAAGACAGTACATAGCCTTTTCCATCTAGGTTCTGCTACATAGCATAATGTTTTTGAAATTCATCCATTTTGTTGAAAATATCAGTAGTTTGTTCTTCTTATTGCCAAGTAGTATCCAGTTGTAAGCATGTATCACCATTTGTTTAGCCATTCACCAGATGATGAACACCTGGAATGTTTCCATTTGGGGGCTAGTACAAATAATAGTACAGGTCTTTGTGTGGACCTATATTTTCCCTTACCTTAAGAAAGGTATGAAACTAGGAATGGAATTCCTGGGTCATGTGGTAAACATACGTTTAACTTTATAAGAAATTGCCAAGAGAGTTCAAGATGGTAGCAGAGAAAGATCCTGAACCCATGGCCTCCCACAGACACAACAAATCTACAATTACCTATGTAATAAGTTCCTCTGAAAGGGACCTGAAAACTGGATGAACACAGCTTCCACAGAAGGCGTGAACAGACAGCATCAAGACGGGTAGGAGGGGCAAAAGATGGTCTCATCAAAGGAAAAACCACACCCCAGCAGAGGTGATCCACAATCAGGAGTGATCACCAAGGTATGAATCTTTTCCCTGAGAAGCGAGGGGTTTGAGCTCCACATCAGGAACTCTGACCCCTAGATCCTGCAGAGGGATGAGCCCCCAACACACTTGTCTTTGAAAACCAATTAGGCTTTGAAAACCAGTGGGGAATATGCTCAGGAAAACTAAAGAACTGCAGGGAACAACAACAAAAAACCTCTTAAAGGGCCTGCGTGCAGATCACTTGGCCTGAAAACCAGTGTAAAAATACCACATATAAAAGTGAATGAAAAAAAAAAAAAAAAAAGTGAATGGACCATAGGTGAAAGGGACCCACTACTGATCTATCCATCCTTCAGAAATTCTTTCAAAAACTTGATGAGGAGGGAAGCCTTGCAAACACATTTTAGGAAGCCAGCATTACCCCAATAACAGAACCAGACAAAGATACCACACACACAAAAATGATCGGCCAACATCTTTGATGAACATAGATATAAAAATCCTCAACGAATACAGTTGACCCTTGAATAATACAGGTTTGAACTGCATGAGCCCTCTTATATGCAGATTTTTTTCAACAGTAAATATTACAGGACTACAAAATCCAAAGTTGGTTGAATTCATGCATGTGGAACCACAGATATGGAAGGCTAACTCTAACTTATAGACCGATTTTTGACTGCATTGACAGTCAGGGCTTCTAACCTTGCATTATTCAAGGCTCAACTGTATCAGCAAATTAAATCCAACAATAAAACCCAACAGTAAAATGATCATCCCACAGTCAAGTGGGATTTATTCCAGGGATGCAAGGATGTTTCAACATTCATAAATCAATGTGATAGACCACATTCACAAAAGGAAAGACAAAAATCACAGGATCTCCTCAATAGATGGAGAAAAAAGCACCTGACATTTTGAAGTCCTAACCACAACAATTAGGCAAGAACAAAAGGCATCCAAATTGGAAAAGAAAAAATAAAACTGTGACTACTGCAGATCACATGATACTATAGAGAGAGAACCCTAAAGAGTCCACAAAAAGAACTGTTGGAATAAATGAATTCTTCTAAGAATTAACACTAGAACTACCATATGACCCCGCTATTCCACTTCTGGGTATTTCTCCAAAGAACACAAAAACACTAATTTGGAAAGATATATGCACCCCGAAGTTTACTGCAGCATTATTTATTGAATATAATAGCCAAGATATGGAAACAACTTAAGTATCCATTGCCAGATGAACGGATAAAGAAGATGTGGTAAATTATACACAGTGGAACAGTACTCAGCCACAGGAAAAAATGAAATCCTGCCTTTTGCAACAACATGGATGGGCCCTGAAAGTACTAGGCTAAGAGAAGTAAGTCAGATGGAGAAAGACAAATGCCGTATGATTTCACAGATACGTGGAATCTAAAGAAACAAGTGAACAAACAAAATCAAACAAAACCAAGCTCATAGATGAAGAGATAAGATTAGTGGTTACCATAGGAGAAAGGGGTTGGGGGATGATTGAAATGGGTGAAGGGGATCAACAGTATGGTGATGGATGGTACCTAGACTGGTAGTGGCGATCACTCTGCAGTGTACAGAGATGTCAAAGTATAACACTATACACCTGAAACTTCTTTAATTTTTAAAAGAAATTGCCAAAGCTTTCCAAATTAGCAGTAGGTGAGCTGCAGTTGATGAGGTAGGATTTTTAATGATGAGGATTTCATCAGCTGAACAAAGACATTGAGATGTGAAAAAACATGATGGTTTCAAGGAACAAGAGATATTTCAGTAGGGAAAGAGCATAGTGTGGCAACAGAGGAATGGCTGGAGATAACTAAGGAAAAGCACACTGTACAGACATCTCTGAACTGCTCTCAGCCCCACATCATCATGAGTTTAGAATGCTCAGGTTTGCGGATTACAACGGACATCAGGTTGTTTATTTTCATCTTGCAATATTTTTCCCATCACATAAGTTAAACGGGTAAGCACCAGTTCTCCAAGAGTGCGGCAAGGGGTCTACCCACACACACCTACCCTCATCTTTCGCTGCTCAGCTAGAATTATGGAGCACAGACGTGCAAATTACTTATAATGAGGTCTTCTACCCTCAAAGGTCCAGCCAGGAGGGGCAGGAATACACTGTGACTCGTCTTCTGATAAGCTCAAAACTTATCAGTTTTGATAAGTTTCTCTGTGAATATGGTTTAAAATAGAAGAGAATTTAAAATCTTTTTCTTCCTCAAAAAGCATTTCCCAGGGCTCCTCAGTCTCTGTAATATATACATATAATACATGCTTCGCCTCTGGAAACTCAAAATGTCCTATGGTGGCAAGGGAAATATTGGTCTCCAAGCTGTAAGCTGGGCTCATGTTGATATACGTTAGACTCTTTTTTCATTCTTTTCTTTTGTTGAGCATCATTTAGACTGTGCTGACTTGGACAGCACAGCAAAGCTCCACAGGATCTGGTAGGACGTCCCCTCTTCTCTCTTCTTCTCTTTTACAAAGATGAACGCCACATGCTGAGTCACTGCCACTTCCTTCAGAGTTTTCTCTCTGTACCTTATCGTACAGGCAGGGATGCCAGATAATTGTGGAGCCTTGTCATTTATCATGCAGCTACTTCTACTGCAGCTCTTCCTCTGCAGATGGGACTGAATCTAAACTAATGAGTTTGGGGAGGTTCTTATTTGAGATCTGGTGCCTCACTAGGGACAAGTGAGAACTAACCCCACCCATCTTCATATACACTTTAAGGAGTCCTCAGTTCCAAAGAATGAGCTGCTTCCTTCAATGATCATGAAATGGCAAACCCAATCATGTTCTGGTTATATCCTGTGATTTTCCTATAGGCCCTCAAGTAGAAGTACAGATCTTGACCAAGTTAATCAAGATAAAGGCAATATTCAACACCTGGGAACTATATGGGAAATCCAATTACTTCCCAAGGATATAAGATTCCAAAGTAAGAAAACACATGGTGTGGTATAAAGCCATTTACTCAATGGCTGCAGCACAAGCATTACACAGAAACTTGTTAGAAGTACAGAATATCCAGCTCTGCTCCAGATCTAGGGAAACATGATCTATCCAATACATTTTAACAAGATCCTAAGTGATGTATGTGGACATTCAAGTTTGATACAGAGTCTCAAACCTAGAGTCTAACAGCCATCTCAGATGTTTACAAATTTTACAATTATAGACCCACAACTTTGCAATTGTAGGACTCATTCTTCTCACCTGTCAAATGGGGATAATTATACCTATCATTATTGTAGTGGAAATTAAATGAGATGTCAAAAGTGAAAGTGTATCCTACATGATAACGGGCATGAAATTATTAAACAACAGTGATGCCCTGGGCCTATGTGGCTCTCAGGGGATTGGTGTTATACAGGACGTGTCATGGCACTTTGCAATGTAAGATCCATTTTCAGTCCCACCTCCAAACAGGAAGTGACTCTTCCCACCCAAAAGAGAGTCTGAAATGAAAAGGAACAGAAATGAGAAGTGGAATAACAAGACAAACAGAAGAAAGGACAGGAGGTTATAAAAGACAAGATTGGGGAGAAGAGAAAATAAGAAAGTGGATGAGGGATGAAGGAATAAATAGGTCTTGGCCCTCTGGTTCCCAGGAATGTACTTTCTCACTCTTTTCCAGTGCCTTTTGGCTCAGGGAGTGAACTGAATTTTTTCTAGGTATTTAGAGAACCTAGTGACCCCTAACATTCTCTTTAGACCATTTCTCTCTTGCAAGGGATAGTCATACCCATACAAAGTTCCAACAGAGATACTGCCCTAATCAGTTCTGTTCAAGGATGCCTTCAGCATTGTCCATTCACAAGAACACTTTAGAAAATGCCCAAGATGATAATGGTCAATATTTTATCATGAGTGCTAGTTCCAAGACCACTGGTAGAAAATTCTAAAAGTATATTGGGAGAAGCACCAGAGTCACTGGGAGAAAATTCCAGAAGTGTATTAGGAGAAGAATGTTCAGCCTGAAACACCAACTATTTTCTCTGTTACAGACTAGTTATATAAACACTGGAGAGTGAGGTGACCTCTCCAAATTGTAGCCTTCTGGTCTATGAAATGAGCAGAGTGGGCAATGTGTTGTCTTCAGCTCTTTCCTGGCTTCAGGATTATATGATTTCAACTGTGATGTACACCTGGCAATTTCCTAAGACTATATAGAGACTAGCATGGTGCTATCCAAACAGAAAGGACCTCTGACAAAAATAAGGAAACAAGCATGGTTGGGAATAGATGGGAGGTGGGGGGGAAGAGGTTAGAGGGAGGTACCGGAGGATGGAGTTGGCTGGTGTCCAGGAGGGTTCTGAGTTATCTAAACAGATGGGCATGAATATTACCAGCTAGGAACAATTCCTATTGCTTCCCACATGATAAGTGAGGGTTGGTGCCCCAGCTGTGCCAGCAGCTGTCTGCCATGAGGCTATATACCCAGCTAAATGGGAAGTCTTTTCTGGAATTGATAAGCCATACTCCAGCAGCAGCCAGAGCTCTGCTCTGAAGCTCCACATCAATCATCTCACCTCTCACACATTCCTTTCCTTGAGTTAGACAAACAAATGCAAGGGGGTCTGAACTTCACCAAGTCCTTTCCTCTCCAATTTGCATACTAGCACACTACCACTTGATCATAATACTGCCCTCTCTATGAGATATGCAATTTCCAGTTGACGAGTGTAGTATCTGAAATGAGGAAGTGTAGTAAACACTATTAATTCAAATCTCAGGGAATGACCTTAATCTTTGAATAAGAGAAGTATACCAGGGAACTAGAAATCTAGGTTCAGAGACTTTCAACATGGGAATACCCCTTGTGGATGCCCAATTTCAATCTCCATCATTTTACAAATGAAGAAAGAGGGATCAAGGTCACACCATGTATTGGCGGAAGGACTGACATTTGAATCCAGATTACATTACCAGCACTGTAGTTCTGCTTCTGCCACTCTCTTATTAAAATGCATTCTGCCTTCTCTTTGAAGACCAATTCTGACAGTTATAGAAATTACGACTTTGGGAAAGTCACCTAACCTATCTCAGCCTCAGATTTCCTCATTTGCAAATGGGGATCATTACAGCTATATTAAAGCAGGGTGAGAGTTAGTACAGGGAAACACTTCACGTAATTCCTGGCACATAAGGGGCCTTCAGGCAACTGCGGAAGAGGGAGGGAGTTTTAATATGACTGTACTTCTCTGCCACAAAGCTATTAATACCTTAGCATATTCCCCGCCGGTGGCTTTCCTCTAGTATAACATTACTCAACTGTAATCACAGTTTACAGGTACTGTTGCATGTTGGTATATTCATGGTGCTGTGCGATCTTCTTAGGTCTCATCTAAATAGATTTATGATATTTCACTGAGTGGCTTACACCCTAACTGAAAGCACCAGTACCCTACCGTTAGGTTGTTTCCCATTTTTTGCCTTTAGAAATTTATCTGCGACAAACTTTTTTATGCACCTTTTTATGGACTGGTTTTGCCCACATTTTGAGTCAGTTGCTCAGGCTCAATTCCCAAAAGTAATCACTTTGGTTTTTTGAATATAAATAACTCTCTGAAATTATATTTTACCGTAAGAAATAGTTAAGTCACCACAGTCATATACACAGAGCTGGGTTTATCAGATTCAGAATTCTTCCAGACACACA
The DNA here is from genome assembly GCF_965194825.1 of Balaenoptera physalus. Taxonomy (NCBI): domain Eukaryota; kingdom Metazoa; phylum Chordata; class Mammalia; order Artiodactyla; family Balaenopteridae; genus Balaenoptera; species Balaenoptera physalus. The sequence goes on along the minus strand of NC_138896.1, from coordinate 99,957,221 downwards.
CAAATACACATATGTGCTCAAAAGAAACAACATGCAAACCTCTTAGAGACAATAACAGAATATATTTGGATCGAAAGTATTTTCAGAGGCATATTTAAGCACAGGGGAAGAACAGGACCTGTAAAGAATTTGATAGCTTTGTGTTAAAGGAAAGAACGGTGCAGACAAATGCAATATGGCTCAGCAAAGGAACAAAATGTCTGAGGATCGGATTTACAGGGCAAGATCTAAAAGTAATACATATGTACAGCTTGAATCCACCGCAAGTAAAGAAGGGAACTCAAACAACCTCTGAGCTTGAAGTAAACAACAGAGTGTCAAGGAGACATTCATCCTGTTTTGCATTTCATCTATTTGCTTAAAAAAATTTAAAGAAGGTTCTATAACACATTTCCCTCTACTCCCCCTCGCTCGCTCCATTAATATTAAACTTAATTATTTGGCTTAAGTAAGAAAGGAGGAGGAACAGGAGTCATTTTCCTCACTCATGAATGAATCATATCTCCTCCTTCCACTCTGATCCCTTCCTCCCCTGTCAAATTATCAAAAAACAGGGAGCTGGTGAGAGAATGACCCGCGGTTATCATTTCGCTACAGAGTTTCACAATCTAACAAATATGGAATTACTGCTTCTTCCTCTTCTTTCTGATACTCCTTACAGCCTCTGATGTGGACTGGGGAACAGGTTGGCCTGCCTTATATCCCGAAGAGGAGACAATGTGAATGTGCCTGCCTTATGGAATGTGTCTTTTATACGACGTCTGGAAAACATATCAATATACGTATTATCATGCCATTTGAACCTGCTATGTAATCGGTACATAGAGCTTCAAAACACCAGTCAGTGACAACTTTTAAAAAGTGAGATTCAACAATGCCATATGACTTGTGTAATTCAGAGAAAGATTATAAAACAGCAATCCAACACATTTTCATAGAAAGCACATCAAATAGCACCATTTGTAAGCAAAATCATAAAGGAAGGAAACGATTCAAGACAGCAACTGTGAAAAATAAAAAAAATACACAGACACAAATGTATCTGAAAAGGGCCCTAGTCAGATCTATTTTACTATTTATGAAGTGGTTAAAGAAAATGAGAAATGACGTATGACTCAGGTCCCTAAGGCCATGATATTAAACTTTCTGTAACCCCAGAACCTTTTCTCCATACAAAATCTTACTTAGACATTGAATGTATAAAGCAAGTCAGAGAGGCAGGGTGAAAGTCAGTGCACGAATTTTGGAGTTCCACAAACACAGGCTATGAGTTAACCCCACAGGATCCCCAAATGTTTGGGGAACATGGCTTGAAACCAGAGTCCTAATAGAAGCTGGAAAAGGGGTGAGTTTGAGAATGGGAGTGGTGGCAGGGGAAGAAAGAGAATCTGGACAAAGTACTTAAAATAGAAGGGACAGTTAAATGGAAGAAAAAACAGTAAGTAGAGAAAAGAGAGAGAGAATTTAGAAAGGTCAGTGTGATTTAATGTCAACTCTCTCAATTCCTTGCACATAGAAGGTGCTTTTAGATTGCTCTGTTAGAACAGAAAATGCTTTTCGAGATCCATGAAAAAATGATGTCAGGTGATGGCACTGGGTCAGACAACTTAGAGCTAAAGCAATGGTAGGATAGAGCCACATTTCATGTACATCTCCATTTTCAACCTTAAAAAAAAAAAACAACCCTCTGAAATAAATGCAATGCTGATTCCAAACTCCAAGTTCAAGGCAAGGCCTTCTAAACAATGAGCCAAACATATCCCACGATATATTCAGGAACAAACGTGGAAACTATTATCCCTACAAAAGAAGAAGCAGAGCCACTAGTGATAACACTCAGCCATGCATGCAAGGCCCTTCACAATCATCTCCACAGGGTGGGAATTTTGAAGGTCCCCCCCATACCTGCTCAGTCCCACTGCCCATACACCACTGAGCCACCCACATCCATCCTCCCTGACCATTTGAGAGCGCTAACTCTCTTTGCCTAAAACACATTTCTCACATCTGTTTTGCCCCTTTCATATACCATCAGATATCAGATACAGCTGCTCCATCCTCAGAGGTGACAGCACACTTTGTCCCATTTGTCTCTACTATAGGGTTTATCATAATATTGGATAATCATTTGGGTTTTTTCCCTCTTTCATTAGATAGGAAATTGTACAAATACAGAGATTGTACTTTATTCTTGGTATCAGCACACTGTCTGGCATATAGTGGTCATGAAAACTCTTGAAGAATGATAAAAAACAACATCTACTGAGAGTTGGTTATATGTCGGGCACTGAGCCTATGTACTTTACAACAATTATCTCATTTTATACTCATCACAAGATATTTCTTCTTTTTATTGCCATTTTCCAGATGTGCAAACTACAATACGGAAGTATTAAATGCCTTGACCAGTTACATGGATTCACTATGCTAGGACTGAACTAACCCTAACCTAAGCAGTCAAACTCCAGAGTCTGAGCAATTAACCACTAAGCTGAATGAGCAACAAGCCAGAAAGCAAATCAAGGTAAGACAGGGCAAGGTTGGGCAATTTTGAATATACTTTAAACCCAAACATTTTAAGTCCAGCATAATGTTAAAATTCTCCCTTTAAATCTTACAGCACTTCTGCCCTTTCTCTTCCTGTCTAGCCATCATTTTTACCACTGTGCCTTACATAAACTTGATGCCTTAAGAAATTTTGAAATATGGGACTTCCCTAGTGGCACAGTGGTTAAGAATCCGCCTGCCAATGCAGGGGACACGGGTTCAGGCCCTGGTCCGGGAAGATCCCACATGCCGCAGAGCAACTAAGCCCGTGCGCCACAACTACTGAGCCTGCGCTCTAGAGCCCGCGAGCCGCAACTACTGAAGCCTGCATGCCTAGAGCCCGTTCTCTGCAACAAGAGAAGCCACCACAATGAGAAGCCCACACACCACAATGAAGAGTAGCCCCCGCTCGCTGCAACTAGAGAAAGCCCGCACACAGCAGCAAAGACCCAACGCACCCATAAATAAATTAATTTTTAAAAAAAGGAAATTCTGAAATAAGCATAATGCCTCTTCTCAGCTCAAGAGCTTGAATGTGTAACACTATAGGTGACTTTGCATCTATTTAGCCAATGGATGGACAGATGGATGAATGGATAGATGGATGAGTGGGTGGATAGACAGGTAGATGGGTAGGCAGATGGGCGGAGAGCTGGGAGGGTGGATGGATAGGTGAATTAGTGGATGGATGGGTGGATGGATGATTAATGGATAACCCAGGGATCCCATCTTTGCCATTCCTCAAAACAAAAGGCCAAAGTTTTGGTAGAAGTAGCAAATGACACAGAAAGAAAAGAACAAAGGCTGGCTTTGATTCTCAGATCCAAATAACAATAACCTCTCTAAGTATTATTTTCATTCTGGCTGTGATCTCAATGGCCATTTTGAATTCAGAGTCCAAAACTCCATATATTCATGGGTGAGTCATTGAGTTCGTGACCTGATGTGAGTCACTCTGCCCTAAGTGAAATGCTAGTTCTGATCTCTTCCCTTTGGAAAGAGTTCTGAAATTATGATGAAAGGTAAGGTTTACTTGCAAGGATACGTATCCAGCAACTCTTGGTGCCTGCCAAACATTTGCAATCAACATAAACATAAGCTGCCTCTTCTCTGATTCAAAACAACAAAGCGATTGTCAGGTATCAAAAGCAAACAGCAATAGATATCACATGTCCTTTAGGTGAGGCATTCTTGCATGGAGCCAGCAGCAATTTTCAAGTGCCACTGCTCTTGGGTGTCCTTACCAATAGCTTCCAAGGATCTGTTCTTTCTTGGCATTTAAAAGAGAGGAAGCAGCAAACACACACACAAATAATTATTGAGCTTCTATAACTGGCTGTGCTATGGGCTTTTGAGGATACAGTAGTCCATGAGGCAAGCATAATCTCTGTTCTTATGGAGCCTATCGTTGCACGAGAAATCAGCTATGAAGAGTCAGCAGCGTGATGGGTACTCTAGTAAAGACATTTAGGGTGACATGTGGGTGACGTTACATCATGTAACCAGAGGTCCCACATAAAGGCCAGGGAAGTGCCCCACTGGGGACGTGACCCTTAAGTTAAGGATAAATAGGTACCCACTGACCAGAGAATGGTACAGAGTGGTATTCCAGGGAAAGGTTACAAGATAGGCAAAAGTGCTAAAGCTGGAAAGGACAGAGCATATTTAGGACTCTGAAAGAAGTTCAGTGAGGCTAGAGCACAGAGAAAGTGGAAGAGAGGCAGGGAATTAGGCATCAAAGAAGGTTCATTGTTTATCAGCTGATCAGTATGAATGGACTGAGCTCGTACCATGTATAAATTCCTGTGCTGTATCTTGGTATAGTGTTAGAGGAATGTGAAACGACATATTAATTCAGTCTGACTTTGGGCTTTCTTCCTTACCTCCTTGATCAACCTGTCACTGACTCCCTGCTGATTCAGTGTGTTTTGGGCCTATCCATGAACAATGTTCTTTTTCCAAAATGCTTCCATATCCTGGGATAAAAGGAGTCAATTTTCTATAGACATCAGACCTCTCTGTGCTGTCACAATTTTTATAGAAGCAGTATGCGTTCATAAAAACAAACAACAGAAGAAAAAACCTTGAGGCATGTCGCCTAACTTTATAGTATGATTATTAATTCCATATTTTCTCTATTTACCCTCATTTTTAGGCTCTGGGTGATAAAAAATAACATCTTATTTACAGAGTGCTTCACGTGTATAACATTTTTATATAGTATTTTTTTCTTTGATTTGAACCAGTCAACTTAGGGAGGCATTTTTATAGGTGGGGAAACAAATGTAACAAGGTCATATAATTTCCCCTAAGACCATGCTAGTAGAATAAAAAACAAGACTGGAACCTTCTCTCAGCCCCATATTCTTTCTTTTCATAAAGGTGTTACGCAAAATGTGATCCATACAACATCTACTGAAAGTACAGGTTGCAGAGTCTTGCCACATAGCTGTCACCTCAAACATCTCCAGAGCCTTCTAAATAATTCTTTGGGCACACTGAGAGTTTTTGGACACTGCTATTCACCAAAATCCATCAGAAGAATCTGTTTCAAATAACTGTCAGAACATATTTTTAAAAACACCATTGCCCAAAATCCATAGTAGAATATGTCTAACAGCATTATACATAATCACCATAATCTGAAAACTATCCAAATGCCCATCCAGAATAAACATTGCGGGCTTCCCTGGTGACGCAGTGGTTAAGAATCTGCCTGCCAATGCAGGGGACACGGGTTCAAGCCCTGGTCTGGGAAGATCCCACATGCCACGGAGCAACTAAGCCCGTGCGCCACAGCTACTGAGCCTGTGCTCTACAGCCCGCGAGCCACAACTACTAAGCCCGCGTGCTACAACTACTGAAGCCCGCATGCCTAGAGCCTGTGCTCTGCAACAAGAGAAGCCACCGCAATGAGAAGCCCACGCACCGCAACAAAGAGTAGCCTCCGCTTGCCACAACTAGAAAGCCTGGGTGCAGCAATGAAGACCCAACGCAGCCATAAATAAATAAATAAAATAAATAAATAAATAAATAAATAAAAGAATAAACATTGCTATATTCACGTAATGGAATACCACACTACAATGAACATGAAAGCTCCATAAGAACAAGCATTATTAATAAATCTCACAAACATAACATTGTATAAAATAAATTAGACACAAAGTAGTACATACTTTTTTTTTTTTTTACTATATAAACTCTGATTCCAGGTTTATATAGTAAAAAACAGGCAAAACTGGCTCATGCTTTTGCAAGTCGGGTTGGTGGTTACCCTGGTGGCTGTGGGCATTTTGGGTAGCGGATGACCTGAAGGGGGGACAAGAGGGCTCTGAGCATGCTGGCAGTGTTCTGTTTCTTGATTTAGGGGCTGCTCACATGGGTACGTTCAGTTTGGAGAAATCCATGCAGAAGCACACTTAAGCAATGTGAACTTTTCTGCATGTGTATAACACTTCAGTGAAAATAAGTTTAAAATGTAATAGAAGCTATAGTACATATATACAATGGAATATTACTCAGCCATAAAAAAGAATGAAATAATGCCATTTGTAGCAACATGGATGGACTAAGAGATTATCATACTAAGTGAAGTAAGTCAGACAGAGAAAGATAAATACTTGCTATCACTCATATGTGGAATCTAAGTTTTAAAAATGATACAAATGAACTTATTTACAAAATAGAAACAGACTCACAGATTTTGAAAACAAAGTTATGCTTACCAAAGGGCAAAGGTGAAGGGGGATAAATTAGGAGCTTGGGATTAACATGCACACACTACCATATATAAAATAACCAACAAGGACCTATTGTATAGGATGGGGAACTCTACTCAATATTCTGTAATAACCTGTATGGGAAAAGAATCTGAAAAAGAAAGAATATATGTATATGTATAACTGAATCACTATGCTGTACATTTGAAACTAACATGACATTGTAAATCAGTTATACTCCAATAAAATTTTTAACATAATAAATACCACTCTTAAGTTTAAAAGAAAAAAAACTAGAAATAAGTTTAAAACAAAAACTAGAAACAAGTTTACAACAAACACGGGGCTTGCCTCCTTCAAGACTGACCCCCACCTGTGAGCCAGCACCACTGGCCCAGAATACGCCAGACATCTATCTTCCTAATATGTCTGCCTCTTTCTTTCACGGACAAGTCTCACCCTCATCCTAGCAATAGCTTCACTATACCTTATTATTTTTATCGGGTTTTCCAGTTATAAAAGCAAAATCTGTTCACTGAAAAAAATCAGAAGCTACAGCCAAGCATAAAAGCTGAAATCCTATACTACCAGTTCTCCCACCCCAAAATAACCGTTATATATGGGTGTTAGTTTATTTTCTTTCAAACTCTTTTCCTGTGCATACAAATGCACTTTTGACACATTTAGGATGGTCTTACTGATCATTTGATACCCTGATTTTTTCACTCAATGTTATATTGTATTTTCCAAATCATCACAAATACTTAAAATTATTATTTGGAGGGTTCATTATTTATCAACTGATATTGTGAGCCTACTGAACTCCCATCATGTGTAAACCCCTGCCTGTTCATTGTTTCAGAGTTAAAGACATAGGAAATCCAGACCATAACCTCAAAAATTTTTTAAAGATTGTGTATGATCTTTGGTAAAAAAAAAAAAAAAAAAAAAAAAAAAAAAAAAAAATCCCTTAATCTCTCAGAACGTATTTCCTAACATCTATAAAATGGGGGTGATAAAACCATTTCAACAGGGTATGAGAGAATTGAGACAATACGCATGAAATGCTTAGCATTCAGTAGGTAAAAAGTAAATATTAGTTCCCTTAGAGAAGTATGCATAGGGAAAAATTACTAATACTAGGAAATAGACATAAAACTGGACATTTACCAGGACAGGAGGGAATGTGAGAAGCAAGGATTTACTGTAAGGTGGACGCTTGCTGCTCCCAGTATGGTTCACGGTCCAGTGGCGTCAGCATCACCTGGGAGCTTGTTAGACATGCAGAACTTCCAGCCCTGCCCAGACCCGAGCCAGAATTTATATTTCAACAATATTCCTGGGTGACATGTATGCCAATTAAAGTTTGAGGAGCACTAAGGCTAGACAGGTTCTTGGTGATTGGCAAAAATCAGACGCTCTAGGAGAAGATGGGGGCAAATGGCACTCCATGGATGGGAGAGAAGGAAAGAGGAGTCTCATAAGCGAGAATACTGAAATGTTCTTAGCAGGTACTTTACTCAAAGCAGTGGGTTGTTAGGTTGTTTGGGGGTACAGTGAAAGATGAAGTTGGACTTATCAACCAGGATCATATTATCCATGGTCTTGGATTCTAGGCAAAGAGGTTTTGCCCTTATCTCTCCTCTAGTCTAATGCCTCTACACCTTTCCCTCACAAGTTCCTTTTTTCAATATAGCTACAAGCCTATAAAAACACAAATTTTAAAGCGTGAGCCGCTGACCAGCTGGAGTGGAAACCTGGGAAGCTGGCTGGAAATATATATTCCTGGCTCCACTCCCCAACCTCTCTAAGGGTAGGGACCTATAACTGAAAGTTTGAGGACCGCTATTATTATCCAATGTGTCTCATAAGGACATACTCAATGTAGTAGCCACAGTAAAAAAAAAAAAAAATTCTCTTTAGAACTCCATTCCCTAACTTTAAAACAATCACTAGGAATTCCATCCATATGCATTCCTTAAAAATAAAGATAGTTATCAATTTTCTCTGTATGCATAATACCAAGAGCAGCAACTGGTGTTCAACAAGCTTTTGTTGAATGGATAAATGCATGAATGAACCAACGACTAAGTAGTTGATTTCAGAGGTAACTGAAGTAAACAATGATGTATAGAAGTTACAGCTACATTTTCATAATAAAAGTAATGAATAATGAAATTAACTGTATTCATTTTCAGGAAGAATAACTCAAAATTACCTACAACTAACTTCTCTTAAAAAAAAAAAAAAAAAAAAGACTTGAAATTGATCAACATCCAACCAATGAAGGTTTCTTACAAAATGAAACCTTTCCACTATGGATGAGAAAATATTGTTTTCGTTACAGTAAACAGTAGTTTGATTTGGAGCTTGGGGGATACTAGGAATTCCTCTGTAAAGCATGGTGTGCATCTGAATGAGATTTTAACCAGGTTTGGGGTCGGGGTTCAGGGCAGGACCGTCAGAGTTCATCAACATGCCACTCTCCTTACCATTCCAGGAAAAAGCAAAGAATTATTGATGTTATCTGGAGTTTTCTCAAATAATCATCTCAGAAAATAACAAGTATGGAGCAGGTGAAAATTCAAAGAATTTGGTATGTGTTAGAGTAATGGACAAGATAAAGGAGAAAATATTTCTTCACATTAGCAATGATGAATTGCATAGAACAAGAGGGAATTCAAGTCACTGTATTGAAATAGCTCACTTCAGGCGTTGATAATGGTTACTAACCAGTGTCAGCACCCCATTTAAGCAAACAGCAGCATGGGAGCCTACAACAGAGAAATAAATCTCTTGCAGTCTATGTCAGGATGCTTAGCTCTGCAAAGACGAGATGCAGCTCAAACTGCTTAAGCAAAAATGAAAATGAAACCAGAAGAGTTATTCACGCTTCTGAAAACTGCAGTTTTTTTCAGGCTTTATGCAAAGCTTGACTTAAGCTTCAGACAATGTCATCAAGCCCCAGGATCCCAATCCTGTCCTACTGCCCTTCCCCATCTTGGCTTAACTCTCAGGCTCCATATGGTACCAAGATGGCTTCCAGCAGCTTAAGACCGCCAAAGCTTCGAAGGTTCAAATCTAGTAAGAAATGAGCTTTTCCTCCCAATAATGCCAGAATTCACTTTAATTACACCACTCTGCCCATCTTGAACTACCTACCTAGGCTAGAGTAGGGTGAAATCTCACTGATTGGCTGGACCTGGGTCATGTGTTCACAACTGGATGAACCAGTGTAAGCAAGGGGATTCAGTGCCCTCAGAGGGCAGGCTCACATCTTCCACCTCTGGCCTCTGGAGTGGAGCCCCACCTAACAGTCAGGGACTAAAAGCAGGGATGAAGAGTCCCCCAAAGGAAACTTGAGGTTTCCTGATCAGAGGAGGAGGAAACAGATTCTGGGCCAGCAAAGAGAGCAAACATACCCTAAAATGGTATTCAGGCAACAGCTTTTATAGGCCATATTTGACACCAGCAGTCATCCCAAGGCATTGTATTTGGCATTCACAGTAGAAGGATGAGACATACCAACAGAGCAGTCGTCTTTCGTGGAATAACAGAGCATCATTCTCTGCTGCTTAAAATGCATGAATGGCCAAGACAAACTGCAACATGTCCATGGGTCTTACAAGCTTGAAGACTTGGCCTCTGTTTCTCTTATCATTCTCCATGTGCCTACTCTACAGTCTACGACACTCAACTATCTTTTCCTTGGAAGCACTCCAATCTCTTCTGTTCTAGGCTTATGCAAATGCTGCTTTTCTGCCTGACTCACATCTGCCATCCATTCTGTCTGCTCCAAATCCCTCACACACCTCACCCCTTCACTGGGATAACTGTTACCTATCACTCTGTTCTTCTCTTCAAGGAAGCCTAAGTCTATGTCCACGTCTGCTATCTTCTCTCACAGTATCCAGTGCTTCACCTTTAATACCTCTGATCCCATTTAATAGAAAATATTTAATTGCCTCTTGCCAAACAGTATCATAAGCTCAATCGAGACAGGAATACTGTCCTCCTTCCTTTTTTTTCCCTCTCCAAAGGAAAATAAAGCTCCAGAGAAAAGTATTAAGTGCTTAGAAAATATTCATAGATGGATGGATGGATAGGTGGGTGGATACATGGATGGATCAAAGTTTAAAAGTAGTAATATGGGGACTTCCCTGGTGGCGCAGTGGATAAGAATCTGCCTGTCAATGCAAGGGACAAGGGTTCGAGCCCTGGTCTGGGATGGGAAGATCCCACATGCCACGGAGCAAGTAAGCCCATGCGCCACAACCACTGAGCCTGTGCTCTAGAGCCCGCGAGCCACAACTACTGAAGCCCGTGCACCTAGAGCCCGTGCTCTGCAACAAGAGAAGCCACCGCAGTAAGAAGCCCACGCACCGCAACGAAGAGTAGCCCCTGCTCGCCACAACTAGAGAAATCCCACGCGTAGCAATGAAGACCCAACGCAGCCAAATATAAATAAATAAATTTATTTTAAAAAATAGTAATATGAAAACATATACTAAAATATTCTAGCTCTACTAACTTACAGATAAATATGCATATATAATATTTATATGTAAATTACACATTTCCTGCATTAGATATTTATTGTAGGTCAACTCTGTGCCTGGTATGGTTTGAGGCACTGGAGATACATCAGGGAAAACAGACAAAAACAGTGTAAAGACAGACAGTAAACATCATAAATAAGTAAAGGATCTAACATGTTAGAAGGTAGTAAGTTCTTTAGGAAACATCCATCAATTTAAGGAGGTTGAGGAATGCTGGGTTAGCAGAATACAGCTTTTAACAGGGCGGGCACAGTAAATGTCATTGAGGAGGTAACATCTGAGCAAAGACATGAGGGGGGGGAGGGCGGAGTCATGCAAATGTCTAGGAAGAGGGCTCCAGGCAGAGGTATAGGCAGTGCAAGGGCCCTGAGGTGAGAGCAGGCCTGGCTCAATACAGACTTGTACTGACCCGAATCACAACCATTTTATTACTAAGAAGAACAAAAACTACTTTCGCCTACTTGCCAAAAGATCATTTTTAACCTATGTTTAATTATTTAATGTGGATATACCACAGATATGCTGGAACCTTTTACCATGGTAGGCTGACTTGATAACACAAGAGCTTTTTCCAATCAGCCAAAAACTTGAGAAAATAGGAAACAAAAAAAACGAAAACATTTTCAGCCAGTGTGTACTGACTTAAAAATGTTCATTTACATTAACTTTATTCACCTGAGAATTTAATGGGCATGCCTTAATTATTCAAAGAGGCAAATGCCTATTAAAATGTGGGAAAATCATGTAATGGCTATGATGAGTTTCTTTTTATTACTGTTTTAATAACTGCAAACTTCAATGTGCACCAACAATTATATTACTATTAATGCCTATTTTATTCATTAGAAGTTGAGAAACATCCAAACACCTAGCTTGAATATTTTGTTTTACCCTTGGGAATGATAAGCTTTCACATTTGCCTTCTTTCCATCTGGTTTGCTTCAACAGAATGATAAAGAATAGAGTATAATGAATTTAATTACGTGAGCCATGTTTCTAAGACCAATACTCTGGTAATGAGGACAAGTTCAGACTCATTCACAAACTTGCTTAAGAGTTAGTTACAGAATAAGCCTCTTCCTTTATTCTAAACTTCCTGAAATGGGTCCAATGATTCTGAGCAAAGATATCTCTTACAAAGATTGAAATAATATGTCAAACAGCAACGAAAACAATAATAAGCTCATATTTATTGATGCTTACTCTGTTCCAGGTACTGTCAATTATTTCATCTAAGCTTCGCAACATTCCTGGTAAAGGATGTACTATTATTACTCCCACTAGACAGGTAAATAAACCCTGGAAGTTACTCTCTAGGTGGTGGGAGCCATGTGGCACCAAGTGATCCCACTCTCTTGGCCATTATGGATTAAATTTGGGTGAGTACCTGATCAAAGCAGAACTGACCAAGACTGACCCTCCCAGGAGAGATGAGTTAATTAGTGTCTGCAGCTGGCTGGAACCTCCTATGACCTGGAGACACAGAAGCAGAGGAGAGCTCTCTGCTATGAGAATAGAATGAAGCAACGATAGGAGAGAGTGTGGAGAAGAGATGCCTTTTTGGTACCTGTTTCCATTCTTTCCTGACCTCCACCCCTCGGCTCAGGATCTGTACACCATATGGCTTAAGCTATCTGGGGTGGATTTCTACTGTTTGCACATAAGCACATTCATTACTGTGGACTTGAATTCATCTGAGAATTTAATGGGAATGCCTTAATCGGGAGCCTTAACGCATCCCACCAAACACCAATACTGAGAAAGAAAGGTAAGGACCAGACAGGTCAGAGGCAACAAGTTAAAAATGAGTATATTACCAGGAGTATTTTTTCACACGATCTCTCATATCCAAGTCATTACTCAGCATTAACTCTGCATGCTATGGAAATGGCATCAGCACTCTAAGTAATAATAACCCCTTGAAATCTGATATGCAAGGCATTACGCTGTTTAAACAGCTTTTCCCAAATCTAACACCAAAAAAAGGGCTTTCAATTTTCACACACAAATATTTTTTAGTACTGGCCATGCACAAGCACTCTTCATTAGTTTTGCTTTCATTGTATGCTGTAGTTTTCCTCTGTTAACACCTATCACAACTATAATCAAGTAATTGAATACGATTCATTTATTTCTCATCTGTCTCCCTGCTAGACGGTTAATTCCATGTGGGTAGACTAAGTATGTCTAGAGCAATAGCTGGTATAAAGTAGATTCTCAGAAAATTTTTAACCAATTAATTAGTCCTCTTTCTTCCCCTTATCCCCATTTACAGGAGCTCAGAGACGGTAAGAAACCTGCAAGTGCTCTAGTACATAGAAAAATGATGTAGAAATCCAGCTCTTCCTACCCTGAAGTGCATTATTTTTCCACTACACTTTCATTATCCCCCCAGAAATGCCCACATTGTTTTTAACTACATAAAATGCCCATTGTCAGTGGCTGTAACGTTTCAATAGCCATTTAATGATGTTAAACTTACATAATATTCTTGGCAAAAAACAAAGAGCAGCAATGTAAAATAGTCACATTTATTTTCACCTCCAAAATAAAATTCCATATGTTATTGCCTAAAGATGTACAGCAAGAATTAGATATGTTACAAACCACCTTTACTGCACAGGTTATCTTGAAGCATCTTTTAAAATCCTTTTTTAATGCAGGAATAGTTAAGGACATATTAAAACTAGTTTCTAAATATGCCTCAAAGCAAGGCCAACAGGTAGAAATGAATGGGGGTATTTTTCTTCAAATCTCACTTTGCTAGACACTCAGCCTCTCCTCTCAACTTCTGGTATTTTAGGTTGGTTTTGGAGCCTAACGGGGTAGATAAAGGAAATGGGAAAATTGAAAGGACTAGAAGAGAGTCGATGGTAGAAAATTTTTAAGTAAGGAAAATATCCTAACAGATCTTGCCTGACCTGCCGGTGTTCAAAATCTGGCAACCTACAAGACAGACAGAAATCTGATCTGGGCTAGTACCTTCTGTTTTAAAAATTAAATATATACCTAATATTTACACATAGCTGATCTGACATAAAATTTTTGATTTCTTACTTCATTTCAAAAATTCTGAGTCCTCTTTAGATGGGACTCTTCCTCTCCAATTTGCCCTATTCCTTACCATCCACTCCTTTTTTCCAGACTTCACTCATTTATATAACTAGCTGGACCATGTATAATTTGATTTTGGCATCTCCAGTCTGAATTGACAATTCTCTCCCCATATTCTGAAAACTCCAGCCACACTGACTTTCTTTCATTCAATTAACTCATTAAGCTTCTTCAAATCTGTATCAGTCAATGTTTTGTAAGAAAACAGAAGCCATTCTAATTATTTTAAGCATATAAGAATTTAGTACGGCAATTAGAAACATAAACTTTTAAAGGCTAGGGAGCAAAGATTAGGGAAATGGCTGCCAACATTTAAGAAATCAGAAAGTGAAAGAATCACAAGAAACCACCCATCCTGATTATCAGCTACAGAGTTGGTGATTCTCAGGAGAACATTGGGAATCTGCTGGCCCATCTCTCATCTGTAGTCTGATCACACTTATGCCCTGTGCACAGTAACTGCCAGAGAATGATGGCTTCTCCTTCTCTTCTGTATTTCAGATGTCACACAGCACCTCTCACTGTTGAAGTCTGTCAAGAAAGGAATCCTGCTGGCAAGGAAGTCTGGGGAAAGACGTTTCCAGGCTTCTGGTCTTTGTTCTTCAAGAGAACACCAAGACCACCAGGGACGAAGCTGAGTATAAAAAAGAATTTCCAGCACACTATCACCAGGCCTTTGTAAGTATGCTTCCTTTGCTAGAATGCTCTCCCCACCCCATCCTCAAATCAGGTTAACTTTGTAAGAAAGAACTTCTGGAATGGCTGAGGAAGGACCTCAAAAAGTCCACTCCTCAATAAAATCAAAGAGAACAGTGGAGGAAATGATCAAAACCAGCATTTTCAGAACTTTGGAAATTAACCAAAGGCTGTTAACAATCCAAGGTAAATTTATCCTCCCAAAAAGTAGCTCAATCTCAGCTTTTAAAAAATGTGAACTCTGAGGTTTCATAATTTGCCCTACCCACTTGCCCCTCTCTACATTTTCATCTTAGCATTGAAAACTAACAGCCTCACAATTATGGTAGCCATGAAAACCAGCAGCCTAGTAGCCACTAGAGGAGAAAAAAACATGCTTGAAGTTTCCTTAAAAGCCTATTCCTGGAAAACTGTCATTATTTGACTTATCTAACAACAACTTGTAAACGCTCATTCACAGCACTTGTCTTTATTTGACCTAAAACTCAGAGCTTGCTCAGTACAGCCTTTTCTCCAGGATATTTGTCAAAAAAAAAATCACTGGCAATTATTTAACACAGCATCTGCCTGACAAGGTAATAATAGTTGGGAAAAAAATAAGAAATTGACCAAAAAGTTTAAAAGAAAGTGGTGGGCAATGGGATGTCCATGAGAGGCTTTGAAAAGCTCTACAATATACCTGGAAATTTAAAAGGCTACATGCATGTGCAAGGCTGTACACATGACCAGGAAAAGCTTGAGGAGGCCTCATCTTTCTTTCTCTGTCTAATCATTAGCTGACCATTAAGTCAACCAAGAGACTTCAGTGGCCACGAATGTAAAGCATACAGACTTAACGTAATTTTTTCAGCAAAGTCACTAAATAAAGAGCAAGAGTAAACCCTAGGGAGAGAAGGTATCTGATTTCCAGAGTTGCCACATTATTTACAATGACCAGTTTCCAACAAAATTTACAAGGCATGCAAAGTAACAGGAAAGTTATAGCCTTACACAGAGGGAAAAGGCACTCCATAGAAAATGCCTCTGAGGTAACTCAGATTTGGATTTACTAGCTGAAGACTTCAACCATTTCAAATACTTTCAAAGAACTAAAGAAAAGTATGAGAACTGTGTCTCACCAAAGAGAGAATAACAATAAGAGATAGAAATTTTAAGAAAATAGAAATCCTGAAATTAATATGTGCAACAAGAGGGGTTCAACAGCAGATGCAAAATAGCAGAATAAATAAATAAAATATAAAAAAGAACAATTGAGATTATAGGTTCTGAGGAACATTAAAAAAAATGAAGAAAAATTAACAAAGCCTCAGAGACCTGTGGGACACCGTCAAGCTTAACAACATATGTACAAGGAGACTACTAGAGAGAGAGAAGAGAGAGACAGGAGAAGAATATTTAAAGAAGTAACAGCTGAAATTCTCTGAAATTCGTGAAAAAACAATCTACATATCCAGAAGCTTAAAAAAGTTCCAACTATCTTAAACATAGGAGTCCAGACAGTAAGAGATACATTAATGTATTAAGTCCACCCATTAAGAGATCCACACCTGGAAGCATCATAATCAAACTAGAAAGACTAAATCTTGAAAAAAGAGAGAAACAGCTCGTCCCACAAAAGGGATGTTAAATATTTAATTAACAGCTGATTTCTAATCAGAAACCATGAAAACCAGAGGATACTGAGATGACATCTTCAAAATGCTGAAAGAAAAATACTGTCAACCAAGAATTCTGTATTTAGCAAAACTATCCTTCAGACATGAAGGAGAAAAGGAGTGTCAGCAGCATTAATGGTCAAATAAGATGTCCCCTACTTGTAACCTCCTCTCAACAACATATGTCATCCACCCACAGACAAAAATGCCTTGAGAAAGCTATGGTAACCAGCACCATATACCAAGGGACCGGGTGGAATCCCAGCCATTGTGCACTGGGTAACAAGCATAGAGAATTTGGTCCTAGATTTAGACCCTGAAGTGACCCATGAACTGGCTCCAGCCCCTCTCAGCTGTGGCCAGGAGAGCCCCTGGAGAACACTGACTGAGACAATCACCTGTGGATGAGACGGAGTCTTTGTGGAACTCCAGGAGTCCAGTAGGGAAGTTCCAACACACCACTGGAGCAAAAAAAAAATCCAAGATTGGATGCATTGGAGAGGGTAAGAGGAACAGTTTGACTTTACCCACATCACCTGTCCACCAAGGCAGCACAACTCAGTACCAAGGGAGCCCTCCACTGGGGAAAAGTGAGAACTTGTGAGTGCGCACCCCGCTTCCCCAACTGTGCAGGGCATTGCCAAAGAGGCCCGTTTCTCTCTCACTCCATCCAGAGTACTGAGTTGTAAGCTACGTGATCAGGGGTTGGTAAGCAGCTAGAAGAACAAGAGTCAGAGTGTTAAAAAAAAAAAAAAAAAAAAAAGGATCTGGATTCTACTAAGGGCATCACACACTCTGCTGGGAGGCTTGCCCATGACCCACTGGGACACCATGACCACCTATTTGTGCCCTTAAACTACATTTCCCCAATTCTCCCACCCCACGGTTCCAGGTAACCACCATTCTACTGTTTTTAAGACTTCAGCTATTTTAGATTCCACATGTGAGTAGTATCGTACAGTATTTGTCTTTCTCTGTCTGACTTATCTCACTTAACACAATGCCCTCAAGGTCCATCTATGTTGTCCATTCTGCAAATGGCAGAATTTCCTTCTTTCTTATGGCTGAGTAATGGAACTACTTGATTGAAGAGTGTCCTTCAACTCAAATACTCTGTAGTTTTATGATCCTAAATTTTCCAAACACATCTATCAGACCTCTGTCATCAATAGAAGATGAAGAAGATTATGATTTGAGATATGGGCCTGAAAGATCTTCATGGATATAAAGTGGGGTTATTAAACCATTTATAAATCAGCATGGGTATGAGAATTATACACTTTTTATTCACTTTAATTCATCAAGTATTTATTGGGCATCTACTTTATTATACGTGCTGTTTTAGGCACCAAGTTTAGGATAGAGATCAAAAATATATGGACCAAGGGATATAGTGTGCAAAACAAGCACAACTTAACTCATATTCCATAAATGCAGTAATGCTTCTGTGCCCGTGCTGTGCTGAGGATTGTGCAGAACACAAGTGAAGATAATAATACAGCTCGGTCCTCTCAGTGCTTACCCTTTACAAAGTAAAATGTTTAAAAACCAGCACAAACAGGTATCCTCTAAAGCACAAGATTATGTGATACAGAAGAATGGCTTCCAAGAGCTGATTTGCACACCAGTGGGCAGCTTTAAAAGATACCAATCTGCAAATTACATACTGATTCAGTAGTTTTAAAATGGATCCTAGGCACCTAAATTTTTTTAAAATGGTCTTTAGGTAATTCAGATGCACAGCAGATAAATACATTTTAAGGAAGGACAGATTTTAAAAGACTTTTATGGGCTGGAGAAATCAGAATTGGTTTGCCATGCTGTAACTTACACTGGTCTTTGATTGGTAGAATCTACTATTAACAGGCAAGAAAGGAGAGAAGGAGTTCCAGGTGATGGAAACACCCTGGACAAAGGTTATGAGGCTGCTGGAAAGGATTGTTTTTTTAGTATGAGTGCTGATACTGATCTAGAGAAGAAGGAGGTACAAGATTTATGGCTGGTATTTTACCATTTGTTTTTTATTCATTTATTCTTTCATTACTATCTTCTTTAGTGTTAAACAGATATCTTCTAGTATACCACTTTAATGTCCTTTTAACTTCTTTACTATCTTTTATATATAAAGTAATATTCTTAGTGATGCCGTAAGGATTATAATTAACATCTTGTAAAAATCTACCTTGGCTTAATACCAACTTAATGACAAAAGTAGACAAAACTTTACTCCTATATAACTTGTTCTCCCTTCTTCTTTCTGCTAGAATTGTCACACAAATTAATTTCTATATGTATAAGCCCATTACCACAGCTTGATATTGTTGCTTCATGCAGTTGTATTTTAAGTCAGAAGACAAGAGCTTAAAAACTGTAATTATGGGGTTTCCCTGGTGGCGCAGTGGTTGAGAATCTGCCTGCCAATGCAGGGGACACGGATTCGAGCCCTGGTCTGGGAAGATCCCACATGCCGCAGAGCAACTAGGCCCGTGAGCCACAATTACTGAGCCTGCACGTCTGGAGCCTGTGCTCCGCAACAAGAGAGGCCGCGATAATGAGAGGCCCGCGCACCGCGATGAAGAGTGGCCCCCACTTGCCGCAACTAGAGAAAGCCCTCGCACAGAAACGAAGACCCAACACAGCCATAAATAAATAAATAAATAAATAAACCCAAAGTTAAAAAAAAAAAAACTGTAATTATACTGTGTTTTTATTTACCTATGTGTTTATTTTATTGGAGATCTTTATTTCTTCACATGGATTTGAGTTACTATCTAGTGTCCTTTCATTTCAGCATGAAGAACTCCCTTTAGCATTTTTGCAGCACAAAAAAAATGATAATAATGACATAATACTGTGATAATATTGTGATATAAATGTATCAAATCAACATGTTGCATACCTTAAATTCATAAAATGTTATGTCAATTACACTTCAAAAGGAAACACGAGTTCTCTCTCTCTAACAGAGTGCAGATTGACATTAAGAGGCTAAGTGACTTATCCAAGATCACACACTCAATTACAAGCAGACCTGGGATTCAGACTAGAGCTACCACGTCATACACTGCTGGATACTCCTGCTCTCACAGACATTGGGTCAATGCTTCTCCTTAATTGTCCATCTATACAGTCAACCCACGGCTGTTTTGAGGAAAAAAACAAAGGTTTATGCAGCTGTCTTGCTCTTTGGGTATACTTTACAAGGAGTAAACGGGATTTATAAATTTACTAACTTAACAAGAAAGCTAATCTATTCAGCCGGGCTTCTCATCTCCTTTCCCCATAGCCCATCTCAACCCAGATGCCTTACTTCATATTTCTTGAACCACAAACAGAAATGCTGTTCAAAGTGACACCCACTGAAAAAAGATTCAAAGAACCAGACCATTTATAATCCTTTCTAAAGGATATGACTTTTATTTTTTTTTGCTCCTGTCATTGGTATAATCTTACTCATTTCCTGCACTTTTGGATGCCTAAAGACTCTACACAAATACTTAGAAATGTAGTTATTACCCCTATAATTTATCAGTAGATTTATTTCAGAAGGGACTAATTACTGCAATTTCCCTATAGTTCCAATTGCCTTTTGACCTTTTGGCAATATGATGCTCCTAGTGTACTTGGTTAACAACAACGACAGCAAAAACCAAAAAACCCTAAATGAACTTTGAGGTTAGACACGTACCATTTTTATTTTGAAATAAATTTAGACTTGCAGGAAAGTTGTAAAACACTGCAGAATCGCCATCGATTCCCCACTCAGCTTCACATCATGTAAACAGCTTACATAACCATAGTACAATTGTCAGATCCAAGATGTTAATATCGATATACTACTATGAACTAAAGATCTCATTTGAATTTCACCAGTTTTTTCCAATAATGTCCTTTTTTTGTGTCAGAATGCTATCAGGATCCCTCATTATGTTTCTATTCCTCCATGGGCTTCCAAGCCTGTAAGAGTTTCTGAGTCTTTCCCTTGTTTTTCATGATCTCAATGCTTTCAAAAAGTGTTGATCAGATATTTTGTCAAATGTTCCTCAGTTTGGGTCTGTCTGATGTTTTCTCATGACTGGGCTGAATTTATGAATACCACAAAACACTGAATGTTGCTGTGTCCTTCTCAGTGTATTATATCAAGGTATTGAAGATACTGATATGTCTTGTAACAGGTGGTGTTTACCTTAAGCACTTGGTTAAAGTTGGTATCTCGCTGATTTTTTCATTGTAAATTTCACATATTTCCCTAAGTATCTTGAGGGAGGTACGTTAAGACTCCAGAAATCCTATTCTCCTCAAAATTTCCCACACTAATTTTAGCATCTATCAGTGTATCCTGTCTGTAAAAATTATTTTTATAATATTGTCTAAAGGTGATTTTCTATTTCCTTCTTTTCTTCTACATGATAGGAATTCTACTGTAAAGGAAAAGCTATCCTTTCTCCTCCATTTACACATTTAACCAATTACTTATTCATAAAAGTATGAATTTGGAAATATTAATTTCATTCTATAATTTCATTCCAGTATTACGATAATTTTCTGTGCAAACTGTTTCAGCTTTAGCCAGTGGGAGCTCCTTCAGCTTTTTCCTCGGTTCTTTTGACAAGTTCCCATCTTCTTTTGAGCATTTCCTTACTTCCTGTCACCACATAATACTTGTTTTGTATTTTTCCTACCTCAACCACGGAATAAAGTATTTATTCAAGGAGCCCTGGCTCTTCTTATATTAAGAATGATATTTAGAAACCACCATCTGAGCACTAGGTGTGTTCATTGCTACTGGGGTGCTACTGCTTCTAGGCTTTCTCAAAGGGCAGACAGCTAGGAAATTCATGTATGTAAACTAACCAGCATAGTAATACTCATCTCTATTTCTGTATCTATTTGTAAAACTAACCAAAACCATGAGTTTATAATGCTACCTCATATTCCAATTCTAAAGTACACATTAAGTAGTTGTGGAAATGCTAACCAATACCCCTGGAAGAAACACAACTGCTAACTAGATTATAGCATATATGTACAGTCTTTCTGTCTGTAGCTTTACAGTAACCAGTTGAGACATTTTACACACTTAATTGTGTTAATTCTTTTTATTTCCAGCCCATTTATGTTACTGATTTGTGATATGGATTCACTTGTTAGTGGTTATTCCATTTTGGGTTCCTCCTACATACTG
The DNA here is from genome assembly GCF_965194825.1 of Balaenoptera physalus. Classification (NCBI taxonomy): domain Eukaryota; kingdom Metazoa; phylum Chordata; class Mammalia; order Artiodactyla; family Balaenopteridae; genus Balaenoptera; species Balaenoptera physalus. The sequence goes on along the minus strand of NC_138896.1, from coordinate 99,935,743 downwards.
GTTGGTTGTAACTGTTAACTGGGGGGGGGGGGAATGTGAAGTGTATATGAAACAATATAGTTCTAGAGTCATAACTGTATAAAAATTTATACTCAGAAAATAAATGGACAAATGACTTAAATAGACATTTTTCTGAAGTGGATATATAAATGGCCAATAAGCACATGAAACTGATGAGTATCACTAATCAAAAGATAAATGCAAATCAAAAATACAATGAGAGAGCATTTCACACCAATTAGGATGGCTAGCAAAAAAAAAAGAAAGGAAAAAAATATTTGCAAGACTGTGGACAGATTGGAACCTCTGTGCACTGTTGGTAGGAAAGTAAAATGGTGTAGTCACTATGGAAAACAATACGGCAATTCCTCAAAAAAATTAAAAGTATTCTATGATCCAGTAATTCCACTTGTGGGTATAAACCTAAACTAATTAAAAGCAGACACTCAAAGAGATTTTTGTACACCCCTGTTCATAGCAGAAGTATTCACAAGAGCCAAAAGATGAAAGAAATATGTGTCCATTGGCAGATGAATTTTAAAGCATATAGTTATACAATTGATTATTATTCTGCCTTTTAAAAGGAAGGACATCCTATCACATGTGAATACATGGGTGCACCTTGAGGACACTGCGCTACGTGAAATAAGTTCATCACAAAAAGACATACTATATGATTTCATTTATATGTGGTACCTAGGGGTAGTTAAATTCATAGAGTTAGAAAATAGAACCACCATGGTTCAAGGGCATGAGAGAGAAGGAATGGGGAGTTATAGTTTAAAGAATCTCAGTTTTGCAAGATGAAAACAGTTCTGGAGATTGGTTGTATAACAACACGAATGTACTTACAATAGAACTGTACACTTAAGTTTTACCATCTTAACCCTTCTTATGTGTGTTTTACAATAATTAAAAAATTTCAATTAAAATAGAAAGATATATTCAAAAAGTATCATTCCCTCCTCATCCTTGCTACCACCATTTCCATTTATTCCTCCCTTCTACTTCTTTTCCCACCCACTTCCTTGTAGGTAACCTCTCTCTTTAGTTTCTGATTTAATATCCTCCCTGCATTTCTTTTGCTCAAATGCATGTGTATTTTCTCATATTTCCTTCTTTCATATATGGAGTAGTATATATAAGTTATAATCTTGTTGTTTATAGGCTTTATTTTCTCAGTTAATACTGTGCCCTGGAAATCACTCCATATCAGTTCATAGAAGTCTTTCTCATCTTTGTTTACAGGTGCAAAGTACTCTTTTGTGTACATGTACCAGTGTTTCTTCAATGAGTCTCTTATGTATGAGCACTTAGGCTGTTCATAATATTATGCACTTACATGTAATACTACAGTGAAAAACCCTGTGCTTATGTATTTTCATGTTGTTAGAGATATATCTTCAGAGTAAATTCCTAAAGTTAGGATTTAGGGGTTGAAAGGTAACTGCATATGCAGATAGGCATTGCCAATTTTCCCTCCAGAAAAGATGTACCAACCTGACTTCTCACCAGCAATGCATGGAAAGTGCCTGCTTTTCCCACAATCTCACCAACAGAATGTGATGTCATATTTTCCCACTTCTGTCAGTTTCATAAGTAAGAAGTGCTGTCTCAGTATTCTTGTTTTGATTTGCATTTTTCTAATTAAGAGAGAATTTAAAATTTGAGTACCATTTAAAGTTTTTTTGTTTGAGGACCATTTTATTCTCTTTTTTATTTAATTGCTTACATCTTTTTCAGATTTTTCTATTAAGTGTTTACTCCTTTGCCACTAAATTTTTAAGAGTTCTTTATGTATTAGAGACATCATTCTACAGCTTATGCTGCAAATATTTTCTCCCAGTTTTTCAGTTGTCCTTTTACTTTGTTTACGTTGGTTTTTTTGTGTTTTTTTTTGCAGCAAAAACTTTTTTATGTAGTCAGTTCTTTTATTGCCTCTGAATTTTGAGTTATAATTAACACAACAAAAGAAACTATCAACAAAAGGAAAAGGCAACTTACAGAATGGGAGGAAATGTTTGCAAACCATATGTGGATAAGCAGTTAATATCCAAAATATATAAAGAACTCACACAACTCAATAACAAAAAAAAAAAACAACTAAGTTTTAAAATGAGCAGAGGACCTGAACAGAAATTTTTCCAAAAAAGACATCCAAATAGACAACCGGTACATGAAAAGATGCTCAACATCATTAATCATCAGGAAACACAAATTAAAACCACAATGAGATATCACCTCACATCTGTTAGAAGGGCTATCATCAAGAAGACAAGAGAAAGCAAATGCTGCAAGAATGTAGAGAAAAATGCAACCATTGTACACTGGTGCTGGGAAAGTAAATTGGTTAACCACTATGGAAAACAGTATTTAGCTTCCTCAAAAAAATTAAAAATAGAACTACCATATGATCTAGCAATTCTGTTTCTGAGTACATACCAAAAGGAAATGAGAACAGGATATTGAAGAGATATATGCACTCCCGTGTTTACTGCAGTATTATTCACTATAGCCGAGACATGGAAACAACCTAAGTGCCCAAAGTGCCCATCAATGGATGAATGGATAAAGAAGATTTATATATATATATATATATATATATATATATATATATATATATACACACACACACACACACACATACACACATACACACACACATATACACATACACACACATACATACTTATACATACAATGGAGTATCAGTCATGAGAAAGAAGGACATCTGACCTTTGTGACAACAAGAATGGCCCTTGAGGATATTACGCTAAATGAGGTAAGTTAGACAAATACTACATGATATCACTCTTATGTGGAATCTAAAAAAGCCAAACTTGTAAAAACAGACAGTAAAATGGTGGTTACCAGGGGACAGAGGAGGAGGGATAGGACAGATGTTGTATAAGTGTACAAACTTGCAATGAGTAGTAATAAATCCTAGAGATCTAATGTACAATAAAGTGAAAATAGACAACAACACTGGATCATAATCAAACGTGCTAAGAGACTAGATCTTAATTATTCCAGCCAGTAAAAAGAAATGATAATTATGACTTGACAGAGGTGCTTATATATCATTATAATTATCATTATAATGGCAATCATTACAATACATTAAGTGTACAAAGTTAACATATTGTACATCTTAATATATGTGAAATATATTTCAATTTTTTAAAAAAGAAAGTCGTTTCCTACACTAAGATTAAAGAAAAATTCCCCTATATTTCCTTCTAATACTTATATAGTTTAATTTTTTACATTTAGGTTCCTCATCTATTTGCAGTTTATTCTTGGATATTATGGGAGATATGATTCTAACTTTCTCCGTTTTCCAAATAGCTACCCAGTTGTTCCAGACCCATTTACTCAACGATCTATCTTTATGCTATTGATTTAAGAGGCCACTCTTGTCATAAGTTTCCATGTGCATTTGGGTATAATTCTGGAGTTTCTGTTCTATTACATAAGTCCATCCATGTGCTAATAACATGCTGTCTTAATTATCAAAGCATTAGGGTATGTTTTTCTAGTAGTCTTCACTATTTGTGCGTGTTTGCTTTTCTATGTGAACTTTAGTAGCAACTTGTCTGAATCCATAGAATAGTTGGTATTTTTATTGAGAATGTTTTGTACCCTTAATTTTGAATAGTATATTTAAGAGATCCTGAGAAACTGTGGGTATGATCCCTAAAACTTGAGCTCTCAAAGGAAAAATGGCTAAATGGCAAAAGACATTTAAAAATAAATTTTGACAATAGAATTAAAAATTGTCCATTCAGCACGATAAGGGGTAAAAATCAAAAAAAAAAACTAAAGTGGTTTTTAGGGGACCCACTCTGGAGGTTAACTTCTTTTTAATGTACATGTACTTTTAATGTCATCAAGACTTATTCTTTCTCCGTAGAATTGTTTTTTGACTATATCTCCTATTTTTGTATCCACTGTTACCACCCTAATTCAGCCATTCTGCTTTTGTCTCTCGCACTCTGGCAGCAAAAGTCCTAAGTGTCAGATGATCTTCAAAAAGCATTGGTAGTTATCTGTCTAAAACTTACATCTCATTTTATGACATCACAACTTAAAACCCCACAAAAATTCCCTGCTGCCTTCAGGAAAATTTCTGCATTATTAAGTGTAGTATTCAAGGCCTTTTATGACCTTACTCTGCTCAGTTTTTTAGGTTTATCTTCTCCATCCTCTTTAACCTGTGTTACACTGCTCATCAACAATCTCCATAACTTTGCCTTAAATGCCCTTAACACTCTTCTCCCATTGAAATTTCCTACATATCCTTCAGGACTCAACTCAAATGGCAGACTTGCTGGGATGTGACTCTGGCTTCCCTCTGTGCCACGTACATATTTACACTGCACACTGATCAATACTGTAGGTGAATCCCTAGAGAGCAGGTGCCTGTAGAACTCACCCAGCCTTCAGTACAGGACTCAGCACATAGTACAGTCCCCACAGCTTAGACAAATCGACAAAGGGGGCTAGTGTGGAAGATAACACAAAATTAACATCAAATAACCATGGTCTACTAGAATGTCATGAAAGAAAATAAGGCAGAATTTCCCCTGCATGTGTAGAGCAAGAACAGCAGGACATGGCTATGCTTCTTGCTTGGAGCCCTAGTAGAAATGATGGTAGGTGTCAATCCAGGAGTAGAACATATCAGTTCCTCTCTTGCTCACATCTTCTTTACCACAGAGAACAAGGTCACTGTTGTTCTTTATTCTCTGTTAGTGCAAATTGGAAAAGTGTCATAATAAATATTATATACACTATATAATATGTATATTTTAAAATATAATTACATATTTTATTTAATACATTAGTATACAGTGTGTAATATAATTATGTATGAGTTTAAGTATTATCTGTCTATATTGTATATAATAGATATGTAGAGTACATGTTATTAGCATAAATATACTAACCGAGGGGAGGCTACATCATGAATGACACTCTCTAGAGTTGTGCACAGAGCATCCTTCCCAACCACACACAGTGGCTCTAAGAGCAAATTCTCATCTATCCAATAAAGATAACATAATTATAGCTGAGAGGGACTAGAAGCCTGAGACAGCTGAGGGGGACGTCTGTGTCTCGGAAGGCTAGGAGAGCAAGGCTCACAGCCAAGGAACATACGTTCAGGTTTTGGCAAGAGTTTGCAGTTGTTACACAGGTGTGCTATTAGTAATCCCCGAACATGTGGAATGGGAAAGCTTCCAGGAGAAAGAATGGAGCAGAGGAGTTTTTAAAGAGAGACCATTGCCTAAATGTTGGTTGTCTGCAAAAATTCCATAAGAGTTTGTTTCTTTTTTGTTATATTCACTAGTTTATTTCTTAGACTCCACATTTAAGTGTCAACATATAGTATGCGGTTACTAGTGGGGAGTGGTAAGTGAAGGAGGGACAAGACAGGGGTAGGGTATTCAGAGGAACAAACTATATAAAATAAATAAGTTATAATGATGTATCACACAGCACAGGGAATATAGCTAATATTTTACAATAACTATAAATGGAGTATAACCTTTAAAAATTGTGAATGTTGTACACCTGAAACTTATATAATATCATACAACTATACTTCACTTAGAAAAATAAATTTAAACAATTCCATTAGAAATATTTTTAAATGTTTTGAGAGCATTTAAAATTATAGTACCCCTCTCTAGAACATGGCTCCCCTAAAATCAAATCAAGCTGAACTAGCCTCATAGTCTTTGTAATAGGTGGTTACCCTACCATGCTCCTTTTCATTTTCACATGCAACTGATGTCTACTGAGAGACCAGAGAAATGGCTTAGACAGATCCGGATTTAAGCCAGCTTTTTTACAATCTATTGTGTTAAGTTTCAACCTAAGAAGAAGGAATGTGGACTAGTTAAGGGTAGAACTACATAAGGTTATTTTTTGTAAGTGAGGTCTCTTTAGGTACTGTATGCAAAGTGTCAGTGTTGCAAGACGTGTTATTGAGTAGAAAAAATAAAAACAATGTTAAACCAGTATGTATGATGTCAGTGGTGTGTGAGAGAGGGAAGTATGATTTTATCTGCTTATATATACATTAAAAACATCTCTGGAAGCACGTAAAAGAATGTACTACCTTTGTTTGAGGATAATGAATAAGGGGCCGAAGGGGGACAGAGGGGAGAGAGAATCTTTTTGCTGTGTGACACTTCATAATTTTTATTCTAAAAACTCATGTGAGTGTATTACTTACTCAAAATAAATACAAATGAACAAATATACACATCTACAACTAGGCAGATTTACAGCTCATTTAGAAAAATTATTGTAAAACTACTGAGGGCTCAATGTACACCTTCCCAGAGGGGAGACTCTAATGATAATCTCCTCTACCAAATGATCCTCACCCAACACTGAGAAAAAATCACGTGGAAAGTGAGGCTGTCTCAACCAAGTAAAAACCCTCAGTCAGCTAAGCAAGATGAGAAAGTTCTAGAGCTCTGCTGTTCAACACTGTACTTATAATCAACAAGACTGTAACGTATATTGAAAATTTTGTTAAAGGGTAGATCTCACATTAAGTGTTCGTACCACCAAAAAACAAATTTAACTTAGATAGATAACCAACCTGATCCATTCTGTACTTCTTTGTATGGACCAAGAAGAAAAAGGTTAGTAGCTAAATTCCAAGGAAGTCATTAGTTGGAGGGTAAAATGAGAAAGTAACATGACCCTGTGGATTAATAGAAGTGACCAGAACCAAAATATGCTAAAAAGTAGTCCAAGTCCAAAAGAAATTACATGAACAATTTAAGCATACTCATGTGAGCTGGCAGCTTTTAAAATATCTGATGATTATGAACATGCAACTCACCAAACTTTATTATTGGTTTGGTTTTATTATTAGCAGTCTCATGTTAATTATATGAAGGTTTTGTAACTCAGCTTTCATGTGCTTTCTATCTGCAGTTCTCACCTAGCTCTACCTTGCTGCAGAAAGTCTGTACTTTGTTCTTTTTGTTGCCAGTTAATCATATTAGAATAGATCTATTAAGTAAACATACTTCTAGACTTTAGGATCATTTACTGTCTGGGGAAGCAGGAACTTTCGTGTATGATGTGTTAAGGTGTAAGCCACGGAATTAAGTGTTGAGGGCAAAGTATATATGTCTCCCCATATACTATGGCATATGAAATCTAGGAATTTCAGAGTTTGCAGTGGGCAGAATGGGGTGCTGAGGAATCTGTCATGGGCCATTTGCAATAATAAAGAGAAAAACTGTGTGGACAAGTTCCCTGCAAAGGCTGATCCAGAAACCTTTCCTCCTGTCCCTTTTGTTTTTGTCAATTACCACGATGGTGAAGGAACCAACCACTGGAGAGACACCCAGGAAAGTTCTCTTAGAAAATCCTTGTGCACACTTCTCTTTCTGCATCAGGAATGGACCCGAACATTAATTCCTTCATTCCTAGGGAATGTATGGAGTCATGATACTAATAAATTCTAAGATATTCTGCCTCATAGGGTCTCTGTCATATTTTTAGTTACCCCCAGAAACCAAAATCTTCTAAAAGTCATCACTGCTACAGTAATAGTCTGAGTATGAAGATATATTACACCTGATGCTATAACTGCCTTTCTAAAGATCTCAGCGACATCATGAGTTAGAGGGATTACTTGCTACTCAAGACAATTTTACTATAAATTCACAGAATTTTACTGTGATATTAAAAAAATAACCCCTTGAACTAACCTTACTTATATGGATCTTGATATCCCAGAAATTATTAAAGCATGTATACTTGGTTCCCAATTTTTTGTTTCTGAAATATGAGGAAAAGGTATCCCAGCCACACTTTTCCTAGCTCAGGATCACATAGCTCAGGATACATGTATTCCCTGAGGGTGCATACCACTGGAAGCACTTTTGTCAGCTCAACATGTGCATGCGCGTGCACACACACACACACACACACACACAACATCCACACAAAAATTTACAACAGGGAGAGAGAAAAGTAAAGGAAATTATTTACTTCTCTTTTACTTTGAAGCGTTGTAATTACATTTACACTGAATGTACTGATGAAAGAAAGTCAAAGATAACGTGAAGTCCCAAACCCATTATATATAAGTCAGAACCACATGATCTCTAATAAGGTATAGAACCATATTTAACAGCTCAACGGATCACTGCCATGCCCGAGTCTAACAGTGCTGACCACCTGGAGCAGCTCCATGAGTAAACGACAGACCCTCTTCTGTGAAGATTTGTTGGTGAAGGTGGGGGTCCTTAGAGTCGTGGAAGCACTCTGTCCCTTTGAGATCAGAAGCTCCATAAAGTGTTGGGGACTGGTCTACCTTTATAGAAACCCAGCTCCTCTTGATATGACACAAAGGGAACTCTAATATAATATTGAATAGAAGCAGTAAGAGGAGAGGGCAGACAGCAGAAGCAAGAAGAACTACAATCCTGCAGCCTGTGTAACAAAAACCACATTCACAGGAAGACAGACAAGATGAAAAGGCAGAGGGCTATGTACCAGATGAAGGAACAAGAAAAAACCCCAGAAAAAGAACTAAATGAAGTGGAGATAGGCAACCTTCCAGAAAAAGAATTCAGAATAATGATAGTGAAGATGATCCAGGACCTCGGAAAGAAAATGGAAGCAAAGATCGAGAAGATGCAAGAAATGTTTAAGAAAGACCTAGAAGAATTAAAGAACAAACAAACAGAGATGAACAATACAATAACTGAAATGAAAACTACACTAGAAGGAATCAATAGCAGAATAACTGAGGCAGAAGAACGGATAAGTGACCTGGAACACAGAACAGTGGAATTCACTGTTGCAGAACAAAATAAAGAAAAAAGAATGAAAAGAAATGAAGACAGCCTAAGAGACCCCTGGGACAACATTAATGCAACAACATTCGCATTATAGGAGTCCCAGAAGGAGAAGAGAGAGAGAAAAGACCAGAGAAAATATTTGAAGAGATTATAGTCGAAAACTTCCCTAACATGAGAAAGGAAATAGCCAACCAAGTCCAGGAAGCGCAGAGTCCCATACAGGATAAACCCAAGGAGAAACACGCTGAGACACATAGCAATCAAATTGGCAAAAATCAAAGACAAAGAAAAATTATTGAAAGCAGCAAGGGAAAAACGACAAATAACATACAAGGGAACTCCCATAAGGTTAACAGCTGATTTCTCAGCAGAAACTCTACAAGCCAGAAGGGAGTAGCATGATACACTTAAAGTGATGAAAGGGAAGAACCTACAACCAAGACTACTCTACGCGGCAAGGATCTCATTCAGATTTGATGGAGAAATCAAAAGCTTTACAGACAAGCAAAAGCTAAGAGAATTCAGCACCACCAAACCAGCTTTACAACAAATGCTAAAGGAACTTCTCTAGGCAAGAAACACAAGAGAAGGAAAACACCTACAATAACAAACCCAAAACATTTAAGAAAATGGGAATAGGAACATACATGTCGATAATTACCTTAAACGTGAATGGATTAAATGCTCCCACCAAAAGACACAGACTTGCTGAATGGATACAAAAACAAGACCCATATATACACTGTCTACAAGAGACCCACTTCAGACCTAGTGACACATACAGACTGAAAGTGAGGGGATGGAAAAAGATATTCCATGCAAATGGAAATCAAAAGAAAGCTGGAGTAGCTATACTCATATCAGATAAAATAGACTTTAAAATAAAGAATGTTACAAGAGACAAGGAAGGACACTACGTAAGGATCAAGGGATCAATCCAAGAAGAAGATATAACAATTATAAATATACATGCACCCAACATAGGAGCACCTCAATACATAAGGCAACTGTTAACAGCTCTAAAAGAGGAAATCGACAGTAACACAATAACAGTGGGGGACTTTAACACCACACTTACACCAATGGACAGATCATCCAAAATGAAAATAAATAAGGATACAGTGGAGGATTACTGGACTGAATGTCAATATTATGACATAGTATGAGTGTGTTTGTTTGGTAATTGCAATCATTGTTGCTTTTGTTGTGGTCATCCATGTACAATGCTTGGTGTCAGTCTATTTATCTCTTGTAAAAATAAAATACAGTGTGTGTGTGTGAAAAAAAAAAAAGAAAATAAATAAGGAATCACAAGCTTCAAATGACACAATAGACAAGATAGATTTAATTGACATTTATAGGACATTCCATCCAAAAACCACAGATTACACTTTCTTCTCAAGTGTGCATGGAACATTCTCCAGGATAGATCACATCTTGGGTCACAAATCAAGCCTCAGTAAATTTAAGAAAACTGAAATCATATCAAGCATCTTCTCTGACCACAACGCCATGAGATTAGAAATCAATTACAGGGGAAAAAACGTAAAAATCGCAAACACATGGAGGCTAAACAGTACATTACTAAATAACCAAGAGATCACTGAAGAAATCAAAGAGGAAATCAAAAAATACCTAGAGACAAATGACAATGAAAACACGACAATCCAAAACCTATGGGATGCAGCAAAAGCAGTTCTAAGCGGGAAGTTTATAGCTATACAAGCCTACCTCAAGAAACAAGAAACATCTCAAATAAAGAATCTAACCTTACACCTAAAGGAACTAGAGAAAGAAGAACAAACAAAACCCAAAGTTAGCAGAAGGAAAGAAATCATAAAGATCAGAGCGGAAATAAATGAAATAGAAACAAAGAAAACAATAGCAAAGATCAATAAAACTAAAAGCTGGTTCTTTGAGAAGATAAACAAAATTGATAAACCATTAGCCAGACTCATCAAGAAAAAGAGGGAGAGGACTCAAATCAATAAAATTAGAAATGAAAAAGGAGAAATTACAACAGACACTGCAGAAATACAAAGCATCCTAAGAGACCTACTGCAAGCAACTCTATGCCAATAAAATGGACAACCTGGAAGAAATGGACAAATTCTTAGAAAGGTATGACCTTCCAAGACTGAACCAGGAAGAAATAGAAAATATGAACAGACAAATCACAAGTAATGAAATTGAAACTGTGATTAAAATTCTTCCAACAAACAAAAGTCCAGGACCAGATGGCTTCACAGGTGAATTCTGTCAAACATTTAGACAAGAGCTACCACCCATCCTTCTCAAACTCTTCCAAAAAATTGCAGAGGAGGGAACACTCCCAAATTCATTCTATGAGGCCACCATCACCCTGATACCAAAACCAGACAAAGATACTACAGAAAAAGAAAATTACAGACCAATATCACTGATGAATATAGATGCAAAAATCCTCAACAAAATACTAGCCAACAGAATCCAACAACACATTAAAAGGATCATACACCATGACCAAGTGGGATTTATCCCAGGGATGCAAGGAATCTTCAATATATGCAAATCAATTAATGTGATACACCATATTAACAAATTGACAAAGAAAAACCATATGATCATCTCACTAGATGCAGAAAAAGCTTTTGACACAATTCAACACCCGTTTATGATAAAAACTCTCCAGAAAGTGGGCATAGAGGGAACCTACCTCAACATAATAAAGGCCATATACAACAAAGCCACAGCAAACATCATTCTCAATGGTGAAAAACTGAAAGCATTTCCTCTAAGATCAGGAACAAGACAAGGATGTCCACTCTCACAACTATTATTCAACATAGTTTTGGAAGTCCTAGCCATGGCAATCAGAGAAGAAAAAGAAATAAAAGAATACAAATTGGAAAAGAAGAGGTAAAACTGTCACTGTCTGCAGATGACATGATACTATACATAAAGAATCCTAAAGATGCCACCGGAAAACTACTAGACCTAATCAATGAATTTGGTAAAGTTGCAAGATAGAACATTAATGCACAAAAATCTCTTGCATTCCTATACACTAATGATGAAAAATCTGAAAGAGAAATTAAGGAAACACTCCCATTTACCGTTGCAACAAAAAGAATAAAATACCTAGGAATAAAACTACCTAAGGAGACAAAAGACCTGTATGCAGAAAACTATAAGACACTGATGAAAGAAATTAAAGCTGATACCAACAGATGGAGAGATATACCATGTTCTTGGATTGGAAGAATCAATATTGTGAAAATGTCTATACTACCCAAAGCAATCTACAGATTCAATGCAATCCCTATCGAACTACCAATGGCATTTTTTACAGAACTAGAACAAATCATCTTAAAATTTGTATGGAGACACAAAAGACCCCAAATAGCCAAAGCAGTCTTGAGGGAAAAAAACAGAGCTAGAAGAATCAGACTCCCTGACTTCAGACTATACTACAAAGCTACAATAATCAAGACAATATGGTACTGGCACAAAAACAGAAACATAGATCAATGGAACAAGATACAAAGCCCAGAGATAAACCCAAGCACCTATGGTCAACTAATCTATGACAAAGATGGCAAAGATATACAATGGAGAAAAGACAGTCTCTTCAATAAGTGGTGCTGGGAAAACTGGACAGCTACATGTAAAAGAATGAAATTAGAATACTCCCTAACACCATACACAAAAATAAACTCAAAATGGATTAGAGACCTAAATGTAAGACCAGACACTATAAAATTCTTAGAGGAAAACATAGGAAGAACACTCTTTGACATAAATCACAGCAAGATCTTTTTTGATCCACCTCCTAGAGTAATGGAAATAAACAAAATAAATAAACAAATGGGACCTAATGAAACTTCAAAGCTTTTGCACAGCAAAGGAAACCATAAACAAGACGAAAAGACAACCCTCAGAATGGGAGAAAATATTTATAAATGAATCAACGGACAAAGGATTAATCTCCAAAATATATAAACAGCTCACGCAACTCAATATTTTAAAAACACACAACCGAATCCAAAACGGGGCAGAAGACCTAAACAGACATTTCTCCAAAGAACACATACAGATGGGCAAGCAGCACATGAAAAGCTGCTCAACATCACTCATTATTAGAGAAATGCAAATCAAAACTACAATGAGGTATCATCTCACACCAGTTAGAATGGGCATCATCAGAAAATCTACAAACAACAAATGCTGGAGAGGGTGTGGAGAAAAGGGAACCCTCCTGCACTGTTGGTGGGAATGTAAATTGATACAGCCACTATGGAGAACAGTATGGAAGTTCCTTAAAAAACTAAAAATAGAATTACCATATGATCCAGCAATCCCACTACTGGGAGTATACCCAGAGAAAACCATCATTCAAAAAGACACATGCACCCCAATGTTCATTGCAGCACTATTTACAATAGCCAGGTCATGGAAGCAACCTAAATGCCCATCGACAGACGAATGGATAAAGAAGATGCAGTACACATATACAATGGAATATTACTCAGCCATAAAAAGGAACGAAATTGGGTCGTTTGTTGAGACGTGGATGGATCTAGAGACTGTCATACAGAGTGAAGTAAGTCAGAAAGAGAAAAACAAATATCATATATTAACACATATATGTGGAACCTAGAAAAATGGTACAGATGAACCGGTTTGCAGGGCAGAAATTGAGACACAGATGTAAAGAACAAACGTATGGACACCAAGGGGGGAAAGCAGCGGGGGGTTGGGGGTGGTGGTGTGATGAATTGGGCGATTGGGATTGACATGTATACACTGATGTGTATAAAACTGATGACTAATAAGAACCTGCTCTATAAAAAATACATTTAAAAAAATTAAAAATAAAATAAAAATAACAGATCAATGTTTTCTAACATATTCTGAGCACCTGTTTCAAATATAGCAGGGTGCTACCTGCTGGGAGGCAACAACACTGAATTATTGGGATCTTTTCACTCCAGCAGCTCCCCAGTGGCAAGTGGGGAGCAGGAGAGGGTTGTTACACCTGCCGAAGTATATCTGATGCAAAGTATGAAGTGATGCAGTGTCATATTTGAAGCTCCAATAAAATCAATTTAAACACATTTTCACGTGATCTTGTTGGGAGTCCATTCACATCCAAGTTTGCATTTTTCATTTGCGATAAAACAAGCAATACCCAAACCCACCCAGAGATGCTAAAGCAGATCTGGGCTTGAATTTAGAAGTAAAGGACCTGCTCCTTCCCCCAGTGTTCACCATCTCAGGAAATGGGACCTGTCACCCAGTTGTCCGACCTCCAAAGACAAGAGTCATTCTTGGGTTTTTTTCTTCAACTCTCACATCCAATCCTTCAGCAAGCCCCTCAGGCTTCCTTTCCAAACTATATCCCAAACCTGTCCTTCTCTCCTAATCTCACCTAATACCATCATGGCACAAGCTACTATTATCTTTTACTAGATTTACTATCAGAGCTTCCTTATCAGTCTCATGCTTCCATCCTTTCCCCCCCTATAATCTTCACACAGTAGTCAACATGACCTTTTAACACCTGAATCAGCCACCTGGTTTTAAAAACAAAGTTTGTTTGGTATATAGCCATTTGTTTAAGTATTGTCTATGGCTATTTTCATGACACAGCAGCAGAATTAAGTGCTTGTGAGACAGTATGGCTTAGGGAGCCTAAAATATTTACTATCTAATACTTAAGACTTTACTAAGCCCTCCTTTAAAAAATAAATCAGACCAGGTCACCGCCCCTTCCAAAAAGGCTCAATAGTTGCGCTTTACACTTGGAAGAAAATCCAATTGTCTTACTTTAGCTCACAAGACCAAAAATGCTCGTGATATAAATATGTTAAACAAATGGGAATAAGTCACACTGTTTCATCCACTTTGACCTCTTTTCTATGCCAAGGGTGCCACATTCAAACAGTGAGGAATGTATGTCTAAAAACTCATTATTCAGGTTTTAGGAAAACTGCTTAGATGAGGTAGGCAAACCACAGACATCAGGATCAAGATCACAGAGACCAGGGTTTCACACCCAGCTTGAGCACATGCTCTCGCTGGATTCCTTTTCCCATTTGCCAAACTGCAAGAATGCTATTTATCTCAGGGAGTGCTAGAGGGAATTAAATGAGATCATTATGTAAACACACTGGTTTACAAACTTCAGTCATGTCCTTTCCCAGACCAAAATAAACACCCTTCACTTTTCAACCTGTCCTCATACGGGCCCTGGATATTAAAATTCTACGTGCTGCAGAAAGAAATAAAAATAAACTACCTTTAAAGTTTTTCATGTCTCAGATGTAAATTTCATTTTTTTTTCTTTTTTTCTTTTAACTAACTGAACCATTTTCTTCTTTTGGAACTTACATCCTTTATGGAAATCAAATACAAGCTCCTCTTTGCCAACCAGCCAAGACGTAGTTACATGCTAATATTTTCACTTCTGGAATCTTTTTTTTTTTTTTTTTTTTTTATAAAAGTGTTTGGCAGACACAGTAATGAAGCCAACAGGGGCTTTTCTATTGCTTCAGATCCAAGCAAACCCCTTCGATGTCATCTATGTTACCTTATGATGCATGGAAACAGAATTATTCTTGCAATACTCCATCTCGGGATACATACTAGTTTAGCTCATGCTGAGCCATTAGTCAAGAAAAGGGGTCTGGAAGGAAATACTTCAAGTGTGTGAACTTGGTTCTGGTTCAGGTTATTTTAAGACAGGATTACAGAAAGACCAGTCAGCCGTCTTTGGCTTACCCCACTGAGTCACAGAGTGTCGCCTCTTCCTAAGACCTTGAGATGGAATTTAGGTTCAATTAGTTAATTTGGGACAGAATCCTAGCAAACACCAGTGGGGGAATAGAGAACAGGACAGGTAAACAAAAACAGTCAATACAGGGCATGTTACTATGCAGAGTAACTGGAACTTAATGAGAGCCAGAGAACCTCCAAGTTACCCCCGAGGGGTGAAGAAGCCAGGATACTCACGAATTAACTCCAGTAAGTCCCTGGATGAAGGATGTACTCAGGGGCAAGGACAAAGTGGATTCAAGCCACTGAGGAAGCAGAAGCTGCCAGTTGGTCCATGTGAAGGATAATGGAGGCCCAGTGAGCCATAGGAAGGATGCTGACACACCCTTGCGTGAAGCGTGTGCCATGCAGGCAATCTCAGTCCCCAGACCCGGGTGGGTACGTGCAACCCTACTCCAATTTAATGCTGAGGCCAAGGTACAGAAAAGAAGATAGAGACCATGTCAGGCCTAGGAATACTGATTCACTCATCAGATGTTAATTGACGGCCTACTGCAAGACAGAGGGCCTGGTCGTGAACCAAATGTTTGCAGCCCTGGCTTATTTTCCCCACTCCACACCCTCTACACAGCCTAACCTCAGCAAGTCACACTCCGTCAAGGGCCGGTGCATCCTCACACGTTCTGCTGGTAACTTTCCCCCTGAAGGATCCCTGTTCCTTCTAGTCTCAGCTCAGCACTCAGCAACCTCGGCCCCTGGAGAACTTTGCGTCCATCTCTACTAGACTTTATCCAGCTGTATCGTCGTCAGTTCTTTCATGTCTGTCTGCCCCTACCAGGCTCTGGGCTCGGTGGGTCACAGAGACTAAGCACCAGCACAGAACTCAATAAACGTTTCATTGAACTGCACAAAAGGAAAGTGCAAGCAACAGAAGAAACCAAGCCTGGATGACGACATTTTCAATAGGGTAGAGCATATTTAGAAACATGGAAATATGCTCGTAAAACATTACCTTAAATATACACAGAAAAAGTCTAGACAGATAATAGACGACCACTTTTTAACAGCGAACTGTGTCTTTGGTTTACCTGTATTTTCTAATTTTACTGCCATGAAGGCATATTAACTATAGTATTTAAAAATTAAATCAACCTTTAAGAACAATGCAAGGCTTACTGACAGAAAGTCAGGGTCAGGCCAGTTATAGCTCACAGATTTCAAGGCCAGTCACGGAGGCCAGTGAGTAACTGAACAGGCAGGATCCAGGCAGAAGAAGGCTTTGAAATTGAGGCAGCTCCTCCCTCTGATGGGAACCGTCACCCATGACATGGCTCTCAGAGAGGGACCATCTGGGACTGTGTGGGGGCTGGCATATTAGGTTAAGGATGCGGTAAGAGAACCAGGGCAGAGCGGACAGGGGGATTGGAGATGAGAACAAGATCCTCACTACTTCCCGACCCCAATTTCCTGGACTACTTCTCCTCCCTCTTGTCAGCAGCCTCAGCTTTAGCAACTGAGTTATTATCTGCAGAGCATCAAACAAGGCATGGGAGCCAAAATAATCCCCCCTCTGATGATCCATTTCTCTGTCTCTTTAAACACTGGACTATCAAATTAGAGAAACTTGAAAGTCATAACCCTTCACACTCATTTTACAGACGGGAATATCAAACATCAAAGAAGAGGAACATCTTAAACCAGAAGTCATTATTTCACTCAGCATGCCAACTCACATAGATTGGGAGTATCTGGTAGAAGGGCTATTTAAAGACTTTGAGGCCACAGTCAGGCTTGATGATAGAGAAAATTGTGGTTGATTAGTAATGTCTGCATGGCACCGGATAGGGAAGAGGTGACCCGCATGCCATTCTCTCCCTAGCCCTTAGCAGCAGCAGGATAAGCAGCATTTATGATAGAAGTCGCACACGGAAGGAAGATGATATGGCACCAAAGACATTTTCTAAGTTTATAATATAAGGAAACATACTTTGATAAAGTCATTTCATCTTTCAAAGTAACTAAGAAAGTAAGTGATAGAATGAGGATTCAAATTCCTATCTGCCCAACCCCAAAACCCATGCTCTTGCCTGCTATCCTTCAGGGTCCCCTTTGGTGACTGCCTCTTTTCCATTATCTCCCAATGCCACCCCCCTCACTCAGCTCTGACAGCTGGGCTCCTAAAATAGCCTCAAGACTCACCTGCTTCTAATTTCAATAGCTAGTGCTCTTTGCCTCGGACACAAAGACACAATGTCCCAAGTCTTCTCTTTCAGGTCCCCCATTGTCACTTTCTGCACTTTACCACTGAACATGTCATTTGGCTTCAGCCCTTCCTTTCAACCTGCTCGATTTATTCAAATGTGCAAGAATGACGCACAAGTTACACTAAGACAAACCCAGCTGTGTGCCAGAGATAATTATTTCCAAGTAATTAAAATGAGCTATGGGCTACCAAATTAAACACCAAAATGTGGTTCTGTACTTTCTCTCTATTTGCCTGGTCCGGTCTCTGGCTGTCAAAAGAAACTGCTTGCTCCCCGGCCCCAATACGTTAATCATCACTGTTCAGCAGCCTTATTAAAGGATCGCCTCTGCATGAAAGACTTTCTACAGCTCAAGAGAGAACCTCTGGTCTGTAATGAAAGGGCTCCAAGGTGACCACTTATGCCACGTGCTGTTGGTGAGCTCCCCAAAAACTGTCCCAAACATCTAGAACCAACCGAGATGTCATAGGACAACAGAGGCAGTGAGGAAAGAGGAAGGAAGTAGCAGAGATGCAGGGAAGGGAGGAGCTGCCCTGCCCACTCATCTATTGCCTTCACTCTGAACCTTCTGGGGAGCTATCTCAAATTCCTCTCAAACTCAGGTCCAGGACTCAGAGACTCAGATTCAGAGACTTGCATGCAAGTTCTTTTCTGAAAGAATATCCTCAGGAGAAACCTATAGGACTGTGAGGGAGGTGGGCAGGGGGAAAATCTAGACAAAAAATGTGCTTCCATGAAAAATCTCAGTCTGATCACATGAGGAGCTCAGAAGCATAAACTATATCACAGAGTTTGAACCACCCAGAGGCAAGGCAACTAGGATATTATATGCCTTCATCAGTCAGTCATTGCTGAGGGCCAGCCCTTTGTGGGAATGACCAGGGGTTGGAGGTGCATGTCAAAGACCATCTCAGAAGAGAAGCGTATGTATAAGCCATTAGCAGCCTGAACCCACAGCAGCTGGGAGAGGGGTGCCCCAGTGAGGCAAAAAAGACTTAGGCGGGGCGCTACCAGCACCTGCTCAACTCTTGTATATTGTTTCATGATGTTTTGATAGAGAATGTCCAACCTGGAAGTGATCTCAAAGTGGGGGGTCCTGAACCTGAAGTTTATGGCCTCCACCATACCCACTCTTTTTTTTTTTTTTTGGCCAATAGCAAGGTAATTTATCTAATCTGTTCATCTCTCTTATGTTTTACGCATTGCTGAGTAGCAAACTTCAGATGGACATATCAAATACATGAAGCATTACAAAGCAATGGCCCAGATTATATATGATTGTGTAGTTCTAGGTTGCTATCCATATCAGGTAATTAAAATTTTTTCAAACGACTGATTTTTGAAAAGCATATTTTAAATCAGAAGCCTATCTTGCTCAAAGTTGCTAAATTTTTGACTTGTTTATTTTCATTAAAAGTTATACAGGGTTTCTGTCTCCTTAGATACTGCATAATTGTTTAAAATTAACCCAATCAGAACAGAATGCAGGTGATAGGTTTTACTGGTTCCGTGGAGATTAAAATACGAATTTTACCAACTGTTTTTTTTTTTCTTTCATCAAATATCAACCAAGGGTAAATAAAACAGGAAATAACGAAGGAAAGCCATCTGTGGCATATAAATGTATGACAAAGGATATCAACAAAATTTTGGAAAAGTCATCTAAATTTTTTATAGTTCTAAAAAGTATCCAACTATTCTAAAAGGAAAAATAAAAACAATATAAAGACAGTAACGGAGAAAGCAGCACCTGCTTTTTTACATAAGAACAATCCCCATAGTTTCATAAAATATACTCTGGAGTCACAGCCCTCACATTCTATGTATTTTAGTTTTATACTTAAAAACATAACTAAGAAAAGATCAATTATCACCCACTGCATAATACCTTTAAAATTCTTCAATACATCTTTACCTTTTCACTTCTGCATCGTATGTCCACTTGTTACAATTTATGACTACCAATTAATATATGATACAAGAAATGCACATACTGTCAAAGTTGCTGACTTTATAACTTTTTTCTCTACAATTTTCTATTTGAAATAAGTGAATCAAAGCCCTTTTTTTCTTTTTTACCCTATTGTTTTTTCTCTAAAAGCCACTCAGCTCTTAATAAAAAGAAATAGTAAGTACTAGTTGTAAAATAATCTGTCAATCAATCAGGCACTTACACTTTGGGCAGACCACTCATGGAATTTTAGAAAAGATTTTTTTAAAACACAAATAAAGGAAAATCACAATTAAATTAAATGTGGATTGGAAACTCCATTTTATATTGATTTTATTACTAGAATTTGGAAAGAAACCTTGTGACTGTATTAAGCTAATGTTGTAATGGGTGAAATGAAAGAGACAATTAGAACCTTGGCCAGTTGATCATGGAAAAAGTGTTCCCCCTGAGCCCTTCATTCAAGTACCTGGGAGGAGGAGACCATCCCCTTCTACTTAATTGGTCCCTGTAAATCTTTTTTTTTTTTTTTAACATCTTTATTGGAGTATAATTGCTTTACAGTGGTGTGTTAATTTCTGCTTTATAACTAAGTGAATCAGCTATATGTATACATATATCTCCATATCTCCTCCCTCTTCCATCTCCCTCCCACCCTATCTCACCCCTGTAGGTGGTCACAAAGCACCTATCTGATCTCCCTGTGCTACGCGGCTGCTTCCCACTACCTATTTTACATTTGATAGTGTATATAAGCCCATGCCACTCTCTCACTTCGTCCCAGCTTACCCTTCCCCCTCCCCATGTCCTCAAGTCCATTCTCTATGTCTGTGTCTTTATTCCTGTCCTGCCCCTAGGTTATTCAGAACCTTTTTTATTTTTTTTTAGATTCCATATATATGTGTTAGCATACGGTATTTATTTTTCTGTTTCTGACTTACTTCACTCTGTATGACAGTCTCTAGGCCCACCCACCTCACTACAAATAACTCAATTTCGTTTCTTTTTATGACCAAGTAATATTCCATTGTATATATGTGCCACATCTTCTTTATCCATTTATCTGTCAATGGATACTTAGGTTGCTTCCATGTTCTGGCTATTGTGAATAGTGCTGCAATGAACATTGTGGTACATGACTCTTTTTGAATTATGGTTTTCTCAGGGTATATGCCCAGTAATGGGATTGCTGGGTCATATGGAAATTCTATTTTTAGTTTTTTAAGGAATCTCTACACTGTTCTCCATAGTGGCTGTTTCAATTTACATTCCCACCAACAGTGCAAGAGGGTTCCCTTTTCTCCACACCCTCTCCAGCATTTATTGTTTGTAGATTTTTTGACGATGGCCATTCTGACTGGTGTGAGGTGATACCTCATTGTAGTTGTCATTTGCATTTCTCTAATGATTAGTGATGTTGAGCATCCTTTGATGCGTCTGTTGGCAATCTGTATATCTTCTTTGGAGAAATGTCTATTTAGGTCTTCTGCCCATTTTTGGATTGGGTTGTTTTTTTTTGATATTGAGCTGCATGAGCTGCTTGTAAATTTTGGAGATTAATCCTTTGTCAGTTGCTTCATTTGCAAATATTTTCTCCCATTCTGAGGGTTGTCTTTTTGTCTTGTTTATGGTTTCCTTTGCTGTGCAAAATCTTTTAAGTTTCACTAGGTCCCATTTGTTTGTGTTTTTATTTCCATTTCTCTAGGAGGTGGGTCAAAAAGGATCTTGCTGTGATTTATGTCATAGAGTGTTCTGCCTATGTTTTCCTCTAAGGGTTTTATAGTGTCTGGCCTTACATTTAAGTCTTTAATCCATTTGGAGTTTATTTTTGTGTATGGTGTTAGGGAGTATTCTAATTTCATTCTTTTACATGTAATTGTCCAGTTTTCCCAGCACCACTTATTGAAGAGGCTGTCTTTTCTCCATTGTATATTCTTGCCTCCTTTATGAAAAATAAGGTGACCATATGTGCCATGGGTTTCTCTCTGGGCTTTCTATCCTGTTCCATTGATCTATATTTCTGTTTTTGTGCCAATACCATACTGTCTTGATTACTGTAGCTTTGTAGTATAGTCTGAAGTCAGGGAGCCTGATTCCTCCACCTCCGTTTTTCTTTCTCAAGATTGCTTTGGCTATTTGGGATCTTTTGTGTTTCCATACAAATTGTGAAATTTTTTGTTCTAGTTCTGTGAAAAATGCCATTGGTAGTTTGATAGGGATTACATTGAACCTGTAGATTGCTTTGCATAGTATAGTCATTTTCACAGTGTTGATTCTTCCAATCCAAGAACATGGTATATCCCTCCATCTGTTGGTATCATCTTTAATTTCTTTCATCAGTGTCTTATAATTTTCTGTATACAGGTCTTTTGTCTCCTTAGGTAGGTTTATTCCTAGGTATTTTATTGTTTTTGTTGCAGTGGTAAATGGGAGTGTTTCCTTAATTTCTCTTTCAGATTCTTCATCAGTAGTGTATAGGAATGCAAGAGATTTCTGTGCATTAATTTTTACGATACCCACCTCCTGACCTCAGGGATTATATGATCCCACTGAAATGGTTTGCAGAACGTGTGCATATGAAATTGACAGGGAATAGAGAACACAGGTCGCATCTGATTCTCTGTAGAGTGCGTGACCCACTTGAGTTTAGAAATTCACCTCTGAACTTCCTCAGAGCACAGGGCAGCTATAATTCAGCCGTTTCCATGAAGCTTTCCCAAACTCTTCCCTTTTTATCTGGTGCATAGGCATAGCTGGGGGCCTGGGGAGGGGACAAGATGCCAGCGTACATATTCCAAAGGTGGTAACTGTGTTAATAATTTTGAAGGTGGTGATGAGGACGATGAAAGCTAAAGTTTATCCTAGAGCTAAAGTTTATCATGTACTTAATATATGCCAGTTATTTTCCTACACTTGTGTGTGTTATCTCATTTAGTTTTCAAAACTGTTCTTTGAAGTAGGACATACTATCCCATTTTCTCCTACAAGAAAACTGAAACACTGAGAAATGAAATAACTTGCCCAACTTCTGATAGTTAGGAAGTAGGAAAGTCAGTATTTGAACCCAGGCAGTCAGACTCCAGAGCTGCAAGGATGTTGAAGGAAGCCACATAAAATATGTGACTGAAGCATCAGGATTCAGATCATGAAGCAGCAAAGATACACAAAGGCAGTGGCTTTTCAATGCTCTAGTCTCCCCATTACCAAGGGCACAGGTCATGCCTTCCCCCCTCCACCACCAGGACACAGCAAGTGCTCAAGCAACATTGGTTATATAAGTGAATTAATTAAATGGTTAAACAAGGTAAAGTGAGTGTAAAAGTGCCTAGCTCAGTTCCTAGACTTAATGGGTACACAAGCAATGGTCATTTCCTTTCTACGAAAAGAAAGTTATTTTTCCATCCTGTTCCCCCAGATACCCCAGCATGCCTCAGAAAACAATGCCAGGTACAAAATTTACTGAACTGAACTGAAAGGGTGTAAGGAAGGGGAAGAGACTAAAAAAGGTAAATGAGAGTGGGCGTGCAGTGAGGAGGGAAAAAAGAAATGGGAGAAGAAAACCAGGAGACAGGGAAACGAAGTGGCCAAACTTCTACGGTTAGATGTACACCCAGCATGTCCAGTCAGCAGGATGCTGCCCAACATGTCTGCAATTTTATTTGCGAGAGCCTGACGTAGCTAGCATCTGTAATTGCAAGTTCCTATGCAACCTCCAGCTCTGAAACGGAAAAATGCTCACCTGCGTTGGAGAGGCACTGAATGAGGACGCATATTCATCTTGCCCTTCTTTCAGCCAGGCCCACACAACCCCCTGTTTCTCCATCATTTTTTTTCTCTCTGTAACATTTTTTCTCCTTTCATCCTTTAACGCCACAGCACCACCTACCGTCTCTGGATGCAGAGAGGTGAGACACACTCTGCTTGGGCCTGAGGGAGATTTTAACATCACCCGCAAGCATGCTACTGGGGACCATTCATCAGCCCTGTGACAAGCCTGGCCGAGGTAAAATTGCCATTCAGCATTTCAAATTGCAGGCTCTCTCCTCTCCCCTATTCACTGCCAGGCTCTTCCTTCCCCCTTAAGCATTTTCTCACAAGACTAAATGGGTAATTCAAAGAGAAGGAAAGTCTCCCAGGAAATGAGACACAGTACGAGGCCAGCCACGGAGTTTCTTATACTTTTACTAGGATCACCTGTGGCTAAAAGGAAAAATGGCTCAAGGGAGATAATTACTCTGGGAAGTGATGCAGGAGGCTGATGTGCCCCTTGGTTTAAGACCACACAGACAGAGACTGCCACCGCAGAAAGAATGCACTGGACTTAAAGCCCTAAGATAATACCAATCATGACAAAATTGAATGCACGGTGCTTGCTGAAGGAGAAAAGTTAATCTCTCCTCAGTTACCCCAGTCGGCTTCATTCTCCTCACAGGCAGCTGCCCACATCCACTGCCATGTCCAGCTGGACTTCCACACCAGCCAGAGAAACAGTAATTGTGCCTGTTATTTGCCCATTTTTCTCAGCCCAAGCCCACCTTCTCCATCCTACTGTGCCATGATGGCCTGGGAGTCTGCAAACTGGTTCCCGGGTGCCCCTGTTCACTAGTCTCCAGTTAGGGTCTGCATTGGAGGGCCTGGGAGGAGATAGGGTGGGAAAGCGACTCTCTCCTGTGTTCAGCCCACGTTGGTGTTATTCCAACAGCATCAGGTAGTTTCTGTGTTTCTCAGGATTCAGGATAATAGCCCTATAACATCCCCACTCTATGGCGCCCCCAAGTGGGCTGAGAATCAGACACATGGCAAGCCCTGAGCCTCAGCACCCAGCCCTGCAGCACCTCCTCCCCCTCAGGTACCTAGAGCTCCATAGCATCCCTTTTCCCCAGGGTGATTACTGCTTCCTGCCGTTACTACTTCCACACTGCTTCAGTGTCTGTTTTTTCTTTCAGCCTTCCAATACCATGTAACCAGTTCCCTGGGCTGTATCCCGTCAGTCTGAGATGCCTGGGGTGTTTCGGTTTCCTGACTGACACAGTAAATACTGTGCCAGGGGGATGAAAAGGTGAAATGGGTTTTGAGAGACTAAGGACTGCTCTACAAGTCCTGCCCACTTTTTCAGGCAGGACATCAACAGCAGTTAACAGGCACCAGAGAGTCAGACAGACTTGGGTTTACATTCTGGCTCTGCTGCTCACTGTTTGTAGAGTGTTAGACAAGGTACTTAAAACAGTCTGGCCTTGGTTTTCTCATCTGTAAGATGGGAAGTCATGATACCCAATACACAGAGTCTTAGAGGGATCAAATAATGTATGATCCACACACAAAATGCTTTGTGCAGAGCCTGGCACATAATTAGCCTTCAGGAAAGATTACCTTTTTTTTTTTTTTTTTTTAAACCATCATCATCAGATTTCCTAATGCAGACACATTTGGGAAAGAAATTTCCAGGTTCTGGGTTGATCTAGAATACTCTGTGAATCCCTGAGCTGATAGCAGAGAGATGAAATTCCAGCCAAGGGAAGCCCTGGCCAGGAGAGCTGAAACAAAGGAGGCAAGGACATGACCTATAATAACAGCTATCTTTAGTCACTGCCCAAACTATGCTAAATGCTTTACATGCATTTATTCAGTTCATCTGCATAACCACCACATAAGGTGGGTATTATTGTCTCCATTACACAGACAAGAAAACTCAGTTTCAGAAGTAAAAAAAAAAAAAAAAATCTTGCCCCAAATCATGCCAGGAAGCAGTGGGACTGGACCTCGGCCCTTGTCTGACTGAGTAGTTCTAGAACGCATGCTCCTTACCATTAAGCTACCTGGTGGAAGGAGAGAGAAGGTCACAAGCTAAGAGACATCACAGAATAAAGCTGGAAGGAATATATGGAAGCACCACTTAGGACACAATGATAGCAACATAGAACACACTTCGGACAACTCCTTGTTGTACATCTCAGGACACAGGCGGCCGTGTGAAGGCATCATAGGAAGCTAGGCAGCAGTCGTGTCTCAGCCAACATCAAACAGCTTACCTATTATACATTCAAAAGACCTTCAGTCACTAGGGTCCTCTGAGACTCTCAAACTGTGAAGAATTTAATATACAGAAGCCCACTGGGAAGGTCAGCTCCCAGGAGACTCTCCCCACCAGGCACTCAATAGCCAACTCCATGCAGATCTCCCATCGTGAACTCCAGCAATCAAAGCAGGTTCTGGGCTCCTTGCACAGAGAAAACTGCAGCCTCCTGCTATCTGTATGAGAAAGCATGTCAATCACTAGGCTCAGTGCATGCATATTACATACACGCTCTTAGTCTACAACTAAAGAAAATTATTAATCACTGCTAATAAAGTAAGTAAGCACTTCCCGTGTCATAATGAACTCAGCCAAGGCTCAGTTCAGTGGGGCCCATCAACAGCTTTGTAATCAGAATGAGAAGTCAGAGAGGCCTTTGGAGCAAAAGAGCAGCTGGGAAAAGGTCCCACCAAACTTGGGCTGTGCCAGAAATCCTGGCACAGCAAAATAAAGAAGTAGAGGTGGGGTTCGAAAGATAGTCTAAAAACGACTTT
This sequence comes from Balaenoptera physalus, assembly GCF_965194825.1. Taxonomy (NCBI): domain Eukaryota; kingdom Metazoa; phylum Chordata; class Mammalia; order Artiodactyla; family Balaenopteridae; genus Balaenoptera; species Balaenoptera physalus. The sequence continues at coordinate 99,909,365 of NC_138896.1, read as the reverse complement.
GTTTGCCTTCATTTGCTGGAAGGGACGGTTTTACAAAATGCTTGGTGTGAAAGAAGAGTCCCACTCGCGATCCCCTTTTGCTCATCTACCAGCTGGAAGAACTTCAAGCCCCAGAGTAGGACAGTACAACAAGGGGGAAGCAGGCCAGCCTCTGAATTCAAGAACAAAAGATGGCCCCCACCAGGGTCACTGGAAAGGACTTTTATGTTACAGCAGTTAGCAGGACTAACCCTAACTACTACGTCACGTATCCTGCACAGAGGAATTCCCAACCCTTAATCCTTTTCCTCAGGTACCTTTCTTAAAGATCACAAAAAGGATTTAAAAGAAACAGCAGGGCAGGTCTAGAATCCTCCTTCTGGAGGTTCCCCCGGGTGAGCAGGTTGGATTGTAAGTGGTGTCCACAGCTTGGCCACAGAAGACACAAGCACTTTGGAATGACAGAGAGCTGGACACTTTCAATTAAATAGCCGGCCACTTTGAAAGCACGCCGACGAAAAACATGCCTCGCTTGACCTGTCAGTCACTCCTTTTTAGGAATAATAGAGTGTCCGTGCTTTGACTGCTGTCCTCCCGAGAATCAGAGGAACGCTGACATGATTTCGTAGCATTTCAAGGTCAGCAACGTCTCAACAGCAGGTGACAAACATTAAAACTGAAAACAGAATACTCCAGTTGACTGGCAGCAAGAGCTTAAGAACAAGAAAGGAAATATTGCTCACATGACATTTTATCTGTCCATCCAAGCACCAGAAGAATATTGCCCAACGCACAATACACTTATCAGGGTTGGAACCCAGTGGAAGTGGGTATAAAAGTGATTTTTTTTTCTTTGGGAAGTATTGATTTTTGTAGCTACCCCATAGTAAGCCTATTACATTGGTGACACTAGCTGCTGTAACAAATGATCTTGAAGGTGCCAGGAGTCTAAATACGACCGAGTTCACACCTTGCTCAGGTAACAGTCTATGGAGGCGGCTCCTGTTCGGTGACCTGCTTTCATACACCTGGTGAATGAGGAAACCAGGCTACTTCCGACTGTGGCGCCACCATCCCCTAAGTTCTTGGGGTGGCTTCCAGCCCAGCTGGCAAAAGGAGTAAGAATGCGTTTAATATACACACAGTTCTTATAACTCTGGGCTCAGAAGTGACACCTCACTTCCACTCATACTCCATTGGTGAGATCTAGTCTTTGGACCACATCTGGAAAGAAGGGAGGCTGGAAAATGTGGTCCCTAATTGAGGAACTTCCCAGAAACAGTTCTATAATGAGGAAAAGCAGACCCAAGTATCAGTGGACAGCTATCCATGACAAACAGTGTGCCTGACTTTCCTCAGCTATAACTGTGAAATTAATTTACTTTGAGATGAAACATAAGTTATCAGTCAGTGTAACTTACACATGGGATGTGACTGACCACAATTTTGAGTGAATGAAATTTAGAAAACAATATGCAAAATCATACAAATATGAAGCAAACCACCTTCTTGTTATTAAAAGAGGTGGCTTATTTTCCCTTCAAGTCTTCTACCCTTTTTAGAACAAAAAACAACTCTTTTTTAATGAAATATTTGAGAACAGCATTTCAATAAGTTATTGCAGGAGGAATTACCCACTGGCTCCTGTCAGCAACAGGTAGAGGTAATATTCCCTCCTAAGTACAGTATTTCCTTGGCTATTCAGGCTGGTGAAAAGGAAACACTGGCACACATAATCTCCAAATATGTCAAGCCCAGACCCAGGGACACACATAAAAGTCTTACATGATAGTTGCAACTTTTTAATAAACATTTATTTATCCAGGAAGAACTTATTATTGGTTTCCTCTTTATCAAGTACATGTATCTGTCATCTTTGTTAACTCGCTTTCATTTCTTACTCTCTTCCTTTTTTTCCTGTGAAAACCGACAATTTCTTTGAGGGCTATTTCTTTTACTTCTACTCCCAGTATCTTGCAGAGAAACTGTCTTTTCCAGACAACTGTATGTACTGAGTGTATTTGTCAGCTTTTGCTACAGTGTAGCTGTGTAATAAAAAGACCCTAAATTCACCAGCTCTCAAAAATAAGCATTCATTTCTCACGCATGAGCCTGCAGGCATGCTGTGACTCAACTGAGCTTGGCTGGGCTTGGCTCCAGGTTGCAATGCGTTCTAATCAGTTCTACATGTCCCTTTGTTCTCCTTGAACCAGCTGCCTGGAACGTGTTCTTCTAATGCAAGAGGCCAAACCAAACCACACAAATACAAGTAAGACTCTGCTTACTGTCACATTCTCTCACATTCTGTTGATCAAACCAAGTTATATGGCCAAATTCAATGTTAATGAAATGGGGAAGTACTCTCCTCCATCTAAGGAAGCACCAAAGTCACATGGCAAATGATGGAGAAAGATTCCCCATTCTCTTACCAGTAAAAAGTTGGAAAAAAAAAAAAAAAACCCATCTACCTATCAGATAAATTTTTATTTCCAAAGTGCCCTGAGAAAACCCTGCACTCAGACAGCCATCGTAACTCAAGGGGGCAATGGAGTGAAAAGAAATGCAGATCTCTGAGAATTTGCTAAAAAGCCAACCTGTGACCTCACTTGGAAACACCCCAAATGTATTAGTATTTAACTTTTCATCAAATATCTCCATTTGTATTTCATAAAGCTGTCAATTTCAGATCTTAGAACGAAAGGTGACAGAAAAGCTCATTTATCTCAATCCACTCTCATTTCATTGATGAGATCTAGTCACACAGCTGTGTTGAGAAGGGAGCTTGGAAAATGGGGCTCCCTAGGGCATTGTGATAATGAGGCTCCTGAGGCCACATCTGGGTTCATCATCCGAGTTTCCACAACAAAGTAATGCCTGAGGTTGTGAGGGGCAAGAGCAACATATGAACATATTAATCAATTTAAAGAAAAGAATCATTATATAAGTCATAGTGCAGGTAGTTTGTGACTGTGGCCATAATCTTGAGGGTAACTAAAATTTGGAAAACTCTAAAGCACAACTCTTCAAATATTGGACCCAGTCCTTCTGCTAAAGCAGGAGATTTCATATACATGAAAACACTCAGACCCCAAACCTAGCTGTTAAATCTCAGGAAATTAACCCAAAGATAATGCCCAAAGGAGACACTTTATAGTGAAGGTACAAATTACAGCTAAGGAAGAAATCCAAAACTCACGCTGTATTAATAGAACTATGGGCTTGAGATTATCAGAGGCAAGTGTCCCACTAATAAGGTCATACATGGAAAATTAAGTCCGGCTGGAACGCAACATTTTAAAAGTACACAAATGTGGAATCTAGAAAAATGGCACAGATGAACCGGTTTGCAAGGCAAAAATAGAGACACAGATGTAGAGAACAAACGTATGGACACCAAAGGGGGAAAGCGGCGGGGTGGTGGTGGTGGGATGAACTGGGAGACTGGGATTGACATGTATACACTATTATGTATAAAATAGATAACTAATAAGAACCTGCTGTATAAAAAATAAATAAATTTTAAAAATCAAAAAAATAAAAGTACACAAGTGATATTATAAGTAGAGATCCAAACACTAAGAATTCTTCTATTCTAATCAATAACTTCTTTTAATTATACATTTATATCCTTATCTAGCTTTATATTTAATAGTTACATTAATATAATCAATATAGTTATAATTTTATTTTCTGCTTATTCACTTGCTGTGACTGTCACACATTTTCCCATGTTGCTACATTTTTTCCACATTATAAATGTTAACATTTGCTTAATAACCAATCAAGGTATTCTTTGATATACCATAATATCACTTCCCTGTGTTAAGTATTTAAATCAGTCCCATTTCTTCATATTGTATATAATGCTTCAATTAATTGGTTAAATTTTTGTTTACATAGTAAATTGAGATCTAGGGGTTTTTTCCCAATCTACCAATCTAATAAAATTATCCAAATCGCAGAATTCCACACGTGGGACATGCTCTTTGCCCTTTCCTTAGAGTTCCTATTCCCAAGAGATAAATCATTAGGTTGGGGTGTTTTTGGCACTCAACTGTATCACTGTGGTCAAAGCATTCTTCTGTAGAGAATCAAAAACCAAATCTGAAATGGAATTTATAGTTGTATCATATATACTTGATCCTTTGACGTTATCTTTCATCAGAAATCACACCAGTGGTCACCAAAGGGTGAAGGCTTGACCAGAGCTGGAGGATCAGCTTACAAAACAGTTTACTCACCCAGCCATAAAAAGGAACGAAACTAGGTCATTTGTAGAGACATGGATGGACCTAGAGACTGTCATACAGAGTGAAGTAAGTCAGAAAGACTTAAAAACAAATATCGTATATTAACACATATATGTGGAATCTAGAAAAATGGTACAGATGAACCAGTTTGCAAGGCAGAAATAGAGACACAGATATAGAGAACAAATGTATGGACACCAAGGGGGGAAAGCAGGGGGGTGGAGGGGGACAGGGGTGGTATGATGAACTGGGAGAATGGGATTGACATATATACACTAATATGTATAAAATAGATAACCAACAAGAACCTGCTGTATAAAATAAATAAAATAAAATTCAAAAAACAAAAACAAACAAACAAAGACAGTTTACTCACATGGCTATTGGCTGGAAGTCTCAGTTCCTCACCACATGGGTCTCCAGAGTAGGACTGCTTGAGTGCCCTGATGACAAGGCAGTGGGCTTCCCTTAGAGTGAGTGATCCAACACAGAGCAAGGAAATCACACTACCTTTTATGACCTAAACTCCAAATTTGCACACTCTTCTTGTGCTTTCTTTTTCCTCCTATTCACTAGAAGCGCATCACTAAGTCCAGCCCACACGGGAGAGGAGAATTAGTCTCCATCTCTCGAAAGCAGGAGTATAAAATAATTTGAGGACTTATTTTAAAACCACAACAGTAACCACTAAACTAACATAGAATAATGGGCAAAGTATAGATTTCATAGTCACATCTTTCAAATTCTGGCTCTGACAATTATTATCTATTTAACACTGAGCAAGTCACTTGGTTCAGTGCCCCTGACGTCTTTATGCATTGCTATGCCAGGTATTATTTATTGTCTGCTTGCCTCACCTTACTGATACTCAAATAAGAAAATGTAAAATGGTGAGGGTTTTTAGGAGCCATAAATTAAGATTGGATATCAATAATGGCCACCATCCAAACAATGATCATAACTCAAGACTCTTTAGGTGACAAATACCTCTCACTTGAATCACACTCAAGAGAAGTTAGAGGAAAAATTGAATGTATTGGTTCACATAAGCAGAGGTACTTCAGGAATAGCTGGATCCAGGGTCTTATGTTGGTACAACTCTTTTTGTTTCTGTCCCTCTTTGACCTCAGTTTTTCTCTATTTCCCTTTTTGTATTGGTTCCTTGATTTCAGTGCAATAACTGCCTTTCTCCATACGGCTCTGAAGAGGATTAAAAGCTGCTCGATCTTATATCATCTTCAAAGCTTATTATCTTAAAGGTAGAGAAGACCCTTTCTCTCCCAGCATCCGTATCACATCTCAGGGAACATTCTAATTAACCCTTGTTCATCACTGCCATATTCAAAACCCTGAATGCCTTCCCTTCACAATTCCAGTCAATCAATGTCTTCTCCATAGACCATAAGCTCCTCTACAATCTGGCCACCACCTACCTCTCTGTCCTCATTCCCCATCACTCTGACCTCACTCATGCTATTTCAGTCACACTGCCCTCCCTGCTACAGCCTCAGGGCATTTGCACCTGCAGTTCTTCCTACCCAAAAACACTTTTCTCTAAGATATCGATGTGGCTTATTCCCTCACTTCATTCAGACCAAATGTCACTTTATCATAAAGGTCTTCCATGAACCCCCTTTCTAAAATTGCTACCCACCATCCCTACCTTCAATCACGCTTCAATCCTCTCACATGCTTTTTAAGTTTTTAAGTAAAACCATTATCTGACACTTAATTGTATTCCTCTTTACAGGTTTGTTTTATGTCTTCTTCAACTAGAGTGTAAATTCTCTAAGCACAGAGACCCTATTTCACTTACTGTGGTATACACAACAAAACCTAGCACTTAACACATAGTAGGTGCTCAGTAAATGCTGCTGCATAAATGAATGGAAATGCTAATCCACAAACCAAACACTGTGACTGGAGAATAGAGTATTCTGAGACAAAATGAATGACGTGTCCCTCCAAGGGGGATCAAGATTGATACTAAAACCAGGACAACATGGCATTGGCAGTGGTCTTCCAAAAGAAAAGCACAGTACAACTTATTAGAAGCAAAGGGAAGGAATGCAGGGCAGGCAGAAACCATAGCTATCACCAGATTGGATTTATCCCAATCCCACATGAAACCCTGCAAATAAATGTGAAAGGGCAGGTCAGAGAAAGATAGAGTAGATTTTAAAGCTGTTATATATATACTGTCCCAGGCACACAGCCAAAACCACTGTGAAGCTCATGCCAATTTCATCGCCAAACACACAGAACCAAGAAATACCCCAGCACACAATTTATCACAATGCCAAATGAAAATTCCAACAAGCCCAAGCACTCTGAATTAATGATCATAAACGAGGGGCACGGCATTAGAAAAGTGAAAAGCATTTTGTGCAAAAGCAGGCGTCAAGAGAGAGGCATTAAATCCAACCACGGTACCATGAAAAGGCAAAGTAGAGGTGGAAAGGATAATTTCTCAAAAAGTAAGTTTCTGACTCAGAGAACGGATTGATAGCACTATGCGTTCTTTATAGGAAAGTTCCCAACAGTGAATTTCCTTGTCATCGTGATCTAATATTGGTTACCAGCTATGACTCTTATTCATCACGTTCTATATCTGCACCATAGTATCAACAATATCAGGGATTTCTTCAGCTGTGTTTCACGGTGCCACTAGGAAGAAAGGGGCGGATTTTGTATTCAAGTGCAAACCAAAGTGTTCCAAATCTATCTAGGCTCGTAAACACTATAAATGACCTGGTTTGGGGCACACAGGTGCCCAGCAGAGCTGTAAAATGTAAGGCTGGTTTGCTCCACGTCTCTCTTGCTCTAGAAAATGTACTTCTCCTTACAATCAGATTTAAATTAGGCTGCTCCACATAAAATCAAATTGTTTCTACTCACTCTCCAGCCTGTTCTTTCACGCTCCAAGACAACTCAACTCTCATCTCCCTCCTTCTTTGATGTCTATAAATTGTAGCTACCTTTTTTTGAGTGCCTGATACCTCCTGCTAAACTTCACACAAAGTCTCCAACCATCATGACAGCCCCTCAAGACAGACATTATCATCTCCATTTTAGAGAAAGGTCATGATTCAGTGCTGTTGAGTTGCTTGAACGACCTCCCAAAACTAGTATGTGGCAGAATCAATAATTCAACTTGGATCTGTCTGATTCAAAAGCCCACACTCTCTCAATTTTTATCATGTGCCCTCCACTGCCAGTTACAAAGTTCTGCCATTACTTCCTTCAACTCTTTCCTGGGTTGACCATTCCAGCTGCACTATTCTGATTCCAACCTTCATGGCCTTATGTTTAGATCACTACAATCACATCCTGGTTCACCCCCACAACACCCATCTCTTCCAACTCCAAAATCTCCTGAAATAGTATTATCCTCCTGTCAGGAAACTTAAGTATTTCCCCAGTGTTGTCAGATCAAGCGTAGACATTTCTACTAGTCTGCTATTTTAACAGGAACTTCTGCCCCTCTTACACTACTAGGCAGCAAAGGTCTCTGTGATCTGACCCTGCCCACTTCAGCCAGAGGGCACTTCTAGCTGTCTCTACCATATTGGTGTACTGTCCTAAATCCTCTAGACGGGGCCAAAGAGACAGAGACAGTGAGGGAGAGAGAAACTGACACAGAGAGGCAGAGGGACACAGAGACATAGACAGACATAAAGTGGGACTTTGAGATAGAGAGACATAAAAACATGGACACAAAAAGAAACACGGAGAGACTGGGACTTGAAACAAGCTGGATTCCAGAGTCTGTGAGCTTCTAAGACAGCAATCTCCCCTTATCCATGGGGGAAGTGTTCCAAGACACCCAGTGGATGCCTGGAGCCACAGAGAGTACTGAACCCTATTTATTGATAGATTATGATTTTTTCTATACATACATACCTAAGATAAAGTTTAACTTATAAATTAGGCACAGTAAGAGATTAATAATAATAATAATAATAAAAGAGAACAATTATAGCAATATACTGTAATAAAAGTTGTGTGAATGTGGTCTCTCCCTCAAAAAAAAAGAGAGAGACACAGAGAGAAGCAGAGACACAGAGACTTAGAGATAGCACAGACATAGATATGGAAAGAAAGACACGGAGAGACTGAGAAAGAGAATTAAAGATAACATAGAAATAGATATGGACAGAGAGAGACACAGAGAAACAGTGAGATAGGGAGGATAGAGACAGAGAAACAGAAAGACATAGATACAGAAACCCAGAGACATATACAGAGACAGACACACATGTATGTGTGAGAGATAAATAGATACAGCTTTAGATCAAGACCCACTCACTTTCCTCCTCAGTGCTGTGGATTACCGAGCTTTCACTATCTTCCAGGAGTCTTACATGTTCTCAATGTTGCCTTCGGCATCATTTTAGGATATATGTACTATGATTTTCCCCATTTTACAAATGGGACACCAGAAGATCTTACAAGTTGACTTGCCCAACTCATAAATGACAATAATATTTTAACCCAGGGGCGCACAACTCTCAGGCCAAGATGGTGGATACCAGCAGCTCTGAACTGGTGATGATTTTTCTCCCCCAGAAACACGTTGCAACGTTTGGAGATGTTTTTGATTAACACATGGTAGAGATTAGGGAAGGATGCTACAGGAATCCAGTGAGTAGAGGCCAAGGATGTTGCTCAACATCCTACAATGCACAGGACAGGCCCCACATCAAAGGCCTTCCTGGACCAAAATGTGCAAAGTGCAGAAGTTGAGAAACATTGGTATAAACACATAAGCTGATTCTAACAATTTTCCCTGTCTAACTTGTACCAGTCCTTCTCTCCTAAACATCTAAATCACCTGATGTATTTATTCATTAATTCATTAAACACCTAATTAGTAAGCACTGAGGGGAAAAAAAAAGATTAGAACATGGTTGCTTTACAGTCTATTACAAAAAGACATAAGCAGTATATGCGCATAGAGACTCAAGTCAATGGGTCAAGGGCCATGATAAAGATGTGTGCAAAAGACCATGGGAGCACAAAAAGAGGCATTTAACTCAGGAAATACAGGGCCAAAATTCTTAATTCGAAATCCTGTAAAGTTTCAAAAACTGAAATAACTTCTGCAGAACAAAGCAATCAACAAAATGCAAAGACAACGTACGAAATGGGAGAAAATATTTGTAAACTATGTATCTGATTAGAGGTTAATACCCAAAACATATAAGGAACTCATACAACCCAATAGCAAAAAAACCCAAAAAAACAAAAAAAACACATGATTTTTTTTTAATGGGCCAAGAACCTGAATAGATGTTTCCAAAGAAGACATACAAATAGCCAACAGGTATATGAAAAGGTGCTCAATGTCATGACTCATCACAGAAATACAAATAGAAACCACAGTGAGATATCACCTCACCGGTGTGAAAATGGCTGTTATCAAAAAGACAAGAGATAAACATCAGTGAGGGTATTAAGGGAACCCCTTGTGCACTGTTGGTGGGAATATAAACTGGTGCAGCCACTATGAAAAACAGTATGCAGGTTGCTCAAAAAATTTAAAATAGAACTACCATATGATCCAGCAATTCCACCTCTGGGTATTTACCCAAAGGAAATAAAATCAGTATCTCAAAGAGAGATCTGCACTCCCTCGTTCATTGCAGCATGAATAACCAAGATATGGAAACAGCCTAAGTGCCTGTTGACAGATGAATTTTTAAAATGTGATGTGATATATAGATAGATAGAGATATATTATCATACTATTTATGTGATTACTATATATGACAGATTATTATTCATCCATAAAAAGAGTTCCATTATTACCACATGGATAAATCTGGTAGATACTACGCTAAGTGAAATAAGCCAGACACAGAAAGTTAAATACTGCATGATGATCTCGTATGTGGAATCTAAAAAAGCCAAACTGATAGAACAAGAACATAGCAGCAGTTGCCAGGGGCTGGAGGTTGGGGAAAATGGGGAGATGATGGTCAAAGGGTACAGACTTTCAGTTACAAGTAAGTTCTGGGGATCTAATGTACAGCATGGTAACTAGTTAGTAATACTATCTTGTATACTGAACATCTGCTCTTAGGAATTTCAAGTGCTCTCACCACAGACACACACAAAATCAGTAACTCTGTGAGGTAAAGGATGTGTTAACTAACTTGATTGTTGTAATCACACAGTGTATACACATTGTGGTAATACACAATGTATATCAAATTGTTACATTGTATAACTTAAATACAATTTTTTATTTGTCAATTATACCTCAGTAAAGCTAGAAAAAAACTGAAATTAGAAGTTTTTAAAACTCAAAGATTTTTTTACCTTAAATTTAGCACCAAAATCATCTATGGCAAAACCCAACTTGAACTGAAGTGAGGTGTCACTTCCATACCAGTGACCCTGCCAGTCCTAAGCACCTTTGCTGTCTCTGCTATTTTGTAACTTTTGATTTAACTACATTACGAAAATAACAGAAAGAACCAAATATATTCCAGTGGATTACAGTGATGAGAACAGGAAATACCATACCAATAGCACACAGGTAGAGTCATTGCAAAAGACATGGATGGACCTAGAGATTATCATACTAAGTGAAGTAAGTCAGACAGAGAAAGACAAGCATCATACCATTTATATGTAGAATCTAAAAAAGTGATACAAATGAACTTATCTATAAGACAGAAATAGACTCACAGACATAGTAAAGAAATTTATAATTACCAAAGGGGAAAAGGGTGGGGAGGGTTAAATTAGAAGTTTGGCATTAACAGACACACACTCATGTATGTAAAATAGATAAACAACAAGGACCTACTGTACAGCACAGGGAACTCTACTCAATATCTTGTAATAACCTATAATGGAAAAGAATCTGAAAAAGAATATTTATAACTGAATCACTCTGCTGTACACTTGAAACTAACACAACATTGTAAATCAACTATACCTCAATAAACAGAAGAAAAAAGTTTAATCCAGGTCTATCTGTAAGACATCTACTGATAAATACGGTGAAGAATCTATATGACTAAAAGAAAAAAGACTAGTTATGTGAGTTTTACAGTGATAATGATGGCCAAACACTAATGACAAATGGGAAAACATTGCAAAGCTTAAAAAAATGAAGATCTGGACAATGTGTTGAATGGCTTTTTGTTTATCAAAGAGTGGACATATGCTATTGACTAGTCTTTTGGTTTTGAAGCATGCTAGAATGTACTTTGAAGACGTGAACACCAACAGTAAGTGTGAATATTCCAAGTATCAGCTGCAGAAAAATGACGCGTGCCGTAGCATAAAATATCGTAATCAAAGGGATACACGTTCTGCTGATTGTGAGAATTACATTGACAAATTTGCAAAGATAATATCAGATGAAAACCTTAGTCCTGAACAAATTTGCAAAACCTGTAGGACAGCTCTGAACTGGCACGGTGTTCTTAGAAAAACATTAACAATGGAGAACATAAAGAGGTCTTAAGAATGCCAACAAACACCTCGACTCTGCTTTCACATGCCAATGCCTCAGACAGTTTTAAGAAAAAAAAATGGCAGTAAATGAAACAAAGCCAACATCCAAGATGCTACAGCATGGGTGTCATCTGAAACCATTATGCTAAGTAAAGAAGCCAATCATAAAATGCCACATATCATATGATTGCATTTATATAACATATCCAGAATAGGGAAATCTAGAGAGATAGAAGGTAGAATTGTGGTTGCCAGGGACTGGGGAGGAGGGAATCAGGAGTGGCTTCTTCTAATGGGCACATGGTTTCATTGCTGGATAACGAAAATGTTCTGAAATTAGATACCACTGATGGTCACACAACTCTGTGAATACACAAAATACCACTGAACAATTTCAACTGGTTTTGCATGGTAAATGGATTCTCTCTCAATAAAGCTGTTAAAAGATTAAAACATTAGGTAATCAGAAAAATCTTTTTCTGACAGATTAAACCATACTTGTACCAAAGGCATAAGTTAGACTAGAAGCAAATTTTATGTCTGCGGGTCTCTGGCAGAGAGACCCTGTGAAAAATAAGGTCTTTGGCTCCTACTTCCCCACAATGTGACATCTAATAATATAGCCCCATGTCCAAGGAATTTTATGGTCTGTAAAGAATAAGTACAAATACTCTTTTAAAAATTCTATGCTTGCTACACTGAACAAGGAACTAAGGAATTCAAGATTTCCTTAAATAGTTCAGTCTTGAAGATGTAATTTACACAGCTGTTAATGTCAGAACAATGTTGATCAATCAAAACATTAACAAAGGCTTGGCACAGAGTTTGAAAATGAAGTTTTGAAAATGAGCTTGCATGTGAAGATTTGGAGGACTCAATGCACATAATGAAAAGAAGATAAACAACCTTGCTTACCAAAAAAAATGAGAAAACGAAAAGGAGCTGTCATTGAAGAAACGCTGAACTTTAACCATTATACACCAGATATGCTTTCCTTGGGTGACAAGGACATGGTGGTGTTAAATACAAGTAACTGTAAGGACATTTAAAATAATGATGCTACTGTGAATCTGGGTGAAAAAATCCATAGAGGTGAGTATGATGAACAAGTAGCATGATGTAATAGTTGGCTTTGAACAATGTGTACTTGTCAGTAAGTAAGAGATTAAGGAACTTCACTCAATTAACAAGCTACCACCCGAATGAAAGCTTATAATGAAAACGATGATATTGGAAAAAAGACTGTTTTCAGGCCATCAATTATAGTGACGATTTATCACTTAAGAATCCTGTTTGTGCTCATGAGAGGTCCAGCAAAGGCAAAACGTATCTTCCTCAAACACGCAGACTGAAGAACATTGACCCAACATATAAGTACAGGTATTTTGCTTAGTTTGAACTCGTACACATTTGAAGTTTAACTGAAAAGTTCTCTTTAAAATACAGTCCATATTTATCAATGGTCTATTTCTTCCACTCTTTCACCCCTTCCTATTTGGCAAGCTCTACTGTACATTTCCATTCCCTTCCCTTCTCTAACATAAATATGTTTTAAAAGCATGGCAGAACCCTAGAAAGAGAAAACATTTGATGTATCTCCAACTTCATTTTTAAGTTAGTCAAGGTTGACTATTGTTATAAAAATACAATTCATCTCCACCATATCCTGGTAACCAGCAGTAATAGTGGTATACTCTCTTGATCTCCCTTAAGTGGCTATATTCCAGCCTCTACTCTTCCATGATTTAATGTGAAACTTGAGAAAGTTACCTGAATTTGATGTATCTCAATTCCCCCTGTGTAATGGCTGTATTAATACCTAGTGTACCTTGTGGGAAGGTTATGAGAATTAAATGGCACAGTGACTATAAAAGCATGTTAATAAAGATAAAATTCTACATATAATAAAACCTAAGTTCTACTTATCCCAAGACATATTCCTCAGAATGGTAGTCACAAAAGATAATTTGAGGGAAAAAATGGTTTCTGAAAATATGCTTGGAAAATGGTGTCTGATCTACCTTTCTTTTGGAGATTCCAATTGCATATAAAAGTATAAAAAGCTTTGGGGGGTTCTAAGTATAAGAAAAAAGCCTTGTGATTAGAGCTTGGCATGAGGCTCAGACAGACTTCAGTGTGATTCTTAGCTCCCCCATTTATTGGCGATGAATTTTGAGGAGATTGCTTAACCTCTCTGAGCTTCTATTTACTCACCTACAAAAATGAGAATGAAATAATCCCTCCCTCATAAAACTGTTGAGGAAATTCAATGAAGTGGTGTGTATAAAGAACTTAGCAGAATGTCTGGCATCTGGCAAGTCCCTGATACATGGTAGCAATGATTCCTTTTGCCTTACTATTATCAAGTTTTGCCTAACTCAGCTTTTTCCAGAGGTTTTGGCCATGGAACTTCGTTTTTCCTTGTTATACAGGAAGATAGTTCCTCCGGCATAGCTTCGGGAAGCCCCTGTGTTAGGGAACTAAAATAACACGTTCTCCATTTCTCCTTTCTTCACTTTATCAATTTTTACCATCATTAGTCTTAAACCAACAATGAGAGCTCTCCAGAGAGGAATGGCTCCTTTGCCTCACGAAATGAGAGGATTCTTCCTGAAAACAATAAACATTCCCAAGACAGTATGTAATTAAGTGCAGATGAGTGTTTCTGAGAACAAGACGACAAGGGTTCAGAGGAGGGAGTGAGCCCAGGAGGATGCTGGGATATCCCAGCTGTCCTGGGGCACGGGAGACTTGGGTGAGTTTTCAGGTGCGGTCGGACTTGGGAACTTGAGAAAGATGTGTGAGTAAGAATAAGAAAACACATTTTAGGACTGCATGTAGCCCTTTCAACACATATTTTTGCCCCATAACAGAAGAAAACTTAAAGCTTAAAATGTTTCCCATACATAAGCTACTTGACTTCACTGATTGTCCCTAATACCTGTTTCTCTTCTCTTAAATCAGCAGGAGTGCTTTCCCTTGTAATCTCTGTCTGTGTGGGTTCCCAAGAAGAAAACCACTGGGGACACACCACCCAATGTACCTATTCCTGAAAGAGGCTTCTCTCCTAAGCCTGTGTGCTTTGCCATCTTCATCAAGAGGGGAGGTGGTGGGAGCGAAGTCTCATCATTTAGAATCCCATGAGTTGAGTCCATGTTCAACCTTTTTGTTTTTCCCAAAATTCTAGGACAAGAAAAGTCAAATCATTTCAATTCACATGTCAATTCATGATCAATTTTTAGTGGCTGCTCAAAGCACTGTGTTGAGAAGGATAGCAAGGCCACACCTGAGCCCAACAAGGAAGGATTCTGTGATCAGTTTAGTGCCGTCTGCTGAGAACACAGGAGGGGGGGTGGCAGTCAAGAGCGCCACATGGCTGTCATCCGCACAGGAACAAGAGCCCGTTTTCCTATCCCCTGAGCTGTACCACAGACGCCCAGAGCCAACGACCCTGGTAATGTGAGGGCATAGAGAACCGTCCTCCTCTCCCATGACACCCATACAAATCCTCCTTCGTGTTCAGTCATGCTCACCCCCCCACGAAGAAGCTAAAGCAGAGGGGGGTGGAAAGGAAGAGTGCCCAAAACAGCCCGCTCAGGTGGCCTATCCCAATAACTGCCTGCAGACGAGACTCACATCCGAGCTGGAATATAAGCACAGCTCCTCGAGATCAGGGACAAGGTCAGATTCATCTCTGAGACCTGACCGCATACCTTGCAGTAGAAGCAGACCAAGGTTCAAGTGCTTAAACTAGCACTGAACTTTTCAGATTTCTAGTACTCTTTACCATATTTATCTAAATAACAGCTTCTCTGAGAGGCTACGAGATCCCCAGGAAAAATGCACCAAGTTTTCCTCCTGGCAACCTCTAAATCCCCACAGCTCTTCTTTTGCAAAAATAGGTGGGGTTCTATGTTTCTATCTCATCTCTTCTTGAACGGTCCTCTCCAGGGCAGGGACTGTTTTATCTCTCTGATTCCTCCTGAGCTTAACCTTGAGACTGGCACATGACAGAGCTCAATATACGTATATAAAGGGATTGAATAAAACAAAAAAATCAACTCATTATATTCAAAAGCAGGAACGGGAAACTCCTTCTATTGGAAAAGTTTCCTATACTCGATTTTTAAGTAGAGGAATCTTTCGGTTCTTGAATTTATGAGAATCTACCACTTTATTCTGATTGAGAGGTAGCAAAAGGGATGAAAGATATCTGCGAAAATAAGAAGCTACCCTGAAAAGGGATACAGAGCTAAAGAAAAGAAGCATGGTAATTCTTGCCCTGAGTCACACTGCTAAGGCATGACGTAGTTCTCATGATGCTAAGAATTATAAAAATCTAATAACAAAGGCCTAGAGTAAGAAGTGGTACACATATCCAGAAAATGTATGTTCTGGCTTAGGAACTGTTAAGTTAACCCATAAAGCTGCTGTTGTTTTAGTCTATAATCATAAATCCTTAGAGATATTTTTGGCATCATAATTTGTTTTAAAATTTAGAAGACACAAAAGGCTTTTATAAAAATGATATGCCATTTATAGAAGACCATGCAGATGGCTTGGGATGGGGTAGTGGAACAACCAAATGGAAGAGCAACTTATTTGAAATGGAAATTCATTTACTGGGTATTGTCTCTAATAGAGGAAACATCCATGTCTTGCAAAGTTATGAAAATTTGGACATCTGTAAACATCCATCTCATGCTTATTGTTTTCGGCTTTCTGTGAAATCTGTTTTTGAGAAGTTAGTTTTCTGCTCTGTATAGTTATGACATACAATCAATTCAGTAACATAGCACAAAATTTTAAAATAAAGTTAACGTGCTTTGATATTCAAAGCGTCAACCTGATTCGTTTTCTCATCCTGAACACTCGCCTCTCAGATGAGATTTATTTTTCCTATGCCAAGTATGGATTTTAAAATCAAAGTAATTGAAGCCATTCCATACAGAAAAATACTTCAGGGTCCCTTATAACATTTTCTGTAAATGCATTCTGAAATATGAAGCCCAAGCTAGGTATAATCTTGACTGTAAATGCCTCCATGAACTCGTACAGATTTCTGCAGGATAAGAATGGCCATTGGCCAGTCTCCTTTTTACAAAGAAAGTAGCTCAAGAAAAATGGCCCTGGACTTCCCTCTTGGCGCAGTGGTTAGGAATCCGCCTGCCAATGCGGGGTACACAGTTTCGAGCCCTGGTCCAGGAAGATCTCACATGCCGTGGAGCAACTAAGCCCGCAAGCCACAACTACTGAGCCCGCGTGCCACAACTACTGAAGCCCGTGCACGTACAGCCCCTGCTCTGCAACAAGAGAAGCCACCACAATGAGAAGCCCACGCACCGCAACAAAGAGTAGCCCCCACTCACTGCAACTAGAGTAAGCCTGGGTGCAGCAACGAAGACCCAACGCAGCCAAAAAAAAAAAATAAAGAAAAATGGCCCAAAGAGGTTAAGAAATGGTCAAGGTCCACAGTTAGCCAGAGCCAGAAAAGACTCCAAACCTCCATCTTAGTCCAGACCCTCTTCTCCACAGTGTACTGACTATGCTCTACCAACAAGAAACCCCCCAAAATTTCTAGGCAACCATAAAAGAAGGTTTCTATGAGTTGTTATTTATTGTTTTTGCAAATGATAACCAACTGCAACACAATATAAACTCTATGACAGCACAAACGTGCATCTGCTTTGCTCACTGGTATCTCTAGCACCAGAAGAGCGCTTGGCATACAGCAGGTACTCAATAAATTGAGGATGTTTTGGTATTAAGCACTCACTATGTGTTAGACACTGGGATAACACTTCACATCTATTTCCTCATTTAATCATCAGAATACACTTATGGGCTAAATTGTGTCCCCCTCAAATTCATATGTTGATATTCTGAACACCCAGTGTTACTGTATGTGGAGATGGGGCCTTTAAGGAGATAATTAAGGTTAAATGAGGTTATAATGGTGCGGGCCTAATCTAATAGGACTGGTGTCCTTATAGGGAGAGGAAGAGACAACAGGGAGACACACAGAGAGGAAAGCATCCTGTGAGGACACAGCAAGAAGGCCTCTGTCTACAACCTAAGGAAAGAGGCCTCAGGAGAAACCAACCCTGCCAGTACCTTGGTCTTGGGTTTATAGCCTCTAGAACTGTTAGAAAATAAATTCTGTTGTTTAAGCCACCTAGTCTGTGATATTCTCTTATAGCAGCTCTAATACATATCCTATCAGATCAGTATGATTCATTTCAATTTTTAGATAAAGAAACTGAGAGATTAAGTAATTTCACTAATGTTACCATTGCTGGTCTCTGGTTTTCTAGAAGGCTGGTGGTTAGACAATGGGTATCAAAAGCAAAGAGAGGTAGATAAATTTTTAAAGAGTTTACTGAGCATTGGAATCTATTTAAGTCTCACTGAAAAAGTACAAAAAGGAGGGGGGGGAGACTGTTGTTGGTAAGAATAAAGTAGCTTTTGATTTCCCAATTTTCTTATTCTCCCCAAATTTTAGGTCCCACATTATCATGACCTCTTTTCCTTTCCAAGATGGCAGTGCTAGGTTTGGGGATAACACGCTCTGCATGGCATCTTGACTGGTAATGGGATTAACTTTGACATTCCAGAAGGATCCTACACACTTAGCACTACTCATAACAGCAGACTGTTTTCTGGATCTCCCCTCTGGATCAGTAACCAAGAAAGAACATTATTCTCCACCTGAATCTACCAGCTACCAAAACCAAAGCAAATTGTTTAGAGTCAAATAAGGTACTCTGTTCCTTGAAGTTTCCCAGTACAAACAATGGAAACGCTTCGAGTTATTAACACTGAAAACCCTTACGTATTCATGTAAGTCAATTTAACTAGAAGCATAGCATCCACTGCAAGATTTCTGAACAATGGCTTACTAATAAAAACTCTAGTTTTAGGCATTAAGCAAAATGGAAACTCTCCATACTATCTTCATCCTGAGTGCAGGACTCTCCTTGCTGTATGAGGTGGAAGATTAATGCAGATGAATGTGAAGATTCAGATCAGTCTCCCATGTTCGGGAGGGAGACGCAAAACGCGGACAAATCCAGAAACAAACCCAGAGGCAAAACAACAGCCATTCTGCATGAGCACAATTCACTTTTGTCAATAAGTGATGCTTTTCTAATTGGAGTATAATTGCTTTACAATGTTGTGTTAGTTTCTGCTGTACAGTGAAGTGAATCAGCTATATGTATACATATATCCTCTCCCTCTTGGACCTCCCTCCCCACCGTCCCACCCATCTAGGTCATCACAGAGCACCAAGCTGAGCTCCCTGTGCTATACAGCAGGTTCCCACTAGCTTTCTATTTTACACATGGTAGTGTATTTATGCCAAACCTAATCTCCCAATTCATCCCACCATCCCCTTCCCCCCGTGTCCACACATCCATTTTCTAAGTCTGCATTTCTATTCCTTCCTTGCAAATAGGTTCATCTGTACCATTTTTCTAGATTCCACATATATGCATTTGACATAAACCACAGCAAGATCTTTTATGACCCACCTCCTAGAGTAATGAAAACAAACAAAAAAAATAAGCAAATGGGACCTAATTAAACTTAAAAGCTTTTGCACAGCAAAGGAAACCATAAACAAGACGAAAAGACAACCCTCAGAATGGGAAAAAATATTTGCAAACAAAGCAACAGACAAAGGATTAATCTCCAAAATATATAAACAGCTGATGGAGCTCAGTATGAAAAAAAACAACCCAATCAAAAAACGGGCCAAAGATCTAAATAGACATTTCACCAGAGAAGACATACAGATGGCCAAGAGGCACATGAAAAGATGCTCAACATCACTAATTGTCAGAGAAATGCAAATCAAAACTACAATGAGGTATCACCTCACACCAGTCAGAATGGCCATCATCAGAAAATCTACAAACAACAAATGCTGGAGAGGGTGTGGAGAAAAAGGAACCCTCTTGCACTGTTGGTGGGAATGTAAATTGATACAACCACTATGGAGAACAGTATGGAGGTTCCTTAAAAAACTAAAAATACAACTACCATACAACCCAGCAAACCCACTACTGGGCATATACCCTGAGAAAACCATAATTCAAAAAGAGACATGTACCACAATTTTCACTGCAGCTCTATTTACAATAGCCAGGACATGGAAGCAACCTAAGTGTCCATCAACAGATGAAGGGATAAAGAAGATGTGGCACATATATACAATGGAATATTATTCAGCCATAAAAAGAAACGAAATTCAGTTATTTTTAATGAGGTGGATGGACCTAGAGTCTGTCATACAGAGTGAAGTAAGTCAGAAAGAGAAAAACAAATACCATAGGCTAACACATGTATATGGAATCTAAAAAAAACCCAAATACATGAAGGAAACCGTAATTCAAAAATAGTCACGTACCACAATGTTCATTGCAGCACTATTTACAATAGCCAGGTCATGGAAGCAACCTAAATGCCCATCGACAGACGAATGGATAAAGAAGATGTGGTACATATATACAATGGAATATTACTCAGCCATAAAAAGGAATGAAATTGGGTCATTTGTTGAGATGTGGATGGAGCTAGAGGCTGTCATACAGAGTGAAGTAAGTCAGAAAGAGAAAAACAAATATCGTATATTAACGTATGTATGTGGAACCTAGAAAAACGGTACAGATGAACCAGTTTGCAGGGCAGAAAGTGAGACACAGATGTAGAGAACAAACATATGGACACCAACGGGGGAAAGCTGTGGGGGGGGGTGGGGGTGTGATGAATTGGGAGATTGGGATTGACATGTATACACTGATGTGTATAAAACGGATGACTAATAAGAACCTGCTGTAAAAAAAAAAATAATAAAAAAATAGAGAAGCCAGTCCTACATTATACATGGTCACGAATTCCAATATTCTGCATGATAGGCTTGTGGTAATTAGGGGAAAGTACAGTTAAGAGGACCCCCCCCAAATTATTATAGGCTTAAGATTCTTACACAAGAATCTGCAAAGCAGAGGGGGCAGCATAACACCACCTAGCAAAACAACTCACAAACAGCATTTTGAAAGGCCCTCCCAGCCACTCTCTTCCAGAAAAAGTTCTGCCTCCCTGAGACCTAAGGTTATGAGTTGAAAAAACGTTTTGGCTAAGTGCCTGTTTATGGGAAATGCAAGATCACTATCCTGATAGCTGAAGAATTATACGTCAGCTCCCTCTAATAGCAGTGAGATTCTCCATTTTCATTTGAAATAAGGAAATAAATGTCTTTCCAGGTGAACATTATCCCAGAGCCCGTATCACACAGCAATGTTAATTGGCATCCTACCTTTAGCAATATCGTGCTCAGGGAAAGAAGACATCCATCTTCTTGGAATACTTTTGTAGCCCATTTGAAAGTGGAGAACTGAGCTGAAGAGCCACTCAAGGAGAAATCTGAGAGGGGACAGGACTTACAGCCATGATTATGCTGTCTTTCCAAGCTGCGAACTTGCCAAATGGAATCTTTGAAGGAGAACTGAGACATCAACGACACACAAACTGTCATCTGTACCTCTCAGGAGACTAAGGCATATTGTTACCATATGGCAACATGGTATATTATCACGTACCATATGGTATACTACTGTGAAACAATATACCGCACGTAGAGGTATATTGTCCTGAATTCATACTGGCTTATTTTCCCCCGATATAATTTAAGCTAACCTAACAGAGAAAAAAACTTAAAATATCGGCTTAAATTTTATTAACAAATGTATTGAAAAAGAAACCACCAAAATCTTACACTAGTTCTGTCTGATGCTCCCCAGTTTAAGCTAGCTCCTCCACCAGAAACCACAGCAGTGTTTGTTAATGGTAGGTGGTAGAGTGGATTGCTTAACAACATGGGCTCAGGAGTAAGAATGCCTAGGTTCAAATCTGCCCAACACAACTTTCTGGAATAACAGAAATGTTCTATGTCTATGTTGTGCAACATGGTAGCCACTAGCCCCACATAGGTATTGGGGATTTGAAACATGGTGCAGGCATCTGAAGATCTGATTTTTAAATATTTAATTTTAATTAAATTGACACAGCCTCAAGTGACTAGTGGCTACTATACTGGACAGCACCATCCTATACCCTTTACTCACTAGTGATGGGTCTTTAGACATGCAACTTTTATGGTTTCCTCACCCCTAAAATAGAAATAAAAATAATACCTCACAGAGTTGTTGAGGGGACAGAATAAGGTAAGCCATGAAAGGATCTTGGCTCAGTACCAGGGACTCAGGATATTCTTCTGCAATGTCTTTTCACTCCTCTCTCCTCTATGTTCCCACAATGGTCACCTTTGTCAGACTCCTATTGTGATCACATTATCAAAAAACCTCTTAACTCACCTCACTCTTTCTAGTGAGTTCAACCCCCAATTCTCCCAACAAAATAAAATCAACAAATGTTTCTAAAATACAATTCTTAGCACATTACTCTCCTAATATCAAAATCCCATATAGATCCCTATGACCTTCAACAGAATATACAGTCTGGCTTTTAAGGATCTTTATAATCTGACCCCAAACTGATGTTTCACACGATCTCCCACTGCTCCTCAGACACAACCTACAGGGTCAACCAGATGTCCCTTCTCAGACCAACTGAAACTGAGCAGGACCCTATGGTCCTTCCCCTCACCCCAAGTATGTCCTCCACCTGCCTTTTGTCTACAGAAAAACTTTAGTCAAAGAATAAATTTAATCAGAGAAGTGAGAAAATGCAGAAGCAAAGGAAAACAGTCAAACAAGACAAAATAATAATAGTTTAGTCATTAAGCAAAGTCAAGGACCTTTAGTTCCTCCTCAAGGGCTATAGAGAACATTCTGAGCCATATCCTTTGAGCTATGTTATAGATACTATTTTACAGAAACTATTTTATAGATAGCTGTTTTATAGAAGCCCCCACCAGGTGGAAGAAGTTCACTGCATCATGACCAGACTCTGTAGCCATGCCATAAGCTGCCACAATTCTGAGAACTGGCCTTAAAAAAAAGGGGGAACAAACCAACCCTGGAACTGAAGATTAACTGTACTTCAAACAATCAAGAAGATGCTGATCAGGCCACTGCATGACCAACAGCACAGTCAGAGCTGACTGCGCTGTTTCTACATGTACCCCCTTCCCTCTGCCTATAAAGCTCTTGCCCTCTGATTGTCAGTAGCGGGGAGTCGGCCTTTGGGCAGGAGTCCACCCTCCCTGCCCCCACCCTCTCACCCCCCCAACCCCGGCTGCCGGCCACAGAAATAAAGCAAACTTTCCTTTCCACCATCCTTGCCTCTTGATTGGCTTTAGAGCAACAAGCAGCTGGACCCCAGTTTCTATGACGTAACCATGGACATTTTTACCCTACACCCTGTTGACAATATGCCCATCTAAAATGCTGGTTTTCTTCGCCCTTATTTCATCACATTCATCCTTTGAGGCCTATCCCAAGACACCTCATTCAAAAAGCCAAACACTGTGAGCTCTTATGAGAAAGATGAGACATGAAACAACCACGTGTACTTAATCAGTACTTCATTTCTCATGTGTGATTTTCTTGATAACCCTCCAAGAACAAAAGCTCTTTGAAAATAAGGAGTTATGCCTTTGTGTCCCCCTAATAGTTCCGACCACGATACGTGCATCACTTAGGGGCTCATTACATACGTGATCAAGAAATACTGTCAAATGTGAACAAAGACGCTATTCAACTGGAAATCTCTGCAATTTAAACCACTGAAATGCCTACCTCAAAATAACTTCTCATTTTGAATAAACACCACAGAAAGAAAATTTGGGCAAATATTTATTGATGATTAAACCAATGTATGCCTGAAATAAAACCCTCAATAGTTCCCTGCGGTCCTTCTGAATCCTGCTAGAGAAACTTCCCAAGGATGATTTAGACTTGTCCTTCAATCTCTTTCAGCGTGTGTTTTGTTTACAGACTAAACTACATTTACATCTGTTCCTGAACCCCACCTTCCCTTACACTCTTGACGTTCCTGAACCTAACTTCCCTACTCTGGACTCCCCTACGATCCTCAGAGTCACTCCCACTATTGGAGAACTTTTCCAGACTTTGTCAACCATCTCACCTCTCCCTCTTCAAAGCCTCTATAAAACCCCATCCCCAACTCTTTTCTCCCTGTCCAATGAGAAGACCCTGTCATATTTCCCTTAGCTAACAGATAGTTGAAAAAAAAGGCAAAGATGAAGGTAATCAGAGAGAAAATGTCCTGAAAGCTCACTTGGGTCAGAGCTTTACTAGTGGTTTCTGGCACAGAAGAGAGATCTTTGATCTCCGGGAAAGTGCTCTACAAAATAACACTCCAGATAGCTTTTTGCAATTTGTACTCCCTTTACAGACACTCTAGTGTTGTGGTTCTCAAACTTTGGTGCGCTACAGACCCATCAGGAGTACTTGGTGAAATGCTGATTCCTGGCCATCGCTGCTAAGGAATCAAAGCCCATGTATCTGGGGCTAACAGAAACCTGCATTTTAATAAATACCCACCTCCCTCTCTCACAAGGTCAAGACCACACTGACCAACACGGCAAAATGTGTCCTCTTCCTCTCTAAGCCAGTTTTCTCTTCCCTCCCCGTACACCAAGAGAACATGAAAAACTCACTACCAAAAAATAAAGACTTATATCTCCTGGAAATAAGAGACTCTTCCCAACGAGGGTAATTTGGTGGGCAAGCTGGGGCAGAACAAGGTCATCAGGCACAAAAGGTAGAGATTAAAAGGCTCACAATAACCAGAGGTCAAACAGAAAATCACAAGTCCCAGGAGAAGACCTGGGAAGTTCAGTACAAGCAGAGGGGCAGACATTTTTTTTAAATTTCTATTATAAAATCTTACCATGTGTAGAACATCA
Source organism: Balaenoptera physalus (assembly GCF_965194825.1). Classification (NCBI taxonomy): domain Eukaryota; kingdom Metazoa; phylum Chordata; class Mammalia; order Artiodactyla; family Balaenopteridae; genus Balaenoptera; species Balaenoptera physalus. The sequence goes on along the minus strand of NC_138896.1, from coordinate 99,884,768 downwards.
CACGCCAATTCTTAGAAGGGAAATGCACATTTTAACATAAAGTATCTAAGCTGAGTCAGATCAAGTAATGTGGCCCAAGACTCAACATAGCAGGTCATTTCCTGAGATCAAAGAAAGGTGAGAAAGATCAAAGGGTGATTTTTTCAGCCTAGGCTGGGTCCTGCCATAGGAAGCAGGAAAACAGAACATGTGTAGAAAATTAGAGGCATTAGTATGTAAGAGAGAGAATCCTAATAATAATAACAAGAATGGCCACAAATTCTTGGATACCCCCTGTTTATACCTGTTGTGAGTCCCTTTTTATACCTGTTGTCCCAGCATAGTTGTTAATATCACCCACTTTCCTTCCCAAGAGTCCTGGTTTAGCAGTAAATTATATAATCACCCTAATAATAGCTAACAGGCAAGTACTAGGCATTGTGCTCAGTGCTCTGTTTGTATCATTTAAACCCTAAACACGAAAGGGACCAACATTAATATTATTATTACACCCATCACTGAGCTAAGGAATGTGGGAAGTTATTCGAAGTTAAATTACTTGTCTAAGACCAAACAGTCAATAAATGACAAGACCTGAACACCTGGCAGGAGAAGCAGTTCTTTTAACCTGGGATTGGTAAACTATAGCCCACAGACCAACCCCAGGTCACTATTTGCTTTCATAAATAGAACTTTATTGGAAAACCACCACCCCATTCATTGGCATATTGCTTATAGCTGCTTTCACGCTAAAAAGCAGAGTTGAGGAGTTGCAACAGAAACCTCATGGATGGATCACAGAGCTGAAAATATTTACTATCTTGCCATTTACAGAAAACATCTGCAGATCTTGATTTTTCCCGACACCCCAGGGAAAGCACCCAAAGCACAAACTCACCAACTTGGATCTTCCACCAGGGATGGCCCAAGGTCAAGGAAAGCAAGACAAGATAGTAGAATAATCTTTCCGATTTGGACGTTTCAGGTTTTGGGCAAGAAGGTTGGTGGAGAATTTTATTCTGGGTTGTTTTTTTTTTTCCTTACCTTAAGGTTTACAATACACTGAGCTATCAATGGTTGCAATAAACACAACATTCTTATGTAACGAGAACAAAAAATTCGCCAGAAAATAAAAAGTACTCCGAAAAGCCCAGAATAATGGGGGTACATCAAAGGGGCATAGAAACCAACTGCAAGAGCTTTCAATGGCCAAAGTTCAAACAATTTGGGTAACAAAATAAATATTGGGTTATAACCCAAAGTATAAAATAAATATTTAGGAGTCCATAGTGATATCAATGATTGCTTGATTGATTGAATAAATAGGGAAGAGAAAACTCGTGTGCAGAAGAATTCCAAATAATTTGTGTAGATATTCCATCCTAAAGAAGGAAGAAGCTAACTCCCCATTCCTTAAGAGGGGGCCACACAGGATGACTTCCTCCCAAAGTAACTGTGAAAGGTGTGGGGGGAGATTAACTTTACAGTGAAGTTACCTAACAAACACGACCTCAACCAGGTGGACAGTACGTACCCTTGATATGATGTTCTGAGAACTGGGCTTTACCTCTGTGCTATTCCTTCCCAAGACCCACAAGCCCAGTCTCATCACGAGAAAAACATCAGACAATTCCCACGTATGGGGCACCCTACAAAATTCCTGACCAGTACTACCCAAAACATCAAGGAAGGTCTAAGAAACTGTCACAGCCAAGAGGAGCCTACAGAGACATGACAGCTAAGTGTAATCTGGGATCCTGGGACAGAAAAAGAACATTAGATTCTTAATTTAAGAGGTTAAAACTGGTATGGGGTATATGGGAACTCTACTTCCTGCATGGTTTTTCTGTAAATCTAAAGCTATGCTAAAATTAAGTTTATCTTAAAAAAAAAATTGAGGACAAAAATATACCACCTACTTTTCCACATTTAAACTCACAGGAGGATCTAATCTGGGAGAGATTTCCTTGCCCTATGTGGTTTACACACTGTAATTCTATTTTTGTCTGGAAGGTGCAAAAGACAGATTTTTAAATTAGTCCCACATAAATAATTCAGTTTGTGATTAGAGCCAAAATAGAATAAATTAAAGCTGGTGTAGATTACCAAGTTACTCTGAGAAAAATTCTGGAGAAGAAAAACTACACTTGGGATAAAGGAAACACTGGTTAATGAAATCCCAAAAGATGTAACTTGGGCACCAACAGCACAAATGGCCATGTCTACTTTGTTGGACTTTTGGATACACACAAATAGTGGTAGTATCAACCACTGTTCAAAAAGTGATCCTCCTTCTGATAGACAAAAATTCTGCAGGAAAGAATACATCCAGCTTCAAACCTCCACACCTTACCGTCTTCTCAGCGCTACATTATCTCCAAATTTCTCTGCAGATGGCCGGCTAGAGTTGTATGACTCACTATACTAAGGAAATCTGTGACCCAACTCCTAACCATCTCCCGACCACAGTGAATTTCTCTTGACTGCACGAATAGGCTAAATTCTCGTAACATACTTTTCTGATCTTTTATATCACTTAATAAAATCGTAGCAAAATGTTTGTGTACTTATCCATTGAATATCCATCTGTCATATTAAACTGAAAGCCTTGTGAGGACCACTTCTATATGCCTAGGATTCTATGTACCCAAGTCCTGGTAAATAGTAGGTATTCAATAAATATTTGTTGAATGAATGAAGGGATTTATCAATCTTAGGTTAGCAGAGTTTAGCTCAAGTCTACAGATAAACCCAAATAACTCCAAAGCCATGCACAGTTCATTTATGTATCTGCTGTGAGAAACATCACCACCTTTCCTTTGGCTCATTAGCTGAGTTTCTGCTAAGTCAGTGCTATAGGTTCAAACAGCTCAGTAACGGAAGATAGAAGTGATTAGCATTATCTTCATGTTCAAAGTGTCAGAGAAAAAATATAGACAGCAAAGAGCTCTACGTGAGCTTCCAACTGTATGATCAATTTCTATTAACAACCTTACTTGTCCACAGGCTAATTTCTCCTGGGCCCAGGCTCAATTTTTTCAGACTATGTTACCGCAAGCTTATGTTAATTCACATAGCTATTTAAACCACGGTCTTAATGTTTTAAATATCTACCTCCCAAGTAACACTCTCTCCAGCCCAGAATGTTTGGAATTAACTTAGATTCAGTGTGTTATCATGCAAAGAGTACACAACCGTATCTCCGGAGGCCTAATTCTAGTCTGGGCCTATCCCCTCGCTATTCATCAGCAAACGTTCACTGAATACTTTTAACAGACACAGTGCAGTTATAGCCAAATCACTGAAGCAATCTCAATCTCATCTCTAAATTTAGGTGGAAAGATTAGGTCAAATGTAGAATAAAGACTTCCCTGGTAGTCCAGTGGTTAAGACCCTGCACTTCCACTGCAGGGGGCACGGGTACGATCCCTGGTTGGGGAACTAAGATCCTGCATGCCGTTCAGCGTGGCAAAAAAAAAGTAGAATAAGCATATGCAACCACTATTCTGCCTACTTGAAATTCCATAAAATAACCTAAAAGTTACTGGAAAACAAAGTAAACCTGTATTATTGTTTGTTGTTTGGGTACTATTTGCCAGATAAAAAATTCTGCATTTAAGGTGTCAGTGGGCCAAAAACCCCAGGACTCCTTAAGTATAGAAAGCATATGGGATCAAATCTAAAGAGATCCAAACCGAGAAAAAAACAGTTAACAATGTGTTGTGAAGACAACTGACAAGGAAGTGTATGTGGTTCAAAAGTCTAAATCCAGAGGTAATTAATACAAGGAGGTGTTCACAGAACATGGTTAAGTGAGAAAGGAATCAGAGTGATAAATAGAAACTGACATATTTTACTCTGTATAGTCAGGTATTTGTTAACTTGATTACATGGAGAATATATTTACGAGTTATTTTTGCTTGTAAACAACACTGAAATGACCATATTAATAGAACTGAAGGATGACTCATCCCAGCTCTAACTTTCTTTTCTGCTGAAGGTAGAATCACGAGAAAAGCAGAAGCAAATTTTCCAGCACTACTCAACCCATTACCTAGAAAAGAGGCAGCAGATGCTGTGACAATATGCAGGAAGGTTATAAAATACCACATTTTATGATCAGAATAAGAGCCTCTCAGTTCCTCAGATCCAACACACATCTCTGTTGCTTGTTTACAATTAAAGATCCCCTTTACAATCTAGGCAGAATATGCAGACTTGCCTCCCTTGCTCTGAGTTTAATCAGCATCTGCAGGGGTCATGGGACTTTTCCTAGGAGACAGCTGGTACAGGGCAAAGCAGGAAAACGCTTCTTGGTCTTCCTCCCACTTGAGAGGATGGCTTTCCAAAGGCTGGCTACACTCAGCTCAGCCAAGCCTCATTCCAATTAACCTCTTTCTCTGATTACAGGTCATCCCACTCTGTGGCTCCCAGAGAGCCTAACAAAGGCACACCACAAGAAGAAAGCTCATAAGGACATGGATAGAATACGACAACCACAGAGAAAGCAGGTGGCAGAGTGATTACCCCACAGTACGGATTTATTCATTGAATATCAAAAGGTCACTTTTCCTAATCTAAGTTCACCAGATCATTATAGCACTCCCATCTACTACTGAGTCATTTCAGATTCATACCCTAAAATAGGCTGGAATAAGTCTGAGCATAAACTGCCTCCTGAATGTCTTTCGTTTTTTGTTAAAGAGTAAGAAAATCAAGAGTTAAGGCTGGCACAATTGGTACCTTGTCCCTGTTACCTTCCGCATCATGGCTGTAGCTGTATGTCAACAATATGGCTAGTCTCCTGGGAAATCAAACATAAATACAGGGTTACAAATATAAACCATGTCTCCATGCTATGCTGATGGACCAGGGAGAAAGGCAGGAAATGATACTGAGGCATTCGTGTCTCCAAGACAGTACGGTGCAAGCTGGAAATGCAAGGAAAGTAAGGGCCCAAAAGGGGCAGAGATAGATCAGCTCATTGCAACTTCAGCAGCTTGCTGCTGGGGGAGGGGAGACGCAAAGCCCCAGCTAAAACCCTCCTTTGATGGTGCTGCACACTCAGGGCAGCAGAGATAATTAAAACAGAGATGAGGTCTCTGACTCATCCCTCCGGACTGAGACCCTCCCTTTACCATTAAGACTTAGGAACTGATTTTACCCTGCATTAAACTGACCATACAGCCGTGCCGTTCCATAGCAGTATCTCCTCCGTACTCGCTTTCTCCAAATCAATCCAAAATTCTGAGCCCAGGGATCCTGTTTCCCTACAAAGCACCTACCAAAGACCTTGGCTCACAATGTATATGCCTACACACACACACACACACACACCTATGCAACAAAATCATGATTGTTGGCTCCCTGTTCTTTTCCTCTCTCTCAGGCCCATCCTTCCTGGGCAAAGGTAAGGAACAGGGGAAAAACACTGAAGAGCAATCTTCTGAGATCGCCCTGAACCCCACTAACCTCTTCGAAGCACCAGAAGAAACATTTTCACCTTTTCTCACTCTGTGTTTCCTTAATAGCGAAAACAGTCAATAAGTAGAATAGGAAGACACAGACATCTGCATGATTTATCACCTGTGCTGGCTCACATGGAGTCAGCAGGTCCGGGAAGAAGTTAGTTGTATCAAGCTGTTTAAAACACAACCCTTTTGTTTATAACTCAAATGATTTCCGGCAAGAGCTCATTCTTGGTTTTGCATTACAGTCGGCCCTCCCTAACTGCCAATGCAGAACCCTCCCGCGAATACCGAGGGCCAACCGAACTATGCCACTTTGTACAAGAGACTTGAGCATCCGTGGATTTTGCTATCGGCCAGGGTCCTGAAACCAATCCCCTGTAGATGCCAAGGGACAACTGTACTTACTCTGCCCCAGACCTTTCCCTCAAGGTGGAGCCAATAAAACCACACTTGGCCCCTCTTGTAATTTCTGTCATCGTTTTCCTTACAGTAACATCATCATCCTAAGTTGGGGTTCCCGCCGACAGGGCAGCCAGCAGCACAACACCGTCCCCAGTGCACCCTTGACCAAAACATCTCTGACTCTGCTTTGTCACATTCTTACTATATCCCTGTCCCTCCCTCACCCCGCCCTTGTGGTTAGTTCTGTGGTTCCGAATATGACTTGCCTTGCCCTGCCCCTGGGTCTCTGCTCAGTGTGGCTGACCCATATAGTGGCTCTTGAATTTACTAACCCAGGCTCATTTTTATTTCTACCGTCATCTCACTTTGATTCCTTCCCTCCCATACACACGATTCCCCCTCTAAACAATATTTTCCATTCAGTCATAATAATAAGTGTTTAAATTAGTGTATTATTAGAAAAACTATAATTTATTGAGCACTTCCTCTGTGTCTGGCACAATGCTGAATGATTTATATGCCTCCCTGATGCTATTTAATCTTCATAGTCAGATAGGAAGGGTCCCATTATTGTCTCCATTTGACAGAAGAAAAAACTGAAGCTCAGAATGACCGCTTTCCCACCATTTGTCTGACTCCAAGAGCAGAGCTCTTAACCAATACTACACTGTCCATAGCAACCATAGGCTGAGCATGTTTATGGGGGTTTTTCCCCCTTTTTAACAAAAGCATTTCATCAAACTTATATGTTATGGACTGCATGTTTGTGTTCCCCAAAAATTCTTGTGTTGAAATTCTAACCCTCAGCAGGATGGTGTTTAAAGATGCGCCCTGGAAGAGGAACCAAGATGGCGGAGTAGAAGGACGTGCTCTCACTCCCTCTTGTGAGAACACCAGAATCACAACTAGCTGCTGGACAGTCATCTACAGGAAGACACTGGAACTCACTAAAAAAGATACCCCACATGCAAAGACAAAGGAGAAGCCATGATGAGACGGTAGGAGGGGCACAATCACAGTAAAATCAAATCCCATAACTGCTGAGTGGGTGACTCACAGACTGGAGAACACTTATACCACAGAAGTCCACCCACTGGAGTGAAGGTTCGAGCCCCACGTCAGGCTTCCCAACCTGCGGGTCCAGCAACGGGAGGAGGAATTTCTAGAGAATCAGACTTTGAAGCCTAGTGGGATTTGATTGCAGGACTACAACAGGACTGGGGGAAACAGAGACTCCACTCTTGGAGGGTACACACAAAGTAGTGTGCACATCAGGACCCAGGGGAAGGAGCAGTGACCCCAGGGGAGACTGAACCAGACCTACCTGCTAGTGTTGGAAGGTCTCCTGCAGAGGCAGGGGGTGGCTGTGGCTCACCGTGGGGACAAGGACACTGGCAGCAGAAGTTCTGGGAAGTACTCCTTGGTGTGAGCCCTCCCAGAGTCCGCCATTAGCCCCACCAAAGAGCCTGGGTAGGCTCCAGTTTTGGGTCGCCTCAGGCCAAACAACCAACAGGGAGGGAACCCAGCCCCACCCATCAGCAGACAAGCAGATTAAAGTTTTACTGAGCTCTGCCCACCAGAGCAACACCCAGCTCTACCCACCACCAGTCCCTCCCATCAGGAAACTTGCACAAGCCTCTTAGATAGCCTCATCCACCAGAGGGCAGACAGCAGAAGCAAGAAGAACTACAATCCTGCAGCCTGTGAAACAAAAACCACATTCACAGAAAGATAGACAAGATGAAAAGGCAGAGGGCTATGTACCAGATGAAGGAACAAGATAAAACCCCAGAAAAACAACTACATGAAGCTGAGATAGGCAGCCTTCCAGAAAAAGAATTCAGAATAATGATAGTGAAGATGATCCAGGACCTCGGAAAAAGAATGGAGGCAAAGATCGAGAAGATACAAGAAATGTTTAACAAAGACCTACAAGAATTAAAGAACAAACACCTAGAACAATTAAAGAACAAACAGAGATGAAGAATACAATAACTGAAATGAAAAATACACTACAAAGAATCAATAGCAGAATAATTGAGGCAGAAGAATGGATAAGTGACCTGGAAGACAGAATGGTAGAATTCACTGCCATGGAACAGAATAAAGAAAAAAGAATGAAAAGAAATGAAAACCGGGGCTTCCCTGGTGGCACAGTGGTTGAGAATCTGCCTGCCAATGCAGGGGACACGGGTTCGAGCCCTGGTCTGGGAAGATCCCACATGCCGTGGAGCAACTAGGCCCGTGCGCCACAATTACTGAGCCTGCGCGTCTGGAGCCTGTGCTCCACAACAAGAGAGGCCACGACAGTGAGAGGCCCGCGCACCATGATGAAGAGTGGACCCCACTTGCCACAACTAGAGAAAGCCCTTGCACAGAAACGAAGACCCAACACAGCCATAAATAAATAAATAAATAAAAATTAAACTTTAAAAAAAAAAAAAAAAAAAGAAATGAAAACAGCCTAAGAGACCTCTGGGACAATATTAAATGCAGCAACATTTGCATTATAAGGGTCCCAAAAGGAGAAGAGAGAGAGAGAGGACCCGAGAAAATATTCAAAGAGATTATAGTCAAAAACTTCCCTAACATGGGAAGGGAAATAGCCACCCAAGTCCAGGAAGCACAGAGTCCCAGGCAGGATAAACCCAAGGAGAAACACACCAAGACACATAGTAATCAAACTAACAAAAATTAAAGACAAAGAAAAATTATTGAAAGCAGCAAGGGAAAAACAACAAATAACATACAAGGGAACTCCCATAAGGTTAACAGCTGATTTCTCAGCAGAAACTCTGTAAGCCAGAAGTGAGTGGCATGAGAAACTTAAAGTGATGAAAGGGAAGAACCTACAACCAAGATTACTCTACCCAGCAAGGATCTCATTCAGATTTGAGGAAGAAATCAAAAGCTTTACAGACAAACAAAAGCTAAGAGAATTCAGCACCAGAAAACCAGCTCTACAACAAATGTTAAAGGAACTTCTCTAAGTGGGAAACACAAGAGAAGAAAAGGACCTACAAAAACAAACCCAAAACAATTAAGAAAATGGTCATAGGAACATAGATACTGATAATTACCTTAAACGTGAATGGATTAAATGCTTCAACCAAAAGACACAGGCTCACTGAATGGATACAAAAACAAGACCCATTATATGGTCTCTCTACAAGAGACCCACTGCAGACCTAGGGACACATACACACTGAAAGTGAGGGGATGGAATAAGATATTCCATGCAAATGGAAATCAAAAGAAAGCTAGAGTAGCAATTCTCATATCAGACAAGATAGACTTTAAAATAAAGACTATTACAAGAGACAAAAAGGACACTACATAATGATCAAGGGATCAATCCAAGAAGAAGATATAACAATTGTAAATATTTATGCACCCAACATAGGAGCAACTCAATACATAAGGCAAATACTAACAGCCATAAAAGGGGAAATCGACAGTAACACAATAATAGTGGGGGACTTTAACACCCCACTTTCACCAATGGACAGATCATCCCAAATGAAAATAAATAAGGAAACACAAGCTTTAAATGACACATTAAACAAGGTGGACTTAATTGATATTTATAGGACATTCCATCTGTAAACAACAGAATCCACTTTCTTCTGAAGTGCTCGTGGAACATAGCTTCAACCTGTAGTAGCTCATGTTCTACAGTTTCTGAGATTCATACTAATGTTTTTTCTTACCAACAGGATTAGCTTTATTTATGGGCACAGACCACCTACTAATATTCAGAGAATGGATACAGGAAGGCTTCCAACACACAAATACCAAAATCCTCCCCATTTTAACACCTAAAATTTCATCATTTGGAGTTAATTCTTTTGGGATAAGCTATGTCCTTGTGCTAGATCCTCTTTTAAAATATAAATTTATTCACTGGGAAAAGTAGCACTAAGCCACTGACAGCTTAATGTGAGTAAATATTCCAAACGCTTCCTGAACAAAGGAACTAGAACAAAAGGAACAAGCAGAGGTAATTTCTTGGGAGGAGAGTGAGAGCCCTGAAATGGAGGAGGTTTCCCAAAGAGCATGGCGGACCAGTCAAGACAAACTTTTCCCCTTTTATGCTGGCCTGGATCAGTCCTGCTTTCCTGTGTCACACAGCTCAGTTGTGCTGGGTAAGAGGGATTTCAATTACTGAAAGAAAACTGGTCATAATCCTAGTCATTGGGGCCTATTTGGCCACGCTGTAATAAATCCAAAAAATAAAGTTGAAAGGCTGTACAGAAAAATGCTATGTTTGATCATTTCCAACTGGCCAAGTGAGAGCCACAACTATAATAAACTCAGTTGAAAAAGGTAGAAGCATCCAAGTATCACTTTTGTTGAATCAAAGGGATGAGCTGCTTTTTTCTTAATTAAAATTATGCATCCTTTTTTTTTCATGAAACTTCAGTAATAATTTAAATTGCCAAGTCTTTAATCAAGAAATTCTCTGTCTTTCAGAATGAACAAATAGATAGTTGTATTTAAAATGCCACCTCTTTTATCCATCAGAGTTGAGCGCTACTCATTTAACCTGGATCTTCTACTAAATTCATGGAGCATTTTATAAGTTTAAAAGGAGGGTGAAAACTTTGACACGTCCTTCATTCTCCTTAGCTCCTTAAAATCAGTTTTTGTTTTTTTTTTAAGGTATCTCAAGAGCCATATTTTACTAAATTATTTCTGACTGTAATGTTCAAAAATATTAGATACCCAAAGGGCTCAGAAAGTCAAATGTGTTCTTTCCTGTTCTAGAGCTAACATCCATCAACACCAAAGTTATCACTATTGTTTGAACTAAAGTCAATGAAACTGAAAATTAAACATCAACAAATTATGTCAGGCAGAACACTGTGTCTAACAACACAACATTTAAATTTCTTCCTAAATAGAGAGAATACTCCTGGACAAGTCATCATACCTTAATGAGAATCAGAATCCTATTTCTTAAGACAAGTCTTGGTTATCTGCCATGCCCACTTCTTATGGTTTGGGGGGAAGGAAGCTAACTGAAATGATATATGAAAAAACAATTTGAAAATGCTACCCAAATGTAAGGTAACGTTATTTATTTATTTACTTACTTACTTATTTACTTATTTATTTTTAGCCGTGCACTGCATGGCATGTGGGATCTTAATTCCCCGACCAGGGATGGAACCCATGTGCCCTGCAGTGGAAGCACGGAGTCTTAACCACTGGACCGCCAGGGAAGTCCCTAAGATAACATCATTTATTATAAAGTTCAATGTAAATTCTATTGCTTTTCAAAATACTCAGTTATAATATCTAAAATGCCCCAATTTTATCACATAAGAGACTGCTACACATTCTGCCATCAATAGCTTCAGCTATCCCTGAAAAATGTTTCTAGGAATTAATATATTTTCTGAATCTCTACTGGAACCTACTACTCTTTTTAACATAATTATCTTACTTCGTTAAAATCTTAACTGCCAGGAAGCATGGTCAAAAGTGTAAGTAGAGGACAGAGAGCTTAAAAAAAAAATTCATAAAAAGGAAAAAATGCTAACATCATACGATCGTTATATTCTGAGCTCTTAAACACATTAAGTCCTTTAATCCTCACAATGACCCTCTAAGGTGAGTATTAACCCAATTAAAGATAAGAAAACTGAGGTACAAAGAGGTAAAATAACTTTCCCAAGTTCACATAGCTAGTAAATTGATATAGGCAAGTTATTAAAGGACAAGACAGGACAATCAACCAACGTTATCTGTCTTTGCAATTAACAAAGACCATATTTACCCCTTGGTTCCTCTGGTTGACAGGTCAGCAGAAATGTGGAGCTCACAATTATATTCTTATTCTGAGTAGGTCATAGAAGAGGTACAAAATCCTGTTGAAACTGGTAGCAAGGATATAACTTTGTGAGATCCTGGGTGGGACAAAGATCCCTGAGCTGAATAAAAGAGAGGCAGGATGTTCCCCCCCAAAATGTGAACGTGCACAATCTCTAAACTAAAGGCTCAGGAAATAAGCCTCAAACATCATCCTTAATAATCAAAGATGACATAAGTGACACAGATTGGATATTGTGAGAGAAGCTAATTATACATTACAAGAGCTGTTTTGTTGGGGCTTCCCTGGTGGCACAGTGGTTAAGAATCTGCCTGCCAGTGCAGGGGACACGGGTTCGAGCCCTGGTCAGGGAAGATCCCACATGCTGCGGAGCAACTAAGCCCCTGCGCCACAACTACTAAAGCCCGCATGCCACAACTACTGAAACCCATGCGCTTAGAGCCCATGTTCCACAACAAAAGAAGCCACCGCAATGAGAAGCCCACGCACCGGAACGAAGAGTAGCCCCCACTCACCGCAACTAGAGAAAGCCCACGTGCAGCAACGAAGACACAACGCAGTCAAAAATAAATAAATAAAAATTTTAAAAGATTTAAAAAAAAAAAGAGCTGTTTTGTTTTATTCTGAGGTGGCCAAGATGGAGCAACAGAAACCAGCTCTAATGTCCACCTTCGCTAGAAAACTGAACAAAACTAATGAAACAACAAATTTCAGACACTAGACAATAGGAAATGCAGAACTGTGATCCTTAAGAGAAGGAAAACAAATGAGGTGATCCCTACAATTGTCCCAGCTTTCTGGCTAAAGGCAGATTCCTGACCACAGAGCAGGTATGGGAGAACCCAACCAGAACATGGAGGTCCCAATGAATTGAGAAAACAGGGATTAGAGCTCAGGGTATTTGAAGGGGCTGGAGATCGAAGGCAACAGTTCTACAGAGGAGAGTGACACCCACACCCACACCCACACACAAAATAACTTCAGAAGTCTATATAGAGAAAACATGAAATAACTGCAGAATACATATATAGAGAGAGAGTGAAATTCCCTGAGACAAGACCAAGAGCAACTTGGGGTCTATGAACTGAATGACTCCTAGGTTTGCCCAGATCTGGAAATCATTCGAATTTCCAACAGCCAGCAGGAGAGTCCTCACTGATCACTTGCAGCATTCATAAGAGGCCCCCAAAAGGGCTAACGTAGTGGGACTAAAAGTAGAAGCAACTCCTGAAAATAGCAAAACATAATTATCCCTAAAGTAAAGGCTACATTACACCTGACTAACAAAGCTTTAAAACAAGACTTGAAAAGAACAAACTGAACACAGGCAACTTAACTATCTCTCACAACAAAGCCCAACACATTTTAAAGGGAGACAACAAAATCTAGACTCTCTCAAGTCAGATATACAATGTCTGGCATTCAATTAAAAATTACTGGAGAGTCAAGAAATAGGAAAAATGTAGCCCATAAATCAATAGAAACAGACACAGAAATCATAGATATTATAACATTACAAAAACTTGAAAACATCTATTATATCTATGTTCATATATTTAAGAGAAAACATGAACAAAGTTAGAAGTGAAAGATTTTCTAAAGCCCCAAAACGAACTTCTAGAGTGAAAAATGTATCATCGAAAGAAAAATTCACTGGATAACATTAATGGCGTATAAGACACTGCTAAAGAAGTGGTGGGTGAGAATGAAAACAAAGCAAAGGAAACTACCCACAAATGAAGCACAGAGGGGAAAAAAAAAGACAAGGAAGGAGCGAAAGAAAGAAAGAAAGGAAGGAAGGGAGGGAGGGAGGGAGGAGAGAGAGAGAAAGAAAGAAGAAGGGAGAGAGAGAGAAAGAGAAAGAGTGAGAGAGAGAGAGAAAGAAGCAAGGGAGGGAGGGAGAAAGAATTAGTGACCTGTGAGACAATATCAGATAGTCTTATATACATGTAACTGGAGTCCCAGAATGGAAAAGCAGAAATAATATTTAAATAAATAATGGACAAAAATTTTCAAATTTGATGAATATTATAAACTCAAAGATCCAAGAAACTCAACAAACTCCATGAAGGATAAACACAAAGAAAAACACACCAAGACCCATCTGTCATCAAATTGCTCAAAACCAGAGATAAAGAGGAAATCTTGAAATCAATCAGAGGGAGAAAAATACACACAACATACAGAAAAACAGATAATAATAAACAAAACTCTGTCCAAAAATACATCAGGGACTTCCCTGGTGGTGCAGTGGTGAAGAATCTGCTTGCCAATGCAGGGGACATGGGTTCGAGCCCTGGCCCAGGAAAATCCCACATGCCGCGGAGCAACTAAGCCCGTGCCTCACAACTACTGAGCCTGTGCTCTAGAGCCTGTGAGCCACAACTACTGAGCCCGAGTGCCACAACTACTGAACCTCATGTGCCTAGAGCCTGTGCTCCACAAGAGAAACCACTGCAGTGAGAAGCCCGCGCACCACAACGAAGAGTAGCCTCTGCTCGCCACAACTTGAGAAAGTCCGTGCGCAGCAACGAAGACCCAACGCAGCCAAAAATAAAACAAATAATTTATTAAAAAAAAAAATACATCAGCCAGAGGAAAACAGAGCGTCTTTGAAATACTTACAGAAACTGTCAACTTGCGAGTTCTATACCCAATTAAAATATCTTCAAAAATGAAGGTGATATATAGCCTTTTTAAGATGAACAAAAGCTGAGAGAATTAACCATTAGCCAACTACACTCCAAAAAAATATTAAAGGAAGTTCTTGAGTGGAAGTAAAATCATACCAGACAGAAACTTGGATTTATACAATGAAATGAAGAGTGATGGGCATGGTAAATATGTGAGTAAATGTAAAAGGAAGAATTTTGTCATTCATATGTGTACAGAAAGAGTGAGAGCAAGAGTCTTGCTCTGTTTTGTGAGGAGAGGATCAATAAACAGAAGTTTCTTTCTTAAATGAAAAACACTTCTTGAAAACACTGAGGGAGGTTATTTACATGCTAGTGAAAATTATGTTTCCCCAGCTCTATTAAGATATAGTTTACATAATATTGTATAAGTTTCAGGTGTAAAATTTGCTGATTTGACACATGTATATATTGCAAAATTATTGCCACCATATGGTTAGCTAACACCTGCTTCACATCACATATTTACTATTTTGGGGGGGTTAGAACATTTAAGATCTACTCTGAGTAACTTTCCAGTGTATAGTACCGTATCATTAACTATAATCACCATGCTTTACATAGACTCTCAAATTATTCATTTTCTAACTGGCTATTTATACCGTTTGACCAATGTATTCCTATTTCCCCCAACCCCTGGTAACCACCACCTACTCTCTTTTTATGAGTTCAGCATTTTTAGATGCCACATATAAGTGAGATCATACAGTATTTGTCTTCCTCTGACTTTTCACTTAGCGTGATGTCCTTAAGGACCATCCATGTTTACACATATAGCAGGATTTCCTTCTTCGTTGTGGCTGAATAATATGTGATTGTGTGTTTACATACACATATACATGTATCGAATCTCCTTTATCCATTCATCCACTTTTATTGGGGCTTGTATTAGTTAGAGCTGCCATAACAAAATACCACAACATCAGTGGCTTAAAACAACAGAAATGTATTCACTCATAGTTCTGGAGGCCCTGAGTTTGAAATCAAGGAGGTAAAGGGGCCAAACTCCCACTGAAACCTGTAGGGATAACCTTTCTCGCCGCTTCTAGTTTCTGGTATTTACAGGCATTCCTTGGTTTATCCATACATCATTTAGATCTCTGTCTCTGTCATCACATGTGCCCCTCCCTCTTTCAAAAAATGATACCAGTCATATCCCATGGTAGATGACCTTATTTTAATTACATCTGCAATGACCTATTTCCAAATAAGGTCACTTCCCACATAAGGCACCACAAATGGTACTGGAGGGTTAGGACTACAACCTGTCTTTTTGTAGGCACACAATTCAACCCATAACAGGACTCTATTACACACGAGTGATTGATTGATTGCCTGCTCACATGGTTGATTTCAGCTTCCATGTTGACAGTGTGACCCAAAGCCGTCACCCCACATCACACTATTAGTTTTTCTTGTGTGGTGAGCCCTTGCCCTATGACGTTGACTGTAGTCAGCCCCTGCCCTAAACAAAGACATTCCTCTCAGATATGATACAGATTACTTCCCCAAAGCCAAGGACAAAGGCGAGAGCTCTCTTTGACCACGACCAAATTCTTTACAAAGTCTTAAAGAATTGTCGCTGATTTGTCTTAAAGCATTAAAAAAAAAAAAAAAAAGACATAAGAGATTTGGTATTTTGGAACACCAGAAGTAGAGAAGAGTATAATAGACCTGTACAGATAACTAACAATATTACTCACAGTAGACAGTGGCAACATAGAAATAACACACACGCGTCCTCAAATAAGCTTTAACAATCAGTGAATCTTTAATCAACGTTTTTAAGTTTGAGTTAAGATTTAGTTTATGATATGACAACTGGAAGTAATTACACTGTTTAAGTGCCAAGAAGATAGCAGCAAAGTCCGAGTGAAAAAAAATTATTTAAGCATATTCTGTCCTAGGAAAACCTTCCTAGTTATTTTGTAGCAATTACTGTGGCATTCATGCTACAAAAGAAATTTTAAAAATCTTCTTACATCTCAACTTCACAATCATCAATATCACAAGTTGGTTTGGGGTCTCAAGAAGCCATCCTGACATCGATATCCTTCACCATAGCTATCCCTGAAAACCAAAGACCACTCTAAATTTGTGATATAACCTCCTTATTGAAAGGGAGGGGGCAGGTGTTGATGATGTTAACATTTATGACTTTGTCCCACATACAATAAAAAAATTGTTAGAGAATTTTAAAGGAGAGATAAAAGCAGAACAGTACCCTCAGAATGAGGGATCCAAAACAAAAAGGAATCTGTACTTGAAGGAATCTGTACAGAATTTTCCTTGAGAACAAGAAACATGTATGTTGTTAAACTCACATGACGCCAAGCACATTCCAGCTGAATACACAGGAATTCAGTTAAATGGGAGAGGTGAAGAGTTCTCTCTTTAACTCAGGCAATGCAAATTTGACCAGGAAAATTATTTTCCAGAAATTAGATTTGGGATTTCCTTTAGAAAGGCAAAAGAGGACTACCCTGGTTGTCCAGTGGTTAAGACTCCGTGCTTCCAACACAGGGGGTGTGGGTTCAATCCTTGGTTGGGGAACTAAGATCCCACATGCTATGTGGCGCAGTTGGGAAAAATACACACACACACACACACACACACACACACACACACATATATATATATGAAGGCAAAAGGATCTAGAAATACCCAAATTCTCCATTCTGCCTTCTTTTCACACCCTGAATTTTATTGAGCTCTCTGAACATCAGACCACCCCATCCATCTCTTAGTAACAAGCACTGTCACTCTACACTGTCCAGTTACATGAGAAGAAACACAGTCTGACATTAAATGAATATGACCAGCTTCCAATTCAGGAAATTGGGGGATCTCAAGCCACTAATCAGCTCAATCTTTTCAGAAGAGAGTTTGAAAAAGCAGAAAAATTAAGAGTGTGAATCTGTCTTTAATTTCCCTACTCTTACTGCATGGCTAAAATGCCCTTTGTCAGATGATTTCCTTTTTGTCTCTCAGGTCACAACTAATGAGTCATTCGCTCCAGGGACCTTCTCGATTCATGTGTCAAACCTCACTCCCCACAGCAGCTGGCACTCCCACCATCCCTGCAGTAACCACTTCATAGGGCTTGCCTATGTACATAAGAAATGCCTGTTTTCTTATCTATCTCCCTATTGGACACCAAGCTAGGTATGGCAGAGGATAGGCCTAACCTGATCCTAGGTTAGGGACTGCGTTAGGTCTTCAATACCTAACACAGTGTTTGGTACATAGTATGTGTCTCAGTCCATTCAGGATGCTTTAACAGAATACCATAAACTGGGTGCAGAAATTTCTTAGTTTTGGAGGCTGGAAGTCCAAGGTCAAGGCAATGGCAGATTCAGCTTCTGGAGAAGCCCGCTTCTTGGTTCATAGACAGCCATCTTCTCACTGTGTCCTCCCATGGCTGAGGGGACAAGGGAGACATTGGGGGTCTTTTATAAGGACATTAATCCCATTTGTGATTGTTCTACCTTCACGACATAATTACCTCCTAAAGGCCTGCCTCCTAACACCATCACATTGGGGGGTTAGGATTTCAACACAGGAATTTGAGGGAGACATAAACATTCGGTCCATGGCATACTCAAGATATGTTTGTAGGATGGAATGGAACAACATGATAGAAGTGGAATGCATTGCAGAGCAAGCCATGGAAGTCATGGAGCACAGCAGAAGGACTGTAGTCCCAAAGATACCTCTTGTAGCAATTTTACTCCCCAGAACTGAATGTCTTAACCTATGAAGTCATCCTTGGGCAAAGAAGTAATTGCATCAGAATCAGCCAACAAAAGTTTAGTCTGACTGCATTCAACTTGGAGAAATGATGTAACTGACAATGCAACATGGAAAACAAGTTCAAGAACAATATTGCTCTTGCCAGAGATGGTGGGCTGTGGGCATGAGTAGGACAGCAAGCCATACAGTAGTTCCTTTGGTTTACTTAGATAATTAGGCATTGCATTCCTTTACACTGAAAGCATTTCTCATGGACCCTCCTTACTGTATACACATGCTTTCCAAGTACACAGCACTTAGCCCCCTCAAGAGTTTTCACCTTCCCCAAAGTCCATCAGCCTGTCACACAACCTAGAGGGAGAATTACTCACGCATTCTACAATTACGTACTGCGCTTGTAGGATGTTAGAGGTCCCTTGCTACTGTGAGACACAACTACTCAGAGCACAGACTTGAGTTGCAGAGGAATGGATCTGAATTCTGAATCCACCACTAACTAGCTCAGTGTCCCTAAGGCAATTTTGAACCTTTTTATATCTCAGTTTTCCCATCTATCAAGTGAGACTAAAAACCACCTACATCGTGGACAGGCCACATGTATTATTGGGCATATTGCTCAGCCCTATTCCTAGAGGTTTAGGGAGGAACAAATGAAATGCCAAGTATCTGACTCAAGGTTAGTACTCCCAAGTGTTAACTGATATTATCATTCCAAGATGAATCAGCTGTGCACCTGTCCTCCAGGAGCTTACAGTGGAGAATGGGAAATGGTACATGGGTAGACAGAAAGTAAAGCACATAAGACAATTATCAGTGCAGATAAACAATAACTGAACCTGGGAAGAAGGTGACTCTTCCAGCTCATAAGACCATGTGACAACTTCTTATTTACCATTGAAATATTTCTGAGGCATGAAGGATTAAAAGCAGCTAAGTGCCAGTCTGGGGGCTGCCAAAAATCAAAGGTTAAAAATTTAAGAGGCTGAAATCAATCATTGTTAATTTCCACATTCAGCACAAAGATCCTCGTAGGCAGATGCATGAGTACTGTGTCAAATTCTGAGGTCCAAGATGGCTTCACAGGCGAATTCTATCAAACATTTAGAGAAGAGCTAACACCTATCCTTCTCAAACTCTTCCAAAATATAGCAGAGGGAGGAACACTACCAAACTCATTCTATGAGACCACCATCACCCTGATACCAAAACCAGAAAAAGATGACACACAAAAAAGAAAACTACAGGCCAGTACCACTGATGAATATGGATGCAAAAATCCTCAACAAAATACTAGCAAACAGAATCCAACAGCACATTAAAAGGATCAAGCACCATGATCAAGTGGGGTTTATCCCAGGAATGCAAGGATTCTTCAGTATATGCAAATCAATCAATGTGATAAACCATATTAACAAATTGAAGGAGAAAAACCATGTGATCATCTCAATAGATGCAGAAAAGGCTTTTGACAAAATTCAACACCCATTTATGATAAAAACTCTCCAGAAAGTAAGCATAGAGGAACTTTCCTCAACATAATAAAGGCCATATATGACAAAACCACAGCCAACATCGTTCTCAATGGTGAAAAACTGAAACCATTTCCACTAAGATCAGGAAAAAGACAAGGTTGCCCATTCTCACCACTATTATTCAACATAGTTTTGGAAGTTTTAGCCACAGCAATCGGAGCCGAAAAAGAAATAAAAGGAATCCAGACCAGAAAAGAAGAAGTAAAACTATCACTGCTTGCAGATGACATGATACTATACATAGAGAATCCTAAATATGCTACTAGAAAACTACTAGAGCTAATCAATGAATTTGGTAAAGTAGGATACAAAATTAATGCACAGAAATCTCTTGCATTCTTATATACTAATGATGAAAAATCTGAAAGAGAAATTAAGGAAACACTCCCATTTACCATTGCAACAAAAAGAATAAAATACCTAGGAATAAACCTACCTAGGGAGACAAAAGACCTGTATGCAGAAAACTGTAAGACACTGATGAAAGAAATTAAAGATGATACAAACAGATGGAGACATATACCATGTTCTTGGATTGGAAGAATGAACATTGTGAAAATGGCTATACTACCCAAAGCAATCTACAGATTCAATGCAATCCCTATCTAACTACCAATTGCATTTTTCACAGAACTAGAACAAAACATTGCACAGTTTGTATGGAAACACAAAAGATCCCGAGAGCCAAAGCAATCTTGAGAATAAAAACGGAGCTGGAGGAATCAGGCTCCCTGACTTCAGGCTATACTACAAAGCTACAGTAATCAAGACAGTATGGTACTGGCACAAAAACAGAAATATAGATCAGTGAAACAGGATAGAAGGCCCAGAGATAAACCCATGCACATATGGTCACCTTATCTTTGATAAAGGAGGCAAGAATATACAATAGAGAAAAGACAGCCTCTTCAATAAGTGGTGCTGGGAAAATGGGACAGCTACATGTAAAAGAATGAAATTAGAACACTCCCTACCACCATACACAAAAATAAACTCAAAATGATTTAAAGACCTAAATGTAAGGCCAGACACTATAAAACTCTTAGAGGAAAACATAGGCAGAACACTATGACATAAATCACAGCAAGATCTTTTTTGACCCACCTCCTAGAGAAAGGGAAATAAAAACAAACAAATGGGACCTAATGAAACTTAAAAGCTTTTGCATAGCAAAGGAAACCATAAACAAGATGAAAAGACAACCCTCAGAATGGGAGACAATATTTGCAAACGCAGCAACTGATAAAGGATAAATATCCAAAATATACAAGCAGCCCATGCAGCTCAATATCAAAAAAACAAACAACCCAATCCAAAAATGGGCAGAAGACCTAAAGAGACATTTCTCCGAAGAAGATACACAGATTGCCAACAAACACATGAAAGAATGCTCAACATCGGTAATCATTAGAGAAATGCAAATCAAAACTACAATGAGGTATCACCTCACACCAGTCAGAATGGCCATCATCAAAAAGTCTACAAACAATAAATGCTGGAGAGGGTGCAGAGAAAAGGAAACCCTCTTGCACTGTTGGTGGGAATGTAAATTGATACAGCCACTATGGAGAACAGTATAGAGGTTCCTTAAAAAACTAAAAATCGAACTACCATACGACCCAGCAATCCCACTACTGGACAAATACATGAAGGAAACCATAATTCAAAAACAGTCACGTACCACAATGTTCATTGCAGCTCTATTTACAATAGCCAGGACATGGTAGCAACCTAAGTGTCCATCAACAGATGAATGGATAAAGAAGATGTGGCACATATATACAATGGAATATTACTCAGCCATAAAAATAAACGAAATTGAGTTATTTGTAGTGAGGTAGATGGACCACCTCTGTCATACAGAGTGAAGTAAGTCAGAAAAACAAATACCGTATGCTAACACATATATATGGAATCTAAAAAAAAAAAAGGTTCTGAAGAACCTAGGGGCACTACAAGAATAAAGACACAGACCTAGAGAATGGACTTGAGGACACAGGGAGGGGGAAGGGTAAGCTGGGACAAAGTGAGACAGTGGCATAGACACGTATACACTACCACATGTAAAATAGATAGCTAGTGGGAAGCAGCTGCATAGCACAGGGATATCAGCTCAGTGCTTTGTGATCACCTGGGGTGGGGGGGCAGATAGGGAGGGTGGGAGGGAGATGCAAGAGGAAGGGTATATGGGGATATATGTATACGTATAGCTGACTCACTTTGTGTTACAGCAGAAATTAACACACCATTGTAAGACAATTATACTCCAATAAAGATGTAAAAAAAATAAAAATTCTGAGGTCCAAACAGGTACACATGGAGCAACAGTGCTCTAAATACAATTTGGTTAAAACTTAATTTATTCTTAAAGACTCACAGACGTAGAAAACAAATTTATGGTTACCGAAGGGGAAAGGGTGGTAGGAGAGAGGGGTAAATTAGGAGATTTGGGATTAATATATACACACAATTATATATACAATAGACAACCAACAAGTACCTACTGTATAGCACAGGGAACTACATACAATATTTTGTAATAACCTATAAGGGAAAAGAATCTGTAAAAGCAATAAATATATTAGCGTGCATATATATATATATATATATATTAGTATATATATATATATAGGTATGTATAGATGAATTGCTATGCTGTACACCTGAAACTAACACAATAATGTAAATCAATTATGCTTCAATTGAAAAGCAAAAGCTTAAGGGAAAAAAACTTAATTTATTCTTTTTAAGGACCTATCACGTGCCTGACTTTGTGTATAAAACTCTCTGCCCATCAGAATTAGTACTCTCATAATGAAACTTTTCCCCAGTAGAGGATTGAGTGGGACAAGATAAATCAGCATGGTCAGCTTAGAAATGTAGCTGCCTAATCCAGCTTTGGAATGACAACCTCAACTCTCCTCGAAGGAAGAGTTCTGAGGAATGACAGCAGCGCACACTGTGAGCTCAGACAACGTGTGGCTTTAAACTCTAGGCCATGGAATTAGTCTCCTTCGACTCTTTATATATGGGTTTAATACTTATTTCAGCAGAAGATGGAAGGATATTGCTCTATTTTCATTCTCCTCAGCACGTAACTTCTTATGCATTACTAAAATATAAGTAACATTTCTAATTGTATGACAAAAACATTCCATACAGCGACTGCTCTTAATAATAATATGCTTACGGTTGACCATTTCATTACCTGATAATTACCAGATCATTAGAGCAAATAATATATCCTTGTGTGATAAACTTACAGCAATAATTTCAGAGAAAAGAATAGGAAAGCTCTCTGAAAGCTACCAGTAGGCAAGGTGTAGAATTAGCTATCAAAGGAAATGAATATAAATGTACTTTTAGAAAGTACAGTGCAATGACATTTATAGCTAATTCTGGATCATGAAATCGGAAAGGAAATGGCTGGAAGGATCTGGTCCAACTCCCTCATTTTACAAGTAAGGACAATGAGGCCAGAAGAGTCAAGGGAGCACTACAGGCCAATAGAGACAATTAATGTATGTAGTGTCAGCACTGCAATGGGTTTCTCATCCCTTATCTCAAAGCTCTTCCTTTTTACTACTGAATCTTCTAAATGCAACATAGAGTTGATTTTTTAAAAACCCGATTAACTGAAATATTGAGGAAATGCAGAGAACTGGTTAATCAGATTTTCTAATTAAGCTGGATACAGACCAAAAGCTAATTTTTCTGACTTGCAATTTTGCAGAAGCTGGAGAGTCCAGATGTAGCCTGTCCAGTCTCTCTTAACCTGGTTCGAGGCAGTGCATCAGCCTAGGACACATTGCCACCAATTCCACTTGGCTCTCTCCTCCTCCTCCTTCCGATGGCAATTTAAACACCCCTTCCTCAGCCAGGCCTTTCCTACACTCCAAGCCAGGCAGGCTTCTCCCAACTTCCTGCAGCTCTCTCTGTCTCCCATGGTGAAATCACATCATATTTATAATTATTCATTTAGTGTTTGTTTTTCCCCACTAGACACTGGTCCTCTTAAGACATATGCTGGCTATTTCCTTTTTCATTCAGTTTCCAAGAGAAATTGATTAGAAACTGATAGCTTTTCCTGGGTTCTCCTCTTGCTGGAGCAAACAGGCTGCAGTCAAGCGCTGAATGATTAAGCATTCAGGGTTGGCAGGCTTTTGGTAAATATCTGCATCAGTCCTTTACCTGTATTTGTGGCAGATGCCTCTGACTTCAACTCCCCAGGACCAAATGAAGAACAGATACGCACCTGAACGACGCTTTCTATCACTCAGTGGAAATATCCTAATCACCAGCAAATTACTTCCCTAGTGCCTTTTGTGAGCATGCCGGGCCTGGGAACGCAGAACTTGAGACAGCGACCACCTGTTAGATGATTTATAGGCTCTAGGAAGGGCCCTTGGCTCTCAAATATCCCCACCCCAACCTGCCACAAGGCTGGGATTTCCACCAGGAGAGAAATGACCCTCAGCTTTCCAGCTCTGTCTCTCCCCAAGACCTCTGTGAAAATGCCAATGTGGCAGCACTTCCAAACATGATCCACCATCCTGGCCCCAGCTGGAATTTATTTATCAGACTCCTTTCTAGTATGACAGCCAGCATTAGGAGCCATGACAAAGCTGTGTTTGGAAACGGGGACTTCAACAGGCAACCTCAAGGCAGGGGACACCCGTGGGAACTGGGCTCCTGGGGGAGGGGCCTGCAGAAGGCCCTGGAAAGGAGGCACAAGCCACATGATTGTTAGCACACCAGATTGTTAGCACACCAGATTGTTAGCCAGGCTTGGGACCCACCATGTACTTTCAGGGGCCCTCCTATGCAGAAAAGATAGGATCCTTGCTATCCTAGTTCTGTTCAGACTGCTTTAACAAAATACCAGAGACTGGGTCGTTTATAAACAACAGAAACTAATTTCTCACAGTTCTGGAAGCTGGTTGTCTGAGGTCAGGTTGCCAGCATGGTCAGGTTCTCTGTCTTTTGAGGGCTACTTCCCAGTTCATAGATATCCTTTCTGTGTCTTCCCGTGGAAGAAAGGATAAGGGAGCTCTCTCTGGGGCGCTCTTTTATAAAGGCACTAATCCCATTCATGAGGGCTCTACGGTCCTAACCTAATCACCTCCCAAAGTCTCCACCTCCAAATAGAATCACCTGGGGGATCAGGTTTCAACATATGAACTTTGGATGGACAGAGACATTCAGACCATAGCATTTGCCTTCAACTCAGAGGCCAAAGCACAGAAATATTAATAAATATAGGCAGAGAGTGCCAAAGGCTGTGCTAAGCACAGTGTCAACACGTCCATGCCTTTACTAGTGTGCAGATGCTACATTATCTCATGAGATCCTCTTAACACCCTGTGAGGTAGCTGTTATTGTCCCCTTTTTACTGCTGACAAACTGAGGCTTAATGAAGTGATTCAGCCAAGTTCCCGCATTAGGTAAGAGGCAGAACTGGAGTCTAAATCTGGGTCCATCACCATGTGCCATGTTCTTTTTTTTTTTCCCACTACTCTACCCCTGAGGAGGGGAAGCCAGCAAAGGAGAATGAGGACGAATGCCTCAAAACGTGTGGCCAAGGCAAGAATGATTCAAGAAGGGAGATCGGGGATGCAAAGTCACCAAGCAAGACAGAAAAGGGCCTCCTAGACTTGGCCCCATGGAGGCTGTTGAAGACAAGCCTGGTTTTATTGGCTTGATTAACACTGAAGCCAAGCTGGAGGCGTTAAAGGGAGAATGCAGGTAAGGAGACAGAAACATCAAGTGCACACGCCTCTCAAAATGTTTGCCATCGAGGGAATAAGAAGCACAGGGTGGTGGCTGGAGGAGGTCTTGGCATCAGAGGAGGGCTGTCTATTTTTAAAGGTGAGTGATAGCTAGAGCTCATTCATATGCTGCAGTCAACAAGTCAGCAACAAAAGAAAATGTTGCAGAAGACAGAGGAGAAATGCAGGATCAAAGACCTCAGCAGTGAAAGGGGGGACTTCTCTGGTGGTGCAGTGGTTAAGAATCCACCTGCCAATGCAGGGGACAGAGGTTCGAGCCCTGGTCCGGGAAGATCCCACATGCCGCGGAGCAACTAAGCCCGTGCACCACAACTACTGAGCCTGTGCGCCACAACTACTGAGCCTGCGCTCTAGAGCCCACCAGCCACAGCTACTGAAGCCCACATGCCTAGACACCGTGCTCCGCAACAAGAGAAGCCACCGCAATGAGAAGCCCGCGCACCGCAACAAATAGTAGCCCCGCTCACAACTAGAGAAAGCCCGCGCGCAGCAACGAAGACCCAACGCAGCCAAAAATAATTTTAAAAAATTTTTTAATTCAATGATTAAAAAAAAAAGAAACAGTGAAAGGGGCTGGTTCCCAAAGCATTCAGGGAGACATCAGCCTTTGATAGAAGTGGGGACACTCCTTCCAGGGGAGTACAGTAAGACAAAATAGGTGGGTAGTGAAATAGGTAGGTTTAGGGGCTGGGTAATGAATGGGACAGTCAAGGTCTCTGATGGCTTTTTTAAAATCATCTTTGTTTTGGTGTCCTGAGATGTGATGACTATATAAACACTAGGATCACAAAACACGGAAACAACTATTCTTCCATCTATAAAACACATTAAAGCTCAAATGGTCCAAAGCCCTCCTTCCACAGAGAAGGTCCAAAGGAGTTGACTTGCTCATAGCACAAAGATTCTTAGTAACAGTGATGAAACTAGAAACCAGGGTACCAGTATGTTAATCTTTTTGTAAAACAATAAGCTGTTCTGTTCCACTCTCTGCCTTGTACTTTCATAGCTGAAAAGTTCTCTCCGTACATTTTGAATAGATGACATACCAACTTAGAATCCTCAATTTTTTCCCCACTTTCCTGCTATAGATCAAGGCATGGGGAATTAACCTGTGTACGTAAATGCACCAAGCTATGAGCCTTTGATTGGGGATGGTGGAGACACAAAAGAAGGCAACCTGCAGAAGGTCTCAATTAAAGCTACCACTGCAATAAAGGGTAATTGGGTGTTTGTGGAGGTGTCTAGATGAAAATATTGCCACCGCAGATTTTTTTTCCCCCAGTCTCTCCAGACTCCTTAATAACAGTGCTGAGAATGTTTCGCTTCAGAAAGAATATGGGCTGGAAATATAAGCCAACAGGAAAAGAGGCAAAATTGGCCACCAGAAAAATGATCCCTTTTTTTTTTTTTTTTTGAATTTGAGGCTATTTGCCCCTAGTAACAAAGCAAGCCAGCAACTTCACTAGCTGAAGCTAAAGTGAGGGGTTTGACATCTTTGTACCCACTGTTTCTGGCATGGCACCTGGCACACAGAAACGCTCAGAAAGTATTTGCCATTGTGCTGAGTGAAAAAAAGCCAGTTTCAAAAGGTTACACACAGTATGGTTCCATTTGTATAACATTCTCAAAATGACAAAATTATAGAGATGGAGAAGAGATTAGTAGTAGCCAGGGCTTAGGGATGGGGGGTGGGATGCAATATCAAAGTGCAGCCTAAGGGAGTTCTTACATGGTGAGGGGGGAGTTCTGTACTTTGATTGTGGTGGTTACACAAATCCCAGCATGTGATAAAACTGCATATAACGACACGTGCGCACTCATGCACGTGCATGTAAGAGCTGATGAAATATGAATAAATTCTGTAGATTCTACCAATGTCACTTCCTGGTATTTGATGTTGTACTACAGTTATATGTTATCATTGGGGGAAGTCAGGTGAGGGTACACAGGTCCTCAAAGTACCAGTTTTTTCAACTTCCTGCAGATATTTAATGATAAAGAGTTTTAAAGAATAACTGATTTTCATTCTCTACATTTGTTGCCTGAATTCTTTTAACTGGAATCTTCATAAAAATTCTGTGACAGGTATTTTGAGCCTACTCATTCAACACTTAAGGAAACCAAGCAGTATTTCATAGGGGTTAACAGAAGAACCTCTGGAACCCAAGTACCTGGCCTCTCGTTCCACAACCACTAGTAGCTATTTAACTTTGAGCAAGGAACTTATTCCTTCTGTGCTTTGGTTTCCTTGTCTATAAAATGGAGATATCACATATTCAGCTGAAGGCACAAAGCCATGGATATAATAATTCATCAACTTTAAATGTTAGATGTTATTATTGTTAAAGTCACTTGCATAGAGGCGGCAGAGCTGAAATTCAAATGTAGATCTGTCTGATTCGTAAACCTGGTTCTTAACTACCATACAATACTGCCTCCTTTTTGAATGGTAAATGAAGAAGTGAATGAATACGGTTATCCAATGTTTCAACCCCTCTCCCCCCAAACACACACACATATTTATCCTCTGTGGGTCAGAATTACCTCTATATTAGTTTCCTAGTGTTGTCATAACAAAGTACCACAAACTCGGTGGTTTAAAACAGAAGTTTATTCTCTCCCAACTCTGGAGGCTAGAAGTCTGAAATCAAGGTGCTGGCAGGGTCATTCTCCCTACAAGACCTGTAGGGAAGAACACTTCCTTGCCTCTACTAGCTTCTGGCGGTGGCTATCGGTCATTAGCCTTCCTTGGCTTACAGCTGCATCACTCTAATCTCTGCCTCTGTCACCTTCCATGGCCATTTTCTCTCTGTGTCTCTTCTCCTTTTCTCATAAGGATACCAGTCAGATTGGATTAAGGGCCCACCGTACTCCAGTATGGCCTCCTCCTAAGCTATGTCTTAGTTATATCTCTAAAGACCCTGTTTCCAAATAAGATCACAGGTACCAGGAGTTAGGACCTCAACGTATCTTTCAGGAGGGGGACACAATTCAACCCACAAAAGCCTCCAAGATGGTTTCCAAAACCGTCTCAGACCCCACCTGCCCTCTTCTCCATCCAGCATTGGAACCCTCTGTGCTCCTCTTACCAAGCATTTTCATGTCTTTGGAGGGTCACCACCACCTGGGAAGCAGGCATTCCCCTTACTTCTTCAGGCACTTATCAGAGTTCACAGCTACGTGTTTTTAGGAGAGAGGCAGTCTGGTGCACGGCTGCAAACCCGGACTCTGGCACTAGACTGTTTGGGTTCGAACCCCAGCCTCATCTCATGATTCTTTAACCTCCCGGTGACTTGGCTTCCTCATCTGTAATATGGGAATAATACTAGTACCAACTCCATCTTATGAAATGCAGGTCGTACCAACCCCATGGAGTTCACATGAGGACTAAATGAGTTAATATATGTGGAGTGATTTGATCATTGTCTGGCTCCTAGTAACTGCTGCATGTGTTTGTTAAACAAACAAATACAAGGTAAGCTCTCAATAAATATTAGCTATTAATGTCTGTATATTACTGGCTATCTCAATGGGCAGCAAACTCTGGTCCACAGAACTAATCTGGCCTTCTACTTTTTTTATGTAAATAAAGTTTTATTGGAACACATCCATGTCCGTTCATTTCCGTATATCACCTAAGGCTACTTTCCAGCTACTGTGGCAGAATTCGGTGAGTGCAACAAATGCCCCATGGCCTGCATAGCCTCAAGTATTTATCATGCGGCCCTGTAAGAGAATGTTCACCAGCCTCTGGTCTGTCTCCTTGACCAGACTCTGAGCTCTTTCAAGACAAGGGCTGAGCTTGTTTTCACTCACCATTTGTTCCCAGCATCTAGCACCATGCGTAGTATCCAGCAGATGCTCTACAATTATTTGTGCAAACGATGCATAAATACCTGACCCCTGGTTCACACATCAGGACATAAGCCCCAACAGCGACCATCATTAAGCACCTGCCACACGTCAGACACCACGCCAAGTGCTTTGTCTTGCTAAGTCATTTAGTCCTCACCTCAAATCTCAGACCCAGGGACTATTATCCTCCCAAGTTTGGGCGGCAGGAGACAAGTTGAGAAGTTAGAAAATTGCACAAAGTGACACAAACAACACGTAATAATGCTGAAGTTCAACCCGTGGTTTACTTTCTCAAAATCCTCTGTGCATACTTACTCCCTCCCCAGGAGTTTAACATTTTGGAAAAGACAACCGTTCCTATGTTTCCCTATGGTTATGTGCTTCAAACAGCATTTTGCATTCCTTTGACTCTCGTGTCCCCTGATAAGAGAACTTAGTATCAACAATCCCATAACAATCTGTTCAATTGACGTCAAAGCTCCAGGTTTTAACTGGGCCCACACTCTGCCAACCTTGAGATTTGCAAAGTAAAAAATACAGTCGCATCACCATTTGTCTCCTCAGATGACAGGATGCAAAGTGACAAATGACGGGTTTGACTTTTTCTGCAGCAGGTCAGGTACCAGTTACGGGACTGACTCGCTGCACTCGGCCTATTCTTGGATCGACTTTTATAATAGTTACTAAGTTGGGGCAAACTAACATGGTGAATATCTGACATTTAGAAATCAAATTGGGCATTTATTCTGATCATTAGTATGAGGTCCTCTGCACATAGGTTTAACACAAATCTTGCCTGCAGATATAAAACAGGCCAGTCTGTTTCTTCCCGGATTTGCTCATCCCCACCTACCCCTCTGACCCCAGCCCCTTGCTCAGTGGAACACTGCCTGCTGCCACCTCCACCTCACTTCCTCCATTGCCTAGCATCTCAGCTTCCCCCAGATGGAAACAGACCAATGTCTTGAGTCACTCTTACAAGAACGTCACCAAGGAGAACCACACACCTAGCATTAAACTGTGACGTGGTTAACTTGTTTTTGTAGCACAATCTGGCATTTGCCTAAGTCCACAATCACTTCACTCTCCTCTCCAAGAGGAACTGAGTCCATGATCTCAACTGGCCCCTGAAATAAACTAGAATATGCTGTATCACACTGAGTCATCGTCCTCTGAAATACCAGAGTGGTGCGTGGGAACAGCTGCACTATGTCCTGGGAATATTAACCTGTCTTGTTTATGGCAACCTCACCCCTTCAATTAGGTTGAGTTCCCCCAGAAGCAGACCTAAGGCAAGGACTCGAATTCATTCACTTGGGAAACCCTGGCGATGGAGTAGAGAAGGGAAGGGAGGATGGGAAGGAAGAAATTCAAGGTGCTCTACGGACCCAGTTACTGCTGTGGGCAATGAAGCTCAAGTTCACTGAAGATCTCTGGGAGACAGGGAGGAACAGACTTTCCTGACCAAGAAACAGGGCGCTGGAGCACTTATTCACCAACTTACCATCTGCCGTTTGTTGAAGACTGCTTCCGGACCACCCCTCCAGCACTGCCAGGTTGTGCGCGTGCGCGCCCACACACACACACACACACACACACACACACACACACACACACACACAAACTAAGCACTCTCAGCAACACCCGCCCCCAGCTAGAGTCACAAGTGTGCACCAGTAGTCACAGGGGTTCTGTATGTAGAAGTTGGCACCAAGAGAACATGTGTGAAGCACAGACTATGTCAGCTACATCTTCTAAATCCAAATTAAGCCACCACCAAACATAAACCTATGCTAACAAGCTAGGAAGGCTCTTTCCAACCAGTGATTTTTTTTTTCCCCAGGTAGGACGTATTGCATCCCTCTATTTAAAATGACCTCAACAACTCGAATTCTTTATCACAAAGATAGAAAGTCGTAGAAGGGTAACAAATCCCCATCCTACGTCCATTTAGTACGGCTCACTTCGCTTAGCCTGCAGCCCCCTTGGCGGGCTGCAAAACCCAGTGTCCTGGCTGTTCAGGAAATGCCTTGTAACAGAATCCTCTGAGCGCAGATATCCTGGCATCATGCGGCCTTCAGCAGAGGGAGGTACCCGGAGGAGAAGCTATTCCTTGGAAGCAGCATGCACGTAATCAACAGCACTTTATCTTCCGTTATGAGAGTTTTCTCAACAAGTCTCCATTTCCGTAACGAACTGCCTAACCCTGACCATTTTCCCTACAGAGAAGTGATTAAGTCTGTCACCCTTATTATTGTAGGGGGCTGTCTCGTTCCCATTAAAATGAGCTCATTGCTGCTCCCTCACAGGCCATTGCAATTATTTGTTAAGTCTTTGTGGCTTGAAAAGCCAAGTGGAGATAACTTTACCTTTCTTTCCTACTTGGGAGTAAATTTAGGAGGTTTCTGGCGAAGTACAAGACTCATCAGTCTCTTTTGAGCTCAGCACTGATGTGTTGGGGAGGGTAAGGAAGGAGGTGAGATTAATGTGGAAATATCAGCACCAACTTTAGTTTTAATGAGACAACTGTTTGAATGCCCGTAACTCCTCAAGCTCAGGAAACCAGCCTTGGAGGGCACAGAAGTGTCATTATTTTTTTTCCATTGTGAGCATTCAAGGTGACATTGAGATGGCGTCCATATTTTTAACTAGATAATTACGACAAAAACTGATTATTTGCAAGTGTAGGGACATGCCTGATTAAGTACCATCTCAGTAACACTGAGAATTACCATCAATTCACTGCTGCTGGGCCAGTCCATATTGGAGAGCCATATGGATGACGTTACTAACACTAGCACTAATATACAGTTTCATTTCAGATAAAATTATCTCCTGTTTAAAAAAATTGGAGGGGGGGGAGGTGTTTAATGATCTTATTATCTGGATGTCGGTCAGCTCATTTAATTCTGTCACATACACCACAGAGGGTTCAGTGGGGGGAAAAAGGCAAACAGGATGCGTAACTCCCTACCAGGCAGAGAAGGCAGCCAAGAATCCAAGCCACACGAGCTAGCTTCCTTGACAGCTTTGGATTATTAAGAAAACAACTGCCAAGACATAAACTAATATTCAGAAGCAGTTGCCAGATAATGCCCTCTTCTTCCAATGGTTCGAGTATCCCATGAAAATCCCTCTTGACACAGCCACTCTCTTCCAGCGCTGATTTACAGAGCACCGTTCTCAGGAAAAAGCAGTTAAGTCTAATTTATAGTAACCCAGGGTTAACCAAGTGGCGTCAGCAGACAGCTGGCACAAGAGTGAAAGATGACCTCAGCTATTCACGTAAATCTTTCTCCATTGTATTCACTACCGAACACCAAAGACAACCAGCTTCCCATCCTTATTAGTACTACTTTGCCCCTCTATCAACATGACAGAGCCATCCAAATCCTCAATGATCTAATGTCTCCTGTCCTTGCTGAAAGGGACTTAAGAATCACCTAGCCCCTTTCTTTGGGTTTACAAGTGGGAAAGGTGACGCTCAAAATGATCAAGTTGGCATCTGAGATCAACAGGCTACTTTGCAGTGAAACAGTACTACAACTTGGGGGCCCTACCTTTAGCTTAGGGCTCTTTTCCACCACTTCCTATGGCAAAGAACTCTGAATTTGGGGAGACTATTACTAACCACACCAGTCTGGGTCATCTGTAACACACAATGAGCCAGATCTCAAGCCACAGCTTTCGGGTAAATTAGGTACATCCAGAAGCTTCGTTAATAACTCAAATCCCCAGTGTGCTCTTGGGTACACTGAAGAAGTAAACTTAATAAGCAAAGTCACTGTGAAATATACATCCATTGGTCCTTTTCTCATCATTGTGATAACATACGAGGCTACCAAGGAAGACGCTGGCCACCCTCCAGGAGAAAATAAGTTGTTTTGGACTTCACCTGTTTGAGAACAGAGACAGGGCCCAAATGAGTTCCAAACATCCCTCACGCTTCTAAGATTCCATAAATTGAATTTATATATTTCAAGGTTGAATCACAGTAGCCTCCCTGTAATATAACCTCATAAAAGTTTTACCTTCTATCTCTAGCTTTCACTGGTTACAAAGTGTGTTCACTTATAGAAACTCATTACCATCTGATAACTCTTTGAGGTTACGAAGGCAGGAATAAAATGTTTTGAACAATCCTAGAAGGGGGAAAAATATAAAGGTAAAGAATGCCAAGTCAGAGAGACCTGGATCCAAGCCTCGGCTCTGATCCTCAGTACCAGGGACCGGCTGAGCCTCGGTTTCTTCATTAGTAAAGTGGGTATTATTGTATCAAGATGTGATAAGAATCATTCATTAATGACACACCCTGAGTACCCAGAGTCCTTTTCCAGACTTCTTTCTGTCTCACCACCTTTAAATTATCTTCCCCCATCTATCCACCTATATTAACCACAGCTTTTATTTCCTGTATCCAAATGATTCGACATCTGGAGTTTGCTGACCCTGGTGGGACTGCCCTCTCCCGGCTAGCCAGTTCCTAGAGATAATCAACAACTTAGCCAAAGGTGTACTTTTCAAACGCAAACTAACCAATCCAGAACCCATACCCGCCAACCACCTCCCCTATGGGACTCTCACACTCCAGGCCAATAGCTACGCGCTCTTATCACCCCAGGCTCACCTACCAGGGAACTAGGGACAGCCCTGATGTCCCAGAGCCTCCCAGAATTATTCAAATTGGCCAACCCTAAGCCTGCTTATGCTACCTCACCTGTTCCTTTTCCTAGAAACCACAGTCAAAGTTTTCACAATACTTCCTTCTTCTCCTTCTGCCCCGACCAACCCTGGTGCTTCCCTGTGTGCCCCTCCCCCTCCCCCACCACAGCACGGCAGGCCCCCTCCTCTTGGGAACTCTCAGTAATAAATGCTTTTTTCAGTGGCAATCATCTCTTCTGTTGGCCTCACTATCCCTCAAATTTTTCTATTCATATGCTATAATTTAGGGCACCCCTACCACCTTTTACCCACCCCAGTACCAGCATAGGTGAGGTCACATAGCAGACGCTCAGTTAAGCGGCTGTCATAGTACATATTATGTGTCAACTTGACCAGACCACAGTGCCCGTATATTTGATCAAACAGTATCCCAGATGTTTCTATAAAGGTTTTGAGTATCATTTAAATCAATGGACTTTGAGTCAAAGCAGATTGCTCTCCATAACAGGGTGGGCCTCATCCAATCACTTGAAAGCCTTAGGAAAACAAAGACTGACCTTTCCAAAGGAAGAAGAAATTCTGCCATCAGACCATTTTTGGACTCAAACCACAGCTCTTCCCTAAGTCTCCAGCCTGCTGGGCTACCCTGCAGATTTGGGACTTGCCAGCTTCTACAAGCACATGAGCCAGTTCCTTAAAATAAATACACACACACCCTTTTGATTCTGTTTCTCTGGAGAACCCTGACTCGTACAGTAATGGTGAGATTAAATGTACCACATCACGTCTGCTGGGAATAAGAATGCTCATGGCAGCACTCCTCCTAATAGGCAAAAACGACCCAAATGGTCCTTCACGGTGGTTTGGATAAATAAATAATGGCACGGTCATCACGTGGAATACCAGACAGTGAAGAAAACAAACTACAGCTACAGTCAACATGAACAAGTCTTAAAAAAAAAAAAAAAAAAAAGAACACCTTGCCAGTACAGTATAGACCAAGGCAAAACTACCCTATGGTGCTACAAGTCAGGACCTGATTACTCTAGGAGGAGACATGGGAAGAGGTGGGGGGACCCCAGGGTGCTTTTGGAGGACTCCTTGATCTGGGAGTTGGTGACACATGTGAACCAATTGGTGAAACATGTATTGAGCTGTGTATTGATGATGTGTGCCTTTTCCTGTATATATGTGACCTTCATGAAAGGTTACAAAGATGGAAACATAAATTAAAATGATTTTTTAACATTATTCCAATCTGCAACCTATCTCCAAGATATAGTGGGCATTTGTATATTAGAAAGTCAGCAAACGTAGAAGATAAATGTTAAGCTTGAAAATAACCTTATATAACTGAACATGTTAGATGTTTCCTAAACTGAATTTTGGAAAACATGTTACAGCATCTGCCTCATATCTCTGGAATCACTGAGAAGATTCAGGCTTCTGAGCCTTGGAATCATCCCACCAGGTACCTGAAGTGCTCGCCCCGCCCCCATCCCCCTGCCACAGGGCACAGAGCCCCCCAGAGAACCTGGCAAGATAACCCTCTTGGCATCTAGGTTTTCTCAGAAAACGGAATTTCCCAGTGTAATTATCTCAAGCGTCTCTGGATGAGTTGAATAAATTAGACATGCAATCTGTACTACACACTTCAAGAATCGTGAGTTATTCTACAAACTTTAAGAAGAAAAAAAAAAAAGTCAAAAAAAACTAGAAAATCACTGTGCTGCCCAAACAATGATGTCAAACCTGCTTGGATTGTGACTTGGAGGCAGGGGAGCGCTTTGTGTCTTGTCTTTTTTAGTGGCTGTGTGTTGAGAGTGGATTCACTCAGAGAACGTGGTTGGGTTGGAAACGTGGCCTTCCGGTATCCCTTGGGGAAAAGGGAGCTGTGAGACCAGGAGATGTGTGAGGGTCAGCAGCCCTTTCCTCGGACCCCGGGGTCTGCTTAGCACGTAGAGCAGCGAACGCTCGCACTCAGCTGGCCGCTCCGCTCAGGACCACAGCTACACTGCTTCGGCAGCGTCCACCCAGCCCTGCCCAGCTCCCCCAGCTCCTCCCAGACATGCCACGTGCACCTCTGAGAGCTACAGGAAGGCACCAGGAGGCCTGACCTTCACCCCTGGGGGGACCCTGTGCTTCACTTGGAAAACGAGATCGAGGCAAACTCCCACTCCCTCCTCAAGACCCAGCCCTCCTTCCAAAGGCTTTTCCCAACCCTCCCGCCCACCCCAGCGCAAGCCCCCTCGTGCACTGACCACGCTGCATCACAGCCCGCGGTGACCTGTCAGCCTGCCTGCCAGACTCTGAGCACCTTGAGAGCTGAGGCTGAGGCTCTGGGTTCTGGATCCCTAGCACCTCCCTCTGTCCACCTCTCTGGGCGTGTGTGTGTGTGTGTTTCCGCGTGTGTGTTTGCTCACCTATGCACCCCCACTGGTGTGTGTCCCCTCCCTCTCCCGGTCCCCCTCCCACTTTGCCTCTCCATCACCCTCCCTCTGCCCTTCTGTCTCTCTCCCCCTCTGTACTCTGACCCTTTAGCTCCTATCTCTCCCCCCCGTCCCTGTCTCCCCCAGTATATGTGTATCCTTCATGTGTCCCTCTCTCTCTGTCGCCTCCTCCTTGCCCCCATTCCCCATCCTTCTTCCTTACCATGCCCTCCATCTCTCTCTCCCTCACCCCCCATCTGTCTGTCCCCCCGGCCCAACTCCTTCTCCCTCTCCCCCCTCTCCCTTTCTCCCGTACCCCCTTCCTCTCTCCCTCTCCTAGTCCCCTCTTCCCCTCCTGTCCGTGTCCCCCTGTGTAACCCCACCCTGTGTTGCCCCCTCCCTCCCTGTCAGCTCTGGTCTCTCAGAATTCATTCTCCCTATAGCAAGGAACATAGGTCTGCAGTCAGTCTTACATCCTTTACCAGAAAGGAAAGAGTCTCCCTCTCCTGAATTCAGTAGGAAAAAATCCTAGGGAAGAATTAGGATAGGTTCGGCTCAGACCAAAGTCCTTTCCTTTAGACCAATTACTGTGGCTGGAGATCGGAGATCTCACACATCCCCATTTACGTTTTAAAATATGTTTAGATGAAATACAAATAACGTTAAGATGACTTGGCATTCTTATTAAATTTCAAAGCTACCCTATAAAGGACAAGCTCCAGATGGAGTTTATTTACCTCTATCTGTGTGTCTTGCACAGAACTAAGCATTGTTCACAAACCCATCAGTCTACTGAAATGCAAGGCCCATAAGACAGAGCTGTGTCTGTCGGCTTCACTGCTGTATTGCCAACACACAGCCCAGTGGGTCCTTATTAAATACTGGAGTGAAGAAATGAATAGATGACAAATGACTGGATAGATGGATGATCAATGATAATTTCGTAAAACACCTGAGAATTTCTCTTCACTAAAAACAGACCTCCTTCTCTCACAGATGTATCCCCATACTTCACCCAACCAAAGATAACTAGGCTCAGTGGCTCCCCATTTTTCAATCAACCACCACTCCCAAACACAGCACATGCTGGTGGCCCCCCATGGCACACTAACCTACAGGGAACCTCCCACCTTACCTGCAGCCCTTTCTTCTTATTCTTTCTTGGATCAGTTTCCACAAGAAATCCCAAGTGTCTGACCTAGAAGGTCCCTGAATGAAGGAGCCAGCCCTGGATTCCACCCGCCAACCCTGACCCAACTAAGAAAGGATGAAGCGCACAAGTGAAGCATCTCCCGTCTGATTTCTTCCTAACTGCATGTCTGACCCACGCTCACGAAGCAGATGAAAATGAGGACAGGATCATTAGGAATCAAATCTGTACAAATGAGGATGCTTACAGCAGATTAAAAAAGGCAACACAGGGCCCTTTTTCTGGGTATTGCATCACTTCTCACATGGCGCCTTTGGAAACGGCCCCTAATGATAGAGCAGGCCTCAGAAGGACCACATGAAACCGAATAAAACATCAGGGCTGGGCAAACAGGGTTGATCGTGCATTTTTAAAACCCCAAGTATGCAGAGAAGAACAGAGAATTGGCTCCAATCAGTCAGACACATACAGCCTTTATTTTTTTCAGCTGGAAGAAACCTTCATCTTTCAACTCACCTCCGGGCTTTCGTATTTAAAAACCAGTCAGGAACACAACCAGAATTCAATGTGTGCTCTGACACCAGATCTTTTTGATGCACCTGCCAGTCCTGACCTTGGATGTGTCAGAGTCACGGTAGCCCCTTCCTCAGTTTCCACACTTATTCACTGGTACATTATGTTCCCCATAAATCTCAGGAGCCACGGAACAAATTCCACTTAAGAACAATCTGTTAAGTCCTCTGTGCCCCTCAGCTGAAACACAATTACTGGATTCAGGGGCTTGGACGAGTCATCAAAGATTGTGAAGCCTCAGTCTTCTTGTCTATAAAATGGGAATAACACCTCTTACTTCTCATGGTGGCTCATTTTCATTAAATGAAAAAAAACGGGTGAACCACCTCACCCAGGGCAGCGTTTGGTCCATGGCAAGTATTTCAAAAATATTAGTTCCCTGTATATCCTAATCAAAATAGAGAGACCTAGAACCCCCTATTTCATGATTGCATTTCCACACAAATGCGCACACTGAGACCCCTAGGAGGCAGTGCTCCCCAAGTTGGAAAGCAGGACCTTCAATATAGACCCTGTTCATGGGATTCCACTGCCCACCCCAACAACCACGTGGTGATTAAAGCCAGACCAAAGGTATAAGTCATGGAACACATTGATACGGAGGTTAGAGCAAAGAGGTAACAGGAAACAGCAACCAAGACAATGGAAGAAAGAGTCATGTTATTTTTTTTAAAAAAATCAAAACAGGCAAAACAGGAGGAGGAAAACAGAGGGTAAGGGGTATGGAGACGTAATTCTCCACATGTTGGTCCAGCTCCTCTGAAAGGCAGCAACAGGATGGGATTAAACAGACAAGGATTCTATTAGGGACATGCCTTGTGTGAGGAATTAGGGAGGGGGCTAGAGAAGACGGGGTAGCTGTCAGACTGCAACGCAGGTCTGACCCCGAGGGAAGGAAGGTTGATGTGACACGTCCCAGCCTCTAAGGGGGGTTCAGCAAGGTCGGAGGTCACTCTGTGAAAAGTAGGGGAAGGTCTGCCAGGCACATTCTCAAATCATCAGTCAGCATTTTCTACCAAAAACAGCGGACACCTGAGCATTTCCCTCCAGTTTGCTTGCATATTGGCCTGTTTTTACAGCACAGGTCACACGCTGAACAAAAGGACACGCAATGGAAATACACCGCACTAGGGCTTAGAAAGCTTGTAAGCGAGGGTACAAACCCATGACACTGGTTCCAGAAGGAATGGTCAGGGGAGGTACAGGGATACTAGAGAGGGCTGGGGAAAGAGGCAAAGGGACCAGGGTGTGCTCCTATCGTAAGGGTGCACTACCGAGGTCACTGAAGGCAAGGGGAACTCAATTCCCCCCTCAACCTGAGTACCCAAGAAATGCCCCGAAGGACCACAGTCTAAAGCATTTATTCATGGGCTCTCGTCCCACTGGTTGAGAGCTGTTTCTTGAGGAGTTACTCCGCAATCTTCCAGGCTGGAGAAAGCCTAGACAGAAAGCCAACTCTTAGGTAAGACAGTGCCAGTGGCAAACAAGCCTCAGCATACGTGAAACTGCCCATCACAGCTGCAGTGAAAACCAGAGACGGGCCCAGAGTTGAAACGCAAGGGCTACAGCTCCAAAGGCAACTTGTAACTTAATAGTAACCTTGGCACTTTGTTTCCATTGTCATATTAAACACTCCCTTCGCCCTGGGCCCCACGAGTGTCAATCCTATGATGTTTCATTTAACACTTTAGTTATCTGTGACCTCCCACCCCAATCCCCAGGGCATTTCAATTCAACCCAGAGGCCCATCAACACAGAACTCAGAGTGGGGTGAAGGACGTAGGGCAAAGCCAGGCCATTCCATCTCCAAAATCCTCCCCGTCCCCGTCACTCCTTCCAGAGGCAAACTCACCCTGCTTCCTGAAGGATGGCTCACAGAGACGTGGCACTTCACGTGAGACAGGCTGGCTCACACTACGGTGACCTCTTTGCTACAGAGAGGGCCAGCGTCTGTCGTGACTCAGCAGCTCAGAGTGATGGCAAAGAAACCTACATCCGCGCCCCAGCTTCACGCCGGACGCACTGCCGGAGATTTCAGACTGGTGAAGAGTCCGCCTTCACCTGCTGCCAATATCTAGTATTTAAGCCGGTGGCCTTCAGCCCACGGTGTGTATCAGAATCACCTGGAGGGCCAAGGAAGCGTCCAGAGACCTCTGCTTGTTGAAGTAGGAAAGGGAGGGCCTGAGTCTTGACCAGTCCCCTCAGGAGATTCTGAGGCCCACTGAAGTGTAAGAACCCCTGATTTAAGTCTGGACCACAGGGTCTCAAAGTTTTCTGTGCATAAGACTCATCTGTGGATCCTGTTCAGCTACAGATTGATTCAGCAGGCCTGCTGTGAGGCCTGAGAGCCCGCATCTCTGATGGGCTCCCAGGTGATACTAATACAGCTGGTCCACAGGCCAACTCAGGAGCCAGAGCTTACAATGCAGAACTTACTGGCCTCAAGATGGCTTCACAGAGAATCTGCAGCAGAGGCTTTTCTGGGTACTGTTTTTCCCTGGCCTCTTGGTACCCCACGTTGTGTGCAGCTACCAGTGACTTTTGGGCTGCAGGTAGAAAAAAACAAAAATTCTTGCTATGCTGCTGCCTTTTTTGGAAATTTAGTAACCTATTCTATTTAACCTAATATATTCAAAATATTATCATTTTAGCAAGCAATCAATATAAAAGCTATCAATGAGACATTTTACTCTTTCTTTTTTGGTATTGCGTCTTAGAAATCTAGGGTGCACATTATAATCACAACCTGTCACATTCCAAATAATAGCCACACGTGGCTGGTGGCCACAATACTGAATAATGCACTGCGCTGTTACACTCTGGTTTACATCACAATCTAGAAGTTCTTTTTCTAGCAACCTATGTGCTTCTTTTCAAGCATTGCACAGTCCTGGTTCTTAAGCCAAACCCAGCATTAGAAAGCAACACCCTCAGCCAAAGACAGAAAAAGTGCTCCAGCATCCCTGAAGACATTTTCTTTTCACCTCTAGCTTTTCAGTGGCTTCCAGGGAAGCCTAGGGTGACCGACCATCCCAGTTTGCCTGGGACTGCCTCAGTTTTAACACTGAAAGAGCTACATCCCAGAAAATACCTCAGTTCAGGTAAACCAGGAGAACTGGTCACCCTTGAAAGTTTGTTGCTGCACAGGTCACCCCCTTACCCTGGAGGACTTTTTCCCACAGGTGGGACAGCTATTAAGAGCTAAACAACTACATACAAGATTAGCAACGTCTGAGGCCCTGACAATTAGCACAGGGCCGCTCCCATTTCCCTGATTCTGATGTTAACTCTGAGCCTCGATGTATCTCACCAGGTTTCAGGGGCATTGTAAGAATGTGAAAGCACTTTGAAAACAGGGGAATTAAGTAAATGTGTCTACTATTAATACTTACTGAGCAAGTGTTTTACGCCAAGCCCTGGGCTAGAACTTTGCATTCATTATGGGATTTACATGGACCCCAAGGAAGCAGGCAGGTACCACTATGGCCCTCATCAGTCTATGAGGCAACTAAAGTTCAGAGAGATTAAGTAACTTGCTTACAGTCACACAGCTCATTAAGTCTCAGAGGTGTAACTTGAACCTAGGGCTCTTAGTCCAAAGTTCACGAAAATAACAAAACAGAAGAGAAA
Organism: Balaenoptera physalus; assembly: GCF_965194825.1. Classification (NCBI taxonomy): domain Eukaryota; kingdom Metazoa; phylum Chordata; class Mammalia; order Artiodactyla; family Balaenopteridae; genus Balaenoptera; species Balaenoptera physalus. Next base: position 99,843,014 of record NC_138896.1, on the reverse strand, counting down.
GAGCTGAGAGTGGGAAGTTCCATACATGGCAGGACTGATCTCCATACTACAAGAAAAATGTTCTAAACCTTAGGCCCTTGACAAAAAGCAGCAACAAAATTTTCAGGGATATTCGAGACAAGAGTATATGATACTGTCTTCAAACAGGTTTCAAGAAAGGATTTATGGAAACTTATGAGTCCTATTCATCCCTCTACGTCCAGCTCTTAGTAGGAGCACTTGCTGTGCCCTCGGCCTGGGACACGCTGACCCCTGATCTTCAGATGGATGGAGCTCTCTAGTCACGCAGGTCTCAGCTCAAATGCAGCTTCCTCCGTGAGGTCTCCCCTTCCTGACTTATCTAAACTTCCACCCCTCAAGTCACTCACATCTCACCCTATTCCCATTACCCTGCTTTATTTTGGTTGTAATACTCATCAGGGATCTGCTTTTTTTTTTTTAAGATTTTTTTTGATGTGGACCATTTTTAAGTCTTTAGTGAATTTGTTACAATATTGCTGCTGTCCCATGTTTTGTTTTTTTGGCCGTGAGGCATGTGGGATCTTAGCTCCCTGACCAGTGATCAAACCCTCACCTTCTGCATTAGAAGGAGAAGTCTTAACCACTGGCCCACCAGGGAAGTCCCAGGGATCTGCTACCACCTTATATCTGTATGTATCAGACTTGTGTGTTAATTACTGCCTCCCCGTATAAGCTCCATGGGGCAGGGACCTGATCAGCCTTCTTCATTCCCCTGTCCTGGGGCCTAGAGCAGAGTACAGTACATGGCAGGCCCTCAAACTTTTGTTGATTGTTGAACAAACATAATACCTGAAAAGTTGTGGAATATATTGCCAATAGGGGGAAAAAAACTGCTGTGTGATTTTTTTTAAGTGGTCTGCAATCAACACACAACGTCAGACTTGGTCAAAGGGCTCATCTTCTTAGTATCAGTGCATCCCCATTTGCACAGTGACCAAACCACAAAAGCTATACTGAAACTTTCCCTTACTGGGATGAGTTCTCACTCTCTGTTTACAAACTGGAAGCTGTTGATTTCAATTACCAAAAGTGTCACCACAAATGACAATCACTCAAATTCCTTGGCTCTGGAGAGGTCAAAACCCAAGTCGGCCAAGCCAGAAACACCTTCACCGATCTGGTTGTGTTCTGAATCATTTCCACAGAAACTGGAAGAATTCCCAGCAGAGGCTTCCAAACTTCCAGCAATTATCTTAAGGTCTGATTAGCATTTTAAATGTCACCTGTATAAATTGAAACTGTTTACAGCTCCCAAAGTCATTATTTTGTGATTCATGATTTCGCCGCAGCTAGCCAAAACTCACTTTTTGGAAAATCTCATCCTAAATGTTACCTGCTGGATTAGGCCTGGCAAAAACTCTTTCTCTTGGTTCAAATATCTAGCTTCTCTTTTTCTTCTTCACTTTGATCATCTCAGCTTCCTTCCCTGGCACATTTCGAGTACTGAGGGTGTCAAACTTGGCTGGGAGACTATTTGAAAACAGTTCTTTTGGTGATGGAAGTTACTCAACACCATCTTCTGCTGACTTGAAGAAAACAAATGAGGATTTCTGAATATAGTTCCACATCCATCAAGCACCACTCATCGTCATCTCTCTTGCTGGTGTACACATTACTTTCCTAGAGATTGGAAGATGGGATAATGAGTTTTGGAAGTCACCTCTACTCCTGGTCATTTTTTTACCAAAACAGTATTTTTTTTTTAATCCCCTTTTATTTACACTTTCTCTATGCCACCAGCCTTTCACTGATTTACTTCATTTTGCTCCAGAATTATAGAGTATAGTGGCATTTTGTTTCTCTGATCAAAGGTAGCTGGGCTGTGAAGTCAGTTGGATGTGGATTCTAAGCTTCGCTTGGCTACTTCAAGCTCTAGGACCTGAAACAAGTCCCGTAGCCTCCGTCTGCCTGAGCTTTCTTCTGCCCAGCCCTGCGCAGGGAACAATGTAGAGTCTAGGCCTTCAGTCTAGTGGGACTTAGACCAACACAGGAGACAGTTGGAGGGCCAGCCACAAATACTCCACCTGGTGCCACTGTGATCTTCCTAAACTTCCATCCCCCTGCTTTCAACCCTCTAAGCAGAGGTCAGCAAACTCTTTCTGTAAAGGGCCATATAACAAATAATTTTGATTTGGGGGGATATACGTTCTCTGACTCAACTACTCAACTCAGCCCTGGTAGCACCTGCGTAGCCATAGACGAAATGAAAACACGTGGCCATAGCTGTGTTCCAGAATGATTGCTCACCTCTCCAGCCCCATCACACTTCAGCTACACAGGCTCCTTCTTTCAGTTTCTGGAACATTCCAAGCTTATGCCCTCTTGCTGTTCCTTTTTGTGGTCAGTTCTGCTCTCGTTATCAGCACATGCCGGGTTCCTTCCTGACATCCGTCTGTCCATTTATTGTCATCAACTTGGAGAGGTTTCCATGACCACCAGTCAGTCACTCTTTAACAAATTTCCCTGCTTTGTTTTCTCCAGGTACTCAGCATGCTCTGACAAGTGGTACGAAGAAGTCGGTTCCCACAATAATGGTTTTGGAGATAGGCTACTGATATTTTCTCAATCTTACATGGAAAGTTTTGCAAACTTTTTCTCTTATCCATTTATCTGTTTTTTAATTATTATTTTTAACTGTGGTAAAATCCACATAACATAAAATTTCCCATCTTAGCCACTTTTTAAATTTTATTTTATTGGAGGATAGTTGATTTAAAATGTTGTGTTAATTTCTGCTGTACAGCAAAGTGATTCAGTTAAATATATATATACATATGTATATTTTTCATATTCCTTTCCATTACAGTTTATCACAGCATATTTTTTAAATGTATTTTTTTTAAGTCTTTATTGAATTTGTTACAATATTGCTTCTGTTTTATGTTTTGGTTTTTTGGCCACGAGGCATGTGGGATCTTAGTTCCCCGACCAGGGATCGAACCCACACTCCCTGCATGGGAAGGCAAGGTCTTAACCACTGGACCACCAGGGAAGTCCCTGTCACAGCATATTGAATATAGTTCCCTGTGCTATGCAGTAGGACCTTGTTGTTTATCCAGTCTATATATAATAATTTGCATCTGATCTTAGTCACTTTTAAGTATACATTTCAGTGCCATGAAGCATATTCACTTTATTGTGCCACCATCACCACCATCCATCTCCAGAACCCTTTTAATCCTGCAAAACTAAAACTCTGTACCCATGAAAAACTCCTGATTCCTCCCTCCCCCCAGGTCCTATCAACAACATCTTACCAGTTTTTAACATTAAACCTTACCAGGTAAAATCAGATTAAGAAAAGGTCAATGCCTTCTAAACGATGTTACCACCAAATTTCCACCACTGAGCCCTTAGATATAGAGATTCTGGAACCACCGTTGAGATCTGATGTTTTCTAATCTACTTTTTGTTTCTTCTTCTCTTCCCGCACTACAGTGTAAGTTCCATGAGAACAAAAACCTTATCCTTTTCCTTACTGAATGGCAAACACCTAACACGGGCTAACACAGAGCTGGTGCTTAATTAAATGAGGGAACAAAGGTGCAAATAACTGCCTTCGTGGTCGGGTTAGACCTTGAGCAGGGCTCTCCAAAGGCTTTCGATATGTAAAGAAGAGAGGGGAGGTCAGCCCAGGGTGACAGCGGCAAGCTTAGCTCCTGGAGGCCTGGGTGGTATCTAAGTTGCATCATCAGGGCCAGGTACCAGCAGGCAAAGGAGGAAGGAAAGGAGAGAGGACAGGAGGAGACAAGCAGATAGGGATGCAGGAAGAAAGGAGAATGAGAAAGCCCAGGAATTTCTGCAGAGAGTATGCATTTTGAGAGCCTTGCAAAAAAGGGGTTGAGGAAGCAGGGTGTTAGACCGTGGAAGATCTAGGAAGTGTGGTCCTGTGAGCCTCTGGTTCTTAACCAGGGAATGTCATGATTCCAGCTGGTGTATAAGGAAAATGTCCCTTGCAGCCTGGTGAATATCAAGGTGAGGGAGTGTGTCCAACTGTCACGTCCCTGGCAAAAACTTTATTTTCAAAACTTCAGAAACAGCTGGAGGCACATGTTAACATTTCCAGGGCAGACGCCTCATCATAATGAAACTTCTCACAAAGGGGAGAGAGGCAAAAGGTACATCTGCCAGAAATACAGAGTAAATGATCTTTCCTACCCGAGAAGAAGGAAAGGAGAGCTCGTTGCATGGAACCAGCATCTGCTCGATACTGTTCTGATCTCTGCTCTGGCCTCGAGGTCCGAAGCCCCTGTGACCCGTGGCCTTGACAAGGTAGGTGACACGCTGATCAGTAGTGTGTGGTGTGGGGGCTGTATATTTCCCTGCGCATGAGTGATCATTCACAAAGGATGTGATTCACCAAGCAGCTCTGATGGTGATTTCCTGCATCACCCCTCTGGGAACCCTGACTCATTCACAAGCCATGAGGAGATTGTTTTTAAATGGTTGAAATCGTACAGCAAATTTATACAAACAGAAGTGGGCTGGGCGTGGGATTTACTGATGTACACTGGACTTCCTCATGGACTCAGATAGTGTCTGTCATAATTGGTCTTATGTGTAATACCTACCTGGAGGCACTATTCCTGCCAGGGTTAATGATATGCCTTGGTGGAAAACTTACTGTGTGTAGCTGATCCTATGAGGTAGCTAGGTTGCATGATTACACATCTAAGCTGCAAGTTCTTGAAGCATTCACAGTTCACTGTGGAAAAGTTAGCTCTATTCAGCTGGGATGTATTAGAACGGTGATGGCAAAGAATGTAGAAATGAATTCCACCTACTCAGTTTGCAAGCTAGGAAACTGATTGGCTGAGGTTAGATTAAGGAAACTGACACACAGCTGGATTATCTGACTCATGGGGCCGGGGTCTTTGGACCCTGGTTGTCACTGAGTTGCACACTGGACAAGGAGGGATTGGATGAAACAGAGGTCCCTGCCTTCAGTGAGGTTAAAGAACTTTCAAAGAGGCTGGACAGACACACAAGAGTGTGAACATAAGAAATGAGTGACGTGGGTGATAAGTGGAGAGTGTGGAGAAGAGGGTACGAGGGAGGGCAGGAGTAGTCAGGGAGGACTTCTTGGAGGAGATGATGCTTGGTCTGGGCCTTGAAGGAAGGGCAGGATTTAAGAGAAAGGAGTGAAATACGACAGCAGAAAGATGGCAGAGAGCAGCAGCGGTGAAATCTGAAGCAAGCAGGACAAGAGCAGAAAGCAAACGGAAGCACACCCACCTCAGAAGAGCGTGATCCATTGAGACCATCGACACCGCAGCTTTGAGCAATCCCGGACCCCCTGCTGTGCTGGTAAATGATTAACAGCCGGCTCTTGGAGGCGGGAGCCCTGATTTGTAGCCTCTGCCAACTGTCATGGTGTAAATACTCCCTCCACAGCTGATTTCCAAGATGGCTGTGTTTAGCAACAGGCTCACAAATTTTCTGAAAATTTAACTATCAGCTCCTGCGGGCAGCCCCAGCACACCTCTGCTTGGGGCCCTCTTTGTTTACAAGGATTCTTCTCTCCTAGTCGGTTCACAATAGCTGCCCCTTACTGAGCACTTACGCGTCAGGGTCTACACTAACAGTCAAAGTGCATTATCGCCTTAATTCCTTACAAGAACCCTATGGGGGAATTGTTAACAATTAACATTGCCATTGTGCCAATGGGGGGAAAATGATGTTTAGAGGTATTAGAAAGCCAAATGCCTGTCACTCTAAAACTCATACTCCTAACTTTTATACCATACTCTTCCCCCTCCTCTGGCCACCGCTAATATTATCATTCTCTTTATTATCACTCTTGGGTTGTTCCTTTTAATCCTCAGAACGCTTCTGACCCTTTGCTGGAAAAACAAACCAGAGAAATGATTTGCCACTGGAGCAACTGTCCATCTTCAAATATGAAAAACAGTCAGGCAAGTTGCCTAACTTTATCAGAACATTTTATTGCTTAGATTTTCAAATTCATATTTTAATAAAAAGGTTAAGGAGGTAAAACCATTCCTCATCAAGAAAACAACAACACGTGACTAGATAAAATGGAAAAGAAACTTTGACTTTTTCCTTTTCTTAAATTTTACATTTCACAAAGTTTTCAGTGAGAAGTTAGTAGACATATTTGACTGCTGAATTTTTGTCCTCTCAACTCTCCAAGTTATTCTAAGACAATATCTTTGGCGAGGTTCCCTGGAAACAGGGACCCTGAAATGGGGATTCTTGTGCAAATGATTTTTTTGACAGAATAATCTGTAAGGAAGTGAGGGAGGCAGGAGAAAGGGTAGAACAAAGAAGTGGTTTCAGCCTCAGCCAGGCTCCAGCCGGATCCTACAGGAAGCTCCGGAGTGGGAATAGCGTCAGAGCCCTGTCTTCCCTTAACGCAGGAGGACCAAGCTTTTATATCATATCGTTGGCTATGGGACCATAACCTCCCAAGCATTTGCCATTGAAGTAGCTCCCGTGGACCAAGCGAAATTCTTTAGAGCCATTAACACCCAACACTCACAACAGGTATGGGATAGATATACCAGCCAGTAAATGGGAACCAGGCAGGGCACTGATAATGTCTATTTCATACAGGTAATCAAACTACACTTCCTAATCAAAAGAGCTTCACTTCTTAAGTACGACATAGAAAGAAAAATATCATATGATGTCACTTATATGTGGAATCTTAAAAAATGATACAAATGAACTTATTTACAAAACAGAAATACCGAGACATGGAAGCAACCTAAATGTCCATCAACAGAGGAGTGGATAAAGAAGATGTGGTACATATATACAATGGAAAATTACTCAGCCATAAAAAAGGAATGAAATAATGCCATGTGCAGCAACATGGATGGACCTAGAGATTGTCATACTGAGTGAAGTAAGTCAGACAGAGAAAGACAAATATCATATGATATCACTTATATGTGGAATCTAAAAAAATGGTACAAGTGAACTTATTTACAAAACAGAAGTTGAGCCACAGGTGTAGAAAACAAATCTATGGTTACAGGGGGGAAAGGATAAATTGGGAGATTGTGAGTGACATATACACACTACTATATATAAAATGGATAACTAATAAGGACCTACTATATAGCACAGGGAAATCTACTCAATACTCTGTAATGACACATATGGGGAAAGGAATCTAAAAAAGAGTGGATATATGTATATGTATAACTGATTCACTTTGCTGTACACCTGAAACTAACACAACATTGTAAATCAACTATATTCCAATAAAAAAAAAAAAAAAACAGAAATAGAGTCACAGACAGAGAAAACAAACTATGGTTAACCAAAGGGGATAGTGGGGAGTGGAGGATAAATTAGGAGTTTGGGATTAACATATACACATTATTATATATAAAATAGATAACCAACAAGGACCTACTGTATAGCACAGGGAACTATACTCAATATCTTGTAATAATCTATAATGGAAAATAATCTGAAAAACAATATATATGTTTATAATTTAATCACTGCTGTACACTTGAAACTAACACATTTTAAATTAACTATACTTCAATTTAAAAAAAGAAAAAATGCTTTTAAAAAAAAGAACTTTACTTCTGCCTAATCAACCAATCACAGTAATTGTTCAGCATGTTTAGATGCATGGGAAACTTTACAACCCCAATTCCTGCGTTAAGATTTCACATCAGGCAAAACTCAGATGTTGTAAGTGAAACTGCCATGAACGCTCATAGAATTTCTTATGAGGGATTGAATTTCTCTTCATGATTCTAAAGATCTTCCAGGGGAAAGACTATGTCTTATTCATTTATGGGTCTTTGGAGACTAAGACAATACTTGGCAAATAGTAGGTGCTTGATAAATGCATCGATGAACTGGATGCTTAAGACCTCAAGTAAAGTGACCAGCTCATCCCTGTTTGCCCAGAACCATCCAGTTTTAAAATTAAAAGTCCTACATCCTGGGCACCCTCTCAGTCCGAGGCTAAATAGGACAACTTGTCACCCTACCCTTCCATCTTTCTCACTGCTTCTGCATCATGGCTGCATTCAAATCAATCCAGTCTCTTCATTTTCCCTAAATGTCTCCCAAGAGAGAAACGTTTTAAACTCCATGGGTAATACACTCATAGAAACTTCTGCAGAATATCTAATGCAAATGCTCCTGCTGCAATTTATAGATCATTTTCGCTTTTTTTGTCTCCAATAGAAACATTACCACAACTGCCTCCAAAACGTTGATACAGGAAATATTAGCATATATAGTCTTTCCATTCCACCTTCCGCCTCACCCACTAGGGTAGCCAGTGTCCTTGGTTTGAACTCTGGGTACTTCAAGCTTGAGAAAGTCTGACTTACACCTACAGCTGTAGAATTTTTTCTTCTACATCCTCTCCATCAAAATGTACCTGTCCTGTGTCACAGTGTCCCAGTTAGATAGTAATTATTTGGTCCTCAAAGTAACAAAATGATCAACCTAGTTAAAACAGGAGAAGTGTAAGCACTGGGGCAGCTTTTTGTCCCCCATTAGACCCTGAAACTATGCTCAACTAACAGGGACTCTTGGTGTGTGTAACAATATTAACTCAGTCCAAACAATGTTAAGGAATGAATGAGTTGATATGATGATGAGGTGGGGATTACTGGTTCACATAACCCAAGCTCTCCTCTGCTTTGCTGTCGTCTTTCAATTCCAAATAAACTCTCTTCATGAAGGGGGAGATACACCACCGGTGGGTCATCATACTTTCTACCCACGGGTACAAGAATACATACCCCCTCCTTCAATAACCCTTACATCAAATGTCTCACAGGGACTCGGGGTGTCCCCACTGGGTATGTGCTTGTCCTGAACCAGTCATTCTGGCTGAAGATAGGAGAATCCTCTGATTGACCAAGTTGGGGTCACTTGCCTCCCCAGGTCTGATAAAGAGAAGGGGAGAGGAGGAAGGGAAGGATTAGGTGTGGGACTGACAAAAACTAAAGCTGTGAAAACCACAGCCATCCAGCTTCACACTTCACCTACCCACTGGGCTTTGCCTCATTGCCATCCTTATTTCATCATAAAATACTCTGGCTAGGGACTTCCCTGGTGGCGCAATGGTTAGGACTCTGTGCTCCCAATGCAGGGTTCCCGGGTTCCATCCCTGGACTGGGACCTAGATCCCACATGTATGCTGCAACTAAGAATTTGCATGCCACAACTAAGGAGCCCGCCTGCCACAACTAAAGACCCAGCACAACCAAATAAATAAATAAATATTAAAAAAGAAAAATACTTTGGCTAAGGCCCTGGAGCCCTATGTAGAATCCCCTGGGGGAATGGGGTAAAAATGTGCTATTAAAAATAATAATAACTGTCTGTGAAGAATTTTAAAAGTCAAATAAATACAACACTTTAGGTAACATGCCCCAAACATGGGTAAAGTTTTGCTTAAAAGTGGGAGGTTTTGCTGGGGCAGCTCAGGGAAGTTTACAGGTGGTTTCGCAAAGCTTTCCCTGGTTGATGCCAGAAAGACCTTCCTCCACTCAGCTGTATTCTCCATTTATTCAGAGCCCTCGGTAGCAACTTCACTCTCTAATTGCCTGTAGTTAGTCATCACATCTCAGCTGCAAGACTTGGGGATACTAAGAAGCCAGCTCACCCAGAGGCCTTTTGTGTTTTTAATGTTTGGACCAAAAAGTGAAATTTCCTAAGGAAAGTTACCACTTAGACTTCGGTGGGCTAAAGAGCTCTGGTTTGGAAACATTTCCAGGCAATCCAACTTTGAAATCTCTGACGCTCACAGAAGAACCTTAGAGCAGCAGCGTACACAGAAATGAGATTTAACAATCCTTTGCACTTATTCTTGAGCATGGCACAGACTACAAAATAAGTTGGCTGACCAGTTAGTGGAATTCAATTCTATGAACATTAATTGAGCTCCGTTTCAGCTGCAAATAACAGCTGAAAGAGCCAATTAAAATTGGCTTTAAATAATAGGAATTAATCACCTCACATAACAAGAAGTTGGAGAGAGGCAGGTTCAGAAGTTGGTTAATCTAGCAGTTAAACAACACCAGAAATATTGGTTGGATTTTTTGAGATTCCCATGGAAATATAGGCCTGATTTCAAGATGGCTACTACAGCTTCAAACATAACATTCTCCCACAACATCATCCAAAGGTAAGAAAGGAGGTGGTATTTCTCCAAGAGCATGCCTTTCTCTTTTTCTAGAATAGGAAATATTTTCCACAATTCCTTGCAACAGACTTTCTCTTACATCTCTTTGGGGAGAATTGGATCGCATAACCATTCCTAACCCAATAAGCCAGGAAAAAAGAATATGATGGCCATTAATGCTTTGGACCAATCGTATCCATTTCTTAGTTCTGGACCCACCTTTCTGGGGCACCTTGCCTCCCAAACAAAGTGAGGGATTTATTGGTAAGGAAGAAAGGGTGAAACAGTAGCTGTTAAGTAGGCAACAAACAGTTTCTGCACCCAAGCCTCTACCTCTGGGGCTCTGCACAGGGCACACAAAGATGAATAAATCTCAACCCAACTTCTCAAGGAGCCCACAGGTATACAAGAATCCCCTCGACAGTTTTTATTATTTATCACCCTGCTCGATTCTAAAATGGATTTGAAGTGGTAATTTGCTGTGTCAAATTTTTTCTGGAAACGTCTACAACAGTATCTCCCATCCCATATGCTCGTCTAACAATGTGACTTTAACATTCCTCCTTCAAGAGGTGGGGTCTCTATCCCCTCCATTTGAATCCAGGTGGGCTTGTGACTACAGCCAAAGTGACACCACAGGACTTCTAAGGCTAAATCTTAAAGGTAACACAGCTGCCACCTGGCTCTCTTTCGATGCTCCCTTCTGGAACCCAGCCACCATGCTGCGAGGAAGCCAAAACTGCCCTGGGGAGGAACCCAGCTCCCACTCGCCAGCCATGCAAGTGATCCTCTAGATCCATCTGGATCCTCCAGCCCCAATGACCCACCAAAGCTGATGCCACATGGAGGACAGATGGACTGCCCCGCTGGCCATTGGCCACATCACAAACACATATGTGAGTAATATAAATGATCATTGTTTTCATAGGTCACTGGGTTTGTGGGTCGGTCCATTAGGTGCAACAGATAACTAGAGCTGCACTAACTTTAGAACCAGAAATACATTTTCAAGATGGCATAAATCACCTGCTATTAGAACACAGAGGAAGGAAAAATAAATATTTACTGGGGCAATGAGAAAGGGCAGTTACAGAGGAATCAGACAGAGAGGAAGGGTCTTTAGTGCAAGGTCTCAGAGGATGAGTAGATTACAGAAGATGGATGATGGAAGTGTAAGCAAAGTGAACACACAGTGTGATTTTGGAAAACATGGAGTGCACGGTGGATGTCTGTTGGCTTTGACTCCTGTGGTAGACTTTACAGGTGCTCACCAAGATTTCTGGTTCTCCTCTCCCTCCAGACACACAGCTTCTTGAACTTAGGTAGGGCCATGTGCTGGTAGGGCCAGTTAACTGTCATAGGAAGTGTCATGAGTCTCTTTTGGTGAAGCACTGAAGAACCTGTACACAATTCTCCATTCTCTTGACTATAACCAAGCCTGAGGCCTCCTGTTGAGATGGTGAAGTTTCTGACTCCCTGACTATAATACTGTTTGTTTGCTTGTTCGTGTTAATGCTGCCCTGACCCAGGCCCTAGTGAGAGGTCAGTCAGTTCCCCTTCTGAAACAGCCTACTAGGTCCACACCCCGAAACGCCTCCCTTATTGGGCTCTCGCACTCCAGGCCACCAGAGACCCACCCTAATGACCCTTGGTCCAAGTACCAGACAATCAAGTACAGCCCTGTGTTGCAGAGCCCACTTAAGTTATTCAAATTAGCCAATCCTAGACCCTTTGCCCTGAATCCCACTGTCCTTCACACAGAAACCACAATGAAGGTGCTTGTCCTCAGTTCCCTCCCCTCTCTCTGCCCCATGACCCACCCCAGTGCTTCCCCACATGGCCCTGCAAAGGGCTCTGTGTTCTCTCCCAAGAAGCAGTGAGGATAACAAAACAGAAAACCCTTTCAATTTTCTCTCTCCTGATCTGCATCTGGCCTCAGCATATCTCACCCAAGGTAATATGGGTAAAACACAGAGTTACTGTCATAAGTACATGTTCCTTAGTAACCTGCATTGGGCATGCAGTTGGTGCAAAAGGTACAACTTCATTGCATTAAACCACTTGGGTTTTGAGGTTGTTTTTTACTGCAGCATAATCTGGTCCATCCATCCTGACTGAGAACTGCCCAATCACTATTCCCTTCCTCTTGTGGGAGTACCTCAAATTTTCATTGGGAAACCATTTCTCTGACTTCCATGGGGTTGAGATGTGTTGGCTCCACTTTCCTGGCTCCAGAAAAAAACATGTCTCCCTAGACTCGATAATCAGCGTAATTCATTTATCTTCAAAAGATACCTAAAATCTGACCACTTCTCTTTCCACCTTCACCATCCTGGTCTGTGTCAACATCATTTCATCCCTGGAGGAATGCACTTGCCTTTCCTATAAGTTTCCTAGTCTCTTCTACCATCTATTTCTGAAAGAGTAATCAGAGGAATAACTTTGAAACATAATTCACATCATGTCACTCCTCTGCTCAAAACCCTCCCAAGACCACCCATCTCATTCAGTAATAGCCAAAGTCCTTCCAATGGCCAGTGAGGTTCTACCTGATTTGCCCTCTCTTACCCCTTTGTCCTCTCCTCCTATTTCTTTCCCCCAAGCTCACTTTTTCTCAGTCACACTGACCTCCTTCCTTTTCCACAAATATGCTAGACTTGCTCCTGCCTCAAGACCTTTGTACTAGCCATTCCCTCTTTCTGGAGCACTCTTCCCCTATATCTGCGTGGCTCACTCCTTCATCTTCTTCAAATCTTTGTTCAAATGTCAACTTCTCAGTGAAGCCTTCTGTAACACTCAATCAAAAATTTCAGTCTGCAACTCCCCAGTATTCTCTATCCTTCTTCTTACTTTATTGTTTATCATAGCACCATCTAAAATACTATATATGTAAATTGTTTATTTGGCTTCACTAGAATATAAACTCCATGCAAGCTGGGGCTTTGGTCTGTTTTCCCAGAGTTGAGAATCGTGTTTGGCACATAATAGCTGTCATAAATATTTACTGAATGAAAGACAGAATCAATGAATGCATTTCATCTCCTTAGTCACAGTTATTAATTCAAGAATAAGGATATGACCCAAACCAGCCCAAGGCTTAATTTCAGAGAATTTGGAAGTTCTTTGAAAAATTAAAAATAGAAGTACCAATTGATCCTGCCATACCACCTCTGGGTATGTATCCAAAGGAAATGAAATCAGTATCTTGAAGAGACATCTGTACTCCCATGTTCACTGCAGCACTATTCACAACAGCCAAGATGTAAAACCACCTAAGTGTCTGCTGACAGAGGAAGGATAAAGAAAATGTGATATATTATATATATGTATATATATATATGAATATTATTCAGCCATAAAAAAAAGAAAATTCTGTTTGCATATGAGTGAAACTGAATGACATCATGCTAAGCTAAATAAGCCAGACACAGAAAGACAAATACTGTATGCTCTTCCTTATATGTGGAATCTAAGAAACTTGAACTCACAGATGTAGAAAGTAGAATGGTTGGGGGGGGGAGGGAAATGGGGAGATGTTGGTCAAAGGATACAAACTTCCAGTTACAAGATGAATAAATTCTGAGGATCTAATGTACAGCACGATGACTATAGTTAGTAACACTGTATTGTATGTTTGAAACTTGCCAAGAGAGTACATCTTAAGTGTTCTCACCAAAGAACAAAAAAGTAACTACGTGAGATGATAGATACGTTAGTTAACTTCAGAGTGGTAATTGTTTCACAAGGTATACGGATGTTAAACCATCGTGTTGTACACCTTTAAGAAATCACATTGTATAACCAAAAACAAAAGAAAAAACAAATTCATACCACCTTTCCATGATGTGGAATTGATACTAGGAAGCAGTTACTCAGTCAATGACTACATTTCTCATCTTTCTTCATCCCCCTCGTAGAGTCATGGAGCCAATTCTTGCTGAAGGAAGAGTTAACATTCTTTAAGAAATGGATGAGGTTTCTCCACATTTCCTTTACCCTCTTGCTGACTAAATGAAGAGGATTCTGAGCCCTAACAGATGGGGGGACCCAGAATCGCTCACCCCATGGAGAAAAGCCACTCGCCAGTCAGGAACACCAGCACCAGACCATCATGCGAGTGAAAACTAGATTCGTATTGCTCCAAGACCATTCACTGTAGGGGGTTGTTTGTTACAGCAGCTGGCATGATGCTAAGTAATCCAAATGAAGCAGCCTTGACTGCCTTTGCTGAGAGGATGGGTTGCAGGGCTGGAAGCAGTACGGGCTACTGCATGGGAAAGAGTCTGCCTGAACTAACTGCTCACAGAGGAAAGCAGATCTAGAGAAGCACCAGATTCACCATGACACCATTGGAGCCCCCGGGGAAAGTTAGTCCCCCCAATGAACTTCTTCCACCGTCTCCGCCAATAAAATCTCTTTTGCTTAAGCAGGTTTGACTTGGCCTTTCTGTTACTCAGAAAATTCCTGAAATAGAACGTCCCAACTAGTAACAGGTGAGTGGAGGGATATGGGGAAAGGAGGAATCAAAAGGAGTTTGAGAAAAGATTGCGGCGGCTGCCACCACCCAAGGACTTTGGAACTTAGAACCACTCATGTTAGTGAAGGGGGCACCAGATCAGGATCTGAGACTCCGCGACGTCGTATTACATAACCAGCCAATGTTCTTTTCCAAAGGCGTAATCCATAACGCAGTTCTCATGTCTCTCTCACCTTCTAGAAAGAATGTTTTTCTCCCAGCATGTACCTTTCTGGACCTATCCTGCAATTCTGCAGCAGTACACCTCTACAGCTTTCCTTTATGACTGGGAATTTTTAAACACTGAAGGACAAAAAAGAAAATTGAGGTCTAATTTTCTTCAAGCAGTAGGGATCTTGAGTATTTTTGACTGTGTCACTGAAGACACTGTACTCTCCCTTCAGCCCCAGGTCAATTACCTTCCTGACAGCTGCTGTGGAAGAGAGTATTCCAACCAGATTGAGACCATCCGAAAGCTATTTAAAGTCATACATAGAATGTAAAGCTTCCTATCTGAGGGGCGCTTACTACTGTGTGACGTTGGTTTTGTTTGTTAACCTCTCTGTGCTCCAATGTCCTCGTCAATAAAATGACTATATTAAAAGCATCGTTGTAAAGAGTTTATGATATATTACCTGTAAAGCACTTAGAAATATCCCTTTTATATACTAATTGATCACTAAAATATTAACTATTTTTTTCCAACAAATATTGATTGAGCAGATACCATATTCCAGGCCCTGGTTCTGCATTATATGCTGGGGATACAATAGTGATCAGATATGTTCCATGCCTTCATGGAAGTTATAGTGTAATGAAGGAAAGGGGCAAGAAAATAATTATGCAGAAAACTGCTAAATTACAACAGGAATAAATGCTACCACAGAGCATATAACAGAGTGTAGCAGACACTGTCAGTGGTCCATGCACGTTCCCAAGTCCACCCAGAAGTCAGAAGGCTGTGTACATGAGTTCCCGTATAGGGGATAATCAGACTTTGTTGGATTTCTTCCTACTTATTTTAAAATTTGTAAAAATAGAACTACCAAATGACCCAACAATTCTACTCCTGGGTATAAATCCAAAAAAAAAAAAAGAATAGAAACACTAATTTGAAAAGATACATGCACCCAAATGTTCATAGCAGCATTATTCACAATTGCCAAGATATATATGGAAGCAGCCTAAGTGCGCATCAGCAGATGAATGGGTAAAGAAGATGTGAATACTTCTTTTTCAGCTACTACTCAGCTATAAAAAAAGAACAAAATGTTGTCATTTGCAGCAACATGGATGGACTTGGAGGGCATTATGCTAAGTGAAATAAGTCAGACAGAGAAAGACAAATCCAGTATAATATCACTTATATGTGGAATCTAAAAAATACAACAAACTAGTGAATATAACAAAAAAGAAACAGACTCACAGATATGGAGAACAAACTACTGGTTACCTTTGGGGAGAGGGAAGGGGAAGGGACAAGATAGGGGCAGGGGATTAAGAGATGCAAACTATTATGTATAAAATAAGCTACCAGTACAACACAGGGAATATAGCCAGTATTTTGTAGTAACTATAAATGGAGTATAACCTTTCAAAATTGTGAATCACTATGTTGTACACCTGTAACTTATGTAATATTGTACATCAACTATACTTCAATTTAAAAAATGGGGGAAAAGTTTAGTTTTCTTTTTATTGTACATTGACTCAAACATAGCAATTAAAGTGGGGATAGACATAGTGTTTTTCAGAGCTTAAGAGCTCCAAAGGTCTTGGACTTCCCTGGTGATCCAGTGGTTAAGATTCCATTTTTCCACTGCAGAGGGGGGCAATTTCTATCCCTGGTTGGGGGAAGTTCCGCATGCCGAGCTGTGCAAAGGTCTTAAAGACCTAACACAGCAGAGAGGTGGGGAGAGAGTCCTCCTTTAAGAAGAGAGAATCCGGAGCTGATCTCCCTGTGCTATGCGGCTGCTTCCCACTAGCTATCGATTTTATATTTGGTAGTGTATATATGTCCGTGCCACATCAGCTCTGTGCTTTGTGACCCCCTAGAGGGGTGGGATAGGGAGGATGGGAGGGAGATGCAAGAGGGAGGAGATATGGGGATATATGTATATGTATAGCTGATTCACTTTGTTATAAAGCAGAAACTAACACACCATTGTAAAGCAATTATACTCCAATAAAGATGTTTAAAAAAAAAAAAGAAGAGATAGTCCAAACGATTTTACTGTCATAAAAATTGCTTGAAATAACTGGTTACTTAATGGTTGTTTAGAAATCTTAATAAACACAGATTTCTATTCTAGTGGTACACTCATTTGGAAGCTGGCTACCTTCTTCAGCAGGCAGGAAAAAAAGAGCTAAGGCACTCTTCATAGGGCCTGTTTGTGTCTTTAAGGCTCTACACACGAGTGAGTGCTTATTCTTTGGGAAATCTTGGGGCACATTAGTTAATGGGAAAGATTATGAAGGTAGAATACATGAGGAGACTAAGTAAAGGCAAAAACTTTTTCCCCCAAGTTGCTTTACATTGTATAGCATTAGACTGAAGGAAAGCAACACTAATTACATCTTCTTTTCCTGTGGGACAGTCCAGTTCAACTAATTATCATTAAGGTTTAACTGGAAATTCAATACATTGTGCAAATGTGCCCATTTACGTACCATCACGTCCGCCGGTACCGAAATATAGCTGTAGTTACAAGGAGTCGATGATACCCTGGTTCTCTTCCAGGGACATTTCAAAAGCGATGCGTGAAGCTCCACAGCCCAAGCACAGTAGAATAAATCTCGCAGAGAGCTGTGGTCTTGTTACCACGCCGGCTTTCTCTCGGGGCTAAGGAGCTGCAGGAGAGGGAATCCCAGTACCCCTCATGCTAAAGAAGTTGAGCAATTCCTGTTTGCTTCCAGAGAGCGACATGACTTTTTGTGTGACTTGTCAGGAACAAATATGTAAGGCAGACCAGCCGGTCTCACTGCAGGGTAGAGAAACGAGAACCTGCAGGGAGAGGACCGGGGCCAGAGTACAGCTGGGGGCTCTAGGAATGAACCGTATTTTAGAAACAGAGGGAATGAGAGATGATGTTGACACTCCCCGCTCCCCTAACACCCCCGCACACACATCCCAGGCTGCAGTGACTCTGCACGCAACAGGCCAGGCCATTCCCACGGCCTGGGATGCCCTCCCATTTTCTCTCTTTGCAAACCCCAAACTCCTGGCTCTGGGAACCTGAGCGAGACATTTAATCTCTAGTGAAAGTGATATCATCACTACTTGACTGGATTAATGTGAGGATTAAGTATGATGGAGACACAAGAAGGAAGAGATATGGGAACATATGTATATGTATAACTGATTCACTTTGTTATAAAGCAGAAACTAACACACCATTGTAAAGCAATTATACTCCAATAAAGATGTTTAAAAAATATATATATGATATTGTATTTATGTACCTAGTACATTGCCTAGAGTACAACCATAACCAATCTTTATATTAATATCAGTAAAAATATTTAAAACTTATAGAGAGCTTACCATGTGCCAGGCACTGTTCAAAGAGCTTTACATTACTAATGTATTTAATATCAAATCATTAATCATCAGGGAAATGCAAATCAAAACCACAATGAGATATCACCTCACACCTGTTACGATGTCTAGTATCAAAAAAGAAATGGGGAAACATTCTAGGCAGAGAGAAATGATATGCAAATGGCCTGTGGTAGGACAAGTCAGTTTGTATATGAAGAACTGAAAAGGGCCAGTGGGGCTGGAATGCAGAGACGAGGAAGAGCTTTGCAGAACACGGATTCTGGAGAGTAAAGTAGGGACCAGGCACGTAGGGCCTCCCAAGCTGTGTTAAGGAGTTTTATCTGCCCTAACCATTCAGGAGCTCTATGCAGTCTTGGTTTCCAGTGGCTGGTCATTTACACTTAGCCCATTCCATTTTTGTTAGAAAATTCTCCTTTGCATTGGGTTGGAATCACTGTTCTTTCAGCTTCCAGCTCCAGACTCCATCCCCTGGAGCCCTGCAGAGAAAACCTACTGCTTATACTACTGTCTCTCCATATCACACTCTCTCTAACTCTCCTGCTCCTGAGTTTAACCCATCCCCATAGGATAAGGGTTTTAAGATCCTTTTCCATCACTGTTGCCGTCTGTGGGATACACATTACTTTGTCAGCATCGTTCCTCAGATACGATGCTCAGAACCAAACACTTGAGGTTGGACCAAGGCAGAGAAGAGCTTTCACCACCCTTGTTTAGGATGCTTAGCTTCTGTTGATGTGACTTTAAGATGAAGGAAGTCCTTTTTTGAAAGCCACCTCGCACTGCTGATTCATAATAAGCTTGCAGTCAACTAAAACCTTTAAGTCTATTTCTCATAAGCTGATATTAAACCAGGTGTTTCTCATCCAATATGCATGTAGGCATTTATTTTTAATTTATACCTTGTTTATTTCTAAAAATGACTCAGCCTAGAAACAGAACACAAGTATACATCTACACCGTTAAAAGAAAGCTCTAAAGGAGAGTAGAAATGTTACATCTTTCACAGTAGCTTTTCTGAGTTTAAGTGCAGATATCTACATACAGTTGGTCCTCCTCTCAGTCAAAAATCTGCATATCACTTATAGTCGTCCCTCCTTATCTGAGGTTTTGCATCCACAAATTCAACCAACCATGGATCGTGTAGGACCGTACTGAAAAAAATCCGCATATAAGTGTATCCAAGCAGTTCAAACCCGTGTTGTTCAAGGGTCCACTGTATACCCCTATTTAATTTCATCCTATTAATTTAGAATTCTTGGTGCTATTTTTCCAGATCTCTTTCTCTTCGTTGAGATGTAAGCCACTCTCAGCAACAGCTCATCCGCCACTTGGCTGTTGTTCACCATTCTTACATAGTTCCATCCTACATTTCCATTCCATCACTTACTAGCTGTGTGACTTCGGGCTGGTTCGTGAACCTCTCTGTGCCCCACTTTCCTCATTTGCAGAGTAGTGCCCACTTCACAGAGGTGTTGTGAGGATTAAATAAAGAAACTGATGGGGTTTCTCCGCACTTTCTTGCCCCACTTGCTGGCTGCCTGACGGGGACTCTGGGTCCTAAGAGGTGGTAGGGCCCTGAGTCACTCCATGGAGAAAAACCACTCACCAGTCAGGAGTACCTGCATCGGACTGCCATGTGACAGACAAATAAGCTCTTATTACACCAAGACAATGAACAGTAGGTAGGGGTTGCCTACATCCACTGTTCATTCTTCCCCAACTCTAAATGGCACTCCCCGCTTTCTGAATTCAGAGGGAGAAGGCAGGGCTAGGATCTGTCCTGGGCCTGTTTGTCCCCAGGTACCCCCGTTCCCTACCCCCTTGCTCGGTTCTACACCACACTGAAGCCTACAGGCTATGTTTTCCAGGCCCCCACTCTGGCTTAGTTCTTGTGGCTTGGTCCAGCGGGAAGTGTTGGCAAGACACTGAAAGGCAGGGAGAGAGAGCAGCAGGGCGTCTCTCCCGAGCGTCTCTGGCGGTGCCTGCGTTGCCTTCAGGCCTCTCGCTCACTCCGGACAAGCCCTCCACGGTTCCAGCTTCCTCAGGTGACCGGATCACTGGGCTCCAGCTGAACTACCCCCTCCCTTTGTCCCTCCAGCCTTGGAGCGCTGGCGTCTTCCTACGACTCTGGTCTCTGGCTGCCTCACTGCCCCCTGCTTCACACCTGCGGTGCCGTCACCACCTATGCGTCCAGCTGTCGCCATGAAAAACCTTCTGTGTTAGTTATTCAAGCGATTTCCATTTCCTGGCTAAATCAATACCTAAGATGAGGAATCATCACTCTTCACATCACAATTAACGAGACACTTGCTAATAATGAGTTTGATCACTTGATGTTTCATCTCTGATTCAGTAAATGGAATATGCACCTCAAACAGCCAACACTCTTGGTCCCTATGAGTTTCAGGTGGGCTTGGGAGGGGGGTTCTTTGCTTGAATTTAGGCAGACGCTAGGATGCATCATTTTAAAATTCCTTTGCCTCGCCTGATCCAAAGGTAATCTTGAGACACTTTTAAGAGCCTCCTAACTTGTCTCTCTGCTCCTACTTTGGGCTCCTCAATAATCTATTTCTGAGAAGCAGCCAGAATGGTGCCTTGAAAAACGCAAATCTGATCACATCACTCCCTGCTTAAGCCTGCTAATGGCTGCCCCTTGTGCTTGGAATAAAATCCAAACATCTCCCCACAGACCACACGGCACTGTGTCACTTGCTGCTTGCCTGTCTCTCCGTCCAGACCTGCCACCTCCGCCCTGCCCCGGCCCCTTCTGCTTTAGTCACGTTGCTTCTTCCTGCTCAACACATTCTTGGCTTATTTCTGCTCATATGTTCCTTCTGCTTCTGAGAATTTAGTGTGGCTCTCTCCTCTTGTCATTCAAATCCAACCTAAATTACACCTCTACCCTTCGGTCCTTTTCTATCTTTTCAACTTGGTGTTTTTCCCCACGGCACCACTAGCTAACAAAAATTAGCTGGTTCACGTGTTTGCTTACGTGAGCGCCTGACCACACCATCTTATTCCCCCACTGTTTCCCAAGCATTTAGCAATTCAAGGCACGTAGATATCTGTTGAATAAATGACCAAATCTTCATTTCTCAGATGAGGGGACTGAAACCCGTTAATGTTAAGTGACATGTGTATGATCTCCCAACCCAAGATCTGATGCCTTACCTTCTTGGACCCTTTGTCATGCTGGCCCAAACACACCCACCTTCTATACCAGACCCTCCAAGGCCATAGAACCAAGAATTTAGACACTGGACAACAGACTGCCCCATCCTTAGACTCTCCTTTGGCATATTTGTTTAATAACACAGCTGCCTCTTAGCATTCTATATCTCAGTGAGGTTTGGCCTTATGAAAACCAAGTAAACAACCACTATTGATTCCACATTGCTTTTCTTTATGAATATATTCATTGCTGAGATGTGTTTTTTCCCGGTTATAGATCCTCATATAAATGAGTACATGTTTGTCTCGATCTACAAATGTTTAAATAATACCTCCTTCTCCCACTCGCTTTCACTTGCCCTTGGCAATTGGCTCTTGAACTTTTACCTGGCTGAAAGATTCACCACAATACTATATTCTGTTCAAAGATATTTCCCTAGGGGCTCTGGAGGTTCTTGCTATAATTTGACATTAAAAATAAATAACAAAGACTCCCTCAACCGGCTCTGGGATCCTACCCACCTCAGCTGAGCTCCAAGCTCACACCAAGAATCTAAAAGGTCTGAAAGAGCTCTCAGCCTCTTTTTCAGGGAGGGGGAAAAAGCTAAAAGAGGTATATCTTACACAGGCTGGCGGCCAGACTAACAGAGAGCAGTGCTGTCGCATTTCATCTGCCAAAGGCAGAGAGAAAGGCCTGAACGTGGACTTCAAGATCAAGTGCAGCTTGTGGGACTGAACTCTGAAGACATTCCTTGGGGCAGCTAGGAGAAAATGTCTAAAGGAATCATATTTTCCCAGACTGAAAATTAGGACACACAAGCATAGAACAGAATTTTTCTTTCTTCATTGTTGTTGCTTTGCTTGTTTTGGTGAGTACATATATGTCTGTGTATATGTGTGTGTTGATTCTGTATATATGAAGAAGCCAGGAAAATTTAGAATTAGCCTCCAAATATTGGATTCTCCAGGGACCTGGGATGGATTATTTTCAGGGTGATAACTGGAAAAGAACATTTTAAAACAGGATTATCTCAAAAAATGTTATATATACACTGTTTTGTCTACCTTTAACTCAGTTCCTAAAAGAGACAAAAAAGTTTACATTTCTTACCAAAAAAAAATTTTTCCATGGTTCACTCTGCCTACAAACTACATTGGAATATCCTCAGGCCGAAATTCAAAATTCTCTCTTCTATATGTCTAACTTTATCCCCTTTTATAAACTGTATTAGTCAGTATAGGCTAAGCTATGCTGAGGTAAGAAATAACCCCCCAGATCACAGCCTTGGCAGAGGGATCTTTTTTGCTTAAGCTACATATCCAGGCAAGATCCCCAGGAGACTCTACTCCACAAAGTGACTCAGCCTCTCAGGCCAACGAAGGCTCCATGATCTTGCAACAGTACATCTAGAACACAAATCTGCCCTGGACGTCACCACTGCAGAGGAGGAGAGCCTGGAGGATTACGTAGAGATTTCTCAATGCCTGAGTCCAGAAGTGACACATGTCCCTTCTTC
Organism: Balaenoptera physalus; assembly: GCF_965194825.1. Taxonomy (NCBI): domain Eukaryota; kingdom Metazoa; phylum Chordata; class Mammalia; order Artiodactyla; family Balaenopteridae; genus Balaenoptera; species Balaenoptera physalus. The sequence goes on along the minus strand of NC_138896.1, from coordinate 99,820,092 downwards.
TCACGTTTCTTGGGCCTGAATTAGTCATGTGGCCTCACTTCACTGCACAGAGGGCTGGGGAATATTGAGGAGCAAATGCAGTGTTGGATGAGCGTTACTGGCTCTGCACCCAATCCCTCCAGCCCTTAAGAAGAACTGACCACTTACTTAAAAGCCACTTAGAATCTCAGACAGAACTGGGTTCAGGTTCAGTTCCCAGTTCTACTTAATTACTTGCATGGCTTGCAGTGAGATATATTTTACCTCTTTAAGCCACAGTTTCTTCATGCATAAAATGGGAAGAAGAAGAATACATATGTCATCAGGTTTTTCTTAGAATTAAGTGAGCAGATTCACGTCAACTACTCAGAACAGTGTCTAACACCTCAGTTCTCAACACATCAAGGTATTTATGATGAGGATGAGGATGATTCCACATTCTTAAGGTGTCTTTAAGAATTCATTGCTCCAGGTCTTTCTCATCTCCAGAGCCCCAGTGCTAGTATAGTATCTGACCTATGCTGGATGGTCAGAAATTTTAAATAAATGTTGACTTAGGCAGCTGCCATCTCAATACTTTTCGATTATTCTCCCCAGTAAGCCATAGCTGTCGCTACTGCTGTTTCCTCAACCAGAACGCCCTGCTCAAGTCCATCTGCCTTTTCAATACTATTCATCCTTCACGCCCACCTTTGTCAGGTCATTCCCGTCCTACATGCATCTATTTCTCTTATCTTAAAATTTCTACTTTTCTCATCGTCAAAAAACACACCGATTGTTTGGCTATATCACACTCAACACCTTGATTTTCCAACACGACTGTCCATCTCCTAAGTAGGGACTGTGTATTTTGTACTCCCAGCAACAATTCATAACAACAATAATAAAATGCTATTAATTTGAGCATCGATAATCCAATTATGATACAACAACACTTCTCAAGTTTTAGCATGCTTCAGGGCCACCTGGAGGGCTTGTTAAAATACGGATCACTGGGTCCTACCCCCAGAGTCTCTGACTCAGGATATCTGGGACTGGGCCTGAGCATCTGCATTTCTAACAGGTTACCAGGTGATGCTCACGCTGCTGGTGCAGGGACCATACTTTGAGAGCCGCTGTTACACAAGACGTTTTACACCTGTCCTTATACTGAATCCTCACAACCATCCCTTAAGGTAGACATTGCTGCCTCGTGTCAATATATACCAATGGCACTCAGGCACACAGGGACTCAGGCACACAGGGCTGAAATAACTAGCCCAAGTTTACCCTATTGGTAAGCAGCAGATGCAAGAAAAGTGACTCAGCACCAGCTAAACCTTTTCTCTCCACCACGTGGATGACTGAGACAATGGCTTACATCCTGATAGACAACAGTTCATTACTTGTTGAAATAAAAGGTCCACTTTCCCCTTTGCATTAAACTTTTGATCACATTCTAAAACCCAGAGTCCAGGAACATTAGAGTATTTGTTGCTTAAGGAAGTTTGCTCCAGCTCAAGATAAGGATGAATGTTTCCTAATAACTGAAGACCTAAATCAGAAGCTTTATATAATAATAGCAAGAGATACAAACAACAATGACACGAGAGCCGCAGCCACCACCCAGTGGGGCTGACATCAGACCCCATTCCTCTCTGAGGCACTGCTGAGTGTATCCTCTGGGAACTCCACCTTTCCTCAGGGCTTGCCTTTATGCTCCAGTTGACATTTTGACTATTTCCTAAGGCATTCGGTGAAAAAAGTAAAAATAAGCTGAAAGAGTAGAGCTCTTCCCCAGAGCAGCATCTGGGTAGGCTTAGCACCTAAAACGTCCTGAGAAACCAGGCTTCTAAAGTCTTTTTCTGTGACTACATTGCCCTCTAGGGGCCATTGGTTTCCAGGCAGAGGGACAGTGCGGGTTGCTTCTCTGCCAGGATAAATCCATGTGAGGTCTAAAATTGGGGCAACCCCAAAGGACGTGGTAGCATTTGGAGAGATTTGTACCTTGAGAACACGAAAAGCAAGGCTGTTAATAACCTATATGACCCTCCCCACTTCCAAGTTCCTCTTTCCACAAAAAGCCTAGAGTCCTAGAGTGTGTCTATCCTAGTCTAGTCTGATTATCAGGCCATACCCAGAACTGTGTGCTCAAGTACAGATGAGACAAAAGCAAATATAAATGCATGGGACATGTGAAAAAAAAAAAAATGATCGTGAGACTCAAAACCATGCAACATAGTTAAAGGAATGATATTTAGTTGGGAGAAAACTCAAGACACTGCAGGCCTCTTCAGATATGTCAAAGGCTGGCAGCATTTCCCAAACAGTGCCTTGCAAGATGAAAAAGGATATTCCCCAAAGAAGGGCTCCGAGTGCAAATACATCTGAGGAACTTGGGTAAAACAAAATCCAACAGATTTCTTTAAGGCAGGACTTCTCAGGACCTTTAATATAGAAAAGGCCTTGTGAATCTCTAAGAGGGCAGCAGTACAGTGTGTTTGCCAGACTTATTTAGTGAGAAGCTCTTTTCCCCTAGGAATACCTTTCAACTTTTCACAGGATATTGAGTTTACCTAGAATACACATTAGGATTCACAGACATTTACAGGATACTAGTTTTCCTAAGTCCAAATCTGGACAAACTTGAGGATAATTGTGCTAGAGGACCAAGGTTTGTTCTGCGTTTTATTGCCCCCAGGGGACAATAAAAATAAAATAAGTTGCTAGAGCACTTTACAGTTTACCAAGCACCCCTTGTCCCTCTTTCATTTAATCCTCACAGCAATCCTGGGAGGTTTGCCAACCAGCAGCCCTGTTATTAAAAATTAACAGACCTGAGCTTCGAATTAAAGTCATCTCACTCACAGTTTAATGGTGTTTCTTCTGAACCAAAGGAAGAATGAAGCTAGCAAATTCTCCATCCCTGCAAATATTTGAGTACTATCTGAAGTCTACTTAATAGTTATAACTGCTAGCTTTTATTAAATTACAACTTCCTATGCTAAGCTCATCTCATCAACTCTCACCAAAATCCTGAGGTGTAAATTATCATTTCCCAGATGAGGAAATTGATGCTTAGAAAGGTTAAGTGACCCACCCTGGCTCATACAGTCAGATTTACTTTAATCCAGATCCACATGTCTAAGCATTTGACCTGTTTCACGGAAGCTCTAAGTATTAAAAGGGCCATTGGCGGCATCTGAAGTTGCAATGATCTCCGAGAGTCTACATCGCATGACAGGTTACACTGCCTGTGCCTCTGCCTATTCCCTTCCCTTCCCCCCTCCCCTCCCCTCCCCCTCCTCCAGCCTTACAAGCAGGCTCATTAGTTCCAGCAGAATACCTGCCATAAACAAGCAATGCCGATATCTCTAATTATCTATCCCAAGATGGTTTGCAAAGGGTGGGGTCTCCCATATAACTCTTTGTGTGTGTGTAATTTCTGGTGAACAAGTTAAAGTTACTTTGGGGGGCTGAATACAGAATGAAGCACCTGCTACTAATTCCTTCACATTGTGAAAATCACTTGGCCTCAGGCCTCAATCTCCTTATCTATACATGAGACGGTTAGAGCGTATCAATCTTTTCAAACTGTGTTCTGAGGCAAATGCGCAGGTTGTCCACGTGCAGCACCTGCATACCTGCACACAGCAGCCCTGCCCTCCGGGACCCCCAGGGGTCCCCTGGAAGTAATTTCAGGCTAGTGGAGGGAGGGGACCCGTTAGCAACCCCAACTTCAATCAGCATTTCTGCTTCATCTGCCTCATATATTGCACTTCTGCATAAATTCTGTGAGGTTTATACAGCTAAAAAGCCTTGAAAACCAACTAATGACACAAAGGCTGATGCCATTGTTAATACCCCTGTTCGATGACTCTATGTCCTAACACCAGGAGTCTCAGCAGGTGGGGTCATTCCCAGCAGCCACTCTGGGTGCAGGGTCAGAAAGTGTGCTTCCCCCTCGCTGGCTGTACTCTCTCAGGGATGGGTGACCTGAGTGTATGCAGGAAGTAAGAAAGCGTGTCGCATACCCAGGGATTCGAGGAGTGGGAGAAGGGAATACCACACTCCTGTCTAAGAAAATCACATTCCATTTGTTCTCTTATGCTTATCAAGCAGTTATAGAATTCCCCCCTCATTAAACCTTCTAAATTTATTCCTCTTCTTCACCATTCAGAGCTACATGACACTTGGTGCTGTCACAGACTGTCTGAATTGAGGAATCCCACATTGCTCTTTATTTTTAGCCTCCTTTGCTTACATTTTCATGTCAGTTCTCAGCTGGGAGTTTTCTCTCCTTTGCAGTCTTAAATTGGCAAGAAGATCTGGGTTTTTGGGCACCAGGTTTTAAGCCTGACAATCTTCTTTGGGTGAGACCTTTGCGGTTGGGCCATGACAACCCCGCTAAGTAACTTGGTAAACATTTGTTAGGCACCTACTATTTACTCTGTGCAAGTCCCTTTTCTAGAACTCTAGAGGCTTCAAGAATGAATCCGATACAGATCCTGCCTTTAACGACTTAGGAGCAAAGATGGGGGTGGAGGGAGTGATGAGGGACCCCATGGGCTTCCTTCCAACAAAGTTGGAAATCTCCCCCTACAACCTACAAGAATGTGGTTAGTGAGAGACAATCTTCCTGGAGGATAATCAGTGACATTAAACAGAAAACCATGGCCTGCTACTCCAGGAGGCTTGTGGTTCTCACCCCACTAGGAAGCACGATGCAGAAATCATCTCAAGACATTCTGTGCAGACAGCCCATCTCTGCAAGACTCTCCCTTATGCATGGGGGAGGGCAGTCATTCCAGTTTTTGATAGAATTATGCCTTAGGTGACGGTGCAGAAAAGAGTTTAACATAGAAGGCCTGGGACTGCTATCCTCAGAAAGACCTGCTTGCAAAGGCGGCCCTTGGCTGGCATCTGGGAACGTGGATTTCAGGAGGGTTCCCACCAATCCTTATCTGATGAGAGTGGCTCAAGAGTTGGTACAAACAATGTGGTTTATGCTGTACATTTGCTTTCCTTCAGGGAGCTTGGGATTTTCGTATGTTCGGGCCATACATGACCAGCCCCCAGTGAACTCCCTGGGCACTGAGTGTCTAACGAGTTTCCCTGGTGGACAACATCCACGCATGGGTCGAAACTCAAAGCTGGAGGAATTAAGCGTGTCCTGCGCGACTCCACAGGGACAGGACTCTTGGAAGCTTGTGCCTGGTTTCCTCCAGACTCCACTCCACGTGCCTTTTCCTTGGGCTGATTTTGCTTTGTCTCCTTTTGCTGTACTAAATCTTACATGTAAATACGACTTTATGCTGAGTCCTGAGAGGTCTTCTTGCGAATCAGTGAAACTTGGGGACCCATAACAGTGACCCTATCTAAAATGCCAAAATTCACTGACTGCTCTGAACCCCTGTCCTGATGTATTTCCTGGAAATGTGCCCCACCTCCCCATACACACACATGCACATATTCTCTTTGTCAGCCTCATCAGGATCTGTCTGGTTCCCGGTATCACATACCTTCCCATGGTTGGGGCCTCTTGTCCATCACCAGAAAGTTCAGGCTACTCCCAAGATCTAAAGCCAATTCTTTCCCTGACCAGGGGAATGTTTAAGTCTCCGGTTCAACCAGTCACAAGATTCAGCGCAAAGCTCTTCTTGCCGCTAATCGTACTCTGACTTTATATACCAGACTACTCCAAAGACCAAAGCTCTACTCTGTCACTTCAGCTTGTCACTGAAACTCTGCTTGATAATATCCCTCTAGGACCCTGCTTTGATCGTCGTACTGACCAGCACCACCAGTTCACTCTGTGTCTCTGACGACTCTACATTGTATAAGCGTTCCAACAGACTTGGAAGCAAAAAAACCCAAAAACAAAACCAGTAGAAATACATCAAAACAAACTAAGGAGCAACGTCCACACTGGCCTTAAATTATTCATTTGGTTAGATTATTACTCATACACTTTAGCTTGAATGGTTGCGATGGTGTCGCTGGCTTCTCCGGAAGAGGAAACACGTTTGGATTTAAAGCACGCTGTTCTACAACACTACAGTTTCTAAAATGACTACTTAGAGGTTAGCATGCAATAACCTGATCATATAGAATTGTCAGGATGTGAGATGCAGCGAAGAACATAGCCTTTGGTCTTCTGTATCCCCTTTATTCTGTATGACAGTCAGAACTGTCAATAACCCATGAACATAAAACCCAGATTATTTATCTAGGATTTAACCAAAAAATGCTAAAAATTCTATTTCCTTTATGCACTGTGCTAAATGTGGTAGTGAATAAAGGGGGAAAAGGAATAAGCAAAGATAGAAAGATAGGTACAGAGGTTGTGACATTAGCAAAATTGTGACCAGCACTAAGTATACTTGTGTACTGAAAGATCTCGAGAATGACAATAATGGATTCTAAATAGCAAGAGAACAGAGATCATTTCTTTTCCTTGGTGCATCATCACTACCTGAACTTCTACTTCCTTACTTCGATTACTCAGTGCTAGTAATTAAGCTAGATTTTTTTCTTCCTTCTAAGTGATCCTAAATTTTAAATATTCTGCCAGGTAATCTATCAGAGACAGACATCGAAACTCAATTCTTATTTGGGACGTGGGATTACAATGATAACACTTTGTTAAATCTACCTATTTTGACAATGAAATTAAATATGTCTATATCTATGTACTCAAATATATATATTTAATATAAATCAATGTAAATGCAAATATCTATTCAGATGTGTATTTCATACATCAAAATTTGATGAAACACATATTAAATCACTATTTCAAAAGCAACTCTAATGTGAGTAGACTCTAAAATATAAGTTAGTAAGTTTCCTTCATGCACTTACTATTTGACTAAAACATTTCTTTTAATTCATCCTGATCCACAGTCCAGAGTCATAACCCCAGGCCCTACACATCATTTAGGGATTAAAGGTAACTTAGTTTCAAGAACTCCAGAGCACCTTCTCTTTGCTCTTGGTTAAGTCCCATTTGCAGGTGAATGTTTCACCTTTCTAAGCAGTTTGAGCTCAGGGAAAGAACATGCTTGCTTTGTGGTTTCAGCACACATCCAATCAGCAGCTAGAAAGGTTCTTCCCACTCCCTCCAGCTCTCTCCTAGAATCTACTCTACCTAGTTTTTCCCTTTGGAGCAGAAAAATAAACAAAACATCTCTCTCTTTAGGCAAGGTCTTCTTTATCTGTATCAGAAGGTGGTACTTCCCCTTCTTATTATTTGCATAGGAGCTCACTCTAATGCCAATCCCAGTATCTTCCCTAACTCCCTTCTTTAAAAATAGTTAAATCTGAACATAACTCTAAGGTGCTGCATTAGCTCAGGACCTTTGGTTTTACTTAAAACCTGTTTCAAATATAAAATGTTTCAGGACTTCCCTGGTGGCGCAGTGGTTAAGAATCCGCCTGCCAATGCAGGGGACACGGGTTTGATCCCTGGTCCGGAAAGATCCCACATGCCGCAGAGCAACTAATCCCATGCACCGCAACTACTGAGCCTGTGCTTTAGAGCCCACAAGCCACAACTACTGAAGCCCACGCACCTAGAGCCCGCGCTCCACAACAAAAGAAACCACCGCAATGAGAAGCCCGCGCACCGCAACAAAGAGTAGCCCCCGCTCGCCGCAACTAGAGAAAGCCCGTGCACAGCAACAAAGACCCAATGCAGCCAAAAATAAATAAATTAATGAATTAATTAATTTTTAAAAAACAAATGAAAACAAAAATAAGACACCCAAGCCCTCCTCCTTTTTTCCCCTACATCTATCATGCTCAATCATTTATTCATTTATTAAATTAACAAACAATTAAGCAGGTACTATGTGCCAGCAGGAGAAAGAGTGGTGAACAGACCAACAGGATCTGTGTGCTCACAGAGCTTTCACTGAGCAGTCACCCCCAGAATGACCAGGAGTTTGCCTGGAACTGGTTTCTACAGCCTGTAAAGGGACTTATAAGAGATGGGGATGTGTTGCCTGGAAAATTCCATCCAGCTAAGTAGATGGATTTGAAGCTCACCTCACAGTTCCCCCGGGCCCCCCAAATGCCACAAGTGGTAATAGAAATTTCCACGTTCCCATGATAGAGGATATCCTACCTCACACCTAGTACAAAGCCCCCTTGGTGAAGTCAAAAATCAGTCCCTAGGCTCACCTTTCAGTTTAAACATCTGTCAAATAAAATAATAACTGGATTTTTTAATGTTTGTTTGTTTGTTTTGGCTGTACTGGGTCTTAGTTGTGGCATGCGGGATCTAGTTCCCCGACCAGGGATCAAACCCGGGCCCCCTGCATTGGGAATGTGGAGTCTTACCCAGTGGACCATCAGGGAAGTCCCAAGAACTGTTTTAGATGACCACCGAACAGAGCACCTGACTATACATGGCCCTGGGAAGAAACAGCTAGAAAGGAATTCAGAAATCATCCAGCCCAGTCCTTCATTTTACAGATGAGAGCTGACTTAACAAACTTGGTAAGAAACAGCCTAAACTGAACCCCAGGTCTCCTCATTCCATCTTCACTACCCCCTCATCGTCCCTCAGGCTCCAATTCAACCTAAATACTTTTTTTAAAGTTGTCCAACAACCTGGAGCTACATTTGCTATTCCTATTGAAGTCCGAGACAGAATAATTATTTCTAGCTTTGGTGGATGGTTTGCTATCCTCTCTGCAGAAGAGGTAACTGCATTCCACCAGGCAAATCTTCTGCAGCAGCCCCAAAAAGCGAAGGTCAGCAACGTGCAGCCAGCCAGGTCCTGCAAGAAGTCCTCCAGCAAAGCCTCATATGCATGCAATGCCTTTGGAGAGCTCAAATTCAGAATTAAGATGGCAAACTGAGCCAACCACCAACATCAATTAAACTTCCTCACACTTTATCACCTTCTAATTGCATCTCAGGTGGTTTTTCCTCAGCGCCACTGGTTTCTGAATAAAAATTTTAATTTCAAGGAAGCGCTGTAATTTATTGCACCTGTTCCTTTTGTAGTATAAAAGCCAGTGTAATCTCTCTTCAGGCAAACGAGCTCGTGTTGCCGTGATCTGTGGTCCCCTCTGTCATGGGTACGTGCTCTACCTTAATCAGGTTATAATTAGAAGGTGCAGAGAATAGTGGTGTTTACAAATAGGATTTGAAATGGAGGATGAAACAGCCACCGCTAGATCTGTCTGGAACCTTCAGCATTAGCTCCATTCATCCATCAGAAGAAGAAAGGCACTAAATTATCCATGCCTGTGGCAGAGAAGGAAAGCTTCCATTTAGATCATGACATGGGGAGACCGGACGCTAGACGCTGCTAGGTGTGTAGTGTAGGGTGTGTAGGGATAAGTAATCACAGAGCTTGAAGGAGGTGAAGCATCCTGCTAATACAATCACATTTCGTGGGAGAAAGGTCACAGAATGGTGATTAATAGAGGCGGGTTAGTGCCACGAATCTTAAAGTTTTGAGCCAGTCCCGCTCCCCATCACATGAACTTCTAGATAAGCCAGAAGTTCCCTGATGCTCACAACACACACACAAGATTACTTATTGGACATCTTTATACATTTAGAACTGTGCTAGGCAATGTGATAGGAGAGGTAAGGAAGACAGACAAAATCCTTTCCCTCATTAAGCTGACATGCTGTGAGGGAGCCATCCAATGAACAAGTAGGCAAGGCAATAAAATGAGAATTACTGATTGTGATAAGGGCTACCTGGGAAAAAATGATGCAAGAGAGAATAACTGGGCAGGGAGTGAAGGGAAGCCATCCACAATCAGGGATGACTTCTTGGAGGAAGTGACATTTGAGCTGAGACCTCAAGCCATGTGAGATGAGCCATAAGCACCATTCCTGGAAGGGCTAAAGGGGGCCAGTATGCTTATTAAGTACCTAGGACTATACCCAATTTCAACTACTCCACACTCTCCAAATACTCTCCACCAGAGACCCTCTGGATTCATGTTTTCTCCCTTCTAATCCTCACAATAACTCCATGAGGAAAGTATAAGTCAGTAACCCCACTTTATAGAAGAGTAAACTGAGGCACCAAGAGTCTGAGTGATTTTCCTGTGGTCAGACAACTGGTAAATGGGGAAGCTGGGACTTGATGGGTTCACTGCTGGAACCTGAGGGTTTTTCTTTTTAATATTTATTTTATTTGGTGGGTTTTTTTTTTGTTTGTTTTTTTGTTTTGGCTGCATCGGGTCTTAGTTGTGGCGTGCGGGATCTTCTGATGCGGTGCATGGGCTCTTCGTTGCGGCATGCAGGCTTCTCTCTAGTTGTGTGCAGTTTTTCTCTCTCTAGTTGTGGCGTGGGCTCCAGAGCGCGTGGGCTCTGTAGTTTGCAGCACGCAGGCTCTCTAGTTGAGGCATGCAAGCTCAGTAGTTGTGGCACACGGGCTTAGTTGCCCCACGGCATGTGGGATCTTAGTTCCCTGACCAGGGATCGAACCCGCGTCCCCTGCATTGGAAGGCGGAATCTTTACCACTGGACAACCAGGGAAGTCCCTGGAATCTGAGTTCTTAATCCTGCATGATGCTACCTCTCAGGGGTGGGTCTCAGCACAATATAAAAGGCACAAGATTCAGGCTTAGACAGACACCTCTTAAAAGCTAGCAGTGGAATTGTAGACAAGTCAGCCCATCTCATACTTGGATTTCTCTATTGTGAAGTAACCATAGCAGAAACCAGTCCCAAGGGCCTCAAACATGATCACCAGCGTGCAAGCTCCCTGAGAGGAAGATATCTCCTTTCAATTGTAAGGTGGTACCACTGCTTTCATTTTCAAACTGAAGACCAGCTCAAGCCCTAAAAAGCCACGGGGAAGCTTATTAGAGGAAGACTGCAATCCTCCAGAAGAGCCGCTGTTTCATTTGACATCTCTACCCTCTGATGCTCGGGAAGCACCTAGAAGCAGACGCAATATCTACAGACTGGGTTTTCTCAATTGGCCTTTCAAAGTTGTGGACACAAGGAGACCTCAAAATCTACCCATCTTTAGGCTTTTTCTACTCTATGGAACCAGGAATCCCAGACCCGTTCATTTCTGATCTCACCCAGGCTGCTATATCTAAGTGGCCTCTTGTAAACAGCTGAACTGTAGTCAATTACATGAAAAATAGTGAAAAGATGTTACTTTTTTGCATCTTTCCATCCTCCTGTCAGTACCCATGTGTTTCCTCCTTTGCTTCTTGTGACATTTGAGCTGAGACCTCAAGCCACGTGAGATAAGCCATAAGCACCATTCCTGGAAGGGCTAAAGGGGGCAGACACCATCATCTTACATCCATACAGCCCTTTAAAGTCTGCAGAGCTGTGTACATACATGATCTGATTTAACAGAATCGTGGCCTCTGTGCTAGGTATTGTCATCCCATTGCACAGCTGCAGAAATGGAAATTATATATCTGAAGGCATTTGCTCAACATAACTCAAGCTAGTTTGTGACAATGCTGGAGCTTGAACCAGGTCTTGGGATTCCAAGTACAGAGTTCTTTTCATTCTATCACACTGCCCACCAACCAAATAAGTATTAATAAATGATATTTCCTCATGCAGGAATTTTTAAGATGGCATTCATGAACATCAAAATCACAGCAAAATGTTAAGTGTATGATTTTTAATCAGACATTGGGATGAGAAAGGGTCCATGACTTTAATACCCATCAGATTATGAAAGACACCCAAGACCCAAAATTGTTAAGAAGCGCTGTAAATATATGCAATGAGGTATTTGCTCCTATCTGTCCAGCCCAGGAAGATAATGAGTCTTCTTAACATTCCGGAGAGGTCGATCTCCTCTATTCATCCTTAGTTGGGCTCTGTTGTACAATTTCATGCTTAGATTAAAATTGAAAGTTAGGAGTAAAATTACTTCTACTCCTATTTTAAAAAACTACTTTCCATTTTTTAATCATCACTGTTTAATGTATTTTAAGGCTAGGAGAGGGAAGGGATCAGACAGCGCAGATCTCAGAGGGATACTAGAGCCTCATAGATCAATAAAATCCCAGTAAATTGACCTTCCTTCTTTTTCCCAACATCCTCTCATGGCCTTAACTCAATAGTTTTCAGAGTCAGCCCTAAGGAATATAAGAATGGTACCCACTGTTGGATGTTGGAGTGCAGTGAGGTGAGCCGGATGGGGAAGGGATGGAGGGTGTGTTAGTCTGGGTTCTCCCAAAGATAGAACCAACAGGAATATATGTATATATATATATATGTGTGTGTGTATATATATGTATGTGTGTGTATATATGTGTGTATATATGTGTGTGTGTATGTGTGTGTATATATGTGTGTGTATATATGTGTGTATGTGTGTGTATATATGTGTGTGTGTATATGTACGTGTGTATATGTGTGTGTGTATGTGTGTATATGTGTGTGTGTATATGTGTGTGTATATGTGTGTGTATGTGTGTGTATATGTGTGTGTGTATATGTGTGTGTGTATGTGTGTGTGTATATATGTGTGTGTATATATGTGTGTGTGTATATGTGTGTGTATATATGTGTGTGTATATGTGTGTGTATGTATGTGTGTGTATGTGTGTGTATATGTGTGTGTGTGTATATATGTGTGTGTATATATGTGTGTGTGTATGTATATGTGTGTATGTATGTATGTGTGTGTATGTGTGTATATGTGTGTGTGTGTATATATGTGTGTGTATATATGTGTGTGTGTATATGTGTATATATATATATACACACATACATACAATAGGATATATATAGGGAGAGAAAAATTTATTTTAAGGAATTGGCTTACACAGTTATGGAGGCTGATAAGTCCAAACTCTGCATGGTGGGCTGGCAGGCTGGAGACCCAGAGAAGAGCTGCTGCTGCAGTTCAGATAGCAAGGCTAGCTGCTACAGAACTCCTTCTTGCTTGAGGGAGGTCAGTCTTTTTGTTCTATTGGGGCCTTCAACTGATCAGATGAGGCCCACCCACATCATGGAGGACAATCTGCTTTACTCAAAGTCCACCAAATTAAAAATTAATCTCGTTCAAAAACACCCTCACAGAAATATCCAAAATAATGTCTGACTGAGTATCTGGGCACTGGAGAACAGCCAAATTGATGCATAAAATTAATCATCACAGTCAGATTCTGTCCACCACCATGCCATCCCCACCTGAGCAAGAGCACCTCAGTATTTATTGTTTTCTTTTGAAGCTTAAGATTTTGTTTGAAAGATGGATTTTGCTACACGATAGTAATAATAGTCATTTTTAAAGGTTTGCTCTACTGTCTTAATCCAGAGTAGCAATGAAGGTAGAAATCTGGCTCTGCACACACAGGTGATATTCTGATGCCTTCAGGTATAAAGTAGCCTTTCTAACTAGTCGGCCCACACATGCTCTTAACTCCCTCCAATCACATCTCCAGAGCACAAATGGGAAATCTTTCTAAACACAAATCTGATAGTGTCAGCTCTCCATGGTTTTCTCATTGATCAAAGGGTAGCATTTAAAAATCATTTCTCCAGCCAACAAAGCACAAATGGCTCACCTTCTACCTCTTCCCAAAACCTCATGTCATGCTTCTTATCCCTCTACTCTTTTCGTTCCAACCATATTGGGTTTCTCTCCATCCCTAATTTGCCCCTAGCTCCCTGACACCACAGAGCCTTTGAACATGCTGTTCCCTCTGCCATGAATATCTTTCCCTTCCCTTTGTCAACTACTTGACTCCTATTCAAATACCTTAAGCACCACCTGCTCAGGAAAGCCCTTCTTGACCTCCCTGCTTAGATCAAATTCTCCCATTAGAAGCTTTTACTGTACCATAGTACTTAGAATAGCTCTTATTCATAGTACTTAGAATACTAGCAAATTCACATTTATTGGTGTAATACATTTACAATGTCAAACACACTCTCTATCCCCAGTGACTGCCATAATGTTTATATCCAGTAAATATTTGCTGAATAAATAAATAGAGCACACTGCCCCGTGATCTACAGCTGTGGGTAATTCTGCAGCAGGAGAAATACATCCTAAAATATTTCCCTTCCCAATCTGATCATTCTAAATCCAGTGTGTCTAAAAGGAAAGACCTTCTTAAGAAATCCCTCGTCTCAGTTTTTTTTTCTGCTTCTATTTTCAATCTGCCACTTACATGGCTCAGTAAGCAATGCCCCATTGCAAACCATCTTCAAATGCCATGTCCCATCGTCCCGGAGGTACTTTCTTCTACTAACGTGTGTGGAACTGATCCCACATTGTCACAAAAGCAAAATAAATCTTTTGTTCTCACTCTGGAAGATCAAGTCAGTAGTGAAACCTGTAGCACTGAATTATGCACAAGCATCTGATTTCAGTGCATCCAACATGCTGGTTCTCAGATTTAAAACATCTTCTGCTAAGCAGTAATATTTTTCTCTTTTCAAAAGGGGAAGGCTTTGTCTCTAACATTGAGTCCAAGTACTGACTCAACTGAAGCCTTTCCTTGTGAAAGTGCAAGTTATCTTTTAAAAAGGACTTACAGCGCCCCCCTCCCTGCACCCGTCTCCTTGTCACACAAAAGCCAAACCACTGAGCTCAGAATTCGAGGTCCTAGGATTGGGCACCAACCTGCTTTGGCCTCCTCCCTTCCTTGGTAGGATGTGCCAGTGAACAACCAACACAGAGAAAGTGGTCCCTTGCCATTCTCTCAATATGTCCTGTGCCTTTATACATTTTCTTAAGTACTAGATTGATTTTTGGAAATAATATTTGTAAAATGTATACAGATTTTTTTAAAAGAGATTTTGACTAGTAAACCTCATCAAAGTTTCTCCAGCACTGTAATTACTGAGTGGACCAAAAAGTGCTTTCGGTTTTTTAAGTAAAAATAAAAGACACATTTTTCATTTTCACCAAGAACTTTATTGAACAACGTATTCACCCTTTTGTTCCACTACCTTCTGCCATTTTTCAGGCAACTTCATAATTCCATCTTCCCAAACCTCTTTATCTTTTTGAGCAAAGAACTATTCCAGGTGCCTTTTACAGTCTTCCAGGGAATTGAAATTTTTTCCATTAAGAGAATTTTGCAAAGACCGAAATAAATGTAAATCCGAAGGTGCAATGTCTGGTGAATACAGCGGATGAATCAGCCAAGCTGTAACAGTTTTTGCCTGGTCATCAAAGAAACATGTGGTCTTGCATTATCCTGATGGAAGATTATGCGTTTTCTGTTGACTAATTCCGGACGCTTTTCGTCGAGTGCTGCTTTCAGTTGGTCTAATTGGGAGCAGTACTTGCTGGAATTAATCTTTTGGTTTTCCAGAAGGAGTTCATAATAGAGGACTCCCTTCCAATCCCACCATATACACAACATCACCTTCTTTGGATGAAACCGGCCTTTGGTGTGGTAGGGGTGGTTCGTTTCGCTTGCCTCACGATCTCTTCCATCTGCATTTTTGTACAGTATCCACTTTTCATCACCCGTCATAATTTGTTTTAAAAACGGAACATTTTCATTATGTTTCAGTAGAAAATCACATGCAGAAATATGGTCAAGAAGATTTTTTTCACTTAACTTATGTGGAAACCAAACATCAAAATGATTCACATAACCAAGCTGGTACAAATGATTTTCAACGCTTGATTTGGATATTTTGAGTATGTCGGCTATCTCCCACGTGGTATGACATTGATTGTTCTCAATTAATGTCTCGATTTGATCGCTGTCAACTTCACCTGGTCTACCCGACCTTGGAGCATCGTCCAGTGAGAAATCTCCAGCACGAAACTTCACAAACCACTTTTGACACATTCAGTCAGTCACAGCACTTTCTCCATACACTGCACAAATCTTTTTGTATGTTTCAGTTGCATTTTTACCTTTCTTGAAATAATAAAGCATAATATGCCAAAAATGTTGCTTTTTTCTTCCATCTGCAATATTAAAATGACTACACAAAAATTCACCAATTTTGATGTCTTTTTTAAATGAACACTGATATGACAGCTGTCACATACAATCTAACAAAATAGTTTCCAATGAATTTAAAGACAACTAAGTGCTACTAGAGCCATCTTACGGAAAAAAACAAACGAACCTTTTGGCCCACCTAATATTCACTCTACTCAGGTCATATGAGGACTCTGATTTCCTAGACCATCTTATTCCTGCCCAGGAGGTAAGTCAAGACCCCCTGCCTTGGTGAAGCTGGTCATTACGATGATCCCTGTGTTCCCAAGGGCTCATCAAGCAATGGGCTCTGGCTGTTGCCCATTTTAATTTCAGGGAGAAGATATTCTGGACAGTATTAGGGCTTCTCTGGATCCTTGGTAATTACTGTGCTGTACTACATTTTAGCATTTTAGTACCTCTGAAAACAGGTGCATCCTCTGATCTCTAATGGCCCAGGCCACCATCATGTGAGAGCATCATGTTTGATGCTCTGCCCTTAGCAGAGCATCAAAACTTGCAGAAGGGAATGGAGACTTGGAAGAAATCCCAGAAACAGTAGTTGAGAGCTCTTTTAACCCCACCCTCCCAAACCAAATATTTGGGAGGGGTGAGGAGAGAGGGGAAGTAAATCAAAGGGTTTAGCAACATTCCTGAAGCTGGAGTCCACAGTAACCTTGCCTTCATAATTGGAGATTTGCCTTAAAAGCCCAGCACTAAAGACTTGGATTTGCTTTTACGGGCACTTCATGAAGTGTTTTATCTCACACACACTTCGGGTCACAGAGGACAATACTGTGTGGAAAAACACAGACAACCATGACTCGGGGTCAAAAAGTTATTCTAAGGAGTCAGACTCTGAATGAGAAGTTTAAAGAAAACCTTAACTATTTTCTTTCACCTTTCTTTTCCTTTTATATATGCACAAGATCAATTTTAAAAATCTATGTCTAATTATAACTGCACTCTTTCAATAAGTAAAAAATAGAAACTCCACGAGATTTTTTTTTTAAAGCATCAAATCCTAGTTTAATTGGCAGTCATGATATTGTGATTTATAATAAGAAATATATATTTGGTCTTCACCCACTGTTCCCATCACAGAGCTCCTAAAACCCTTGGAATTTCCTAAGTAAAGAGAGAGATAAAGGTATCTTTTGTTATGTTAATGAGTGGCTTTTGGAAAGCACCTAAGGAGGGGGGCTGTTTGCCGGGAGAACCAACTGGGTGATTAGAGGGTTAGAACTTTCATTTCCATCCCCATGACCTCTGAGAAGAGGAGAGAGGCTGGGGGTTGAATCAATCGCCAGTAGCCAATGGCTTAAACAATCATGCCTGTATAATGAAGCCTTCATAAAAACCCAAAAGGATGGGATCCCGAGAGCTTCTGGGTTGGTAAACAAGTGGAGATCTTGGGAGAGTGGCACACTTGGAGAGGTGATGCAAGCACCACACCCTTTTCCCATACCTTGCCTTATGAATCTCTTCCATCTGGCTGTGTATGAGTTATATTCTTTTGTAATAAACCAGTGCTTTAATAAGTAAAATGTTTCCCTGAGTTCTGTGAGTGGTTCTAGCAAATTAATCAAACTGAAGGAGGATGTCATGTGAACCTCTAATCTATAGCCAGTGGGTCAGAAGCACAGATGACAACCTGGACTTGTTATTGGCCTCTGAGGTGGGGGAAAGGACCAGTCATGTAGGGACTGAGCCCTTAACCTGCAGGATCTGATGCTGTCTCCAGAGAGATAGTGTCAAGTTGAGTTGAATTGTAGGACGGCCAGCTGGTGTCAGAGAATTGCTTGGTGGTGTGAGACAACCCTACCCACAACACACACACACACACACACACACACACTGTAACCGGTATTAGAACCTATTCAGTAGTACATAAAATAATAGCATCGTTTGCAGTGGATTTTTTTTTTTAGATTTGATGAAACGTAATGTGTTTCTCATTTCAAAGTACTGCAGTGATTCTCTGGGTTAACCGTTCTCTGGACTTACAGAGTTTGTTAGCCTGTGCAGGCCCGTGACTCAGCCCAAGTATAAAAGGAAAATAGATAGTATAGGGTTTCGGGAAGTGCAAATCTTAGGACTGATCCCTGGGATGTGTAAACTGATTGGAGTGCTCACATCTTGTGAGAACCTCTCTCTGAGACTCTTCTCACTCTCACTGATGTCTAAGCTGTGCCCATGGACTCCTTGAAATTGAACACCATTGTATATTCATTTATGTATCTCTCAAAATGCCTAGCACAAAGCCATATACACAATGCACTTCCTATCAATGAATGCGTACAGAGTGGATGACACCTTCCACTGAAACTTCCTTTCCTCTCTTCGTCCATCCGTTCATTCAGTACTTCCCTGCTCCAAAGCATACATCAAGTCACTGAGTTGCTAATCTTCCTTAAATGTTATTCTTAAGCCTCTATTCAACTATTTGCCTGGGGTTCCTATTAGCACTGCATGTCTGCTGTTGCTGGTCTCTTTCTCTCACTACTGAGAAAACCTACACTGGTTCTACCAAGGGGATGGAACTTATCTTTCCAGCACTCCACCAGGTTAATCGTAGCTGGGATCTGTAAGGAGGCAGCATGTGTGTCACCTGTGATGAGTTGATAATACCTCTCTAGAAAACCACAAGGATTCTGAGACTACATCTGGCTCAGCAGGGAAGAGAGCTGTGATTGATTATTGATGTCTGCCATGGGACACGCAGGCACCACCACACATTTGCCATACCTACCTGATCAATAAGGCAGGATTCATGCAGCACCATGAGTTCTCACAGTCCCCCACAATGTAAACATTAAAATAATTTCTATAAATACTCCTTTTGCTGTTTAAAAGTTGTTTCTTATAGTTGTCTATGCATTTTTCTTTGTACAAAAGTGTGGGTGGTTGTGTGTGTCTGTGTTTGGTTTTGTTACATAATCAACTCTATGAATTTTTCTTTATTGTTTCTGGCATATTTATTTTTATCATAAAAATTATCCTATTCCAATATTATAGAAACTTGCATCCATAATTTTAAGTAGTTTTTTTAGAATTCTTTTCATATTTAAATTCTACCTGGAATTTATTTTGGTGTAAAAGGTGAAAATGGGAGCCAGTTTTATTTTTTTCCCATGTAAAAAATCATTTTTGCATAAATTATAGAACATTTTCCTCCATTAATTTGAAGTGCCTTTTGGATTTAATATTGTGTTCCATTATATCTCATTGTTTACTCTGCCCGTTTCTATGCCATTAGCATAATAGTTCAATTACTATGGCTTTACAATATATTTTAATGACTCATAGAACATGTTTTCTCCTTGTTCCTTTCATTTTCAGCAATTAATGGTGATCTTACATGTTTATTCTTTCCAAGAGCCTTTGGAATCATTTGTCAAAATCAGGGGAGGAAATTCCATGGTAATTTTTAATGAACTTTGTGTTTATAGATTACATTAAGGATAATTTAGCTCTTTATAAAATTAAATCTCCCTACCCCCACCCAAATAATTATCTCTTAATTTTTCAAGGTGTCCTTTGTGATCACTCAGCAAAATTTTATTCTTATTTTTACCAATATTCAGAGCATTTCTTCTGAAGTTTATACCCAGATAACTTATGTTTTCAACATGACTGGGGAAAAAAATCTTTTAACTGGTACATTCTCTAGCTGGTTTCTGTTGATGTTTAAAAGAAAGTTATTTTTCGTACATTATTTTGGTTATTGTACACCCTCTTAAATTTATTGTTTCTGGAGTTGTTAGTTGATTTTCATTGTTGTTTTTATTACAAGATCATATGATATAATTTCCCCTCTTTTTTTCCAAAGCCAGTTCCTCTTACTTATTTCTCCAATATAACCACATTGGCTATCACTGTCAGAAAAATGTTCAAAAGCAGGGATAAGAGCAAGCATCTGGTCTCACTTCTGAGATAAAGGAAACTTTCTAGTGTTTAAGCATTACACATGATTCTGGCTATTATTTTGAGATTCTGTTAAGGAAGATGTTTTCTATAGCCATTTTACTTAAGGAGTTATATCAGGAATGCAAGTTAAAGTTAAGCGAATGCTTTATGAGCATCTACTGAGATGAAGATGTGTCTTCTTGCTTCCTTAGTCCTATGTATTAGTCAACTATTGTTGCAAGAATGCTGTATAACAAACAAGTCCAAAAATCAGTAGATAGACTTCTGGTTTTAGCTCTGACATGTAAAGAGCTTGAAAGTCATCACTCTTGTTCTTACAACAAGAAGAAAAGCCCAGAAAAATTGTAAATCAACAACTATCCTTGACCACATCAAAGAACTGAGATTAAAAGAAATCTGGAGAGAGAGACATTATCTATAAAGACACAGATCAAACCTTACTAGAGCACAAACCATAAATTGCTAGGAACACTTAAATGGTTAATTTTGATGAGTGGCTAGCGGCCAAATGTGAACCAGTGTGAGAATGATAAACTCCTGGGCCCACCGTCCTGCATGGTGAGACCCACATTTTCATGAACTTTAACTTTTGAACCACCCCACACACACACATCATTTGCTCATGCTGAAGACCTGAAGAAGATCCCTTTGTGGTTCTGTCAGAGAGAAGGCAAAAGTAATCACTGTGAAATGTGCCCAAAGATTCCTCCAAAACAAAGGCCTTCTCTCTAGGGGAAAAGAGTACCAGAGCCTTAGCCCCAGCTCGAAGCACATTCCTCCAACTCCAGCTCCCACTAGGCATTCCTATCTCACTAAGGGGGGAAAAGTTAGTAACAAGGTTCAGAGCTTCAAGGAAATAGATTGGGAACATGGTAGCCAGGGAGTAGAGTAAGGGGCAGAGGGAAAGTACAGCTACACCACAGGAGAAAAACTTGTGAAGTTTGCAGCCCCAAGACACAGGCTCAATAAAAGACAGATTTAATCAGAAGAGTAAAGGCTACTCCTCATCCACCTAACTTCTATCGACTGAAAAAACAAACAAACAAACCACACAATGTAAAATTCATGAGTCGAGTTTATTCAGTGTCTTACTGAGGACTATAGCCCAGGAGACAGTCTTTCGGATAGCTCTGAGAAACTGTCCCAAAGATGTAAGGGGGGAGGTCAGTATATACGTGATTTTGGCAAAGGGGGTATGTGCAACCAAGCACACATCTCGGTAGAAGTTTGCTGCTAGTCACAAGGAACAGACAGCTTAGTTACTGGTTTTAGTGCTTTTCTAGTATGAGAAGATGCAAGAATCCAGGGTCAGAAAAAATTTCTACTAAAAATATCTAACTATCTGAATGCCTGTTCTGCCAGTTTTTTCAGAGCACAGAGTGCCTCATTCCTGATCTCCACCCTGAAATCCTTTTGGGGTGTGTTAAAGGTCAAAGAGTGCAATGCCTAATGGCTCAATCCTTGTACAGTCAGATGGCGAGAGACATTCTTTAAGTGGCACCTCCACACCAACAGGGCTCCAGTATAATTACAGTGGATTACGGCTTAAAGCAATGCAAGACACAGACTGTCTCTGAGGTGATGTACTTGGGAAAGCCCAAAGTCAAGAGGGAAAGACAAGAACAAGGACACCAGAAGAATTTTAAACCTCTGATACCTACAGCTACAACAAAAATTAAGCATAGCCCAACTCCTAGCCATATTAACATAAATCCTCACACTAAAAGTCTGTTCACCTTTATTTCTATTAGCCAAGATACATAATGTCTGGCTTTCAACAAAAATGACAAGGCATACCAAAAGACAAGAAAAAACGGTCTGAAGAAACAAAGCAATCATCAAAATCAGACTCAGATATGACATAGATATGGGAATATCCAGACAATTAATTTTAAATAACTATGATTACTATGTTAAGGGCTCTAGTGGGAAAAAGCACACCACGTGCAAGAACAGAAGGGTAATGTAATCAGGGAGACAGAAATGCTAAGAAAGAATCTAAAGGAATCTCTAGAAATCAAAAATGATAATAAAAACGAAAAATGCTTTTGCTGGGCTCATCAGTAGACTCAAAACAGGTGAGGAAAGAATCAGTGAGCATGAATATAAGTCAATAGAAATTTCTCATTCTGAAACTCAAAGACCAAAAAGAAAGAAAAAAGCAGAATAGAACATACAAGAACTGTGAGAAAATTTCAAAAGGTGTAACATATGATCACTGGACTACCAGGAGAAAACAGAAGAAATATTTGAAGCAGTAACTGAGAACTTTCCAAAGTTAATGACACACACCAAATAAAATATTTTCTTATTCGTATTCTTTACTGCTGTAAAATATAACTTTTTGTTTCAAATAATAATAGTAAAAATGTACTGGGTGATTGTAGTGTGTGGATAAATGAAATAAAGGACAGCAACATCACAAGAAATAAGAAGAAAGAATTGGGAATACTCTCTTATAAGGTCCTGCACTACATGTAAATTGGCATAGTGTTAGTTGAACTTGGATAAGTTAAAAACGTATATCATAAACTTTAGGACAGCCACTAAATATTTGTAAAGGAAGTGTAATGGATGCTATAAGAAAAGAGATAAATTACATAAAATGCTTCATTAAAACCAGAGAAGGCAGAAAAAAGAGGGAGAAAAATAAACAACAAACGGAAAGCCGTTACAGACATCAACAGTCACATTTATGTGAATGGTCTAAATATGTCAATTAAAAGGCAGAAATTTTTCATTGTAATTTTTTTTAACTTTTTTTAACATCTTTATTGGTGTATAATTGTTTTACATTGTTGTGTTACTTGCTGCTGTATAACAAAGTGAATCAGCTATACATATACATATATTCCCTATATCCCTTCCCTCTTGCATCTCCCTCCCACCCTCCTTATCCCCCCACCAGCTAGTCACAGAGCACCAAGCTGATCTCCCTGTGCTATGCAGCTGCTTCCCACTAGCTATCTATTTCACATTTGGTAGTGTATATATGTACATGCCACTCTCTCACTTCGTCCCAGCTTACCCTTCCTCCTCCCTGTGTCCTCAAGCCCATTCTCTACATCTGCATCTTTATTCCTGTCCTGCCCCTAGGTTCTTCAGAACCTTTTTTTTTTTTTTAGATTCCATATATATGTGTTAGCATACGGTATTTGTTTTTCTCTTTCTGACTTACTTCACTCTGTATGACAGATTCTAGGTCCACCCACCTCACTACAAATAACTCAATTTCCTTTCTTTTTATGGCTGAGTAATATTCCATTGTATATATGTGCCACATCTTCTTTATCCATTCATCGAGCGATGGACACTTAGGTTGTTTCCATGTCCTGGTTATTGTAAATAGTGCTGCAATGAACATTGTGGTACATGACTTTTTGAATTATGGTTTTCTCAGGGTATATGCCCAGTAGTGGGATTGCTGGGTCATATTGTAGTTCTATTTTTAGTTTTATAAGGAACTTCCATACTGTTCTCCGTAGTGGCTGTATCAATTTACATTCCCACTAATAGTGCAAGAGGGTTCCCTTTTCTCCACACCCTCTCCAGCATTTATTGTTTGTAGATTTTTTGATGATGGCCATTCTGACCGGTATGAGGTGATACCTCATTGTAGTTTTGATTTGCATTTCTCTAATGATTAGTGATGTTGAACATCCTGTCATGTGTTTGTTGGCAACCTGTATATCTTTTTTGGAGAAATGTCTATTTAGGTCTTCTGCCCATTTTTGGATTGGGTTGTTTGTTTTTTTGATACTGAGCTGCTTGTATATTTTGGAGATTAATCCTTTGTCAGTTGTTTTGTTTGAAAATATTTTCTCCCATTCTGAGGGTTGTCTTTTCGTCTTGTGTATGTTTTGCTTTGCTTTGCAAACGCTTTTAAGTTTCATTAGGTCCCATTTGTTTATTTTTGTTTTTATTTCCATTTCTCTAGGAGGTGGGTCAGAAAGGATCTTGCTGTGATTTGTGTCATAGAGTGTACTGCGTATGTTTTCCACTAAGAGTTTTATAGTGTCTGGCCTTACATTTAGGTCTTTAATCCATTTTGAGTTTATTTTTGTGTATGGTGTTAGGGAGTATTCTAATTTCATTCTTTTACATGTAGCTGTCCAGTTTTCCCAGCACCACTGATTGAAGAGGCTGTCTTTTCTCCATTGTATATTCTTGCCTCCTTTATCAAAGATAAGGTGACCATATGTGCATGGGTTTATCTCTGGGCTTTCTATCCTGTTCCATTGATCTACATTTCTGTTTTTGTGCCAGTACCATACTGTCTTGATTACTGTAGCTTTGTAGTATAGCCTGAAGTCAGGGAGCCTGATTCCTCCAGCTCCATTTTTCTTTCTCAAGATTGCTTTGGCTATTCAGGGTCTTTTGTGTTTCCATACAAATTGTGAAATTTTTTGTTCTAGTTCTGTGAAAAATGCCAGTGGTACTTTGATGGGGATTGCATTGAATCTGTAGATTGCTTTGGGTAGTACAGTCATTTTCACAATATTGACTCTTCCAATCCGAGAACATGGTATATCTTTCCATCTGTTGGTATCATCTTTAATTTCTTTCATCAATGTCTTATAGTTTTCTGCATACAGGTCTTTTTTCTCCTTAGGTAGGTTTACTCCTAGGTATTTTATTCTTGTTGTTGCAATGGTAAATGGGAGTGTTTCCTTACTTTCTCTTTCAGATTTTTCATCATTAGTGTATAGGAATGCAAGAGATTTCTGTGCATTAATTTTGTATCCTGCTACTTTACCAAATTCATTGATTAGCTCTAGTAGTTCACAGGAAATTTTTAAAAAGGAAAACCAAGACTGACTATCTGTTATCTATAAGAAACCCACTGTAAAAATAAAAGCCTTAAAAGCTTAAAAATAAAAGGATGGATAAAGACATGTCATGCTAATACTGATAGAAAGAAAGTTAGAGTAACCATATTAACTTCAAGCAAAGCAGACTTTAGAACAAGAAAAATTCTAAGGGATAAAAAAGTATTTTATAATGATTCAAAGGTCAATTCTCTAAGAAGACATAAAAATCCTAAATGTATATGCCCCTAACAACAGAGCATCAAAATACGTGGGGAGGGGGCAACCTTAGAACTGAAAGAAGAAGCAGACAATTCCACTATTATACTGGAAGATTTCAGCATCCTTCTTTCAGCAATTGATAGACCCAGCAGGCAATAAAGTCAGTAAAGATAGTTACCTAAACAGCATCATTACTCAACTTGATCTAATTGATATTTATAGAATGCCTCCTCCAACAGAAGAATACACATTCTCGAGATCACATAAAACATACATGGAGACTTCCCTGGTTGTCCAGTGGTTAAGACTCCGCACTCCCAGTGCAGGGGGCCGAGGTTTGATCCCTGGTCGGGGAACTAGATCGCGCATGCCGCAACTAAAGATCCTGCATGCCGCAACTAAGACCCAGCGCAGCCAAATAAATAAATAAATATTTAAATATATATATATATATATATATGAAAATAGATCACATTCTAGGCCATAATACACATCATACACATCTTACCATACTTAAGAGAACAGAAATCATACAAAGTATGTTCTCAGACCACATGAAATTAAACTAGAAATCAATAATAGAAAGATTGCTGGAAAATCTTCAGATACTTAGAGATTAAACAAAACACTTCTAAGTGACACATGGATCAAAGAATTCTCAAGAGAAATTAACAACTCTTTGAACTGAATGAAAATGAAACTACTACTTATCAAAATACGTGGGATGTAGCGAAAGCAGTACCTAGAGGGAAATTTATAGCATTAAAAGCCTATATTAGAAAAAAATTCTAAAATCAATTAGTTAAGCTTTCACTGTAGGAAGCTACAGAAAATAGAGCAATTTAAGCCTAAAGCAAGCAGAAAAAAATAAATAGTAAAAATTAGAGCAGAAAT
Organism: Balaenoptera physalus; assembly: GCF_965194825.1. Taxonomy (NCBI): domain Eukaryota; kingdom Metazoa; phylum Chordata; class Mammalia; order Artiodactyla; family Balaenopteridae; genus Balaenoptera; species Balaenoptera physalus. The sequence continues at coordinate 99,794,363 of NC_138896.1, read as the reverse complement.
CAGTGAATTTGAAAATAGGAAAATAATAAAGAAAATCAGCAAAACCAGAAGCTGATCTTTTTAAAAGATCAATAAAATTGAGAAATCCCTAGCCAGGCTAATCAAGAAAAAAAGAGACAAAAATTACAAGTATCAGAAATGAAATAGGGGTTGTCCTTATGGATCCCATGGACATTTAAAGGATAAAAAGGAATAGTATGAAAACCCCACACTCAGAAAAACTGATAACTTAGATGAAATGGACAAATGCCTTGAAAGACACAAATTACCAAAATTCACACAAAGAGAAATACGTAATTGAAATAGGCCTACATCTACTAAAGGAACTGAATAAATAATAACTTTCTAAAAAATGAAGTACCAGGCCCAGAACATATCACTGGTGAATTCTACCAAATATTAAGGAAGAAAGAATACCAATTCTCCACAATCTCTTCCAGAAAAAAAGAAGAACAAAGAACACTTCCTAACTCATTCTATGAGGCCAGAATTACCCTGATACCAAAACTGGGTAAAAACATTATCAGAAAGGAAAACAACAGGTCAATCTCTCTCATGAACACAGACAAAAAAATCCTCAACAAAATATTAGCAAATTAAACCCAGCAATGCATAAAAAATATTATGCATGCAGGATGGTTCAATACTGGAAAATAAATGTAAGCCACCTTATCAACAGGTTAAGAAAAAACTATTTGATTCTATCTACTGACACAGAAAAAATCATTTGACAAAATCTAACACCCATTCATGTTTAAAAAGAAGAAAGTCTCAGCAAACTAGGAATAAAGAGGAACTTCCCCAACTTGATGAAGATTATCTACAAAAAGCCTATAGCTAATATCATACCTAATGATGTAAGACTGAATGCTTTCTTCCCCAAGATCAGGAACAAAGCAAGGCTGTCCTATTTCACTAATCCTATTCATTATCATACTATAAGTCCTATAATGCAATAAGGCTAGAAAAGAATAAAATGTACACAAATTGGGAAGGAATAAACACACTACCTTTGTTCATAGATGACATGATTGTATAGGTAGAAAATCTCAAGGAATCAACAAAATATTCTTGGAACTAATAAGCAAGTATAACAAAGTCACAGAATAAAAGGTTAATGTAGAGGTCAGTTGCTTTCCTATATACCAGGAATGAACAAGTAGAGTTCAAAAAAATGTTATATGTCATTCACAATGGCACTCCAAAAGATGTAATAGTTAGGTATAAATCTAATTGAATACATATGGGATCTATAAACAGAAAACCACAAAATTCTGATGAAAGATGTCAAGGAAGATCTAAGCAAATAAAGAAATATTTCATGTTCATAGGATGGAAGTTTCAATATTGTTAAAATATCAATTCTTCCCAACTTGGCCTATAAATACAACACAACAAACTAATTCTAAAGTCATCAACAAACTGAGTCTAAAGTGTATATGGAAAGGCAAAAGACCTAGAATAGCCAACACGATACTGAAGTAGAAGAACAAAATTGGAGGCCTGATACCATGCAATTTCAAGACTTGTTAATAAAGCTAAAGAAATCAAGACAGCATGTTACTAAGGAAAGAATAGACATATAAATCCATGTAATAAAATAGAGAGCCCAGAAATAAACCTACACATGTGTAGTCAACTGATCTTTGATAAATGAGCAAATGCAAATGGAGAAAGAATAGTCTTTTCAACAAACAGTGCTGAAAAAATCAGATGTCCATATGCAAAAATAAATGAACCTACACACAGACCATACATCTTTCACAAAAATTAACTCCAAATAGATCATTTGGCACAAAACTACACAACTTCTAGAAGAAAACATAGGAGATAATCTAGTTGACCTTTGGTTTGGTGGTGAGTTTTTAGATAGAATACAAAAGCATGATACACCAAAAAGAAATTGATAAATTGGACTTTATTAAAATTTAAAAACTTCTTCTCTACAAAAGACACTCTTGAGAGCATCAAACACTCTAGGGAAACATACCAGCAAAGCAAAAACACGGTAAAGGACTTGTATTCAAAACATCCAAAGCAATCTTAAAGCTCGATGGTAAGAAAACAAGCAACCCAGTTAAAAAATGGGCAGAAGATCTGAGCAGACAATTTACCAAAGAATATGTACTTCTAACAAATTAGCATGTGAAAGATGTTTACCGTCATTTGTCATTAGAGAATTGCAAATTAAAACGAGATACCACTACATGCCTATTAGAATGGTTAAAATCCAAAACACTGACAACAGCAAATGCTGGCAAGGATACCAAGCAACAGGAGCTCTCTTCCACTGTTAGTGGGAATGCAAAAATGGAATATCTATCTTGGAAGAAAGTTTGGCAGTTTCTTACAAAGCAAAACATTGTCTTATCATACAGCCTAAGAACCATACTCCTAGGTATTTACTCAACTGATTGAAAACTTAAGTCCACACAAAAGCCTGTACACATTAATGCTTATAGCATCTTTAGTCATAACCACCCCAAACTGGAAGCAACTAACATGTCCTTCAATAGGTGATTGGATAAAGAAACTGTGGTATGTTCAAAGAATGGAATACTACTAAGCGCTAAAAAGGAATGAGCTAACAAGCCAAGAAAAGATATGGATGAATCTTAAATGCATATTGCTAAGTGAAGAAGTGAGTCTTAAAACGTCACATACTATATGATTCCAATTATACAACATTATGGAAAAGACAAAATTACAGGGATGATAAAAACATTGGTGAGAGCAGGGGCTCCAGGGAAGTTGTAGAAGACATAAAAGCTGCAGCAGGGGGATTTTTTAGGGTGGTGAAAGTATTCCATGTGATACTGTAAAGATGGATACATGACACTATGCGTTTGTCAAACCCATGGATTTGGGTTTTACAGCAAAAAGAGTGAGACTTACTGTATGAAAATTCTTTTTAAAAAATCATTTAGGAGGTCAGGGGATCCCAGGATGGAATGCAGAATGTGACAAAAGAATCGAACTGCATTGCAAATGTATGAAACAACCTCGCTCGAAGCAGTGTGAAGGTAGATGCTGACCTAAGTAACATTAGAAAAGACCTAATGGGAGGATGGTGGTATGGGTTAATAACTCTGATACTGCTATATACATATGCTGGAGCTGGTCAATTAAGTAAATGAATGGCAAATGGCAAAAACCATTGGATTGGGAGGTTACAGGTAAGCAAGGGCAGGTGGCTCGAGAGATCCACGTGGTAATGGATGACAGTTAGAGACATGAGTACAGACTCATATTTAGCTTAATATAGACAGAGATGGTTACCTACAAAAATGTTTATGGATATGTGTATATACACAGGTTACTATACACACATATTTCCTTGCTCTACCAGCTGGGGGCACCCAGAAGCAACAATGCCTCGGTAGCAACAAGCACATCGTGCACCCAGATCTTGGTTCCTAATTTTTCTCCAGTAAAAGAAACCAGGGGTCCTTGGAAAATAGCTGATTCTAAGACTGGGGAAAGAAATATAAAAGATAAGCCTGGAATTTCTTGTAGTCCCAGAAAGTAAAGATGTGTTCCCAAAAATGTATGGACACCAGGGGGGAGAGGAGGGGTGGTGGTGGGATGAACTGGGAGATTGGGATTGACACATATACACTAATATGTATAAAATAGATAACTAATAAGAACCTGCTGTAGAGCACAGGGAACTTCACTGTACAGTAGAAACTAACACAACATTGTAAAAAACTATACCCCAATTAAAATAATAATAAAATAAAAAAATAAAAGGGGGGAAAAACCCACAGTGACAAGGATATGTCAAATGGACACAGGAGCCAACTGAAAGGGCTTCCAGTGGCCAAAGCTGGAACAATTTCAGCAAGAAAATAGATAAAAGAGCGTTGGGTCATAACCTGAAGTATAAAATAAATATACATGAGTTCATACTGATACAAATAAATGATTGAATAAATAAACTATTGGGGGAGAAGAGACAAAACTCCCACGCAGAAGAATTTCAAATAATTTATGTAGATACTCCACCCTCAAGAAGGTGGAGCATGGACTGTACATGGGTACCTCCTTCTAAGAGGTATAGTAAGAAAATAGCCTGGGTGTGGAGAGTGATTTACATTTTTTACAGCAGAAACTTGACAAACTCTACCTCAGTCTGGTTATCAACGTTAACATCAACACTGACAAGTCATACTACTAACATAAACCCTTGATGTGGTGTGATGAGAATGGCACATTACCTCTGTAGGCTTCCACCTAAAAACCCATAACCTCGGTCTAGTCATGAGAAAAGCATCAGACAAATCCCAACTAAGGGGCATTCTACAAAATACACAGGTAGCACTCCTCTGAACTGTCAAAGTCATCAAAAACAAAGCAAGTCTGAAAAACTGTCACAGCCAAGAGGAGCCCAAGGAGACATGACAACTAAATGTAATATGGTGTCTTGGATGGGATCCTGGATCAGAAAAAAGAAAGTCAGGAAAAAACTAAGGAAATTTGAATAAAACAGGGACTTTGGTTAATAATAATGTATCAATATTGGTTCATTAATTATGACAAATATACCATATTAAAGTAAGATGTTAATAACAGAGGAAATGAGTGTGAAGTATACGGGAACTCCTCTATTGTTTCATAATTTTTCTGCAAATCTAAAACCATTCTAAAATTAAAAGTTTATGTTAGAAATCAGTTGGATACAACAACAAGCATTTATTTTTCTTCTGCTCCAGGCTGCATGTTGGCTGAGTTTGGCTCCAGAATTTGGGCAGAGTTAAGACTTCCCCTATGTTTCCACATTCTCCTTGGACCAGGGGCTACCGGAGCCTGTTCCTTTCATGGTGACTGGCAGATGTGCAAGAGGCCAAATATATAAGCACACCAAAGGTCTCTGCTCACATCGTGTCAGCTACCATTCAACTGGCCCAGAGCAAGTCACGTGGTCAAGCCCAACATCCATGGGGAGGTAGGTATATTCCACCAGTTCTACATGCCAAGGGGTAAGAGGGAGATCCGAAGAATTCAGGACAATTATCTTCATCCAACCTACAACAGTCTGTCTATTTGGTATTGAATCAGTTAGGATGGTTTGGTTGCAAGCAACAGAATCAATTTTTATTAGCTTAAACAAAGAAAGAATTTACTGGAATTATGTACTAGTTCACAGAAGCAAAATCTGAAGAATAAAGATTCAGAAATATATGGGAACCAGGGAAACTGCAGGAATCTAGGTAACAGAAACTAGGGGTTTCTAGCTCATTGGAGCTCTGCCACCCAAACAAGAGAGCACCTGTCATTTCTTCCTTTTGTATCACTATATTCTAAATTCAAATTCCCAGAAGAAAGAGCACAATTAGTTGGTTTAGGTCAATGTTTCCTCCAATACTAGGACCCTAGAACCAGAATGAGGAACAATAATGCATTTCTGGAATAAATTCTGCCTGATTATGGTGTATTATTATCTTAATATACTGTGGAACTCTATTAGTTAATATTTTATTTGGAACTGTTTATATATACATACACGAGAACTTTCTGTAGTTTTCTTTTTGTGTGTTCTATCTTTTGTTTCTGGAAACCGTGTTACCATGTTTCTCTTTTTAAAAAAAGTATGGATCCATGTCCCTATTTATTTTTGCTCCAACAGCTTAAATTGACTAGGAATTATGTTTCTTAAAGTTCAAGAAGAATCTGTCCATGAAACCATCTGGACCTGGTGACATTTTTAAAATACGTATTTTCTACTTCTTCTTGAGTCAATTTTAGAAATTCACATTCTCCTGATGAAACATGCATTTTATCCATGTTTTTAAGTTTATTTTCACTGGCTGTTTTCTCTTGTAACCTTTTAACTGCTGTTTTGGTTATACTACTTTTCTACAATTATCTTTTTCTCATCTCTGATTTATGTATTTGTTTTCTCTCTCACTTTTTTTCCCTTGATTTTATTAGCTTTGAATTATTTCTTCATTAGTTTTTAAAGAATCAATTTTCAGATGTATCATAACCAAAAAGGACATACTGTATAGCACTGGGAACTCTGCTCAATATTCTGTTATAACCTAAATGGGAAAAGAAACTGAAAAAAAAAAAGACACATGTGTATGTATAACTGAATCACTTTGCTGTACACCTGAAACTAACACAACATTGTTAATCAACTATACTCCAATATAAAATTTAAATTAAAAAAAAATTTTTTTATTGGAGTATAATTGCTTTACAATGTTGTGTTACTTTCTGTTATACAATGAAGTGAATCAGCTATATGTATACCTATATCCTCCCCCTCTTGGGCCTCCCTCCCACCCACACCCCATCCCACCCATCTAGGTCATCACAGGGCACCGAACTAAGCTTCCTGCATTTTATAGCACGTTCCCACTAGCTATTTATTTTACGCAGTAGTGTATACATGTCGATCCTAATCTCCCAATTCATCCCACCCTTCCCTTCCCCCACTGTGTCCACATGTCTGTTCTCTATGTCTGCATCTCTATTCCTGCCCTGCAAATAGGTTCATCTGTACCATTTTTCTAGATTCCACATATATGCATTAATATACAATATCTGTTTTTCTCTTTCTGGCTTACTTCACTCTGCATGACAGACTCTAGGTCCATCCACATCGCTACAAATGACGCAATTTCGTCCCTCTTTGTGGCTGAGTAATATTCCATTGTATATATGTACAACAACTTCTTTATCCATTCATCTGTTGTTGGACATTTAGGTTGTTTCCATGTCCTGGCTATTGTAAATAGTGCTGCAATGAACCCTGGGGTACATATGTCCTTTTGAATTATGGTTTTCTCAGAGTATATGCCCAGTAGTGGGATTGCTGGGTCGTATGGTAGTTCTATTTTTAGTTTTTTACGGAACCTCCATACTGTTCTCCACAGTGGCTGTATCAATTTACATTCCCACCAACAGTGCAAGAGTGTTCCCCTTTCTCCACACCCCCTCCAGCATTTATTGTTCGTAGGTTTTTTGATGATGGCCATTCTGACTGGTATGAGGTGATACCTCATTGTAGTTTTGATTTGCATTTCTCTAATAATTAGTGATGTTGAGCATCCTTTCTTGTGTCCCTTGGCCATCTGTATGCCCTCCTTGAAGAGGTGTCTATTTAAGTCTTCCACCTATTTTTTGATTGGGTTGTTTGTTTTTTTGATATTGAGCTGCATGAACCGCTTGTATATTTTGGAGATTAATCCTTTGTCTGTTGCTTCATTTGCAAATATTTTCTCCCATGCTGAGGGTTGTCTTTTCGTCTTGTTTATGGTTTCCTTTGCTGTGCAAAAGCTTTTAAGTTTCATTACGTCCCATTTGTTTAGTTTTGTTTTTATTTTCATTACTCTAGGAGGTGGGTCAAAAAAGATCTTGCTGTGGTTTATGTCAAAGACTGTTTTTCCTACGTTTTCCTCGAAGAGTTTTATAGTGTCTGGTCTTACATTTAGGTCTTTAATCCATTTGGAGTTTATTTTTGTGTATGGTGTTAGGAGTGTTCTTATTTCATTCTTTTACATGTAGCTGTCCAGTTTTCCCAGCATCACTTATTGAAGAGGCTGGCTTTTCTCCACTGTATGTCCTTGCCTCCGTTGTCATAAATTAGGTGACCATAGGTGCGTGGGTTTATCTCTGCGCTTTCTATCCTGTACCATTGAGCTACATTTCTGTTTTTGTGCCAGTATCATATTGTCTTGATTACTGTAGCTTTGTAGTATAGTTTGAAGTCAGGGAGCCTGATTCCTCCAACTCCGTTTTTCTTTCTCAAGATTGCTTTGGCTATTCGGGGTCTTCTGTGTTTCCATACAAATTGTAACGTTTTTTGTTCTAATTCTGTGAAAAATGCCAGTGGTACTTTGATAGCGATTGCATTGAATCTGTAGATTGCTTTGGGTAGTATAGTCATTTTCATAATATTGATTCTTCCAATCCAAGAACATGGTATATTTCTCTATCTGTTTATATCATCTTTGATTTCTTTCATCAGTGTTTTATAGTTTTCTGAGTACAGGTCTTTTGCCTCCTTAGGTAGGTTTATTCCTAGGTATTTTATTCTTTTTGTTGCAATGGTGAATGGGATTGTTTCCTTAATTTCTCTTTCTGATCTTTCATTGTTAGTGTATAGTAATGAAAGAGATTTCTGTGCATTAATTTTGTATCCTGTAACTTTACCAGATTCACTGATTAGCTCTAATAGTTTTCTGGTGGCATCTTTAGGATTTTCTACGTATAGTATTATGTCATCTGCAAACAGTGACAGTTTTACTTCTTCTTTTCTAATTTCTATTCCTTTTATTTCTTTTTCTTCTCTGATTGCCGTGGCTAGGACTTACAAGGCTATGTGGAATAAGAGTGGCGAGAGTGGACATCCTTGTCTTGTTCCTGATCTTAGTGGAAATGCTTTCAGTTTTTCACCATTGAGAATGATGTTTGCTGTAGGTTTGTCATATATGGCCTTTATTATGTTGAGGTAGGTTCCCTCTATGTCCATTTTCTGGAGAGTTTTTATCATAAATGGGTGTTGAATTTTGTCAAAAGCTTTTTCTGCATCTATTGAGATAATCATATGGTTTTCATTCCTTAATTTGTTAATATGATGTATTAAAATAAAAATTTTAAATAAATAAATAAATGCAAAAAACCCCGATAATAAAATAAAATAAAATTTAAAATTTTCAGATGTACCAATTCTACCTTTTTTCCTTCTTCTAATTAATTAATTACTAATAATTAATTAATAAAAGTAATTAGTATATATAAAATGCATATTTATACTTGTGTTAGGTTTTTGTTAGACTTAGGTTAACTCCTTGCAGTGAATATTTAATTCTTTTTTCTCATTCAACTAGCACGATATTTAAGGTTATGAATTTTTGACTCAATACAACTTTGGCTACATCCCATTACTTTTTATATGAGTCTTTTCCAGTATCTATATTTTCTAAATACTCAGCATCTGCAGTTTTGACTTTTCTCTTTGACAAGGAATTATCCAATAAAGACATTTATAATTTGCAACTGGTAAAGTTTCTGCTTATCTATTTACACCTCAATTAATTAATTATTTCTAGGTTTGTCAGAAAATATGGCTCATCTTATTTCTACTTTGGGGACTTTATTGAGAGTCTCTGTGTGGCCAGATATGACAGTCAATATTTCTACATCTTTCTTAGGGTACTTAATTACTTCAGAGAGAATCACAGATGATGCAACTTCTTAGCTCTGGAGAGCAGTCTATGGCTTGTGCAGAAATCCATAAATTGCCTGCCTTTGCTACTTAATCAGCACTTTTTTAAAACTGCTTTATAAGAAAACCTATGTGAATCCTAAAGTAAACTGCTAAGTGACATTCTCCCTAAGTAGTGTAAAAATTTTAATAAACAGAAAGAGCAATTAAATAGAGTTGGGAGACCACAAGGGGGAGCTCTCATGCCCCGTGTTAATAGTAGAGCCCAAAACAACAAGAAGAAAGACTCCTTTCCTATCAAGAATTCAGCCAATGAAAAGTCATGGAATCTTTGTTTACTATCACCATCCCAACTTCCTTTTCCTCGCTTTAAAAGTGTTCTTCCCTTGCCCTGAGAAAACTTGAACATGGCTCGCCACGATTGTAGACCCTGAATGGCAATTGTCTGTTGATCCAGAATAAGCCCATCTTTGCTGGAGAAATATCTGGCTGTCTGTTTCGGGTCAACAGTAGTAAGAAGCTACAAGTCATAGGACTGGGTGATATGAGATCTGGATCCAAACTCCCAGCTCTACTACAAGCCAGCTGTGTGATCCTGGGCAAGCCTCTCACCTTCTCTGAACTCCAGCTTCTTCATCTCTCTCTAAAGAGGCCAAAGTACTTGTCTTTGCAAATTTGGGTCTCTCTAACTAAGCCTGGAGTTTCCAAAGGACTTTGGGAAGCAGTATCTCCAGCCCTATTATGCCAAATGAAGTGTTACAAGTATGTGATCCATAGGGTCCCAACTAGCTTTAAAATTTCACAACTGGACCAAATCAGTTACCCATGGTCCTTGCTTTTTAACTGCCTGAACAAGTGTACCTGGATTAAAAGGACTCACATTGTAGAAAAGAAAGAGGGAGGGACTAGGTTCAAGTCGTAGCCCTGTGTCAACCAGCTCTATCACCATAGATATTATGACCTATTAAATGTCCAACTACTCTGATCCTCACTCACCTCACCTTTAAAATAGATATAACATCACCAGTCTCACCAAGATTAAATAAGATAATCAGTAAAAAGTGCTTTATAAACTGCGAAATGTCATAACGCATTAGTTCCCGTTATTAAATACTCATGCAGCATTGATGCTTCCAATGTCTTATGTGTTTTATAAGGTGTTCAATTTAATGAAATTGTCAAACTTACTGCCTTTCATTAAACAGGCAGTCACAGGCAGGTCTAAATAGTGAAAGCAAGGGAATAGGTATTTTTTCTGAATTACCTAGGTAATCACAGCTAAATCACTTTGATGAGCTAAGAAGAGTAAAAGTTAAGACTATCTCAAGGCTGGGGAAGGACTTAATAACCTCACTACATCTCCTTCTGCCCCATTATTTCATAAAATTGAGACTGAGAGAGAATTACATTACACTACACACTGAAAAGGAAATAAAACCATAGATACACACCAGACCAGCACATTAGCACGGGACAAAGTCACGCCTGGTGACTAGCGTGTCAAATGAGTTTTCACATGAGGTGCTAATCATTTGCTTTTTAAGGAGGAAGGTAATAAAGCAAGATTCTGTTGTTTTCTCCCAACTCTAAGCCTGTATGAGGCAGCATTACGTAGTTCCCAGCCCACTGACATTAGTGGATACAAGTAGTCTATAATCTGATTTCCCCGGGTGCAGGCTAGAGAAGATGGATTTGAAAGATTTCTTCCTCCAGCAAAGAATGATCCACTGATTATCTGAGCAAGCCTGTATGCTTACTGTCCTCTTCAGCTCCTGGGGAAAACATTCATGATCAACGATGACAACAGTTATAAACTGACTGTCCTACTCACAGTTGAGAAGTTCAGAGTCATGCTTCCTGGAGCCCGGCTCTTAAACCAAAATCAAACCAACTTGCCCGGAGAGGCCAACTGGACTACCACTCAGTCACTCACATATTAAGCCCAGCTGAATTGCTGTCATGGTACATTCTAAGGGGAAACTTAATGCCACACCTTTTTTTTTTTTTTTTTTTTTAACAGAAGTCTTCCTTATAGAGTCAAATTTTCCACTCAGAGTAAAGGCGGAGGCTGAAGAGCCAATATAGTGATTCAATCTGTGTCCAGGACATTTAGCTTTATCCTGGTCCAAAGGCATGATCTTTCTGCCTGTGTACGTGTATCCTTGACTACAAGAGCATGTATCTGTAAAATGGGAGTAATGATATACTCGCCACCTGCCTGTAGGTTGAATGGTGACCCACCCCCCCAAAAGAAATGTCTACTACATCCTAACCCCTGGATCCTGTGAACGTGACTTTGAGAAAAATAGTCCTTGAGGATGTAATTAATTAAGGATCTCAAGATGAAGTCATCCTAGATTAGGTGAGTGAACCCTAAATCCAATGACAAATATCTATATAATAATCAGAAGAGAAGACAGACACAGAGGAAAAAGCCCTGTAAAGACAAAGCCGAGATTGGAGTTATGCAGCCACAAGCCAAGGAATGCCTAGAGCCACCAGAAGCTGGAAGCAAGGAAGGATTCTCCCCCAGAAAACCGGGGAAGAGTTTGACCCTGCCCACACCATGATTTTGGACTTTTGGCCTCCCGGACTCTGAGAGAATAAATGTTTGTTGTTTTAAACCACCAAGTTTGGTGTCATTTGCTATGGCAGCCGCAGGAAACTAATATACTGCCATAACAGGATTGCTACTAGCTGTGAGTAAAGAGTTTATATCAGTTATGGACTGAGGTAGGGCTGCCTGGGGAAATAAAGGTCTGAGTCTCAGTTCCTTGGAAGCTATTTAGAATTGAGATAATTGTGAAATAAATATATGTTGGCCTTCTTTGCTCTGAAAGCCTGGTCTGTAGAGCTGTGGGTTGGCAGGAAGACCATAGGCTTATGTGGCTAGAAGTGTATAAAAGTCTGGTGGCAGACAGAGGCCTCATCTGCTCTCTGTCAGTGACCCACACACATACAAGGTTCTTGTTCTGCATAAGGGGTTCTTACACACCCTTGTTGGTGAAGGGCCAAACGATGCTGTGTCCTTGGGTAGCTGCTGGGCCTCCTGATGAGATAAAGATGATGCAGGGCCTGCACTTCCTGTCCTGTGTCTTTCTGTATGGCTGAGTAAAAACAGTATTTGTTCAAGGTCTACTGCATCTTGTGAATGTGATAGCCAATTCTAACTGCACTCACCACTGTACCAGTAAAATAAAAATAATAGTTACGATACATATAATAGATAAAAAAGAAGGACCTACTGTATAGCACAGGGAACTATATTCAATATTTTATAATAACCTAGATGGGAAAAGAATCTGAAAAAGAATAGATATATGTATGTGTATAACTGAATCACTTTGCTGCACACCTGAAACTAACACAGTATTGTGAATCACTTATACTCCAATATAAAATAAAAATTAAATTAAAAAAAAAGAAAATACATAGTGTTGGCAAAGCTATTGGGAAATACACACTCTCATTCATTTCTGGTTGGAGTTTATACAACTCTCTGGAGGATAATTTTGCGCTATCAGCAATTTCACTTTCTGGAATTTATCCTACAGATATACTCACTATGTGAAAAGACTTTGTTCATCCATTGTTTATAATAAATACTAAAAAATGAATATCTGTCAATAGAATACTGGTTAAATTAATCATGGTAAATCCATAAATAAAATAAAGATATATATATATGTATATATATATAAAACTGAATCACTTTGGTGTACACCTGAAACTCACACAACATTGTAAATCAACTATACTTCAATAAACAAAATAATAGTTATATACTGATGATTCACGTGAAAGGTATTATGTTCATTTTCTCAATTAATCCTCACATCATTATGAAACTGGAATGATTAGCTCCATTTTAGAGACTTAACACTTAAATAACCATCCAGTAGTAATTCAGAACTGGCTCTGCAGTATTTAATTATAAACCTCACATTATGCTTCTCCCTACTGGCAAGATTTAATAAGTTCAGGGTATCTTATCAAAAAATTGCAAACTGATATCCATCAGTTTTGTTTCCCATACCTGTTCTGTTTGTATTTATAAATTGCATTAGTTGTCAATTGTCTAAAATCAGGAAGTTCCACTTTAAAATCTGAATTTCTGGCTGATAGTGAATAATCACATCTTGCAACCCACCATCTTAGAATATCCTGGATCTGAGTAGTAATGGTTCCTCTCAGATAGAACCCTCAAGTACACCACAGTCCCCATTCCCTCTTGCCTCCCCAAACACTATCGCAAAGTGTCAATTACCATCCATCATTTTATACCCAGCCCAAGTAATACATGTGTACCCACTTATATTTCTTTTTGGCCACTGTAGACTGAATTTGTAACCCTGAGGTATTAATTTTTTATTGCTGCCAGAACAGATTACCACAGTTTTAGTGGCTTAAAACAATACCCATTAATTCTTCCACAGTTAGAAATCTGGATACAGCAGGGCTCAGCTCGTTCTCTGCCCCAGGTTTCACATGGATAAAATCAACATGCAGCAGGGCTGCAAGACTTTTTGGAGGCTCTGGAGATGGATCTGCATCCAAGCTCACTCAAGATTGTTGGCAGAATTCAATTCCCTATGGTTTTAGCACTGAAATCCTTATTTCCTTGCTGGCTGTCAGCTACAGGTGGCTCTCAGCTGCCAAAGGTACTCACATTCCCTGACCCATGGCCCTCTACCTGCACCTACAAAACCAGCAATGGTAGGTCCAGTCCTTCTCACGCTTCCAATCTCCCTGCCCTCCCTTTCTGCCTCATCTCTCTTCTCCTTTCCTCTTCTGTTTTTAAGGTCTCTTGTGATTACATTGGGTCCATTCAGATAATCCAGGAAAGTCTTCCTGTTTTAAAGTCAGATGATTAGTAACTTTAATCTGCAAAGTCCATTCACAGCAGTACCTAGATTCGTATTTGATTTAATAGTCAAGGGACAGGAGTCTTGGGGGAACATCTTTAGAATTCTGCCTACCACACCTGAGCTAGTCCAATTCTTTCATTTTACATGAAGAAGCTAAGACCAAGAGAGGTGAATCATCAGACTCAAGGTTGCATTGGTAACCATTGTAGAGCCAGAACTCCAGGGCAGCACCTGAATTCCTAATCTAGATATGTCATTCAGAGAGCTTACTGGAATTTGTAAAAAAAAAAAAAATCTGATACTATTAGTTTACTTTACTTGTAAAAAGGAAAAGTAAACTATGTAGTGTTGCCAAGTACCACTAGTGGGAGACCAGCTTTAATGAACAGAAAAGAAAAATTTATATTGGGCACATTAATTGCTTACATGCAAATGATTCTTAGTAGAACAGCTTTAAGAAGTCTTAGGCAAAGTTTATAAATGCACAAAAATGTGCCTAGGGCTTCCCTGGTGGCGCAGTGGTTGAGAATCTGCCTGCCAATGCAGGGGACACGGGTTCGAGCCCTGGTCTGGGAAGATCCCACATGCCGCGGAGCAACTAGGCCCGTGAGCCACAATCACTGAGCCTGCGTGTCTGGAGCCTGTGCTCCGCAACAAGAGAGGCCGCGATAATGAGAGGCCCGCGCACCATGATGAAGAGTGGCCCCCACTTGCCACAACTAGAGAAAGCCCTCGCACAGAAACGAAGACCCAACACAGCCATAAATAAATAAATAAATAAATAAATAAATAAATAAATAAATAAATAAATAAATAAGATTTTAAAAAAATGTGCCTATAATAGTAAAATGGAAATATTATATGATTAAATGAGATCATGTAAAATTCTTAGCACAATTACTGGTAGTAGATGTTTGCTGTGTTTGCTTTCCAAGAGTATACTCCCCATTCTCTGAGTAACAGAGACCCTATTGTACCCCATGTATCTTGCACCCTCCCACCCCTTTCTGGATACAGTCCTACAAAGATTGTCAGTCAAGATCCCCAGCCCATTCCTAAAGAATGAGTGGGCATATTACCTAAGTCAGGAATCAGAAACCCTCCATGGAATCTGAATCATGAGTCGAGTCACCCAAAGATTACATGTGCTACCTGACATATTGCCAAAACTGACACAAGAAGTAGCACATACATAAAATAAATTTAACAAGAAATGTTCAAGATTTTTATACTGAAAACTACAAAAACTTTCTGGGAGAAATTAAAGACCCACATTAATGGAGAAACATACCATATTCATGGACTGGAAAATCAATATTTATAAGATTCTGATTCCCTCCAAATCTACCTAAGATTCACTGACATCTTACAAAAATTCCAATAGGCCTTTGTATAAATTGACAAGCTAAGTCTAAAATGTATATAGAAGGAGCTAGAATATCCAAAACAACCTTGAGAAAGAAGAAAACGTGTTGCAGGGCTTACATTTCCCAATTTCAAGGATAACTTTTGATCCAAAGTAATCAAAATCATATGGTACTGGCTTTAAGATAAATCAAAGTATGGTGATGGATGGTTACTAGACTTGTAGTGATCACCCTGTAGCACATACAGGTGTTGAACTATAATGCTATACACCTGAAACATAATAATTTTAAAAATATAAAAATAGATTAATGGAACAGATATAGAATTCATAAATAGAGCTACACTTATACAGTCAATTGATTTTCAACAAGATTGAATCTAGGAAGTCAGAATAAATCAAGTATGTTCTGTAGATGTCATTTATATGAAATTCAAGAACAGGAAAAACTCATCTCTGGTGATACAAATCAGTAAGTGGTTGCCTCTGGGTGGGGAGATTGTTTGGAAGGAAACACGAGCAAATATTCTGCAGTGTTGGAAATGCTCTCTATCTTGATTGGAGCCATGGTTACCTGGGCACAGCATATTTCAAAACTCCTCAAACTGTATACTTAAGATCTGTAAATTGTACTGTATGTCAAATCTCAATAAATAACTATGTATTTATTTTTAAAGGATGCAGAAGAAGAAATCAATGTTGTTTAAAAGTTGTAATTTCTATCCCTGTGCTACTTTACAGCAAGCATTTTTTAAACTTAAGGCTTAATGACTCTTTTTGTAAATACTGTTTTTAGCTTTACATTACTCCCACACTTCATTATTGCCGATTTGATTTTTTTCCTTTTAGCACTTAACAACTCTCTAGCTAAGCATCGTCTTGCATGACATGCATTATTCAGGCACTGCACTGAATTAGAGAAAGTGGATATTCCTAAGCCCGATTACATGGTGTAGAAATAAAGGCTTTACTATTGACTATGGGAACTATGCAAACAAATTGTACATGGATTAGTAGTGCAGGGGGAAAAGGTAGCGACAGTTAGGGCTTAATAAAGTGATGCATGGGGTTCATTAGAATGGAGTGGAATCTATCAGAAGAAGTTCTCAGAACCTTATTAATTAAACCCCCATCAAACAGATGCATTCGATTAATAGGATCTCATTCTGAGTTTAAACATCAACATTAATTAACCCCATAATTGATACATTTTCCCAGACATGTGAGGAACATTAGTCACATTAAATCAAAAAAATCACAATATTAATGAAAATAAATTTAGTAGCAAATGTAAATGAGATGATGTGATACTTTGGCCCATCCTATTTTAAATTCATTTTTATAAATGGCATTAGGAAAAAATGCTGGGTGACAGTATATTGCAGAGGAAACCTTTTTTAATTAAGAAATATGTTTCTTTCCTCAGTTTTGCCACTAATATAATGTAGTTCAGCAAGTTACTTTAGCTCTCTGAGCCTGTTTTTACATCTCTAAAATAATCATACTTGAAAGACAATCTCTAATTTCTCTTACACCTCTAAATTATAACTAAGTGCTACCCAGTCCATGTTTCACTTATATATACATACATATGCATATGTATTTTTACATGTGTATGTGGTACTTTTGTAGATTTGTACAGGAGTCAGCCAACTTTTCCTGTAAAGGACCAGATAGTAAATATTTAAGACTTTTCAGGTCATATAATCTCTGTTGTAACTATTCAACAGAGCCATTGCAGCGTGGAAGCAGCCAAAGATAATATGTAAATGAATGAGCCTGGCGATGTTCAAAGAAAACTTTATTTATGGACACAGAAATTTGAATTTTATGTAATTTCATGTGCCATGAAATATTCTTTTTTCAACCATTTAAAAGTGTACAAACCACTCTTAGTCTGCAAACTCTACAAAAGCACATGGTAGGCTAGATTTGACCCTTATTTTGTGGACCTCTTTATGCCAGTAGTGTAAGCAGCATACACACATGAATACACCTATCTATTCAAATAAATAACTCTGTCTCCAGTAATCCATGTAGTCTAAACAAGGTCACTTGTAATGCGTAGATTGAGTTAAAAGTCCACTTCCACAAAAATAATACTGTCTCTCTGTGTTTTCACACTGTTGTAAATTGAATTGTTGGACACAATTCTTCATCCTCCATGTAGACTCACACTTTGCATATCTATCTCTAAAGTTGGGGTGCATTTTTCTACCCTTTGACTTTGGGCTCAGCCGTGTGTCTTGCTTCAGACAATGAGATATCAGTAAATGTGATGCAAGCAGAGATTTGAAATGCACATGTGTAGTTCAGCTTGTTCTCTTGCGCCAGCTTGTTCCCTTCCCATCAATATGGGAAGAAAATTCCCCAGCTGGCCCACATTCCCCAAAGAGGATGACACACACATGAGCAGATCAAATCCTGCAGGCTTCTATGTGAAGCAAAGCATTCAACACCACCCAACCATAGAGCTGTGAAAACAAATTATTTGTGATGGACAGACTCTAAAATGAGCTCCAATGATCCCCACCCCCTGGTGTTCATACCCCTGTGTAATCCCCTTCCCTTGAGTGTGGTCAGGCCTGTGACTTGCTTCTAACCAATAGAATACAGCAAAGGTGATGGAAAGTCATTACTGTGATTATGTTACATAAGACTGTAACTTCCATCTTGCTAAGATCCTCTCTCTATTGCGTTCTCTACTTGCATGCTTCGGGGAAAAATGTTGGGATGGACATGAGGGCAGCTGCTGGTCAACAGCCAGTAAGGAAATGAGGCCCTCAGCCCAATAGGCCACAAGGAACAGAATCCTGTTGATAATCATGTGAGCCTGGAAGTGGACCTTTCCCCAGTCTACCTTTCAGATGAGACCTCAGCCCTGGCCAACACTTTGATTGCAATCTCATGAGAAACCCTAGGGCAGAGGATTCATCTAAGCTGTGCCCAGATTCCTGAGCCAAGAAACTATGAGATAATAAGCGTGTGTTGTTTACGCTGGTAACTTTGTGGTAATATTGTTATGCATAATACTGTTATGTGATATTACTTTTTAAGCCACTGAGTTTGGAGTTATTTGGTATGCAACATCATTGTGGCAGTAGCTAATCAAATATACACACTAACAAGAATTAATTAGTACTATGCTTTTCCTCTCCTTTTTTTTTAAAATGAAAACATCCATTGACTTAGGCCTGACATTCTTTATATATCTGTGCACAACTACAAAAAGGTATGAAGATGGGGAGGAAGAAAAGACACAGTAAGAAAGGCGCAGTACTGGTAATATTTTACCATGTTTCAAGACAGGGGGTTATGTATGTCATTCTTTTGGGGGGAAAAAAGCTCTACATACACACACGTGCACACAATACACACACATGCATGTTATTTCAACATGCAATGCACCAGAACATGGAAAACAAATCTATCCTAACTTGGATCCTGTACACCACCTTCTCAAAATATCCACCACTGCCAAGTATATCCCAGAGAGTGAGTAAAACAGAATGGAGTTAATACAGAAGTATATGACAAACTTCTAGTTGTTTCCCAATAGTCCTTTTCTTTCTTCAAAAGAAATAGAATTCTTAGCACATGGCCACCCAGAATAGAGATTACATTTCCCAGTCTTTCTTGTAGCAAGTTGTAGCTGCTAGACTGCAGTTGTAGACCTAGATTCTGGCCAATGGAATATAAACAGAAATGTCCTGTGGCAGTTCCAGCAGAAATTTTCTCAAAAAACATTTGGTGCACAATCTTGGCTTTTTTTTTTTTTTTTTTTTGCTTCACACTGATGCTTAGGAAGCAAATGTTGCCTTGGAGAATAAGGCTGAAAGCCATACCCTAAAGGAGGGTATACAGTGAGCTGAAAATAGGCTGCATCCTTAAGCACTTCATGGAGAAGGACCACTGTACTAGCCTGCCCTGCTTAACTCCAGAGTTTTATATGGGAAAGAAAGATATTTCTAACTTGCTTAAGCCACTTTTTTTTTTGTTTTGTTGTTATTATTGTTGTTGTTGCTGGTAACTAAGTTCAATCCTAATCAATATAAAGAGTATCCTATTTGTAGTTTTGTGTCTGTTTTCTCTTTTTTGTTGCTTAAAATCAAAATGGCCAGTAAAGCCTCAAGTCCTGAGAAAGAACACCAGGTGTGTGTAAGAAGGAACCCTTGTCTTCACCTGAGTTCTCTAGGAAACAGAGCCTGAGGCAAAGATTAAGTGCTGGTGGCTATTTGCAGGTACAATCTCAGGGCAGTGAGAGTGAGGCAAAAGGGTCAGATAAGGAAGGATGAAAACAGTGCAAAGTAATGTTTTACCACACTGGTCACTGATTCACAATGAGGCATAAAAAGATATAGCAGGTTGCTTGTCACTCAGCCATGAAGGATGTCTTCAGACAGGCTGTGTGGATAAGCCATGCTATAAGCACTCCATGGGGGGAAGGAGGGAGGGAGAATTGACCTATGTTGCCCCTTCCTTGGATAACCAGAATTCTCTCCTCAGGCAATTAACTCCTCTACTCCTCTGGATCGGATCATGTGACTCCTTCAATGTACCTCAAGAACACAGAGCTCACACACTGTGGTATCATGTTTCCTTCAATCTCAGAAGGGAAAGAGGAGCTGGAAAATTGAAGGTGTGTGCTTCACTGTGGCCTGGCTGTGTGGTGGTAGCCAGACAGGAGAACCCAGAACTCCCAGGTAAGTGACATTTGGTCCCTGCAAGATGCCTCAGAAGCTGACCTAGAACAAGAAACCCACCATAGTTTCCATGTCCATCAATTCCTGTCAACTCAAACCTCAGATATGATGAAAATTTGACTTGAAAACATCTCAAAGCTGACATTTGCATAACCCAGCATGGATGGGCCCTTAGTATATACACAGTCCTACCTATGAATTTGGTCCTGGCTTTTAGACTTTTTAAGAGAGAGAGAGAGAGAGTGAAATAGGGAGAGAAAGAGAGAGGGAGAGAGGGAGAAAGGAAGAGAGGGAGAGAGGAAGGAAGGAAGGAAGGAAGGAAGGAAGGAAGGAAGGAAGGAAGGAAGGAAGGAAGGAAGGGAAGAAGGGAGGAAGGGAGGAAGGAAGAAAGGAAGGCAGAGGGGAGGGATGGAGGGAGGGAGGGAAAAGTAGAAGAATATTTAACAGATAATATGTTTGTTCTGCAAAGCCTAAAACATTTATTATCTGGTGCTTTACAGGAGTTTTCTGACCTCTGGCCTAGTCAATAGACAGTCTACACCCTTGTAGACCTAGATAAACCCTGGAGGATCTGTAGACAATGTTTGTGCTGTAGTGAAAGAAAGTCACCTTCCTTTTTGCCTATTCTCAAGTTCTGGATAATTTTCTTGACACATCTTCCATGCTGACCTACCGGAATGGCTATGAGGGTCAATTTACCTAATAAAGCAGTTAGCAACCTCTAGAGTGTCATGCATGTACAAAGGGGTGTCGAGCCTTCAGTGCAGGGTTGATGGTTTTCAGAAGTAATCCTTCAGGATCTGACAACTTATAATGGCATCTGCCCAAGGCGGACTCTCCACAGATATTCAGAATCCAGAAGTAAGATGTTTCCACCTCCATGAATTCTGCTCCACTGTGTCATTAGGTTTCACGAGAAAAACTGCACTTTCGTCCTTCAGGATTGGCTCATAAATCATTAAGAATATTGGGCCTTTTACTGAATTTTGCCTTTTTGTTTGTTTTCAACTACCCAACTGCTTCAGCGGGACAGGACTGTCCTCCCTCCCCCACGGCCCAATTACGATGCATCATAACCATCTTAGTATATTAAACTTGTTCCCGTGCAGACCAAGAATTCCTAAGCTATTAATATGTTTTCTAAAAAACGAGGGTGATTAATAAAATTAAGCAACTCTTCTTGCCCACTCCAAAATAAAACTCCTACTGATAATATATGAAAATCCATTCCAGCTTTATGAAATACACCATTTATCTCCATTAGGTAGTTTACTAATATCTACTGACCTCCCACTGGGTATGAAACATTCTGCCACATATTTTAGCAGACGGAAAAATCAGAAGAAGATTTAATCCATGTCCCTAAGAAGCTTAAAATCTTCTTAGATTTTAGAGAAATGCAAAGCATATAGCCACCAGGGCAAACACAAGAAGTGCAAAGTCCAAAGTATGGTGACATCAACAGGTGGGATGCCTTAGCATTTGGAATCAGAATAGTGCATGTGCCTAACTCCAGGAAGTAGTCAAAGAGAGGTTGCCCATTTTATAAGTATCTTTGCAAACATTAGTTACTACTATGAAAGATCTGAGTATTTCAGATAAAACAGAGATTTATGGGTTTTCTTGAAAAGGTTCAATGTGCTGGCAAAGCTGGATCCACATTGTCACGTGGCAAACAGCAACTAGATTCTTCCTTCTCAGAGGGTGAAAGAGGGAACCAGCAGCATGGCATCACCTGGGAGCTTGTTAGAAATAGGAAATCTCAGCCCTCCACCGCCCCGCCCCGTCCCAAAACTACAGCCCCAGAGACAAGGTGTTCAGGTCACCTCCAGGCACACGAAAGTTTAAGAAGCACTGAGCTAGACCTGGGTGCGGTCTCTAGATAGACACGTGTTTTCCATCTGTGGTCCCTGCCACTCTATCTCCCTTCACATCTGGTCTTCACTTATTTACATTACCTGCCTGGCCTGGGTACCCACTCCAGGTTTCATCCATAATCCAAACCCCTTGGTCTATCAACCAAAGCCATCCAGAACTATATTTCAAAACTTTCTCTCACTATTCCCCAGCCCAAACCCTTCCATTCCATTCTCACTCTCTAATACATCTGTCCTCCCATCACTTCCCCCATCATTTCTTTTACCTCAAATGCCCTCCCCTGAGGGCACCAGGCCTGACACATAGCAGGAATTTGATAAGTGGTTATTTCATTCATCCATTTATTTATTCACATTTTAAGGTATGTACATAGACACGGTTCTCATTCCTCATTCATGCGATTCTTCTAATGTCAATTTGGTTCACATTTGTACTCCTAGCACCCAGCACAATGCCTGGCATATAGTAGACATTCACTGATGAAAGTACAAATGTAGGAACAAATATACCAATAAGTGAAGGAATGTCCTAATAAAGCCAGAACTTCAGGTGACAGATATTTATTACCCATCAGGTACTGTGTTGGGCCCTGTAGATACAAGGTAGATAAGATATCATCCCTATTTTCAGTGAGTTCTCAATACATCTAGAGAGCCTGACAAATAAGCCATAATTGCAACACAAGAGAATTTGAGCTATAATATATAGAAGTGTAACCATTATCTATTGCTTGAATAATGCTGCATAACAAACAACCACAAAGCCTCGGTGGCATGTTACAATTATTACTTATTATTCATGAATTCGTGGTGGTCAGCTAAGCAGCTTTGCTATTCTTGGCTGGACTTGATTATATACCTGAGATCTGACTAGAGGTCAGATGCTCTTGGCTGGAATTACTGGCTCATAAAACCATTTTCCCAAGGAAATAATCTAATTTGGCACCACAGAAACTACATCTGTGTTGTGTTTAGGTTTGTTTTACAATATATGAACTGCCATCCCTGCCATGTATGTTCACCTGGCAACACTTCTTGGTGATACCCTTCCCTTTGAACCCCAGAACAGGCTGCAGACATGGCATGAGATGATTTGAAAGAAGTGGCTCAGTGCTGTGCTGGACTTCATGAGACTTGCACCAACTGGAACTGACCTTCAAAGGAATCCTAATAGGAATGTGGTGAATACTTGCAATTTCATTGTGGAATGACTCAGAACCTGCAGAAACACTCAATAGCTTTATCAAGTCTTTCTTTGTATCATGTCTGCTAACATCTCATTGGCCAAAGAAAGTCACATGATAAATTCAGAAACAAAGGGCAAGCAGATAGACCTCTTTTGTGATGGGAGTAAATAGGGATAGAGTAAGATTAGATAGTTAGTTTAAAAATCCCACTAAGGGATTAAAGACAGAAAGGGAATTTTAAGGGAGTTTGGGAGACTGTTATAAGCTGACGACCACTCAAGAAAAGAATCCAGTATCCTAGCAACAATCTACTTTACCTGGAAGGAAGACCAGGCGCATTCAAGCACCAGGCACACTCAAGCCACAAGTCCTAAGAGTTAAAACACAAGACAGAAGGTACGGGGTCTGAATCTTATTACATGAAGTCAGGGAGTTAATGGTCCTTGAAGAGTAGCAATTCTGCACATAGCCAAGACAGGAATATAGGTGAAAGAGGAAAGAAACTAGGTGAAAGGAGACATTATACTGAAACCTGAGATGAATTACCGTATTTTAGTATATGTTACCACCCTTTTGCTAATATATGTATGATTTAAATAGCAACATGACAGTCCTGGTTAGACCATATAGGGTTAAAAGAGGAACTAATGATGTAAGCCTTAACGTCTACCCAAAAATGAGAAAGAAGGTGGTCTTCTCCCCTCCCCGTTTTTCCTTTAATTATAAAAATGTAGTCCTCTTTGTTCTCGGGGCTGTGCTCCCTTGCCTGCCCGCTTGTATCTCTCACAAGCATCCTATGCTAATAAACTCACACTTTGTCTATCACTTTGCCTCACACTGAATTCTTCCTGCATCAAGACAAACGAACCTGAGCTTCAGTAGGTCCTGACACCAAGTGAGTGGTTTCAATCAAAAGATAGGGGGTTCAAGTCCCCTCCTATGTCAGGGATTGTGGGTTCAGGTCCCAATCTGAGTTGCGGCTGGGAGTGAGTCCCATCCGAGGAGTGGAGTTTCAGGAGGAGTAGCTTTGAAGTCACACAGCAAAGGGTGTGGATACAAAGAGGGAGGAAGAATTGAGCCATTTCTGTTGCTGATCAAAGAAAGTATGAAAAAAGTGCTATAGGCAGGAGTTCAAAATCTAAACACAGGAGCGTGATTGTGGACGCTTTTCCATTCCACAATCCCAAGATCATTTTTTCTAAATACCTTCTAAACCAGAAAGAACACTGCCATCCAAAGCCATAAAGAATAACAAATAAAATTACTGAGCCATTTCAATGTATCAGGCTCTGTGCTGGGCATTCCACATGCCCTCATTCATCTCTCCTTCTCCTAACAGCTCTAACACAAGTATTTTTACTCAAGTTACAGAGGAAGAAACTAAGATTCAGAGAGGTCCCATAACTTGCTCAAGTCTGCACAGCCAAGACTCAAGCCAGGATTCCAGCACTCTAGAACTCTGCTCTCCTCAGCTATGCCACAGAAGCGATTATGAAGATTATGCCTATCGCCTTGTCTTTCTTTCTTACTGAGAGAGGTTGTGTCATGGTTTTCACATATAGATTATTTTTGGACAAACGTAGAGTCTCAAGAATTAAAATTTCAGTAAGGGAACCACCAGGGGTAAATTACAGCACAGGTCAGCCGTGAAATTGCAGTTGTCTATTTCTAGTGCCATTGTGTACTAATAGACAAGGCCTATTTGTTTTCCTTTTCCTGCATTATTGAATTTTGTAATTGCTTCTTGGTTCAAAAAGTTCTGATGCCTTTTGTGCCGTGTCAGTTACAAAACAAATTCAAGTAATCCTGAAGATGCTAATAATCATGCGTCAACAAAAGAAGAGGGCTGTGTCTTTTCAGCCTGGGAAGAAGGCATTTTTAATGAAACCATTTCACATCTCAAGTTTGAAAACTATAGCCTAAGTATTCCTTCCTATCACTTATTCTATTCTGGGTGGTCCTTTGACAGCCTTTGCTCAAGATACAAGAAGGAAGAAACCAAGTACATCGACCAGAGCATTCGCGGGGTCCCTTGATGTTTCCTTGCCATCAGAGAAAACCTTCTCCCCCTAAAGGACCGGATTCTCACGTGGTGCAATCCATTTTCTCTCTCTCCTGAAATATGCAATTTTCCATCTGTTCCAGGAGTTGGCGCCCATCCATATCTGGTGTGGAGTAAAAAGCTCAAAACATCAAATAAAGACTGGCCTCAGCAATTCTTTCAGATTCCCCAGTGGAATTTCTAAAATGGCCCACCTTTCAAAGTGGCATAAAAAGCACTGAGCCATTTAGTGATTCAGCCAGAAATACAAAGCCCAGGCTGTTTATCCTTAAGCATTTCCATAAGGTAACAAACAAAAAACCAGCAAAGAGAGAAGAAAAAGATAACTTTTCCTTATGCTCTACAGCTACGATGGCAAAAGGCTTCACCTCACATGACAACTCCAATCAAGTAGTAGTTCCGCCTGAAGTGCTGGGTTGAGAACTTTGAAGTCATGTCTGGACACGGTGGGAACCGTGCCGTGATCAATTAGTAATGTCTGCACATATAACGAGGAGCAGAAGCCTGTATGCCATCCTGGCGTCCTCCTTCCAAAAGTCACAGTTGTTTAAAAGTTCATTCATCTAGAGTTATCTAGTATGTTTTATTATATATGGATAATTTAAAAGTATCTTTTAATGTCCAGCATAACTGATGGCATTAAAGAAATTACAGTACATATCAGCAATTTTCCACAATGGGTCACTACTCAGAAAAGTGATCAAGGGTTTTCCCTAGACAACTGTGTAAGAAACCTATAACATGCTTACATCTTTATTGCTCACGTCTAAGCTCCATAAAATTGGCTTCACCCAATTGGATTTCCCTTTAAAAATAAATAGTTGTTCTTTCCTATTCTCACCCAACACTTTAGAATTTGAGTGCTATAAAATGACTATGTAACCATGTCTTTCTGCAGTCCCAGCATCCAATCATTGGCTTTTTGCTAGACACATGGTCAGACAATACTGACAGCCTTGTTCAATAAAAGCGATGTAACCCGGTCGCACATCTCCAAGGACCGCATCAGATCATTAGGTAGAAATTAACTGCCCTTCTTGTCTGGTACCTCATTAAAGTTCAAAAATAATAGTTGTTCCAGCTAGTTAGCACATTGTACGTCTCCGAGTATCACCTGTAGTGCCTTGGTAAGAGAAACAACTTTATTGATTGATATCAGCAGAGACCTGGAAACAAATGATGTTTTGTTCATTAAACAAAGGTTGGCAAGCACAGTGACATGCCTGCCATCAGTGGAGCCAGACAGCTCTTGGCTTAACTGACATCTAAGTGGGACGAGATGAGAAGCCTCCAATTTCTCTTTTCTTTCTTTTTCTTCCTTTCTTGTTTGTGTTCTTTCCTTTCCTTTTTACTTTTCTTGAGTTTTTTCACCCTTTGTTTCCTTGCATTTCTTTTTTTCTTTTTTGCTTTGATTCTTTCCTTCCTCTTTTCCTTTCTCTCATCTTTCAACACCAATTACCTATTTCTAGCCCCTGAGACTGTGAGTTGTGAGCTCAACGTATATCAAGAGTGCTTTTTCACAAGCCACACCTGGTCTACAAGACAGCTATCAGATCCTTTTCGGAGAAGGGCTTTGCCACTGGCTGGGGAGGGATGAGGAAGGGAGCTGGAGTGGACCATCTAGCTGCCTCCTATCTGGTGATGCCTCCGTCGCTGAAACAGAGTAAGAGAAAAGTCTGGTTCCCACAGTCCTAAAGCTTCACCTACAATTAGGTGATAAGCTGTGGCTCAAGGCAGATTTAGAAGGAAAATAACTTTCATCCACATTCTGTTTCTTTTTTTTTTTTCTTTAATAGGATTTGGGGGAAATATCATGCCATTCCTTGGTTGCAGCCAATGTTGGCCTATTCCCAGCTTGCACAGCGCCATAGGCTGCCCACTCAGAAAACAAACCAGTACAGAGAGGCCTAAGGGGGCTACTTCGGCCTGCAGTTGAAACGGGTGGTCGGTCACGGCTGAGAGTCTCACAGCAGAAAATTCACTGGAGCTCACAAAGTATGTCAGCCCCTCTCTCCGACAGAGCCCTCTGTCTTCTTTTGTCGCTGGGTCCTAGACCCTGTAAACCACATCTGACTTCCCTGAGTGAAAGACTGAGACTGAAACCTGGTCTGTGTTTATTATTCAATATTATTAGAAGATCACCTTTATCAAGGGCTTAGAGACACCAAGATTTTTGCATAAATTAATCTCCTTTGATTTTCACAACAACCTTCTGAAGTGAGAACTGTTGTTGTTTCCATTTAACGGATGTGGAAACTGAGGCCTAGATGTGTGCACTTATTCGCCTGAGGTCACACAACCAGGGGCGGTGGAGCCATGACGTAAAGCAAAGCAGCAAAGCAGCCGGCTCCAAAGCCCTTGTTCTTGATCCCTACTGCCTCCCTTTAAAAGCCTACAGAAGTGTCTGTACAAGGACTAACCTCAAGTCCACAAAAACCCATAGACTGGGTACCACTGTCCCAGGCCCAGCTGAAGTTTCATTTTCTCTGTGACACCTTTTCTATTGCCCCAGCCTGCGTGGATCTCTCCCCACAGAGTATCAGTTAGCATGGATTTCTATTTGTACTGAAATTTCACTATTTTTTTTTTTTTTTTTTACCATTTTCTTTGTCTCCCAACTAGACTATGAACTCCTTGAGGGTCAAAACACTTCCTTGCACTTCATATATTTCTCCCAAAAGGAGAGAGTTTCTCCAACCTGGCTTCGCATATCAGAGTCACCCAGGGACCTTGTTAAAAATACAGATGGCTGACACCCGTCCCTGAACTACTGCACTATTCTCTCCAGGAAGGGCCCCAGCATCTGTATCTTAACTCATTTCACTAAGTTTTTCTGAGGCCAGCCAGGCATGTAAACAATCGTCTTAACTATCATATCTCAAAGAGGTTTAAGGAACTCTCTTCTTAAAATGGCAAAGGAGTCTAGCCATAGACATTTTTCATGACCACGCTACCGATCTTCCTCTACCCCCCAGATCCCCTGCTTAAAGGAGAGGTCTGAGTGGCCTCTGGTGCCCTCAAGTGACCCAGACCCAGGACTGTACTAGACCCTTGAGTTAAGAGGCAGAGCCTGGCCTAATAGAAGTCCAGACCCACGCACACACCCCAGGCAAAGCTAAACTGTGCCAAGTGCTGTCCCAGAGGTGTGTGCAAAATGCCTTCAGAAGCAAGAAGAGGAATTTGGGAAGGCTTCTCCAAGGAGCTTACACTGTTTGAAGGATGAATACATGTTACAAAGAGTGGCACTGGGGATCAGTTTGGGGAAAGATCCAAGAATATATATGAAAACAAGAAGAGGTAGTCAAAAATATCTGGGTTTTTTTTAAACAACCCCTAAATTGCCATTAATAGAGAAATGGTTATAAACGATAAAATAGCTATACAGCGGAAACTATACAGATGGAAAATAATGAATGCAGTAGAACTATATATGCTAATGTAAGATAATTTCCAAGATATAGTGTGAAAAAAAAAGCGAGGTGCAGAGCCCTGTGAATTGTATGATCCCATTGGTGCTTAAAAAAAAAAAAAGTACATGGGAGTTGATAAGACTGGGTACACACACACATTCACAAACACCTTTGCCTAAGGCAAGAATAACCCCAGGAAATATACATGAAATATAATGGAAAGAGTGACTAGGAGGCAAAAGAAAGAATGTCTCACAATACGCTCTTTTCATATTGAGAGGTTAATGTGCGTATATTAGTTCTTTGTTTAAAAAATGGGTTAAGTATTTTTTAATTAATTTTTATTGGAGTATAGTTGATTTACAATGTTGTGTTAGTTTCAGGTGTACAGCAAAGTGAATCAGTTATACATATACATATATCCACTCTTTTTAAGATTCTTTTCCCATATAGGTCATTACAGAGTATTGAGAAGAGTTCCCTGTGCTATACAGGAGGTCTTTATTAATCATCTATTTTATATATAGTAGTGTGTATGTGTCAATCTCAATCTCCCAATTTAGCCCTCCTCTCCCCTTCCCTTTTGGTAACTAAAAGTTTGTTTTGTACATCTGTGACTCTATTTCTAAGTATTTTAAATATATGTTATTGGAGATCAAATAAAAGGAAAACAAATGCCATCCTACAGAATTGTTCCCTCCTCTGGTAAAAAGTGCCCCATCACTAGGGTGTCCAAACAGAGCCTGGTCAACTGCCAGGCCAGATGATGCAGACAAGGAGTGAGATGGATTCAAGCATTGACGTTAGTTGGATGAGATGCCCTTCTAGGTACCAAGGCATCAGGAAACTCTCAGACTCTACATGCAATCATCTTCAGGCAGGGCTGGCATCACCGAATTCAAGGAAACGAGCCCATCATCAGTACTCAATAAAGTCATTGAACACAAAATCTTATTAGAATGTCTACATTTTGAAAGTCTGCTAATATATAATAAAGCCGCATTTAACCAAGATTTAAATGAAGTTAAATTTGTATTAACAAATACTCTAAAGGTCAGAATCATTACTTTCAACACAGGCAGGTAGCATCTACTACAAATATTTTTCGTCGCATAGGCTACTCCTTGGTTCTGTTGAAACTGGCTTGCCCACTGCCTCTCTCTGTCTGGCTCCAGCCCAGGGAGCCATAATCTCCTCCTTCCTGCTCCACTCCAGGGCGGCACAGCCTTTGTGATGTGATCAGGTAGCTTTCTCAGGAAGTTTCCTTCAAGCTCCTCATGTTGGAAAAGAAATTTTTTCTGTGGCCTGAAACCCCCTGGTGGGTGTAATTGGAGGCGCTATGTCTCACCACCAGGAGGGCGAATGAAGGCAGGAACATTAATCAAATTTGGAAACAATGAAGAAACTGTGGGTTCCGAGCGGATGATTAGCAGCCCGCAGTGTCAGATTTTAGAATGCGAAAACTGCAGAGCCCCGTGGCTGAGCTGCATCCTTGTGAGATTAAACTGCCAATCTGCAGCATCCCCTCCCCAACCCTGGGCTTCGGCAGCAAATATTACCTCCCAATGCACAATGTCAATGTCATTAATTTACTGGTTGTTTATATTTCCTATCTCACTGTCATGAACCGCAATTGTTCAGAAAACTACAAATTGATCAATTTGGTACTGTTCCCAGCATGGCACCAAAGGCATGGGGGGTTTCATGAGTGCTTCTAGCCAGTGAAGTGTTTCTTGAGCAACTACTATAGACAAAGGACATTCAGAGATGCATAGTTGATGTTTCATCAAAATAAGTAATTGTTCTATGTGGTGTTTCTCCACCTCTGGGCTTCTCATACTTTTCACCCTAACAGAAATGTTCTCCTATCTTTCAAGATTCTACTCCTCCTTCAAGGTACAGCTAAATCCTACCTCTTTAAACATGATGCCTGATTCCCTGATACCTTTCTCTTTTGAGACCCCATAGTGCTTTGTACGCTCTGAGAGTCCATTTCATGAATGTCATGATATAATAGTTCCCTGCATATATTCCTTATTCTCCCTCCCAGAGGGAAGGATCCTATTTGCTGAATCAGTATCTCTCCCCATTCAGTGCCCAGCACAGAGCCTTAGAAACAGCAAGCTCTCAAAATTTTTCAAATGAAGAATAGAAATTACCATGGAATATTGTAGTGGACTGAAGAGTGGCCCCCAAAACATATGTCCACCCAGAACCTGCGAATGTGCTTACTTGCCAAAAGGGTCTTTCGAGATGTGATTGAATTAAGGATCATGAGGTAAGATCATCCTGGATCAACCACGTGGGCCCTAATCCAATGACAGATATTCTTCTAAGAGACAGAAATGAAGACAGAAACGGAGAAAAGGAGGAGCCCTGTGCTGGCCAACGTGAAGACATAGGCAGGGACTGGAGTGATACCGTGACAAACTAGAGATGCATGGAGCCATCAAAAGCCGGACGAGGCCGGCAAGAATCCCCTCCTAGAACTTTTCGGAGAGAACGTGGCCCTGCCAACACCTTCATTTCAGACTTCTGTCCTACAAAACTGTGAGAGAACAAATTTCTGTTGTTTTAAGACTCCAAGTTTGTGGTAATTTGCTACAACAGCAAGAGGAAACGAATACAGATATGGTTTCAGGCTTTAAAGAAATTAGTTGGAGGGACAACACAGGCGGATTTTGTGGAAGGATATTCACACATAAAAAGACAACAGTAAAGTCCGGTGTTATGAGGTGCTACATGAGTTGCCCAGTTTTCAGATACCAGGCATTCATTCATTCCGTAAATATCAACTGATCACCTCTTATGCTCCAGGTTCTGATAACACAGCAATGAACAAGGCGGGCCTGTTTCCAGCCTCACAGAGCTTAGAGACTGGGAAGAAACTGCAGAACTCGAAAGCCCCACAGGGCCCAGGCAGGTGATGGAAAACAATAAGGTAGTGTGGGTGGATCTCTCATTCACTTTCCCCTTTTGATAAAACAGAGATACAGAAAAATACTTCTTCACTTGAAAAAACAGCAGCACAACCATGATCGTAAATTGCAACAAGACTCAGGCTTCATTTGGAGAGAAACAGTAGGGAGGGGTGGGGACTGCAGCAAACTAGGGACACACACCCCAGCTAAGGGGCGGCTTCCTCTCTAGCCCCGGTTGCTGCCATATGGAAATGAGAGCACCGTGTTAGGGTGCCTATTTTTAAGAAGAATCAGAATTCTAGGTTTTTGACTGCGGTCTCCTTTGAATGAAGGCTCAAACGCTTTTAAAAATGACAAACCGGAAAATAGACGAGTGCACCTAATCCTGCCCTTGTGCCTCCACTGCCTTTGGCTCAGGTATTAAATGAGTTCAAAAGAAAAATATCTCCCTATGAACTGTACCGATCAAAGAGTGCACAAAACCTGTCAGACCTGAGACGGACCTTTAAAAGTGGGGATGTTCTTGGCAAGGAGAGGGAGAATATTCCAGGTTAGGAGAGTCTCTCATTGAATGCAAAGCTACATCAAACCTCTTCAAGGCCTTCCCAACCCCCAACTGAGGCATAAAGATGGGACTGCATGGGAACCATGCCAGATAAAGAAGAGACAAATGTGTAAAAGCTAAGAAAGTCTGGTAAACAGAGATAAGAGAGTCTTCGTCTTTAAACTCTGTGCTTATGTAGATCAAGTGGAAAAGCAGAGCTTCCTGATTCCTTTCATTGCTCACGCTTATATTCAGAGAGGAAAAAACCATTCCTAATGAGCATTTTTATAGGACTTCTAAAATTCAGAGACATCTTGGAGAGAAAAGGAAGAAGAGGAGTTAAGAAAGCTGAAGATCATTTATGCATTCATTTATTTATGCGTGTGGAGCATCTGCTACGTGCCAGGAGTTATTTTAGGAGTTGAGGATGCCGCCCTGAATAAAGCCAGCAAAGCCCCCATCTTCAGGGAGCCTCTATTCCCGTGAGGGAAGAGAGATAACAAACAAATAGACATGTAAATACATAATATGTCAGTTGTTCCAGCCATGGGACTCTCTGGGGAGGAGCTCCAGCCAGAGGGAACAGCAAGTGCAAATGTCCTGAGGTGAGACTGACAGGCAGCATGTTTGAGGAATAATTTAGGAGGCAGAATTCCCCTCCCTCCCCTGCATGACTCCCATGACTCTGTATGTTAAAGGAATTCTGCCAGTGTAATTAAGATTACTAATCTGTTGACCTTTACTGAGGAAGATTATCCAGGTGGACCTAACCTAATCCCCTGAGTATTTTAAAAGCAGAGCGTTTTCTCTGGCTGGATGCAGGAGGGGAAGTCAGAGAGAGTCAAAGCATGACAAGGATCTGAGGCACACTTGCTGGCTTGGAGATGGAGAAAACCGCACAGCAAGGAACCTGGGTGGCCTCCAGGAGCTAAGAGTAGCTCTCAGCTGACAGCCAGCAAGGAAGCAGGGACCTCAGTCCTCCAACCACAAGGAAATGAACTCTGCCAATAAGCTGAATGAATTTTGGAGTAAACTTTTCCCCAGAGTCCCCAGACAAAGAGCCCAGCAGACAAGCTGATTTTAGCCTAAGCAGAAAAAGTGGCTCAGCCCACCTGTAGTTCTGACCTACAAAACTGTAAGATAATAGCACCTGGGGTATGGGGGGGGGTGGGATGTTTTGAGTGGCTACAATTATAGTAATTTATTATGCAGCAACAGAAATCCAATAGAAACAGCAAGGAGATCAACAGGGCAGGAGTGGAGTTAGTCCAGTGAGACTGTTGAGAAGATGATATCTGAGAGATAGCCAGAGGCCAGAAAATGCAAGTCTTTGTGTGCCTTGGTCAGACCACTGGATTTTCAACAAATGAGATGGGACACCCCTTGGAGGGTTTGAGCAGAGGAAACATGGCCTTGACTTGGTCTTGAGAGCTCAGCACTGCTTGATGAACTGATATCCAGAGAAAGAACCCCACTGATAGAGTTCCCGATGAGCTCCAGAGGCACTGGTAAATACTTGATTATAAAATATTCAGAAGAAGCCGGCAAAACAAATGGAGAACAGCCAGAGAGGTTGGGAGATGGACCATATCAAATACAGCATTAAAGATATGCCGGCAGCTGAGAAGAGCAAATCCATCAAGAGAGATCACATGAGGCAGCCTGAAATGCAAGCATGCTTCCCACTTTCTTCAGCTCCCACGTGCACTGGGGAAAACACTTGCGGTAGACGCATTTCTATACAGCACAAACATATCTGTGCGGTACAGATTTAGCCTCAGGAATATCTGAAGTTTGCCCGCACGCCACTCCGGCAAATGATTAACGTATGATTAAACCTGACGATTAGCTATGGCCAGGAATTTGATTGCTAATAGTCAGGGACTCAAGGGGCAACTTTTATTAGCAGTGGAGTGCCTCGCCAGAGACTGCATCCCAGAGGGAATTGGGGGATTGGAAAGATGACTAAGGAGCCCCGTGGTGGGAAAAATTAACCTGTAGACCACAAGATAATAACAGCAATAGAGAGACAGGCAGAGCTTCCCACACACACACCACGTCAGAAATACCTCAGGTATAATTAAACCCTACTCCAGAATTTAGCACCTTTTTGTAGTAACAATCTTTCCTTGCAGTCCTCAGCATTCTGTTGCCTTGGCAAAAACCCCACCTCTTGACATTTGAGAGGTTTGAGAGCCCAACGCTATTGGAACCAACTGTACTTCGATCACAAAGGGTGGTTGTGATGATTTGGAAGGTAACATATATAAAGCATCGTGCAGGTGGTTGGCACATGATACGTGCTGAACAAACATGAGCCATTTTTAGCAGGAAAGCTGGTGGATGGGTGAGAAACAGATAAGGATGAAACTCAGAGACAGAGAGAAGGCTTAGGCTGCGGGAATAGAATTTCAGATTCCTACTTCCACGCAGAAGGCCCTGTGCAGTGGACCCCGTATCATGACCATGGATTCAGCCCTACAGTCACAGAAACACAGACTCTGGCACTTGGGAGTTTACTTAGAACCGTACGAGGGTGAGCGTTCTGTGTTTGAAAATTCCAGGGATGGAAAACTCACTTGAGTCCTGCTTTAGCCTTCTCTGTCACAGTGATAACAATTACGATGTCTTCGTTCAATGACTAAATATTGAGTGTGCCCTTTGTACTAAGCGCTAGGGACACTGCAGAAAGCGGTAGGGGAGACAGTAAATAGGTGCCCACCATAGAGATAGTAAATAGGTACCCACCATAAAGAAGTCATTACAGTCCAGCGGATGGCATGAGTAACAGCAAGGTATGTCTTTCAGATACGGTGATCCAGGAAGGCTTTCTTGAGAGAGCAACATGCGAACTGAGACTTGAGGCAAATGAGAATTTATAAAGCAAGCAACAGATGGGAGTAAGGCAGGAGGAGGATGTGAGATGGGGAAAACGGTAGTAATCGTTTACCGCGTCACGAGCTGCTGTATGCCAGCCCCGGACACGCCGTCTCATTTGACCCCAGAACACTGTGAGGAAGGTACATTTTTTTCCAGGAAATAACTGAAGCTCAGAGAGCTCAAGGAAATCACCCAAGGCAAGTGGCGGCACTGACTAATACTGAGTCTCGTCAGCATCTAGCTGTGATGCACAGCCTGGTTTTGGAAACCCAAGGTCAGAGCAAGGCAGAGGACCAGACCAATAAGAACAGAAAGATGAAGCTTCTGGGCCAGGGGGAAGGCCAGAAGCCACCATGACTGATTTCAAACAATTTTCTTAAAGAGAAGTAATAATAGCCATTATGCTCTGAATGATGGGCTTGTGTCAGGCCCTGTGCTAAGCCCTCCTCAAGCACCATTCATGGCCTCCTCCCAACACCCCATGAGATAGGAAACACTACACTCCCTGCTTTGTGGATGAGTAAAGGGACGTAACTTCCCCTCCCCTGCCCCCCCCTTCTCCCCCAACACCACGTCCCACACGGACCCAAGCAGAAGCCAAGATTTCAACCTGGAATAGTGACTGCAGAAGTGAGTGATGAGGGAGGCTGTGAGACTTTAAACCATGTCTTATGAGCATTGGTTAAAACCAAGTTAACCTGGAGAAAAGAAGAATGCAACAGAGAGCGGGGATAAGACCCGGCGTTGGTGTTTGGAAGGTTATCTCTTACGGAAGCTGGACTAGATTTGATGACTTCAGAACACAGAACTCAAGTCACTGGGTGAAGTGGAGGCGGCCAATGCCCCATCCAGCTCCCTCGTACCAGACCCATCTTCTCAAACCCAGGTTGCTAGGAGTGTTGGCTGCCAGCTTCCCACAGCGGCAGCCTTTTGGGGAGAATTTGCACTGCGGATGGTCCCACAGAGCAGCTGAATGTATGCCCTGTCCCAGCCACTCTACTGGACCTGAATTGTGACACGCACAATGACTGTCGAAAATCCAGCCCCCTCCTTGTAGAGCTCGCTTTAATCAGCACTAAAGTACAAAAAGACTGCAATTTAGAGACAAAATAAGCGCCATACTATCCTGATTCTCTCCAGCAACTAGACACAAAAACTGAAAAAGGACAAACCAAATATAGCACCTGGGACATACAGATCTGGAGCTTCTCCCTGCTGATATTTTTTAATCCCTGGGGCTCTCCCTCGCTTGGATAATTTACAGGTCAATGATTTCCTTTCTCTTCACACACCTAACGTTTACCTCCTCGTTTTCATCAAGGAAAGATGGAGGCAAAAAGCAAAGATGCCTGGCTATAGCAAAAAGGAGTTGTGAAAAGCATTACGCCAAGATCAAATATTTATGCTGCAGCGAGCCAGCTAACTGACTGTAATATCAAAGGATAATAAATCACTTGAAAAAAGGGAGGAAAAGCAATCAATGTGAACAGTATAATTTGCCTTTCATCAGGTGCTGCTGAGGTCTTGATTTTTTTCTGTTGTTCATCTAACAATGATCATTTAGGACTTCCTTTTTTCTCGCTTAAAAATACGTTTCATTTCCCTCCCCCAAGGCCCTCAGATGTGCAGTGTTGTTATTAGATGAGGTTTGTGAAGAAGACATCGAATTCCATATTTTGTACCCTGTGAAAGGGAGCACGTGTAGTTCTCTGTAGCCTGTGTCTCTTTTTCAGTGGCTTCCGCTGTTGTTACATGATTAAGAAATTGATTGACCTCTGAGGGACCAGGGCATTTCAAAGAGCAGCCATGTTCAACTTACAGATTTCAGTAAATGAGACTTATGAAAAATTAACAGCAGCCCACTAATCAGTATTTCTCATCCCTCGCTACCCTTCCCCCCTCCACTAAGCCCAAGTAGGCAGCAGGTAATAAATTAAACGGAGATAACAAAAGAAAAATGATAATGAATAATTTGACATCTCTTTGCCATTAATGTTTTCTAAAACTCTACTCTCTTAGTATTTTCAATAGTACCATCCATCTCATAGCATTTTTAAAAATTTTATCACTTACATCAATTATAAATTCTTCAACAAGGTCATACTTAGAAGATAAATTGCCAGAAGATTTATCATCAGACTGTTAATTTCCAGTGAAAATGACCTGCTTCTTACAGAGAGCTTAGTGCTTATGGAATTTGGGTCTCCTGATTTTTAAAAATTTATTTATAAAAGCTTTATCAGTATTTAATTCACATACCACACAATTCATCCATTTAAAGTATATGATTCAATGGTTCTTACTGTATTCACAGAGTTTTTTTTTTTTTTTTTTTTTTGAGTAACCTCTTTTGAGTAATCCTGTTGTTTTTGAATTGGTCTTTTTGGAGAGAACACTAAAGAAAAATCTAAAAGAATTTTTAACCTCATGAACTTTGAACTCAAAGAATCAAATGCTCCTTTTCTCCCACCTCATGGCTTCTTTCTTTGTAAATTTTTAACATTACTTTTAGAAGAATTCATTCCACCAGTGGAAGCCCTCTACGTCTAAAGTCAGTACAGATGTACTTTTATCAGATTGAAGCTACATCTTCGCTCTGAAAAGCCTAGTTGGGCTTTACTAATGGAAAATAAACTCTTTGTTTCCCTCAATTTTCCGTACAGACATTTCTGAGCCCAGCTCACTGCAGGCTGATCTTTATGACTTGACATTTGCTCAAGGCAAGTGATACACTAGTGGTAGCACCAACGTGAATTCAGAAAAATCTTTATAAAATATCAGTGAACCAAGGTTCACTTTTCACACTGTGTTGCCTGTGTGTGTGTGTGTGTGATTTGCATACACACATACACACACATTCATTCATTCATAGAATAGCTCATAGGTCTGATTCTGTTATTTTTTTCCTTTATAAGAGGAGATAATTAAACATGAACACTTACTGTTCCTTCAATTCCTATACGTCATTCCTTCTCACTCAAGGCTTCCTGCACCTCTTGGAGGGGTGGAGCCCACAAACCTGTGTTTTAAACAAACTTTCCAGGTGACTCAGATGGCCCAAAATTGGGAAACCAAGGCTCCTCTGCCACATACTAAAGACGAGATATTCAAAGCAAGCAGTGGATGGCTTCACGGCTGATATTCAGGGAGACCGATGCACCGGAATTAAGTCCCAGACTGCTGTTGTCTGAATGTCTGTATCCTACCAAAATTCATATGTTGAAATTCTAACCCCCAAGGTGATGGTATTAGATGGGGGAGTCTCTGGGCGTTGGTTAGGACACGAGGGTTGAGCCCTCATGAATGAGATTAGTGCCCTTATAAAAGAGACCACAGAGAGCTCCCTCACCTCTTCCACCATGTGAGGACACAGTGAGAAGGCACCACCTATGAACCAGTAGGAGGGCTCCCACCGGAACCCAACCGTGCTGACACCTTGATCTTGGACTTCCTCCAGAACTGTGAGAAATAAGTTTCTGTTGTTTATACGCCGCCCAGCTGTGACAGCAGCCCCAAAAGACTAAGATACTGACTGTTCTAAAGTCTGAGAGCACCTAGATCTGCGTGTATGCTACTAAATGTGTACTCCATGCCACATGCAGGGACTACAGACAAACAAGACTCAGCTCTTGGCTCTCGCTGTCCGGTGGGGATCTGGACATGTAAACCAGTAAGTTACAACAAAGTATTAAAAGTACAAAGACAAAAATCTGTACGTTACAAGGCTGATTTGGGGACAACTTTACAAAACCACCTTCAGGTTTCCTATATCTCCTCTCTCTTCTGACCAACCCTCCCAATCCCCCACCCAAACGCATACCCCACACGTATAATACACACACACACCGTGTACACACACACAACCCATGTACACACATACACACCATGTACACACACACACAGCCCATGTACACACACCCCAGGTACACACACACACCATGTACACATACACACCATGTACACACACACAGTGTACACACACACCCTGTGTACACACATACACACGTACACACACACACCATATACTCCCCACTCGCACATCACAGAGATAGGGTTGTTAGATTTAACAAATAAAATACAAGGTGCCAGTTAAATTAAAATTTTAGATTAACATATTGAGATATACGAAAAAGAAATTCATTATTTATCTGAAATTCTAATTTAACTGAGGGTCCTGTATTTTACTTGGCAATTCTTCACATCTCTCTCTCTCTCTCTCTCTCTCTCTGTCTCTCAATCTCTCTCTCTCTCTCACACAAACCCACACATACCCTCTACCCTACTTCCACACAGGTCTACTATATTGCTGGAAATCCCCACAAGTAAAGAGAGTTCTGAGTTACTATTATTTTACCTTTCTACATTGTTTCCTTGAATTTTTAGAAGACATATCTATTACATTTGAAGTTACAAATCTAAAAATTGTTCAGAAATATGTAAAACATGTATTTCATTCCATTAAGCCATCAGCATTCCTGCAAAGTTGCCCTCTCCTCACCAAGCGGGTGAACTGCTACAGAGAGCGCCATGTCTCAGGGAAAGGGGAGAGCTTTGGGAAGGGGAGGAACATGGGTCCAGTGAAAAGGGCAGCTAGGAATGGACACTGGGGAAGGCAACCAGGAGGCATGGAGACTGCTAAAAGCTTTGATTGTTTTTTTAATGGTAAAACCAGTTACATCAGTAGTAGTTACCAGGACTGCTACATTTGGTTGTGCAGTAAGTACACTGCAAAAGGGGCTCTGCTTGCCCCTCCAAATATCCAGAGGGCATCTTTTTCTAAAGTATATGAAGGCTACATAAAGGCTAACAACTGCCTCCCATGAGTCGGCACTTAGGAAAAACTGTTACGTGCTAGCTAGTGTGCTAATTGGCTTAAGATTCATGACTCCCTGTGGAGATCTCCCTGTTACAGAAGGAATTAGACTCCAGGAAATTCGGAGCACCAGTGGGTAACATGGGCACTTCTCCAGTTCATACACTGGAAGCTGTCACCCCTTCTTCAGCCTGGCCCCTTCCCGTCGGACTCCTAAGAGAGGTGAAGGATTGCATTTGCCAAAGATGGCCTGTACTGTGACTCTCCAACCTGGAAACCAGGCAGGACTGCAGGTGCTTCAACCAACAGAGTAGAACGGAGTTGCCGCTGATGGATTTGGAGGCTGGGTCATAGCAGGTGAGGCAGCTTCTGCCTCAGGTCTAACGACCCCGAAGCTGCTACGCTGTAAGGAAGCCACGCCAGGTCCAGAACCGGAATCATCCTCATCCAGATACCACAAATGTGCAGGAATGATCCTTTGGGAGAGGCCAGCCCCCTGCAGTTGCATCACCACCAAACTTTGAGTCTTCCCAACCGAGACCCTGACATCCTGGAACACCGATGTGCCACATAGGAGGGACTATACCTTGTCTGCTTTCCTGACCCACAGAATCCATGGGCATAAATCACTATGTGTTAACAGCAACTCGTACACAGTTGTAGTGCCTAGAACAAGGGAACAGAACGCCACGTGACCCATGAACCTGGTGAGAGCCAACAAACTCTATCAAAGTCTGGAGAACAGAGTGGTGTAAGCCAGGCCAAGAGCATTGTCCTGACATCGCCAGACTTGGGCTGCTTCCCTCTCTGGTCTAAACCGTACTTCAAGCCCATTTGACCACACCAAGACAGAAATTGTGGGACATCAAGAGTCAGCAAGCAGCAAAATCGCTTTCCTCCCTCATCGTTGCCTGCTGGAAGCCCTGCTAAGCTATATCCAGGCTTTCCCTGCTCCTCTGGGAAAGTTTGGTTCCCTTGCTAGCTGAACATCACTGGTCTCCAGGGCATGCAGAGCCCACGCAGCAATGAGGCGGGACAGAAAATCTTTCAGGTACAATTGGGCTCCAAGGAGAAGGGTCATCTGATGCCTTTTAGTGTTTTTCCCTGGGAAGAAATTGTGAGGCTGTGGTGCCATCCAATCACTACTCTCCTGGGCCTTTTTTGGGATATAAAGCACAAGCTTCTCCCTAATATGTATGAGAACATGCCGAAGAGTAGGCATAACAAGCAAGTGTGATTTTTAAACCAACGCGTGCTCAGTAGAGGGCTTGCAAACATTAAGAATTCTCTTATTTTGTGCAGATAGATAAGCAGCTTATCTCTGGGAAAAGGCACAGAAAGCTTAGGAGACCCCAACAAAAGATTGTTAGAAACTAGCTACGGTTCATTAATTCCATCGATCACGTGTGAAATGAAGACATTATTACATAGTGTCGTCAGGGGTCTCAAGGCCTAGGTAAGGGATTTTTCTGAAGGGCTCCCATGACGTTAACATACAGTTTAATTAAGCACCTGCAATGATTTAATAAGGCCCAAGAGAATGTCCCAAATCGCCTCTGTACCTTCATGGGACTCACAATTTAAGCCACTCATTGTTGCCAACAAGTAGAATAGCCAGACTCCACAAAAAGGCTTTGGATCAATTGATGAGGTTGTGCAGTGCTATTTAGGAACAAAAATAATGGCACTCAGTTTTCATAATTACATGAACAAGGTTAACAAAGACCCACACCTCCACCTGGAGCCTCTGCTGGTGATAAACCATGAACCTGATGGTCCTGGTAGCATGTTTCAGAGACTGCTTCAGCCAACTTTCCTTATATTATGTACTAACAGTCTGCCTGGAAGGGGTAGCATTAACCCAGGGTCTCTTGTAGAAGATGAGATACAAGGTACTTCCAACTCTCCAAGAAGTGACATGATGTAGTGGCCCAAGCACTGACCTCAGACAAGTTTGAATCCCAGCCTAACCACCATCCTACAAAACCTTGAGAAAGTCATGCTAACCTCTCTGGGACTCATTTCTCACAATCTGTAAAATGAGGAGTTTCGACCAGAGTGGTACTTCCCAGAATGTGTTTCTTGGAATACTAGTCTTGCAAGATGTTTCATACATTTCATATATTTAAAAAAAAAAAATAGGAAGGATCCTGTGATCAGACATGTTTGGAACATGCTGCATGTTGCATCACCCTGTTGGTGAATCACAAGATGCATTGATACATAAGAGCTCTGAGAAGTCCTACATTAAAGAAGCTTATTTCACGTTGGTTAACCCAGCACGTCCAAAACATGGCTGACCATGAAACTGTTCTAACCTATAACTCCTATTAACACTTGGAGAATGGTTCCCTGGAACTCATTTTGGGGAACACTGGGCTATGTTCCTTTATTCACTCACTCATGAGTCTCCCAAGTTTCAGAAATCTTTCATTCAACCTCAGTCAGTTTGCTTGTTTGAGTGGGATGCCCGGCAGGTGGTTTACAAGAAAGCCAATGGAATCAGAACCAGATCTGAGACACCACATGCTTTCTGCCAAATTTGGGTGAGGAACGGCCCTAGGTCTCATCAGTAGGACTCTGGCTGTAAAATATTAAATAAATGAGTTTTCCAGGACAAAAAAAAAAAGCCTATGGAATTGCTGAGAAATACGTTCCCCATCATGTTGAGGGATCCCATTATTCTCCGTGATGCTACTACGACAATTTAGCCACTGCCGGGTTGACTGGGATAAACCATTCCTCTTTAATGACCCCCAAAATAGCAAGAACGTTCCCCTCTTTCACAGAAGTAAACAGCTCTGAACAATTTTCTACCACTGTTCTGAGAAACGAGTATTTATCTTCCTCCATTTCAGATAAAATACCTATCCCCAACCCAAGGATAGCAACTAGGTTTCTGACCCATTCTCTCCCCTCCTAGGACTGCTGAGGAGAGAAGGAC
Organism: Balaenoptera physalus; assembly: GCF_965194825.1. Taxonomy (NCBI): domain Eukaryota; kingdom Metazoa; phylum Chordata; class Mammalia; order Artiodactyla; family Balaenopteridae; genus Balaenoptera; species Balaenoptera physalus. The sequence continues at coordinate 99,751,610 of NC_138896.1, read as the reverse complement.
TCTAAGGCCATGTCTGAAATCATAGGGTAAGAGTTCTGTGATAGATTAATGATGTCTGCAAGGGATGGGGGAGCAGAGACATATGCCATGGATTTGCTATCTTGGCTCTAAACTAAAGTGAGATGGAAGCCACTATTCCAAAACAACAGGATTGTTACAAAAATCGCCACAAAAATCAGTCTTAAATTAGCAGGGGAAATGTAAACAAATGCTTGGGTTTTTTGTTTGTTTGTTTGTGTGTTTTTAATATTGTTCTTTTTACACCACCAGCACTCGAGGAAAAAAAAAATGTGAAAAATGAGTCCATTTTATTACACTCCCAGATCCTACTACTGATTCTAGGGGGATTTGAGTTAATCAACCTCTGAGATGGAAGACTGAGCTGTAGTTTCTACAATCCCATTCTATTTCATTATAGATAATATGTACTCGCCAAAAGTAACTTTATTATTCTTCTGACATCTTTTATCTAATTCAGGAATGGGCAATGCCAGCCGTGAGATGTGTGTGCTGCATGCCAATATATTCAGAAGCTGGGCAAACCCCTGAGTGCTGGTTGTGCATGAAGAAGGGTCCGTGCTCGGTCCCTCTGGGTCTCCACGCAGCCCCGGCGGCTCTGTGACGAGACTCACATGCGCATCTTTGACACAGCTGCTAAGACTCCTCAGTCACTACCCTGTAGTGAAGAGGGCAGGAATAACAAAGCTGCTCTGGACCCTGCTCTCTTTTAGGAGCACCTGGGGAGCGCCTGCAGGTCAAGCACAGCCTAAGAGTTGCTGACCTCAGCCCCTGAGCACTCAGTCTCCAAACTGAGCAGGGAAGCCGTCCACGCTTTAGGCAAGGAACTTCAAGAGGCCTGGATGCTAGGTGAGTGCTGTCCAGCAACCCTTTCTGTGACGGTGGAAATGATCTATAATCTGCCTGTCCAATAAAGTACCCCATGTGTCTAAGGAGCACTCATCAGGTGGCTGATGCCACTGAGAAACATATTTTAATATATTAAAATTTATTAATATAAGTTTAAATAGCCACTATGGGAGTTTGGTCGAGTGACTTAATTTCTCCAGCCCTCAGTTTTACAGACCTCCCAAATCCATCCACTTTCTTCTTGCCGTCTCTCTGCTAGCCCTCTCATCCCCTAATGCAAGCTATTCTGGCTGTTTCTACCCAGGATAAACACCGTGGCCTCCTAATTAATTCTCCTTGCTGACTGCGGATGGTGAGCACTAATGAAAATAAAAATTGAACTAAAAAAATCTGTCAATGGCTTCTCAGTGCTCTCCAGATGAAGGACACAATCACAGAATTGGTCAGCTGATAAGGCCCTGTGTGGTTTGCTCCCTCCCACCTTCCCAGCCTAAACTCTCATGGTGAGGCCCTTGCCCTCTGGGCTCTGGCCAATCTGACCTGTCCTTGTCCCTTGAAGCTCTACGCTCCCTCCTGCCCCAGGGCCTTTGCATGTTCTTCCTTTCCTATTCCTTGCCCTCCTTCATCCTCCCCTCTCTCTCTACCATATTCGCTCTTGTACATCCTTTAAAACTCAGCTCAAGCATTACTTCTCCAAGGAAACCTCCAGTTTGGGTCCCAATCCCTTGCTGTTAAGGTGTCTTAGGATTGTAATCCACACCTTCAGAGCACCAACATCATCTTTCCAACTTCAAGTTCATTGCTCTCACAACAAGGGAGAGCACAGCCTTGTCAAAACTGTAGTAACATCTCAGAGTGGGGAGACACAGCTGGAATATTTAGGAAATTTGGGGGAACTGGTTTAAGGCGGCTCTTTTGTGTGTGTGTGTGTGTGTATGTGTGTGTGTGAGCACTTTTTTTTTTAATTGGAGTAAGATTGTTTTACAATGTTGTGTTAGTTTCTGCTGTACAATGAAGTGAATCAGCTATATGTACACCAATATCCCCTCCCTCTTGGACCTCTCCCATCCCACCCATCTAGGTTGTCACAGAGCAACGAGCTGAGCTCCCAGTGCTATACCGCAGGTTGCCACTAGCTAATGCAAGGTCTGATGGGTCATGGGCAAAGTTCATAACAATCATTTAGGATTGGCAGACACAGCCAGGCAAGGGTTTTGACACAGTCTTGAAATGTCATTTGATGAGTCTAGTTAAGAAACTTATTGCCCTGAGAAAGAGACGTTTACCCTAGTGAGAGCTACTTGGGAGGTCTCAATTTGGATAAACAGATTTTCTCAAACAGCACAGCTATTTGTAGCTTCAACTTTCTGAACTGGTTAAGTCCCATTAATGCAAACAGTCAGTAGTAAAGTGTGTCAATGAAGACCTTGAGCTGGGTGCTGTGCATGGCTCTGCTTCTCAGCTCCTATGCGAATTTCTAAGTACGCATTTGGGTGCTTATTCGATTGATGTTTCTCTGTCCCTCTCGACTGCAACCCCATGAGAACAGGGACTGTATCTGCTTCTCAAATCACCATTGGTTCCTAACACTTAATCTTGCAAATGTCTAGCAGTAAATATTTGTTTAACAGATAAATAAACAAACAGAAGGAAGGAATGGACCAGTGAGATTTTGCATGGGGTGAGGATATTAAGAGAAAAATGCCAAGAGGAGGAAGAGGTGGTTATCTGGAGGGAAAGAGAGCAGCACAAAATGGAGATCACGCCGCTTGATTAACAAACATGTTTCTGGCTCCAGAGATCCCCTCAAGACCCAGCGTGGTTCTGTCTCTGTCTTCAGTACCTGTAACTGACTATCTCTGTTCTTTGTTCTTGCTTCCCAGCAACCTATGGCACCCTCTTCCCATCAAACCCTTCCTCTATCAAAAACTCAGATCAACTGCACACCATCAATCTCTGCAAATTAAACTCATAGGGCCTTTCTTCCAGAAGCTTCTTCATCATCAGTTTTGTTTCTTGTGGAATCAAAAACTTGTCCCCTCCTAAAGGGAACTCAGGCCACCTTTTCCTCAGCCTCAGGTAAGCAGAGGGTCATTCCACAAACCTTCGCTGAACCTACTCTGTGTGCAGGCACTTCTTGGGCAAACCTGAGACAGAAAAGTGGGCTGACAATACTTCTGACCATCTTCAGAGACCTCTGCTGATAGGGTCCACCCTGTGAGAATCCCTGCAGGCAGTGTCCTGGTTCCTTCCTGTGCCCACGCCCTTAGGAGCCGCGCTGGCAGACTGTACTTAGGATTCCTCTGTGACGAGGACTCCCTCCTTGATCAACCTTTACTCAGGGTCCTCTGAGCCCTCTTATCAACTAGGCCTTGACCTTGACCTTCCACATCCTTGGCCAGCTGACCCCAGTTTTAGCAAAGAATACTATGTCCGTTTAGCAAGAATCTCCCTACCCTTGCTATTAATTAATTTTCTCTTAGTTATTTTCCATCCACTGACCCCCCCTCACTCTGCTCATTGGCTCTGAATTCCTAGCTCCTTTCTATACTGGAGTCTCTCTCCCCCCAATTGCAGTAACTCAAATAAACTCTGCCTTGCCATTCTTAACAAACATCCAGTACAAAGGTTTTCTTTTACGTGTGAGTTTACAGAGAGACTCCCATGAGCAGGGGATTGTCGCTTATGTCCACACATTAGCATCCTGCCACATTCCAGCTTATAGGAGTCCTGGACCAGGACTCTCTTCTAATTGTAAACGACAGAAATCAAACTCAAACAAGCTTAAGCAAAGGAGGAGTGTACTGGTTCCCATTTCTTGGAAGTCCATGGCAGGACTAGATATGGGGCTCAAAGTTTGTCCTGAAGAGAATGTTTTCCTCTACCTCCCTGGCTCTGCTTTCCCTTTGCTGACTTCAGTCTCAGGCAAGTTCAAGGCTCACTTGATCCTCTGTAGCCTCACAAGAAGGGAAATTTCCTCTCTCATCTAGTATCCATCTAACTCCCTCCAAAAACACTCTGAATAGCCCTGTCCAGGTCATACATCAAGCCATGGACCACTCCCTGGTTCTGAGACCAACCTGAGACCCATTTCCACCCTGGTGCAGAGATGATCAGGCACCCTTGGTTGGCAGCCCCACCTAAATCACAGAGTGGGGAGGAGGCGGTACTCAAAGAGGGTGATGAGGAACAGACCAAAGAGTAGCGCACATCCACTACTCTAGTTCTATTACAAGTATGGTCCATGGACCAGGCATCACCCAGGAGCTCCTCAGAGGCTCCCAGGCCCCATCCCAGATGTGCTCATTCAGAATCTCTAGGAGTGGGGCCCAGCAATCTGTGTTTTAACAAGCCTTCCAGGTGATTCTGATGCATGCATTCTGATCCACTGCACTTTTCTACCCACTTGGTCAGAAGTCACAAACTGGGACTTCCCTGGTGGCACAGTGGTTAAGAATCCACCTGCCAATGCAGGGGACACGGGTTGGAGCCCTGGTCCGGGAAGATCCCACATGTCGTGGAGCAACTAAGCCCGTGTGCCACAGCTACTGAGGCTGTGCTCTAGAGCCTGTGAGCCACAACTACTGACCCCACGTGCCACAACTACTGAAGCCCACGCGCCTAGAGCCCGTGCTCCACAAAAAGAGAAGCTACCGCAATGAGAAGTCCGTGCACCACAACGAAGAGTAGCCCCCCTTGCCGCAACTAGAGAAACCCCATGAGCAGCAACGAGGACCCAACACAGCCAAAAATACATAAATTAACTAATAAAAAAAAAAAAAAGAAGTCACAAACTGAAGAGCAGTAGATGTCCAATGAGCTGACAGTCTTGGAAACAAAGAATCTTGAAACAAGGATTATCCGGCACTCACAAAGGCTTTCCCATCACTTATTAATCTCTAAATGGGCCCTACTACATGTCAGGTGCCAAGCTACAGTCTGCATATCCAGAAACAAATACAAAGCCTTCTTAATCAAACAGAAAGAAAGATTTTCAGTCTGGAATAAGCTTTATAGATGTATGATCACACTCTATTCATGTGATTATAAAATGATACAAGCCTTCCAGAGGGCAATCAAGCAATATATACCCCAAATCATAAACATATTTGTGTCCTAATAATTCCACTTCTAGAACAAAAATCCTGGGAAGTGAACAGTGATGTGGATCAAAGGTTATATATAACTCTTGGTAGCATCATTCACCATAGAAAATAATGAAGGCAGTCAGAATAACCAATAATTGGAGAATGGCTAAATGAATTATGATGCATTTATGAAAAACCATGTTCATGACTAGTTCTTAATGGCTGAGGAAAATGATTACCATAGAATACTAAGTTTCACAGAAGCACAACACAGGCTCTGCCTCAGTTTCCACCTCCCAGGACTTTTGTATTAGTTAGATACTGCTGTGTAACAAATTACCCACAAACTTAGCACTTTAAAACACTTTAAAACTTTTTATTATATTACAGCTTGTGTGTGTCAGGAATTTGGGAGAGGCTTAATGGGGTTCTCTGGCCCTGGTTCCCTCACAAGGCTGTAGTCATCTTAAGACTCAGCTAGAGAAGAACCAGCTTCCAAGCTCACCCTGGTGGTTGTTGGCAGGATGCAGCTCCTCATGAGCTGTTAGCCAGTGGCCTTCTTCAGTTTCTCATCACACAGGGCAGTGCACACCAGAGCAAGCAAGTGAGAAGGCAAGAAAGACTGCCAGCAAGACAGAAGTCACAGTCATTGATAACCTAAACTTAGAAGGGAAAGCCACCATTTCTGCCATATTCCATTCAATCAAAGCACCTGCTGACAGGTGCCCACCCTGCAAAAGGCCTTGCAGGCCATGTCACAGTTCCTCACTGTGCTTGGTGATTCGCCCACTGGGCTCAGGAGCTGCACTAGCAGATTACACCAAGGAGCCCTGTGAGCTTACAGAGAGACGCCTACGTCCAGCCCACGCACACGGGGTGGGAACTACACAGGGTCGTGAATACCAGCAGGCAGGGACCGCTAGGGGCCGCTAGGGAAATGGCCGGCTTCGCCTCTGACAGCTAGAGGGCTGCAGCCGGAAGCTCACTCGCCCTTTCCCTTCACCCTCAGCAATGCCAAGGGAACAGAGCAGATTTTGAGGACCTGATGGTTTCCACTGAGCCAGACACCAGGGAGAACACGAAGAAGCAGATGCAGACAGTGAAGAAAGAATTAAACATTTAGAAAGATCACTTGTGGAAACACCAAGACTGAAGATGACAAATATTAGGGAAGTACCGATCGATTAAGTAGCCAGAGGAGACTCGGGTCTCTACCTTGAGGTTATCCCCAGAACCAGGCCTCAGCCAAGACCAGGAGGGATTTTTTTAAACTTCTGAAAATAAACCAAACAGGTACTCAGCAAGGTGACAGCAGGAGGCTCTGTGGCAGCCCCACCCAGCTCTCCCTTCCGGGGAGGGGCACCCATTCCTACCCCCCTCCGCACCCGCAAAGCACCATCGAGAGCGTTGGCCACTAGAGATGCACAGCTGGCCCTTCTTCAGAGAATTGCCCTCAGGTGGCAACAGAATTAAATTAGCTAATATAGGGAGGCACTCAGAACCGAGCCTAGATCATGAATACTTAATACGAACAAAATCGCCAAGAGAGCGGAATGGTTCTTGGAGGCAAACAAAATCATATTATTTTTATACATAAAGCACAGGTACACAGCTAGCACATAAACAGGTATCCAGCCTACCCGCGGTACTAAAGTTTCATTGTTGGCGGCTGGAGAGGATCAGAAAAAAAAAGTCTGAGAGGCTCCTTGGGGGGGGGGGGGGGAAACGCAAAAAAAAAGTTGAGAAATGCTGCCCTACATGGACGTTAACTATGGTAATGGTGGTGGCAGAGCCCCAAGGGCTCCAAATGGCCTCTTTCTGTTACTCGGGAGGATTCCCAGTCTAAGAACTGGTCAGTCCAGACTGCTTTTCCAGCACCCCAACCCCCAGCGGCTCCCCTCCCAGACTGTTCTCAGCTCGAGGAAATGCTTCCCGTCTCCTCCAGTTACCAGCCCATTTACCCTGCGCCAAGCCTGGCGATTCTTCTCCCTCACCTCCCTCACCCCTGCTTTGCATATTATTAAAATCAAACCACCTCGCTGTCTGGGCTGAGAGAATTTTACTTCTTTGCTCATTGAAATCTATTTTGAAATTGATGGATGTGTGAAGAGTACATGCAATGTAGATTAGCCTCAGAATGACTGATTTTTCATAATTCTGAGAAAAGAGAAATTATTGTCCTTAGAAGGTGTCATCTATCTGCATACAGTTTGGGTTAGAAAGAGAATATCCTTATCAGCACTTTAGTATATAGCTCTCAACCCAGCACCAGAAAACAGTGTAATTTGAGACAATGAATAGCATCAATGCCATGAATTCCATGTAACTGTATTTCATTGAGAAAAAGAAAAATGTCTCTCCTTGGCAAGCTTGTGCATCTTTGGTGGTGAGGGGTGGGGGGAAGAGGGAAGGATTGCACTGTACCATCTGGACTGTCAGAACAGAGATGAAAAATAGCACAGCTGCTCACCCTGCCATTGGGGATTCAGTCACATGTTTCCAAAACGCAAAATATGAACACAATTAAGCTAAGGTAAAAAGAAATTAGCTTGACAGCTACTTATTCTCTGCAATCCAGCCAACCCTTACTGAACTCCCACTCTGGGCCAAGGGCTGTGGCAGCTGCCCGGCAAATTCTCTGCCCTTGTTGAATTCTCTCCACCAGCCCTTGTAACAGAAGAGGTCAAGACTCAATCAGCCTGAAAGTGGCAGAGCCGGGAGTTGAACCATGTTTCCTGAGTTTGATATCATGACTCAAGGGACTGAAAGAGATTCTAGCCGAAAAAGTAAAGTACTGGCTCATCCAACTGAAAATCCCAGGAGTAAGGGCTTCAGGCATGGCTAGATCTAGTGGCTCAAACAACATGATCGGTACTCTCGCGTCCTCTCAGCTGCACTTTCTCTGTGTGGGCTTTGTTTCTCAGGAAAGCTCATCCTGCGTGGCAGCCTCTGAAAACCCCAAGCCTAAAATCGTCACAGCTCAATAACTTCAGCAGTTACTAAAAGGGGGTTTTAAACTTCTTTCTCTCTGCACTTGTTTCTCGGAAAAGCCTCAGGGCTCAGTCTCCTTAGGGTAGCTTGGAGCCCACTGCTGAAGCATCCACTATTGGGGGCAGGGAGATGAACGCTCTGACTGGCCAGACTTTGGTCACAGGCCTCCCCCCACCCGCAAACCGTGGGTGAGGAGAGAGGAATCTCTTTAAATGAGTAGGGATGAAGATCAGGGTGCCCTTCCCAGAACAAGGATTAAAAGGGCAGCAAAATACCGTCCTGTATATCCTCCAAGAAAAAAACAGCTTCTCCTCCCCTCTCCCACTTCATCCCCCACCCAAAATTCCATCCTCTTACCCTACTTTGCCCTCAAAGTTCCTACCACGCTTTGACATCATAGCGTAAATTTACTTATTTCTGCAAAGGCACAATCTTATCAGTATATTCCCGGTACCCAGAAGAGCACCTGGCACATTATAGCTGTTGAATATTTTATTTGTTCAATAAAAGAAAGAATGAATCAGAAACAGCAAACCTGCCTCTCAACCAGAAGTAATAAAGGGTTTAGGTGATGGGGCATGTTGGAGGGGAGAATAAATGATCAGTACAGCCGGTAGGTGCTTAACAAACGCCCAGCACCTGCGCACTCAGGAGAGCGGAGGACAAGCCCCAGCTCCCAGGCCTCCAGCAGGAACTGGACAGATGCGGGGACCTGTCCCAGCAGGTTGGGAGGAAGCCTCACTGGCCCTCCCGGGATGGCGACCTGCCACTTTACTGCATAACCCGAGTCCCCTTAACGCACAGACGGCAGGCCCCACCCCCAGGGGATCCCAGTCCCTAAATCCTGGGGGCGGGGCCGAATTTGCATTTTGACTAAGTTTCCAAGGCCTGCAGGGGCTGCTTCGGGAACCACAGCTTGAGAACCAAGCTTTCCTGCAGCCAAAGACAGCTGCAGGAATGGTATATCTAATGGTATTTCCAGTGTTGCCGGCAGCTACCGAGTGCCCCGGGGTCTACGGGACAGTACAGTGGGGAGCTGCCTGGAAGAGCCAGATTGGAGAATTTTAATCAGTCAGTCCCTGAAGGGAAGGCTTGAGATGCAGGACGTGGGATGGGTCCCCCCCCCAGCAAACTCCCAGAGTTGTGGTTCTCAAACTGTGATCCTCTGACCACCGACCTCATAACCCCCTGGAGAGACTTGAAAAGCAGCTTCTGACTCAGGAACTGTTTAGCAATCATACCAAGGGATTTTTTTTTAAGGTACATAGAAAGAGATTGATTGTGAGGAATTGGCATCACCTGGTTATGGAGGCTGAGCTGTCCCATGATCCGCCGACTGCAAGCTGGAGGCCCAGGAAGCCGGTGGGGTAGCTCCAGTCCCAGTCTGAAGGCCTGAGAACCAGGAGAGCCAGTAGTTTAAGTTCCTGAAGGTGACTTATAAAGACCTGAGAACCAGCAGTCCTGGTGTCCAAGGGCAGGGGAAGATGGACGCCTTCACTCAGCAGAGAGTGACTTTGCCCTTCCATTCTAATCAGGCCTGCCATGGATTGGATGACACCCATATTGGTGAGGGCGATCTGGATTACCCAGCCAGGTACCGGGGCTGGAGGTGGCAGGAGGGCCAACGGTCAGCCATTGCATCCTGAGGGAGATCCCCACAAAGACCCCCCTGGCCGGGCATCTCCAAATTGAACAGGAGATTCTTATTTAAATGTGAGAACCACTGCCCCAAGGACTGCTGGGTTGTACTTGAACGTAATTAGCTCAGTAACAAGCATTCTCTGAGTTCTCTTAGAATCAGGGCCCATAACCACAGAAGCAGCTGATCAAGGGCAAGAGAGGAAGAAACGGAAGAAGCATTTGCTAAGCAGATGCATCCACTGCGTGTCAGGCCCTTTATACACACAGTTGCTTGAATCCCTGCCAAGCCCTATGAGATGAGTATAATTAGCCCCATTTCACAGACGAGGAAACTGAGACCCAGAGAGGTTTACTACCAGCTCGCCCAGCAATAAGGAGCCAGAATCAAACCCACAGTTTTGATTCCAAATACTGCCCTCTGTCTGCCAAATAGGATAATGGAAACAAGGCAGGGCAGTGAGACGCAGAAGGCTCTAGGAGGTAAGGTTCCACGGGACCCAGAAGCTTCTGATAACCAGAGTTGAGGCTCCTTGTGAGAGGCTGTGAGGAAGGACAGTCCGAGGAAGCAGTCATCTGGGAAACTCCCAAGGCGCTGAGACCCCCTTCCCAAGCTTTCTCTAGAACGATGTACGTGCCCAATTTCATATCAAGCTGAAAGCAAGTTGAGATGAACATCAAACCACCCACCTGAACACTGAGGAAGGCCTGGTGTGCTTCCAAAAGAACAGTCTGGACGTTTCTGCGTTTCCCCTGTTCTTACTTCCCCTTGTTCTGAAGTATCATCACCTGACTCTGCAACTCATGGTGTTTCCCCAGCTATACTCTCTGGAAAACAGGAACCCCAAGACACACGGCACCGTAAGCCTTAACTGAATAATATATATGAAGGAGCTTGATCCTGGGAGGAAGTCTCTACAGAGATGCCCAGTGTCCTCATTGTCATTTTCACCACCACTCATACTTCAATGAGCAGCCCATGCCAAGAATTCAGTACAAGATTCCAAAGGACCATGAAATGACATTTTTCCACGCTGTGTTTAAAACATGCCAACACTATTATTTTCTGTATCACTGGTGGCTAAAACTATACTTTTTTAAAAAGCACCATTAGGAAAAGTGAAGCAATAGTGGTCTCTTGTGGAAGTCAACAGTACATACAACAATTTATATATTGTAGAATGTGAATCACACAGGATCTTTGGAAGCCCCTTGGTAGAAAAACGCCCCTTTTTCAGAGTGGATGGGTTTTGAAGGCTCAGGCCTAAAACCTGAGGCTATACTTGGGAGCCTTTCCTCGGGGCCATGAAAATTCGATTCCTCCTATCAGCCACCAGCCTTCCCGCTCTGCACCCCTCCATCAGCCAGGTGGGTCTGAAGCAGGCGTTTGGGAGATACACTCTGAGATTCAGCATTGCGTTGAGTTTCACTGGCTTTGTGTGGCGCATACAACTGCATTTCCTTCAAATATCACTGTCAAAGCGGGGCCATGCTACTTAAAGGCTTTCCCTCCTGGACGCCCATTCAAAACTGGGCTTCACAACATGAATGGACCTAGAGATTGTCATACTGAGTGAAGTAAATCAGACAGAGAAAGTGAAATGTCGTATAATATCGCTTATAGGCGGAATTTTTAAAAAATGATACAAATGAACTTATTTGCAAAACAGAAACAGACTCACAGACTTAGAGAAGGAACTTATGGTTACGGGGGAAAGCTGGGGGGAGGGATAGTTAGGGAGTTTGGGAGTGACATGTACACACTGCTATATTTAAAACGGATAACCAACAAGGACCTACTGTATAGCACAGGGAACTCTGCTCCATATTATGTAACAACCTAAATGGGAAAAAAGATTGAAAAAGAATGGATACATGTATACGTATAACTGAATCACTTTGCTGTACACCTGAAACGAACTCAACATTGTTAATCAACTATACTCCAATATAAAAGAAAAAGTTAAAAAGAAAAAAAAAACAAAACTGGGCTGCAACCCATTGACCACAAACCACCGTCTTCGTTTGTGACCATGAAAGGCAAGGAAAGACTAATGCTGGCATAGGTGTAGCAGAACTCAAAGGCTTGGGGGAGGACCAAAATACTTGGTAGATTTCTCCACCAAATGATGCACATTCTTTTATTTTCCCCTATTTTGATGAACATTTTGCCTTTTATGCTGTACCAGAACTGAATTATGACTTGTATTTCAAGATTTGGGAAACCAATTTCACATACAATGAATTTATGATGAAATTTGACATAAACACTGAGAACATCTATAATATGTGGACCGCATAAAGAATAAAACTAAGGTGAGCATTCATGCAACTAAGAATGAGCATTGCCAGGACCCCGGTGTGCCTCTCCAAGCACATCCTCTCCAGGGATGACCCCTAGGCTAACTTTTATGATAATCATTCCCTTGTTTTTCTTTACAGCTTTCCACATGTGTTTGTATTTCTAAGCATACATTTAGTTCGAGTTGCTTTTGAACTGCACATAAATGGAGCTTCTCTGCTCTATAATAATCCACTGTATTGATACAAATCAACTCGTTTTGATGAACGTTTGGGTCTTTTCCAGTTTTTCACCTTGGCAAACAATGCTGCTATGAACAGTCTCATATGTCACCTGATTCCCACATGCAAGGGAATCCTCCAGACCGGAAGTGGGAGCACGTTTTCTGTAAACGAACACACAGTAAATATTTGGGACTTTACAAGCCAGTCAGTCTCTGTCTCTTGCAGCTATCCAACTCTGCCACTGTATCAGGAAAGCAACCAGGACCAGATGTCAACAGAACACAACAGATAACACGACCGTGCTGCAACAAAATTTTAATGAAAGAAAACAAAAGCAGATGGCAGGCCAGATTCAGGCTATGGTCCCATAGTTTGCAGACTCCTGCTAAAGATGGCCTGCTGACGAGTGGAACTGCCGGGCCCACCCCACTGCACAATTCCATGGCAACCCGAGCGTGCACTGCACAGCCTGCTGCAGCCAGAAGCTGCAGCCCAGCCTGCTGAGCCAAGGGCACATCCGACTCTGCTGGGTGAGGCCAAACTCTTCCCCAGAGTGGTTCTGCAAGTTTGCATTCCCCCCAGCGGTGTGTTTGCAATCCCCCCAGCGGCGTGAAGATGCCCCCTTCACATCCTTACCATCCTTGGCATTATTAATTTTTGCAGAACTCAAGGGTGTGCAGTAGTTTGGCTTTGCATTTCGCTAGTAAGTAGCTGAGTCCTGACTTCATGCATTTCTGACAGCAACCCTACTCTTGTGTAAACTGAAGATAGGTCGTTTTCCCTTGGGCACTTGTGTGGCAGAAGCCTGTGCTTCTGTATCTCCCTCTTGCCCCAGAACCAGGCTTACACATTGTGGCGGCAATGATGTTGATAATCTAAATCATGTCTTAGAACTCTGAAGCCCTCCTGCTGAGGAGACACAGGCAACGGAGAGTGGTGGCTGAGGCTGAGGCCATTTGGGGGTCGGGGGGTCGGGATACAGACCACATAACATATTAAAACCCTGAAAAATAAAACCACCTTACTAGGGAAGAAGGCAGAGCAAGCAGCTGTCTCAGTGGTTTCCATGGGACCCTGGATCTTGTAAATCTGGCCTGGCTAGGGAAGCAGGGAAGTTAGGGTGTACATGCCAAGTGGGGAGAGTCCCTGTTACCACCCCTACTTCACCAGAGCTACGGGTTCTGGGTTGTTTGTCTGTATGTGGGGTCATCTGTTTTATAAATTCAATCACTATATAATTTTTATCTGAAGATTTTTATCAGCTCATTACAAAAACTATAGAACACCATTCAGTATTAGTCAACTTAGCAGGAAGCCAATCCAAGAAACTGCCCCCATGAATATACAGTCATCCCTCGGTATCTGTGGGGGATTGGTTACAGGAACCCCAAGGATGCCAAAACCTGATGACGCTCCAGTCCCTTATATAAAACATCACAGTGAAGTTGTCCCTCTGTATCTGAGGATCCAGAAAGCCAACCGGAATGATACAGCTAGGGTTTAAGATCTGGACGCCGAAGGCACCTACTGGCTGGGTGACCTCGGACTGATCCTCCACTTCTCTGAACCTGTTTCCTCATGTGCAGAATGGGAGTAATGATGGACCCTCTCCCATTGGCTTAGTCTAAGTGTTCACTGAGATAATGCATGGGAAAAGCTTGCTATGTTTGAGGCAGAAAATGTAAGCAGTAAATACTGGCTGCTGCTATCTTAGTAGTTTTTATAAAATGCAATCAGGAGTATAGTGGAATATCCCCTATATAAATCCACATAAACTCGTCTGCCTCAGAACCACATGTCTCCTGTTGAAGAAGTAGGCTCAGCTTGGTTAGATAACAAGAGGCCAAGAACCCAACTACTTTCCCTCTTTGCTCTGGCTGCCAGGAAGCTGAGGTTCCGTAACCAGAGGGTTGAGGGTGTGTGTTAGGAGAGGGGCATACAAATGTGAGCCACAAAATTACATACATTAATTAATTTACATATTAATGTGAATGTAAGTACAGAGAGTAAGCAAAGGTTATGTAACCAAAAGAGCTGAATCAGATAATTTTAATTAAAACATTGTAATTTTTATGGATTTTTATGTTATTATTTGTTAGCGTTTTAATAGTTGTGATTTGCTAGACTTCTCATCCTAAATACATATTCACTCTTACATTCACTTTCATAACTTTATATTATTTTTCTTAAAGGGATCCCTCTAAAACTTGGATCAACCCCTGCAAGACACAGAAAAGTCGACAGTGTCCTTCCTACTGCAAGATTTTCCAAGGGGCGTGGCTGCAGGGAAAGCTCTAAGCAGGGCTCGCAAACTGTGGTCCCCAGACTGGCAGCATCAGCCTCACCTGGAACCTTGTTAGCCATGCAGATTCTCAGGTCTCACCCCAGACCTCCTGAGTCATGAACTGTGGGGTGTGGCCCAGCAATCTGTGTTTTCACAGACACTCCAGGTGTATTGGAGGCACTCTGAAGTCTGCACACCATTGGCTCTCAGGGAATCTATTTCCAGATCCTCAAGGTAAAAATATGCATTTGTATTGATCCTTTCACCTAAAATCGATCAGCCTGAGACCTGACCTATGATCTACCAGTTCTCAACGCCCACAATCCCCTCTTCTACTTTATCAGAGGGCACGCCTCTCACAGACCCAGAATCTCACCACTCTGGTTGCACAGCCAGGGCGAGTTTTTATTCTGGGGCACCAAAGGGTTCGTGTGAAATATTTTTCATGTAATAACCTGCCTTTTCCCTTCCCTCCTTGTTGGCAAACAGTGTCTTGCTCCAGAGGTTGTCTCCATACGTTCCATTCCTGCAGCAAACTACAGCGCGACTTCCTGCCAGCATCTCTCCGTCCTAGAACGCGGAAGGGAGATGGCTATTACTGGACCTGCATTACCACATCTATTAGGACTGAAAAATGAAATCAGACATTTCCGGTGAGCAAATAAGCCTGATAGGGCCAATTAACTTGAAAACAAGGATCAGCTTAGCCAATTATGTTAAATGATGGATACATTTTTCTAAATTGAATAAGTCTACAGCTTCAAGGTTTTGATGCAAACATATTTAAGGGAGGTCATAAGATAAAGGCACTTATTTTTTAAAATGTATTATCAGAGATAATGTTGCATTTAACAATATTTTAAAATTTCCCAGCACTTTTGAGTATTTCAGGTTACACAAGGTGCCTCTAAATTGAAAAATAACAGGTACAAAGAATAATCATTTGACAAATCTTGGAAGGCCTTTCTGGAATACATACCAGAAAGTACAAAAGTGAATGACTCTAATAACTGAATAACAAATCTTTTTGCAAGTCAGTGGTTTCCAATTCTTTGCTTGCAACAAAATTGAAAGAGAGCCCAATTTATTTGTCAGCAAATGGATTCTAAAAATTAAGTTCTGATCATAAACTACTGGGTAATTTTTGGCATATTGCTAAGTTCAAAGAATTAAGATATCTATAGCTATAGATATTTATATTTAATAGCTATAAAAACTCTTTGTACTTCTATCCACTTACTTATGTGAATGAGGTTACATCTATAAAAATGAAAAACAGGATGATAATTGATTCTAAAGCCCGTCTCATTCTGGCAATAAGTACTGTTCATCCAGAGACATACAATTCAATTAGAGAGAGAGAAAAAAACACACAAACAGTTATTTAATAAAACGAAATTTTTCCAAAAGAATTTTACCTTTCTAATAATTAGCAAAATACATATTTATGCTATTTATATAGTAATTGTAATGTTAGTTCAATCCTGAAGAAATGTTTTAATACTTAGAGTTTTATGATCACAGAAAATTGGTTAGACCTTCTATTTGTCAAAATGTGTATGTTTTTGTGGCACAGTTTGATTGGGTGGGCAGCAAAACTTTAAAGGACTGAAATATATTAAATCCGTATAAAATTCTGTGGTGAAAAAGGAATAAAGAAGAACTTGTTTGAAAGTACTTTTAAACAGATGATGGTAGGTAACAAATTGCAATGGTTTTTAGATTTAAATAAATATACTTGAGAGTAACTTTCAGTTTCATTTTAAAATGTCCTTATTTACCCACAAAATCAGTTTAGGGTGGCCCAGATGGGTTTTCCAGCAATGGAAGCCGGCTCTTGGCTCCCTTTTGGTTTTCTCACTAAGCAGGTGTCAAGCTTTTCAAATAAGTGGGCAGTTTTCTCCAAGAATTTGATCAGCCTGCCACAAGATGCCCTTCGTCCTGCTCCCTTCAGAGTAGAGCTTCCTCATGTCCCCCATGATGCAAGAAATCCCTGCCTTGGAAAGGTGGATATTTGAGGAGGACCAAGCTCTTCAAAGAGGGCATTTCTGTTGTGTGGAAGCCACGTGGACCCCAAACTGGCCCCCCTCCCTCCTTCCCACATCCCCACACAGGCACGGAGATTATTCTGAGTTGTGGGGAAAGCCTCTGGCCCAGGCCTCTCCGAGCCAGTCCCAGTTCTTATCCCTCCCTGGGGTCCCTGTTTAAAGACTGTAGGGCTGGATTTCCCTGGTGGCACCGTGATTAAGAATCCGCCTGCCAATGCAGGGGACACAGGTTCGATCCCTTGTCTGGGAAGATCCCACATGCCACGGAGCAACTAAGCCCCTGTGCCACAACTATTGAGCCTGCGCTCTAGAGCCCATGAGCCACAGCTACTGAAGCCCACGTGCCTCAACTACTGAAGCCTGCGAGCCACAACTACTGAGCCTGCATGCCGTAGAGCCCGCACACTACAACTACTGAGCCCACACGCCGCAACTACTGAAGCCCGCATGCTCTAGGGCCTGCGTACTGCAGCTACTGAACCCACATGCCGCAACTACTGAAGCCCACGCACCTAGAGCCTGTGCTCCACAACAAGAGAAGCCACCGCAATGAGAAGCCCGTGCACCAAAACGAAGGGTAGTCCCTGCTCGCCGCAACTAGAGAAAGTCTGCGTGCAGCGACGAAGACCCAACGCAGCCAAAAAATAACTTAATTAATTAAAAAAAAAAGACCGTAGGGCTTGTCCTGGGTATCAAATCCAATTTGGCCATGATTAAAGGAAACACACACACGGGGCCTGCCGTGTGCCAGGTGCCACGTTAAGCACTTTACACGTAATGATCCACTCAACCCACTCTGTGCATATGGGCTGTTATCACCATCCCATGTAATGGATGGGAAAACTGAAAATGGATGGTGTAACTGTGTAACTTGGCACAAAGCTCATCAGTGGCAGAGCTAGGACTTACCCCAGAGAGCGTGGATCCGGAGTCCCTACCCTCACCCCGGCACCCTCCAGCGGTGCCCACACAGGATGCTCCAGGCCACTCGCCCCACAGCTGACCGAGGGCTCCAGCTACCAGGGCTCTGCATCTTGGAGAGGGAAGGCGGGGCTGAGGCGTGATCTATGGCTCTTCAGCTGTCCGCTGGCACACTGCGCCTGCTTGGACTTGAAGTCAAGAGGATTACAAACCCATGGGACTTCATACACACACTCACCCTGCCTTACAGTGGCATGTGTCCTGAGATCAGCAGGTGCTTCCAAACTCGGGACTGCCCTTCACCCTGTTGCAATTCAGGGTTTTTATAAAGCCCCATCAAAATTGCAGTGACACAGAGCTGGGACACCAGGATGTCACAGGGGCAGAATCAGCAATCTCCTTCAAGATCCCATCAAGATTCAGGCAGCAGTTGGCACGGAGGCCGTCCCTCTGAAACCCTCCTGGGTCGTGCTTCCCCTGGACTATTAATCCCATCTTAACCTGTAAAAAGTTAGGAGAAAGGAACTGCCTTGCTTAAGATAACACCAAGAATTGCTTCCAGGCTCTAGAGAGACTCAGGTAAATGGCAGCAAGAATTGAGAGTGAGTCAGGCCTGGGAGAAAGGAGGCTAAGGTGAAGAGGGTAGGGATGGGACAAAGGTCATTAAACATGGCTCTGACCCATACGTGAAGGACGGTTAAATGAAGGTATGACAGACAAGCCTGAAGTGGTATTACTCAGGGCTTAGCTGTAAAAAAACAAAATAAAGTTTTTATTCATCCTGTTTTATAGACTCTGCTCCCCTGTTTATCCTCTATATAACGTGTATGTGTGAGTATATAAAGGAGGAACAAAATGACAACTCAAAAAAAAAAGAATCTTTTAATAAAAATTACTCATAAAAATCCTAATAAATTTCAAAGAGCAAGATATTTCTTAGTACATTTATAAAAGAACATTTGGTCCTTTTACAAAAAGCTCCCTTTTAATTTAAATACATTTCTTATTTACAGATTAAACATAAAATATCATCTATAGTTGCAAAGCATATTGCACGTTACAGAGAGAAGCATTTGTATATTTCAATAGGTTTTCCCAGAGTTTCCAACTCTAGATTTTTGTGTGTGTGTAAAAACATATTTATCTTTCTTGTGCATAATAAATAAAAATGCAGCCTGTGTTTTGCTATTTAAAACTAAAACAAAATACCTTTAAAAATATTATTTCTCTGCCTCTCAGTAAGAGGGAAGGGGGGTAACAAATCAGGAAGGTCCACAGGTACTTAACATCCTCGCCAGATTCACATGTAAATTCAAGTGGGAACCGCACCCCTGAGCCCTGCAAAACCTGGGGACACACAGCCCAGCCGACTCACCTTCTCACCTTCACAAGAGTCCCTGCCCTGCAGGAACAGGCACTAGGGAAGGAGCTGGATGTCTGGGAATGGAAAAGGAAAGAAAGATCAGGACTTCTTTTTTTCTGAAGTCCCTGCTCAGCCACTCCAGGGCTGGGGCGATCATCCGGCCCGACCCGGTCGCCAGCATTGAATTTGCAGTCGGCAAAAAGAAAGACCGCTAGAAAAAAAGAATTTCTGATGTTTTGTCTACAAAATCCAAAGTGAAGGATTACAGTTTGTAATTTCCAGTAAACTGAAAAAGAAAATAGCTGAGAGGGCTGTTTTTCTTTGGTGGAGGACACAGCAGGGAGGCGAGAGAGGAATCAAGCTGAGACCCTCAGATTGCACGTACCCAGCCAGGGAGCTAATTTCCATCTGCACAGACACCATCCTGGCGCATAAACACACAGAAAACTACTGAACTGGTGTGCACACGCCCCACGATCCAGGACAGCCTCAGAACCTGGGGATTCAGCCGCACAGAGCAGTCACACAGAGCCAGTTCTGACAGAAGATCTGGAAGTTCTGAAGGGAAGATCTGAACATGGAAGCCGGACTTCCACCAAGGCCAGGACAATGGGAGAGCTAGCAAACACTTCCTTCGTCACCTCCTCCTCCGGGACATGGAGTTCCTCAGTCACAGCATCTCAGCCAGCGAGGCCTGCCCTGGAACAACTGAGAACTCTGTGGTGGGAGGTGTAGACTCCACCCACAAAGGTAGCTATAAGGCAGCTTCCCACAAAGGTTTAGCAAAACCACTCTCATTGTGTGAACCAAAGCGGAGTCTAGACACTAGCTACACACAGGAACGCAAGGATGGAGCACGCTGTCAGCTGTTCCAAAGCATGGAATGTCTGGAATCAGGTTGCTCCTAGGGCAAATCACAGGGAATTTCCCTGACGCTCCCCCCCTCAGCCCTCGCCTTCCTGATCTCTCACGACACAGAACAGAAGAAACAGCAAAGACCCTGAAGGATATATCACAACTGTTGACAGTCTGACCTTCAAAGAGAAAGCAAGTCTTGAACGTGGCTCGAAGGACCTTCTCTGTAACTAGCCACGAGACGGGCATTCTGGCATCTAGTCACTGCCTACATGGCATCCAATTTTAGACTGGGCAGTCTGGAAGCTCAGCAAGCAGGGTGAGAATGGGTCGCTCACCCTCAGACTCAAAACTGGTACCAGTCCAGTGCCTGGAAGCCAAGAAGGTCTGAGACTTAATACAAAACATGTCTCAGGTCAGCCTGTAGCCGTGAGGTGCCTCTGTGGCACTCAGGCCCAGGCCCCTGTTCCAGAGAGGGAGGGAGATGGGGTACCTAAGCCCAGAGGAGGGGGCACGTTGGGGTGCGATAACATAACAGCGTGATCACAAAGGGCCCACTTTCTTCCCTGAGGTGCCTCGTTCTCCCAAACAGCTCATTTATAGTCCCACCTTGGTTCACCTGGAGAAAAGGTGCAGCGAGGCTCATGCACGTGTGTGTATTTAAAAGGGGATATTTTGGTTTCACTGAGGCAATGAGAATATTTTAAATATATATAGTATTCTCAAAGAAGATTTTCTGTTCAGTAGATGAGACAATGTTGATCAACAGAATGCTTCTGAAATGAAGAAAAAATGTAAAATAGAAGCATTTGATTCTTTTTTTCCTTTAAAACATTTGCACAGTAAATGTTTAAAAGACAGAGGTGGCATTTATTACTGAAAATCACTCTTCTAAAAACCTCAAAGAACTGAATTAAATATCCATTTTAAAAACAGCAACACTTATATTTTCAAGAAGAATAAAATTCTTCCCTTTTGACTGAAAATGCAATGGCTTACACAGCATTCCTTTCTAGCTTTAAAAAGACTAAAATAAAATCATTTGAAATATCCTAGCAGTGACGGGTGAGCCACATGACAGGTGAAATTGGAGGTTTTTAAGAGACTTCCTACCCTTTCTATTGAGGTTCATTTCCACCTCTGACGTTACAGGGAAGCCAAAGCTCAGGGTTCAAACCCACCTCTGCTTTCTCTGAGCCCTCTGCACAAGTTCAAAGAGACACAGTTCCGTGCTCACTAAGGAAATAATACCAACAAAGAAAAAAGGCGTTTTAGCACAACTTCCTCTTTATACATGCTTGCTTAAAATATCAGGTTGAAAGGCAAGGACTGGCCAAGAAGTTTCCAGAACCTACCTGATATCCATCCCATGCCCCTTTCGCTGTGGTCACACCATGCAGCAATACAAAACAAGGCTGTTAAAATCATAGCAGCAGCTGTGACATCCAGTGGCCCAAACCTAAAGAGTATAAGGCACTCATCAAAAGCCTGCATTACACAGAGAAACGGCTCAAGGATGCCAGAAAGTTATCTGATCATGTCTTTCTCCCTGACTTAGTTGATTGGCACTAGACACAGGAAACAAAAACGAAACAATTCCAACCCAAACATGGTCGGAACTGATAATCCTTGGTTAGTAAATAGAAGACAGATGAAAGCTCAGATGATCATAGGTATTTTTCTCTCCCTTAAAAGGCACCTGGTTCTGAAACTATGGGAGATCCTCAGGTGAGTTCACAATAAATGTAGAACACCATCCAAAAGATCTACCTGTTAAGCTCTTAAACTGTGAGGTGACAACTTAAGAGACTGCCTATTAGAATTCAGATAAATTCGTGAGCAAATAATCTGTAACACCGGGACGACTGCATGGGGCGCAAATGCATAACTGGATGATTTTTCCCCATGTGACCGACAATCGTGGGTGGAGACCTGGGAGACAGCCCAATTATCCAATAAGAGAGAGAGGATGACAAAATGCAGTACATAGGGATGTCAGGGGAACCGCAGGCCCTGTTGCACAGAAATTCATTCACAATCCTCTGGCAGAGAGGTCGCCAGGCTGCAGTCACGCAAGCGCCGGCAGAGAAGACTCGACGGATTCCGAAGTAGGAAGGTCTGAAGATCCAGCCAAAGAGGCCCATCCACGGTGCACAGTAACATCAGCACGTCCTAAGAAGCCAACTTCTAAGTACCTTCTCACTTCAAAGTATATCCTTAAGACAAACAGGGCATTTTATTGAACAGAAGAGAAACGCTAAAGTATCCAAGAATCTACCGGATGTGGCTGGGGAGCTGCACAGAGATTCCGACACCATCGTGGACAGCCAGACTCCTATCCTCCTCCACTTCGGACTGGGTCTCGGCCTGGCCTGGGTTCAGCTGTTTGAGGTCCAGTTTCAGATGAGGCCACACAGGGGAGAGCAGATCAAATCAAGCCAACCATCTGGTCAATCTGTCGCATGTAGACGCTCTTTAAGGGCAGGGAATATCGCCTCTCGTCAGGAACACGATTGCACTAGAAAGAAAATAAATGAGGGACAATGTGAAGTTTGAGTGAAGACGCCATGTGTTAATTCCTCAGATGTGACTGGATGACCTCCCCTGGGGTTTCTCATGCTGGCACTGTCAACATCTGGGGCCTGTCCCGTGCACTGCAGGATGGTCGACGGCATCCCTGGGCTCCCCCGCTATACGCCCCCCGCCCCTAAGCCCCGGCTGTGACAACCGAGATTGTCTCCAGACATCGCCCAATGTCCCCTTGAGGAGCAAAGTCACCTCCAGTTGAGGACCACTGACGTAATTTAATTTCCTCACTTCACAGGTGAAGAAATGGAAACCCAGGGAGGCTAAAAGACACGCAGCCACGTGAAGAGGGGCCCGGACTAAAGCCTGCGTGCCTTGGGCCCTTAATCCGCCCAGAATCGCAAAAAGTGTTTTAGCTGCTTGAAAATACTGTTGTTTTTCTGAGTCTATTGCTCTTCTCATCCACAGCTAAAACCTAAATGCTTAAGAGTGTTATTTATTTACTTATTTTTTTAAATTAAAGGCTTTTTTTCTTTTCTCTCTGTCAAAGGGGATTTAAGTGTGAGAACCAAACATGCTGTCTGGAAAGTTTCCACATACATTCATGCTCTTCCTCAAAGAAACATTTTCTCGCTGCTCTATACTTGAACTCACACGCCCTGCTCCTCATCTTTGCAAGATCCAGACTGACAGGTTCTCCAGTTGGTCCCAACGCCCCCCACTCGTGTTTTCTGTAGGTGCTGTGCCTTCTGCCAGAACATCCCTCCTGGGAAGCTCCCCCTCATCATTCCAGGAGCTACTGAGAGGCAACCTCCTGAGTGAAGCCCTCCTGTTTTCCTGGCAGAATAATTCCTCCCTCTTGGGTGTTTCAACAGCACTTCACACAGCCTCCTACTGACAAGCACCTGGGGGGATCCGGTCTCTACACTGGGCCCTGGGCCCATCCAGCACCAGGACCCCTCTGACCGGCCTGCATCCCCGGTGCCCAGCACAACGGAATCGGGTCTATCAGATGAGTGTCTCCTTCAGTACAAATGCGGGCTCCACCATGCAGCTCCACCGTGTGACCTGACCCTCTCTGTGCCTCCCTTTTTCTGTCTGTGAAGTAGGGATATTACAGTACCTACCCCTCACAGGGCTGCTATGAGAAGTTAACATACTTAAGCATTTAGCACAGTGCTTAGCATGTGGTAAGCTCTATAAATAAATGTTGGCTATGATTATTCTCTCTCCTTCTAACTGTTTTTCCCTTTCCTCTCAATCACGCTTTGTTCGCTTCATCTACACTCCATGGCCTAATATAAATTTCAGGGTCTTATCTATAGCTACAGAAATGGCCTCTTTCTGAAACTCTTCTCAAATTACCCAACCCGAGTGTGCCATGAATATTCCGTCAGGAACTCTGGATGATAACGTGATGAGTCGTGTTTTCTCTTCCTCCAATTGCAAACCACCCCTGGAGAAAGCAACTTACATTGGAGCTGGAGTTGATGACTTTTATCTCATGAGGTCTAGGCCTGTGCCCGGACTTTCCCACTTGGTCCTGCCCTCCCTCTTCAGAAAAGAACTCCTTCCAGGGTGACTCCCGAAGATGTTCATCCACAGATATAATGTGTCCCTCAGTTGTAAACATGTATCTGGTTCCAGATTTGTGTACTGGATTCTCCTCATCAAAGAGCTAGTAGAAAAAAGAAAAGAAAACAGATACAATTGTAGCAGGTTTGGAACCAACTCATAGGGCGGCTGAGTTCAGACTACTTAGGGACAAGAACCTGCTTGGCTCTCAGGCCAACTCAGGCTGCGGGGCGGAATCCCCAGCTGTGTTGAAACTCAGACGCCTGGACTTCCCCAATCCTGCCCAGACCTAGAGATTAGAAAGCCCGGGCTAAGACCCAAGCGCCACTAATCTGTAAAAGCCCTAGATGCCCCCACGCTCTCCGGAGAGTTCCGGCGCTGGAATCCTGGAACTACCCTCAGCTCACACACACCTAGGCCCGAAACTGGAAAAGCCTGGAGAGAAGGAGGTCCGTGGTTTATCCTTCACCAGGTCCCCAGGGCCTGACACACGTGCCACCGCGTGGCGCACTCCTGCGTGGGCTCTGAGGGCACAGGGCACCCCAGGCAGTCCTTCCTCCAGCAGCGGGCGTGGGGGGTGGAGGAGGGCGCAGCAAGGGCATCTAGAGAGAACCTCTAACCCAGGCGTGCGGTAAACGATGCATGAGGAAGAACGCAGAACTCTCAGAGACGGAGGAAACCTCACAGGCACCTCGGGTATTTTACAAACGAGGAAGAACACTCGGCACAGCTGCTGTGTGTTCACACGGCTCCCAGGAGGAGAACTGGGTCGGCCCGGGTCCTCCCCCTCTGCCACCCCCCCGACCCTGAGTTCTTTCCCCAGGAACACCCTGGGGGTCTCCTCCATTCATTCGCCCCAGAACTGGCCCCGTGAACACCCCGGACCCCACGGCTGCCGGGCGGGATGCCCGCCAGGCTCTCGGCAGCCGACCTGACCGGCCGCACTGCGCGGTGTGGGAGACCTCGGCGCCCACAGGACCCGGTGGCGGGACCACGCGGCCAGCGGGCGGGCACACCTCCTCTGCCTGCCACGAGAAGTGACGCCAGCAGCACCAGCAGCAGCGTCGTCTGAGGGGAACAGACCGGGGCTTCCGAAACCCGGCTTTGTGCAGGACCATTAGAGGCACTTGTCAACATTACAGGCTCCTGAGCCTGCTTCTGAAGACTCCCATTCAACATGGCTGTTATCTTAACAGTGTGACTCCAATCCAGCCGACGCCGGGGCTCGGGGACCACTGAACTAGATAAAACAAACCTATCACTACTGATGGATATCTGGATCTCGGCCTAAGTTCTCCACGCTGTTTCCCCACCAGGAAATCCCGACCCTCTGAGCCCTGAGAAAGTATTCTTTTGCGTGTAGCCGTACGAGCCAGTGACAGAGGGGAGGAGAGCGGCCGGGTGCACGACGCAGATGCCATGCGCGCCCGTGGCCACGCAGCCAAGTGGAAAGAGCACCGGACGAGGAATGGGGCCCAGGGCTCAAGCCTCGGCTCTGCCACGTCGTCAGCCCGAGAAGCCCGGCCAGTCGCCTGAGGGGAAGAATGAACACCGACTAGATGATCCCGAAGGCTCCTTCCAGGTCCAAAAATTCAGTCTCTCCCTAAACACGCGAGGATGTGTGTACGGACAGAGAGCCGGCCGGGCTATGGGTCTCACCGAGAGCGCCCAGGTCAGGGGAAGTAAGAGCTGAGGCTCTGCGGTCTTCCTCAGGGAAGCCTCGTGACCTCCACGCTAACAAGGGTCCCCCAGGAACCGTCACCTGTGCTTCACGCAACGTGCAACCCGAAGTGTGTCTGTGTGTGCACTCGGCAGTGCCTCCTCTACGAGGTCAGGAACCACGGAGCAGACAGCGACGTGCCTCTGCTCCGACAGTGCCGCGCCCCCGGGCCAGCGAGACGTCCGGCCTGGGGCAGCGCCTGGCGGTGTATGTTAGATGGAAGGCAGAGGAGTGCCTGCTGTCAGCAGGATGGAGCCCTTCCTGGGTTATTCTTACCACACACATACCAGATACAAGTATTTACAGGTCTCACTGAGGAAGAAGCTCTCCATCCGGTCCTCTTTGGATTTGTCGATGACGTGATGCAGCGTAGCGTAGCCACACCTGCGAAACAATCATCCAGTGAGTCCCACCTCTGCTCCTTCCCACCTGCTTATTAATCTAAGAGGCAGAAGTAGCCTATTAACAGAACAACCAAGGGATCAAACACCACGTGAGAAACAAATTAGGGCAGGTTTAAGGGCTGTCCTTTTTCAGCCTAGATGGTCTACAAACTTCATTAAAAAGTGGTCTGGCTGCCGAATCATCAGCTTAATGGTAGCGGAAGGGGGATGGGGGCGGAGGAGAGTATTTGCCAAAAGCATAACAGGACACCAAGAAAATGACTGGCAACAAACTCAAAAGGACTGATTTAAATTTTGTGTCCCAGTACTTGTATAGACTGACTAACCATTTGATAGTCTAAGACAGTATTTTGTAAGAAAATACTCATGATATTATAGCTAAGTAAAAAAAGCACATCGCAAAACTGAAATAGAGTTTTTATACATATACGTATATACACACATTATATATTTATATATAAATATATAAAAGAATATAAAACTATACACTTAAATGTTGATGGTAGTTATCTCTGCACATGGAGATTACAGTGATAATATTCTACCTCTGTATTTTCTATATTCCCTAAACTTTTTAGTATATATATTATTTGTATAACAGGGGAAATAAGTTACTTAAAAAGAGCTCATAGAGTCTGCTGGAACCCTACAAGAATAAAGGTGAAAAAACATTTCTAATTCCCACTATAATGGGCAGGTTCTACTACACAAGAAGTAAGCAATTTCCCTACAAAATTAACATTAATGACCTGTTCTAAAAAGTAAAGTGCAAAATAGAGTAATATCACCTCAGCACAACTCAAAAGAAATCAGAAGTGGCCAACAGAAAAAGGAAGGAACTTAGAAAACTAACTTGACTTTTGTGTGCTTTTCCAGACTCTGCAGAATGTCCATTCCTACATGGAGGTAGAAGGGATTCCTGGTTGCCTAGAGAGAACACGAGAGAATGTGATCCAGCGGGGGCCTGGAAGACATGCCGTCAACACACATGGCGGTGACTGCAGGACGGTCCCGCGGAGGTGAGTCACCGTCCCAAGGAAGGCACGGGCCAGTTCACTTTATCCTGAAGGGTCGTGAATGTTACAGGATTAAGGTGTTCTGTCAGTTCACATCAAAGCGCACCTCCAACCTGCTTAACTTGAATGGGGGGGCGAGAAGATCTGCCCCAGGGCAGATCAACTCCCTGCCTTTGGCTCTCCTGATCCCCATCATGAGGAGAAATGAAACAACGCCTCACTGACAGTCCCATATCTGAGAACAAATCCTGTTTCTGTGTTGCCTCGGAACTCGCTAGAAACTTAAACTGCAAGCACAGGGAAACAGGACTTTGCCCCCGTTCCATCCACAGCACCGTGAGGAGGGCCAGGGGACAAGAAGACTCTCCAAGTATCTAAAGAGGCCTCCACATGCTGTGCTCTCTAATCACCCTAGGAACTCAGTCCCTGGCTTGCTTCCTCTTCTGTCACATGCTCATAGATGGTTTTGTTAGGGGAAAAAAAAAATTCTCTGGGAAGAGGAGACTTTTATCCCAAAACTAGTTTGAAAGTTGGGGATCACCTATAATTCGTGCCCAGCGCCAACAGCGCAGCAGCAAAAGCAAACGACCACAGGGTCAGCTGCTTCTGGATTAAGAGATCACAGGGCACCGCTTCAGAAGGCAAGGCTATAAAGCCGAAGATCTCTCTGGATTCTAAGAAAGTAGTCAATATGAGGAAGAAGCTGCAAGAAGAAAGAAGCAGTGACGGAAACAAAGAGGCACAAACCCAAAGGCAACAGACCTAAGCTTAAGAGGAGAACTCAGCCAGCACCCGAGTCTGTCACCCTCGGAGCGTGAGTGGCCGGACTCTACCCTGGGATCTGGGATCCGGGAGGCAAAATCAGAGGCTACCTCCCCACCCCTGAGAGCTTACGTACAACTCACAAGGTCTCTCTACACCTGAGGTCAGTTACCAGTTGCACAGGATTTCTCCCTTTTTCAGAAGCAAATGGCAAGGATTCGGTGCTAAAAAAAATTATGGAATAAATCTAAACTACTAATCCTACTACCAGAGCTCATCAGATCTCCTCGCGAGGGCCTGCCCACTACACGCGTCTGCCGAACGCACGGAGGGCCAGCTTCTTGGAAAGTGAGCAGCTCGTGCTGCTGAATTTGCGAATGGCTGACAGCTCTCGATGTGTATATATGTATGGCACGCACAGAGGTATAAATATCAGCCTTAAACCGTCGGGGAGAAGACTCTTCACAGTTAAAGTGACATTTCCTCTGGCATTCAAGTAATTTCACAAAAGAGGAACACTGTATGTTTTTTTGAAGGATTAAACAAAAGTAGGCACTCAGACAATCCCAGATGATTCCCTTTCCAACTAAGAAAAATAATTTTTCTATCTGAATACTTTACACAGACCAGGGTTCCACAGTACATGAGGACAGAAATGCATCCCCCAACAAGAGTTCTTTGGTCAAATAAATTTGGAAAACAGAGAGTACCAAATCTTCCTCTTGACTGAAGGATGTGAGAAACAAGCCCTGCAGTAAAGATACAAGTCAGCTTTGCAGAATGTAGGGCAAACGCGTACATGACCGCAGACGTCTTCCCCGTCCCGTGCAACCAGGACAGACACTGAGCGCTAACAAGGGTCTGGGCCGGCGGTCACTCTAACGGTCGCTATGAAACAACACAATTCCCCACCTGTCAGCAAGTGTTCCCTACGAACCAACTGCTACAGGTCTTCCCAGCATTTCAACACAAACTACTGCTCAACAAACTCCAGTACCTGGTAGAGGAGATACGTGGACTCCACCAGCTCGGGTCTCAGCGGGTAGAAGAACACGTCGGGGGCCTGCAGCTGCCAGTTGTACCTCTCGGGGAGGGCCCCGTAGCGCTTCCATATGGCGTAGTAGAAGGCGTGCAGGCAGATGGCGTCTTCCACGTCTCCTATCAGAACCTACAGGGAAGGCGCAGGTCACCAGGCTAAGTCACTGTTCTCAGACTGGCAAGACGTGACACAGGCCCTGGGCTCCCCCCTCCCCCCACTGGTCATCTGACCTACAAACGTGGCTGGAGACAAAACCAACCCAAAAGGAGCATCCCAGACAGACCCCCCCACCCCTCATCTGGCCATCAATGCCAAAGCCCTGAGAAATGCATAGGACAAGAGGCTAGCTGTACTCATGAACGAAGAACAGACAACTGAGACATGAACCATCCAAAAATCACACGCCGTTACTCTTCTGGCATGGCTTTGCACTGACTTAGTGTGCAGTAATTTCCAAAGAGAATGATGGGGACGTACTGTGCTATTCACTTCCCAAATCTGAAGGAGCCAGAGAATGTTCTGGTACCATAAAAAGAAAACAGAGGGGGGAAAAAAGCCCTTTCCAATGACTGCTTTTTCTTAGCAAACAGGATTGCGAAATACCTGCAGTCCTGGGAAGAACGCCTGCAGAGAGTCAATCCACGTGTTCATCAGCTGCCCGCTGAACATGTTCACGTTGACGTAGAGGGGCGGGTCCCCTTCTCCCTCGTTACAGGCTTCCCGACTGAGGAGCCAAGCAGAGCGGTCAAAGGGGAAGAAAGAGAAACAGCTCCAGCTCTGTTCTCCCAGCAGCCCCTGGCAGCTTCACTTAAATGGAATCAACATATTAACCTTTTCTCCTAACTCATTCTTTAAACCTTTGGAGACAGATTGCCTCTACCTCTCAATACAAGACTCTAGCATAAGATGACACTTACCAAAGGATAAAAGTTCTAAACTCAGCCATGGTAACACGTTGGGATTTCACTGCATTTTGCAGAAAGCACTTTGACAATCAGGTTTGAGAAATACTTCCACGTAATTTGGTATATAGCATGGGTCAGTTTTGACCTGAGTGGGGAAGTCTGGTTATTTCTGCACAAAAAAAGAGTCTCTTCTCTAATAAAATCCTATACCATGGGCCTGGAGGAACACCTCAGAGCAAGAAGCTCCGGGATTACTACTAATTTAGTAAATTTACGTGCTTTAAAAATTGAAAAGGACTGAACTCTGGCCAAACAGCCTCTTATTAAAACACATCACTTGAATGATCCTACAACAGCTAGGGTAGAAATGGGCAGGCAACTCAGTAGCTATCACTTGCACTGACCACTTAACACACACATGTGCACAAGGGAAGACCCAGGGAAGACAGAGGCGGCACCAGGGTCGAAGCCGCTGCAGCTTCGAATGGCACTTCTCTTCTGCCATCCTGAATGCACAACTGACAAGCGGGGAACAAAGCTGTTTTAAACAAACACAGAGGGGGAAAGAAAGGTGGTAACTACCCTTTCTCTCATCAAGTATAAAGACCAATCCCAACTTCTTTAGAAAGTGAAAGAACCAAAACAACTGTGCCGCATTACAGCTCTATGTGCAAATAAAACCAGCGAAACAGAGGGATGTGTCACTCCTTGCGGCAGCCAGTCTCCAGGTGGCCCCCAGTGACCCCTGCCTCCTGGCTGTCACACCCTTGTGCAGTACCCTCACAGACTACATCAGCCCTGGTCTGTGTGACCAACAGCGCCCGGCAGAAGTGCTGGTTGTCATTCTGAGATTAGGGCATAAAGGCATATGGCTTCCATTCTGGTGGCTCTCTTTCCTTCTCTCTCAGATCACTCATTCTGGGGAAGCCAGCTGCCATGAGCTGCCTACAAAGAGGCCCATATGGCAAGGAACTGACACCTCCAGCCACAGCACGTGAAGAACTGAAGCCTGGGAGGGGACCCTCCAGCCCTGACTGCGCCGTGACAAGGCTGCAGCCCCTACCAGTAGCTTGTGGATGACCTCGTGAGAGCCCCTGGACCAGCCCAGCTGCTCCTGGCTTCCTGACCCTCAGAAAATGGGTGAGATAATGTTTGCTGTTTTAAGCCACTAGGTTTCAGGGTAATTTGTTACGCAGCAGTAAATAGCTAATATACCTCTTCACCACCCCCTCAAATGACTAACAAACAACTAGGAGGCAGTAAAATGAGGGCAGAGACCAAAAGACCCTGTGAATCTATGTTGAGAAAAATACGAGCATTTCACAATACATTCTATTTGCTCGACGGGACAGTAAGAGAGATGGTGAGGAGACATACCCTCTTCTTAAGTAGTTCTGAATACTCTTATATGCAGCATTAAACATTTCTAGGTCTTCTTTTTCTCCAAAGAGAATGTAAGATTTCAAGAGGTATTCATAGAAGGAGTCCAGTCCGGCACCCAAGCCACTCTGCTTTCCGACCCAATGGCCCGTCTGAATGTTCACAACATTGCCTGTGAAAACAAGCAAGCTCGTCAGGGCCCAGGTGGCGGGCAGGGGGACCTCCTACTTCAGCCCCTCTGCTCCTCAGCACCTTCGTCCCTCACAGGAAAGAGGAGGGATGAATGCGTGGCCCTCACGTCTTTATCGGTCCTATCAGCAGCATGGGTGGCACGAGCTTCCTGAGCATACAGTGTTTCAACACGGACACAAAAATGGGGAAAACATTTAATGCACAAGAAAAATAGGTTTGTCGTGTTGCTTTTCCAGATTGACAATGCATTTCAAAAGCCTAAAGGGTGTTGTTCATCAGAGAATGATGAATTATATAATTTACATTACCTGTAAAATGGAAAAAAAAAAAGAAAAACAAAAAT
This sequence comes from Balaenoptera physalus, assembly GCF_965194825.1. NCBI lineage: Eukaryota > Metazoa > Chordata > Mammalia > Artiodactyla > Balaenopteridae > Balaenoptera > Balaenoptera physalus. The sequence goes on along the minus strand of NC_138896.1, from coordinate 99,720,167 downwards.
AATCCAAACGTCCAACATCAGAAGAGTTAATGGACTGTCATATAGATTTTAAAGACAATAACTGTGAAAACAAGATAACTTGAAACCACCTGCATGATTTGCCAAATGAAAGGCAGAATAAAAATATCTATATTATAATTTGAAAGTATATAAAAGTTGCACATGACAGGCTGCAAGGGCCTATGGAAAATTTTAAAGTTGACAGTTTGGGGTGACACTGGTAATGGGGTGACGGGGCAACTATTTTGTTTCTACTGTTATTGTTAAATACAACAAATTTGTAAATGAATTGAAGAACTTAAGGAAGAGTAATCGAAGATCACTTCTAAAAAGCAGCACTTTTGCAATGACACTCTAGGCTCCAGGACCACCAATCCAGCTCCTTCCCGATGACAAAAAGAAAATATTTCTCAAAATTAGATAGTTACAAGAGGCAAACAACCTATTTTAAAATAACATCTTGAGCTAGTAAAATACTGATAATCATTGAAGATAAATAAGGAGTACATAGGGGTTCATTATTCATTATACTTTTTCCTACTTTGATATGTTTGAAATTTTCCGTAATAATTTTTTAATAACATCTTGATCAAAATTCTCAAGGGTAAAAAATAAAATCTAATACAGGTTTAATCTGGGCTTTTAACCTACTACCACATGCCGAGATTTTTTAAAAGGAGAAAGTCACTCTACCAGTTAACTCTAACTTCCTATCTTTGGAACCTTATACTGAAGCAATATAATCTGCCTCCGAGGCAGTTCTTTTTATAGCATTTAACAATTACTTTCAAGTGGAATATGCCAAGGGATTCAGATCAGAAGGGAGCCCTCAAATAGGAAGAGCATTATTCTGTCCCATCAACCTTCCAGCCTCCCTCTAAGTGAAAAGTCACACGGAGAAATCAGATGTGGCAGACACCGAGGGAGGGCCCTTCCCTCTGAGTTGTCAATTTTCAGGTTCAATAGTACAAGGAAGAAGGAGTGGAAAGGAGGGAGAGCCCCAGAGAAGAGGAAAGGAAAGGGGGCGATGTGCGCAGTGCCAAGGACCTCACAGGTGCCCCACACCTAACAACCCCGTATCGTTGCTCCGCAGGTTCCAAAGGGCTTTCACAGCTCGCCTGGCCACCCACTCAAACGTGGAATCCCCCAGCAGTCGACTCAGAATCCCAAATTCCACCAGCAGGGAACCAGCGCCGGCCGTGCACGTCTCATTATTGCTGTCAGGAGGAACGCCTGTCTTTAGGTTCACCTAGGGACAGGAAGAGACAAAGGGCTTGTGGCAGAAGTCAAGGAACCCACAGGGCTAGAAGACCGGGTCACAGCGACCACACTCCACTAATGAACCAAGCTCACCACGGGGGAGTCAGCCCGCCACCTCCCACTTTACATCCAGAAGGAAAATGGCAGTAAGTGTAAGACACAAACAAGACAGTACGAACACCAGAGCCCTGTGTTATTAATAAGAGCAAGTCTTGGGGGAATCATTATAACGCTATTCACTAATCTGCCTCTTTCCAGCAGGTTCTCTTCATGGTTACGCAGCACCAGGCTTTGGCACTGGGGACAAAGGCAAGCTGTGGAATCACGTAGAAATTTTAAGTGAGCTGCCATGAACTCAGTCCTGCTCAGCAAACATTAACAAATCTTGGACTGAGAGAGAAAGGAACCCAGCGAGAAAGTGACAGCCTGTTTCATCACTGAGGCTCAGTGGTCTGGCAATTCTCCACTGGTTGGTGACCCAAAGGCTGACTCAACTCTCAGAGGGGTTCTGGACTCAGTACATCAGATGCCACAAAGGTAGAATCTCATTCCAGACCTTGCATTTAAATCAGCAGCTAACTTACTGGTCTGTACAGGCTTTATTTGAAAGATCCACATCAAGTGTTCAAAAGAACATTCGCTGAGCTCCTACAGCGTACATGTGGGGAAATGGACCCAAGTCAGAAATGAAGACAAATTGCCCCCACTGTTTTGCAGCAGGGGATATAAATCCCACCTGCAAAAAGGGTTAAGAATACTGAGCACAGGGTTTCCCTGGTGGTGCAGTGGTTAAGAATCCACCTGCCAATGCAGGGGACATGGGTTCGAACCCTGGTCTGGGAAGATCCCACATACCGCGGAGCAACTAAGCCCGTGCGCCACAACTACTGAGCCTGCGGTCTAGAGCCCGCAAGCCACAACTACTGAGCCTGTGCACCTAGAGCCCGTGCTCCGCAACAAGAGAGGCCACGACAATGAGAAGCCCGCGCACCGCAATGAAGAGTAGCCCCCGCTCGCCGCAACTAGAGAAAGCCCGCGTGCAGCAACGAAGACCCAACGCAGCCAAAAATAAATAAATAAATAAATAAATAAATATATTTTTTAAAAAAGAATACTGAGCACAGGAACATAACTTCCTTAAGGGGAGGGATTAAGTCAAATATGTCACTGTATGCCCAGCACACAACAGGTGTTCAGTAAATGCTGAATGAATTAAAAACCATTTCTATCATATTTAGGGCCAAATTCTCTCAAGGACATGGCTTTCCTCTTCCGCATCAGCCCCACTCCTTCCCGCAAATAAATTCATCAACAAAGAGTTTTAATCCGGGAAGGTGGTGTGCTGTTGACGCCCGTCTACCTACCCGAGGGTAGGGGATCCCTGTCTTGGTGTTTTCAAAGGCAGGGAGGAGCCGCACGGCCAGGTCGTGAGCCATGTGCAACAACTCATTATCATAATCCTTAATCGTCATGTCACCAAAGGGCTGCTTGGAGTCAGTTATTATTCTGTGGGCAGAAAGAAGGCTTCCCAGGACCCTAATGGCAGGAAGAACAAAAGAAGAATAAAATCACGTTGCTTGTAAATGTGTACAATCCAGCTCAGAATGACAGAAGCAGGCTTGAATTCCCTATGGACTTAGCACTGCCTGAAATCAGAGGGACTGGACTTAATGACGCCCTGAAGTTCTTTCCAGCCCTGACAGTAAACGATCAATTGTTAGCTAACAGCATTATCGAAAGGGAGAAAGCGAACCATTCTTCTAAGGCTACTGAGAATAATCCCACTTAAAGTAGTAACAGTGTTTAGTCGTTTTCATCATCTCATCAGAAGGGAGTGTCCTAATCATTCCCAGAATAAATATCACCTTTTAGTATTAATAAACTACTCTTGGTTTCTCTCACGTGGGGAAAAAACTTAGCCAAATAAGAAACAGAAAAGAGCAAGACAACACACACTAAGTAACTTTTGTAGTTCTAGCTGCCAAGCAACGTCAAATTCTCCAACTTCCGGTCAAGAGGCAAGGTGGGGAAGAGGAGGAGAAGGAGAGAACGACCCGGCTGAGAGGCAGGCGCCACCAGCTTAGATCTCAGTCCCTCAGCAGCCACGAGCTCAGGTCCCCCTCCAGTGAGCTGAAGCAGATTGTGACATTTTTCAGAACAAATGTTTTCGTAACTTTAATTTTAAATAAATGCTACATCTGGAATGTAACGCAGTGATACAATTTTCAAAGTTTAAATGGAATAGGAAAGCAGTCCCAATCTTATCAAACTAAAAAGGCAAGATATAAAACATGAGCCCAGTACATTAGAGGGAGGGAGAGGGAGGGAGACCCAAATGGTCAGCAGTGGTTTTCTGCAGGTGGTGGGTGACAGGAGAAACTCTGATTCCTTCAGAAATACATAGGGGTTTTCCTAGGACACAGTGAAGGAAGTGAGACTAGACATAAAGTGAAATAATGAAAAACTCCTTTAAAGGGACATCTATCTTAAACCTGCGTTACAATGTGTCTTTCTATTTGGCCCCAAATATAATTACTTTGAAATGGCAATTGTTTCAGTTTTGATCAATCCAAAAGCAGATGAAAAGGGGACACAGTGCCCACCAGGTCTGCACGGACTCCCTACCTAGACCCCGGGGCTGGTGGACCCTCCAGGAGTTTTCTCCTTACACACCCAAAAGCAGCCTTCAATCCGTTTGATGTACTATTTTACCTTATCGTGGCCTCAAAGACTTGGACGGTGGAATCTTTGTCAAATGACACTGTGTTGATCACTAACTTGACTGCTTTCTGGAACTCGGATGAATTTCCCATTATCTTTAAAAAGAGGAACACAAACCATTACAACGGCCTGAAGTGACACTGAGGCTGCATGATCGCAGGAGCTGGGCCACTTCATCTGAACGTCCGTACGTGTGGTCTTGCCACTCGTGGGAGTAGAAACACAAAAGGTAGAAGAGCACAGTTATCTCTTAGAACACATTCTGGGACAGACGGCAAGCCCATCTCCACGAAACTCAAGCATCCTATCTCCAAATGGCAGAACTGTGTCACTAACTCCTCATAAAATCATTAGCAGCCCTCATCGTCCTGCCCCATTCTCCCTCAACTTCTGTCTCATCTTGTCTAGCACGCAAGGCGTTACAGTTCCGGAAATTCCTGAAATGAGTAACAATAAATCCAAAAACTGAAGAAACGAAAAACATGGCTTTCCCTCTGCTCCTCAAATAACGTGACAGCTTGGGCGCTTAGCTCCCAGGAGACCGAAACATCTGGAAAACTGACTCCTTGTTTGTTACCCAGATGTCTGAACACTTTGGGAAACAGTGGTATTATCTTTTGGAGCATAGCGTAAGACCAATGACATTCAAAACAAACAAAACATACAAATAACCAGCTCTACGTCCTTCGTAAGAAATGTTCTAGAATTAGGATTCCTATTTTGGGTGTGTGGATATGGTATCATTCCAAGCTTCTCTCTCTTATATGAAGTGCAAATTGGACATAAAATTTGATAAAATAACCTGAATAGAAATGCTTTCATGCTGTTCAAAATTTTATGACAATCCTGGCACTATAATGACATCATAAAGACACCAAAAAAAAAAAAAACAAGAAAAAACAATTTCATTCAGACACTACTTATTTCAAGTATGTCTTATTTCCTAGTGTTTATTGATCTAGTGCATCTTTTTTTCTTTTTCTCCCCCTCATTGTTATTTTGCTGTTACATGCAGAGCAAGTACAGACGTTTCTTTTCTGGCTTTCGGTTCCTTCTTTTTAGAAGATTATGCGATCATGACACAAGTTGCATCTAACAGTCAAGGGACTGCTGTTGTCCAAGTGTTTCCAAAGCACACCTGTTAAAGTTTGTTTAAAATGTCAGCAAAAGAAAAGGGAAACGTCAACAGAAGTAACACCTGAAAAATAAGCCTCAAGTGCACCTTAAAGACCGGATGTTCTACAATGAAAACCACAGAGATGGGTCTGTTTCCCTACAGATGTTCACCAGCAGCAAAATCTGTTCGCAGCTGCAGGGGCTGATATGATCTCAGATCATGTGGAGGATGGCAAAGGAAGCCAATAGCTTTCAACGATATATTGTAATTTGCCATTTTAGACAGCTACGGAACAGAGTAACGAGGCTCTGAAATCATTCACTCAGGCTCAAGAAAAGCTGGATTGGGTTTCTTTACTTCTCAGAACTTCTCAGAGCCTTTAAACTGCTGGTGTGCATTGTGGCTCTCCAGTGGTGGGACAGACTGGTAGAACTTCTCAAGTTCATTTGGGAACAGAATTCTTCTTTGAGGGAGAACACCCTTGGAATCTGTGTTGGGAAATGCCAGGTTACTAGAAATTCATTTCCTTAACACGTATTTGCACTCCTATCATGTATCAGATACCATGCGGTGTGGACAGAGTGCAGTGACTGTAACAGAGACAAGGTCTCTGTACTTCAAGAGCATGGCAGACAGATAAAAAGACACAATGGGGCAAAAAGAGAGAGGTCATGGGGAAAAGTTGTGCTTTCATAAGCTATATATGAGTCTTGGGACTTTTTTTAAAGCGACACTTGTAGCCTGAGTCAGCCTCTGGTCCCCTCAACAAGTTAACTCTAATCAGGGTGAACACACCCGTCCGGGCACATTTTGATCAGTGACGGTGCATGACTGACAGGGAGTAGCAATCACTTCAGAAGGAGAGACTGGGAAACTAAACTGCTGTGCAACTACAGCCTGGCAGAACGAAACCCCGGACTCTCTGTTAGACCATGAGCCTAGGGGAATTTAGAAGGACCACTCCAGCTCTTCCCAAGTTCCAGTAATTCTACTACTAGCAAGATCTGGGACAGTTGTAATGCAAACTTAGCTAGCGTTACCCAATTCTAACTCCTGACAGTTTCAAACTCTGTTTAAGGAAAGTTAAAATGCAGGATTTGGAATCAACTACAGTACAAATTCTCTTATGGTAAAGGTGTGCCGGACAACGGAGGAGAGCAAAGAGGTAGTAGAATCATGTTGACTAAGGAAATTTTTCAACGCTACACTGGAATATAGTCCCTTGCTGTATTCTACAGCAAAGGGTCGTGAGGCACGCCAAGCACACACGGCAGCCTGGTAATAAGAACCACGCACGGTGCCTGACTGCCTTCCATGTGCTTTGGCTCATCTGTCTAGAGGTCTCCAGCTGCCTTGAAGGAAACCAAGGGCTGAGCACGTAAAGGGTGCCCCTGAGCTGGCAGCCCAAGTCTGGAGGGGGTAGTGTCCACAAAACACGGAAAGCAAATAAAACAAGAGTGTTTATACAGAGGGTCTCTGCGCAGGGGCTGGAACCAGGGCTCAGACTTGATTCTGGGGGGCCAGTAGCTGGGGCACATTTCAGGGGATCTTGTCCCCTGGAGATCTTGAAATCCTGAGATCCTGTCTTTTACTTCTGAAATCTTAACTACAGTAACTGTATACTGGTTCCTTTAAGAAATAAAATAGTGGGGGAACCCCGCAGAAAAATAGGTTTCCCCCAAAACAATCACACTTTCTTTTTTTTAAAAAACATTTTTTAAAATTTATTTATTTATTAATTTATTTATTTTTGGCTGCGCTGGGTCTTTGTTGCTGCGCACGGGCTTTCTCTAGTTGCGGCGTGCGGGCTTCTCATTGCAGCGGCTTCTCTTGTGGAGCACGGGCTCTAGGAGCACGGGCTTCAGTAGTTGTGGCACGTGGGCTCAGTAGTTGTGGCTTGCGGGCTCTGGAGCGCAGCAGGCTCAGTACTTGTGGCGCACAGGCTTAGTTGCTCCACGGCATGTGGGATCTTCCCGGACTAGGGCTCGAAACCCTGTCTCCTGCATTGGCAGGTGGATTCTTAACCACTGTGCCACCAGGAAGCCCAACAATCACACTTTCTTCTCTGCTTTTTTAGGGGAATCACATTTCCCCTCATCTAACCTTCAGTGTTTTTCTTGCTCTCAGCATTAAGCTCATTAAAATAAACAATAGCTATCAGAGCTATGAATACATGTTGAGAATCACGTTTCCTGGAATTCTCATCCCTGGGGGAAAGTAAGGGTAATTAACTCCAAAATATCTTAATTAATTTGTAAAAATAATAATAAAGCTGAACACTTACTGCAAGTGTATCCAACGCATCAACAAGAGTCAGTGAATAATTCCCTAGGACATCATTGATGTTCAGATTTGAACTGAAAAAGAAAGAAAATTAAAATTAAACAAAGGTACTTTACAAGAGAAAAAAGACAGTAAAACTAAACACTCATCAGAAACTAAAATTGCTGGAAACTTATTTATTCAGGGACTACTGTGGGTGGGTCAGTATGGCAATGGTCCTTCTGCCTCACAAAGGACAGTCTCTACAGTGTCACAGAATAGCAGAGACACACACGCATATACTATAGTGGAAAGAACACAAAACAGGAAGTAAGGAAATGGGAAACAGGAGTCATTGCCCTCTCCGAGATACAGTTTTAACAGCACAAATGACCTTTCTGTCCAGCTTCAAAAAGCTCTGATTTCGAAATCATAAGGAATGAAAAAGGAGAGGCCCTGTCACATGACCTGCAAATAAAACTTTAATACAGAAATCAGACACTGCCGCAGATTACACACACAAAGCAGCAAATAAATACCTCAGTTACAGACTCAGTGTCACTCATCCGTCCTTGGGGTGGGGGAATAAATTAACTGCTTTACACCACTGTTTCCCTAACATACCACCCAAAGAATCCCCACCGTAACTGCAGCTGCACCAATGCTTCTGCCACACGCCTCCTGCCCCATAAGCAACACCGATCACCCACTCTGAAACAATCTTAAGACACCAACTTCAGGGCCACAAAGAGGGTAACTGACAGTTCTTTATGGCGCTAAAAACGACAAGGATAATACTAATACATCTGGGACAGGTGGGGATGGAGAAATAGTGCAAGTCATAAAGTCAGCCTGACAAATTCTAGGGAGTTCAGTTATTCCTGTCCCATTGCCACAAACCCAGAAGGCAACTGCAGAAGCTTGAAAAGATTTGAAAGTAAGGAGAGAAATGAAAAAGATGAAAAAGATGTCAGTAAGGAGAGAAACAGGATGACTGTTTCAAGATTACGTTTATGAAAAACCACAGTGAAAAAACCCTAGTTTTATCTTCAGCAACTGATTCACCGTTAGTATGACGTCTTCCATCAAATCCCCGGACCACGTTACCTACTCCGTGGGTCTCTCTAATGGGTCCTGTCTCACTTCCCCGTGGGCAGCATCTCCGTGTTCCAAATGCTCGCCCTGCTCTCTGAGAGGCCTCCTATGCGCCTCAGCTGGGGCGAAGTGGGCCCCACGTGAGACAGGCATAAACGGCTCCAACACCTCACATCTGATTTTACCTGAGCCTTTGTTTTATGCTGATTATGTCACTTAATCTAGGACAAAGAATGTATGGTAAAATTTTACCTCCTTTGTTTGAAACAAGCTATCTAGAAGGGGCAATCTAGGAACCAGGGCTCTCACATGTCTCTCCCAAGCCGCGAAGCCAGCACACTGCACGGCTGAAGAACCCCACCTGCTGCTTCTAGCTGTCGATTCTTTCCGAACACACGAATATGATTGCAGAAGGTCCTCTGAAGACGAGAGCTGTGGCTTAAGCTCAGCCCTTCAAGGGCAGTGCCAGCCAGAGAGGATATAGGAAGTGTCAAAAGCTGGAGGGGAAGGCCAAAGGAGACAGGGAGATGCTCAATGCTGCCCACTCAAGAACATTCTACTGAGCTTAAATATTTACCTCCATTGCTCTGCTGCTCATAAACCAAGCACTGGCTCCAACAACCCACCTCATCACAAAACGGGTCCCTCATCACTTAGCCTCCAGGCTGGATGCTGGGTGAACCCCGTGTGACCAGCTTCCCCTGAGGGACCCTCCTCTGTGGCGTATCGCCCTTTCCACCTGCACCGGCCCTGGAAAGGATGACTAACCTGGAGCACTGCACTCCTTCCCATGGTTTACTGTGCTCTTCCTTTCAGGCTATAACTACAACGGACCCAGTTTTAAAACACTTCTCAAAAGAACGCCCAAGCAGCCACGACAAAGAACAATTATAAGAGTTGGCACAAGAAAAAACGTGTTTGTAGTAACTGGTGGTTCCTTCTCTCCACTCAGACAAATCCACTCAAAGACCTAAGGCGTTCATGAAAACACTTCCAAATTCTTTTCTACCAGATCATTGCTACACACTCTTTCAAAATGTGCCAGAATAGAAAAAAGAAAAATGGGGAGGGGAGGAAGGAAACAAGAGACTCCACAGAAGCCTGTCGGCCTAACAGCGCCAGATTACTGGGCGTCCATTGAGGCCAGCCCACCGTGCAGGCGAGACTGTGATCTGTCTGTCCTGTGAAAATCTTCTTGATCTATGGCCAGCCTGACCAAGAACTCAAACTTCAGGTACAAGGCTGGGTTCAAAAGTGTCCATCTTTCCACATAACCAGCTGCCGAACCACGATGGCTCTCCACTTAAGTTACCCTGTGTGACTGTTCGTGACATTCACCCCACTCTGCATTTTTAAGGTTCTTATTACCCCCAAACAGAGAAGATGGAGAAAACTATGGCCTTTCACAGAAAATTTTTGGCGATGCAGCTAACATAATGCTAACATAGCATGTTCAAAATTAAACGCATGTGTAAAAAAGAAAAAAAAAATTCCACATATACTTAACCTGTAACAGCTGTTCAGAAATCTACCTGGTGCTGTGTAGGCACAGAGGTAATATAAGAAACAGTCCCTGTGTTCCAGGGATTGACAATCTGGGGAGACAAGACAAAGGGAAAGGAAGGTGAACACACAACAGTACTCAAGTCTCACACGATATTAAAACGTGGAAAAGCAGCTCAAAGGAAAGGAACCGAAAGGAGAACTGAGTAGATCAAGGACAGTCATCTTCAAACAGTTCAGTGGCGTCATGGAAAAAGACTTGAGCCTGACCCTGAAGGAAGCCAAGATTTTAGGAAGAAAGGGGAATGCAGAGGAGGCCATCTTAAACTAGGGGTGCCTAGGAACGAGTCGGTTTGGGGGCCAGCATCGGTTTGGTTTGATTTGCTTTTTTGTTTGAATAGCAAAATGGTTGGGGAGAAAACGAAGAAGGGTCAGGCACCCAAGGTCTGAACTAACGTTATTATTCGTGAGACTGCAAAATTTTAATATCCAGACTTACTTGATGAAACTTCTGAATTTGGATCCTCCAACCCAAATCGGGGATGTGAGAGGAACTGAGTTTGCATAGTGATCTGTAGCTGGACAGAAACGTTTGCTATTTTTAAAAAAGTGTTCCGGTTTTATTTACTTCATGTCAATACTCGTCACCCTACCGCCAGTCAAACAAGACAGGCAAGATAAGCCTCAAGTAAATGTGACTGAAAAGAAAAGACAGGCACATTTAGCACTCATATTTTGTTTCTGTACTTTTTACATAATATTCTAATGGCTAAGTTACTCTCTTTTTTAAGTGAATCATTAGAATTCACTTGACAGTAATCATTAGAATACATCTGCTTAAAATAAATATCTGAAAGATTTTTTATTACCAGTTATTTATTTCAGGGATGTAAAGGTGGCCTGCCCTTTTCCTGAAAACACTAAAGTCTGAGAGGAGTTAAGTGAAAGGAAAAGGAATAAGAAAAATTAACTTTCCACTCTTTACAAGCGGCCAGTGTGAGGGTCTACTCGAGGCTACCATAACCCCAGAGCTCTTTCACTTCCTCAAAGACACCAAGGCTGACCAACCAAAAGGGCACAACCCTTCCCACATGGCATCCCCTCAATATCTCTAACTCCATCTTTCCAAAAGCAACATATCTGTCTCAAGGCAACCTGACCTCAACTTATCCAGACTGTCACTGGTCAAACCAAACCACTCATTAGCAGACGTCATCCCCAAGCAAAGAAAACTAGTTAAACAAAAACTTACTTAAAATTTTTCTCAAAAAAAAAAAAAAATTGAGATAGAAAATACATTTCTATGTATAAAGCCTGATACAGTGAAACATGAAAAATATAACTCATCAGTTTCCTACAACTTTAAAAAGGCCAAGTCTTTTTAAGCTAACCTAGGATGTCCCCCTGGCTTCACTAAAAATCATGCTCTCCAAATGCAATTTAAGACAAGAATCTGTAGATAATCCAACCATGTCTAAAACTCTTTAAGTCCCTTTAGTGTGTGGGCTTCCTTTTTAGGACCTAAGGACTGGATTCTGCTGCTTTTCATCAGGTGAAGGAAAACACAGGCCTCAAATGTCCAAAGGGACCAAGCAGCCCGACTCCTCCACTGCCAACTGAGGGGAGCGGCCAAGAGAAAGGCAGTCATATCCAGCCTAACAGGGTCAGTGTCAAGGCACACCGGTTCCCTCCAGCTAGGAGGTCCTTAGCTGGGTGTGCTGTCCTCTTGGACTCTGATGTCAACAGCAGTAACCCTTGAAGCTCAGCCTCTGCAAACACGGCTGATGGAAGGGGAAGACTGGCAGATCTTCCCTGACAGCCCTGCCACCAGGGTGGGGGAATTGATGGGACAGACCCTACAGAGCAAGGAATGTCATCTTGAGCATCAGGACCCCAAATCTGGGCCACCCAGCCTCTCTCTCTCCCTTCCACCTAACCGTCCTCAGCCTAGGGAGCGGCCCCTGTGATAAAGGAGAAAGGCTGTAGCCCCGCTCTGCCTCAAACTCACTGGATGGCTTTAAAAAGTCCCTTCTCAGGATCAACTCCTGAATTTTTATATTTTTATGCAGTAAAATTGGAGTTGACTAGGTGGGGGGAGATAAGTGCCGTTTCGAAGCTGCGTTTACAAGGGATTTCATTTTGATTTGACCTTCACCTGGAGAAAGGGTTGGAGATGGAAGTCTAAGGCTCCCCAAGCCACCCCTCGGTACTGCCACTGTCCCTTCCGGTCTCTGGGCCTCAGTTTCCCCATCTGTAAAAGAAACTGCGCTGACAGCTGTCCAGTAACAGAGATTCCGGGAGAAGCAAGAGGACAGCCACCGGGCCGTCCAGGCAACCCCCAGCCCAGGCCGACCTCAAAGGGGGTCAGCCGAGGCGCCGGACGGACGGGCGCTGCCCCCAAGACCCTAAACGCCCGGGCACCAATGGGGGGACCCGGAGGACGGAAGGCTGCACCCACCAGGAGAACGGAAGGAAGCGCGTGCGGCGCGCGGTCCTGGGCGTCGGGCCGGCGCAGGCTACTCACGGGTCCCCGCGGTCGGGTCCTCGGCCGCGGCAGTGGATGGGGTTGAGCTCGTCCTCGGGGAAGGCGTGCGCCATGTAGTTGTCGTAGCCGAACACGAACATGCCCCGCGCCAGGTCGCGCATCTGGGCGCGCAGCTGCGGCGGGAAGGCGCCGCTGTAGCGCTTCTCATACTCGTCCCGGCCGCGGCCCCGGCCGCCCAGCACGTAGCCCCAGTGGCCCGGGCCACAGACGTCCGGCTCGGGCCGCCGCGGAGCCCGCCGCCGCCCCGCCGCCGGCCCAGGGACCTGCGGCTGCAGCCACGATGGCCCCGACGGCCCCCCGGGCGTCCCGGGCCGGCCCGCGGGCCCCGAGGCGGGAGACGCGGGGCCGTCAGGGCCCCTCAGGCGCTGGAAGCCGAAGCTGAGCGGGAAGCGCTGGTAGAAGCCCATGCTGGGCCCCAGCCCGAAGACGAGCCACAGCACTCCGTGGAGGCCAAGCCGAAGGAGCACCAGCCCCAGGACGAGCGCTCGCCATTGCATGGTCGCGCGGGCGCCGCGGGCATTATTTACAAACGCGGGGGGCCTTCCCCGCCGACCACCGCACCCCACGTCTGCCCAGTAGCTCCGCTCACTTCCCCTTTAAGGAACTCCCTCGTGACGCACCAGGAACTGGCCCATTGTCCCCACACCCCCAGCACCTCGGGCCCGGCCGGCCAGGCCCCACGTTCGCCCGTCCGGTCGCCCGGATTGGCCCGGCCCCTGCCCGGCCTCGCGGGGCGCGGCCGCGGACTCCCTCCCGCGCCATAGGCCACCCGTACGTCTCCAGCGCCGCGAGGCCCCGCCCTCCTTCCGCCCCGCCCTCCTGGCCCCGCCCCCTGGGCGGGCGGATTCGGATGGATTGGCGTGGCGAGTAGGGACCGCTCGGGCTCCGGACGAGGGAACTTCCAGCCAATGGGAGCGCGGCACGGGAGCGGACGGCCGGCGGACAGGGACGTGGCCCCGGGCCCAACCGGTTCCGCGTAGAGCCTGTTTCTCGCGGAGCTAGGATGGAGGAAGACTACTCCAGCTCTGTGTTAGGGATGGTGACAGATAAAAGACGTAAGGAACGAGGAGGAAAAAGGACGTTTCTGTAGGACAGGGTTTTTAATTTGTCTGTTATGTGGTAGGGGGGATGATAGTATCATTAAGCTTAAGACTGCACAAAACGGTATCCTGAATTATTTTTGTTAAAACATCCTAATTTGTACTCTTTTAACACTTTTTTATTGAAACACCGTAACTTGTAAGAATTGCTCACGGTGATTGTTCCCAGGTCCTGTCCTAGACCTATCGAACTCCAATGGAGTGTCCCGAGAATGTGTGTATAACAAGTGTTCTTGAGCAATTCTTAGCATCCGGCAATCTCAGGAAATATTGAGTTAGGTTATATTGCCTTTGTCGCAGAAGTAGGATCTCTTTTAAAAAGATACAGCGGAAGGAGCAAAGGCTGCCGCTGCCACCACCAAAGTATTTTTACTAGATCTATTTAATCATGTCCCCTCCTGCCCCTCCCACTGCCACCATCTCTCCTGTACACTGTAGCAGTGACCTATCCTTTGAGGTGTGGGATAGATTCCTGGTCAAATCACTTTACCCCTCTGTATCTGCTTCCCATAATTAATAAGGTGGCAAATGTCAGCTCTGAAGGTCTACTGCTTTCATGTGATGACTCAGCAGTTTAGGGGTTTTGTTTTCTTTTGCTTGCTGCATTTGGAAATGTCTGCAAAGGTTTGCCCTCCATAAGTTTACACCATGTGCCGCTTATATACCGAGGTTCCTGAAAAGCTTGGGAAGCAAGGCCTGATGGGTGGCTCAAATCAGAGATTGGCTGAGTGACCAAGGGAGTGATTAAGGATGATAAAGTTGTCACGTGGAACACTCATCACATTCTCAGAGTCAGAGGACTTTTAGCAACACAGAGGAGGTATAATGGGGACTGAGAAGGAACCCAAAGAAACATTTGATTATAACACAAGGTAGCGGGCACATAGTAAGGCCCTTTTTGTTGGCTGAGCCTTATTCCTGTCCAAAATCCTGAGATAGGCCTGCCCAAGCATTGAAAAGAGTATAAAGAGTTGGAGCGTGGGTCTTCTGCCTACACAGATTCTTTTCCTCTGTGAAAGGCACCCAGGGACCCTGCTGAAAGTCCAACATCAGCGCTTGATCCTCAACTTTCAGGTCTGCCTTCTTGGAACTTGCAAACTGAATGTGAATATTAAGGACCGCGGTGTATGTTTCCTCCCTAAGTTATTTTACTGCAAATTTCAACTCACCACAGTCAACTACAGACCACATTGATAATAGCTCCTGTTTTCACATTAGAGACAAGGTCTAATAAAAACAAATCTTTTTTCATAACCAGAGAAAACCATCTAACTTTTGAAAGATGCTTTTCATGGTCAAACTGACAATACCTGCCAGTTGTACACGTCTGGCGAGTTTCAAACTACTTTCACGTGTACTCATTTAATCTTCGCAGAAAACCTTATATGCTCCGTTCCATAAACCATAAGGGAAGAAGTCAGGTTGGGGGTCTCAAGTCCTCCAAGCTAGTTGGCTCTAGGCAGAAAAAGAGCTACTGCCCTGCTTTCTCGCACTTTAGTCCCAGAAATTTACTGTAACTAGCTGGCCCT